>NC_072378.2:66923928-68168571 GCF_028885625.2 Pongo pygmaeus | reverse complement strand
GTGAGAGACATCTCCCCACATACAGATTTTATGAAGAAACAATAAAAAAAATTAATGTCATAACTTTTGACTACATCAAAGATATCAAAGATGGTCAGATTTTGGAAAGGAGGAGGTTTGTGAAGACTTCTTTGAAAGGAGTAATGGTGAGTATTTATGCCCATAAGAAGAAAGCATTGCTGAATTGGGGTGGGGGGGGTCCCTCCTCCTTCTCTTTAAACCTAGTGAGGAAACTTTCCACAGGATGAGATGGAAAGTTTGAAATAAGAGCTCTAAAGTTGGGATCCAGGACAGGACAGTGTCTGACTTGCTCCCAAGAAGTGAGAGTGGGCAAGAACAGTAGGATAGATAGTAATGATAATGACAATAATGGTTAAAAATACCATAAACTAATCTAGTTCTTATAAATTGTCAGACACTGTTCTAAACACTTTGCATATATTACCCCCATTTAATTCTCACAACTTTATCTAGTGAATGAGGACACTGAAGCACAGAGAGGTAAGTAGCATGCTATGGTTGCACAGACAGAAAATGACATAAATTTGAACAGATAACATTTGACTCCAAGGTTACTTAATTCTAACAATTATGTTAGACTAATGGTCATTGAAGATAGGACTCCATCCAAAAAGAATAACCTACAATTTGGAAACTGAAGGCAGTTAATTTTGCTATGGTCTCTTGAAAATAAAATACTACAGATTTGCATATTTGCATAACTGTGGTATACTGACAAGTGCATAGAATTTTTTTTTTTTTTTGAGTCAGAGTCTTGCTCTGTTGCCCAGGCTGGAGTGCAGTGGCGATCTCGGCTCACTGCAAGCTCCACCTCCCGGGTTCATGTCATTCTCCTGCTTCCACCTCCCGAGCAGCTGGGACTATAGGCGCCCGCCACTGCGCCCGGCTAATTTTTTTGTATTTTTAGTAGAGACGGGGTTTCACCGTGGTCTCGATCTCCTGACCTAGTGATCCGCCCACCTCGGCCTCCCAAAGTGCTGGGATCACAGCCGTGAGCCACCGCGCCTGGCCAGAATATTTTAATCAGACAGATGGTAAGTAGTGAAGTTGGGTTGCAAACCTAGGCCAGGTGGATTATAGAGGCCAGGAAATATCCACTCTACTAGAGTGGAATTCATATCTGCAAACTGAGGATAATAGGTTTTATTTCACACTGTGTTTTGTTTTTCAAAAGCAATGACTAGCACAGTGGTTCGCAGATAGTGGCCCAGGAATCTCTTGAGAAATTCAAGACTCTCTCCAGCGTCCATGAGGTCAAAAATAAGATCCATCTGTGGTGCAAGATAGATCAATGAGTTTAAATGCAACGAGTCTGAAATGTGTGTCAATATGGCTTCATATTCCATGTTGTAACTAATTTTTAACAAACTACTACTGGTTGAGTTTTAGAGTAGCCCCAATAATATCCACTGTTCTTTAAAAAGAGCATATTTAAAAAACTCTTCCCTTTTGTTATATATTAGCACAAGTTCTTTGGAAAACAGTATGGAGATTTCTCAGAGAATAATAGAACTACCGTTTGACCCAGGAATCCCACTGCTGGGTATCTCCCCAAAGGAAAAAAAATTGTTATATCAAAAAGACACTTGCACTTTTATGTTTATAGCAGCACAATTCACAATAGCAAAGTCATGAAATCAACCTAAGTGTCTATCAGTGAAAGACTGGATAAAAAATACGTGGCATATATATATGGTATACACCATGGAATACTATGTAGCCATAAAAAAGAATGAAATCATGGCTTTTGCAGCAACATAGATGGAGTGGGAGGCCATTATCCTAAGTGAAATAATTCAGAAACAGGAAATCAAATATCACTTATTCTCATTTATAAGTGGGAGCAAAAGAATGAGAACACATGTACTTAGAGAGGGAAGTAATATACACTGGGGCTCCAGAATGGGAGAGTGGGAAGAGTATTAGAGTTGAAAAATCAACTATTGGGTACAATATTCACTATTCAAGTGATGGGTACACTAGAAGCCCAGACGTCACTATTGGACAATATATCCATGTAACAAATCTGCACATGTAACCCCTGAATCCATAAAAAGTAAAATAAAATAAAGAATCTTCCCTTTTTGAACTATATATATCTGTGTGAGGCTTGATTTTCTTTTTATGCATATATAGAACAGCATAACACAACATACTGAATACAGAAGCAGATACAGAAATATATCTGTCTTCCATATAAACAGACAGTAAAGGTATTTGCAAAAATGTAAAACAATGCCATTATTATCATTTTATATTTTATTTTGGAAAATACAGATAGTTATTTTTCATAAAATACCTATGGTTACTTTTATGTTATGGAGTAATTATTTTATTTTTAAATGAATTATTTCATATTTCTACATTTTCTCAATTGCATTTCTATTAATAGATATCGATGTAAACAACAAAATATTGGGGCTCCGCAATAATTTATGAGACCAAAATGTTTGAGAATTATTGGCCTATCATAGCTACTCAATAAACACTGATACGGTTTGGCTGTGTCCCCATCCAAATCTCATCTTGAATTGTAGCTCCCATAATTCCCATGTGTCATGGGAGGGACCTGGTGGGAGATAATTGAATCCTAGGGGTGGGTCTTTTCCATGCTGTTCTCATGGTAGCAAATAAGTCTCACAAGATCTGATGGTTTTATAAAGGGGAGGTCCCCTACACAAGTTCTCTCTTGCCTGCCACCATGTAAGACATCCCTTTGTTATTCCTTTGTCTGTAGCCATAATTGTGAGGCCTCTCAAGCAATGTCAAAGTGTAAGTCCATTAAACTTTTCTTTATAAATTACCCAGTCTAATAATAAACACAGTATGTGTTTATTAGCAGTGTGAGAACAGACAAATACAGTAAATTGGTACCAGGAGTGGGGTGTTGCTGAAAAGATACCCAAAAATGTGGATGAGACTTGGGAACTGGGTAACAGGCAGAGGTTGGAACAGTTCAGAGGACTCAGAAGACAGGAAGATGTGAGAAAGTTTGAAACTCCCTAGAGATTTGTTGAACTACATTGACCAAAATGCTGACAGTGATATGGACAATAAGGTCCAGGCTGAGGTGGTCTCAGATGGAGATGGGGAATTTGTTGGGAACTGGAGTAAAGAATATGCTTGCTATACAAAGAGACTGGCAGCATATTGCCCTGACCTAGAGAGATCTGTGGAACTTGGAACTTGAGAAAGATAATTTAGTGTATCTGGTGGAAGCAATTTCTAATCAGCAAGGCATTCAAAGGGTGACAGAGCATAAAAGTTTGCAAACTTACAGCTTGATGATATAGTAGAAAATAAAATCCCATTTTCTGGGGAGAAATTCAAGCTGGCTACATAAATTTGCATAAATAATAAGGAGCCAAATGCTAATCTCCAAAACAATGAGGAAAACATCTCAAGGGCATGTCAGAGACCTTCACAGCAGCCCTAACCATTACAGGCCCAAAGGGCCAGGAGAAAAAAATGGTTTTGTTGGCCAGGCCCAGGACCTCCAACACTGTGTGCAGCCTAGGGACTTGATGCCCTGTGTCCCATCTGCAGCTAAAAGGGGCCAATGTAGAGCTCAGGCTATTGCTTCAGAGGGTGCAAGCCCCAAGCCATTCTCTTATCTAAGGTAATGGCTCTAAATGGCTGTGTTCCCTGATGTACTTTTTAGTTGGGTGAATACTGTAAAATTGTATTTATGCTGTGTTTTCTTTCTTTTTTTGAGTCAGGGTCTCACTCTGTCACTCAGTCTGGAGTGCAGTGACATGATCATGGCTCACTGCAGCCTCAACCTCAGGTGTTTTTTTTTTTTTTTGGAGTCTTGCACTGTCACCTGGGCTAAAGTGCAATGGCTCGATCTCAGCTCACTGCAACCTCCACCTCCCGGGTTCACACAATTCTCCTGCCTTAGCCTCTTGACTAGCTGGGATTACAGGCACACA
Organism: Pongo pygmaeus; assembly: GCF_028885625.2. Taxonomy (NCBI): domain Eukaryota; kingdom Metazoa; phylum Chordata; class Mammalia; order Primates; family Hominidae; genus Pongo; species Pongo pygmaeus. The sequence continues at coordinate 68,164,618 of NC_072378.2, read as the reverse complement.
CCACCACACCTGGCTAATTTTTTGTATTTTTAGTAGAGATGGGGTTTCTCTATGTTGGCCAGACTGGTCTTGAACTACTGACCTTGTGATCCACCCACCTTGGCCTCCCAAAGTGCTGGGATTACAGGCGTGAGCCACAGCGTCCAGCCAGGTTTTGAGCAAATCTTCCACCTTAGCTTTCACATAGCTGGGACTGCAGGTATGAAACATCATGCCTGACTGTATTAGCCAGGTTTTGAGCAAATCTTCCACCTTAGCTTTCACATAGCTGGGACTGCAGGTATGAAATATCATGCCTGACTGTATTAGTCCATTTTCACATTGCTGATAAAGACATACCAAAGACTTGGCAATTTACAAAAGAGGGTTAATGGAGAACTCACAGTTCAACATGGATGGATGAGGAAGCCTCACAATCACAGTGGAAGGCAAGGAGGAGCAAGTCACATCTTATGTGGATGGCAGGAGGCAGAGAGTTTTTGCAGGGTAACTCCCATTTTTAAAACCATCAGATCTCATGAGACCCATGAAGTATCATGAGAACAGCACAAGAAAGGCCCACCCACATAACTCAATCATCTCCCACTAGGTCTCTCCCACAACAAGTGGAAATTATGGGAGCTACAAGATGAGATTTGGGTGGGAACACAGAGTCAGATCATATAATTCTGCTCCTGGCCCCTCCCAAATCTCACATCTTCACATTTCAAAACCAATCATGCCTTCCCAACAGTCCCCCAAAGTCTCAGCTCATTTCAGCATTAATTCAAAAAGTCCACAGTCCAACGTTTCATCTGAGACAAGTCCCTTCTGCCTATGAGTCTGTAAAATCAAAAGAAAATTAGTTATTTCCTCGATACAATGGGGGTACAGAGACATTGCCTAAATGCAGCCATTCCAAATGGGAGAAATTGGCCAAAACAAAGGGATTACAGGGCCCATGAAAGTATGAAATCCAGCAGGGCAGTCAACTCTTAAAGCTCCAAAATGATCACCTTTGACTCCATGTCTTACATTCAGGTCACACTGATGCAAGAGGCAGGTTCACACAGTCTTGGGATGTCTGCTCCTGTGGTTTTGCAGGGTATAGCCTCCCTCCCAGCTGCTTTCATGGGCTGGCATTGAGTGTCTGCAGCTTTTTCAGGTGCACAATGCAAGCTCTCAGTGGATCTACCATTCAGGGGTCTGGAGGACAGTGGCCCTCTTCTCACAGCTCCACTAGGCAGTGCCACAGTAGGGACTCTGTGTGGGGGCTCCAACCCCACATTTCCCTTCCACACTGCCCTAGCAGAGGTTCTCCATGAGGGCCCCCCAATGCAGCAAACTTCTGCCTGGGCATCCAGGCATTTCCATACATCTTTTGAAATCTAGGTGGAGGTTCCCCAACCTGAATACTTGACTTCTGTGCCCTTGCAGGCTCAACACCCCCATGGAAGCTGCCAATGCCTTAGACTTCCACCCTTTGAAGCCAAAGCCCAAGCTGTACCTTGGCCTCTTTTAGCCATGGCTGGAGCTGCTGGAATGCAGGATACCAAGTCCACAGGCTGCACAGAGCAGGAGAGCCCTGGGCCTGGCCCATGAAATCATCTTTTCCTCCTAGTCCTCTGGGCCTGTGATGGGAAGGGCTGCTGTGAAGACCTCTGACATGCCCTGGAGACATTTTCTCCATTGTTTTGGGGATTAACATTCAGCTCCTCATTACTTATGCTAATTTCTGCAGCTAGCTTGAATTTCTCCCCAGAAAATGGGATTTTATTTTCTATCACATAGGCTGCAAATATGCTGTTTCCCTTTTAAAACTGAATGCATTTAACAGCAACCAAGTCACCTATTGAATGCTTTGCTGTTTAGAAATTTCTTCTGCCAAATATTCTAAATCATCTCTCTCAAATTCAAAGTTTCATAAATCTCTAGGGCAGGGGCAAAGTGCCACCAGTCTATTTGCTGAAACATAACAAGAGTCACCTTTGCTCCAGTTCCCAAAAAGTTCCTCATCTCCATCTGAGACCACCTCAACCTGGACCCTATTGTTCATATAACTATCAGAATTTTGGTCAAAAACATTCAGCAAGTCTCTAGGGAGTTCTAAACTTTCCAACCTCTTCTCATCTTCTGATCCTCCCAACTGTTTGAACCTATGTCTGTTACCCAGTTCCAAAGTCACTTCCACATTTTCAGGTATCTTTTCACCAATGCCTCACTCTACTGGTAACAATTTACTGTATTAGTCCGTTTTCACACTGCTGATAAAGACATACCTGAGACTAGGCAATTTACAAAGGAAAGAGGGTTAATGGAGAATTCACAGTCCCATGGTGGAAGGCACACAATCATGGTGGAAGGCAAGGAGGAGCAAGTCTCATCTTATGTGGATGGCAGCAGGTGAAGAAAGCTTGTGCAGGGCCACTCCCATTTTTAAAAACATCAGATCTTGTAAGACCCATTCACTATCATGAGAGCAGCATGGGAAAGACCCACCCCCGTGATTCAACCATCTCTCACCTTGTTCTGGGAATTATGGGAGCTACAAGATGAGATTTGGATGGGGTCACAGAGCCAAACCACATAACTGGCTAATTTTTAAAGAAAATTTTTGTAGAGATGGGGGACTCACTATTGTTGCCCAGGCTGATCTCGAAATCCTGGACTCAAGCGATCTTCCTGCCTTGGCCTTCTGAAATGCTGGGATTACAGGTATGAGTCACTGCCCCCTGGACTAGAATTATTACTAATCCAGTACATTCTTAATATTGGGCAATACAATTAAATCTATGAGTTATAATTTAATGATTTTCTATTGTTCTTTGCAGAGTAAAGTTTTTTAATTATCTAACATGTGTTACAAAAATGATTTTGTTTAATATTAGTGCAAAGTGAGGTATTAAAATGTTTGATAATATCAAAGGATATATTTTAGTGTTATATATATTTTAATAAATCACATATAATATTATACAACAATATAAATATTTTACCTAGAAATTCATTATTAGAAATTATGTCAACACATGATTAAATTAAATTAAATTAAATTAATGCTATTAGTTTTTTCCCCTAAAGTGTTTAAATTAATTTTATGGATCACAAAGCTCATATCTTGGTAGATTCTCATAAGGACACTGGACAGGAAACTATTTGAAGACACTGTAAATTGAGGCTATATTTGCTATTTGCAAGTATTCAAAATCAGAGTTCTTATTGTCTTTAAAAGGCCTGGGAAACAATCACCATTGCTGTAGATATTAAAAGATATTTGGAGTTGATATCCACTAAGAAACAGGCATAAAAGAGTAAAACAGAATGCTTGATTTTCATAAAGGGACAATGTAATAATGCAAAATGCAGCAAAAGACTTAGGCCTGGAGGAAACTCTTTTCAAGTCAGTTTGGATGCAGGTTCCTTCCTGACAAAATCTGTCGTGCTTAGGTCTGACTCCTTAGGCAAAGAAAAGGAGAGGTAAGAAGCTGCATGTAGGAGCAGGTGCAGGGATGGGTTTTTGGGGCAGGATTAAGCAGCAGCAGTAGGATCTCCATGAATATCCTTGACCAGCATCCCAGACAGATAAAGGCAATGCTGGGAGAGACTCTGAAGTCTGCAGCTGGGGTCTGAGGTGGATAGACTGTGGTGTCAGGTATCAAGTCAGAAAGGCAAGGCAAGGAAAACACAGAGAGAAATCTGTGCCCTAGCATCAGAGGTGCAGAGAATGATTAGAGTGAGGTATTCAGTGGATAAGATCTAGAAGTTCAGACACTAAATCTGTAAAATGCTGGCACAGGGAGGACATTTCTTTTCTCTATGGCCAGACCCTTTGCTAAGATGAGGACAGTTTTTTATAGGCTGGTCACTTGTTTGCACCAACTAGCAAAGCTCCAAAAACAGACAAGTTTTTTCCAAGAAACTTTTTTTAAATTTTTAAAATTTATATATACAATTACATCTATTTATTGTGTATTACATGATATTTGAAAGTACATATACATTGTAGAATGGTTAAATCTACCTAATTAACAAGTACATTACCTCACATAGTTATCATTTTTGTGGCGAGAATACATCCACCTTCTTAGCATTTCTCTAGAATACAATATATCATTATTAATTATAGAAACCATGCTATATAATAAATCTCTTGACGTTATTCTTCCTATTTAACAATAAAGCCAAGCTCTTGAACCTGCAATGAGGCAAACTAAATATAGATAAACTAATTTCAGAAATTTAGCCGCCATAGCCAGAGAACTGCAGAGATTACCTAATGGAAGGAAATGACAAATGCTTTAGAAAGAGAGTTGATGGAGCCTGTGCACATAGAGCCTTTGATCAACAAAAGACAAAAACAATGACAACAAAATCCTGAGACTGTGGATAGGAGGTAGTAGCCATTTTTATATAGATCATTACAAAACAATCACAGCAAGAAATGAGCAGGCAGTGCAGAATTAAGAATTAAGATGATTAATAAAAGATCTGTACAGGACTGGGTCAAAATTCCCTTCGCAGATGCATGGTTAAGGATTTTAGTGCTTCTTTTGTAGTGGAAGACTGGAAGTAAAATTAAAACCATAATATTGATAATCTATGTTACCCTTATTCATGTCTAAGTGAACTTTCTAATAAATGGTAAACCATATATTTGACATGTGATTTCAATCATTCTCACATCTTTTTAGGTTTTACTTTTTTTTGCAAGTCAGAGTAAGTTAGAACAACTTCTTCAGTTACTACTAAACAAAGACATTTTAAACAGATAGATTTCAAATGGACAAATTCTGAAAATATTCCCAGATTGAGCAGATAAATAATGTTGCACCCCTTACAGAGCTATGTATAACAAAGAATATCCTATACAGTTATATTTTTAATCAAAATATGAACAGAAATATTTAAAATTCTAATTGTTTTCTCAGTACCTACATGTTTTCTTCTCTGTGTAATAACATTTTAGATTTCATATTTTCTCCAGTAATGAAAACCTGTTTTTACCTAGACAGATAAGAATCACTGCAGGATGAAAAACATTATTAAATGGTTTGCCACAAAATGAATGAAACCACTCATTTATTTCAAACTTATGGTTATTAAGTATCAAGCTTTAAAATCTTTTGAAAACAATACAGGTTATGAAATCTTTACTCAATTATAACATAAGTTAATTGGTTTTTTCTGAATGCATTTTTCTTTATATTTACTGTGGGCAATTTCTGTCAGATATTATTGTACAAAAATATATCATAATTTGTTCTGCTTTGGCTTGTCATGATTGCATAAAAGATTAAAGCTTTACTCATGGGTAAAAATAAATTATAGACACTAATGAATGAGAATTTCATGAAATAAAATCTAGGCTCTAGAATACATACAATGTAAACTATATGATATTTCAGGTACGAAATTAAGTGCTGACCTTGGTCAAATGGATCAAGTTTGCACTGAGGACATTTTTGCTGCTGAGCAGTATATATGGCTCATCATTTAGTATTCTAGTCACAAAGGTGACATTGTTTCCATTCCTGGCATTTTAGTCTATTGAGTCTAAAGAAGTAACTCATTATTCCATACTCAGAGCCAATATTTTCTACTTAAAACAAAATTCTAACAAAATTAATGTGAGATGAGGACAGCATTAATTCATTTCCAATTAAATTAGTTATCTAGTCTTTGACAGCCTGCATTGTTACAGTGTACAGCACTGAAGACTACAATTTTTTTAAAAGAAAAAATGTTGAGCGTTTATAAGAAAGCTAGAATATGCTTATGTAGCTTTTTTCTTCCTCCTAGAAGGATCCCATTAAAAAGATGCCACTGATAGTGTTGGCACAAATGGTGGAGCTTTTTTTAAATATCAAAATGTTTAATGGAGCCAAAATACATTTGTTTACCTCTGGAATAAAACAATTTCAGGTGGCCTCTATGAGCTTTCCAGCTATAGCTAAAGTGTTTGTCTATACTCTTTAACGATACACAAGTTATTGTGTGTATAATAATACAGTTTTGTACTAATCATATAAAACAATTTGAGAATTTTTGTTAGAGGTCTATTACCATATATTTTTAATTTTTCTATGTTAATGTATTCAATATATGCTAATTTAGCAATTTAAACACTTCTGAGCCCAATTACAAAAATGCTTTCATCTGTGGAGCCCTTACTAATTAAGAATAAAAGACATGAAGCACATATGATTTTTTTATACAGCATTCAAGGCTACATTAAGATAAATGGATAAATCTGGACACTCATGATTAAAACATATTTGTAAGTATGTGGTATTTGATAAATAATTTTTAATATCTAAATTCTACAAAGAAAGAGGAAATATAAATTGTAAATGTATTTGGGAGGAAGCATAGTAACAACTGGAATAAAGTGCGAGGACTTATAAACCTACAACAATAGGTTATAGTAAACAACATTGAAATGAATAATATATAAAGAGATTTAAAACTTTTTTTTGTGTCTTTCTCATATAATAAAACTTGGTTCATTGCACAATGCAAATAAATTGTCTATGATTTTATGAATCAGTCAAGAATATCAGAAATATCACCGTCTCCGTGAAATCTATACCTTTAATGCAACTTTTATTTATCCTCCTGAAACTTTCCAAAAGTAATTTTACCTACTTGAAATAATCACAAGAAAAGTAGTTCAGGAATATATTTAAAGAATATCCCGATACAATATGATAAACTTTCTATCACTAAAGATAGAAAGATTAAATTTAAAATGATAGATTGAAAAACTGTAGAATTCTTTTAAATTTTACGAATAATACTTGCACATATTCATGGGGTAAATAATGATGTTTTGATACTTATAATTTATAGTGATCAGATCAGGGTAATTTTGTATCATTTAACAAATCTCTCTCTATTCCTAAATGCCGTAGTTTATGCAGCATAATTATCTCAATAATGTAATGATCATTAAAAATTACATGTGATGTTTGGATAATCATTTGATAATGTATATGCAGATCTTTAAAGATTAAGTAGTTACTTCTTGGTTAAAATGGCTAAAATATCTTCATAGTATTAGAATTTTCCTCACTGATACCTAGGAAAATGAGCAAAAATTGTCATGTAAAAAGAAAAACATTACCAACAGTGTCCAGAAAAGGAAAGATGATACTATAATATTCAAAAACTAGAAAGAAAGACAGCTAGAGAGACAGAGAGAAAGAGAGAGAGACAGAAGGAGGCAAAGAGAGAAGAGAAAGAAAATATGCATGCAGCTCAAACTGCAGCTTTGAAAGAAAAATTAACTGGTATCAGGTATAGTAGGAAGAGGCTAAACATGTTACCCATGTTTTATCAGAGCAGACAGAACTTTATAGAACTCCCAAAATGATCAAAGAAAGGAAGCAAAGCCAAGTGTCCAAAATAGAAGAAAAATAACTGATGGAATAGAATGGAATTACTCACAATTATTTCATATGATTAAATAATACATTGAGAATGTAAATTCTTCAAAAATGAGCTCAAATGTGAGAAACAAGTACACGTGATTAAAATGTCTATCAGACTTATGAACACAAGTTGAGGATCAATATTCCACCATTATATAACAATATATAATTTAGAAATAGTGAAAACAAAATTGACTTGACTAAAAATCAAATAAGTGATATTGTTAAAAATGTTGAGGTTTATATAATGAATGCTGCTTCCTTGTAAATGAAGAGGACTAAAATGATTAAAGAAAAACAAGTAGATATGGAAGTGAGACTAGGTAATACAGCATAACAATAATTCACGTCTGTGAAGTAGAGACTCAACAAATGTAGAAGATGCATGTTGAATCTATAATATTATTTTCCCAAATAAGTAATTTAATCTGAACATTAGAAGTATACAATTTCAAGCAAACTTGACATAGTCAACAATAAGACATGGCCTACTCAACCTATTGACTATTCAGATCCCCACACCCCTCCCGCAAAGTGTCACCTAACAGGAGAGAAAATATGAGGCTAGCTGCAGACATTTCCAAAATACAATGCAAGAGGTGATAAAACAATGTCTGCACCCTCTAAAGTAACAAAAGTGTAACACAATAATTCTATCACCATTCAAGATGTTATTCAGAAATAAAGACAATAGGTGCTATCAAAAAAGAATGAATTAAGATAACTATACTCAGCTGCCCTTCTTGAGGAAAAAAGTAAAAAAGCTTGAGCATGAAATACGTCCAATTAAAAGATAAATGAAAAAAAAAAAACACAGAGCAATCAAGAATCCATGGTAAAATGAAATGGTGAGGCACACTGAATCCAGTTATATACATAACTATTAATAAAAAAACTATGGGACCTGAGGTTACAGAACAAAATGTGAATGTTTTAAACATGAGCAATGTAAATGATAACATGCCTAATTAAAATGAAGAGATGTAAAAGTGGTAATACTACTATTACACATATTTTAAATATGTGTAAAATATCACACATATTTTAAACAGGAATACAACAAAGTTAAAATTGAAGAAGATGATTTAAAAAATCATTCTATTGTAAAAGACTTTTATATTATCTTCTCATTTTTTCTTTAAGCTTATTGGTTTATTTTTTTCTATGAAGTTCAAATGAAACTAAAGTTGACACATTTGATTGAAAACAACTTCTATACTATGGTTCTCCTATTATAAATTATTTCCATCAAGCTATCCATCCAAACATTTATCTAAGAAGTTAGAAGACACAGATGGAAGTTCTATCTGTATATTTGCACAGAGAGGTGAATTGTGACATTGAGACTTGGGTGAGATAGTGTCCAGCTAATGCTAAAAATGATAGTTTGAGAGTGGTAGAATTTGAATTTTCATCTTTAATTTTCAGTATTATTTGTATTCTTTAAGGATTTACAATTTTGCCAAAAACAATAAAACATATTTCTTTAAAAACTGGAAGCAAGTGTGTTAAAAAGGTGTAATAATCTTATTTTCAGTAGCTGAATACTAATTGAACTTCACAAGTTTGATTTAGATAATTTAAGTGTTTAACACTTATGTGTATGCATTTTATTCTTCCCTCAATATTTCCTCTCCTACACAAGAGATTACTTAAATTTTCAGTGATTTTTTTTAATTGTAAATTAGAATTTAACTTAAATGTGTAACTTAGATGCTAGTCTACATTGTGGTCATTCTTTAGACTTTACTGCAAACCCTCCAAGGAGACACATATTTTTAAACGTATTAATACAAACATATTAGAAAGTACTTTCACTGGGAATGATTATTGAAGGAAACTGATGTTTTCTTATATCTCTTTTCATGATTCAAGAACCATTTCTCACCTAGAGATTAAGGCAAATATTATTCCTTTTCAAAACCTTCCGAATAAACAACTCAAATATTTCAGCCATCATCCAAGTCTGGGTGAGCATTTAACCTTTCTTAAAAAATTAATCAATCTTATATGTACTCTTTTGTTTCCTCCTTTATTCCTTCCAATTTCAGGAATGGCGTTTTTATTAACTGAGAAGATACATAAAAAATTAAGTTAGTCTTTGAATTGTCAATGTTAAAAAATCAATGGAAAATTCAACAAATGCTAATGCTGCCTTAGGAAAATTTTTAACGTCAGTATAAGTGAAATATTTTTTAGATTTTGTTAAATTTTGACAGGACCGTATCTGAGAGAATAATGACTTACAAGGTGAAACAAATTTTGACAAAAGAAACAAAAACAATGCTTATGTTACTTGTTCCTCTGTCAAAATTTTCCTTTGATCTATTGATTTAGAAATTGTAAAATTTAGACATTTTAGAATTTAGACTTAATAACATAAAATGCTAAACATATTTAAATAGAATTATGTAAAACATAGTAAAAAATATGTGATTGGTCTGAGAAAGAAGAGATATTTTAAAAATATAAATAGAATACTCAATAGCCAGTTTCTTAGATTAATGCAGAATCATAGCTACTTGCTTTTTGTGTGACTTTTCACTCCCAAGTCAAAATATATTAATTAAAAGCTCATTTTAAATGAAAACACTCAAAATTTGAGTTTTACCTATCTTCTTAGTTTCTTAGTTAGCATTTCTTAAGAGCAAAGATTAGCATTTCCCCTTTGATTTGTAGATGGGAAGTTGCTATTGTTGCTGTTAATAGGGATAATAGATTGTGTTTTATTCATGTATTATAACCAGAGTGCAAGATAAAATTAATAGATCCTTGGACTGAATAACCAGTACAAAAGATTTATGCTTTTACTATCACCTCTTCGTTGCTTTTTTAAAAGTGATTTTTTAATAGTCACCATTTCTTATTTTTATGTTTAAAAATTTTTAATCCTTTTAAAATTATAAACTGTTTTTATTTTTATTAAATGACTGATATTTAATTTTATGCTTGATTAACAAATATTAACTCTACTTAGTTTAAATCTTAGATTTGTAGAAATGATTTTATGTTGACATCTTTTTTTAGATTTAATTTCTCAGTTGTATGACTCAGGTTCATAAATTTGTACTTAGTTAACATCACTTTCTTCTTTTTTTCTATTCTTTTTTTCCTTCCTTTTCTTTGTGTCTCCCTTCCTTCCTTTCAAAAAACAATCTTCTACTACTTCCTTCTGAACTTACTTTCTACAATTTACTTACTTCTTTTGATTTCATTTGCTTTTCCTTTTTTCTTTTTCTTTTCTTCCCCTGACCCCACCTCTTTTAACAACAAAACAACTTAACTTTATTCTTTAACAATGTATTAGTCCGTTTTTCCGCTGCTGATAAAGACATACCCGAGACTGGGAAGAAAAGGAGGTTAATTTGACTTTCAGTTCCACATGGCTGGGGAGGTCTCATAATCATGGCAGAGGGCGAAAAGACACTTCTTACATGGCGGCAGCAAGAGAGAACGAGGAAGCAAAAGTGGAAACCCCTGATAAACCCATTAGATCTTGCGAGACTTATTCACTATCACGAGAATAGCATGAGAAAAACCAGCAACAATGATTGAATCACCTCCCACTAGGTCCCATACACAACATGTGGGAATTCTGGGAGATACAATTCAAGATGAGATTTGGATGCGGACACAGCCAAACCATGTAATTCCACCCCTGGCCCCACCAAATCTCATGTCCTCACATTTTAAAACCAATCATGTCTTCCCAACATTCCCCCAAAGTCTTAACTCATTTCAGCATTAACCTAAAAGTCCACCATCCAAAGTCTCATCTAAGACACGGCAAGTCCCTTCCGCCTATGAGCCTGTAAAGTCAAAAGAAAGCTAGTTACTTCCTAGATACAATAGGGGTATGGGTATCGGGTAAATACAGCCATTCCAAATGGGAGAAATTGGCCAAAATAAAGGGGTTCCAGGGCCCATGCAAGTCAGAAATCCAGTGGGACAGTCTAATTGTAAAGCTCCAAAATGATCACCTTTGACTCCAGGTCTCACATCCAGGTCATGCTGATGCAAGAGGTGGGTTCCCATGGTCTTGGGCAGCTCCCGCCTTGTGGCTTTGCATGGTACATCCTCCCTCCTGGCTGCTTTCACAGGCTGGCATTGAGTGTCTGTGGCTTTTCTAGGTGCATGGTGCAAGCTATCAGTGGATCTACCATTCTGGGGTCTGATGGATGGTGGGCTTCTTCTCACAGCTCCACTAGGCAGTGCCTCAGTAGGAACTCTGTGTGAGGGCTCTGACCCTACATTTCCCTTCCACATTGCCCTAGCAGAGGTTCCCCATGAAAGCCCCACCCCTGCAGCAATTTTTGCCTAGGCATCCAGGCGTTTCCAAACATCTTCTGAAATCTAGGTGGAGGTTCCCTAACCTCAATTATTGACTTCTGTGCCCCTGCAGGCTCAACACCACATGGAAGCTGCCAAGGTTTTGGGCTTCCACCCTCTGAAGCCACAGCCTGAACTGTACGTTGGCCCCTTTCAGCCATAGCTGGAGAGGCTGGGACACAGGACACCAAATCCCTGGGCTGCATACAGCATGGGGCCCCTAGGCCTTGCCCATGAAATCATTTTTTCCTCCTGGGCCTCTGGGCCTGTGATGGAAGGGCTGCCATGAAGGTCTCTGACATGGCCTGAACATTTTCCCCATAATCTTGGGGACTAAGATTAGGCTCCTTGCTATTTATGCAAATTTCTGCAGCCAGGTTGAATTTCTCCCCAGAAAAATGGGTTTTTATTTTTTATCACAGAGGATGCAAATTTTCCAAATTTTTATGCTCTACTTCCCTTATAAAACTGAATGCATTTGACAGTACCCAAGTCACCTCTTGAATGCTTTGCTGCTTAGAAATTCCTTCCACTAGATACCCTAAATCATCTCTTTCAAGTTCAAAGTTCCACAGATCTCTAGGGCAGGGGCAAAATGCTGCCAGTTTCTTTGCTAAAACATAACAAGAGTCACCTTTATTCTAGTTCTCAAGAGGTTCTTCATCTCCATCTGAGACTGCTTCAGCCTGGACCTTATTTTTCATATCATTATCAGCATTTTGGTCAAAAACATTCAACAAGTCTCTAGGAAGTTCTAAACTTTCCCACATTTTCCTGTCTTCTTCTGAGCCCTCCAAATCATTCCGACCTCTGCCTGTTACCCAGTTCCAAAGTCAGTTCCACATTTTGGGGTATCTTTTCAGCAGCACTCCACTCTACTGGTACAAATTTACTGTAGTATTTCATTTTCACAATGCTGATAAAGACATACCTGAAACTGGGAACAAAAAGAAGTTTAATTGGACTTACAGTTTCACATGGCTGGGGAGGTCTTACAATCATGGCAGAGGGTGAAAGGCACTTCTTAGATGGTGGCAACAAGAGAGAATGAGGAAGAAGCAAAAGCAGAAACACCTGATAAACCCATCAGATCTCGTGACACTTATTCACTATCACAATAACAGCATGAGAAAGACCTACTCCCATGATTCAATTACTTCCCCCTAGGTCCTTCCCACAACACGTGGAAATTCTGGGAGATATAATTCAAGTTCAGATTTGGATCGGGACACAGCCAAATCATATCACACAGTTACAGAAGCCAGACATCAGAAATCAGCATTTCCCCAGGGCCGGTCTTTCAGCAAGCTCTGGAAGAATAATCTGTTTCATGCCTTTCTCCAGGTTCTGGGGCTGTCACTGTCCTTGGTGTTCCTTGACTTATAGATGCATCACTCCAATCTCTGCCTCCATCATCAAATGATGTTATCTCCCATGTCTTCCACTCTTTCTTTTTAATTTTTTAATTGTTAATTTTGTCAGTATATAATAGATTATATATTTATGAGGAACATGAGATATGTTGATACAGGCATACAGTGTATAATAATCACATCATGCTAAATGTGATATCCATTTACCTCAAGTATTTAACCCTTTCTTGTGTTACAGTCTTTAGTTACTTTAAATGTACAATGAAATTATTATTGACTATAGTCACCCTGTTGTTCTATCAAATACTAGATCTTATCCATTATTTCTATTTTTCTGTATGCATTAGCCATCTCCACTTCCCTCCCCACCTCCCACTACCCTTCCCAGACTCTGGTAACCATAATTCTACTCTGTAATTTCATGAGTTCATTTGTTTTGATTTTTAACTCTCACACATAAGTGAGAACATGTGAAGTTCGTTTTTCTGCGCCTGACATTTCATTTAACCTAATGACCTCCAGTTCCATTCCTGTTGTTGCAAATGACATCGTCTCACTCTTTTTTATGGCTGAATAATACTCCATTTTGTGTATGTACCAAATTTTCTTTATCCATTTTTGTCTGCTGATGGACATATAGGTTGCTTCCCAATCTTGGCTATTTGAATAGTAATGCAATAAACATAGGAGTGCAAATATCTCCTCCATATCCTGATTACTTCTGGGTATATACCTAGCAGTGGGTACTTCTATTGTTTTAGAGAAACCTCCACACTGTTCTCCATAGTGATCATACTACTTTACATTCCCACCAACAGTTTAGGATGGTTCCCTTTTCTCCACATCCTTACTAGCATTTGTGACTACCTGTCTTTAAGATAAAAGCCATTTAACTTGTGTGAGATAATATCTCATTGCAGCTTTCATTCATATTTCTCTCATAATGGATGCATTTTTAAGTTGTCTTTTGAGAAACGTTTATTCATATCTTTTACCCATTTTTAAATTGGACTATTGGATTTTTTTCTTATAGAGTTGTTTGAGCTCTTTATTCTAGTTATTAATCGTTTGTCAGATGGTTAGTTTGCAAATATTTTTCTTTTATTCATTCTGTGAGTTGTCTCTTCATTTTGTTGATTGTTTCTTTTGCTGTACCAAACCATTTAACTTCATGTAATACTATTTGTCCATTTTTGCTTTGGTTGCCTCTACTTGTGGGGTATTATTCAAGAAATTTTTGCCCAGACCAATGTCCCAGAGGGTTTCCCCAATGTTTTCTTGTAGTAGTTTCATAGTTTGAGGTCTTAGGTTTAAGTCTTCAATCCATTTGCATTTGACATTTGTATATTGTGAGAGATAGGAATCTAGTTTGATCCTTCTGCCTATGGATAGCCAGTTTTCCCAGCACCATTTATTGAAGAGATAGTTTTTCCCCAATGTACATTCTTGGCAGCTGTGTTATCAAGGATTTCACTGTAGGTGTATGGATTTGTTTCTGAGTTGTCTATTTTGTTCTATTGGTCTATGTGTCTGTTTTTATGTGAGCGCCATGCTGTTTTGGTTTCTATAGCTCTGTAGTATAATTTGAAGTCAGGTAATGTGATTCCTCCAGTTTTATTCTTTTTGCTCAGGACAGCTTTGGCTATTCTGAGTCTTTTGTGGTTCCGTATACATTTTAGGATTTTTTTTTCTACTTCTATGAATATTGTCATTGGTATTTTGACACAGATCACTTTGAATCTATAGATTGCTTTGGAAAGTATAGATATTTTGACAATATTGATTCTTCCAATCCATGAACATGGAATATCTTTTCATTTGTTAGGGTCATCTTCAATTTCTTTCATCAATGTTTTACAGTTTTCATTGTAGAGATCTTTCACTTCCTTGATTATGTTAATTCCTAGGCATTTAATTTTATTTGTAGCTATTATAACTGGAATTACTGTTTGATTTCCTTTTCAGATTGTTTGTTGTTGGCATATAGAAATATTAATGATTTTTATATGTTGACTTTGTATCCTGCAACCTTACTGAATTTGTTTATTAGCTCTAATAGTTTTTGGTAGACTCTTTGGGTTTTTTGAAATATAAAATCATATAATATGCAAACAAGGATAACTTGACTCCTTCCCTTCCAATTTGGATGCCATTTCTTTCTTTTTTCTGATTGCTCTAGATAGGACTTCCAGTACTACATTGAATGACAGCAGTGAAAGTGGGCATCCTTATGATGTTTCAGATCTTAGAGAAAAGGCTTTCAGTTTTTCCGCATTCAGTATGACATTTCCTGCTTGTTTGTTGTATATGGCTTTTATTGTGTTGAGGTACATTCTTTCTACACCCAGTTTTTTTTAATGTTTTTTACCATAAAGTGACATTTAATTTTATCAAATGCTTTTTTCAGCATCAATTGAAATGATCATATAGCCTTTGTCCTTCATTCTGTTTATACGATGTTTCATATTGATTGATTTGCATACGTTGAACTGTCCTTGCATCCCTGAGATAAATCCCACTTGGTGATGATGAATGATCTTTCTAATGTATTGTTGAGTGTATTGTTTGCGAGTATTTTGTTGGGGATTTTGACATTAATGTTGATCAGGGATATTGGCCTGTAGTTTTCTTTTTTTTTTTTTTGGTATGTCTTTTCCTGGTTTTGGTATCAGAGTAATACTGGCAACACAGAATGAGTATGAGAGTATTCTCTCCTCCTCTATTTTGCAAAACAAGTTTGAGTAGGATCAATATTACTTCTTCTTTAAATGTTTTGTAAAATGCAGTAATGAAGCCATTGAGTTGAGGGTTTTACTTTCCTGGGAGGCCTTTTCTTATGGCCTTGATCTGGTTACTTAATCTATTCAGGTTTTGGATTTCTTCATATTTCAATCTTGATAGGCTCTATGTGTCTAGGAATTTATTCATTTCTTCTAGGTTTTCCAATTTATAGGTGTATGGTTATATAGTTCCTAATATTAGTCTCTACTGATGTTTTGAATTTTATAGTATCAGTTGTATTGTCTCCTTTTTTCATCTCTAATTTTATTTATTTGGATTTTTTTTTAGTTAGTCTGGCTAAAGGTTTGTCAATTTTATTTATCTTTTCAAAGAACTCACTTTTTGGTTCATTGATTTTTGTATTGTTTTCTTCATTTCAATTTAATTTTTAAATTTTTGATTTTTAATTTTTGTGGATACATAGTAGATGTATATAATTATATGTTAAATGAAATACTTTGATATAGGCATGGAATGTGTGATAATTACATCATGGTAAATAGGGTATCCATTTCCTCAAGCATTTATCTTCTGTGTTGCAAAAAATCCAATTATACTCTTTTAGTTACTCTAAAATGTACAATTAAATTATTATTGACTATAGACATGCTGTTGTGCTAAAATACTAGGTGTCATTTGTTCTTCCTATTTTTTGTACCAATTAACCAATCCCACTCTTTGCCACACACACACCCTCACTACCCTTCCTAGACTCTGTTAACATTCCTTCTATTTTCTATCTACATTTGTGCAATTGTTTTAATTTTCAGTTCCCACAAATAAGTGAGAACATGTGAAGTCTTTCCTTTCATGAGTCTTTATTACTTCTTTTCTTCTATTAATTCTGGGTTTCGCTTTCTCTTCCTCTCCTAGTTCTTCAAGATGCATGATCAGGTTGTTTATTTGAAGTTTTTCTACTTTTTTGATGCAGGCACTCAGAACTATAAACTCTCCTCTTAGTGCTGCTTTGCTATATCCCATAGGTTTTGGTATGTTGTGTTTCCATTACCATTTGTTTAAAGAGATTTTAAAATTCTCTTCCTGATTTCTTCATTGATCCACTGGTCATTCAGGAGCATATTGTTTAATTTCCATGTGCTTGTATAGTTTGAAAAATTCCTCTTGTTATTTATTTCTATTAATAGTTTTATTCCACTGTGGTCAGAGAAGATATCTGATATTCAAATTTTTTGAATGTCTCCAGACTTGTTTTGTGGCTTAACATATAGTCTATCCTTGAGAATAATCCATGTGCTGAGGAAAAGAATGTGCATTCTGTAGCTGCTGGATGAAATGATCTGTAAATATCTATTAGGTCCATGTGGTCTATCATGAAGAGTAAGTCTGATGTTTCTTTATTAATTTCCTGACTGGATGACCTGTCCAAAACTGAAAATGTGTTGTTGAAATCTCCAGCTATTATTGTATTGGGGTCTGTATCTCCCTTTAGTTCTAATAATATTTGTTTTCTATATTGGGGTGCTTCAGTGTTCGGTACATATATATTAGCAGTTGATATATCGTCTTGATGAATTGTCCCTTTTATCATTATCTAATGATCTTCTTTGACTCATTTTATAGCTTTTGTCTTGAAATCTACTTTTTCTGATGTAAATATAGCTACTGCTCATTTTTGGTTTCCGTTGGCATGAAATATCTTTTCTATCCCTTTATTTTCAGTCTATGTGTTTAATTATAGGTGAAGTGTATTTCTTGTGGGCAATAGATCATTAGGTCTTGTTTTTTATCCATTTGTCTACTCTATGTCTTTTGATTGGAGAGTTTAGTCCATCTACATTCAATGTTATTATTCATAAGTAAGGATTTACTCCTGCCTTTTTGTTATTAATTTCTGTTTTGTTTGTTTGTTTTTGTGATCCTCCCTCCCTCCCTCTCGAATCTACCTGGTTCTCTATTATCCTGCAGCTGAGCTGACACCCAACCCACAAGACAAGGTCTTTCCCTCCCATTTCCAAAAGCAGAGGAGTCTCCCCATGGCAGCCACCAGCACAGGCCCTCAGGGCAGGCTGTGCGAGCTACTTGAGAGGTTGAGGTGGAAGGATCACTTGAGCCCAGGCCCAGGAGGCAGAAGTTGCAGTGAGAGTTGATTGTGCCACTGCACTCCAGCCTAGGTGACAGAGAAAGACCTTGTCTCAAAAAAAAAAAAAAAAAGACTCTGCCCAGTGCCTTATCCCACTGCCCCACTGTGGCCTGATGTAGTATCTAAGTTGCAAGACAAAGTCCTCTTTACTCTTCCCTCTCCTTCAGCAGAAAAAAGAAAGGAGTCTCTTTCAGAGCTGCAACATCTTTGGCCACCCCAGCCTTGGTGTCTTACTAGTTCACGTGTCCCCCAAGTATACTTACTCTGAGCCCAGAACAGCTCTAGGAATTGCCTAGGAGTTGCAGTCTTTGTGGCCTAGACTGCCTTTCAATTTTATTTAGAATCCCAGAGCATTAGCCTGTGGTGGTGAGTTTTGCCAGAACTCACTTTCTGACCATTGGGATGGGCGATTCCCCTCTGGGTAGGGCTGTTCTAAATACTGCTTCTATGGGCACCTGCCAATTTCTGTCTGGTGTTGGTTTTCACTGTAACAGGAAGGGACTAAGCTCTAATGCAACATCCCACAATCACTGTGCTCTCCCTCCCCTGTGCATACAAGATTTTGTTTCCATGCCGCATTGCAGCTGCCATAAGACAGGGGAGGGATGGCATGGGCAATTCAAGACTGTCTTTCCAGCTCTCTTCAGTGCCTTTTTCAGTAATATGAACTTAAAACCAGGTACTATAATTGCTCATCTGATTTTTGCTTCTTATGAAGGGCTCTTTTTTGTGTAAATAGGTGTTACATTTATTTGGTGGTTCTGCAAGGAGGATGATCAGTAGAGGCTTTTGTTTGGCTATCTTTCTCCATCTCCCCCCTTCATTTGCTTTTCTAATGGCCAGTGAGGAGCAGAAGTGTAAGGCTAGGTACAGAGAGCATCCACATGGCCAATAGGAGTTGGGAAATTTGTTTCTATAAGGTGACATCTACGTAAAGTTTGGTCATCAAAAAGTCTTATCTCTGGATACTTGGGAGAATGATGCAGCAAACCTTCCCAGAAAAGTAAGCATTATCCACATAGAAATGGTAAAATTGGCCTTTTGGCATACGGCTGTCTTTTGACACTACATAATGTAGTCACCATATGAGAAGCTATGTATTTTGAAGTTCATAGTTTTAGATACATTTTGATTAAAATATGTTACAACACTGGAGCAGAAGAATGGCAGAAGAACATAACTTTACCTGATTTTGTGAGAAGCTAGATGTTGTTGCAATTCCTAAGAGAAAATGACAGAAAAGATACCTGCATTTCTATAGCAGCTCACAATGAGGACCACATTTCTAATTTAGACAACTTAATGACTTGTTATAGGAAGGTCTAATGTGTGTATGTGGGAATATGTGTGTGTGTGTGTGTGTGTGTGTGACAGAGAGAGACAGAGAGAGAGGAAGGAAGAGCGAGAGAGAGAAAGAGAGGTAGAGGGCAAATGTGTTTCTCTCAGATCATGTAACCAGTTTAGTTTTTCTTTTTGTGTTTTTGTGTTGACTTGGAACTGAAAGCCAATTTGGCTTCACTATTAGTTTAGTGTTTGTCTTGACTTAATTTTGTTTTAATTGTCTGTTTATATTTTATGTGTCTGTAAGCCACTTCAAAAAGATTCTGAAATGAATCAGAAGAAAAACAAATAAATGCAAACTGACACATGAAATAATCTCCAAAACAACACTTGAATTTAGCTGAAACAGCATATCCACTTTGCATATCAGCATATCAAGCATGGAGAGGTAAAGCAATTTGTATAAACTAAGCCACTAAATAAATAACAGCTCTAAAATTCTGAACTCAGGATCCCAACACCTACTTAAACCAATGTGCTTTCTAGCATCCCATTTGACTTTGCCACAACAATTTATTTTACTAACAACACAGTTTACCAAATAAATTAATTATAGTATCACTTGCCATGACATCTAATCTGAATTTGTAGTATTTGGAAAATGATGCAATGGTGGAATGGGAAGCACAAAGGGGAAGCAAAGTAAATCCAGCTAAATTCAGGAATAGAAGTTTGTTGTTTGTTTCTTGTTTCTTTTTAATACTATATTATGAGTGAGAAAAGAAAATGAGGTAAATTGCTGCATATAACCTCAGGAGCTATATTACTGCGAGTTTTACAGTATGTAAATGAGCTACAAAGGAAGGACAGTCACAGTAAGCTCATCTAGTCAGTTTTGGGTGTCCCTCTGATCTGTTAACATTAATTCCTGTTTTAAGGAGACATTGGGAAATGAGCGTTGATAATGCGTGAAGGTTCTATTAAGTTCTTTTAATAGAAAGCCTCCAGCAACTGGATTCTGAAGCTAGAGTCTGTCATCCTGGTAGCAGTCTGCAGAGTTCCTGGCATCCCTTTACCTATCATTGTCCAGGCTGGCATTTTGCTGTACATTTTTTCTTTCTGAATACTGAGTTTTCCTCTGATTTTTTTTCACATAAAAAGGAAAACAGAAGTGTGGAAAAATCAAGATCCAGAATCAAGGCATAACTATCAGAATGCCTTGGAAGTTAACTTTGATGGGCTTTCTTATAGCTCAGCTTGAGATAATATTTGGTAGTTCCTACTATAAATATATTTTAAGCCTGGCTAAATCCTTAGACAGCAGGATTCTCCTTGAAGAAAGTGAGTGGGAGTCTAAGTACACAGGTGGTTCAAATGATAAATCCACTCAGAGGGAATCTTGGTCTTCAGAAGCCACGCAATAGCCCCCCATTCCTCTCCAGATCAACAAACCAATTTTCCAAGTGAGAAAGACTATAATCCCTTATTGGAAAGATCATCTTTAAGCCCATATCTATTTCTTCAGCTAGGTATGTCAATGATCCCTGAATGATACAAATCACTTTCTATCTTATTTCAAGTTTTTAAAAAGAGCAAATGAAACTTTTTATTGATAAAATCTTTTGCTTTAAAGAATATACACTCTACAGAAATCTTTACATTTATCTATGCTATATCATACAAATTGCAAATGAATTTTTCCATATTATCTATAAGGATATTTGAACAGTTGCACAAATAACAATTATAGCTATGATTAATGTAAAATAAATTTATAGCATAAAAATTAATTGTAATGGAAGAATATATCAACTATTGTTGACTTTTTCACTTTTTACATTATATTGATAGTATAAATTGTTAGCATCTTTATTTATTCTTATAGTCTCACACATCTCATAACATAGCAAGTATCAAAAGCAGCAGGTTTATGAACCCAGATTTAATTATTTCCTGTACTTCAGGTAAGCCTAACAGCCAGCAAGTTACTTACAGAGAAAAGCTCTTTAGTTTTTGTTTTGTATGCAGTTCTGGTTTGGGGTGTGCATGATTTAATAAATTAATATATTTCTTTCTATCAAAAATATTTGAGTAGGACAGAGCCCATTGAGAGGGCTAGAGGTTAGACTGATGAGTGGAGAATTGCAGAGAGAAAAAGCTAAACAGTTTTTCATATTCTGTAAATTAGGATCCTCAAAAGGCAGATTTTTTTGAAGGCATATGGATTTTTAATACCTTAAATTCATAATCAAATACAAATGAATTCTGAAGTTCCATGCATCACATTTTCATGAATAAATTCATTCCACCTTCACATTTCACTCTTTAAAAAAAACAAAATAGAGATGGAGTCTTACTATGTTGCTCAGGCTGGTCTCAAACTTCTGGGCTCAGGCAATCCATCTGCTGCAGCCTCCTAAAATATTGGGGTTACAGGTTTGAGCCACTGCACCCAGCCATCATTTCACTTCTAAGTAAGATATATGGCAGGGAGATAAGAAATTATGCGTTGTTGCTCTCTACAATGAACAGGGCAATGTCATTTTTCCATATCAGATTAAACATCTATCCATACTTGCAGCAGACAGCTCACCAGAATTTCAGAGGGCACTGACCATATTTGAATGTAATGTGGAACCTCAAGTTGAAGATGCTGAAGTAAGACTGTCTCTACCTGAATCTTCTTTCTGAAACTAACCAACAAGAATACAAATGCAGGAAATAAAACTCCATCTTTGCTGAAACTAAAAAACAGCTAAAACCCTGAACCACAATCTAGGAAAACAGATTACCGAAAGCAGAAAAAAATGGTGCAGGGAAGAAGTAAAGAGTGAACCCATTCCAATGTATCTCTCAGGTAACATACACTCTTCAGTGACAAACCAGCGCCCATTGCCTAGAAAGACAAGATCTAGGTGTGTGGGCAGGAGCGCACTAGATTCCAGAGTCATTTATCAAAGGGTAGCAGGGAGGTTGGGGCCAAGTGACAAAGAGCTTCATGGCATTTCTAACACAACTCAGGCTTTTGGTTTTCCACATGGAAGAGCAAAAGTCACCTCAGCAGCTGTGTTTTTGATATACTAGAAAAAAGAAAGTGCAATGTCCAGAACTGGTGATATGCAGAGTGTTAGAAATGCAAAGCGTGTTAGCCAAGCAGATCCGCTAGCCAAGAGTAGAGGTGGTCTCCTTGCAGAGTGGAGGTCTTGATATAGGCCTAGTCCCAGAATCCACCAGCTAATAGCCCACTAGCTTATATCCCCACATTGTTCTTCAAAAAATTGCTGAGACTGGGAAAATAAATAATCCACTAAACAATGAGTGATATTCAGAAGGAAATCTGCTTTTAACCAAAATCAAAGCAAAAAACAATGCTACAAGAAAAATATGAGAAAACTTAAAAACCAGTTGAAGAATCCATAACAGAAAAATTATGCTGTAAAGCAGACAAAACTATAAACAGATTCCTTAAGAATCTAAATTATAGATGTTGTGACCTCTCTAATCTAAGAACTCTAAAAAAAACATGTAAGGGCTCCAAAAGGAAAACACAAGAGATGAAATTTGAGCTGGAAGAGTCAGAGTAAAAATGAAAAGGAAAGAAAAATAATAGGAACATATATCATGTTTATGTGAGTTTGGGGTGTAACTTAGTTCCTTAATAAGTCATGTAGACTGTTTGCATTTGCATTTAGGATAAATTTTTTTCTAGGATAATTGAAAAAATACACATAATTCTTTATTATACAAATAAGAGAACAAGGAAGCGGCACACATCATTTGCATATATTTTGTCTAACTACGAACTCCACAAAAAGAAGACAATCAAGTACTTCAAATATTCCAGTGATATAAATTCAAGCCAAATAAGGAAAACGGTGTTGGTGTATCATGACAAGTTAAATCGCCTAGACCCTCTGTGAGGTTCAGCAAAGCCTCCCCACCAGAATGCAGCGAATATATGGAAAGTATTTAAAATAATGCCTCCTTATTTTAGCAAACCTAACACCCAAACATATCTTGAAGTCCCATTGTGTAAGGTCAAAGTTTAATGTGTTCTGAAAGTGACAAAAATATTTTCTGACAAAAAAACTTTCTCCTACAATTCTCCTCTAATAGTGTATGTCAAATATTTTATGAATTGATATTATATAAATAAATACGTTCCATAGTTTTTAAATGCTTGGATTTTTTTTAACTCACATATTTTCAATTATACTAGGTAGTAACTTAGTTTGAGGAAAAAAAAATACTTACATTCAATTTGACCAAAACTTAAAGGCTTGGGGTCTGACCCAGATTCTTCAAAGTGAAATCTTGAAGTCTACTTTATAAACAGTATATTCACATGTCCTGCTGAATTCAGTCATGATCCTCGTACTTTCTCGCTTTAGTGACTCATCAAATTGGAGTTAGTGGCCATCCACAAATATATTCTTCCAGCCCGTCTCAGCACTGAACAGATGGAGTATCCACAAATAAACCCAGCAAAACTAACTCAAAATTTAAAGGCTGGAGAAACATCGAGTTGAAATTTTCTCCTAAAGAATTTAAACTTGGCTGCGATCTTCTAGATTTCTGATCCTTCACAAAAAGTGGTTATTTTTTTAAGTTGCTTTGTTCTATAATTTTGAATTTAGCTCAACTCGTCACAGAGGGGAACCATCAAACTACCTTAAATCACTTATATTTTAGATTTTGTACAGAAAATTATATAAACACACATGAAATTCTAAGCATAGTACCATTATTCTCTTAATAATATCCCATTTTTTCTGGATTACAACATTGTTCTATACTTAGGAGGCCATAAAGTTTAAGTAACTATTCTTACAGGGTTATTAGCCTTGTGCTGATCCACACACACACTTTTGCTGGTGTAAATTTTGAGCTTTATATAGTAAGAATTACGTGCAGCAGAGCATTGGGAACCTCAAGACACTGACATGATGCCATGTGATTTTGGGTATTATATAGACTGAAAAATTAACCAGAGTTGCACAGAATGATATAAAAGAGTTTACCATTTAGACTAGGTTTGCATGTTGTTTTTCTTTGCATAGCACAATTATGTTGATTTATAAACAGAAGTTGGTTTCCAGATTATCAGATTCATGTTTCATTAATTTAAAAATTTTTATTAATTACTCAAATATGTAAGCACTGTGCTTGGTGCTGAGGACACTGCAGAGAGCAAAGAAAAAAAAAAAACCCTTCCTGTATAGAGTTTACACTTTATAACAAAGGAAAATATTTTCCTCTTAACTTGATTATCATAGCAAACAAATTGACATTTTAATCTCCATCATTTGATCTTTTCTAATTCCAGAAAAATATATTTGCTCGGATTATTTTTGAATGTAATCATTATGAATGTTTTCCCAGTAATATAGGGTTAAATGATGTGCAAGTTATGAACTGCCCTTAGTGGTGACTGTTAATAAAATAGCAACTTTTTTCTATTTTAAACAAATTTGCAAAATATTAATGAATTTTATTGTTTTAGTATGTTAAATTATATGTAGCTAATTGATATACTGATCTCAGTAAAACAAGAAGATAATGAAGATTCTAAGTTCAAATACTTCATTCTTTAATATAAGAATACTTATCTAGTTAAAATAATAAGGAAATTGATTTTCTTTTTAACTGCTTGATAATATGAACAGTGTAATAACATTTTAGTTCAATGATTAGATTTTCAAATTTTAAACTTAACCAAAGCCACAAACTGAAGGACTCGATATATTGTGTTGCTCTGATACCAAAAGGCTTTTATATTACCAAGAATAGTATAAAATTAAAGAACTATAATATTTGTAATATCTACTCTCCTAGTCACATAATTTTTTCTGTTATCTTATTTTATATATAATACATTAAGATTCTTTTTAATAAAAAATGCTTGTTCTATCTTGGATGAAATAATCTGTATTATTTAAAAATAACTTTATTAAAATAATTCGCCATCAACAGTTACATGTATGAAATGAAATTAAGAAACATTAAGGTATCTTGACGTTGTCAATTGTATACATATGATCTTTCCTATAAAGAATGGATGTGGTTATTTTGGTTTAAAATCATGAAACTTTGAAAGAAACGGGTCTTTTTAAAAGTCTTCCTGCAACAGCCTTGTCTTAAATGGGCTGATCGTATTTCTGAGCACACTGCTGGTAATAGCACACAGAAAAGTACACAGTGGGCAGATGCTAACATGTCAAAATGGGAGGATCATCAACAGAAATTTCAGATCTCCAGGCAGGCACAAGTAAATGTCGTGCTGTTCCTTTAGAACAAGAATGCTTCTGATTCAGACAGAACAGATAGTGTTCTCCAAACTTATTTTCCAGAGATATAAATGAATTCATATAATATTTCTACTTCTGTCCACCATCTTTTATTTTTAACCAGTGTTGCACAGCTGCAAATATGGCCAAAGTGGAGAGTGAATTTGTGGCCATGAGAAAGACAAGTAAAAGTCCCACATAGAATTTGAACCCTTAATTGAGCTTTCTAGTATCATACTCCAACCAATCTAATAACAATGATGCAATGAAAAAATTAGATTAAAAAAGATACATTGAAAAATGAAAATGCATGCTGTTATAATTAAGGCAGCAACATATCATCTTTGTTGATATGATTTACTGAGAAAATATTTCACTATATCTTTAATTTTGGACTTTGGGTCTAGAGGCAAATTAATGTGGGAAACTCAGAAATGAGCATGAACCCTCTTACTATGGAAATTAAGAGTCTAGTCGAGGAGGTGAAATGAGTAGTCAAATAATTATGAAGCAAAGAAAAAAATGGTAAGCGTCTTTACTGAGACTATGACATACTTTTTAAATAAATAGAGACAAATCAACATTTTACCTTTCTCAGGTTTATAGAAGCACATTTATTTTTAAGAATTCTGTTAGATTTAAACATCTTAATATTATTTAATAATACTTTCTGAATGTCTTTCTACACAAGTATGTTTACGTCAACAATCTTAACAGTTTTATATTAATTTTGTCTAATCCTACTAGATTATTCACACTTTGGATACAAAGTTCAATTCAGAATGTATGCTTTAAAATATGTACAGGTAGTTAAAATGAAGTAGTCTTATTTAAACTCCTTAATGTTGGAACTTAAAAGAAAAAGGTAGCTGTTAAGTTGATACTTAGTGATAACACATGATGCTATTAACAATGCCATCATTCTAAGTCCGCATGTCCATTTGGGCTCCAATCATTGTTGTGTGAGTCAAAAGAGTTACATATTATGAAAGTACAAATTTAGGAGTGATCTGAAACAGATTTTGCCACTCTAATGAAGGAAGGATGAAAACACTATTTAAGGCAGAGGATGTAATTCAAGATATAACTATGTTCCCAAACTTTGGGGGCACAACTTATTTCTCATTTCATTTGACTTTCTGGAGAATCTAATCCTTTTGACTATTTCCTTCTTAAAACTATTTCCACCTTGACTTCCAGGTGTCCGCTCTATTCTGGCTTTCTTACTACCTCTCCTGGCAACCTCAGATGATGAGTTTCCTCAGGTTCCACATTCGATCATCTTGTTTCCTCACCCACAGGCTCTCTCTCAGAGTTCTCATTCACTACCCCGTGCTCAAAACTAGCTGAGTCGAATGACTCTGAAACCTTAACCAAACTGACTTCTATATCTCATAGGCAGAAAACAACTGTTCTGAGAAATCTGATAAATACAACTCAGTCTTCTCTTTTAAGCTCTACACTCCTTTTCTCAACTGCTGAAAGAATTTTCCACCTAAAAAGTCCATAAAAATCTGGAATACTTCAAATTCAGCACATCCAAAACCACTAAAATCAGCCTCTTTTTTTTAAATTAATTAATTTATTTTTTTAAATCTTCTCCACCTTTGCATTCACCATTTTCCCGCTGCCTAAGTGAGTAGCCTTGGGCTCTTCTTTGACTTCTTTTCTGTCTTTTGTACTCATATCTAGTTCATCACCACGTTTTTTATTGTGTCTCTATAGCTTTGTCAAATGTGCCCCTTCTTGTATTCCTTTCCCTGCCGTAATGCAGCACTTTGTCATCTTTCACACAGATTATTGCAGGAGTTTCCCACTTTGTCTGTATTTCCAGGATTCCTTTCTTAATACACCTTCTATAATGTTATTAAAATTCAGCATTAAATATAGGTTAGATCACGTTATACCCATTTGTTTTCAGCATTCTCTTTTTATTTTTTAGTTGTTCTGCCATAAATTTTTTGATGACTTCCAAATTCTTTAGTATGGTGTGTGTGGCAGGTGGGGGTTTCCCAAAACTTCAAAATTAGGTGGCCGACCATGATTTTAGCACTGTCCCTTATTTCCCTCCCCGCTCCCTGACCCACGCTCCAGAGTAAAGATTACCACCCTCGGCTCACTATGATCTTTCATCTTTCATGCCTTTGTACAGATGGATAAAATGAATATAATCAAGTAGTAAGAGCCCATATTCTTATTACTAATTTTATATCAACTTAGTTTCCTCTCTCATAACCTTGACTTCTTCTGCTGGATAATCAATTCCTGACATTTTCAGTTTCATGGTATTTTAAAATATATCATTTCTGGCCAGTTAGCATAAAAAATGCCAGTAAAATTAAGAAAAGTTCAGAAAAGGAATTTACTTTTCCAAATAGTAATATACTAGTTATTTTAATTTAAACTGAAAAACATTATTGCCAAATGTCTGAATGCAAATAATATATAGAAGAAAGAACTAGGACAAAAGTTCCAAGTTCTATATATTGCTTTTGGACAGTGAATTTGTTGGAATTGAGAGATCTTGGTTACAGAAAAAGTTGGTTCACATTATAAATTCCATTTCTGAATATGAAACTTTGCTTACTTTGAAATTTTCTTCCTTTCTTCCCCTTGATCTAGCATTTTATTGTCCATGTGACAGTAAAAGGCAAGGTATTTCCAGATCTGATACCATCAGAGATCTGAAAATGTCAAAAATAATACTTGCTAATGGAGACCGTTAACAGTCCCTGATTATGGAAATACTTATGATTCATAAGAAATCAAGACTTTTCTTAAAATAAGCCTCATCTACCACTATTTTTTTGAAAGTGAAAACTTGGATGGCGCTTTTTACATCTGTTTTGATTGTAAAATCTTAGCTGTTTATTGGCTCCCTTAAACAAAGTATATTTCTACTCACTGATAATTTAGTATATACTTGGTATGTCTGAATGGCAGATATAGCTATCTATTTCAAACACTCATTTTTATCATTATGTTCTCTCTTATATGAGATTATTTTATTTCCTCTTCTAATAATAGTAAATTCCATTTAGAGCATTTTCTATTTTAATCAAAGTGAAAATAGGACTCCTGTTACATGATAGTCATTTTAGATAAATGTGGCAAAACCAATAACAACCTGAATAATTTGATTTTTAAGCAAACAGTTTTAATTATGCTTCAATTCAAAAGCAGATCCAAAGAAAAATAATTACCTGAAATTTCTAAATGTATTTGTAAATTTTTTTGTTTTACATTTATAAAAATCAGGACCTTGAGTAATAATATGGTTTTGTTAAAAATATATTTGATAATTCAAAGTATTGCATTGGGAATCTAAGTAGTTTTATGTAACCCTTCATGCCACCTTAACTCCTTCATTTTCTTGACTTTATATCAGAAAATTCTCCACTTATTTGATGCTAAAAACTGTTAGGACTTAATTTTGCTTTGGTACTACAGCAATGATCTAATAACACAACAGTTATTTAAAAGTTATTTAGTTAAACATGGCCAGGTGTGGTAGCTCATGCCTGTATTCCCAACACTGTGGGAGGCCGAGGCGAGTGGATCATTTGAGGTCAGGAGTTTGAGATCAGCCTGGCCAATATGTTGAAACTCTGTCTCTACTAAAAATAAAAAAAAAAAATTAGCTGAGCATGGTGGCGGGCGCCTGTAATCCCAGTTACTGGGGAGGCTGAGGCAGGAGAATTGCTTGAATCCAGGAGGCAGAGGTTTCAGTGGGCCGAGATTGTGCCACTACACTCCAGCCTGGGCAACAGAGCAAGACACTATCTCAAAAAAAAAAAAAAAAGTTACTTAGTTAAACAGCTATTAAAAAAAAAACCTGATTTGTTTTCTCTGAGATACGGGTTACTTGAATCATTAGCTAACAGGATATTATGTGACTCAAGGCAGCATATTTAACTGATGGAAAATTTTAAAAATTATAAGATAACAGCTAATTTCCTTCTGTGAAAATTAATATGCTAATTTATATTTCTGTCTCATAAACTCCAGTCATACAGTGGGCATATGTAAAAGAATACTACAGCCTCTATCCCGTGGTTGTGGAAGTAAGGTCTATATGATCTAAAACCCTTTTGATAATCACCCAGGTAGCAAGAATCAGAACCAAATCATTCACTTTATTTAATTCCTAATTTGATTGAGTAGCTTATGTTCCTAGGTTTTAATTAGTGTTGAAAGTCTCCTGGCTTCTAAGTGTCAAGAAAATATTAGTCAGCCACATTGTTTTACTATTTTCTTTGTTTATATGTATATTTGTATGTACATGGAGTTCCCAGTTCAATTTGTTTTTTAATTTTGATATCCAACGTCTTCTCCCACATCCCTGACAAACCTTAATCATCAGCCTCAACACACTACCCTAAACACTTTTAGAAACCAGTGAATATTTTATTTTGGTAAGTAAATATTATAAATATTTGAGGCAGTGCTCTCTCAAAGCTATAGAATCAAAATTAAAGGTTCTCAAATTTAAGCTTAGTTTTGAATGTCTAAATAACATTTTCTGTGTGAACACATTTTGTCCTTTTTGGAAAATGTGCTAGAACATCTTCTTCAGAGGCAAAACTACTTACTGGCATATTGAGATTACATTCTACTTACTAAAATATGTTATCCAGACAGCACAGTAAAATTATGGCAATAACCTTCTTAATGTATTGCACTTAGGCAGCCAAATTGAGGAAAAAAAAAAAGAGGCACCTGTATTATGTACTTTGTATCACGTAACTCTAAGTTAAATACACTGAAAAATGTTTTTAGTTCATAACAGGCTTATCAATTCATAAAACAGTGAATGTCACTGTGGCTACTCAGTGTATACTATGTGCGTTTTGTGCATTTTTAAGTGACTTGGTTCCAGCCCTAAGAGATTAAATCCTAATGGTAAAGATGGATCCTAATCAAATGAACTCAGAATAAAGGGAAACTTGGATCTGTGCGAAGTGCTATGAAGGCCTGAAGGAAATCATGCAGTAAGTTCCATCGGACACGAGTGTAACAGCATGTGCAAAGGCCCTGTGATGAGCAGGAGTGGGCTTTCAGTAACTGAAAGGCCACTGTGGCTCAGCCATAGAGAAAGGGGCTGGATTACGCAGGCCTTTTGGGCTACACTAACAAAGATGATGCACTACATTTGTGAAAACAGCCACTTCTGACAATCTTGTAGACATCATACCCCTAAAATCCCAAACCATAACTATAGAACCCCCTCCCTACCAAAAAAAAAACCCTGAAAATAAACAACCTTTCAAATCCTAAGCTCTCTTGGCACTTAACTAAGACTAGCTCCTCCACTTATAACACATTAGATCTCATCCTTTCTCATCTATTCCAGAGCAAAATCCCAGCAGTTCTCTTTTCTCTCTCCCATATTATCAGTTTTTCTCTCTCTTCAGATTTTTCCCTCTACAAACTGCTGTTATGTTTATCATCTGAAAAAAAAAATCTCTTTTATCCCTGCTCCCCTACTTACCTATGGCCCCATTGCTCATTTATTATTATTATTTTTTTAAAAAAATCACTTCCTTTCTTCCCATTATCTCCTGAACCTACTCCATTGAGCCTTTCCTGCTCTTTTTGCAGTCAAATTACAGTCTTCATCTTAATTGATACTATCAGTACCACTTAGGGCACTTGATCACTCCATAATTTTCATAACTTCCAGGACACCACGCTCGACATGTTGTTCTCCTAATTAAAGGGCTGTTCAATATCAATCTGCCTTTCTGGCTTTCTGTCATCTCCCAAATCTCACAATATAGAGCTCCCTAGGACTCAATCCCTAGAATTTATCTCTTTTATATTCTTACTCACTACTTTGGGGAGCTCATCAGGTGTCAACTCTTAAAATAAAATCAATATGCTTACGCCACTCAAATTTATATCTCCAGTCCTGCCCTCCCCTGGAACTACCTTTCTGTTTGAAACCTACACTAGGATGTTTAATAGGCATCTCCAATCTGACATCTCAAAACTGACCTCTCCAAATTCTGGCCGTCCTAGTCTCTCTCAGTTCATATTAAATCTATCCTTGCAGTTGTCCAGGCCAAAAGCAATGTAGTCATTCTTGACTCTTCTATTTCACACCCACATGCAATCCATTAACAAGTCCTGTATTCTTTACCTTAAAAATACTTCCAGAATCTGACCTGACCACTTCCTGTCAGTTCCACTGCTATTCTGATGAAAACCACTACCCTTTGTCATCCAGATTGCTATAATAGCCTCCTGGGGTGTCCCTGCTTTATCTTTGACAAATTCCAGTCTATCTCAACACAACATCCAGATTGATCTATTTAAAACATAAGTCAGATGACATCATTTCCATTCTGGAAGCATTCCAAAGGCTTCCAGTTCCTCTTGGAGTAAAAGCCAAATTTCTTCCAGTGCCTACATAGTACACCCTTGTTACAGCTCTGAGCTCCTCTCACTATGATCACTCTGCTCCAGCCAAGCAGACTCCCTTGCTTTTGTTTATCTATACCATAACACTTCAGGGCATTTATTTTTACTGTTCCCAGCTTCCACACAACTTCACTGGTCACCTTCTTCAATTCTTTCTTCTCAGTGAAGCCTTCCTCGAATTCCCATTTCAAGGTATACTTTCTGCCCATACCGACACTCTCTATACTCTTTTCTTTCTTTATTCCTCTGTAGCATTGATTCCCATTTGGCATACTAAATGCATTACTTATTCCTTTTAATTATTATCTTGCCCCTACTAAAATGGAGACTCTCTAAGAGCAGGAGGTTTTGTCTGTTTCGCTCACTTTTGTGTTCCTAGCACTTAGAATCATGTCTGACACCTAGTCGGTACTCAAAAGATATCTGTTGAATATACAAAAAATGCATGATTTATTCAAAAGAAATATATTCAGGTACAAAAAAAAATGGGGAGGAAACTGAACACCAGAGTGGACAGTTAGGTCCTAAGAAGTTATTGTAAAAAGTGGTTGTATTTGTCCATTCTCACACTGCTGTAGAGAGCTGCCGAGACTGGGTAATTTATAAAGGAAAAAGGTTTAATTGATTCACAGTTCTGCATGGCTGAGGAGGCCTCAGAAAACTTACAATCATTGCGGAAAGCAAAGGGGTAGCAAAACACTTTCTTCACAAGGCAGCAGGAGGAAGAAGTGCTGAGTGAAGGGGGAAGAGCCCCATATAAAACCACCAGATCTCGTGAGAACTCACTCACTATCATGAGAACAGCATGGGGGAAACCACCCCCATGATTCAATTACCTCCACCTGGTCTCTCCCTTGACACACGGGGATTATGGGGCTCACAGGGATTACAATTCAATACGAGATCTGGGTGGGGACACAAAGCCTAACCATATCAGTGTTCATCTAAAGTTCTGTTTCTTAATCTGTCGGCATCGACAAGAGGCATTTATTTTATTGTTTTACTTACACATGACACATAGGCGTATATGTATGCATTCCCTTATATAGATACATGAAAATTCTGTTTATGTGTGAAACATTACATAATACAAACTTTTAAGTGGTCTTGGGTACCTGTGAGTTATCTAGCAAAAGCAAATGCCAATCTTCTCTTGAAGGACATACCTACAATAAAGGCCATACAGAATTGTCACAGATGAAAATGTGCAAAACCATGCAGACACAGTACACATGTACAAAACATTCAAGGAGAGAAGCAACCATGAGATTAATTTACAAAAAAAAATTAAAGCATAAGTAGACCATAAGAGGCTCAGATTGGCGGGGCACCGTGGCTCAAGCCTGTAATCTCAGCACTTCAGGAGGCAGAGGCGGGTTGATCACCTGACGTCAGGAATTTGAAGCCAGCCTAACCATGGTGAAACCCCGTCTCTACTAAAAATACAAAAAGAAAATTAGCCGGATGTGGTGGCATGCACCTGAAGTCCCAGCTACTCCTGAGGCTGACACAGGAGAATTTCTTTGAACCCGGGAGGCGGAGGTTGCCGTGAGGGAGATCGCGCCACTGCACTCCAGCTTGGGTGACAGAGTGAGACTCCATCTCAAAAAGAAAAAAGGGGTTCAGATTATAGATTTACTGGATGCACATTATAACATAAATATTTTTAAATGATAGAATACATAAAATAAATGTAAATATGTGAAAGCAACAAGATACTATAAAAAAAAAGATGAGACAGAAGATTAGGGGGAAAAAATTCTCAGAAGAACAGATACAAATATTTTCAATGACTGTGGTGGTAGTTGCATGATTACACATATATATTTATAATATATAACACATATATAATATATTATATAAGATGTGATATATAATATTGCATGATTATACATACGTATTACATATATTATATGTTGTGCTATAATATATGTATAATCATGAAATATGTATAATATATATTATATGTATAGGAGATATATAAATATCCAATGAATTGTACCCTTGAAGTCACTGAAATTCATTTTATGTAAATATGTATGTATTTATATGTAAATATATCTAAATACGTTATATATTTATGCAAATTATACCTTAGTAAAGATAACTGTGAAATATTTTATAGAAAGTAAAATGTAATCATTATAATTTAAAATACAATTGATGGTAAAAACAGTGGATTACATCTGACATGAAGAGTACTGACCTAAAAGACAAAACTAAATCAAAATTCTTCATAGAGATATAAAGAAATAGAAATAGAAATAAAAGTTTAGGAGACATGGCAAATAGAGTAAGTCTCATCTAGATCTAATACAAGTTTCATGGTCAGAAAATAGATACAATGCACATGGGACATATTCAAAGTGAAAATAGATAAAATTTCCCAGAATTGAGGAAGGACATGCCTCAGATTCAGGAAGCACTAACCAGACAAGAGTAAGCACAAGTGAGACAAATATGAAGAATTCCACAGCGAGGCACGTAGCAGTAAATCTTCAGCATACCAGGGCAATGTTAAAAGTTGTTGAAGAATACATAAAATCTGAAGTTTTCAGAAAAAATAACAGAATGGAATACTTAACTAAATTATTATTCAACAATGAGATAATTACTATGATATTTTTATACAAACCAGACAAAGTTTATAGATATTCACCAATGACACTTTTAACTTGAAGGAAGAATTTTTATGCAAGAAGCAATGATTATTTAGCTTAATAAAGCTGTTGAACTTCATTTATTATTTTATAACATGACCTCCATATTCTAAGTATCTTTTGAACCATCTACTAGCATCATCTAACAGAGTATATCATGCATGAGTCGTTTTGCATCAAGATTGTTAGTCACTGACTTGATTACTAACCAAAATAGAGCAGTTCTAAGACATCTTTCCATGAGCAAATGGAAAAAACATCCATGACAGAAAAATATCATTCTTATTTATCATGTTTTATGTCTGAAACATGAAGGAAATAAAACATATTATCTTCTGCATTACCTTAGTAAGCATTTACATTGTTATAATAAATAGTAGAATATTAGTATCTATTTAGTTATTGATCAATCAATATATTTATCTATCTATGTATCTACCTACCATCTAGTCTGTCAGTTCCCAAAACATAAGATGGGAAACCTTGTTGTAACATTTTTACATTTTTTTAAGTAAATTCAATTTTTCTATCATAAAAGCATTATTTTCTCATTCAAAATATAAAAATTGCAAATGTACAGAAAAGTATGACAAGTGTTCCTACTAGCCTTGCTTTATTTTTTCCTACGCCCAATTTTTTAAATATCATGTTCCTACTGACTACAGAATTTCTTTGTTCTAAACTTTTCAATTAACATTATTAGTACCTTTACCAAGCATCTTTTTGTGGCTACATAATATTCCACAGTGTGAATGTACAAAATTTGCCTTCCTTTCCTGTGTAGATGTCTTCTGCTGCTGTGAATTATTTGAAAGTAGCAGTCATCTTTGTGCCTAAAACTTCTTGTGCTTTATGTTATTTTTTCTGCCATCTACATTCCTAGAAGTGAAATGACACATTCTTTAGCTTGGAAATTAATATCTAGCTTGTAGGTTGTAAAAGGAAAATATTCTTCCAAAGATTCTTAACTGAATTGCAGCAAAGCCTTTGGAAATTGCCACTAACATTCATGACTAGAGAATCATTGAATCCTGAATCTAAAATGAAGTGGCTCATAAAATTTTTGAATGACGATTTCTATTTCTTAAGATCACTACAGAGTTTCTGAAGCTATAGTACAAGGCTTTAAAACTGAAGCTATACATGAAAGATTTTTTAAAATCTGAATGTTGAGCTATAGTCCATTGCTATGTGAGATTTGGTGATTCAAATAGATATCAGATGGACCTTGAATGGTAGCTTTCGAATTCTAATAAGAAAAGGTGCTAAACAATAGGAATACTGGCCTTCAGAGAACACAATAACTCTATTTGAAGACAGCTTTTAAGCTACTCTTACTATGACAATGCATCTCAAATATATAAAATAATAGGTATTTCAAGTGGAACAAAATATTAAAAAAGGAGGATGTAGCCAAAACAGAAATAGATTCTCACCAGACTGCTTTTGATCACTGTGTTTTAATAAAATCTAGACCTGTATGCGTCAAATGATAAATAGTTATTTTCCTTTCACCCTAATTTCCTATTTTTAGGCCTTCTCAATAATTTTATTATTCTTCACTTTTGGAGTGATGGGATTGCCTAGATAAAAAGCTATATATTAAATGTTTTATATTTGTAGGAACATATTTGAGATTAGTCTCTCTTCTCTTTATTTTCTGAATGTCATCCGCTTTCTTTCTACTCATTTCACAGGCACATACATATCTAGGAGGAACAGTAGAGCAACAGTCTTGAGGGCACTGAATTTGGGCCTAGGCTTACTGAATTGGATTGTACCAACTTTTACCTACTAGCTGTATAACTTAGGACAATTTATATAAACTCTGGATGCTTCAGGTTCTTCTTACGTAAATACAAATCATAATAGTGCCTACCTCCATGGATTTTGTAAAATATTAAATGAATTAATATCCTTCTGAATAACAGTGTCAAATGCATACTATGTATAATACACATTTTTAAGTAGTATTATATGTGGCTTTTCAAATTTCCAGTTGCATCATGGAACTAAATCCTTTTATTTCTTAATAAAATACAGGTAAGAAATGTGTAAATAAATTAATTAATACCACAAAAGTTTAAATAGAACAATGCAGCTTTGCTACCAGATGAGTTTATTAAAATTAAAAATTATTTTCCAAGCCCTTTAGATTTATATGACACTATGCAAGAAAGACTAAAAAAAAAGAGGCAAATTATATGCATGATCCATTTCACTCAAAACTCAAAAGTTTTTTTAGAGAAATAATAAACAAGTGAGGCCATTAAGGAATGCCACTGCAAAATATGTTACCAAGTGGCAAAATGAGACCAGTGTCAATTAAAGACAACTTTTGACTAACGTTAGCATCTAAGCAATATGTATATTAATCAAGATGTCTTTGAATGTACATTGCTTATTCTGTTTGATAAGTGAGAGTAGTGTATAGTGGAATAAGCATTGCAAGGATAGAAGAAAAAGTAAAATCTACATTGTACCTATGTAAAGTAAGTAATTTACGCTTATGTAAAATCCCTGACTTTTTGCTGTTTTTAGACTGAAGTGATGATAAAAATAATTATGCAAATAAACATAGAATATGAAAAACAATAATATAACTGCTGCAAGACAAGGTAAAAACGAAGAACTAAGAGCTTCGAAGTTGTTTATTTGATTAACATTTATAAAGTATTTGCTATGTCCTGTTCTTAAGGTATTTGGCTTATATGAAAACAAACTGGCAAAAATCCTTGTTTTCTGAAGTTTTCATTTTTATTAAGGCACAAAATTTACATCCTGGGTAAACGATTGGTAAGAAACTCCTGAGGAAGGTGACATTTGAAGGGGGCCTTGAATAACAGACCAGACCTGTCAAGGACAGCTTTGTGCTCTTTTCTGTACTTCATGTTACTGACACAGTGTATATGACTTTTTGAATATTATCTGTCTCTTTGTCTAGACCAGAGGGACGATAGGACATGGTCTTTGTTTTGTTATAACATTCTATTCTATTCTCAATATCCAGAACTATTCCAGGCACACAAAAGATGCTAAAAAAGTTCGTTAAATAAGCGGACAAATAGCAAGTAAAAATATACATGCATGCATGCTCTCACTCATTTGTGGGAGCTAAAAATTAAAATGAACTTATTGAGATAGAGAGTAGAATGATGGTTACCAGAGGCTGGGAAGGACGGTGGAGGGAGAGAGAAGCAGGGATGGTTAATGGCTAAAAAAATATATTTAGATAGAATAAATAAGAGCTAGTATTTGATATTCACAACAGGATGACTATAGTCAAAAATAATTTATTGTATATTTCAAAATAACTAAAAGAGTGGAATTTGAATGTTCCTAATACAAATAAATGATAAATGCTTGAGGTGATGGATATCTCACTTACCCTGGTGTGACTGTTACACATTCTCCACCTGTATCAAAACATTGCATATTCCCCATAAATACATATATGTATATGCCTACTATACACTCATAAAAATTTTAAAAAACTAAATTAACAAACGAAAAATTAGTATAATGAAGGTAGGAAGAAAGGGAGAAAGTGCTGGAGAGAGGGAGGGAGAAAGAAAATTATTTTAATAAACTATAACAGTGGAAGGAGAGTTTTGTAAAGAGAGAAAACATGAGCAAGTGCAGTGAGATATGTATAGATGTAATCAAGTTAATTGGTCTAAATACAGGTAATATGAAGGTGAGTACTCAGTAGAAGGCAGATCAGAGTGTTTCTGTGGAGGGCCTTGGGTACCAGGTCGATGCAGAAGGCAATGGAAGCTACTCTGAGGAAAAAACACAATCAGTACCAATATTTAGTAAGTCTGCTTGGGCAGAGACATAGGCAAGATTGGGATAGAAAAAGAGATTATGTGGAACCAATGATGAGGTTATGTAAAATAGCTCAGGCTAATGGAAATAAAAGTATTTGATGAAAGTCGGGCAAATAAGATGTAACTTTTAAAAAATCATGTAGGAAACTTCCACAGCACAAAGCAGACAAACAGCAAAAGAAAAGAGAAGGTTTACAAAGTGGTTGCTTTTTAATTTTAACTCTTTTATCTATTTTGTTTATCTGTATACAATTTTATCTATTTCTGATCTATTTTTATCAATTTTAACTATTATCTATCAACAGGGTGAGAATAAAAGAAGAAATACATTTCCATGGGGAAATAGTAAGTTTTGCCTTGGAACTTTGGACTTTGAGGTGTGCAGTGGTGCCTCCAGGAAGAAATACTCCACAGCAGCTGGATATATATGTAAGATGTCAGTCCTACATATAGAGATT
Organism: Pongo pygmaeus; assembly: GCF_028885625.2. Classification (NCBI taxonomy): domain Eukaryota; kingdom Metazoa; phylum Chordata; class Mammalia; order Primates; family Hominidae; genus Pongo; species Pongo pygmaeus. The sequence goes on along the minus strand of NC_072378.2, from coordinate 68,125,686 downwards.
TGAGAGTCATGTCCCTAGAGGTATCAACTGTACTCAATTTACGGGAATGAATTAATCAAGGGAGTTTGAAAGAGAACACTCATCTGAACATGTAATCTAGTTGCAGACAAAAGAAGAAAGGCAGTCTAATAAAGAAGACACAGAATGGAGGGGCAATGCAAGATATAGTACAGAGGAGTTCAAGAACATGTGTATGGTGGAAAGGTGCCATAAAACATAGCAAATAGTGCAGAGAGATTGAGGAGGAGAGCGATGAGAAATGGTCAGGCAGTCAGATGGTGGTTGCAATAGGAATGGGCAGTTTCAATGGAGTGAAAAGGGTGAGAACCAGATTATTAAAGGGGTGTGTGAGTGTGATGGAGGATACATCTAACTAATAATAAGCAACTAGTTATAAATGAGGATAGGTGCATATCATTGCTTTCATATATAAAGGTGAAAAAATAAAAGGTGTATTTATATACTAAAGGCTGGATAATTTTCTCAGTGGAATAAACAATATTCCACTCATTTAACCATTGTTGCTGCAACAGATGACAGCTGTACAATTTCAAGTTAAAGAAGCATCTGCCATGTGCATTGTTCCTTTCAGTTCAAATGTTTTACATAGTGAAACATGTACTTATCAATCTTTCACAGAAATACTGAAGATTCCTTTGAAATTGATCTTTCCTCAGGGAGTTGCTTTTCTTTCTGAATTTGAAAGAGAGAAAGACTACAAGATTAAATAAAAAACAGAGTTGCTTTCTCGTCCTTGAATTTTCTGTGTTTCAGATTTTTGTATTGGCAAAATATAATAATATTTCTTTGGGACTATCTGAGGATAAGAAGACTTGGATAGTTCATTTTGGAACTGTACATAATTAGAGCTGCAAGTGATAAATAATTAAACCCACATTTTTGTGGGAGAAAAAATGAGATTCAGAAAACTTTTGAGGGCCCAAGATTATATTGCTAGTAAGATACAGCCAGAATAGCACCTTTTTTCCCCCTTTCCAATAAAAATTTCATGCTAGTTAAACCACTAAATCTAAATCAAAATTTCCTTCTCAGTATTTCTTACCACACCAAGTTGTTTCATTCTTCAATATTGCTTTCATATATCACACCAGACTGGATGGAAGGTTGGGAAGGGCAAAGGAAGGAAAGCAGATCTTGAGGATCTGCTGTGTGCCAGGCATAGTGCTAAATGCTTTCAGCTCTGGGATCCCTCAATCCTCATTAATGGAGGTGGGCAACAAGCATCCTTATGAAAGTGTAGTGACATTAAAGGTGCAAGCAAATAAACTGTATCTAACTCTCAAGTCTATGGCTTGTTTTCCACATAATTAAAGGAGAGTCCACAGGTGGAGAAGGCGGTGCATGCATAGAACCATGCACGTGGTTTACATTCTTTCTGCTCTACCAGCCTGTGTTCTTTGAGCTTCTCAGCTAATAGAGCAAACTGAGATGGATTTGGTCCCAGCTACAAGAACCTAAAGCCACTTTATTCACTGAACTTTGGTGGCTTGAAAAAACACAAAAAACAAAGTAACTCACTTTCACTTCTATCCCATTTCACCACAACTTACAGATGTATTTCTCAATTTTGTCAATCAAATGTTTCTAAAATGATGCAAATCACAACACTAAATATGTAAACTACGAACACAAGTTATTTTACAGAAATGAGCAAGAAGCTGGCAAGAAAATTGGTGAAAAGAGATCATTAATTTTTTCTCAAAATTCTACCATACAACTTTTCTACATGTACAATACCACTGTTTTTAATTGCCCCTATGCTACTCACAAATGCAATTTGGCTTGAAAAACAGTAAGAAATACAATGATAGCTACAATTTACTGAGGGCTTATAATGGGTGCTTGGTACTATCATAGATATTTTTACCAAACTTTACAACAACCTTACAGATTATTACAAGACTGCTTTTACAGAGGCATTTGGTTGTTGCTGAGGTTTCACTAGATATGTTCTATGCATGAGTGCTTGTAACACTTTCACTGAAAAGTACTATTTTAGCATTCTAGTGGCATACTACATTAAACCATTAAGCAGACTTTTATACTTTACAGGAGTACCAGGTGGTAGAGTGCTTAGATGTGAAAAAATACTAGCTATCTAATGAATATCATAAGTAATAAAACTCATGCCTTAAATTTGCATCTATTTGGTATTTCATGTCTAAAATACCAAAAGCATGCCTTAAAGTCATGCCTTTTAAATGAAACAGTCAGAAATTATATATATATATATATATATATATATATATATGGACAAAAGGGAATAATAAACACCTTTTCACTATTAATTAATTCAGAATTGATAAAACAGGCCCTTGATTATTGGTATTTATGTCAAGCAGGATACGGAGTTTTTCTTCTACTCATTCATTCAACAAACACTTGTATTTATAAAATACCAGCAATGGCCAAGAATAGGGTGCTGGTGCTGAGTAAATCCCTGAGGAATACAGAGGCCAATAACAGATGTTTCTACACTCAGGAATTTTGGTCTAGCAGGGAAGAAGGGCATGAAATACAAGTTTATATTATAAAAAATATCAAATGTTGTGAAGATTAAACCTGCGGGTTGGCTTAACAAGTCTGTTTATGACAGGAAATTTTCTCTACATATTTCTGATTTGCCCATTTGCTTAGGATTGGATCCAGGTTTTCATTTGTTTGTTTCTTATTTTTTTTCTTTTTCTCATTAATCATAACCTTTCTGTGACTACATTAATAATTTTAAGGCAAAGTAAAGAGAAGGAATCAAACATCTAGTGTATCAGAAAAGGTAGCTTGGGAGCCAAAGACATTTAGAGAAAGATAAATTTATATTTGTTTCATAAATAAGAACTTGTAAACCAAACTACCAAACTAATTAGAATAAGGAGAAAAAAGCTCTTCTCTTTAAACTAGTTGTCATTAATATTGCAGAAATTATTTTTGCACCCCTGTAGAGCTAATTACAAATCAATTTTATATAATTAGTTATAAATAGTTATATTTTCTAATAACTCTCCATTTAACAGTGTCATAACTCAGTACAGATTCTTAATCATTTTCATGATAATAAATAATGATCATTTTTATTCCAGTAAGCATTGGCTACTTGTTCCGAATTAAATATTTGTCGGTTTCAGATTCAGTGTATCCCAGTATACGGATCAGTGCTTATATTAATTATTCAAAGTAAATGTAATTTATTTTTAAATTTGAAATTAACAAAATATTATTTCCCTTTCATATAATATCAACTAATTTTTGTTCTTCCAAATGGAAGTTTTTGTCCACTGCATTTAATTTTATTTGATCTTTAACTTAATTCCATTCTTCTTCGGGGTGGATCCTTGTTTGATTTCTTTGGGACCTTTGAAAACTAAAGACAGAAGAAAGTATGTTGTAAGACACCTTCCCTATATCTGCCTATACTACTGAGGATTTTCATTTAAGATATACAGTTTTATTAAAACCAGTGTAAAATCAAAAATACATATGTCCTAACAAATAAAAAGAAGAAGCTGAAATATCCTGAATAAATCCTAAAGCAATGCAAATATTAAACTTATGTTGAATATTTTTGTTTATCTTTAATATAAATTTATTTCATGCAGTTGTGTATGTGAAATGTATTGAAGGCCAATGATTTTTTGCTTTGGCTGAGTTTCAAAATTCAGAAATAGTTTTTGTGTAACTATTACATCAAATGAGATCTACATGCACACATGCACACACACACACAATTATTTTTGATGGTCAAATCAAATTACTCTGGTTATCTTGAAAGTTGAATGTTCGCTACTAAAAGTATATCTGGATTATCAAAAATTATATTAAGATAATAAATTTCCCCTTTGGGATGTTAATAATAAGGGCCTCCTAGAGAATCTAACTCAATAAATTTACCAAAAGACTGTTTGACTTCTTTCATAAATATTAGACAATTTTGGCTTACTTTGACAACTTCAGCCTGCTGACTAATCACGTCAGTACTGTAATTACCTTATATAAGAATTCAAAACTAAATAAGGCCATCTTTTGAGATTCAGTATTTAGTTTGTGAGTACTATAAACAAAGGAAAAGGTTTAGAACTGCAGTTCAAATTCTTTTTTTTTTTTTTTTTTTCTTTTTTTTTTTTTTTTTATTTTTTTTATTTTTATTTTTTTCTATTATTATTATTATTATTATTATTATTATACTTTAGGTTTTATGGTACATGTGCGCAATGTGCAGGTAAGTTACATATGTATACATGTGCCATGCTGGTGCGCTGCACCCACCAACTCGTCATCTAGCATTAGGTATATCTCCCAATGCTATCCCTCCCCCCTCCCCCCACCCCACAACAGTCCCCAGAGTGTGATGTTCCCCTTCCTGTGTCCATGTGTTCTCATTGTTCAATTCCCACCTATGAGTGAGAATATGCGGTGTTTGGTTTTTTGTTCTTGCGATAGTTTACTGAGAATGATGATTTCCAATTTCATCCATGTCCCTACAAAGGACGTGAACTCATCATTTTTTATGGCTGCATAGTATTCCATGGTGTATATGTGCCACATTTTCTTAATCCAGTCTATCATTGTTGGACATTTGGGTTGGTTCCAAGTCTTTGCTGTTGTGAATAATGCAGCAATAAACATACGTGTGCATGTGTCTTTATAGCAGCATGATTTATAGTCCTTTGGGTATATACCCAGTAATGGGATGGCTGGGTCAAATGGAATTTCTAGTTCTAGATCCCTGAGGAATCGCCACACTGACTTCCACAAGGGTTGAACTAGTTTACAGTCCCACCAACAGTGTAAAAGTGTTCCTATTTCTCCACATCCTCTCCAGCACCTGTTGTTTCCTGACTTTTCAATGATTGCCATTCTAACCATATGTAGAAAGCTGAAACTGGATCCCTTCCTTACACCTTATACAAAAATCAATTCAAGATGGATTAAAGACTTAAATGTTAGACCTAAAACCATAAAAACCCTAGAAGAAAACCTAGGCATTACCATTCAGGACATAGGCATGGGCAAGGACTTCATGTCTAAAACACCAAAAGCAATGGCAACAAAAGCCAAAATTGACAAATGGGATCTAATTAAACTCAAGAGCTTCTGCACAGCAAAAGAAACTACCATCAGAGTGAACAGGCAACCTACAAAATGGGAGAAAATTTTCGCAACCTACTCATCTGACAAAGGGCTAATATTCAGAATCTACAATGAACTCCAACAAATTTACAAGAAAAAAACAAACAATCCCATCAAAAAGTGGGCGAAGGACATGAACAGACACTTCTCAAAAGAAGACATTTATGCAGCCAAAAAACACATGAAAAAATGCTCACCGTCACTGGCCATCAGAGAAATGCAAATCAAAACCACAATGAGATACCATCTCAAATTCTTATTTAAGCTCCCCATTGAACACTCAAAGAAAGCAGCTGAGTAGGAGCCACAAAGGACTGGGAAACTAACTGCCTTGAAACAAAGCATTCCCGCCTGATTGCCCTGGCCAGAACCTCCAACACTATGTTGAATAGCAGTGGTGAGAGACGGCATCCCTGTCTTGTGCCAGTTTTCAAAGGGAATGCTTCCAGTTTTTGCCCATTCAGTATGATATTGGTTGTGGGTTTGTCACAGACAGCTCTTATTATTTTGAGATACGTCCCATCAATACCTAATTTATTGAGAGTTTTTAGCATGAAGGGTTGTTGAATTTTGTCAAAGGCCTTTTCTGCATCTATTGAGATAATCATGTGGTTTTTGTCGTTGGTTCTGTTTATATGTTGGATTACATTTATTGATTTGCATATGTTGAACCAGCCTTGCATCCCAGGGATGAAGCCCACTTGATCATGGTGGATAATCTTTTTGATGTGCTGCTGGATTCGGTTTGCCAGTATTTTATTAAGGATTTTTGCATCGATGTTCATCAGGGATATTGGTCTAAAATTCTCTTTTTTTGTTGTGTCTCTGTCAGGCTTTGGTATCAGAATGATGCTGGCCTCAGGACATAGGCATGGGCAAGGACTTCATGTCTAAAATACCAAAAGCAATGGCAACAAAAGCCAAAATTGACAAATGGGATCTAATTAAACTGAAGAGCTTCTGCACAGCAAAAGAAACTACCATCAGAGTGAACAGGCAACCTACAGAATCGGAGAAAATTTTTGCAATCTACTCATCTGACAAAGGGCTGATATCCAGAATCTACAAACAAATTTACAAGAAAAAAACAAACAACACCATCAAAAAGTGGGCGAAGGATATGAACGGACACTTCTGAAAAGAAGACATTTATGCAGCCAAAAGACACATGAAAAAATGCTCATCATCACTGGCCATCAGAGAAATGCAAATCAAAACCACAATGAGATACCATCTCACACCAGTTAGAATGGCGATCATTAAAAAGTCAGGAAACAACAGGTGCTGGAGAGGATGTGGAGAAATAGGAACACTTTTAGACTGATGGTGGGACTGTAAACTAGTTCAACCACTGTGGAAGTCAGTGTGGCGATTCCTCAGGGATCTAGAACTAGAAATACCATTTGACCCAGCCATCCCATTACTGGGTATATACCCAAAGGATTATAAATCATGCTGCTATAAAGACACATGCACACGTATGTTTATTGCAGCACTATTCACAATAGCAAAGACTTGGAATGAACCCAAATGTCTAACAATGATAGACTGGATTAAGAAAATGTGGCACATATACACCATGGAATACTATGCAGCCATAAAAAATGATGAGTTCATGTCCTTTGTAGGGACATAGATGAAGCTGGAATCCATCATTCTCAGCAAACTATCGCAAGGACCAAAAACCAAACACCGCATGTTCTCACTCACAGGTGGGAATCAAACAATGAGAACACATGGACACAGGAAGGGGAACATCACACACCGGGGCCTGTTGTGGGGTGGGGGGAGGGGGAGGGATAGCATTAGGAGATATACCTAATGCTAAATGACAAGTTAATGGGTGCAGCACACCAACATGGCACATGTATATATATGTAACAAACCTGCACGTTGTGCACATGTATCTTAAAACTTAAAAAAAAAAGCATTCCATTATTCATAAGAAGTCAAATTCCTTTCACTGTTCCTGCATGCTCTAAGTTAATGTGAGCCTACATACTTGCTACAGGTAATATTAGGTCTAATACGTTATTTTTTAAAGCTGGTTTGTTACTGTGACTATTAACGTATTTAGCTAACACTTGCAAGCCCAATATAGCCCAGTGAGTACAAAAATAGTGTGAGATCTTGAGGATTCTGTATCAGTCCGTTTACATGCTACTGATAAAGACTACCTGAGACTGGGAAGAAAAGGAGGTTTAATTTGACTTACAGTTCCAAATGGCTGGGGAGGTCCCACAATCATGGCAGAGGGTCAAAGGCACTTCTTACATGGCAGCCACAAGACAGAATGAGGAAGAGGCAAAAGCGGAAACTGCTGATAAACCCATCAGATCTCGTGAGACTTATTTACTATCATAAAAATAGCACGGGAAGACAGGCCCCCATGATTCAATGACCTCCCCCTGGGTCCCTCCCGCAACACGTGGGAATTCTTGGAGATACAATTCAAGTTGAGATTTGAAAAGGGACACAGCCAAACCATATCAGATTCAAAGAACATTTAAATTCCTAAAGTTCAAACCATCATTCTCAGCAAGCTAACACAAGGACAGAAAACCAAACACCACATGTTCTCACTCATAATTGGGAGTTTAACAATGAGAACACATGGACACAGGGAGGGGAACATCACACACTGGGGCCTGTGGGGGGTTGGGGGGCTAGGGAAGGGATAGAATTAGGAGAAATACCTAACGTAGATGAAGGGTTGATGGGTGCAGCAAACCACCATGGCACGTGTATACCTATGTAACAAACCTGCACGTTCTGCACATGTACCCCAGAATTTAAAGTATAATAAAAAGAAAAAAAAAAAGAACTTACAGTAGCAATCTTTGTACATTAGTAGAAGCAACATTCACAGTTAAGCACCTAATAAATCAAACTGTTGTGAGAATAAGTCCTCACGTTTTATATATATCACTGTCTAGTACAGTCATCCCCACAGGAAATGGTAACATTAGCAAGGCACAATGGATACATAACTAAGAGAGTGTTACTATTATCTATAAAGTATTATTAAAACACTTAAATTCTTCTGTTATGATTGGCAAGTCATATAATTATCTAATGTAAAAAAGTACTTAAGCTCCCTGAAATACACATATTCAAAAGTGGGTTTCCTTTAAAAATGTTAACTCAGAAATAAAAAAAAAAAGATATATTAAACTATCCTTAATCACAATGAATAATGTAAATATTTCTATTATCCATCACCTCTCTACCACCTACAGGATAAATTTCAAACTATCTTAGCCTGGCATTTCAAGCTCTTTATAAATGGGTCACACCCACATATACACTTCTTATATTAGGCCTCTGCAGTAATCAGGTTAATCTACTCATCTACTCAGTGTCTCCTAAGAACACATTACATACCACAAACTTAGGCTTTTACTCATGTCTTTCTCTTTGCACCTCTCTGCCCCTGTTCAAATCCTGAGAATCATAAAAGTTCTGGTTAAATAATCCTAATGTGGCATTATAGTCTTGTCTTTATCTACTACAACTAAAAACTCTGTGTTCTCTACCTCACTAAATCTTTAGGGTATTTTCTGGTTTGATCACCTTTTCATATATTTAAAAATGTATTAATTGTGTGTATATAAGTGTATATGTATCTATCTATATCTCTCTATCATATGACACTTCTCCCACAACATCTAGAAAGTCCATGTCCATTCAGATGTTCTGTATTTGCTTTAAGAATCATCCACCTCAGCTGGTCATGGTGGCTCATGCCTGTAATCCCAGCACTCTGAGAGCCCAAAGCGGGTGGATCACTTGAGACCAGAAGTTTGAGACCAGCCTGGCCAACATGGTGAAACCCTGTCTCTACTAAAAATACAAAAAATTAGCCAGGCGTGGTGGTGCATGCCTGTAATTCCAGCTACTTGGGAGGTTGAAGTAGAAGAATTGCTTGAACATGGGAGGCAGAGGCTGCATTGAGCCGAGATCATCCCACTGCACTCCAGCCTGGGCAGCAGAGTGAAACTCTGTCTCAAACAAACAAACCAACCCAAAGAATCATCTACCTCATTAATTTGGCCTGACAGAAGAGTGCAATGTTAAGTAATAAAAATAAAATAACATGAAATATAAACCTTATTTTTATTATCATATTGCTTATGTTATATATAAACTTAGGTACTTTTGTTTGTATATACATGTGGAAATCTCAACGGATTTATACAGAAAAAACAAGTGCCTAAGAATTAAAATGTCTTCTCAAATGATTACCATAATGATAAAAACTGTGGCTTAAAAAATAGAAGTAGAAATAGATATTAAGGCAATATCAAGGTAGTGTATAGTGGGTATGTTCAGGCATTAAAATCAATTGACTCTGAAGTACAATGGGTTTGTATATTTTTAGTCAACTTTGGAAGACTATATATATATATATCTCCTCATAAAAACATAGGGTAAACAATTTTTAACAATGAATCCACATAGTTTTTCTTTATGTTAAATAATCAAAAAGCATGTTTCAAATTCATAAAGCAGATGACATTTTATATCACTTTATATCATTTTTATATCATTTAACAATGTATTTCCTAATTACTTGCAAGTTTAGCAAATAATACTGCTCTTTTTTATTTTTACCAAATCCTTCTACCAGTGTCCATTGCCTTGTATTTTAGAGATACACTCATAATTATTTTTCCTATTTTTCTTGCTCTAATAATTTTCTTTCTACCCCAAACATGTTTCATATTTGTTTTTTATATTATTTTTCTAATTATGCTTTTTCATTTTTATTTACTTTTAATCTCATTGTGACCTAATTGTTGTCTATCTCACCACCATGTATTTTGTATTTTTCTTATCTCATGCATTGTGCAACCATAAAGAACACTCAAAATTGTCCCTCAAGCCACTTCTCAAAGGAGAAAACTAAGACCTGGAAAGATCTGTTGACTTCCTCTGATTCAAAGAAGTTACTGACATTGCTGACTAGAAGCCAGCCTCCTAAGTTTCACCACAGTGGGTTTCTACTATTTCATCTGTTCACTCAGCCTCAACGACGACTGAACCATATTTTGAAAAGCACCTACTTTGTGGTAGGCCTTGTCTACCAAAGTTCACCAAAGGTCTGGCCATTGTTGATAGTGTCCAGGGCAATGGTTTTCATTTGGGTTGGGGTTGGTTGTGATTATTTCCAGAAGGATTTGTGGAATATTTTAAATTATAGACTTTATTCCATTTTTAAGGATTATGACATATCTCACTTCCCAAAGGAATCACAGCTTCCCAAAGCAGCCACTCCTGGTCAATACCAGGAGTAAAGTAGCTGTTGATCACTTATCAACTGAGCAATTTCCCATTTATGTTCATATATAATGATAACAAAGGCAGCAACAACAGCAACAGTAAGAAAATGAAATCAGTGAAATGCCAGGAAAAGTCAAATATTAACATCTTTGGATACCCATGAGGAAGTTAAAACCTCTAAAACATATGGTATTACCAGGGACCCACAAAATGCTCTTACTCCAAAGCTTAGAGCACTTTTGCAGAAAAGTAAAAATGAACTTTTCACTAAGTAATGTATGCTAAAATATGTATTTTCTGACATTAAATTTTCAGTGACTTGGAAAGAACTGTCTTGATTTGCATAATATACTTGTGTTGTAATTCAGCTTTAAGTATTGGAGAGAAAAAAGGCAGAGACTAATATGTTTTTAACACAGATTAAAATGCACATGTTAAAAAGAGATCCATAGGACCTGTGTTTTTTCATTAATAATTAATCATTTTTTCATCAATATAGGCAATTTTTTAAAATGAAGGAAATACAAAATCAGTACTTGACCTTTGGGACTGTGAACTCATGTCTTGCTTTTCCTATGCTAAGTTTTTCACTAGACAAAAATCTTATTTAAACTATGTAAGTAGAGAAATATGTTTATAATCTCAGAAAGAATAAAGAAAGCATGTCCCAAGATACATTCTTTTTATAATTTTAGGAAAACCACTATTAACAATAAGCAAATCAGCCACCATTGTCTATTATTTAGATTGTACTTGCAATATTTGCCTGGGCAAAATACATTCCAACATCGATAGATTTATAGTAAATATGATGGCATACAAACTTTTTGGTATTCAAATTCTTAAAATAGTTTGTGTGCTTCAGTAATTTACAGAAAGGTTATACCTATGCACGTTAATTATTTTATTACTTGAACCTTCATCACATTATCTCTGAAAAAAATACTCTGTAAGAAAAACATATTCTATCATAAATTCTCCTGTTTCTATTTTAAGGATGCACCTTTCAACAGCAGTGAACAGAACAGAGTGAGTACGTCCTCTGCAGGTTTTGCTTTCCAATGTGTGCTCCAGAAACGTTTATTTATTTAGAATGTTCTCAGAATGTATATACTTCATAATCTTTAATGACAATCCATAATGCAAAAAAATTTTTTAAACCAGCACAATTAAAAAAATCAGGCCAGGGGTCAGAATGTTCAAATAACTTTACACTTTAATATATTTTAAATTTCGGGGGGCACAAAATTCATCTTTGTTGCTACTGAAGAATACAGATCCCTGAGCCCCATCCCAAAGGCCTCTGACTTGGTATATATGAGGCAATATGCAGGAATCTACTTTTAACAACACGCAGTGTTACTCTTTTACAGGTGGTCTTCTGACCATGGTAGATACTTTTCCGACAACAGCTGTTTACGCAAAGGCCTTCATCCACTTAGTAATCTTTATTTTTCTTTCTCCCACTCACTCTCTCCCCCTTTTTTCCTCCTCCTTTTTTCTCTCCTCCTCTTTTTTCCTTACGATATCTACCATTAAATATATAAAGAATGTACTTGCTATGAGTTACCTTGTGTAGTATTTCTTGGATTTTTCAAAACATTCTAAGAGATAGTATGAAATGTGTAATGATTATATCTGAAATTTAATTTGGTGTTTCCATTTTATCCATTCATAGCACACTATTTATGTACAAAACTGTTTTATGAAAAAATATAAAATTGGTAGAGTATTGAAAATGGATTAGATATGAAAATAACTGAAACATAGTAAATGTATAGTTAGAGGTAGCAAAAAAAAAGGTCTTGAAAAGTGGTTTGCTTTTTTCCCCCCTCTTATTGGAGTAAAGAGGTAACAAGCCTGTGAGTCTGAGAACTGTTCCAGTGATGGTATCTGAGGGAGAAGCAAAATCACTACTTTGTATTCAGCTGACAAGGTGATGGATGATATTACCAAAACATGATGATGATATTACTTCTATTATTGATTATACTTTTGACATCACTAAATACCAGATCAGAATCTATTGTGTAGGAATATTTATCTATTGTAAAATAAAATATTGTAAAATAAAAAAAGGAACAATCTATTGTGTAAGAAGATTTATCTATTGTAAAATAAAAATAATTTTATTTGTCTTTATTTTTTCAGGAGTAAGAGGAAATTAGATCCATTTGACCCGGAAATATTCTTATTGAACTAATTTTACAAATATTTTAGGCCTTTCTTAAAGGCATAACAAAGTTATTGTAAGAAGATATTAAAGTTAGGAAAGTCATCTCTGAAGTGAGACACCCTGGGAAAAAAATTAAGTTAGGAAAACCAAATGGGATTTAAATATGTAATAAATGTTTTCTTATCTCCCAGTTCATTAAATTCTCTACAATATTAACTGATGATAAATTTAACCAACTGAGCTGTTCTCTGTGGTTCTACTTATAAAGTGGCATAGTATCTCCTAGAAAAAAATAAGAAAAGTATTTTTTCACAGTTTTTTTAGTTCTCACTTAAGTATAATATATGTAAACATTTTCAAATGCTTGATTTGAAATAACTATATCTGTAAGCTACTGATAATTGGAATGAGACTGCCTATGTATCATTATCGTACTGTTTCTATTTTTATGTTGGAATTTATGATCAAGTGGCAAGCAGAAAACATATCACTCATCACTGTCGTGTTAACAAAAATTAACATCCGGCCGGGCGCGGTGGCTCACGCCTATAATCCCAGCACTTTGGGAGGCCGAGGCGGGCAAATCACGAGGTCAGGAGATCGAGACCATCCTGGCTAACATGGTGAAACCCCGTCTCTACTAAAAATACAAACAAAATTGGCCGGGCAAGGTGGCAGGCGCCTGTAGTCCCAGCTACTTGGGAGGCTGAGGTAGGAGAATGGCATGAACCCCGGGGGGTGGGAGCCTGCAGTGAGCTGAGATCGCGCCACACTGCACTCCAACCTGGGCGATAGCAAGACTCCATCTCAAAAAAAAAAAAAAGAAAAGAAAAATTAACATCCATTTTAATGTGATATAGAAGGAATATATTCAATAAAACCATTATCTCACATTCCCTATAACTAAAATTGGGCTTTACTTGAATAAGATATTTTATAACCGGTTTACAAATTCGGTAATTCATGCAAATGAGTACTTCAAAAATATTCAAAAAAGTTAAGTTGTGTTACATCATTGCTGTTGGCAATATAACTTTGCATAACCTTTTCTTGAAGTTATCCAGCCCATATGTATCAAAGCCTTAAAGATATGCATACCTTTAACACGTTTAAGAATTTATCTGAGGTTTCTGACAAGGCAACTGTGTAACAATATGAATGCTTATTGTAGCATTGCTAAAACTGCAACAAAGTAAATATATTCTAAAAGTTGAGTATAGGAACTACTCTAAAATTATGGTATATATTCCAACAGTCCAAAAAGGTAATACCATGCAGATAACTCTACTGTATATTTAAGAAGAGTGTCATATATACTTTTAATAAAATTTCTCGTTATACATATTCTTATTATGTGTTACATGGTCACATTAAAATATATACTTAATATGTATTTATATTCACATATTTGTTTATAAAGAAAATTAGAAAGAAAAATAGCTAGATATTTAAAATGTTCAAGAGATGTTTCAACATATTAACAGTTATTGTCTCTGAGAAGGGGAATTATAAGTACTTTTTCTTTTTAATTCAACTGCTTGCTGATTTATAGCTTTATAATTAACTCAAGCAACGTTTTTTAATAAATAAGCGAATAATAATCAGAGTATTATGTAAATTTTAGACCGTCAAATCTCTGGACAATTATATAACCATTAAAAAGAATTTAAAAAATTTTAACAACCGAGACAATTGTGTCTGGCAATATGTGAATACACAGAATACAAAATTGTAAATATGTTAAGATTTCAGCTTAGTGTTATAAAAGTTATCTGGAATGGAGCATGGAGAGTAAATCTCAGTGACTTACTACATTCTGGAATTATTAGAGGTTCTTCTTTTTATCTTGTTTGCTTTGTATTTTAAAAATATTACCAAACCATCTTAATCAAACCATTTACCTTCTTGCCTGAATTTCACACATTCAATAGTTGTTTATTTCTAAACATCTGGTAAATGAGTGAGATCCCTATTGACTACAAAGGGAGAATGTTGGCTGTGACTATGTGAGCCACACTATTCAGATTAAGAGCTAACAAGTGTAATCACATGGTATGTTATGCCTCCAGGCAATGCTGTGATGACTGTATATATATTTTAAGACAAAAATAAATTCTTGAGAGTTAAAAATTCATGCATCTTAACTTTTTAATACATTGTGTTGTATCAAATATTAAACATTTATTTGCAAACACCCTTATAATCCTAAAACTACATAGGAAATATAATGGAATAAGTTTAAGTGTGACATATAAATACTATAGGTATTGTTCATTCATTTATAAACACCTATAACATACAGCCATTGTGGTAGGCTCTGGGATATTAGCAAGCCTTATGTGCCATATAAAATATCATCCCTGCCAACTGAACAGTATGACCTGGTTGGTGAAGGCAGTCTCCACACACCCTCTCTGACAGTTCAATAGCTGTAGATATTGGATCTTTCATCTCTGGTCTCAAAGCCTTAAGTGGATCAGAAGAATACCAGAATTTCCTTTGAGAGATAGTAGATTCTTTTATGGATTAAGGTAAAATAAGACAAAGTTCGACTCATAGTGGGCTCACTGAACTGTTCAATTTTACTTACTAAGCAGGATGAAGCTCAATAAAGTAAATAATGTAAAAATAGACTGAGAAGAGTAATGGACTACCAGATGAGTAATCAATATTTGGGGGAGATTAAGAACTTATAAAATGTTCACATGATATTTTGTAATGTCTTTGTAGTACAGATTCATCTAAAGATGGCATTATTTTCAGAACTGTGGCTTAAATATGTTAAAATAACGTTAGAATGGCTGAGCACAGTGGCTCACACCTGTAATCCCAATAATTTGGGAGGCCGAAGCAGACAGTTGGATCACTTTAGGCCAGGAATTAGATAGACACCAGCCTGGGCAGCCTAGTGAGACCTTGTCTCTACCATGAAAAAGTAAAATAAAATAGCTATGTGTGACAGTGCACGTCTGTTGTCCCAAGTACTTGGGAGGCTGAGGTGGGAAGACTGTTTGAGCCCAGGAGTTTGAGGATGCAGTCAACTATGATTATGCCACTGCACTCCAGCCCGGGTAACAGAGTGAAGCCCTGTCAAAAAAAAAATAAATAAAAATAAAAATACAATTAAAAAAAATACTGTGGGAAGCCAAAGAAAAGTCAGAGATACCATGAAATATGAAAAAATGGAGCTCTAACAAGTATTAATTGAAATTGAATGATCTGATATATAAAATAAATGTTGAAGAACTGTAATATTTTAAATATTGATTTAAATATTTAATTTTGTTTTAGTAATTACAAGAAGAAAAGTCAACACTTTTCTCCTCATAACTGCAAATTCATCATTTAAATTGCAAAAATAATTATTCAATTTCTTTCATTATTTTCCAGATTCACATGATAGAGAAATATTACAGAATTTCCCTCACCAAAGAACTTTCATGGAGGACAGAATATTATCAAATGAATTAATAATTAGTGATTACTTATAATATGCTGAGAACTGTGAATGTAAAGATTAATTAATATAGACTCTAACATAACTGAACAAGTACTGTAATAAGAAATAGAGAATTTTTTAAAAAAATACTTCTAATGCATTGCATGTACCACTAAAAACTTACAGGACACATACAAGGTGCAAAGGCAACACAAGAAGCAGTTACTAATTCTCCATGTCACCATTAGGGAAAGCAAATGACACAGTAGATTGACATTTGGGAGATAATTTGCAGGATAAGCATGACTTTCTCAAGATGAAAAGTGTAAAAAAGGATTACAGACAGAGGGCAACAGCATAATCCGAGGCCCGAAGGTATAAATGTGCATGACATTTTGAAGGCCTTCTGGTGTGGTTACTACAAAGGTTATGCAAAAGTTGGATTCTATTAAGACTGTGAAGGGCCATGGGGTTTATTACAGGCAATGGGAAGCTACTGAGGATACTTCACAAAGAAAGTGAAATGATTGGATCTATTCTCCAATTAGACCTTGAGCTCCTAGGAAACAGGCAATCAGTCAAAAAAGTGGAGAAGGTACTGGATGATCCATATCCTTAAAATCAAGTGTGAGCAATATTTCATGAAAAAGCAAATGTTCAATGGTATTGAATGTTGGATAAAAGTGAAGATAATGAGAATGAAGATAAAAATACCATTGATTCAGACAAAGAAAAATAATTGATTTGGACTTCAGAACCATTTCTGTAGTGCAGTGGAAGTTAACACTTAAATGTACTGAACTGAAGATAAATAGAAATGAAGCAAGGACATGTGCATCAACTGACGAACCCACAGATTTGTTTAGATAATAAAAAGCAAGCAATGAGCAACATGGCATTGGTTTGAGGAAAAAGCAGGAATATTGGAAAATGTTATGTAAAACGGAAATTATAAAACCAAGTATATTGTAGGCTGACAAGAAGAGGATAGTGAAAAAGAAGAGTCAAAGGTATGAGAAACATATGGCAAAATTCTAGATTGGGAAGGGAATGTGAAAAGAACATGGGTAGAAGATTTGTAAGGTGATACTTCTTTGTGGGAGAGGAAAGCTGGAGTGAAGACATGGATATATTTGGAGGTTGAGCAATTCCACTGAGTAGAGTATACAGTTAACAGGCTGGTTTCAGTGACCCTGTTGAATTATAGGTAACAGTGGTAGGATTGGAAGGTTGAAAAAAAATGGTGATATTTGAATTCTCTCCTTTGGAAAATGCAGAAACTATGGAACTCTGGAGAGGAAAAGGAACAGGTGGATAGCCTGGAGGGTCCTGTAAATACAGAAATTATGAATTGTGAAGCCCATGAACAGTTCTTGGATTGTTACGTTAGTTGACATTTGATCTGGGTCTTTGAAGAAGTCATCAAACCAGTAGAGAAGGATTAGAAGGGCAATCCAATAAGATAAATAAACTTAAAGAAAGGTCCAGGGATGAGAAAATGTGTCATATATACAGACAATAGAAATTTGAGGTAGTTATTCAATATATGGTATATAGTATAATATTAAAAACAAGAAACACAAAGCATATAGCTAGAAAAGATAATGAGGGACAGGGGCCAGTGACAGCATTGGAAAGATAAGTTGAGGTAGATGACAAGGACCTTAAATGACAAAAACCTCAAAGAGGTTTGAAATCCATTCTGTAAATAGAATGTTGTTAATAACTTTAATAAAGGAATTGAATTAATTGGAATGTTTACAAAAACAACTGGCAAAAATACAAAACCAAGATTGGATTGGTGGAGACTGTTATTTATCTAACCACTTACCTGGAAAATCTAATTCCATGGGTTCCCATGATGAATCCAGGGCATTGTGTAGATAAATAAGTTCTAAAAACTTAACATAATTTATCTACACATGACCATGAGTTCAACTGTTTAAATGGATTCATTAACCAAGTGATTAGCTTAATTGGTTTTGCATTTCAACTGACCAATTGTTTCAGTAAACACATACACTTTGAAGTTTGTTATACCATGCTATTCTTCACAAGATTCATGAATATTCAGAAATTAAATATTAAGAGTTTATACTCTGTAGCAATATTTATTGAGTTCCCTATTCTCTAAGCAGGTGTAGTCAAAACCATTGCTTCTACATCACACCAGTGAATAAACCTTACACTTGAAATACAAAGATAAATTAGCCTAGCATTGTACTTTTCTTTCTATACCTATAATATAACATTTTATATTGCCAACATGTTATAGTGTTTGCTTCCCATCCCAAATCCTGCTCTTGTTTCCAAGAGTATAATAAAATTAATCCACCTACTCAATGGAAAGAATTAGACTGTATTCAAAATTCAGTTACTGTGGTACACACACACACATACACACACACACACATGCATATGTGCATTCATTTTACTCTATTGGGAAAGGAAACAGCCTGGGATTTGAGAGTCTTGGGTTTATGTCTGAGTTCTACAAAATTGAGTTCTGTGCCCTTGGGTGTATCTGTTGAAATTACATTATTTCAGTTTCCTCAAATGAAGAATAAGGGAGTTAGAATATTTCTTTTTTGTTGCAGAAGGTTCTATGATACCATTTTGTGGGGTCAGCTTCAATATTACGTGCTTTCAATCTCCTCTCTCATAAATCCCACAGTCTATGTGGGAAAGAGGTCAGTTTAATCTAGGCTTTGTCCATTGCTGCAGTTCAGCCATGTCTGTGCATACTTGTCAAGCTAGTGGAACATACTGGAGACGAGCAGCCTTCATTTATGCATTTCATAGGAGTTTCCGTTTGCTTAATAAGGAAGAGGAGAGCATTGAGCTCTTGGTATCTGGATATAGGATTTATTATTTATTTCATTTTTGTTTTTATTTTTATTTTTTGAGACGGAGTTTCGTTCTTGTTGCCCAGGCTGGAGTGCAATGGCAGGATCTCAGCTCACTGCAACCTCTGCCTCCTGCGTTCAAATGATTCTCTTGCCTCAGCCTCCCAAGAAGCTGGGATTACAGGCACCTGCCACCACACCCAGCTAATTTTTTGTATTTTTAGTAGAGATGGGGTTTCACTATGTTGACCAGGCTGGTCTCAAACTCCTGACCTCAAGTGATCCGCCCACCTCGGCCTCCCAAAGTGCTGGGATTACAGGCATGAGCCACTGCGCCCAGCCTGGATATGGGATTTAAGAAGTGTTGGGGAGCTAAAAAATGGAAAGGACAGTATAGAGACTCTCTTTTTTCTGGGTTTCAAGTCTGTTGAAAAAGAGGCTGTAATCCCACACTGAAGGAAAGAGATACTTACAGCCTCTAAGAGTAAAGGATGACACTAAGTAGGAAAGAGAAACATTTCTGTTAAGAACAGAACATTCAAGGAAACTTTGTTGTTGAAACTTCTAGAAATAACACAGGACAGAGGAGGAGGACTAAGTTTTTCCATTATATATATGAGCAACAAGCAGGTTGAACAGTGAAATGAATGCTGTACATATTAATTAAGCCTACACACATGGGCCAATGGAGCTGGAGAAATTAAATTTGGACATCATCTCATGATCATGCAATCTCTTTCTTTTATGTCTTAGAATAAAGCTTTTATATTAAACAGTTTATGAGGCACAAGCAAGGCTACTTGTTCAAGGGCACCCTGGCTCTGAAGTTGGCTACCTGCTTTCTTTGTTACCTTCCTCCTCCCATTTAGATAGACTTCTCTCCTTCTCTGCGCTCCCACAGCAGCTGTTTGCACCTGTCTTAAGTCATAATATTAATGCTTTTATTTTTGTATAACGGTTTCATAGGTATGCATCTTAACTACTAATTTGTGAGCTAGTTCATTCAGAGGCAGAATGCTGTTAATTTTTAAAACCCAGAAAAATCTCAGTACTTAACCTACGTGACCTTAGGCAGCAACTAACATAGTTGACCCTCTTTCTATTACCATTTATGTTACTGAAATTAACAGATAGGATTTCCCCTGCAATCTCTTCCTGTTCATTCCCCTTCTCCTTTGCTAGTGCCCTCCTCCTCCTGAATATTTTTGTAGTATACCTTCAGTCTCAACACCTCTCTGCTCCTCCATCTTATGTCTTCCTCTAGTCTAGGAGATCTCATCTAAATATATGCTGATGATTCCCAGGTTCATAGCTCCAGCTTGAACTCTCTCATAACTCCAGAGGAAGATAGCCAAACACACACCTGACAGACATCTTTATGTGAATGTCCAAAATGCATCACAAGCATAAGACATCCAAAAACTACCTTTTGATTTGTTCTTCCCCATATTCCCCCAGGACTTTGCTCTTCCCATACTTCAATTGCTCAGGCCCAAAATTTATTAATCCTCCTTGCCTCTTCTTTTTCTGTACACTGAAACGAATCCATCTATACATCTGTATAGTGAGATATGTACTGAATTTAAACACTCCTCAATTCCTCACTATCTTCCTAGTCCAAGAGACCATGATATCCCTCATAAACTGCTGCAGTGGTTTTTCAAGTCTCTCTGGGTACACTCTTACCTACTACACATGGTTCTATAAACTCAACAGACAGCATGATCTTTTAAAAACATAAATCAGACCTTGTCATTCTGGTAGTCAGGAAACTTATCAGGGTTTCTATCTCAAATGGCATAAAACAGGAATTGCAAGGTCGCTTCCTACCTCTCTGAAACTCATTTCCTATCACTCCTCTACCCTATTTTCACACTTTGGCCCTTTCCACTGCATGCTAAGATTATTCCTATTTCCTGGTGTGCATAGTTATTTTTCTCTCTGTTTAGAACATTTTTCTTCCAGATCATCATATGAATATCTGCATCATTTATTTCTTCAATTAAGTATCACCTTCTCACAGGGACCTTTTTAAACCATGGCCTTTATCTATTTCCTCATTTGCTTTAGTTTTCTCCATAGCACCTCATACCACCTAAGATTATATGTTCTTGTTATAGCTGATCTGATTTCCTTTATAGAATGTACACTACCTAAGGACAGGTAACTTGTTTTTTTTTATGTTTTGTATACACAGTACTTAAAAAAAATGGAATATAGTAAATAATAACATTTTTGATGAATGAATGAATAACTGTTTCTCCCCAAATTTCTGTCTTCTTTATTCCCTGCTATGGTAGGTGGTACCACTTGTTATGAAACTGGGAAGAAATATAAGATTCTGTGTGTCTTACTACTCAAATCCAGTGAGCCAATAATGTTTAGTGTTTCTCCCTCCTAAATAACTTTTTCTTCCCTTCCTTATGGCACTGTTACAGTGTAATGTTGTTTATGCTTGTGAGTGTATGTATATCTGTATTTTAATATTTTATTATCTGTTTTTTTGTACTTATGTCCTATCTTGTCTTCCTTATCTAAATGTGTACCCCTTCCTCTCCCTCTATTCGCCAATCTATTCTTTAAATGAAAAGGTATTTATGTTTTCTATTATATAAGTCTGTTCAAATATCTCTCCTCCTTTAAACCTTTCACTGTCTTCTGTAGCCCAGAGGGTGAAATCTAAGCAATCACTTTGCTGTCTTTTCACCCATAACCTTGCCAGGGCCCTCAACTTTACCTCTGCCCATTGTCCTTTCACTCATGAAGCTTCTATAATATGGTTGAAGGACTTCAGCTTTCCTGGGAGATCCATGGCATGTCTCCCCTCAATGTCTTTTTACTGTGAGTAGCCTGAACCCACTAACTTGCTTCTTCTGGAAAACTCCTTTGCAGTCACAGCTTTGACGTTTCCTTCTTCAGAAAACATTTCTTTACTCTCCAGACTGAGTCACTGTCTCTTCAGTGTCATCTCTATGTTTTGTTTTTACTATACTTTAAGTTCTGGGGTACATGTGCAGAACGTGCAGTTTTGTCACATAGGTATATATGTGCCATGGTGGTTTGCTGCACCCATCAACCTGTCACCTACATTAGGTATTTCTCCTAATGCTATCCCTCCTCTAGCCCCTCACCCCCCGACAGGCCCCACTGTGTGATGTTCCCTGCCCTCTGTCCATGTGTTCTCATTGTTCAACCCCCAACTATCACAAGAACAGAAAACCAAACAGCTCTTTGTTTTAAATGTGCTTCTATTGTTGCATTCTGTATTTAGTATTCCATTGCATTAGCTCACATATTTGACTCCCCTACTAACCTGATAACTCCTTAAAGAAGGGCATGGTGTTTATTCATCTCTTAATACTTTAAATGAAGATACAGAACAGACTTGGCACATAGAAGCCTTATGAATACACGAATATTTGCCAAACTGAATTAAAATACACTTCTATAAACTATGTTATATATAGGCTAGTTGCTTTTCAATAAACCGTTTTCATAAGTTTATTTTAAATTTTACTTAAGTCCTTTATCCTCTGATTTGAAAAATAATTTTGTTGCTGAGGAGAGGATAGCAGGAAGATATTCTTTAATTTTAAAACTCATCTGGTAATGAATTCCTTCAAATTAGAAATTTGAACAATAGGAGTGTCACAATAAAAAAGTATAAGTGGGAGGAATGAAAGCATGACAAGAATAGTAAATGCCCACAGCTATGTTCATTGGTAACTAGTTAGAACCATTCAAACTGAAATATTTTAACATGATTAACTAATAAAGCAAAAGTATTATTATATGGTTTTAGTTTCCCTAATTAAGATCTACTGTCCAACAAAGGTAAAACCGCACATAACTCAAGAAAAATAAAAATCTGAGGAGAGGACTTAAGAAGGGGATGACGTCTTGTCTCCTTTTGTCTCTACATAGCCAAAGAAAAAAGAAACATTTGGTGAGGTGGTTAAATCCCTAGACCAGAAGCTGTAAGCCTTCAGTTCAAGGTCAGTGATTTAGCTCCTTAAATAGGAGCTTCCAGGCCTAACCCTTAAGTACTCTGAACCTCCACTCTCTCTTCTGTAAGATGGAAAAACGACTCTGGACTTCCTTACTTTCCAAAGATGCTGCTACTAGGATTAAGTGCCCTGCCCTCCACCTGGGCCAGATGGCGGACAGGTTTCACGGTGTGCCAGCATCTCTCTCTCTCCCTTCTTCAAGTACAATGCCTTATCCTGACTCCATTCTTTACCTGCTGAGACTCAAATAAAACAAATTCCAAAAAAGCTTTCTCTTACTGTTCTAGACAGAACTAAATATTTCTGCATGTGGTTTGTTGTCCACAGCTCATTTGTTTGTCTCCTCTCACTGGGCAGTGAACTGGTAGGGGGCAGGAGTCGTGTTCTCCTCTTCTCTGAACCAGAAGCTACTATCAGCGTGATTGACCCAGGCAAGGTACTTAAAGCATGGGTACAGAATGAATGAATACAGGGATGAAAAATAGAAGGAAATTTCATCATGGCTCCTTCAGTTCCGTGTCATGGCTTACTTTTGCTGCTAGCTATGCCTTGTGATAAGGAAATGTAGACATTTTAACCATAGAATGCCCCCTCCCACCACCACTAATCCCTAGGAAATTAGAAAAACAAATATACTTCATGTCTCTGGAAGCATTTTCAAATAGCTTTACCATGACCTCTGAGATTCTTTTCCTTTCATTTTGCAAAGAAGGATACACAACACAGAGACAAGTATACATGAGTCTTAGTTTTTTTCTCCTACACTGACATTTTCCCCCACAAAGGCTACCTATCAATAGGCGCCTAAGAAGTTTCAACCTATGGTCTGCCAAACTCATTCTATTTTATTTCATTTCCAAAAAGAATTGTGCCTAAGTTGTTACAGTTCCCGGACTGATTGCACCAGAAGTTTTAGAAGCAAACATTGCATTGCACAGATTTCGGAACTTGGGTCATAATTTTAGCACCGTCACCAAGGCAACAGAGACCCAGGCAGTGAACCTCAAAGATGGGCAAACATACTCCTAGAAGATCTGTATTCAGAAAGTGCTTTAACTGAAGTTTTGAGACAAAATAGTGAATTGTCAGAAATCACTTCGAAAGACTGGTGGCAGAATGACTATAGAGACTCTGGCATAAAATGTGAATATCTCAAAAGAATGACAAAGATAATGAGGATACTTGTAACCCTAGAATATTCAGAAAGAATGGAGAAATTGTCAGGCAGAAGAGGGTTTAGACATATAATATATTAATACAAGGCTTCAAAATAGAACCATTGGAGAAAAAATGACATTTAGGCAGATTCCAGTCAGTACAGTATATAGAAAAATATGTTGATAAAGTGGTAAAACACAGAATGGAATACTTTGGACCAATATAGAGCTCGATCTAGATGCCAGGTGGTTTATAGATATACATTATTTTCACATAATTCAATACATTTCTGTGATATATTAATTTCTTTATTACAGGCAAAGGATGAAATTCAAAACCCAAGTTGCAGAGAAATATTTGAACTAAAATATACTGGTTCTAAAGCTTTTTTTGTTCTTTCACATCAATGATTCTTAAGCACAGGGTTATCATTTATTTTGCAGCAAAATAGAAAAGACTCACAAAGATGGAACCTGAAATTTTACGAGTCTAAGATTCCATGAATTTATATATAAAATCATTAAGACACAGTAAGTATGAAGTGTGCAAGCCAGTCTAGCTCATAGACAGGTTTTAAAAAACTTTTAAAAATGAAACAAATGCTGTTCTAGGGAAATAATTATTAAGAATTTGTGGCTTTTGTTCAAAATCTGACAAAAGTACAAACTTTCTCCTCAGGATGCTTTGCATTTTAAATTCAAGGTGTTCATGGACACCTTCAATCCCATTCATGAACATTCTGTGTTTACCTCTTACTTAGCTTAACCTTTTTTCAAGGACTTCTGACTATTTCTGCTTTTAGAGTCCCCATAAATATTCAACTTTTAAAAATTAAAACCTGACTGAGGGAAAATTCTGATGTTTTGATTTGAGGAAAAACATTGATTTGACCTCTAGCAGCTAAGAGCACCTTAAGATTTGCATTTTTATCACTGTACACTTGCATCTGATTATGTTAAGGAGAAATCTGCAATTGTTCCTGTGTTTTTCATAGTAACCTTTAGCTTCGTGAATGTCTAATCAATCTTTATTTAAAAGGAAAAGATCACTTTTGTCTGAGATTTCTGTGCTTTTCTGTAATACATATTTTCTTTTATTTCAAGATACAGTTTTTCTTTAGAATAATTTCATTTACCTATATTTATCAAAGATAACTTTAATTTTCTATTTTTTCTTCTTTTTCTTTGGAAACGCCAGACACTAATTACAAGACTGAAGATTTGTGATTATTAAAGTGATAAGTTTCCAGTGACATATACATGAAACGCCAGCACATAGCTAATATCACTGACCACACAGACTGCTGGGGACATGGATTCCTAAATGCTATGTATGTGTTCGCTTCCACTTTAATGTAAGTTTTAATTAAAAGCCTCATTACTTGGGCTCACCTGTGTATCTATGGCATTAGTCTGTATTTTAGATAATCTCAAAATTGGCAAAAACAATTATGGTTAAAAATAATAGTATTTATAAAAATTTATATAGAACTTCTCCAATAAATTCATCAAAAATACTCTGATTTATCTGTGTAGATTGCAGGAGGAAATAGAATGTTTTGCCGTCTTAAGACTCCACCTTTGCCTGGTACTGAAATTTTTAAACTGACCACAGTTACTAGTCACATACAGGACAAGATCAAACTCGATATAAGTGACATAAGTCCAATACTTCCGAAATCCTTTCTGCATACCAATCTCAGAAAAGATTAATTTCTAAACCCTGATTCTGTCTATTATACTGTAACTCTAATTTCCTTTGAAACTACAAAGGGAATAAAGCACCTAAAATAGACTACCAGGTTGTAAAGGTGGTAATTGTCATATCTTGGGTAAATTACTCAATTTCTTTATATGTAAAGTGGGAATAACAATAATATTGTTATGAATATTAACTAGGTAGGCATATAAAGTGGTATATAATATAAGCTCAATATGTTACAGTTATTACCACAGCATAAATTTCTTCCCCCAGTTTCATCTCAGATCGCAGAAGAGCAAAATGAATCGGCTTGCCTTTCAAATTGATTCCATAGCTTTAATAATTCTTATATTTTATTTATCTGCATTTAGAGACTAGTATGAATTATGTATATATGCATATATGTAAAGTGTGTATTTTATATATATATTCAAAATATTAAGAAGGGCTTGACATCACATGGCTCTCCCTATAAAGGATTATATTTCGATTTACATAATTGCTCTGGCTATAGCTTTGTAACATTTCCAAATTTTAAAGGATACATAAAATGTGCTAATATACATAAGCAATTTATTTACTATGAGCTCCAATGTTGATTTGGTTATATTATAGACAGTATGAAAGTACATATTTAAGCTGAAATACTGCTTCACACATACAAGTCCCAAATTGCACAGGAAATTTTTAACATTTAGAGTTCTAATGAGACAGCTTTACATGCATCTTGAGAAAGCAGCAGTGGAAAGTGTCCTTTCATCACAGATGTAAGGGTAATAAATAATACGTTAAATACATACAGTTTGCAGATTTAATACATAAAATGTTTCAATGATGACTGAGTTTGTAACTCATATAATCTGTAAATGGGGTGATAATTTTATCCAATTAAAAATTTTAAATATAGGCTGGGCGTGGTGGCTTATGCCTGTAATCCCAGTATTTTGGGAGGAGCAGGCAGCCGGATCATATGAGGTCAGGAGTTTGAGACCAAGCTGACCAACAGGAGAAAATCCCGTCTCTACTAAAAATAAAAAAATTAGCCGAGCATGGTGGCGCGTGCCTGTAGTTCCAGCTATTTGAGAGGCTGAAGCAGAAGAATTGCTTAAACCCAGGAGGCAGAGGTTGCAGTGAGCTGAGATCGTGCCACTGCACTCTAGCCTAGGTGACAAAGTGAGACTCGTCTTAAAAAATAATAATAATAATAATAAATAGATAAATTATAGAATATAACCTTGAAGAAAATTATCAATGTCATAAAAACAAATTCATCCACTAAGACAAAATAATTCACATTGGAAAGGATATAAAGAGATGATCTATAGATATAAACAATATGTGTAATACACATACGCACATGCACACGCATGAAGAATACAAAAGATGTAGAATAGCATTGCTTGGTAAAGCATTGAGTATATGGACAAAATGTGTGATCTGTTGGTTTGTTAAGTTACAGTAACAAGCAGAATATTTTAAAGATCAAAACCTAGATATGAACTTACAAAGGTGGAATTAATAGGCCAGCGTAACCCTGAGATGCACGAACAGTTTATAGGACATGTTGTGCATGAACTTGTGCTATTTCAGTCTACTTAGTTACAATTATGTGCCTGCAATGTCTTGCCCTAGGTTTATCAGGATCCCAAACTGAATCAAAAAGCTAAACATTTTAATTCACTGACATAAAGAGAATGAAAAAAAAAACAGTACCAGAAATAATTCTGAATGCTTAATGACAGGAAGTGCAGAAAAAACAAACAAACAAACAGTAAAATGAAGTAGCTATCAAAAATGGCCAGAAATATGCTTCCTGAAGTTAAACAACTGTGTATGACCAGGGATCAACTTTGCTGAGACTGTAGCTCATGTAAATATTACACAGTGTCCATGGAGTAATCCCGGACATTTGCTCCAGTATCTGAAGTATAAGGGTTGGGGACATCGGGGGGAAGGCTGTTTACTGTTGATAAAAAATAAGTATCACCAGGGTATCCTTGTTTCTGCCCAACAGAGACAAAATTACAATTCAAACTCCGTATATTAAAACAACTGGTTTTTACAAGTAGGATTGAAAATGTGGCACATATACACCATGGAATACTATGCAGCCATAAAAAATGATGAGTTCATGTCCTTTGTAGGGACATGGATGAAATTGGAAATCATCATTCTCAGTAAACTATCGCAAGAACAAAAAACCAAACACCGCATATTCTCACTCATAGGTGGGAATTGAACAATGAGAACACATGGACACAGGAAGGGGAACATCACACTTCGGGGACTGTTGTGGGGTGGAGGGAGGGGGGAGGGGGGAGGGATAGCATTGGGAGATATACCTAATGCTAGATGACGAGTTGGTGGGTGCAGCGCACCAGCATGGCACATGTATACATATGTAACTTACCTGCACGTTGCGCACATGTACCATAGAGCCTAAAGTATAATAATAATAATAATAATAATAATAATAAAAAGAAAAATAAATAAATAAAAATAAGTAAAAAAAAAAAAAAAAAAAAAAAAAAAAGAAAATGCCACATCTCTTGACAGTGAAAGGAAATGCTGATAGTGCAGAGTAAATGGATTGTAGATTGAGGGAGGAAATATGTTCCTGAAGTATGTTCCAGGACAACACAAATACCAACATGAAGGAATTCAGCTCAGAGACAGGGAAGGCTGCAGAGCCACAGGGCCACAATCACTTGTAAGAGAAGGAAAACCAAGGCCTTACTCAGAATTTAAAGGCCTCTTAAGCAAGAAACTAAGTGCCTAGTGTTATTTAGCAATAATGGCCCTGAAACAAGGCCAAGCATTAATGCTCATAGGACAGGAGCAATGCTAAACTCTTGTTAGAATCTTTAACCAGATGACTCTTCCACTGTTCGGTTTGACTTTTCTACTTTTAGGTTAGTGTCATGCTAGTTCCTCAGTGAGGAAGACACAAGTGGATTCCTGACCACTAAAGATGTCTATACCTAGACTTCTTTAAGAATTGCAGAATTCATCAGTCATTCTCACAAATACAGTTAGCTTTTGAAATTTGTGAGTAAAACAATCTTTAGAGAAACCTGGTGTAGGAGCACTGTATTTTAACTGTTCTAGTCAAGATTCTGAAACATAGAGATGGTAAAAAGAGGAAAGCAATCTCCATCTTTTTACCAATTTTTTTCTTAACAAAGATTATTTCTCTGGATAAACTACAGGTTATACTGACACTGCCCTGGCTGACCACTTGTTCAATCCTGCATTAACCTTCATAGACTTTGGACTCTGCTTTCATCCCTAGAACTTGTCTTTCCATGCTTGCCAAGCCATAACTTAGATTTGCGTACAACCATTATTATAATATTTTTGGCTTGGCCAAAATGTTCTATATTGTCACATTGAACTGATTTTTAATTTACTTTATTTAAACATAATATAATTTCAAATACATAATTTGAATAATACCTTTACCTTGCTCATCAACATCTCTTGTGGATTATATTTTAATTTATCTTCAAGAAGATCTCTTTAGAGGGTGAAGATGTGGTCACACTTTTACATATATGGCAAATGAGGCATAGTTTCCTCCTTCAAAGTCAGCAAACCATTCAAAGTTAAAATTACACAGTTAGAAGTGAAGTTCTAGTTTGCCAATTAAGACAATCTGCAGTGTCTCTGCAATAACCAGAACCAAATTTTTTTTTCCCCAGGAGGAAACTGAATTTTCCTAAACAGTCAAGATCCACAGAAACAACAAGAAAAAGAGCCAAAAAAAAAGGAATAAAAGAAACCTTCCACTAATTTTCTTCACATTTCTACAATGCATATAGTTATTATACTTATGTAGCATATACCTATATTGTATGAACACACACTTTTATACTTGTTTTAAAGCAACATTTTCTAATAGTCACTTGCATGGTCATGAATCACTCTGTAATTATGTGCATATGGGCACAGGTGTGAGAGGACATAAATGAATACTACCTTTAGAATGATTACACTGATAATTTTAAAATTTTTTTCTGAATAAAACCCTACTGATAAGTTAGAGGAAGATATTGCTGAGGAAACTCAGAAGGTAAAGACATAAGTTGTTTTAAGGATACTTGTCTCTTAAGTATGTAATTTGTCACTTAAAGATATGACTTTTTTTTTTTTTTTAAGAGATGTGGTCTCACTGTGTTGCCCAGGATGGTCTCAAACTCCTGGCCTCAAGCAGTCCTCTCCTCAGTCTCCCAAGTAGCTGAAATTACAGGCACGGTGGCAATATAAGATATTTTTTAAATCAGTCATAAATGAATTCTGATATAAGCTCATTAATTCAAAATAATTATTTTGCAAAATAAATAGTGATGATGAAGCTCTAGGAGATTCAGAGGTTCTTACATCCCTTTCTCATATGGTTATTATCCATAATTAAATTCAGCCATTACTTGTTTTTATTCACCTAAACTGCTTTAATCACAATATTTGGCAGTAATCTAGAGAATTTTGACGTTCAAATAAATAAAATGAACACTACTAAACTCTATGAAGGAAAAGAAAACAAGGCAAGGAAATGTACTACTTTAGTATCAAGAATTCTTTCTACTTTGCTGATATAAAGCTACCTCCATTTTAACACGGATGAGATATAACTCAAATGAGTGCCTACAAGAAAGTAAAATCAAAGAAGGCAGGAAAATAATTTTTCATCTGTTTGTGAGCAGACCAGAAATGCATTTCTACCTTTAAAGCACCTTGCAACATAACGGAAACAAGGTGAAGCTAAGTTTAAAGCTCATATAAAAATATTCAATAGCTTTTTATTTACTGAGGAAATTTATACACTTGACAGGTGAAATTTTTGAGATGTAGACAATTGCTAGTGAAAAAAAATTATATCCATGAGAAAGTTTATACTGGGAAGTAATAAAAGAGTATGTAGATATACAAGGAAATTATAATACCATATAGAAAATTTGAATAGGAATTATATAGCAGTTCAATTTCTTTAAATAAAAGTATGTCACATAATTATGACAAAATAATGAGAGATAATTTGTCTCAGATCAAGGTGATATGTGAGCATAGACAAAAGTAACACTGGTATCGCTTCTCAGCCTTTTGGCTAAGATCAAGTGCAAACGTAACAGTGGTTTGAACAAGAGGCCCTCTTGAGGTCTTGGCTCTGCCATTTAGCAGACTTATGGCAACAGTTTCACCTTTCTACTGCTCTCTTTTCTCATATTCAAATTGTAGCAAAAACAGCTATGCTACTAAATTCGTAGGGTTATTTGAGTATCATATGAAAATATATGTGAAAGTTCTATAATAAAGTATATAATTATAGAACTATATTTATTCAGATATTATTGTCTTAATTTTGAGCCAAATGAATAAAGGGCTCCAATCAAGCATTTATAGAAAAATCTCCCTCTCAAATATCTCCAGTTTCTTATTAAGAACACTGATTTGCAGTGACTGAGAAGTTAAAGAATAGTAAGAGGTCAGATGCAGCTGATGGTACATCTACTACACGAAGGTAACATTTAAACTCCCATCCATTTTTTCAGTGCATCCTTCTGACATTCATCCAGTTCCCTAAACAATGATCATGCACTCTACAAACAAGTCATAATAGTGTCTAATTCTGCAGGTTGAGTATTATTTCAAAAACAAAACTGATTAGGACTCTCCATAGCACACCATCATCAACAGCTTCCCATTTTCTTGAGTGTGAATTATTAATATCTCTTGACTATGATGTGCCTTCTGATTGTCTTCCTAGGCTTTTCTCTTATCAAAATTCCCCCTCCCATACTATGCCTCCAACAGATCTGAATTACCTTCAGCTAGATAGCCATGCTTACCAAGCTCTTGGAAAACAACATACAGTGTTGATACTGATATTCTGCTCTTATGCCCTTGTCTTTTTGTTTACCTAGAGAGACTCTCATATTTCAAGTTCAACTTGAGTGTAGTGTTGTCTCTTCTGTAGTTTCCCCTTTCCCTGGAAGGAATTGGCTACTGCAGTATAGCCTAGACATATAATTAATTCTAAAACTTACATATATATATATATTTAGGGAGGCAATATAGGGCAATGTTAGGAGCAAGGTTTTAGAGACAGATGGTCTATATCAGAATCATGGCTGTTCAACCTTGTCACTGTGGGCACTATACTTAAGTTTTAAAAGTCTCAATTTTATCATCTGTAAAATAGGAGTAACAAACTGGACTCAGAGGGTTAAATACTAAACTATATTTAAACAATGTATTACAGTTCCTGGCATATAATTATTACTCCATAAATATTAGCTGGTAGTAAATTTAAGCATTAGCAGCAGCAATAATGGCAGTGGTTGTTGTTTACGTGATGGTCACGTCTTTAAAAATGACAATTTTTCCACAGCAGAGTTAATGTTCATTTCATCTCATTTCATATGTTATCACATGGTATGTCTCTAAAAATGAGTATACCTGGCACAACATGATTGGCACATTTGAACTCAGGTTTATTACCTACACGTCCGTTCTTTCACTTGTAATACCCTACGGTGGTAAACTGAAGCTATGTTTTCTTGGCTCCCTGGCTTTTAGGCTTCCAGCTAGGTTGGGTTAAGTGGGCGGCGTTGGTCTAACAAGGTAACTCAGCTTCTTGGGATCCAGGAGCCCCACTTTTCTCTTTGTCCCTCCAGCTCTAAGCAGGTAGGCAGCTTCTGTTGGTGGTTAACCTTAAGTTTGCCTCACCCTCCCCTGCCGGTTTTTTGAACTATTTTATCTAATTGTAATCATCATATTAAATTATCCATATAAATTTCCTCTATTGATTTATCCGGTATGAATATATCTTCCCAGCTGAATCCAGTTTTTTAAATGAATGAATGAGACCTTTACTCTTAGGAGCCCACAAAGCTTAAGTAGGGACAAAATTATTAGCTTTCTCTATTTCAAACGGTTGTGTAAGATCAAGGAACATCCTGCAGATAAAAGCATTTTGAAACTATAAATTATTACACAAATACTTTTTTTGTTCTTCATATTTTTAATTGTGAAGGAACAAGTTAGTTTCACTGGTCTAAAGTAGCAACGTACTAAAAGATAACAAGGTCTTCAAATGACACCATGCCTGTAATTTACATGGCAGATTAAAAGGAAACACAAAGTCTAAGAGAAAACTGCGCTTGGCATAGCAGAAATTTTATGACCTCATAAGTCAGGAGATCCTGATAGAAATGGTGAAAATTATGATTTCACTGAAGACAATACACCACTTGGAAGACAGCCAACCTAGACTTTGCTTCAAGTCTTAATTTTGCAGATGAGCAATCACATTAAACTCCACACGAATTCATGCAATTGCAGGTTATATTATCAACTTACTTGAGAATAACACAAAACAAAATGAAACGTAAAAGCTTTGCTTAAGACATCCAATTTTCAAGTAATTTTTTTAGTTCTGAATTGAGATATAAAGCAGCTATCTGAAACACAATAAAATAATTAATCAAGACAGTGATCAAGACATTTTAAATAACATTTTTTAAGAAGCTACATAATTGTGAAACCCAAATAAAATCTGTAGTTAATAGATGTGTACCACTGTCAATTTCCTTGTTTTGATAATGTACTCTGATTATGTAAGGTTAGTTACCATTGGGGGAAACTGGGTGAAGAATACAAGGGAACTCTGTACTATTTTCACAACTTCTGGATAATCTAAAATTATTTCAAAATAAAAAGTTAAAAAAAAAACCCTTGTGCTTAGCACGCCAGAAATAATCTATTAAGAAGTTGAAGTACAAAATTTATAGCCTTGTAAAGACTGTCTACATGAAACTGAAAATGGAGTTCTTGGACATTGCTACATAAATAAGGTGCTCATCCATTTCTTAATCACTCCACAAACACGTACTCTCAAGCGGTATGCATTGGATTGATTGTAATATTTTCCTCCTGACTTCCTTTGGGAGATGCTCTATCTTCTTTTCTAATCCTTTCCTCTTTTGGCCATGAGTTTCAAATAACCTAAACTCTTCTGCTTGAAGGTTTAGTCATCTCTGATGAACATACAAAGGCAACTAGTTACCAAATCCTCCATAGATCAGTTTTCAAAATAACAAACAACGTACCTATGAATTAGCCATGAGGCCCTGGTCACCGTCCCATTATATCTCCTCTTGGGTTACATGTATAGCTTGTCTGAGGCTAGACAAAGAAGAAAATATTGGGACAAATAGCAGTTTCATTCTCAATGATGCAGCTGTTAGGGAATGAACTTCTAAATATATTAAAGGAGATTCCACTCAGAGTATGAATATCCCTGCAGTTACTCAGGATGATTTCTTATTCTAAGATCTAACAGTGAAAAGGGGCTATGCAATATAAAACAACCAGTTTTCACTTTCTTTAGATGGGAACAAACATATTATACTTTTCTCTGATTAAATGGAATTCTTCAAGCTGAAAGTCATTATTTTCAAAGAAAAATACACTCTTAGGGAAACCTCTGTAGGATAAAAAAAGTGTTTCTCCTGTGGTTTTATTTCCTGCTGAAACATTCTTCCCATCACACAGGAATAGCTAGAATGAGAAGTAGGGAAATAAAGAAGTCAGTATACTCTCTTTCTCTCTCATTTCCTCCATTGTATGTAAAACATTGTCAGGAGCACATCATCTGTAGCATGAATAAATGCTGTGTGACTCTGAGAAAATTCTTAGCCTCTCTCTAAGCCTCAAATGTAAAAAATAACACCTAATGTTTAATGTCTGTGATTAGCCTAGATTAATTTGGCACAGTGTTTGGCATATGAAAACCTCCATTCTTTCTGAAAGCTAGAAAGTCGGAGGCAGACATACTATTAAGACCTGCCTTCTTTCCACTGATGATTGATACTAATTTTTTGTCCAAGATCAGATATGCCAAACGTTGTTAAATCCTCCTTGCAGTAGTGGTTTATGGTATGTCAGTGTAAGTCTTCTGCAATGGTTACATAATCTCTGTCTGTAATAGGGCTTCCAGATCTTCAGTGACCCCATGTTGCCCAGGCAGCATCATATGGAAACTGTGTGCTTCTCTTCAGGACTCTAGGGAAGGGGCATGTTTGTGGGGAGAATGAGGGGGGAAAAGATAACTCTGCTACATCTGCTATAGCTTTCTAAGGCCACTTTGTTTTAATTGTGATTTTATTTACCTTCTCTGTTACACAAACACACACACGCGCACACACACACATACATATATACCACACACATATAATATATACATATATACAATACAAAATGTCTGGAGACTTAATGTTGCCCAGGCAGCCTCATATGGGCAGTATCATGCCCCTGTTATGTATATATGTGTGAGTGTGTATACACACACACGTAATATGTACGTGTGTATAATTTTAAAAAATCGTTGTTAATAAAGTGGGTGATCTTTTCTTTAGCTGAGAGTAGGTGATTTCTTCTTGCCAAATCATCACCCACTAAAATCGCTGCAGCTCCCAGTGACTGTTTGCTGCATTACCATTGGCTTATTTTTTCACAGTTGGCTCATCTTCATTTGTGACCAGAAACAGGGTTCCCATTTGCTACACTGATCCTTGGAAGCCTAACTGAGAAACAATGATCATACTGTTTGGGTTAAGTCCAAACCAGAAGTGCCTTCTGTGCTCCACCAGATGGCAATCCTGCATCAGAATGGGGGAAAATGGGGACTGGAGAGAGGTAGTATTTTGGATATATAAGTATATAGTTCTGGTATTTTCTGCAATGGGAAAAAATGACAAACATGCAGGTTGGCTCAGTAAGAAATGTAGTGTAGGTGTTTTGTAAAAACTCATCACAAGTGCTCTGCAAAGTTCAGAAAAAAGCAAACAATTGGAACTGCCTGAATTAAAATTATGTCGATGACTAACAAGTCTGTGCTACATGACACTGGAAGAGTTGAAAACACATCTACAAAACATAGAATGTGTTCAAGTTTGTGGTTATAGTCACTATCTGCATTTGTTTGGTATTCTGAATATACCTCTGTTTCATAGCGAGGTATTGTCTCAACTTTTGCATTTGGAAAATGGGCATGACAATACATTGCTGGTAGAATTAAGAGATAATGTGTACATGTACGTGAACAAGCTATAAAGAATTGATATAAAGGGATTTTAAAGATCTAGTTTTTCCAACGACATAAGGTATATGAAGCTTTTCCACCTGTCACTTATAGCAGCCTTCACCATATACTAGACTAGATAACCTTACCCATTCCCTGGAGAAATCCAGTCCAGAATCTCTAACACGTTGCTCATGCCTGTAGTCTGGCTCTGCTCCAAGACAATGTCATTTGCTGGAAGAAAGTGATGCTAATGAAATAGCATCTACTTCAGGATGCCTGATGTGATGTCTGTGACTGGCTAAAAGGCCAGTTCCATAGACAAGAATAAGTAGAGTCAACATTTGTAGTCTTTTACCTACTGAAACTTAATGCTACATTGGCATCAACAGGCTTTGTTGGTTCATTGCTTAAAGGATGTGCTAGCTTCCTAGATCAGGATGGTTTTGCTTTCCTTGCTTAGCAAGATTGCATTTTCCAGCAGGTTTCAAACATCGGCTAAAACAAAACTTGCCATCAGCTATCAAATCAGTATTTTTGTAGCAGACCCTGTGTACATGTCTATGCATGAATTCTCTGGACCTTCATCTCTTCTCAGTTGGGAGTCAGCTTAAAACACCTTTGAGAGATAATTTAAAATATTTTCCACAGATATATATTAGCATATCTACTCATGTTTAGTAGTATTTTTTTTTTGATCCCAGAGAGATCAATTGATTGCTTCCTAGTCCTTTTGGTCCCATTAGCAATTTTTTTTAGTACTAAAGAAGGGCATATTTATTTTAGCCATTCACTATAACTTTCTATGTGTCCAAAGATATTTTTCCCTTACACCTGTGCCTTTTATCCCTGATCATTCTGGTTATCACTGGTCGTTAATACAGGTTTTCACTTTGGCTCTCTAATACAAATTTATCTTGCATAACCAAAGTATACAGATATTCACAGCAGGAAAAATAATTTGCAAAAAAATATATTTCTACATTCCTAGCAGAATTTTCGGTCAGGCATCTTTTTCTATTTAGGATATGTAACCAAAATGTTGATGTCTGAAGATAATTGCTAATTGCATCACAGTGCAAGTGAACCAAGGTCAATTAATTTAACATGATGCTTGTTGGCAATGGTAAAAAGTTATTGCACTGTGCTTTCAGAGATAAGAACACACACTTACATGCTATTACAGTGCGTGGTTCCATATTCCTTGCACACAGGGGAAGGCATAAACATGCAGCTTATCAAACTCTTCAAATAATGAAAGTTGGATAGTATTATACCACAGAAGCAAATCTTGCACATTGTACATTAAATCAGTTTTTTAAAAGGGCTGTTTGACAATATTTTCTATAATCAAGCAGCTAAATGGGTCATAGTATAATAGTTTATACATTTTTCCTAACCCAAAGACCACGTAAAAATTTGACCTAATTAAAGATCTGTAAAGAGCTTTTAAATTATTCTACTAAGGTGAATTTTGATTAGTTATGAAATAAGGTTTAAGGATTCCTTTTTGATTATTTCATGTAAAAATCTTCAAGAAAATTAAAGAAGATTAATAGCTTTAGAAACAAGGGTGACACAGACTACAGCTTTTCATTGTGACTACCCACTATAATCTGCAATATCATTTTTCTTAGATTTGTTTACTTTCCATTATTCATAATTGCTTCTTTTAATTGGACCATGCTAGCTCCATTTAGACTCCCTCTGAGAGTGATGTTGGCAGAAATGATTGGCAGTTCTCTCTCCCACACGGTGCCATCCTGAAATTGCAAATGTCAGTTAGCAGGCTTCTCTCACCAATGTTTAAGAGTGGGAGTCTGCATTTAGCAGAAAGTAGTCTGGGTGCACATATTTCTGAATAAATACATGTGAAATTATGCATTCAAATCATGGAATAAAAGGACTGAAGGAAAACCAGAGGGGTCATACCCCATTCATGCCACAGACTTCAGGTTCCTAGTCTATTCCTCAGCCACAAGGCATATGAAACTTTATTCTGTTTCTGAGAATCATCATATGTAACCCTACCTCAGTTGTCTATGTCTATGTCTGAATTAAATTTGCAAGGATTTCTTTTAATATCATTACTTTTTGAACTAAGGCTCTTATTAGAGTCTCTGACCAGAAATAAAGTGGCAATTCTCAGTCCCTTACCTCATTAATTTTCATACCTAGCTAAAAATTGAGTGCTATTAAGCAGTGAAATGGCCAATATATTAGGGAAGTAGGATAAGCAGAAGCTGTTGCAGAAACAGAGTCTATGTTTGTCACAGTCTCTGGATCATCACAGAATATTCATTCTATGCACTAAAAGCATGTAAGGAAAATTCTCAGTCACCTTAATAGATGCTGAAATGACACAGCACAATTCTACAATGACTCCCCAAATTCTTATTTGTGATACCTCTAAAAGCAACAAAAACACAATGTAGTATTTAATTAATGCTATATGAATACTATGGCTTTATAGTAAATCAGTTGGATGTTTTTCTAAAAAAGAAAGAAACAAAAAAGACAAAGAAAAAGAAAAATACTTTTGGTAGCCAGGCTGCCTGGATTCAAAATGAATTAAGGAGGAGAAGAGAGGAAATTTCTCATGGCTTGGTCATAATTTGTGTTGACTGAAGCAAAGAAGCCTGTGACTGGGCCAGATAAAAGGAGACGTAAAGCACAAAATGGAGTCTTGCTATTCTTACCTGTTGTTTTGAAATCTCAGAGAAGAAACTTTTGAATCAGTTGCAGAGTTCCTATTCTATGCCAGTCACCATTCTGAGTGCTTTATAAATATTAACTAATTTAACCTTGGACATAAAGGACAAGCATGAGATTTGGACTCCTCTTTGGAATTATGGCATGAAAACATTTTCTGGCCAGCTGCTATCTGGAAGTCTTGAGAAATTGACGTTCCTGCCTTAAAGTCTTGAGAAATTGACAGAGAAATTGACGTTCCTGCCTTAATCTTATTGTCTTCTCCCTGAAAAAAAGACACCGTCCAGTTTTTACTCCCAATAACCACTTCTAGTGAC
The DNA here is from genome assembly GCF_028885625.2 of Pongo pygmaeus. Classification (NCBI taxonomy): domain Eukaryota; kingdom Metazoa; phylum Chordata; class Mammalia; order Primates; family Hominidae; genus Pongo; species Pongo pygmaeus. Next base: position 68,086,821 of record NC_072378.2, on the reverse strand, counting down.
CCGCGGCAGCTTGGGGACCACACATGGCCCTCGGTGCACGGGGCAGCCACATTTGCTGTTCCTCAGCTAGCAGGTAGTGTTCACTCACATTCACTTTTCCTGCCTGGGTCCTTATTCAATCTTGACTCCCGTTGACTCCTCCCATGCCAGGAGCCACTGGGAAATGCAGACTGGAGTTGAACTGGGTAGTCACAAGAAAACTAACATTAAAAGACTTTTTCTTTGAACAAGCAGCTTGTCGGAGCTATGGAAGTAAGGGTTTGATGGAACTTATTTAATCCTCACAAGAAAGGTTCTTCTTATCTTCACTCTAAGGCCACAGGCAGGAGCCATTCACCTTTCTCTATGCTCTGCCTAGGTTAATCTTTTAAACAACTAGAATGCCTTTTGCCTCAATAAAATGTTGTCTTCCAGAACTCCTCCCAAAACCTTACAGGACAAAGGCATAATTTTAGAGCAGTATTCTGCACAGTGGCTGAAATATATCTGTTGAATCCTGAGTATTTTTTTTGCTAGAAATGTGTTTATTTCTGTGATAGACTTATTGATAGAATCTTACTGTTTTAAACTCCATTCACGTGAAAATTAATGTTTTATAATAACATATTTTGGAAGCCAAATGGAATGGATTCCCAGGCCTCCTATTCTATTTCAAATCTTTTGGATGTTTTTTAGAAACAAAAAAGTAACTGAAGCATTACCTTTTTCTGAACAGAAAGATCACTAAAAAAAAGAAAAAAGAAAAAAGAAAGAAAAAAGCAATAAATATAAAAAGGCAGCATGCTAATACCTACTACCCATAATAAGTCTCCTGTAATAAAAAGTACCTGAAAATATGTGTAATTACAAAAGCAAAACTGAGGTGAATTTAACCTAGTTTCATTTGGGGGTTGTTAAAGCTAAACACATATATTCCTGGAACAATCCCAAGGAGACCACTATTAGAAAGCACCATGAAAACTTTAGGAATTTCATACTCCCCCCACCAAAAAAAAAAAAAAAATAGGTATAGTGGAAGATTCAGTATTATCTGCCTAAAAAGACACTAGCTTGCACAAAATAGATTATTAAAATTATTTAATCCAATTTTTTCATGCTTCCTACACTACCTTTGTTCCTTTCTTAGAACCAAAGACTTGATAATATGAAGAATCACAGGAAAGCCTCATTTATTCAGGAATAACTAAGTTCACACAAGGTAATTTTCTAGAAAAAAATAACATGTTAAACACTAAGTTTTATAAACTTTTAAAATGCTTTTATGACAGAAATCTGAAATACATTAGACATCACTCTGTCTTCTTTGCAAAGAAAATATATTGCATGTGATTTTACATGTTTGTGTGTAATTTAGATGTCAAGGCCCTTCATTGTCTTTTCCAGCTTTCCTCTTAGTTAATACATGGACAACCCCACCTTACCCATTATGCATCCCATGCTCCTCCTTAAGCTTCTCCAGGAGGCTTTCTTTTTCCCTCTATCTTACATCTAAGTCTCCTTAAGCTTCTCAAGGAGGCTTTCCTCTTCTCTCTATCTTACATCTAAGTCTCCAGGCCTTGCTGCCACCGTAATGAGCCCAAGTTTTATTTCCAGGTCCCATTTCTAGTCTTAGCTTATACATCTCTTCCCATGGAGGTCTTTCCTGATCCTCCAAATCTGGACTATGTCTTATTCCTGAGTTCTCATAGCACAATGTACTTCCCACAACAACCTACTACACAGTATTTGTAACTACCTGTTTAGTTGTTTGTGTCTTTCATTGAACATCAAACAAATTGGGAAAGCATAAATTTCTATCTTATTCACATTTTTAAATCTCTAGTGTTAGTAGAGTGGCCAACACTTAGTAGATGTTTAATAAATGTTGAATTAATGAATGCATGAATGAACACAAAGTATCTCACTGTGCACTAATATTGGGTTCTCTCAAGGTTTATGAACTGAGTAGCACTGCAAGTTCTTACTAGTTTTACTAATGTCTCTTCATTCAGATAGTTGGGGCTCTTTAGGACTGTATAAATTTTGCGCACATAGTACAGGGTAGAAGAAAGAATCTGCATTCATTCTGTTAAACAGCAGTGAGAAGAGCTGGATTTGTGTCCTGGCACTGCCACTTACAAATTGGGTAACATTAGAAAATTGCTTAGTTTCTTTAAACCTCAACTTCTTTGTTAATATTGAACCTATAAGTTGTGGCTGAGAAAAAATAAGACAGGCAATGTTTGTAGAATATGTTTGTTTGTTTGTTTAAGACGGATCCTCACTCTGTTTCCAGGCTGGAGTGCAACGGAGCAATCATAGCTCACTGCAGCCTCAACCTCCTGGGCTCAGGTGATCCTCCCACCTCAGCCTCCCAAGTGGCTAGGACTAAAGGTGTGTACTACCATGCCTAGCTATTTTTTTTTATTTTTGTTGGTTTTTTTTTTTTTTTTGAAATAGGTTTTCACCATGTTGCCCAGGGTGGTCTTAAACTCCTGGGCTCAAGTAATCTGCCCACCTCGGCCTTCCAAAGTGCTGGAATTACAGGCATGAACTATCACACCTGGCCTGTTTGTTTGTTTTTACAAGGTATAAAGGCTATTTCTGTAGTGTTTGTAACTAATATTAGTAATTTGTGTCGAGATGTTTATGATACTTTAGCTTGAATCTGTTTCAAATGTTTGACTTTTCTCATTAGAGTGCTGGCAAAATAAGACTTTTCTCAGAATTGATTACTGGTATGGTATTTCATTACTGGCAAGTTTGTTCTTTTTTAAGGCATAAGTCTCAGATGCTTTTTTAAAGCTGAACATATTTGCTTCCAAATCTGCAACTGGAATTTCACAGAGCCTTCCAAAACCCAATCTGCAGTTTCAGGAGACTCATAAACATCTCAAGCAAAGAGTCTTATGAATACCTCAAAAATTCAAATCTGAAATTACCTGACTCCATTTCTGAAATCTACTTATCCATCCATCTTCTGTATTTCCCTAAATGGCTTCACCATCCCTTCACTTACCCAGGTTCTAAGTTTCACCTCTAGCCCTCCCATTCTTTAACCCTATCACCTACCTTTCCTTGTGCACCCATTCAATTGCTAGGCCTTTTCAGTTTTGCATCTGCAATACTTCACAGCAGTCTTCTCCATTTCAATCTCACTACTCTTTCCCTAGGATATTGCTATAGCTTCCTAACTGATTACCTGGTTTAGGCTCTTTGCATTCCAATTCCTCCTACAAAGTGCTGGTAAAGCAATATTCCATTGTTAAAGTACAACTCTCCTCAAAGTAGTCCTCTTCTAATAAATAGAAGCAAGCAACAAGCAGAGCTGTAGAGCTGTTAATGTCTTCCCACTCCCTGAGAAGGTCACACTGCTTAACAAACACTCAAAATGCTGTGCGGGCTGATTGCAATTGAGCCTGGAAAACCACCGATTCCCCCTCAAGTTCTATCTATTTTCTCTGTTCTGCAACCTTTCCTTCCCCTTGCAGGTCAGACAGAAGATGATCAGAAAACCCCTTCTCTACCCACACTATCTAACCTAACACCCCCAGGACATGTCATTCTGTTTCTCCTTAATGCTGCTATATTTTTCTTCATGACATTTGAAATTACATGATATTGCTAACTTGCTTGTTTGCTTGCTTCTTATTTCTCTCTCCTTTTTAGAATGTAATCTCACTGAGCACTGGGACTTTGTTTCATTACTGCTGTATTGTCAGTATTTAGAACAATGTGTGTATGACTCAGTAGGTAATAAATATTCATTAAATGAATGAATGAATGAATGAATGAATGAATATGACTATTGTCTTTAAAAGGGGATCAGCTAACATGTCATTTAAATCTCTTCAATTAGAAGGTAATTCTATATATGAGCAAACATATGTATGTGTGTATATATATGTGTGTGTGTGTATATATATGTGTGTGTATATATATATATATTCCGTAGCACACACAGCATGGTCTGTAGTACTTTATAGATGTTTAATAAATGGTGAGTCAACTTTAATTATGTGCACACATTGGGTATTCGATTTTTATTATTGTTCCCTTTTCAACTTCTTATAAAAAAAAAGAAGAAAACACTGTGCATTCAATAATTTTGTTTTTATAGTCCCCAAATTTGTCATGGAATTTGAAACATTCCATAATGAAAATAAAAGTTTACATAGCAAAAATTTAAAATTAAATATTAACATAATGCAATATGAGCCACTAATGGATGCACTCATCATTTAATTTCGGTGAAAGAACCTTCACATAGGATTCATGAACTAAGAGAAAAAAAATTGTATTTACCAACAGCCAGCCATGTGCCAGTCACATTACACAATACCACTTTTCCAAATTGATAATAATGCTAAGAGGCAGCTCAGAGATACTAACTTTTAGTGCCTAATAAGGAACTCATAAATATTTTCCAAATAAATGAGGAATTCCCTAATGTCGCAAAAGATTAAGGATGTGCAATCAGGTGTGTCTGACTGTGGGACTCAATTCTCTTCATGAAGCCACTATCTGTGCCAATTCTCAGGGATCACAATCTATGGGATCCATCATTAGCCCCACCTCAAACCTCAACTTTCTAGAATTTCAGTTTCCTCTTATTTATAATTACTCTTCTAGTTAGAATAAAATAAGATCTAAAAATAATGCTATGTATGCTATATTCTTAAAACTGAGGACAAACCCTTAACTCTTACTTTTAGGACACAATGAAGAGGTCTGAATGATAGAAAGAACAGAGTATAAGTATTCCTTGAAAATAATCACCAACCCATTTGAGTAACATAATCTCTGAATGAGGAGAAAATTAATTATTTCATCTAGATTGCTGGTGGATATGGTGTCAACAGTGTGGATCAAACAAAAAAAAGACATGTCTCCCAATTGTTCTATCAAAAGTTTTAGTTGCCTTTGTGTTTTTGGCACACATTAGGTTGCAGATGCTAATGAGATGCAGAAAGGCAACAAATAATGTGCAAAGTGATGAGAAGAGGGTCTGCATATTCCCAACCTTATATCTCAAGACAGAGATATACATTACCAAAATTGCAACATCAGTGATTTTGGCAACCACTTATCAGACTGTGTTGTTGTTCCCTTAATGTATTCCTTCCAGAGTGCCTATCTCACTGGCCAAATAATCAATAAGAGCCCTGGGATAAAACTGAGAATGGAGTATCAGAATCCAATTACTGAGGTTTGTGTATAAAACACCAGAAAACAAAGTACACAGATTTCTTTTTCTCTTTCTATTAAGATAATAAAAGACAGTGGTTGTCAGTTGAAAATGAAGATAGCCAGAGTAATTCAAAATATTGGAAGCATAACAATATGCCATGCCATGTTTTAAATAATTGAACTTCAGTTAATTTCAACAGGAAGTCATGAACAATTTGGAAAATTCACTAGTGGTAAATCCTCAACTTATCCCATTTTGACTAAGAGGAGATAGAGTTTAGATATGAGTTCTTATCTGATTGATATCTATTGGTTTTTGAAAAAAGTTAATAAAAATAATTTCAATTTTTCTCTCAGAACTTCGTTTAGGAAGAAATAAAAAAGATTAAAACTTTTAACTTAAAGTATCTCAATTTTTTAATCAGAATAAAGACTTATATTACACTACTTTTTTGTGTGTGTGTACTTTAAGTTTTGGGATATGTGTGCAGAACGTGCAGACTTCTTACATAGGTATACACGTGGCATGGTGCTTTGCTGCACCCATCAACCCATCATCTACGTTAGGTATTTCTCCTAATGCTATCCCTCCCCTAGCCCCCCAACCTCCAACAGGCTCCAGTGTGTAATGTTCCCCTCCCTGTGTCCATGTGTTTTCATTGTTCAACTCCGACTTATGAGTGAGAACATGCGGTGTTTGGTTTTCTGTTCCTGTGTTAGTCTGCTGAGAATGATGGTTTCCAGCTTCATCCATGTCCCCGCAAAGGACATGAACTCATCCTTTTTTATGGCTGCATACTATTCCATGGTGTGTATGTGCCACATTTTATTTATCCAGTCTATCATTGATGGGCATTTGGGTTGGTTCCAACTCTTTGCTATTATGACTAGTGTTGCAATAAACACACACGTACATGTGTCTTTATAGTAGAATGATTTATCATCCTTTGGGTGCATACCCAGTAATGGGACTGCTGGTTCAAATGGTATTTCTGGTTCTAGATCCTTGAGGAATCACCACACTGTCTTCCACAATGGTTGAACTAATTTACACTACCACCAACAGTGTAAAAGCGTTCCTATTTCTCCACATCCTCTCCAGCATCCGTTGTTTCCTGGCTTTTTAATGATCACCATTCTAACTGGCATGGGATGGTATCTCATTGTGGCTTTGATTTGCATTTCTCTAATGACCAGTGTTGATGAGCTTTTTTTCATGTGTTTGTTGGCTGCAGAAATGTCTTCTTTTGAGAAGTGTCCGTTCATATCTTTTGCCCACTTTTTGATGGTTTTTTTCTTCTTGTAAATTTGTTTAAGTTCCTTGTAGATTCTGGATATTAGCCCTTTGTCAGATGGATAGATTGCAAAAACTTTCTCCCATTCTGTAGGTTTCCTGTTCACTCTGATGATAGTTTGTTTTGCTGTGCAGAAGCTCTTTAGTTTAATTAGATCCCATTTGTCAATTTTGGCTTTTATTGCCATTGCTTTTGGTGTTTTAGTCATGAAGCGTTTGCCCATGCGTATGTCCTGAATGACATTGCCTAGGTTTTCTTCTAGGGTTTTTATGCTTTTAGGCCTTACATTTACATCTTTAATCCATCTTGAGTTAATTTTTGTGTAAGGTGTAAGGAAGGGGTCCAGTTTCAGTTTTCTGCATATGGCTAGCCAGTTTTCCCAACACCAATTATTAAGTAGGGAATCCTTTCCCCCATTGTTTGTTTTTGTCAGGTTTGTCAAAGATCAGATGGTTGTAGGTGTCTGGTGTTTTTCTGAGGCCTCTGTTCTGTTCCCTTGGTCTAGATATCTGTTTTGGTAACAGTACCATGCTGTTTTGGTTACTGTTGCCTTGTAGTATAGTTTGAAGTCAGGTTGCATGATGCCTCCAGATTTGTTCTTTTTGCCTAGGATTGTCTTGGTTATATGGGCTCTTTTTTGGTTCCATATGAAATTTAAAGTAGATTTTTCAAATTCTGTGAAGAAAGTCAATGGTAACTTGATGGGGTTATCATTAAATCTATAAATTACTTTGGGCAGTATGGCCATTTTCACAACATTGATTCTTCCTATGCATGAGAATAGAATGTTTTTTCCATTTGTTTGTGTCTTCTCTTATTTCCTTGAGCAGTGGTTTGTAGTTCTTATTGAAGAGGTCCTTCACATCCCTTGTAAGTTGTATTCCTAGGTATTTTATTCTCTTTTTAGCAATTTGAATGGGAGTTCACTTATGATTTGGCTCTCTGTTTGTCTAATATTGGTGTATACGGATGCTTGTGATTTTTGCACATTCATTTTGTATCCTGAGACTTTGCTGAAGTTGCTTATCAGCTTAAGGAGACTTGGGGCTGAGACGATGGGGTTTTCCAAATATAGAATCATGTCATTTGAAAGCAGAGACAATTTGACTTCCTCTCTTCCTATTTGAAGACCCTTTATTTCTTTCTCTTGCCTGATTGCCCTGGCCGGAACTTCCAATACTCTGTTGAATAGGAGAGGTGAGAGATGGCATCTTTGTCTTGTGCCGGTTTTCAAAGGGAATGCTTCCAGCTTTTGCCCATTCAGTATGATATTGGCTATGGGTGTGTCATAAATAGCTCTTCTTATTTTGAGATACGTTCCATCAATACCTAGTTTATTAAGAGTTTTTAGCATGAAGTGGTGTTGAATTATATCAAAGACGTTTTCTCCATCTAATAAGATAATCGTGTAGTTTTTGTCATTGGTTCTGTTTATGTCACGGATTATGTTTAATGATTTGCATATGTTGAACCAGCCTTGCATCCCAGAGATAAAGCTGACTTGATCATGGTGGATAAGCTTTTTGATGTGCTGCTAGATTCGGCTTGCCAGTATTATTTTAAAAGAAAAAATTGTGTAGCTCTTAATCCCTGGAATTTCTTAACTTGCAGATTCCTGCTTTGGAAGAACATCGGTATTGTCGTGTTATATATTCTAATTCACAAAACTTAAAAAATTGATTTGGCCTACTCTATTTCTATATCAATAATGTAAAGATACTTATACAAATGATTTATACCTCTAGAAATATACAATTAAGGAGCTAAAATGAAGGCACTTTACAAGAACGCTTATTTTAATGAAAGTCTAGAGTTACAAAGTATATAAAAATATAGAGAAAATTTACTTCGTCTGACATGAGAAAATATGACCATGACTAGTCAAAACGTATATGCAATTCCAACAAAGAGTGTACTAACAATTTTTTTGAGAACCATGGATGAAAAACCAGTATGTTACAAATGAATTATTGTCTCATAAACAAATTTCATTGTGATTTAATCTCTACACAACCAGTTGAGTTGTGTTTTTAATCATATAGATACTACATACTTGCAGCATAAATAAGCTGTAACTTTTTTTATAAAGATGATTTTTTATGGCTATAGCTTTTGAAGTTTGTTCAAGTTTGACTAGTAATTGTAAATTCTCATGAAGAGTGGGACAAGAAGTAAAAAAGTTGTAAGATTACAACTAATTGGAATCATTTAGTATACATGTTTACAATAGTTTTTAAGGAAATGTTTTATTAAAACAATCAAGAAAACATAAATTAAGTAAATATAAAATTATATTCAAAATAGCCTCATCTAGGAAGTCTTAGCAATCACATTAAAGCAAAAATAATATGCCATTTTTATCCATTAAATTACAAATTCTTCATAAGATCTGCAATTCAAGATCTAAAAATAAAGTGGTAGTAAAAGTCATTCACTTTCATAAATAGAACTATTGAGTGTATAAACTGACATAACGTCTGTAAAACAGTGGTCAATATATATATGGTCCTTTAAAAAGTTCATACTACGTATGAAGGAACTGGTATAGTATCTACAGTGAAATGTTTAACCAAAAAATAAAAATCATTTAGTAGAAAACATGCAACATTGAAAATAAATAATCTGAGCATTCAATGAAATAAGCTGAAAAAGAAAAACAGAATTAACACAAGAAGTTTAAGAAAAAGTAACAATTGAGAGAAATAAGTAAATAAATGAAACAGAAATTATCAACAAAAACCACAATTGAGGTGGCCAACCAAAATAATTTACTGCTTTTTGGAAAAGACCTAAAATAAATCTGGCAAGACCATATAAAAATTAAATACTTCCACGCATGATATGAAAAATGTGAAATGAATATAATGGCATATAAATTTGTGATTTTAGAACAGACAAGCTATTATTAAGGTATACCAAAAAATTTCAAAAAACTGAATAAATAAAACATTTTTTCAGACACATGTAAATATATAGAAATACATAACTTACCAAAATTGACCAAGAATAAAAACAGTTACCTAGTCCGGAAGGTTTTGTAGGGATTTTTCATAATTTCATGAAATAGATATTCTTCATCTTATACACACTATTTCATACTATAGGAAAAGACGCAAAACTTTCCAATTTTATGATATTAGTATAACTTTGATCTTAGGACTAGGCATGGTATCCTATGGGAAGAAAATTATAAGCTTGTCAAACTTATAAATAAAGATGAATATAATAAGACAAGACCCTTGCAGGGATCAGTAATTATAGCACACTACGAACTAAGAAGCACAATTGACTCAACCCTCTGCTCCAGGTGTAGGGGTGTGTGTGTGTGTGTGTGTGTGTGTGTGTGTGTGTGTGTGTGTCTATATGAATATATACAGGGCAAGAAAGGTTTTTGCAATGATGATCTAAATTTAGAAAAATCTACCAATGTAATTTCATCACATAAAGAACAGAAAATGTGATTGGTATTAACAGATGGATAAAATGTCTTTGATGATCTTTAATGCCTATGCATGACTACAAGATATTTTAAAAATTAAGGATAGAAAGTAACTTCCTTAAAATTAAACATTGTTTTCTGCTTCCTCAAACAGACAGACCTGAAATAAACATCATCCGTAATTGGTATAATTTTATAAACATTTCATAATTGAATACACTAATATTTGCTACTGATTTTGCTATTCAACATTATAAAGAGGTCCAATGAGGGCAAAAAGATAGTAAAAATAAAGAAAGAACATAAAAGTTATAAAGCAAACTCAAAATTAAGACATTCTTCAGGAAACAGACATTTATGGTCTTCACATGAACCCTGAGAATCTATAGACAAACTCTGAGAATTATTAAGAGGCAAGAAGTTGCTGGATTGAAGGCCAACATGCTAAATTCAGTAACATTACATTATATCAGCAGTTACCAAATCAAAATTTTAGCAGGCAAATTAAAGAGTAACATTTCCTAAGATATTCCAGAATAAACTTTACCAAAACATGAAACACTTTGTTAATGAAGTTACACATTTCTATCATTTTCATTGAAGGACATAAAAGAAGACATAAATAAATGAGGCCATGCACCATGTTGAAACATTTCAAGATATTAATTGATTTAAGTTAATCAATGAATTCAAATCTAATCACAATCCTAATGAAAATTAAATTATTTGAGAAATTTTTGACACCAGGATAACTATTAAATAAAAAAGAATATAATTTTAAAGGACAATTTTAAAAGGCTTCCATCTCTATCTTCACACTTCCTGTGAAACTCTCATCTTCATTGAGACATGGTGCATTATTATATTTTCTTTTACTGGTGCTGCTTTTGTGATTCCTCTCAATAATCTGGTCTTTATTTATGATTCTGGTTTTCAAACTTCATGCTCACTTTCAGAGTCTGCTTGAGCAGTCTGATATCTCCTGTTCACCTGAGCCAAAGTGGTCACTTTCAGTCTTTTGCTGAGTGGATTTTGATGCTTCAGTTCCAAGTTCCTTTGATTTCCTTGAGAAGATCATATATACCTCTTTATTCTTTTCATCTTCACTTTTTATAATAGTCATGGTCAGTTTGGTATCCTGTGTATCAGTGGTACGAATCATCATATTCTTTATTTCTTCTTTCTAACAGTATCTTCATATTCTCCAAAACTCTGGCATTTTCTGTCTGTACTTGGCCTGGAATCTCATTTAATAGAACCAGATCTTGGCAAGAACATTAAATACTGATGGTCGAGATCGCATGAGAGAGTAATTTTGGACAAAAATTTGATAAAGTCCAACACCTATTTCATGTCTAAACATTTTATTTATTTATGTATGTATTAGAGGCAGGGTCCCACCTTGTCACCCAGGCTGGAGTGCGGTGGTACATTTCAGATCACTGCAACCTCTGGCTCTCAGGCTCAAGTGATCCTCCTGTCTCAGCCTCCCGAGTAGCTGGAACTACAGACACACTCCAACACACCAGGTTAATTTTTGTAGTTTTGGTAGAGACAGTGTTTCACCATGTTGCCCAGGCTGGCCTTGAGCTCCTGGGCTCAAGCGATCCGCCTGCCTCGGCCTCCCAAAGTGCTGGGATTACAGGTGTGAGCCACTACCACCGCCACCGTGCCGGCCTCATGTCTAAAAATATTACATAAAAAAAAAAAAATTTCTTCAAGTAAAGAAAAATAGCAATTCTTCTAAAACAAACAAATCTAAAGTGTGATTATCCTTAATGGTCAGTCTTCAGATGCATTACCTTTAAATTCAGAAACAAGATAGAAATACCTGCCATCACTTCTGATAACATCTAGTTAACATTTAAAATGTGCATCCCTTATCATTCAGTAATTCTACCAGCCTTTAATATGAGCAAAACATAGGTATATTAAAATTTCATGCTAACTTATTTGTAATAGGGGAAAAATCAATAAGCAATATGAATGCCTACCAAGGTGACATTAAATTAATAAAATAGGAGTAGCATGTTTTTTTCAATGATTAAAGTATAACAGTTAAAAGAAGTGGCCAGGCACAGTGGCTGATGCCTGTAACCCCAGCACTTTGGGAGGCCAAGGCGGGCGGATCACCTGAGGTCAGGAGTTCAAGACCAGCTTGGCCAACATGGTGAAACCTCATCCCTACAAAAACATAAAAATTAGCTAGGCATTATGGTGGGCGTCTGTAATCCCATGTACTCGAGAAGCTGAGGCAGGAGAATCGCTTGACCCTGTGAGGCAGAGGTTGCAATGAGCCAAGATCGTGCCATTGCACTCCAGCCTGGGTGACAGAGCCAGACTCCATCTCAATAAAGAAAAATTTATCTCCTAAATGAACACACGTATGTGTATGTTTGTGAGTATCAGAAAGATCAACTAGGTGTTATAATATTAATTAATTAAAACAACCTAAATGACCACAAACAAGGAATGTTTTAAATGAATGTATGGAGTCAGGCTAAGTTTTAAATTCTGACTCTGAGTTTAATAAATTACTTTAAATCTTTAAACCCTATGTCCCTCCCTTGAAGTTTACAGAGTAATGTGATTAATAGATGGTTACGTGTGCTATTATAAATAATTCACTTTGCAGGTTTTTTGAGACAATGTAGAATTTCAGCAAATGATAGGTGCTATTGTTATTACTATAATTCTTATTTTACTTTTTATGATTATGAGTCTAATTTTTTGACAATTTTATTTAGGTTCCACTTATCAGTTATTTTATGAGGACCTTGCTACTTGACCTTAAGTATCGTATGACATTTATAATTTACGCAAATATGTTTATGACTTATTTTATTGTTTTCATTTACTTTCTTTTACCTTTTCAAATAATTAATTTACTAGTCCCATTTATGCAAAAATTCTTTGTTTCACTAATTTATTTTGTCACATCTATTACTCTCTCTATATATATATATATTCATGGTTGGGCTGATGTCTATTTTGTCTTATTTTGATGCTTTATCTGTAAATTGCTAATTTAATTATTGTGAGTTCACAGTAAGGTTTAGCTCTTAGTCGATCAAATTTCGTATCGTTACTCACTTATTTTAACAAAACATGTAAGTTATTTTCACCTGTTAACATTTTCATTTAACTCCAGATTACAAAGCTCTTAAAAACGGGATCAGAAAAATGAGAAAGAGAATGAGGAGAAAAGAAGAGAAAGTCAGGGAGAAAAAGAAGGGGGAAAAGAGAAGGGATTGAACAAGACAGAAGACGAGATGGTGGAGAAAAGAGTGGAAAAAGATGACCTTTAAAATACTGCATTAAACCTATAAAATACCTTGGAAAGAAACAATATTTGTACAACTATTCAGTTTTACCATTCAGGGACATTGTAAATCTCTTTGATATCTGAATATTTGTATATATTCACTACATGAAACTTTCATTTTACCTTAAGGTAGATTTTAAATGTAATAATATGGTTTAAATCATTATATGATTGATATGAAAAAAAATCTGCCATTCTTATAGAAAATACTAGACAATATAATGGTCACATACAACAGTTCTCAGTTAAACTCGAACTTGACATGTACATTATCTAATTGGCCTCATAACAATTTTCCATTTTCCATTTTCAATTACCATTTTTGAACACAGTGTAATGATGAGGAGAAAACCTAATAGTAAAACATATTTGCATTATCATGCTTAAAAACCTTAGACTTGATCAGAGGACAAACAAGTTTGAAACAACAACAACAACAACAACAAAGCGGAATCTAAAGAAACGGGGCGTGAGAAAACAGGTTTATGTAACATCACCTACAGCCTATATAATAAAAGAGAAAATACATGTCTGGCGCCTGCATATTTTGGAACATAGCAGCATAATACTCTGTACACTCACTGAAGTCAACCAAGAAAGCACCACATCGACACTGAACAAGCCTGCAGAGGACACCAAAGCACAACCTGTGCTACACTGACACATACAAAGAAATATGTAGTAAATGTAGAAGCCTAATTTAGGTTCAAAGTATCACCATGGAATTAACTAGTCATGCCCGAGACTGCCTGCAAGGAGTTACCAACTGAAAACCTAGGTGAGTCAAAAGAAAGGGACAAATAAAGAAGTTTAGGGCATTTATACAAATATGTAAATCCAAGTGTGCTTGTTTGAGAATATTTAGGGCACTGTCTACCTATTATCTATTATTTCTCCCTCTCTCCTTGTTGCCTCTTACCTGGAGACTTGGAGGTGGGAGTTTCTGCCTTAACAGGGTATGTGATCTGAATTGGGACTGCAGGAATTGTACTGCTGTTTACTACTGTCAGCAGCTGTCCTGTTTCTTAGGATCACCAAGGAGGAGTGAGAACATCCGCTGTAGGAGGCAGCAGGAAAGGATGTCAACAGAATCAACTTAATTTTTCCAGCATGGAAATAAACCAAGCCATTTAACTGGAAGACAGCATTAAAAATGATACCAATGTATTTTAGAAATTATAAGTTTAGCAAAAGGAAAAATTATAGTATTTGAATATTTCCTTTTGGTTTCCACTATATGCCACATATCTAAATTGCATGTTGAACGCAGCTGACAAATTTATTCAGAGAACTGGACATGCTGCTATTATAGTGTCCTGTGGTGGGCTCAGTAATTGGACATTGAATCTAGCTAGAATTCATACCCAGTGACGTTTCGCTGAGGGTAAATGTATTCTGGCAAATGGCATGATTTTCTCTAGCTAGAATACTAAAATGGAGGCAGTCCACCTGCGTGGACAGCTGCTACTTCACAGATTCTTTGCCAGGAACCACCATTTAATAGAGTTGTGTAGACATTATGTTTGTTGTTTTCCTCTGACAAAAAGCAAGATGAGTTGAACCTGAGTTTTTGCCTTGTCTTGTTTTCATAGCTTCTGTGATTTATCAGGAAACAATACTTGGTAATGTCATTTTCTTTGGTTCTGGTCAGAGCAATCCTTTGATACTTTATGAATTACTTATCTCACTTTAATAAGACTTAACATGGAAAATTAACCTCCTATACATTTCTAATTAGTTTTTAATGAATTTTAGCTTCTCTGATAGGAAAAGCTCTATCCAACTAGCTACTAGAAATTTAATCTGCATTACTGAAGTATATGACAACCAGCCCTAGGGGAGAAATGTCCCTGAGTTGTGTGTATGTGTGTATGTGTATGTGTTTTGTCATTTTCAGAAATAATTCACATTCTAAATGTTTACCTCCATCTTTGACGGCATAAGGAACTACCATCATTTGCAATGAATAAGTGACTTTCATTATGCAATGCTGACCATAACGTAAATTATACAATGATCAGAAATACTGAATTGCTTGTATCTGCTTACGCTTTTAAGATATAAAAGAAATAGCAGGTCAAACTAGCAAATTATGTAATTAAATGTAATTTTCCAAGTTAAGGGTACATTGGCTAGAATAAAACCAAAAATATAGTATCATACCCAAACTGAACTAAAATAACTTCAAACAATTAAGATATTATTTTATTTAATGAATGAAAATCTATGAGATTTTGTTAGGTCAAATTTTACAATATATGGTAATGCCAAGGAAATAATTTATGCTATTAACATCCATTTTCTTCATCTATAGTTTTCATTTTTTTAACCTCTCAATTGGCCTAGTTTCTTTCTTGGTTTTGAAAGAAATTTCATTGTTACATATTGGAAAGATTTTCATTAACACAAGAAATATTCCATATTTAAGTTTTATTTGAGTTTAAGAAACGTTCACATTAAGGAAACTTTTTTTGAAATATCTTGCATAAAAAAAGAACCAATTCGATATGAAGAATACATGACCTCAATTTTATATAAAATCAGGCCATGTGAGAATGTAAGAGCAATTTCTAGAATAAGGAATGCAATGGCTTAAAGTTACACACATAGCGTCTGTATTAAAAATAAAGAGATCAAGATAGGAATTAATAGTGAACTAAAACAAAAGAATTAACAAAGATATAATTAGTGAGAAGCACATATTTTGTTAGGCAATATATGTAAAATAATCTTTCAAGAACCGAATAAAATATTTAAAAGAAAAAAGTTCACAAAACTATGTAAATGCTTTTGAACTGATAAATGAATAGCAAATTAGTTTAAATAATTTGGAATATGTTGATTATATTTTCTTTTCATTTGCCTCAAATATATGGAAAAATAAATACTTTTTATTGGTAGTGAATGGCTATGTATATACTCTACATAATAAGAAATAGGCCACAAACCATTAAAGCACATTTAAATATCCCATGTCTTCTATAATTTAATATCTACTATTTTCTCATAAGCTATGAGATTATCAAGGGAGGTTGCTTGCTTTAAAATACTTTATCATGGGTAGCCTCTTCCGATGAGGTGATCTTTGAAGGCTTTTCAAGCCCTCTAGAGTTCATGGCCCACCATTTCGTATTCTGGGCACCTGCTAAATTTAAGTGCTCTTGAAATTGTGTGTGTTTGTATGCATGTATGTATAAAACTGCCAATCTCAGGAATCACCCTTTTGAGGAACAAAGCTGGTTGTAATTCAAAAAGGAATGAAACAATGTAGTTATCCTAAAGCAGTTTTTAGCATTGGGAGAAGGGTGGTCAGACAGACATATAAGCAATTTGTTATACTACAAAGCTGAACAACATAAATGCCATATGCTATAAAAAGTGCTCAATGGGTACCATCGGAGGAATATGTAATCATTCATTTCAACCAGGGGCTATAAAAATGACTTCAAGAAGGAGATAATAATTCAGCTGGACTGCATGTGTATAGAACATTTTTCTGCATTGGCAAATAACTATGATGAAGAAATGTGAATGTATGTGATATCCTGGGACTTAACCATAGGACACATGGGGGAATACATTAGAAGACAAGACAAAATGATAGACGACACAAATGACATATTAGGAGGAAATGCAGTACAACTGGAAATTTTTACAAAGAAAGGGACACAATGAAACTTTGTCGATACTGTGTTTGTTAGAATTGTTTTCTTACTGTTAATGGAAACAAATGAGGTAGAACAAGAAATAGTAAAAACAGGACTAGAGACAACCTTGATGATCCAAAATGAAGGAGATGATGATGATAATGATTATGGTGGTGAGTGATGGTAATGGCCATGACAATGGGATGATAGTGGTGATAGTGGAGTCAGTGATATTAGAAACTTTTGTGGCAATAGCTGTTTATTGAGCTCTTCATATGTACCAAAAAAGTGTTAAACATTAATATTCATTACCTCTAATCTTAACAGCAAATTTGTGAGGAGAATTTGTCTCCCACAGATGAATAGATGAGCCTTAAAAGAATTAAACAGCTCCCCTAACGTTATATCCTATCAGAGGCCAGAATAGGAAGGTAGGTCTGTAAGGCTTCCTAGCTGATATATTTAGACTTTCACTGTGGTGCTTCCCATTAGCGACAGGGAAGGGACACACTCTAAAAGGCAAGAGGATGTAATAAGGAGTTTCTGATCAAAGCTTCAGGTAGAATCAAGCAATAAGTAGCATAAATACTGTGAATAGATACTGAAATCAGTAATTTTAAAGGTCAATGGTAATGCTAGAGAATAGTTTCCATAGTGGTGACTATAGAAGCCAGACAGCAAGGGGCTGAAACATTGGTGGTAAGCCCTCAGGAGTTTTCTAGGGACACAATAAGATATGGGTATTATTTTGAAAGAGAAAAGCAAAACTAAAGTAAGGTTTTAAATTTTTTTTCTGTTTTGCTTATTATGCTATGAAAGTCTCAAGCATCTTTGGGACTTGCAGAAAAAGAATTATAAGAAAGTGAAAAGAAAATTTCAGGAGACATAGGAAATGAAGGGACACAGCACTGAAGAAATGAAACTGTGTCATTAAAAGCACTGGTAGATAAGTTGCAGAAAAAAATAAAAATGGAAGGTAAAGGTATTTTATTATCAAATCAATAGACTGGTAGAAAATAAATCTTAAACTAAAAGTCAGTCAGACAAATAAGGTTGTGAAAAGGGAACTGCCGGGATTTAGACACTGACTTCACAGGTTATGTTTAGCAAAAAAAGCACAACGTCCAAAAATTAAATCAATCTCGTTTCAAAGTACCACCAGATGGCTAATCCACATAAAACTGAGGGTGGTGTTAGCTGGTGAGCAAAACACAGAAACAGGGAATTCAGGAGATGATTTTCACGTATCTGGACAGGTGGAAAACAGAGACATTAAGTGCAGGACAGAGACCTGGTCAAAAAAAAGGTTATGCTCAGGAAGGAGTTGAGTGCTCCTGATAGAGAACAGGACAGAAAAGAACAGGAGAAATGAATAAAGGAAATTTATAACCAAATTGGAGGGAAGTTGAAGTAATTATCAACAAATGGTTTCTAATTTTTCAGAGAAAGGGAAAGCAGGAGTGTGGAATAGAGAGTATGAGGATTTGAGAAGATCTAAAAGACACGTAACCACTATTTAGAGGAAGTGAAGGGGTGCCACAGACATGAGAAATGAATCTGGTAACAGCACTGCCAACTCTGCTGAATGTTACATGATATTTCACAAATGGAAGGCACATGTTACGTGATTAAATGTCCATTATCACACTGGGGGAAACACTATATGTAAACAATTTTAATCACTCCATAAATGTGAAAATGTGTTCTGTGCAGAAGCAGTCAGTATATCTGCAACTATTAGAATACCAGGAGTTTTGGAATTAAATAGTCTCTGTTCCTCACAGCAACTTCCTCCAACATTGGAGGCCGTATGATAAACAAAACAACCCCGAGCTCCCATCTGGTCTCTGTGTAGCACAGGAAGCCCAGGCATGCCCCACGTCATTTTTTTGGTATTGAATATAGCCTGCAGTAAAGTGAGCACCTGCACTACAGGAAAATAATCCATTGCCATTTTATCAAACAGATTTTCAAAAATAAGAAGCCCATGCTTCTATTTCATACTATGCATTTGGATATAGGCAACCACTTTCTTCTACAAGCCTAGCTTTTTATATTGCCTGTGCACACACAATTCCCCCTTGGATTCAAAGTGCCCTGTGTATGAAAAAGGAAGAACGGTATGCACTTGAAATATTATCTTATTAAATTGTTTTAGTTCTTAACTCTCATACCCATGGGGTTGATAGGAAGGAAGCAGTGTTATTCAATTATAAAGTTACTCTCTTCTTAACCAAATGCTTTAAATTAAACCAAGGCAATTTTTTCATTGGTGGCATTTAAATGGAAGTTATATACAGCCGTCTCCTGGGGCATTATACTCTTGTCCTCTACCCTTAATTTGACCTGAAGAAATTTCCCAGAGCCAAGTTAGCTAGCACGTGAAGGAAGCAGAAACATGCCAACGTGACCATTAATCAGAACTCTAGACTTGGAGAACACATATATCAATGTTTTCTAAAAGCTCTTCCTAATAAGGCCTAGAAAAAGGCAGAAGCATTTGTTCTCTACCTAAGAATTATCTTCCTTAAATATGCTTATTTAGGAAAAAAAAAAAGTATTTTGTTTAAAGCTAGACAAATGTACCATGTCTTCAAAGAAGGTTGAGATAAAACAACATAACACTATTAATCAGAAAACATGAAGTCTTAGGTGCAATTTTACAAGGTAAATGTCCCAAGTAAATTCCTAAGAAAATATTTCCCCCGTGTTTGAGACTCTCCACTTCCTGGCACCCAAAGCATTCAGTTCTTGCTCCTCTATCTTCTGTCGTAAATACTTTGAATCTTCCCCACTTTGTGGTTTCTTCCCTGCTTCCTTCAAATACAGAATTTTACAGTCCCCTGGGTTGATCTCTGACTCCCTTCAAACTCTCATCATCTTGATTCATTTTTATTGTTCGCCTTCCGTAGAGTGACTATTCTCAACTGATCTTTCTTTTTTTCAGGTCTATGTCAACTTCATTCTCGACAGGTGGCCTTACCTCCTAATTCCCCAAGACAAATCCAGATGAACCATCAAATTGATTGTGAGCACACTCACAGCACTGCACTTCACTTCAGAATCCATACTAACTGTTATCCCTCTCTCTAATCCAAACATAGAGGCACTTCTTCCTGCTCAGTCAGGTCAAAACTGTCCGGACACTGGACCCCACCTCCAACCTCCTCTGGAGAGAGGGGTCCTTTCACTTATCATCCTCATTGATGTCAGCCTATTTGCTGTTTTACTTGCCTAGCTCCTTCCTTCATGTCTTTAAACAATCATATCTATAAATAATCTGGAGGGAAGATAATCCTCTCTTCTCAAAATGTATTTGATCCTGCTGCTCATCCCTGAAGCCATTCCAGGACTCTCAGCTTTACTTTCGTTAATGCCTTTGAACTGGCTTCTGCTTCCATTAGTTTGTGCCTAAATGAAGTTGTGTTTATAGATTTGCTCAACCACAAGCACATGTGGCTGCATATGCAAACACAAATTTATGCAGACATGCACCCATCCCATGTTCTCAGTATATTCCTTCCATTTGACACTGTTATACTTGGCTTGTCTAATATTCCTCTAACAACAGCATTGCTCGTCCATCTGGCTGAGTGTCCTTGCTCAAGAAATCCCCCCATGGCTTCCTTTTTCATCCCACAGCCCTGTCACTCCAGAATATTGTGCAAGGGTTAGACTTCAGTCTTCTCTGAATTCTCAGTGAGAGCATACATGTTGATATCTTCAACCTTTCTAATGGTGTTTTTTTTAAATTTCCTTATTCTCCACCCATGACTTCCACATGTAAGCACACATTAAATGGAAGGAGTCTCATCTAGACTTAGTTTATGAGTTTCTGAGCTCAGAATCTACATTTTGTATTTTACACACTTATTTCCAATTCTGCTGGAGAACACCTGGTAATGAACATTCAATACAAATATACTGACCACCTATCAGGCGCTATGTTAAAACAAGAAAATAATACAAATAATATACAATGTGTGTTTTCAGAGTCCACCAGCATAGAGGAAACAATCAAAAGGCAGAGCTATTAATGGTGTAGTACATATAAGCACAGCATGTTATGATAGTAAACAAGAGAGAGGGAAGTTTACCTTCTTTCTTTTTGATTTTCAGTTACACTCGGTGATCCCCTTTATCGAAACTCCCTGCCCCTCTGATTTCTTGGTTTCTAAAATTCCCCTGCTATGACCAGAGGACTGGCATGAAAGGAAAGTATTCAGAGACTAACAAAAGTCTAATTTTCCTAATCTAACAGGGGAATAACACTATCCTGCCTAACTCATGATAAACATGAAGATCAAATAAGCATTGTACTTGAAAGCAGTTTCTACATTTTTTATCCTTAGATTTAATCTTTGACTTTGGAGAAAAGTTAATCTTGCTTGCTAACTAAATGAGGGACCCAAATCACAATGTAGCACTAAGCTCTCCCCACACGGACCCGCTCTTTTACAGAACTCACACTCTGGATTTATATTCACTTCATATTTCCAGCTGTTACCTCAGATGGATAGTACAGCCTTTCTAGATCCCCATGTCCTACTATTTCAAATGATTTAATTTCTAAAAGTCCATTTTAAAATGACTTTCTGCCTTCAAAAATTGCATACCAATAGTCTAGAAAAAAAAATTTCAACTGGGTATTCTTCCAGGACCTCAAACCAAATTGGTCACGGTGTCCTGCGAATATACCCAGCGTCCCCAACCAGCACCAGGCTGCTTTATTTTTGTCAATGTCACAAAAACAAACAGGTTAGGAAAAAATAATTTTTCTTTACTTTTGCCTCTCTCACTTCCAGTCAGTTACTGACATTATTTTTCTGACACCTTTCAATCTGTCATGTTCTTCATATTCCCATTACTCGCCCCTCTCTATTAAAGAACACACCTAGAATATTATAATGATGCAGTAACTCCCCTGACCGCCCCTAGTTTCTACCTTCCTGTCACATAGCGCGAACTTGACCGTGACTTCCCAAAATAACTGTTTTCACATCAGCCTTATGTTCAGAAATCTTCCATAGGCATCCTTTGCCAGAGAGACGAATTCAAAATTACTTTGCCTCCCTTGTCAATCTGATGCCCTACTACTTCGTGGCTTAATTCTTGTGGCGTTAGCTACTTGCAGACACCCAAGAGACTTAGATAATTTTCTCTCTTCCCTTTTTCCACTTTCCTTAAAGGCTCATCTGAAGTCCAATTTTGTCTGAAGGACTTCTAACCAATCTCCTATGGAGAATAGGTGCCCAAATTTGACACTTATTTGGCAAGTTAAGTATTACAGATTCATTGATATTCTTGTGTATGAATTCTGTTCTCCCTGAAAATCATGGATAGTGTAGTCTACCACACTATCCCTATCGCCTAGGGTGGTACCTTTTCCATAGCAGCTCTTCTTGTTTTTGATGGAAATGCTGATGACGTGGTGTCCTATATTCAGTCTCATGTCATTAACATCCTCCACAGGTACCTCTGCTTCATGTACCCTACCTCAAATGCTTGTTATGTTAAAACAGAACAAACTCCTTCACTTTCCCTCAGCCATCTCTTAATGATTTTCAAAGCTGACCCCATTCTTCTATGACCGAAGGTCTGCTTGAACTTTTGAAGTTAGTTTGCTTACAATTTCTCCCATCACTAAAATATCTCACAAGTGTATGCCAACATTTACCCATAAAAAACTTTTTATCAATCAAACATTTAACCAAATATGTAATGCACATGCCTACACTCTCTGGAGCAAGAATTTACAACATTGCCTCTTGAACTTAACCCCAACAGCTCAGCTAGACACTCAAGAGTGTACATCAACTGGACCCACCTTCTCATTTCAAACATTTGTCTTGATTCAGTCTATGTACTTCTTAGTCTTGCTAATGTATGCCTTCATATTTCAAGAATATCCTACCACAACTGGCCAGGTACAGTGGCTCACGCCTGTAATCCCAGCACTTTGGGAGGCCGAGGCAGGTGGATCACCTGAGTTCAGGAGATCGAGACCAGTCTGGGCAACATGGTGAAATGTCTCTACTAAAAATACAAAATTGGCCAGGCATGGTGGTGCATGCCTATAATCTCAGATACTCAGGAGGCTGAGGCAGGAGAATCGCTGGAACCCGGGAGGTGGAGGTTGCAGTGAGCTGAGATTGCACCATGGCACTCTAACCTGGGTGACAAGAGCAAAATTCTGTCTCAAAAAGAAAAAAAAAAAAAAGAATATTCTGCCATGACTGAAATCCATCACCATTATTGGGCCAAATCAATTCCTATACTACCTTAACCAGGTAACTAAGTTCCAAATTTCAATTTTGATTTCTTGTAATACCCAAAGTGCATTATCTTGCATTTGTTTATATATTGCTTACAAATCACCTCAAATTTTTATGCATAAATTTTACCAATTAAATCATAGGTTTCCAAAAAGCTAAAAAGCTTTTCTTATAAATGCCTTTTTTCCCCCACCGTATCATACATAAGTTGATGTGGGATGAATAGTAAGCTAATGATAACTGAAATGAATTGATACAAAATTAAAGGAAATAAAAAATGAGTTCCCAGTTATTAATATCACTATATCACATCCTCAGGGCACATTATGTTATACAGATGGAGGGCTTATAGTTGTATCACACCCGAATTTTATGCTCAATAAATAACCACATATGCTTATTAATTTAAATAATTACAGTATGCCCCCTTGCATTTGTGTTCTCAATAGACATGCAACAGGATTTTTTTTAGCACTGAATGGATTCCAATTTTGACAATTATGATGACTACAAATAGATGAGGGTGTGAGGATAGTACTTGGATTTTTAAAAATACATCAGCTTTTCTTATTTCTCTACAAGTTGCCTTTGAATTATTTGAGGGCAAAATGCTCCCTTGGTATGGGGGAAATTTTAATAAGATTTTGATTATGTAAATGTATTATAATAGCTAGGAGACAACCATTTGCATAATAATATATTTTTAAATAGAGTTCTCTCTTTCTCCATGAATTTTCATCTCTGACGTTTTATTTCATTTCATTTTATTTAACTTGAAGACTGAACTGTGACTGGGAAAGAAGGAGATAAGATGGAAACTTGTTTTCCTCTGTGTGGACTCAGCATATTAAGGACAGGGGGTTGGGGGAAAAGGGTAGGTGGGCATAAATTCTGATTGCGAGTGACCTGGTTAAGAATATTCTTACCAAGAGGGATAAATTGGCCCATGAAACATGGTAGAAGTCTAAACTATAAGAACTCAGTGAGGAACCCAGTGAGGAGTTTTGTGTTATGAAGCATGAGAGCAGTTATATCTAGAAATGAGTTTAATCATTCTTGTCTGTGCCTGACATTTTCAGTAAGTACTGTTAGGTAGTAGAGCCTGGACTTAGCTATTCTCAGAGAGATACCAGGTAACCTGCATCCACATTTGCAGAAGCAGCAGTACAAGTTCAGGAGCAGTGTCCTGGAAGAGGAAACCTGCACTCAGGGGATAGAAGACGAAGCCCAGAAGAGTGGAGCAAAAGGCTTAGCTTAGGACAGACGGGCAAAAAAGGTAAGATCTCCTTGAGACTCCCAGATATACATGGGAACAAATAAACCTAAACGAGGACTAGCTTCCTGAAGTTGGGCATGCTGTGACTTAGACAATGGTTGTTTAGGAATTAAAGGCTAATAACTGAAGTCTGTAATATTTAGGTTATGTGCTTTAAAACTTTTCTGGATGACATTATGCCCATCTTTCACGAACCCATACAACCCATCCTCAGCCAGCACCCTCACTATCCCCACCTCACCCTCACTGGCCAATGGTAGGTTTCAAAACACAAAGCAAAAGAGCTCATTAAAGGCCTTTTCTGCATCTATGGAGATAATCATGTGGTTTTTGTCTCTGGTTCTGTTTATACGCTGGATTACATTTATTGATTTGCATATATTGAACCAGCCTTGCAACCCAGGGATGAAGCCCACTTGATCATGGTAGATAAGCTTTTTGATGTGCTGCTGGATTCGGTTTGCCAGTATTTTATTGAGGATTTTTGCATCAATGTTCATCAAGGATATTGGTCTAAAATTCTCTTTTTTGGTTGTGTCTCTGCCCGGCTTTGGTATCAGGATGATGCTGGCCTCATAAAATGACTTAGGGAGGATTCCCTCTTTTTCTATTGATTGGAATAGTTTCAGAAGGAATGGTACCAGCTCCTCCTTGTACCTCTGGTAGAATTCGGCTGTGAATCCATCTGGTCCTGGACTGTTTTTGGTTGGTAAGCTATTGATTATTGCCACAATTTCAGAGCCTGTTATTGGTCAATTCAGAGATTCAACTTCTTCCTGGTTTAGTCTTGGGAGGGTGTATGTGTCGAGGAATTTATCCATTTCTTCTAGATTTTCTAGTTTATTTGAGTAGAGGTGTTTATAGTATTCTCTGATGGTAGTTTGTATTTCTGTGGGATCGGTGGTGATATCCCCTTTATCATTTTTTATTGCGTCTATTTGATTCTTCTCTCTTTTCTTCTTTATTAGTCTTGCTAGCGGTCTATCAATTTTGTTGATCCTTTCAAAAAACCGGCTCCTGGAGTCATTAATTTTTTGAAGGGTTTTTTGTGTCTCTATTTCCTTCAGTTTTGCTCTGATTTTAGTTATTTCTTGCCTTCTGCTAGCTTTTGAATGTGTTTGCTCTTGCTTTTCTAGTTCTTTTAATTGTGATGTTAGGGTGTCAATTTTGGATCTTTCCTGCTTTCTCTTGTGGGCATTTAGTGCTATAAATTTCCCTCTACACACTGCTTTGAATGTGTCCCAGAGATTCTGGTATGTTGTGTCTTTGTTCTTGTTGGTTTCAAAGAACATCTTTATTTCTGCCTTCAACAACCCTTCATGCTAAAAACTCTCAATAAATTAGGTATTGATGGGACGTATCTCAAAATAATAAGAGCTATCTATGACAAACCCACAGCCAATATCATACTGAATGGGCAAAAACTGGAAGCATTCCCTTTGAAAACTGGCACAAGACAGGGATGCCGTCTCTCACCACTCCTATTCAACATAGCGTTGGAAGTTCTGGCCAGGGCAATCAGGCAGGAGAAGGAAATAAAGGGTATTCAATTAGGAAAACAAGAAGTCAAATTCTCCCTGTTTGCAGACGACACGATTGTATATCTAGAAAACCCCATCGTCTCAGCCCAAAATCTCCTTAAGCTGATAAGCAACTTCAGCAAAGTCTCAGGATACAAAATCAATGTACAAAAATCACAAGCATTCTTATACACCAATGACAGACAAACAGAGAGCCAAATCATGAGTGAACTCCCATTCACAATTGCTTCAAAGAGAATAAAAAACCTAGGAATCCAACTTAGAAGGGACATGAACGACCTCTTCAAGGAGAACTACAAACCACTGCTCAAGGAAATAAAAGAGGATACAAACAAATGGAAGAACATTCCATGCTCATGGGTAGGAAGAATCAATATTGTGAAAATGGCCATACTGCCCAAGGTAATTTATAGATTCAATGCCATCCCCGTCAAGCTACCAATGACTTTCTTCACAGAATTGGAAAAAAATACTTTAAAGTTCACATGGAACCAAAAAAGAGCCCGCATCGCCAAGTCAATCCTAAGCCAAAAGAGCAAAGCTGGAGGCATCACACTACCTGACTTCAAACTATGCTACAAGGCTACAGTAACCAAAACAGCATGGTACTGGTACCAAAACAGAGATATAGATCAATGGAACAGAACAGAGCCCTCAGAAATAATGCCACATATCTACAACTATCTGATCTTTGACAAACCTGAGAAAAACAAGCAATGGGGAAAGGATTCCCTATTTAATAAATGGTGCTGGGAAAACTGGCTAGCCATATATAGAAAGCTGAAACTGGATCCCTTCCTTACACCTTATACAAAAATCAATTCAAGATGGATTAAAGACTTAAACGTTAGACCTAAAACCATAAAAACCCTAGAAGAAAACCTAGGCATTACCATTCAGAACATAGGCATGGGCAAGGACTTCATGTCTAAAACACCAAAAGCAATGGCAACAAAAGCCAAAATTGACAAATGGAATCTCATTAAACTAAAGAGCTTCTGCACAGCAAAAGAAACTACCATCAGAGTGAACAGGCAACCTACAAAATGGGAGAAAATTTTCGCAACCTACTCATCTGACAAAGGGCTAATATCCAGAATCTACAATGAACTCCAACAAATTTACAAGAAAAAAACAAACGACCCCATCAAAAAGTGGGCAAAGGACATGAACAGACACTTCTCAAAAGAAGACATTTATGCAGCCAAAAAACACATGAATAAATGCTCACCATCACTGGCCATCAGAGAAATGCAAATCAAAACCACAATGAGATACCATCTCACACCAATTAGAATGGCAATCATTAAAAAGTCAGGAAACAACAGGTGCTGGAGAGGATGTGGAGAAATAGGAACACTTTTACACTGTTGGTGGGACTGTAAACTAGTTCAACCATTGTGGAAGTCAGTGTGGCGATTCCTCAGGGATCTAGAACTAGAAATACCATTTGACCCAGCCATCCCATTACTGGGTACATACCCAAAGGACTATAAATCATGCTGCTATAAAGACACATGCACACTATTCACAATAGCAAAGACTTGGAACCAACCCAAATGTCCAACAATGATAGACTGGATTAAGAAAATGTGGCACATATGCACCATGGAATACTATGCAGCCATAAAAAATGATGAGTTCATGTCCTTTGTAGAGACATGGATGATATTGGAAATCATCATTCTCAGTAAACCATCGCAAGGACAAAAAACCAAACACCGCATGTTCTCACTCATAGGTGGGAATTGAACAATGAGGACACTGGAAGGGGGACATCACACTCTGGGGACTGTTGTGGGGTGGGAGGAAGGGGGAGGGATAGCATTAGGAGATGTACCTAATGCTAAATGACGAGTTAATGGGTGCAGCACACCAGCATGGCACATGTATACATATGTAACTAACCTGCATATTGTGCACATGTACCCTAAAACTTAAAGTATAATAATAATGAAATAAATAAAATTAAAAAAAGAGCTCATTAAAAATAAAGCAGACATGAATAGAAGTCTTTGCAGAATAAACAGTTAGCAAATGGCAGGAAAAGAAAAAATATTTACTAACAAAGTTGTAGGCAAAAATAAAATTAAAATTTAATCAGCCATTACTTGTTAATATTTTGCTTCAGTGCAAATACATAGATGAACTACATTTGATAACATGCAAAAAGAGCTAAACTATTCAAATTAATAGGTTCATTTTTTTCATGGAGTCTAAACCCGCAGCAATAAAAATCATTCTTGTTGCAGTCAGTAATACATATTTCCTATTTTAATTAGCCCTTTTCTGAAAATTCACCCTATCCCCAAGTCACATAGATTGTAATTGTATGCTGAAACATTGCTAGTTATATTAGAACCTATGAAGCTTTTATAAAAATTAAGTGATCCCAAGAAAACAGTTTAATGAAAAGCCTGTGATTTAATACTAACTTAAATATATCATGTTCTAAAACTTACTACTTTTTTTGAGCAATACTTTTTATTCCTACTACAAAATATGTGGATACTGATTTTTATGGCAGCAATGTTAATTGTTGAATTGCAGTAAACCAAGTTTCATAATATAGCTGTTGATATTCTAATGTATTTTTTTCAATTATCAAGGATGGTCACAAAATGGATGTTCACTAACCGAATATTCTGATTAACATAGAGAGGTTACATGTGGGTTACCTATTATCCACGAATAAGACCACATTAAATTGTTAACTCATTTGTTATAAACAATGTAATATTTTATAGATTCAGATTACAATTCAAGATCCTATATTATTGTAGTGTCATCAATATGACCATCAATATACTTATTGATGTATAAGAATTCTGCCTAACATGGCAGATACAGACTATTTGGACTTCCTCTTCAGTAGTCACAATCCTTGCTTTAGAATGCAATAGTGTTCTTTTTTAAATGTATCCTGCAACAGTATTATGATTGTTGCTGAGAAAATGTTAGAATAGGCAATTATAGTGATTAAACTATGGTGATTTATGAAATTTAATAACTTTTTTCTTGACAGCCAGAGTAATTGGACAGATGCACACACATAAAACTTAATCATGATACAGTTATTTGAAACCATTTTTATTCAACATTAGAATATGGGATAAAGTTACATGCAATACTGTCAATAAAATACAAATACTAATGTATTAGGGTTCTCTTAGAGGGACAGAATTAATTATACACACACACACACACATACACACACACATATATATATATAAAGGGGAGTTTATTAAGTATTAACTTATATGATCACAAGGTCCCACAATAGGCTGCCTGCAAGCTGAGGAGCAAGGAGAGCTAAGGGAAGCAGAGAATAAAAGTTTGGAAAATTTACAGCCTGACTATGCGACGAAAAGAAAAACCCATTTTCTGGGATAAATTCAAGCTGGCTGCAGAAATTTGCATAAGTAGTAAAGAGCCTAATGTTAATTCCCAGGACCATACGGAAAATGTCTCCAGGCCATGTCAGAGACCTTCACGGCAGCCTCTCCCATCATGGACCAAGAGGCCCAGGAGGAAAAAGTGGTTTCATGGGCTGGGCCCAGGGTCCCTGTGTTGTGTGCAGCCTGGGGACGTGTTGTCCTGTGTCCCAGCCTCTCCAGCCATGGCTGAAAGGGGCCAATGTACAGCTTGGGCTGTGGCTTCAGAGGGTGGAGGCCCTAAGCCTTGGTGGCTTACATGTGGCATTGGGCCTGTGGATGCACAGATGTTAAGAATTGAAGTTTGGGAACCTCCACCTAGATTTCAGAAGATGTGTGGAAACGCCTGGATGCCCAGGGAAAAGTTTGCTGCAGGGGCGGGGTCCTCATGGAGAACCTCTGCTAGGGCTTTGTGGAAGGGAAATGTGGGGTGAGAGCCCCCACACAGAGGCCCTACTGGGGCACTGCCTAGTGAAGCTGTGAGAAGAGGGCCACCATCCTCCAGGCTCCAGAATGGTAGATCCACTGACACCTTGCACCGTGCACCTGGAAAAGCCACAGACACTCAATGCCAGCCCATGAAAGCAGCCAAGAGGGAGGCTGTACCATACAAAGCCACAGGGTCAGAGCTGCCCAAGACCATGGGAACCCAACTCTTGCACCAGTGTGACCTGGATGTGAGACCTGGACTCAATGGAGATCGTTTTGGGGCTTTAAAATTTGACTGCCCTGCTGGATTTCAGACTTGCATGAACCCTGTAACCCCTTTGTTTTGACCAATTTCTCCCATATGGAATGGCTATATTTAACCAATATCTGTACCGCCATTATATCTAGGAAGTAACTAGTTTCCTTTTGACTTTACAGGCTCATAGGCAGAAGGAACTTGCCTTGTCTCAGATGAGACTTTGGACTGTGGACTTTTGGGTTAATGCTGAAATGAGTTAAGACTTTGTGGGACTGTTGGGAAGGCATAATTGATTTTGAAATGTGAGGACATGAGATTTGGAGGGGCCAGGGGTGGAATGATACTGCTTGGCTGTGTCCCCACCCAAATCTCAGCTTGAATTGTATCTCCCAGAATTCTTATGTGTTGTGGGAGGGACCCAATGGGAGGTAACTGAATCATGGGGGCCAGTCTTTTCCATGCTATTCTTGTGATAGTGAATAAGTCTCATGAGATCTGATGTGTTTATCTGGGTTTCCACTTTTGCTTCTTCCTCATTTTCTCTTGCTGCCACCATGTAAGAAATGCCTTTCACCTCCCGCCATGATTCTGAGGCACCCCCCAAGCCATATGGAACTGTAAGTCCAATTAAACCTCTTTTTCTTCCAAGTCACGGGTATGTCTCTTATCAGCAGCATGAAAACAGACTAATACAACTGCTAATGACAGTTTTTGCCAAATGATAACTTAAGGGCTGTGGGCATTTTGTTGCCAAGAAAACTCTCAACTAGGTAATTCTGACTTTTTCTAGATGTCATAATCTCCTATAAACTATTCAAAGATTCTTCCATTTCACACTTTCATATCAATCTTCTTCCTTACTCTATGTTTAGTGCCAAATTTGCAAATGCAATTGGCTGAAACGATTCCACTTAAAGTACTTAGATGAATTATGCTAAAGTATATGGAAACAGTATGTTCAGATTCTGAGTCAAGTCTAGGAGATTGCTTCAGGGCTTGAGAATGTATTCTATAGGTTCAAATGGATGGAAAAAATAATTAAGCATGCGATCTGACTGCAGACTGGAATAAAAAGTTCTTTATCAATTGATCCATTAGCACAAACTCTGCCACAAATATGAATGCTATATAACTGTTTGGTATTGAGTGATTTCACTACCTTTGCTGCTGACAATGCATTAATGGATGATTCATTGCTTTCTGAGAAGCAACAGATAGGGCCACTTACATACAAGCCTATTCTTTTGTCCATATAGCTTGAGTCTTAATTCAGATAGGCTAATAGCCTGAAAGAAAATGGTCCTAGCCCAACTGTTTTTTATTCAGAGGAAATATTTTTATATCTAAGGCATATTTTTCCTGTAATGAATATATAATTTCATGCATTACATGTGATTATATAATTTAATTCAATGAAGGTAATTTTATTTCCTAGTTTCCAAGGGGCTCACTGACTCTTATCATCCTCACCTTAATTCTGTATAAGCCTTCACTACTGCAGGCTGCCTTAACAAGGTAGTGACTTATGGAAGCTGTAAGATGACTCTGAGCCTGCTGCTTTTATGATGGATGTATTCTGTCCAAAAGACACAATAACCCAATAACTAAGCAAATACAACAATCCACAAGGGAAAGCAAATGGACTATGGGACTAAGAACATGAAATGAAATATTTAGAGGATGTGGAAATCGAATTATCTCCAAACAATATTAAATAAAATAAAAAATGTTAGTTTAAAAGGATTAGAGACTCCAAAAAATTACTAAAGAAATCAAGTGAATGTTTTTGGAGAGACCGAGAAAAACTACAGACCAGGGACTAGGGGAAGAGGGAAAGCTCAAGGATAAATAAGAAAAGGCCTTACTAGAAATGGAGAGTGAAAAAGGAGAACAGGTTAAAAGAGAAAGAGCAAAGAGAAAAACAAAGGGTCATTGAGAGAACAGCCATGTCACAAGTCACAATGGGATGAATTCTATTAAGATATGAGAAACAGGATTCTAATTATGATATAGTATCATGTATTTCGAACAAATTCCAGTTTATTTGATTATATAAAAATTATAAGCATTTTTATAGTGAGATACTTCCTAAACATAGTTATAGAAAGGGCTCTTGTGAATCAATAAGAAGAAAATAATAACTTAAAAAGGGAGAAGTTAGTTAAGGATACAAACAAGAGGTAGTCAGAAAAAATACAAATCACCTATGAACACAGGAAAAGCTTCTCACCTCACTAGGAATTGAAGAAAGAAAAATTAAAATAGTAATGTGACATATTAAAAATTATATTAGTAAACATTTAAAAATTTTTAGATAAATTATTTAAATTTATATTAGGCAACGTTGGCAAGGGTATACCAGAAAGGACATTTTCAAGCTCTATGGAGGCTAATTTGGCAGCACTAATATTTAAAAATGGGAAAACATGTAAATGTTCATATCTGTGATCCAGAATTCTACTCATAGAAAGACATCCATGAGAAAATTTTTACAGTTGTTTATTGTAGCTATTTTGCAATAAATATGCCCATCAATAAAATAATAGGAAACAGTGTCTGGCAAATACTATGGTTTCAATAATTATAGTTATCATCATCAACAGTATCATTATTACAAATTGCAATAAGGATACATGGAAGGAAAGCTGTGTTATATTGTGAAGTGGAAAAGGTCAGCTACAGAACAAAATAAATGATAAGCTCACATCAAAGGGAAAGCCATAACTAAATATGTGTATGGGGGGATATATACACATATATGTACATTTTAAATTCATTTCTAAATATACAAATATATATATTAATATACAATATAAATAAGATAAAATACATTTATTTCAATATAAATAAGATTACATATATGACATATATATATAATTCATGAAGATCAGAAGGGAGAACAGAATATATACTGAGAATATTTTTTAATTCAGGTAAAAAACACATAACAAACTTTACTAATTATTTTTAAATGTTATATTCACATTGTTGGGAAACAGATGTTCATAACTTTTTCATCTTGCAAATCTGAAACTCTATACTCATTAAACAACTCCTCTCTTCCCTATTTCCCTATTCCCTGGTAACCACCATTGTTTCTGTTGCTATAAATTTGACAACTTTGGATACCTCATATAGGTGGAATCATACAATATATTTTTGTGACTGGCTTATTTCACTTAGCATAATGTCCTCAAGCTTCATCCACGTTGTTGCATATGACAGAATTTACTTCATTTTTAAGGCTGAAAAATATTCCATTGTATGTATACACCACAATTTGTTTATTCTGTCAATGGTCAATGGGCATTTAGGTTGCTTCTACCTCTTGGCTACAGTGAATAGTGCTGCTGTGAACACGGATGTGCAAATATCTCCTCAGAACTCTGCTTTCAATTATTCTGGTTGTGTATCCAAAAGTGGGATTGCTGGAGCATAGTGATTTTTAGATAGCGTAACCACTCATCCACAGGCTATAGGTAATAGGAGACCTGGGGCATTTTCCATCTTTTTTATTGTATTTGAGGCCTATTCCTGCTTTGTTACAAAATTGCTTTACTTAGACTTTCAAATTGGGTTCTTTTTTTTATTTCTCTTTGTTTATTCCTATTTTTTAAAATTATAATTTAAGTTCTGGGGTACATGTGCAGAACGTGTAGTTTTATTACATAGGTATACACGTGCCATGGTGGTTTGCTGCACTCATCAACCTATCACCTACATTAGGCATTTCTCCTAATGTTATCCCTTCCCTAACCCCATATCCCCAACAGGCCCTGGTGTGTGATATTCACCTCCCTGTGTCCATGTGTTCCCATTGTTCAACTCCCACTTATGAGTGAGAACATGCGGTGTTTGGTTTTCTGTTCTTGTGATAGTTTGCTGAGAATGATGGTTTCCAGCTTCATCCGTGTCTCTGCAAAGGACATGAACTCATCCTTTTTTATGGCTGCATAGTATTCCATGGTGTATGTGTGCCACATTTTCTTTACCCAGTCTATCATGATGGGCTTTTGGGCTGGTTCCAAGTCTTTGCTATTGTAAATAGTGCTGCAATAAACAAATGTGTACATGTGTCTTCATAGTAGAATGATTTATAACCTTTGGTTATATATCCAGTAATGGGATTGCTGGGTCAAATGGGATTTCTAGTTCTAGATCCTTGAGGAATTGCCACACTTTCTTCCACAATGGTTGAACTAATTTATACTCCCATCGACAGTGTAAAGCATTCTTATTTCTTCACATCCTCTCCGTTTTTTATTTGATATATTTATTCATTTAAAAAAGTTCTGTTTTTGTATTATAAATGCAATTAGTAAGATAGAAGCCTTCAAGATAAAATAAAATGTGTGTTTTCTTCTTTTCCTTCATTCTTAGCTCTATTCTTCCCCATCACTTTCGAACACTACTTGTCAAATTTCACTCATATACAAACTTTTTACCCATGAAAACAACCCACCATTTTTCCATAAGTGTATGATACTCTACAAATAAAATATATATACATATATACATATATTGTGTTTTAAATTTTAATAGACTCCAGATTGTTTCACAAAAAAAAGGGGAGGGCTCTAATCATTCTCACTTCCACCAACAGTTTCTAAGCAGTCCTCTGTTCCCTACACATTAGAGCTATGATTCTTAATTTCTGTTATGTAATTAACATAAATTACAGAATTAACAATATAACAGAATTAACAGTTTCTGCAAAACTGCTACAATTTTGTTATTTAGTTCTCTTAATTTCTCAACAGAAATTTACTTGTTGGTGTAAAATTAAGTCTCATTTTAATTTGCATTTTTCTGGCAAGTTCTGAGTGTCAGTTTTATTTCTTATATTTTGGGGCATTTCTATTTCCTTTTTAGTGAATTTCCTTATCTCTTTTGAGAATATCTATGTCTAGTGCAACCCAACAACTTTACCAGAGCTGACTTAAGAAGATACAAACATGCATATATACACTCACACAATCAATAGTGAAGGAAAGTTCAGCCTCAAAAAATAGAACACATCTAAGAAAACATGTGTTTTCAAACTATTTGGAAAGTCAGGAAACTTCCTGAACAGAAAAAAAAAAAATGGAGCACTTAAACATTTTCAAATCTACCACTAACAAGAATTTCTGGATATCCACAAAAAAAAAAAAAAAAAAAAGTAGAAGATTTAGATGTCTCAACTTAGGAAATCAGAAGATATATTGAAGGTAAGCACAGTCATTGCTGAGATCTTTATCAGTAGCCTGAATGATCCAGAATAGAAGGAAAACATGAGAGAAAAGATGAGACTTGGCAGATATATTCAGGTGACCTAACACCCAAGTAATAGGAATAACAATAAAAGAAGGAACAGAGAAAGAATCTATAATTAAATATTTAATTGAAGCAAATTTCTGAGCTAAAGAAATGTGATTCTATAGACTGAAAGAGCTCACAAAATCCAGTCTAGATATATCAGAAAACGTATACGCATGCCTAGTCATATCTGGTAAACTGAGCTGTAAGAATAAACACAAGTACTATAGAACTCCAAACAGGGGTGAAAAAAAAGTTGCTTAAAAAGATACAAGAAATACATCTTTATTACATAAAATTTAGGAAAAAATAGAAAATTATAAAAAATATATTAAAATTACATGTATCCCACTATATAAAATATTAATAGATGTTTTAATGTTCACACCATTTAGTTTATTTTCCTCTGAGGAAAAACAATATTTAGAAGTTTATGTGGCTACTTTATTATCACATTATTTCTTAAGACTTCAATTAATATTTTAGGATGCTTTAACATTTAGTGATTCCCTGCTTAGTGCCAAATATTGTGGTGAAATATTCACCTCTCCTTTATTCTAACTTAACCTTCACAGAAAATCTATGTGGTAGGAATTTATTATTCTCTGTTTATTGAGAGTAAGTGACTTCTTTGGGTGGTGCAGATGTGGCAAGCAGAGGAGTCAGGTTTCAATTTCTAATCCAAATTTCAAACCTGTCCTTTCAACTATAACAACTCAGTTTTCAAAGAATCAGCCTTATTCCTGAAAATGATTAATATAGATAGTGCTTTTATTTTTCTTTTTCCCCTCTGTCAGAGTCAAGTCCCAAAGGAAATAATAAAAAAAAAAAAACTATAAGAGTTCCTTTAAAATGTGTATGACCTGTCATAGAAAGGATTAAATTTCCATTCATACATCTATGTTGAGACATAATATATGAACGGTGTGCTTAATGAGAACTGGAAGAATTACAATATATGCTGAATTTGAACTATCTTATATCATGAAGAAGCTACTCATTAGCAATGATTTGTGACAAGACTGGGGAGAAAACACCACAAGCAATTTATCTCCTAGGATTTCTTCAGAAGTCAGTGGCAAAGCAATAACAGTCAGTGAATGACACCACAATTTTAACTTATTTCAGGGAAAGTATTTCCATGTAGTTTTCTTCATATTTTAAGCTAAATTTTTCAAACAAAAGATACATGAACATTCAGTTCTTTGCACTTTTAACACAGAAACTTGTGTTCAAAGTTTTTATGAATTTTCCCATGTGGTCCTTCCTACTTAAACAACATGTGAACTCGTGAATGATAATGAATTTGCATATTTAGCTAAAATGTTATAAGAAGAAGAATGCAAAAAGGAATGTTGAAAGAATTTTTAAAGAACATTTCATCAGAAGCAAAAATGTTTAGGTTGTAAAAAATTGATGACAATAATTCAACCTGTCACCTTAATCAGCCAGTTTGAGATTAGATTTCTCTTCTATGCTTATGATAGAAAAGGTAACATAGTGGTTAAGAAGGCCAGGGCAGGCACAGTGCTCAAGCCTGTAGTCTCAGAACTTTGGGAGGGTGAGGTGGGAGGATCACTTGAGCTCAGGAGTTTAAGACCAGTGTGGGCAATACAGTGAAACCCTGCCTCTGCAAAAAGTACAAAAGTTTATCCGGGCATAGTGGCACATGTCTGTAGTCCCAGCTACTCGGGAGGCTCAGGTTGGAGGATGGCTTGAGCTCGCGAGGTGGAGATTGCAGTTGAGCCATGACCGCATGATCACAGCACTGCACTCCAGCCTAGGCAACAGAGCCAGGCACTGTCTCAAAAAAAAAAAAAAAAAAAACCAGACTGCTTGTATTCAAATACCAGCTCTAACATTTGATAGCTATGTGAGCTTTGACCTTTAGGAGGTTACTTTATCTCCGGGTGCCTTAGTTTCATAATCTGCAAGATGTGGATAAAAATAGTTTTTGTTGTGGTAGTTTCATGAGAATTAAATCTGTTAACAAATGTAAATACTTATAATAGTGCCTAGCAGATAGGAAGCCCTATGCAGACACTAGATACACCATTTTGTGTCCATGTATGCATTTGTTTCATTTTTTTTTCCTGTCAAGCAAACTGACAAATAGTTTTTCACCAACTTCCACGCTTGTCCCAAAGTTTCAAAACTCACAAGCTCATTCTGTTTTCTTCTGCTTCCTTTCCCTTCTTAGAAAACCAAAACATAAATCATTGTATGCATGCACTTCAGAGAAAAAGGAAGTTGGTGGGGGTGAGGAGTTCATACAGACGACTGACATGGCCTATCAACACTTAACTATGTTCCAGTTCAAACAAACTCACTTTACCTTTGTTAAGGGAATAGAAGAAATCAAACAAATGGTTTTGCACCAATTTAAATCCTGTAAAGTATTTCTGACATCCTTCTATAGATACACCAAAGGTAGTTTTGCACAACATAATGGATAAATAAATATTATATTTTACTAACACATAATATTGTTAAGGGATAATTTTAAAATCATTGCATGCATAGATTATAATAACATGTAAAAATTAACACTGACATCGTGGCCCATACAAGGACCTGATTCCTATGAAATACATGCTTCATTCTTAGTAGCCAAATTGGAATTTTTTTTAAATAAACAGTTGTATCTAGTCCAAAATCTACCCTTCCACCATACTCTCATCCAAGGTTAATGATACAAATTGATGTTTTTTTCTTAAAGATGCTCTAATTACCCATAAGAATATTTATTTGCTTCTTGTTGATATTTGTTTCCCTATTTTATCACATTTTCTTTTCCTTTATAGAGACCAGGTCTCACTATATTGCCCAGGCTGGTCTCCAACTCCTGGGCTCAAGTGATCTTGCTGCCTCAGTCTCCCAAAGTTCTGGAGTTATGGCCTGCGCCACCATGCCCAGACTTATCACCTTGGATATAAGTGATAACAGAGGTATTTGAAAAGTCTGCCCAGACTCACAACACTATGCAATTTTTAGTAGCACAGACTTCCATTCCCTAAAATACAGCCTGAGATTTGTGTAAAGGAAATTCTTTATTAATTATCGGAAAGTTGCAGAAGTAGAAAATGTTATATAAGCCTAATCAAGTATACAATAACTGATAAAATAGAGTGTCAGAGAGTTTTGTATAGACCTGCCACTTCTGAATAATTGGCATTATTATTATTATTTTTTTTATTTTTATTTATTTATTTTTTTTGAGACGGAGTCTGTCTCTGACGCCCAGGCTGGAGTGCAGTGGTGCGATCTCGGCTCACTGCAAGCTCCGCCTCCCGGGTTCACGCCATTCTCCTGCCTCAGCCTTCTGAGTAGCTGGGACTACAGGCACCCGCCACTACGCCCGGCTAATTTTTGTATTTTTAGGAGAGACGGGGTTTCACCGTGTTAGCCAGGATGGTCTCGATCTCCTGACCTCGTGGTCCGCCCGCCTCAGCCTCCCAAAGTGCTAGGATTACAGGCTTGAGCCACCACGCCCGGCCGGCATTATTATTATTAATAATAATGTTGTACCTGTTATTAATGTTGTTTTTCACTTGAAAATGCTAAATGAGCATCTCTATTAACAAGCTACAACCTTTTGATACTAATAGTACACAAAGTTAAACAAAAACATAGAAATTTTGAAAGGATCAACAAAATCGATAGACCGCTAGCAAGACTAATAAAGAAAAAAAGAAAGAAGAATGAAATAGACGCAATAAAAAATGATAAAGGGGATATCACCACCAATCCCACAGAAATACAAACTACCATCAGAGAATACTACAAACACCTCTATGCAAATAAACTAGAAAATCTAGAAGAAATGGATAAATTCCTCGTCACATACACTGTCCCAAGACTAAACCAGGAAGAAGTTGAATCTCTGAATAGACCAATAACAGGAGCTGAAATTGCAGCAATAATCAATAGCTTACCAACCAAAAAGAGTACAAGACCAGATGGATTCACAGCCGAATTCTACCAGAGGTAAAAGGAGGAACTGGTACCATTCCTTCTGAAACTATTCCAATCAACAGAAAAAGAGGGAATCCTCCCTAACTCATTTTATGAGGCCAGCATCATCCTGATACCAAAGCCGGGCAGAGACACAACCAAAAAAGAGAATTTTAGACCAATATCCTTGATGAACATTGATGCAAAAATCCTCAATAAAATACTGGCAAACCGAATCCAGCAGTACATCAAAAAGCTTATCCACTATGATCAAGTGGGCTTCATCCCTGGGATGCAAGACTGGTTCAATATATGAAAATCAATAAATGTAATCCAGCATATAAACAGAACCAAAGACAAAAACCACATGATTATCTCAATAGATGCAGAAAAGGCCTTTGACAAAATTCAACAACCCTTCATGCTAAAAACTCTCAATAAATTAGGTATTGATGGGACGTATCTCAAAATAATAAGAGCTATCTATGACAAACCCACAGCCAATATCATACTGAATGGGAAAAAACTGGAAGCATCCCCTTTGAAAACTGGCACAAGACAGGGATGCCCTCTCTCACCACTTCTATTCAACATAGTGTTGGAAGTTCTGGCCAGGGCAATCAGGCAGGAGAAGGAAATAAAGGGTATGCAATTAGGAAAAGAGGAAGTCAAATTGTCCTTGTTTGCAGATGACATGATTGTATATCTAGAAAACCCCATCGTCTCAGCCCAAAATCTCCTTAAGCTGATAAGCAACTTCAGCAAAGTCTCAGGATACAAAATCAATGTACAAAAATCACAAACATTCTTCTACACTAATAACAGATAAACAGAGAGCCAAATCATGAGTGAACTCCCATTCACAATTGCTTCAAAGAGAATAAAATACTTAGGAATCCAACTTACAAGGGACATGAAGGACCTCTTCAAGGAGAACTACAAACCACTGCTCAAGGAAATAAAAGAGGATACAAACAAATGGAAGAACATTCCATGCTCATGGGTAGGAAGAATCAATATTGTGAAAATGGCCATACTGCCCAAGGTAATTTATAGATTCAATGCCATCCCCGTCAAGCTACCAATGACTTTCTTCACAGAATTGGAAAAAAATACTTTAAAGTTCACATGGAACCAAAAAAGAGCCCGCATCACCAAGTCAATCCTAAGCCAAAAGAACAAAGCTGGAGGCATCACGCTACCTGACTTCAAACTATGCTACAAGGCTACAGTAACCAAAACAGCATGGTACTGGTACCAAAACAGAGATATAGATCAATGGAACAGAACAGAGCCGTCAGAAATAATGCCACATATCTACAACTATCTGATCTTTGACAAACCTGAGAAAAACAAGAAATGGGGAAAGGATTCCCTATTTAATAAATGGTGCTGGGAAAACTGGCTAGCCATATATAGAAAGCTGAAACTGGATCCCTTCCTTACACCTTATACAAAAATCAATTCAAGATGGATTAAAGACTTAAACGTTAGACCTAAAATCATAAAAACCCTAGAAGAAAACCTAGGCATTACCATTCAGGACATAGGCATGGGCAAGGACTTCATGTCTAAAACACCAAAAGCAGTGGCAACAAAAGCCAAAATTGACAAATGGGATCTCATTAAACTAAAGAGCTTCTGCACAGCAAAAGAAACTACCATCAGAGTGAACAGGCAACCTACAAAATGGGAGGAAATTTTCACAACCTACTCATCTGACAAAGGGCTAATATCCAGAATCTACAATGAACTCCAACAAATTTACAAGAAAAAAACAAACGACCCCATCAAAAAGTGGGCAAAGGACATGAACAGACACTTCTCAAAAGAAGACATTTATGCAGCCAAAAAACACATGAATAAATGCTCACCATCACTGGCCATCAGAGAAATGCAAATCAAAACCACAATGAGATACCATCTCACACCAGTTAGAATGGCAATCATTAAAAAGTCAGGAAACAACAGGTGCTGGAGAGGATGTGAAGAAATAGGAACACTTTTACACTGTTGGTGGGACTGTAAACTAGTTCAACCATTGTGGAAGTCAGTGTGGCGATTCCTCAGGGATCTAGAACTAGAAATACCATTTGACCCAGCCATCCCATTACTGAGGACATACCCAAAGGACTATAAATCATGCTGCTATAAAGACACATGCACACGTATGTTGATTGCAGCACTATTCACAATAGCAAAGACTTGGAACCAACCCAAATGTCCAACAATGATAGACTGGATCAAGAAAATGTGGCACATATACACCATGGAATACTGTGCAGCCATAAAAAATGATGAGTTCATGTCCTTTGCAGGGACATGGATGAAATTGGAAATCATCATTCTCAGTAAACTATCGCAAGGACAAAAAACCAAACACCACATGTTCTCACTC
This sequence comes from Pongo pygmaeus, assembly GCF_028885625.2. Classification (NCBI taxonomy): domain Eukaryota; kingdom Metazoa; phylum Chordata; class Mammalia; order Primates; family Hominidae; genus Pongo; species Pongo pygmaeus. Next base: position 68,045,082 of record NC_072378.2, on the reverse strand, counting down.
ATAGGTGGGAATTGAACAATGAGAACACATGGACACAGGAAGGGGAACATCACACTCTGGGAACTGTTGTGGGGTGGGGGGAAGGGGGAGGGATAGCATTAGGAGATGTACCTAATGCTAAATGACGAGTTAATGGATGCAGCACACCAGCATGGCACATGTATACGTATGTAACTAACCTGCACATTGTGCACATGTACCCTAAAACTTAAAGTATAATAAAAAAAAGAAAATTAAAACCAAATTAGTGAGATAATGAAACTAAATGACTATTGATGGCTTAAACTCTACAGCTAACTATGTGATAGCTTGATGTGTGTTCATAATTAACCTACAATTTGAATATGTAAACATTCTGTAGATTTCATTTAGTACCACAATAATTTTCTTTTTAGAAAATAAATCAGAGTTAAGGAATGAGAATTCACTTTTCTGGTCAACTATTTCACTTCCCCTCTCTTTCCATATCTTAAACACCTGCTATCCTCACTCTCAGCTGTTTATTCTCAAAAAATGTAAACAAATAGAACAGAGTTGCCAAAGGCTCTCACCATCATGTCTACCACCTACCTGCATCTAGACTTGTGCACTCTGACTTCTCTCATCTCCCTTCATTCTGCTATCTGAAGAAGATCCCTCCAATTGTGCATCAGGCCCCATCCCCTCTTACCTACTTGAAGACAAGCTCTTATTCTCTTTGTTTTCTATGTAATCATTTTTCAGTTTCTGTAGAAATTTTAGTAAGCATATAAAAACATGAAAAACTTTCTCCCAACTAAAACTAAACAAAACCCTCACTTCACCACATATACCTTGCCAATATACAATTAATTTGCCAGTTCTTTTTTCCAACAAAATTCCTACAAAGATCTTTCCTTACTCATTGCTTCCTATCCCTTTTTTCCTATTTACCCTTAAATCCAATCCATTCAGGTCATTCAGACTTCTACCTTTTAAAATTGCACCAGAGGTAAAGTACTGTTGGTAAGGTCATCATCAATGATCGCCAAGTTTCTAAGTCAGTAGTCAATGATTGGTCCTCATTTTAGTTGACCAATAGCAGAATTTGAAACATATGCTTGCACCTATTCCTTTTACTTGACATATAAGGTATCACATTCTTAGTTTTCTACCTTACTGACCAGTTCATGTTAGTCTCCTTTCCTGTATCCTCTTCATGTCCCCAATCTGTTGGAGTGACCCAGGTCATAGTCCTCAGACCCCTTCTCTATTTACAATCACTTTCCTGGTAAGATTACACAATTTTGTAATTGTAAATATCCACTGACAGCTCCCATATTTTAATCTTTATTTGGACATCCCTCTGAAACTTTTTATTTGAATGTGAAATATACATCACAGACTTACTTTGACCCAAATCAAACTAGTAATCTTCCTTCAAAATTTGTTTTTTCTTCATCTCAGAAAATAACTCCATTCTTAAAATTGCTCATGCCAAAAACCTTAAGGTCAGTTTTGTTGATAACTCTTATTTTCATATTTTATACTTAATCATTTAGGAAATCTTGTCGGTTCTTCCCTCAAAACATAGCCAGACTCAAATAATTTCTCATTATCTTCACGACCTTCTCCCTCTAGCCAAAATTATCAGCTTTGTTCAGTCCACTGTCATTTTCACCCCTAGGTTATAGGAATAGCCTCCCAACTTATTTTCCCCCTAATTGATCTCCCTGCTTCTACCCTTGTCTCCCAGCTGTTCTCAGTCTACGGGCCATTTAAAATGTATGTCAGATAATGTCACTGTTTGACAGAAAATCCTCCAGTCAGTCCCCATTTTGCTCAGAGAGACAGCCAAAGTGGTCATACTGGCCTGCAAGATAATACAAGTGCTCTGCCTCTCCTCACCACTGAGATCTCATCTGCTATCAGTTTGCACAAGCCTCAATGGCTTCCTGAGTTTGCCACAATGGCTTTCCTGCATTTCCTCCAAATTCCCAGCAATGCTTTTGTTTTATGTATTTGCATTTGCCATTTCTTCTGATGAGAACCCTTATCCCAAAACTTAGCATGGCTCATCCTTATTCCCTTTCAGATCTTTGCTCTCAATTTCTTCTTAGTAAGTTCTTTCTTGATCACTTTAGCCAAACTTGTCCATTCTCCCCAGCACCACCTTTCCCTTTCTCCTTTATTTTTCTTCGTAACACTTCACCAACTGTGATTATATGCATAGATTTAATTGATTAACATATTTATTTTTGGCCTCACCCACTAAACCCTGAACTCTCATAAAACAGATATTTCTTGGCTACTTTGTTGTGCTCTTAGGCCCTGAAGTAGTACCTGCCCCATAGGAAGCATTCAGTAAATATTTATTGTTGAAGACTTTCAGTCTAACCTTTTTTTTGGCTTTCCTTTGGAAGAGTCATTTATAGGAAGCTGAGTTGATTTGTAATCATTGAGAACCACGAGATTACGAGCTCATCAAGGGAACATAGACAATTTATGTTTGAACTGTCTTATTCCAGGGCCCACAATTCTCCTGGTCCCACTTTCCAATCTTGGGTCTCTACAGTCACTCCACTTCTTGTTGTCTATTTAGTGCTTGATAATAATATTCTTACTGTATGGGGGAACAAGTGGGAAGAACTTGCAATTTTGGAGTCTGAAGACCTGAACTTAAATTCTGATTCCAGCTCAAAGGAACCAAAACACTTATTATTCAAAATGGAGGTTTACATCAAGTAATGACAAAAATACCATTGAAAAAATATACACATCTCTTAAACATATGAAAAAATGTATAACATCACTAGTAATTAAATAAATGCAAAAAAAGAATGTCCTTTTTCCCTACTAAATAACAAACCACAAAATACTTAGTGCTATGAAGGATGTGGAGAGCTGGCTCCTGGCAGAGGGACAATCATTTGATACAATTCTTATACTTGATTAATAACTCTTAATACAGTAACTCCACTGATGAGCAATAATAATCTAAGATGCATATACAGATTTAAGCATGAAAATATCTATTCTCAACATTTTTATAATACTGGAACATTACTAAAAATGACCAAAAATAAAACAAAATTTAAGCAAATTATAATTTGCTCACAGATTATAACATGGCCATAAGTAATATTTGCTACTATATGGGAAAATGTTTATTACAACTTATTGAGGGAAAATATCCTTATCGAAAGGTATAACATATTAAAATACTAAACATGACTAATTCAATGTTGCTAAAAAAGAGAGAAAAACTGACAGAAAATAAAGCAACTATTAGTAGTGACTAATAGTTGTCATTATTAGTGATCCAGCTTCTAGGTACTGGGATAAACTTTTCTGTATTAAAAAATGTAAAAATAATAATTTTAAATATTTTCCTGCTTCCCTTAGGAACGTAGAAAAATTTTAAGATACTATATTAACTAAGCAACTAAAATTATTTATTCAATATTTAGCATTTTATTTTTACAAAATTTAATCTTCATTCTCTTTTGGTCATCTCTAAGTGCACAAGTCCTCTAAAAGCTTCCCAGTCTTGTTTTGGGGACTTTTCAAGGCTTTCCAGCTTCAGTCTCTCTCTCTGTTATCCATCCAGAGATCTTTTTCTCAAAGTCCTCATTGAAATCTTACACAGAACAGTAATATATCTGCATTTAATTAAGTCTAATTAGTAGAGACACTCACACTGTGGGAAAACAAACCTTGCTGTCAACTGACATCAGCAATTGCAGATAAGTAGAGTGCCACTTAATGCAGCTCATTATATTTTATTCCAATGGAGATATTCAATGTTATTTATGTTGTAAAATTTTTAAAGAATTATTTTCTGGCTGGGCATGGCAGATCACGCCTCTAGTTCTAGCACTGGAGAGGCTGAGCCGGGTGGATAGCTTGAGCCCAGGAGTTTGAGATTAGCCTGGGCAACAAAAAGAGACCCTATCTCTACAAAAAAAAAAATTTTTTTTAATTAGCCAGTCATGTGGGCAAGTGCCTATAGTCCCAGCTACTGGAGAGGCCGAAGCAGGAGCGATCTCCTGAGCCCAGGAACTTGAGGCTACAGTGAGCCATGATCATACCACTGCATTTCAAACTGGGCAACAGAACAAGACTCAGTCTCTAAATCAACAACAACAATGAAATATTTTCTAACTTCCTAAAAGATTGGTAAGCTATTTTAAGTCACACAGTTCTTTACACATAATGCAAAATTCAAGGCAAAAAAAGTAATAAAATATTTTGTAGCACTCAGTGATTGTTGCTCTAGAAAGACTGCAAAATCTTTTCATCCAAAACCTTTCATCCAAACGGAAAAATTCTTCTATTTTAAGACAGAAAGAAACTTAGATATTAGGAATTTGCTGCTAATACGGGCTTATGCAATCTTGAGTTCTTTTTCTCTATAAAATCAATTCAGCGTAATGCCATAAGCGTCCATGGAATAATGATCTCACACAAGGATGGTAAAAAGACAATCCCTGGGTTATTCAGTTTAAAAGCATTTTCCTCATAATTTCGTTATAACCTCAAAACTTAGCATGCTAAAAAGCTCCAAAATTTTTAATCAATTTAATTTGACAAATTTAAATTTATCAATGTATGAGCACAACTATATTCTTAAATCAACATAATCTTTCTGGTACTTTCCAAATACTTGCATAATAAATTAATAGATATCTTTTATATTTCTAATTTGTAAATGATTTCCTATATTCTTATCTATCATATATATTTACACAGTATGTAATTCTAATTTGATTTAATTCCTCTCAATTGTATCAAGTAATCACTTTATTCTCTATTGTAGAAAATTAAAAATGTTAGCTATTCCAAGCACTGATGAAACTTTCAGAAAATAGGCAAACATATTTTTCATGTCAGATATGTCTTAGATTCAATTATTTGTATTTTATATTTTAAGTAACCTTCATTCTGGAATTTAATTAATTATTCATTCATTCAACAATATTTTTGATCATGCTTATGTCACTGACTCCTAATTTAAAAGCTTTGGTTTCTCATTACAAGTAAAAAATTAAAAATACATATTTATATATGTAGAATACAATAATACAAAGCTTTTAAATTATGGTCAGTGACATAAGCTATTATAATATTAGAAATTTTCTTCAATCTTTGCACTAGTATTCCATATTTTCATAGTATTATTTGACCCTGTGTCATCTCTATGTTTTTATCACTTCACTTTATTCCTTCAAGTGCTGAAATTCCTGGTAGAAATCCAAGTTAAACTCTTTTAGTAGGAGGTCCTTTCAGATGACCCCATACACTGATCTCCTACTTTTCATTACATCAGTTTAATTGTCACATCTGAACTATACCACATTCCTTTAAACTCTTTCAAGAGTTTACCATTCTCCCAAAAGTTTCATTAAAAGGATAGTCTAGAATTATCTTCATTTCTCTTTGTTGTTTCTAAGAGACACACTAACTACTTTGCCTAGTAGCTTCCTTCTGGAATGCCCTGGTAATTGGTTTAGATTCTCCTCTCCTCATTTTCCTTACCGTCCTCCCAGTGTTCACAATACTTCTCAATGTTTTTACACAATATGTTTTTCTTCTACATTTACATCACCCTGGGTAAAATTTAAACATATAGACGGCTCTTTCTGAGATTCATGACCTCAAATTCAATGTTCGTTTCCTGTGTTTTCCCATTATATGCATGCCCAAGATTGAACCACACCATTATGATAAAAGGAAGAATCCCTAGTTATGAATAGGAAGCAGCTGACAGAAGATAATCTTTAAGTTTGCAGTGCTCAGAAAGGAAAAGTGGAAAAGGAATGTTAAAAAAAATAAAATGTTCAAATTTACCCTACCTGGGAGAGGCAAGGGAGATGTCCTTGCTCCTTTCCACCTGTATTCTACATTCCTCTAACATATGGCATAATTCATTGTTCCTTTTTTCTCATGTCTCATGAAAGAAACAAAACCCTACAGTTTTATTTATAGTATTAAAATATTTCCATAAGTTTTGTTTTGTTTTCAAATGTATGTTTACATATTTATGATACCAACTTTTTCCACGAAGGCTTTGAAAAAAAAATACCATAGTTGCTGAACAACATTCTCTTGTACCTTAAAATTAACATTCTTTGTTCTTTTAATATATTTTATTATTTTTAAAATTTTTTAGGCATACCTAGCAGGTATATACATTTCTGGGGTCTATGAGATGTTTTGATACAGACATGCAATGTAAAATACACACATCGTGGCGAATGGGGTATTCATCCCCTCAAGCATTTAACCTTTGAGTTACAAAAAAATCCAACATTACATTCTTGTAATGTACATTCTTACATGTACATTACATTTTACACGTACATTCTTACATTCTTTAAGTTATTGTAAAATACAAAATTATGTTTTTATTGACTATAGTCACCCTATTATGCTATCAACTAGTAGGTCTTATTCACTCTTTCTATTTCTGTACCCACTAACCATCCTCACTGCCCTCCAAACCCCCACTAGCCTTCCCAGCTCTGGTATCCATCATTCTACTCTCTGTAATGTACATGTGCAGATTTGTTACATGGGTATATTGTCTAATGTTGAGGTCTGGGCTTCTAGTGAACGCATTTCCCCAATAATGAACATAGTACTCAAAAGGTAGGTTTTCAATGCTTTCCTCCCTTCTTCCCCCTTTTTGAAGTCCCCACTGTCTATTATTTCCATCTTTTTTTGTATCCATTGTTTAGCTCACACTTTATAAGTGAGAACATGCAGTGTTTTATTTACTTTTCTGAATTATTTTACTTAGGATAATGGCCTCAGGCTGCATCTATGTTGCAAAGGACATGATGTCATTCTTTTTTATGACTGCATAGTATTCCTATATATAGAGGAATATATATATAATATAATATATATATATTCCTATTATATATATTATATATAGGAATATATATATATTATATATATAAAATAATATGTATATATTCCTATATATACATATTCCTATATATATATTCATATATATATATTTATATATATATATATAAATATATATACACAATTTTCTTTATCCAGTCCACCACCGATGTACACTTAGGCTGTAATAAATATACAAATGCAGATATCTTTTTAGGAAAGTGACTTCCTTTCCTTTAGGTAGATGCACAGCAGTGGAACTGCCAGGTGGAACGGTAGTTCTATTTTTAGTTCTCTGAGAAATCTCTATACTGTAAAACCAAAATTCTTATAAAGATGGTGGTAAATAATGGTTCTCAGTGTTTGGTTCCCAAATCAACAGCATCATAATGAGCTGGATGACATTAGAAATAAAAAATCTTGGTCCAGCTCCAATCTTACTGGATCAGAAACACTGGAGTGGGGTCCAGGGACCTTTAACAAGCCCTCCAGGAAAATTTGATGCTGCTCAAAGTTTGAGAACTATGAATAATTGTTCTTAATCCTGACTATACATTAAAAGTACCCAAGTGCCTTTAGATAATATACCTGCATAAGACTCACCACAGAATATGGAAATCCAAATATCAGGATAGGAGTCTGCAGGTTTCACAAAGATTCTGCTACACAGTGAGGGTGGAGTCTCATGGTCTCCTTCACCTTGCAGAACGATTTCAGGCACTTTAAACTGACTACAGTTCCACCTCAGCTGAATGCTCTGCAAAGTCATCCAAAACTTCTGTTTTCCAATTCTTCATACCATTTCTCAGGCTTCCTGTTTCCCACCCTATCTTCAATACCATACCATAATTTTAACAATGGCCAAATGATATGAGGGAATGGGTTTTTATCTTCTTTATTTCTGAATTTCAAATTGTATAGTTTTTATAACCAAAACAACTTTCCTTTATGAATAGTTCAGTGTGTGTTGTTCCCCTCTATGTTTCTATGTATTCTCATCATTCAACTTCCATTTAGGTAAGTGAGAACATGTGGTATTTGGAGGGTGGGAGAAGGGAGAGGATCAAGAAAAATAACTAATGGGTATGAGGCTTAATGCTTGGGCAATGAAATAATCTCTAACAAACTCCCATGCCACAGTTTATCTATGTAATAAACTTGCACTTGTACCCCTTAACTTAAAAGTTAAAAATATAGTTCAATATTAAAATATTTTTAAGTAGTTAAACTGAACAAAATTTTAAAGACTAAATTGTTTAAAATGACCAATTATTTAATAAGGAGTTATTTCATTGTTATAAGATGTAATAATAAAATTAATTCATGCATTGTGTTCATGAGTAGATGAATATACTCATGCAGGTACTACTGCACATTTCTTTACCCTTTTAAAAAATAACAGAAAAAACAACCTCAAACCTTAAGACATATGTATATATATGCATAAATGTATATCAATGTATATATTTAAATGCTTAGATTTCTTAATTTATTCAAGCCCATTACTTTACAAAACAATTATACATTTTTGTACAGTAACAATATGATTCACATGTCTATAAATCACTAATATCTAAATATATCATTTCTTTCTTATCCTTAAAGTGAAATATAATCTTACACTAAAACAGTGACTAAGATTATATGATTTATTATTTTATTATAAGTAAAAATATTTTGGTTTGGGCATATGTCATTGTCTGTTGTAAACTATGTTTGTGACTAATGCAAAAAGCAGAAGTATAAAACAGGAGCTTGACCATTAATGATACATCATATTATTAAAAAGTGAAAAAAATTTATTTGAACTATATCATATTTGAAAACATTTATATTCTAAACATCAAACTTTTAAATAAAACCATCAGCATTATGGATCATATTCTAAAATTATATTTTGAAACTACAGGCTTTTTTGTAACTTTTTTATGTACTCATTTTGACATTTGGAAATTCAGCTTGTTATGTATTTGTTTCTATTACTTTATTAACTTACAATGTATATTTTTTTATAAATGAATTGAACAGAAATAATTTAAATCAATACTTTTTGGAAAAAAAATGTTTACAATATATAATCGACCTGTATTAAATCAGTAACACGAGGATTAAGATATCTATAGGAAAACACTCTTCAGGGTAATATAATTAGATATAGAATTATTTACCAAATAGTAAGTTATATATGTCCCATTATCATTATTATTCTTCAATTTCTTTAACCTATAATATAGTTGAAAGAAAGGACTTATATATCTTTTGCATTTCTTTCCTATATTTTCTCAAACCTACTCAAACACCACATTAGACCTGCTTGTTGCTTGGCTGCAGTCCTTATTTCTTTTTGTTTTCTTCCCAAATAAGCTTTCTTTCACTTTCTGAATAATTAAGTTATTTTCCTCCATTTCTGAATGTAACCCTGAAAGTCAGTGTTTGATATCCAAGCAAGTATCAGTGCTAGAGAGCAGCGCACTTTCTCAATCTGTAGATTAACATCTGAAATAAAAGCTAACTACAGACTTTTGGCTAATTGAAAACTGGGATACTCATGCATGAATGAAAGCTACATATAATTTAAAAGTCTCATTTAAGCCATTAGTTTTAGTGTTTTCCCCAACTACATCTCTTTATAACTGAGTTGTTGAAAATTATGGAATTGACTCTTGAGTTTTACCTTCTTTGGTTTCCTTTTATTCTGCTGTAACTGCAAGAAGAATGAGCCTAGCAACGAACAAAAGCAAGAAGTAAAATGGGGAAAATGAAAAAATGCTCTATAATTCACAACTTTTTAATAGTTAAGAGTCAATTGCATATGAATTTATCCATGTGTATCATTTCAATATTTATGTGCCCATATTTTCTCATTCTTTCTTCTGGCTCCACAGTGCCTGAGTCATCAACTTTATTAGATGTTTGCTGGATTTGTGTCATAATTCCATCTTAAAATGCAAATTTCTAAAGGAATGAGGCTTCATGGTTTTTAGATTCTGTATAGCACTGAGAATATTAATAAATATTATACATTCATAAAGTGCTATTCCCCTTATTGGATTTATTTTGTTTTCACTCTTACGATGGTTCATCAACCTCTTATGATGGTTCTAGAAAACTGAAAGTACTTATGTGAGGTCACATAATTGTTTACGGATCTAAATCCACTAAATTTAAATATTAATTTACTGTACATTTAACTAAATATAAGAATTTAAGTATTCATCTGATTAAGTTTTGAATAGATTTCTATGTGTACTGGAAATATAAAAATGAGTAAGACCTTTATCCTATTTTCCAACATTTTTCTATTTAATTATAGAGACCAACAAGTAAGCAGATTGAATAAAATACAGCCTTATTTCCAAAACGCTATTTTTTTCAAGCATCTTTTTCCAACAGATTTTAAGCTCCTCAAAGGCAAAGCTAGTTTCTTATTCATCTTTGTATCTCCAGAGCTCATAAGAGTACTTTGCCAGTTTATAACTTGGCCCAAGAGATTTTTGGTGTCCAGAAGTAGGATCTACAATGTAAGAATATAGGAAAAAAATGTGTCTTTGTAAATGGGGAATCAATAAAGCATAGAGAAAGCCATTATCTGACTATGATTCCCTCAGCACAGCACTGATATAAGTGTTCTGAAAAGTGCCACCATAATAGCAACAGTAATTGCAACAACCACACAGCAATAATCGAAATTTTGGCCCTGAATCTGTAAGTAGCCTGGGAAAGAGATTCTTGGGGATTCTTATAGGACCCAAAAGTGGCTTAGCGCCCTTCATTGCCTGCCTTAGAGCACCAATATACCATGTAAAATTCAGGCTATGGATCTATGGGGCAAGAGAAATCTCTCCGGATCTGATGCATACTGATCATTCTGACTCGTCATGCTCTGACTTTACAGCCACGGTATTCATCAAGCTCTCCAGCAAGAGATGTAGCACTCTTTCTGTTTATCTCGATGATGGATCAGATGGCATATCATTTCTGTACTATCATCAAGGTACATTTAGAAAGAATTTTAAGTCCAAGATTGCACTTTCCAAAAAGAACTCATATTTTCCTAACTACTTATCCAGGGGTATTTCTGGTATCGACTTCTAGATTTAGCCTTGGTAACATCAGGAAAGCTACCAAGGAAAGCTTTCACAGCAGCTCTACCATCTAAGCACACAGCCCAGAGAAGGGCAACAGGGCAGAGGGATGAGAACTCCTGTGAGATGACTTATATCTCCCTTTTAATTATGCTTTTTTATTAACCTGATAAGAATACAAAAATGTTATCAATTTGCTTACCAATTTAATGTTTATATTATTCTATCTTATGTCCTCTAATTTCCTTGCCTATGTTAGAGTGGCTTATCTTAGATTTTAACAAGTGGAAAAAGGAAAGGTATATGTATGCTTCTAAATAAAAAAATCACATTGCAGAATTTTGGCTTAAGTAAGAACTTCTGATAAATATACAGTCTGACTGGGCAATATGTTCTGACATCATATTTTGCCTATTAAAATCAAGGCCACATAGTACAGTTTATTGGCAAGGTTCCGGGATCCTGGATCCACGATGTTTTGTTGAACTCTGGCTCTGCCTTTCCTTGCTGATTGTTTGACTTTGGGCAATTACTTAATCTTTGTGTTTATTGATTTCTTCATCTGTAAAAAAGGGCTAATGATAGTCCCTACATCATAAGGATGTTATCAGGATGAATGAAATAAAGATATCTATATCTACATCTGTATATATATCTATATGCACACATGCCTACATATTATGTGTGTGTATTTGTGTGTGTGTGTAATTTAGAAGAAAGCCTAGAAAACAGTGCCAGAAAAATGTTTATATGTGTGCACGAGTGTTTTTAAAAATATTTTTAAAGGAAATTAGTCTCTGTGTGGTCTGGAAACCAGTAGCTGTGGAAAAGATTCCTTTGCTATTTCAAAAAGTGCTTTTTTTGTTGTTGTTAGGCTGGGAGATAAGAGTTTTGTGGTTTTCATAGACTGCCAAGAACTTAATTTGCATACATAAATCTAGATATGGAAAGATGTATTGCAACATTGTCAAATCTCATCTGGACATGTACTGGAAAGCATAGCTTTGGGAGCTACCAAACATCAGCAAATATGTTATCAAGCTGCAAAAGAAATCAAATGCACTTTAAAATGTCCCTTTAGTGTACTCTGTCAATATTTTTTTTCGAAGAACATAGCCAATGTTCTAGGAATTTCATTAATGTGTTATACTATCAAAATGTCAATTTGAGTGAAACTTACAAGTAAAAAGCCATTCTCATAGAAGAGTCAGAAAATCAAATCAAGTACAATTCAATAAAAATGCCCAGATAAAATAAAACAGAAGAAATTTATATTAAGCTCCTGACAAATACATGCTTGATTATTTTATTTTCAGAAACTGTTAAAAGTTCAACAGTCATCTCTGGTGAAGGAGTTCAGTTGGACTCCAAAGAATTGTTTTATGTCAGCTGATTGAGGATGAGAACGATTATATCACCCAGAATGACTTGCTGTCAACTGGTACACTTCACTAAATTCACACAAATAATTCCCAACATCAGTTTTCTAGTTTTTCATATGACATTTGGATTTTCAAGAAAGGCCTATAGAACATAAAGCCCCAAATTTCACATGGAGGATAAATCTTAAAAGCCCTTTAATATTAAATTGAGAAAGACTCAGTGAAAAAAATTATAAAACTGTAGTGATGCCTCACAATGATGAACTTTTTTTTTTGTCTAAAGAGTGACTTTTCAGGAAAAATAGGAGGTTAAATTACAATGTACCAGCATGGATTTCTTGGTATACATCTTTTAGTTTTTCTCCAAACTTTGCAGAACAGTATTGAACATAATTTGGAAAGGATGCTTAGAAACAATCAACCAAGAAAAAGCTATTATTGATCACATTTTGGTGCAATTTTTCTGATAATCTTCATATAACCTTAATTACATTCAATGACATATGTTTCTTTAACCTGAAGAATTCCTAATTTCTAGTCTTAAATTATTTTTCCAGAAGTTTTCAACTATATCATTACCACAACAAACAATATGCCTAGAGAATAATTCTGAGTTTATATTAGATTTTTTGTTGCACAGATACAGCTTTAAGGCCTTTGTTTTGACAATTTCAACAGAATAAATCAATATTTTCAAAACTTTGCTCCACAAAGCTACTGACACTGAATCCTTCTACTGTAGCATCATTGAATGACAAAGCTGAAAAGGAACTAGACATCAGGGATCACAAACCCAAATGCTTACAGGGGCTACCACGCAGATATTGGACAAGAGGACTTAAGGTAACCTGGGAGAGCATTTCTGATTAAAGGTATTAAATTTCAAAAAGCCGTGTGAAGTTGACCGAGCAAATCTTCAGGGAGCTTCAAGAGATCTTAGTTTCTAACATTGATTTTATCCAATAAGGAAACTGCAGCCCCCAGAGTGTGCAGCATCCAAAAGCACATAACATATCACAGTTGGGGTTAGAATATAGTGACTTCCATTCCAGTGCCCTGTCTGCTATATAATTTTCTTCTTCCAAAAGCAATGTTTACTGTTGTTCTCCAACTGTGTTTTAACAAACATGAAATACAGCAAGTCTACCAAAAAGACATGTAGGGCCAGAATCTTACAAAACAGGATGTTAGGTCTCAAACATTCTATAGCTCTAGGCTCTTAATCTTGTCATAAATATTTTGTATCTTTTATTTTCCATATAGGGAAATAACCAAGCCCTCCAAATAAAGGATTTTCTGTGCCCTGTCCACATGGTCCATCTAAATGCAGCCCAGCAGTCCCAATTCCTAGGAGTCCAGATTGAGCTTTAAGACAGATGGCAGCAAACCATGCAGAACATTTCTGCAATGACACAGCTCATTTGTTTTTCTCTGCATAGAAATGACCTTTATCTTTCTGTTCATGGAGTAATGGATAACATATCAGACCAGGAATCAGGAGATCAATCCCAAATTTGGTTTTGCAACTGACTGTGTGCACATCTTGAGAAAGGCACAACTTTTCTAATTTTAATTTCTTCCTCTCTGAATTGAGAAGGCAGATAAAATAATCTCTAAAGTTGATTTTTAAATCCCTGGTATAAGTGAGTTTTTACATAGGTTTATATACTTTTAGATGAAAAAACGTCATGTGATCAGAAAAAAGATAATGGAAGAAAATTTTCCAGCATATAATATTTGATAGATAATCTTCACTAGAACTAAATTTAAAGTAAACAGTAACCCTCCAACACTTACTTAACTGCACGAACTGGTGTCTATCTAGAAACTATATGGGGAATTTTATAGCCAATAATATTATTAGCTTCCTCATCGCCAAATCCATAGACCTCTTTAATAGCCTTTATGTTCTGCAAAATTGGACACTGTTGTTCACCTCCACCCTTCCTCTATTTAAATCTTGACTACCAAGACAACAATCTCTTGGGAGTTCTCTGTATTTCCTTAATTAATTAAATTTAATTTCAGGCTCTTGGCTCCTTTTCCTAGGCCCTCCTTTAAACATCTGTCAATGGTCCCCCTTGTTCACTCTGTGCTCTGTGCTAGTGTTGACTCATCCACCCTCAGAATCACAACCACCACTTGTAGTTGCTAATAATGCTCAAATCGTGATTTTCACTCTAACCTCTCTCCTGAGATAAGATCAGTTTTCTATGCTCCCTAAATATTGTACAGGCAACTAAATACCACCTGCTCCCAAAACAGTTCTTCAGTGTACTCAGCATCCTCCATGTTACTCAGGCTAAAACCATGGCATCATTCTCAAGTTCTTGTTTTCCTCACCTCTGACATCAAACTGGTCATCAATACCTTTTGATTTGTGGTGGAAATGTTGTATGAATACATCTCATTCTGGGTAATATCATCTTCTGGCTTATTTCATATCTTTGGCATGTGGACTACTGCACTAGCCTCCTAATTAGCTTCTATCATTCTAGTTTTCTTCTGTCAAACCAATTTTCAGGGTTATTGCCTGGATTCTCTTTCTACAACAAAAATCTACTCATGTGATTCTCACTGCCTTAAACATTTAGGGATCTATATTACATGTGGGATAAATCCTAAAATTCTCAATATATCCTCTAACATCCTTCAAATTCTAGATTGAAGCCCCACATCTGGCTCCCATTGTTCCTCCAACAAACCAGGGCACGAGCACAGGTTTATTCTTTAAGAAACATGTGATGCATGTTCATACTACAAAATGACTTTGAATGTCCCATCCCTCCCGCCTAGACTATACCAACGCTTTTCTAATCTGTGAAGCCTTCTTATACCCCCAAATGTGGTTGGTGGTACAATTCTATGACTCCCAGTAGCATTCCCACAGGTCTAATAAATATACATATATTTGTGGAAAAAAACAGACCAGATTACAAACATTAAGACAGTTCTAGAAATTCTGGTGTGTATGCTAGTTGCAAACATGCCTTTGTTATAAACTTTGTAACTATATTTCTGTCAAATGCACAGACCATGTCTTGCTCTCATTTATATTCCTAGTGCCCAACGCACTGCTTTAAGCATTTGCTTGATGAAGTAAGTAAATGGTTCTTGGATTTTCTTTTTCCAATGATAAAAGTTAAATCAATAGAAAAGAATGGGAAGGTCTCTTTATAAGGAATCTTCAAGAAAAGTGAGTTTTTATCCAAAAAAATATGGGTTTTTGTGCTTAGACTGCCAGAATCACATCTCTAAAAATCAAAGAAACATAGTCAGTATTGAATTCTTTTATTTTGCACATAGGAGTTCAGATTAAAATTTTATTTTTTTTTACTTCTAATACAAATTTTGTGGGCTTTTTTTAAATTACAAAAGATGCTGCTAGTCTCCAAGAAGCAGAAAAGTTTGTTTTCACCCTAGGCAGTAATTTATTAAATTAGAACTTTCTTCCTAGGACAATAAACTATTAAAATATAGAAACTGACCTGCAATTGACCTATATGTTGGCCATTCCCAAAAGTCAGTAACAGTCCATGGAATCTCTTATTTAGTTTCATATTCTCCATGTTACAGTTAAAGTCTGTTTCTTGTTAGGAATTTGGCATCTGTGCAATATGGCTAAAAGGACTTCTAATGTGATAACATGACCTCTACATGACTCTGGAAAGTACATATCAGAACTTTAACATTTCTGGACAAGTACATAATAAGCACCATATAAAATTTAAAAATCAATGGTATAAAAACAATCTTTCCACTGAGGCTGTTTTTTTTTTAATATTTCATGTATACTTTTATTAGAGACCCTGCGGTCATGCTAAAATTTATTTACATTTGTCTTAACATCTAGGTAAATGTTTTTCAACTGTAACGCTGTTGAGCTGTGTATTTCTTTGATGCGGAAGGTTGTCCTGTGCATTGTAAAATAATTAGCAACATCCTTAAATCTCACTAGATGATAACAGATGTCAGTACAAACCTCTTAGATATTGACACTCAAATATGTTATCAAGAATTGACAAATGTCCACTAGGGGGCAAAATAATCTCCAGTTGAGAACCACCGTTTCTAGTGGCGACCAACTTGATTTATACTTCTTTATATAGTCTCCACATAGTACAATGTCAGGCAATAGGTATTGAAAGAATGTCTTTAGAAAAAAATAGTAAATGCTAATATTTGAAACTATATGTCGTATTCTATCTCAGCAATTCTACAAATATGTCTTAGCCCCAAGGTATATCCAATCCATAGTGCCGATAGATGATAAATTATCCTCACTCTTGGGAAAACCTACAGAACCAACAGCATTTGACTTCCTTCTCTATATGTAATTAACACAATTTTTTATGTGAGGCAGAAAAATTTATAACCACTCATCTTCAGGGATTATAGACTCTTAGTGCAAGCGGGAAATAAGATTGCCCTCTGTGAGCTAACCTATCGAACTATCGCTTACCAGGTAAGACAGAAGCCATAAAAAGTTATCTTAAAGAGGTCAGTTGTCTCCCACAT
Organism: Pongo pygmaeus; assembly: GCF_028885625.2. NCBI lineage: Eukaryota > Metazoa > Chordata > Mammalia > Primates > Hominidae > Pongo > Pongo pygmaeus. The sequence goes on along the minus strand of NC_072378.2, from coordinate 68,028,227 downwards.
TGGCTAACCTTGGCTGTGATTTCACTGAATCCATTAACATCTGAAGATAGAAGATACCAGTTAAAGAAGAACCACCTGACCTGAGAAAAATAGAGAAAAGGGAAAAGCATAGAGGAAAATGTAGGGTCCAGTTGATCCAAGAACTGACTCCATGTGGCACATTATTTTTTACAAGTCACATCTTCATATTACCTTTTCATAAATAAATTACGTGAAAAGCTAAATTATCAGAGGTTTGCTTAGCTTGGCAGAAAATCAGAACAAACTGAAGTCACTATATGACAGAATGTTTACCATCTCTAAACATTGTGATATGAATATAGCCATGTCCAACAGGCAAGTTCACCAAAAGAATGCCTGTAAAAGAAAACCCTACAATGTCCCTCCAGAGTGTACCATGACTTTGCGGGCCTTTTGCTGAATGTATCTTTCTCCTTGGAACCTCTCATTTTTTTGCCTTTTTTGTCTGTTTGTTTGCTTGTTCTCTTCATCTGATTTTAAAATGAACATTACCGTATGTAATAATTAAATATAGACAAAATGAAGTCATTGTCTAAAATACCCTTTAGGAAAAAAAAGGGTTGATTTCTATTTGGGCCTTCACACATGTCTCATGTTATGGGACAGTCTGTAATCACGTTATTTAAAAAAAAATAAAGTGCTTTTTAGGAACACATATCTAACTGAAATGTACTGAAGCAATGATGGTTTTGGAAAAAGAAGTAACCTGATAGATTCAGTAAAAAAAAAAGAAAGAGAAATAAATTTAACACAAATTGACTCAACATTCAAGGTGGTATATAACTTCATCTTTTAAGCATCAGTGAAGTTTTGTGGAAGCCACAAATATATACCTCAAGATCAATTTTTAAATTATTATTATACTTTTAAGTTCTGGGATACATGTGCAGACAGTGCAGGTTTGTCACATAGATGTACACGTGCCATGGTAGTTTGCTGCACCCATCAACCCGACATCTACATTAGGTATTTCTGCGAATGCTATATCTCCCCTACACAACTCCCGCCCCCCCGGCAGGCCCTGGTGTGTGATGTTCCCCTCTCTGGGTCCATGTGTTCTCATTGTTCAATTCCCACTTATGAGTGAGAACATGTGATGTACCATCATTCTCAGCAAACTAATACAGGAACAGAAAACCAAACACCACAAGATCCATTTTTTAAAATATTCACTTTGCGGAAATTTATATGGGTGGCCTGGAATAAAATCATACATAGATTTCAAAAGTGCTAAATTTCTAATAATTTAGTAGGAAATGATTATATTATAAATCTGTGTTAGATAACCAAAAAAACACAAATAATGTAGACACAACTGTAGAATATATATATAAGGAGAATGAAGAAAATTGTTTCATAAAATGCAAGTGAAAAAATGATTAATAATTGTGTAGTTGCATTAAAAAATTAAATGTCATACGTTAAAAAGATGCTTAATCCACATTTCTAAACGTTTATTTTTACTGTCTTGTTCTCCCCTCTCTCATTTAAAAATCTTTATATTGGGAAAGAAGAATTTACTGAATACTAGGGATTGCCACCTTGCTGGGCATATACGCCCATTTAAAGTAGAGCTTTCCTTTCCTTTCCTCTGCTAAGACAATTTAAGGGAGACCAGAGCACTTTATTATAAATATATACATCTATAGCTTACTGAAGTTGAGATGATAATTTATATATATATGTATATTTTTATTATACTTTAAGTTCTAGGGTACACGTGCACAACATGCAAGTTTGTTACATATATATAAACATGGGCCACGTTGGTGTGCTGCACCCATTAACTCGTCATTTACATTAGGTATATCTCCTAATGCTATCCTTCCCCCCTCCCACCAGCCCACAATAGGCCCCCATGTGTGATGTTCCCCTTCCTCTGTCCAAGTGTTCTCATTGTTCAGTTCCCACCTATGAGTGAGAACACGTGGTGTTTGGTTTTTTGTCCTTGCGATAGTTTGCTGAGAATGATGGTTTCCAGCTTCATCCATGTCCCTACAAGGGACATGAACTCATCATTTTTTGTGGCTGCATAGTATTCCATGATGTATATGTGCCACATTTTCTTAATCCAGTCTATCGTTGTTGGACATTTGGGTTGGTTCAAAGTCTTTGCTATTGTCACTAGTGCCGCAATAAACATAGGTGTGCATGTGTCTTTATAGCAGCATGACTTATATTCCTTTGGGTATATACCCAGTAACGGGATGGCTGGATCAAATGGTATTTCTAGTTTTGGATCCCTGAGGAATCGCCACACTGTCTTCCACAATGGTTGAACTAGTTTACAGTCCCACCAACAGTGTAAATGTGTTCCTATTTCTCCACATCCATTTAGGTGTATATCTCGCCCATTTTGAAGAACAAAAAACTTTCAGAAAGCTTAAACATTGTATTAAAATGATTATCTGTGACAAGAAGACAACAATCATTATCATCATCTAACCTGGTATTTTATTGCTCTGCAGACTCCGAAAGGTAACAGCAGAAACAACTTCCTTCTACCCTGTGTGTGTCACTGTCTACAGCAGCATAGAGAAGTCAGGCGAGTGTTTCCCATAAATTCAGTGGCATTCTTATGGAAACCGTGGGAAGAAGAGAGTGCAGGACTAAAATAAAACACATATGGCCATTTCTTTTCTTTTTTCATTTTTTCTTGATTTGAGATATTGTACTTTATTCTATGCAAAGAATGCACTTGGTTTTATAAATAGTAATAGATTCAGGAATCTAACACTCATTTCTCACCTTGAATAAAGAGACTGCATTAACACAATCAATTAATCTCACTGGTATCCTTGATAAGTCGTACTTCCCTTCCAGAGGTTAGAGTTTCTGATACAAATTTCACTGAGTACTTGCCTCTTCAACATTTTTATTGAACTCGAATCAGCTAAAATTAAAAAGCCCAAGGTTAGTCATAAGAAAAAAATACAATTATGAAAAAGAAATGCATAGCCTGAGGGGTGTTCTTGCAGATCATGGAGGTGTGCCATGGGTTTATACCAGGCATATGAATTTAGGGCTGTCTTAGCAGTTGGTGCTAAAGAAGCCACCTCTTTCTACTATGGATACATTCTAGTTTAGCAGTCGAAGAACCAGAAAAATCAACTTCCAGAAAAACTACTCCATTTCATCATATGCAAGCTAGGTCTCTACTCTCTTCCCCAAAGCAGGTCCATAGGCTTAAACATACCAATTCATAGTTGATTCCTTGATTTTGCACTTTCCACAGCTGTAGGATTCATATCAAATATGTTCATATGCACAAGGAAGTTTAATGAAATTTCAGTAAAGACAAGTGGAGCAATGGTAACTACCCAAATGAGTTATTGAAACATGAAAGCCCTCCTTTTCATCACTACCAGTGATAATGCGCCCAAAGCTGTCAATCAGTCTCTCTCTCTTCTTTCTGACCCTTATCGCTCCCCCATGCCCAACCTCGGCATATACATACTCACACATAGAATTTGTATGTGAAGCAATGGGTGTTTCTAATTTCCTTTTTTTCACTTTATCTTGGCATCATTTGCTCTTTGAATTGATGCCAATTCATCAATGAAATGTCGAAAGACCACTAAAAATAGGTTTTTGTGATTCCTATAGATTCAAGAAAAAAAAAAAGAAAATAGGAGAAGAGAAATTGTATCTGTAAGAGCTTTTCTAATTTTTGGAACTGGTTTCTAATTTCTTCACATCTAAACATTGAGCACTTAGCCAAAACACAACTAGGGATCACAAAGAGTATCTTTCCAATGTATAACTATTAATTAAACAGAGGCATCAGAGTTCTCTTATAGAAATTATAATATGACTTAAATTAATTTATCTTACCCTCTCACTCTCATTGTATGTTGTTCGTTTTGAGGTGTATTTATGTGTGCCCCTATCTACATTGTCCAATATGGTGGTCACTAACTACAAAATTTTAACTAACTTTATATTAATTAAAATTCAATAAAGTTAACATTCAATTATTCAGTCACACTAGTCATATCTAAAATGTTCCATAGCCATATAGGCCTAGTGGCTATTGCACTGGACAGCATAGATACAGAACACAGTATAGATACAGATCATCACAGAAGGTTCTATTGAAGCACTAATAACATCAGGGACAGGGACTTAAAAACCAACTAAGGCAAGAATAGAAAAAGAGTTTCTATTTACCCTGTTGGCATAATAAACATATATTTCCAACTCATTCTTCATCCTTTCACTAATTACTTTATATAACTTATAAGAGTACCAACTCTCTACAAAACATTCTATTAAGTGCTAGTACATAATTAGGACACAATACACAACACATTTTAGTTCAGAGGCTAGCAAACTCTAAAGAACCAGATGGTAAATATTTTAGGCTTTGAGGACCATTCGTCCCTGTCATCACTACTCAACTCTGCTGTTATAGTGCAAAGGCAGCCTTAAACAATGTGTCATCAAATAGACGTGGCTGTGTTCCCATAAGACACTATTTACAAAACAGGCAGTGGGCCAGGTTTTGCCTGCAGACCATAATTTGCCAACCTCTTGCTCTAGCTGATAGATTAGCACTTACACAGTAGGTAAAATAACTCCGTATAACTACAAGGTACACTATGATAAATGCTGTATGTGCAAAGTCTTACAGAAACACAAGGTTGAGAGATAGATTTTGACTGAGTACTGAGGAAGATTTCCCAGAAGAGATGAGACATAAAATGGGTCTTGAAAAATGAATATGACCTCAATAAGTAAATATGGAGAGAAGGGAATTTCAGCAAGAGGGAACAACTTGAGAAAATACAAAAGGCGTAACAACATAAGACTTGTTCAATGAGTCAGTGGTAGATCACTCTAAGTGGAGCTGACAGAGGCACCAGAACATATTTTAGTAGGAGGCAGTCATGTTTTGTAAAACTATCCTAGGATGTTTTTTCTTGACATCAACAAAAAGCGGTAATTCTCTAAGTGGTCCATGGCTTAGCTACATAATCTCTGGTATTTGTTAAAATTTAGATTCCTGGGCTCCAATCTCCAAAAATTCGAATTCATTAGATCTGTCATAGGGCTTAAAAGTCTCCATTTTTCAATTCTCATCTATGAGTGAGAACATGAGAACACATGGACAAAGGAAGGGGAACATCACACTCTGGGGACTGTTGTGGGGTGGGGGGAGGGGGGAGGGATAGCATTAGGAGATATACCTAATGCTAAATGATGAGTTAATGGGTGCAGCACACCTGCATGGCACACGTATACATATGTAACTAACCTGCACATTGTGCACATGTACCCTAAAACCTAAAGTATAATAATAATAATAAAAAAAGAAAGAAAAAGAAAAAGAAATAGAGAAGAAGAAAAAAAAAAGTCTCCATTTTGAGCAAACATTGTTATGACTCTGAACACATGAACATTTTGAACCACTCACATCCATGGTTATTTAAAATATCTCTAAACACATGAACATTTGTGAACCACTCACATCCATGGTTATTTAAAACATCTCTAAACACCCTTCCTTAATAATTTAAGAGAAAGTAAAGAGTTTTAACATTTAAAATAGGCAAAACATTTCAGAAAGGCTGAACAGTGTTAGAATGATTTTTGAGCCTATTTTGAAACTTTATCCCTTCTTCAAGAAAAGGTTTTAGAAGTTTGGTATTTACTGTTTAATATGATTTCAAGAAGTTCCTCCCCATTCTATCCTATTTCAACTCATTGAGTAGATTGTGTTCATTATATCGTTTCAACATTGAGATTTTATCCATCAGTTATTCTTTCTACCAGGACTCAGCTTTCTGAAATAAAATATACAATTTCTTTTCATTGTTCTCACTCACATCCTTGCTCTCACATTTTCTAGAACAAATCATCTGTCCACTGAAATTTCTCCATATTTTTTTCTTGAGACATATTAACAAAGCTTACATAACATGGAGATAGAAAATAATGTTTTATTAATTTACAAAATGTAAGAAATATTTAGTTTGATTTTTATATCTTTATTAAATATGGCTAGTGATATGAAGAACACTTGAATCAATAGAAGTACATGAAATTCTTAAAAAAAAAAATGGTGCTTCCAGTGCTTTCCCAGTACAGGAGATCTCTTGGAGCCAACTGCCTTATAAGTAGAATCACTTCTCCCTAAATGCATCACCTTGCACTTATCTACACAAAATCTCATGTTTATTTTACCCATTTAAGGAAGATTTTCTATAAAATAACCTTCATTTTATTTTCCTCATTGTGGATACCTACAACATTTTTAGATTAAAATTTGTTATGATGTAACATTCTATAAAATATATCATTTTTAATGCCAAGGCTTTTCTTGAGTATAATTTGAATTAGAGACATTAGCATCTATAACTGTGGCTCTAAATTTGGAATTACTATAAAATGCTATGAATTATGTGTAGATATATTGCTATAAGAACCTTTATAAAAACTGTGCATGTTTAACACTTAAAACTGTTGATACGGCAGAAGTAAAATTTTCCCTTAAAAACTGGCCTTTACTGAAAGGCTGTTCAAGGCAAATTGAAGCAATTTATTTATAAATATGTTATAAAATGTAGTGGCACTTTTTGAAAGAGAGGGCCATTTCAACAAAACATTCTTGAGTAGAACTTGAAAACTGCTGAATATCCCATGTAGAAAGATAAGCACCTACGTGAGAAATGAAGAAAGCCGGCTTTATCACAAAGTCTCTTCATGGAAAATAAAGAACATGAGAATATTAATAAGTCCTATAATAAAGAAAAAATATTTGAATCTTAAATTTACAGGCTCATAGAAACTAAATCATTTTCAGAAGTCAGAGCTTATCTCTAGGGAACAGGAGGATAAAACATTTTGCCTAGATGCAGACTCTCCACAAATCACCTAAATATGTCAGCAAGCTTCCTGGTAAAAGAATTAAGAGCAATGATGAACTCAAAAAAGTTTAACAATTAGCTCTTTCAGGGCAGAAGGTAAGAAATGGGCAAGGGAAGAAGGAGAGAGCTCTCATTTGCAGTGTTTGTCAATATCTATTGTGTAAATACTCCTACCACTGGTGATTTCAAGCTACTACTGTGATGTTCCTGAAAGGAAAGTTGGAAAGAAATGCTAGCTCTGTGGGTTGCTCCGAGTTGCTCCCCTACAACTCTAGGGAAAAAAAAAAAAAACTGAGCTGTGACGCAAATTTCAGCATGTCCAAATAAATATGGAAAATACAGTCTATATTACAGAACCAGTAAAACATGGGCCCACAGTTCAAGAGAACTTTAATATCTTCAAGGTTCTCTCTTAATCATGGACATGCTAAGAAGTTGCAAGAATCAGGCAGGATAATAACAATTCAATTTTTCCAATTAGATTGCACTTATAAATATTGTCCAAATAAATAAATAAATCTCCACATAAAATGAACACATGAAAACCTACCCTATATTTTAATTAAAGCAGCTGAATGGATCAACTCCAGATATTCCAAGACATTTACATGAAAAAAGCAATGTGGTCACTGAAGAAACTACAGATTTTATTTAAATTAGAAAAACTTGGATTTGAATGCCCAGTTTACCAATTATGATTTGTATAACCTTGAATAACTCATTTGACATAGCTGAAGTTCAATTTCTTCTTTATTTAATCTATATAATGCCAGTCTTGATAAGACCATGTAAGTCAAATATTTGGCATTTTTTTGAAGTTTACACAGGTTAAATCTCAAGGGTGGTCAGCATTCCCCCGCCACCAGATGCATACATCCCAATACACCCACTCCAAGAGTGTAGTGGTTCCTGCAATTTGTGGGCTCAATAGTCATTTCTGTTCTTATTTTGGGGCACATTGTTATGTAAAATTGTTTCCTTTTTTATTATACCATTGTGAGTTTAATTCTTTTCTGTTAATTGTAGCCAATGGAACCCTAATGGATACAAGGGAAAATAAAATGGCTGATTTATAAAGTTAGGATAAGAATTAACATGTATGTAAAGCAACTAATGGAATGATTTAAACAAAGTATATTAATTGCCCATACATTTACTAAACAATGTTTTTCCCTCCTTTCAAAAATTTGAAATATGGACAAATAACAATCTTTGAAATATCATGGAAGATTAGTGGGAGAATGAGCTAGACAATGAGAAAAACCTTGGCTCTAGTATGGGTACATCACTTATTAGTACACATGACTATAGCAAAGTCATGCCCTTCTCCAATCCTCTTGCTCATTTATTGAAAAGGATCTAATATTGCTGAGTGGAGTATTATTGTGAGGAGCAAACAGAAAATATAAGTGAAAAGATATCACAGATACTTGGTATTTGGTAACGTCAGTAAACCTTCACAAGCCGCTATAATGGGAGAGACATAGAAGCAGGATAAAAATAAAGTGCAGACGTGCGTTAAACAATCTGGAGGGCTACTAACGAGAGGCTTATAGAAACTATTATGCTCTTCAGCGATCCAGTCAAGTCTCTGATGCAATTTCAATATACAGAACCATAATGGTTATTAACATTAATGTACTTTCCAATTATTTTCTTATCAGACTATAGTTTTGCTGTACTACCTGCCCTCTGCCATGAAAGAAATAGTTTCAAAGTCTTTTGTGTTTTGTCATGAATCAAAGCTATTTTTAATGCAAAGCTTTAACAATGATAAATATAACTACTATGCACTGTAGTGTTCTTTGCTAGTACAATTGATATGCGCTAACTCATTTGATTCTCCTCACAACCTCAAATGTGACATGGATTATAGTAACCTTTTTTTACAGATGAGAACACTTAATCTCAGAAAACTTAATTCCCAAGGATTACAAAGCTCAAAGTGTCAGAAAAGAAAAAGAATTCCAGATGTAATTCCAAAGTGTATATATTTTTAAGCATTTACTATATTATACTAGCAGATATTTTAAGATAAAAATCAAATGCCTTTTATATTTCCCAGTTTGTTGAAAATGAATCGCTGTTATTCCTGAGATATACCATATACCAAATTATAAAATTTATTCTCTCACAAGCTTACCATTTTATAAACCCTTCAGTATTTTTCCCTTTATCTTCATTACATGTACTTTTTAGATTGAAAACACTTTCAACACAATTTTTCAATATGCCAATGTTTTGTGATACACAGAATATTCAATCAAGCTGTGTTTTTTCTACCTCCTCAGTATTTTTCATCATTATTTTCCAAATTGGCTATTAGGCAAAATAAATAGATGAGCCTAGGTGTGGTTAGTGCACACCTACACATCAGCCATCCCACTGTCACCATATGGTGATACAACTTTTGTAAACACAGACAGTGGTGCTATATGACTTAAGCAAATGAAAAATATCATTTGTGCAATAATCTTTTGACAAAAAAAATTTGACTAATTAAAAATCTCCTTATTGTTTTGGATATGGTCTCTTTGATATGTTTTTGTTTTTTGGAATTAAAACGTTGCTTAGGTTGTCAGACTACCCTGATGAATGCTCAACAAGTTTTTAAAATAATACATAAATAGTGATTTCTTTTGAAATTCAAAAAGCTATCAGAGATTCAAGTCTGAAGTACAAATTAGTACCACAAAGGCATGCAAGTATTTTATAAAAGTTTTCAAGCAATTAACAGCTTACATTTTATAGTTAAAAACATGAGTACAAAGTGCTTAGATTGTATGTTGCCAAAAAATACTCTTTTAGAACATCAACTATTTACTGTCCTTCTCATGAATAAAGTTATTCCATACTAATCCTTTTATATAAAATGCCATATATAATTTTAATGCATAATATATAATGTATAAATAATTATTTTAATCCAATGATTGTTATAATTTAAATTTGATAATAAATCTGTAAGATCTATATAATGATTATATAAAATTCATTCATAACTATACACATAAATAGATAAATTATCATGGATAATAAATATTAATTTCAAATTCATAGATGTAAAACTAAAATTGTAGCTTGGGTTTAAAGATAGAGTTGTGAGTAAATGAAAGGAGAGGAGTTATACTTTGCTACTCTTGGAGTGTTCAGTCTAAAGAAAAGATACTATATGGGAGGTTACAACGTAGGGGCAAAAAGAGGGCAATCTATTAACAAGAAAGGTACCATTGGAAAAATAACATGAGAAATGGAAGTGTAATTAAAGTTGGAAAATCAAATAAAAATGTTAGATAGAGTTATGAAAGTTCCAGTTGATTCAGAAAGCAATGTATAGTCAGAAGGGGAAAGAGTGGCAGACTGAGAAGCAAAGATGGAGGCAGAAATCAAGTTCTAGTGGACAGAACGGTTCCAGTGCTCAGTCTGGGAATGATTTTGTGACCATATAAACTATGCCTAAGAATTAAGAAGCATCAACTCCAGGAAATCAGAAAAAAAATGGAAGTTGGAATCGACCAGATATGAAGCATTTTCAATGAGAGCAAGTAAACAAATGGCAGATGCTTTGATTATTTGATTCAGAAGAACATTATCTGAATAATTTGTTCACAAAAATTGGAAATCGTGGAAAAGTGCCTAATCCATTGATCTCTCAGCCATTTTATTTCCATCACGGTGTCATTGTGTTATTGTTGATGACACCATATGGTATCCCTAATTAGATCATAAACCTAAGTTTCATCTGAAAGAAAAGGCTGAGAAGTAAAAAAATCCGCTGATTCAAAGTATAACCTTCAGCTATTTCAGAACAAGGCAGCATTAAATATTCTGCTGTATAAATAAAAAATTGCTGTCAATATTTGAATGTCAAAGAGGCATTTAAACACATCTACTAAATTGACCAAAATCTATAAAGTTCCAAAATGAATTTATAAAAAATTATTTTATTAATTAGTAAAATTATCAGTATCTAATAAGGTTTATTTTTAAAAAAGCAAAACTTTGAACTCTGAAAACTAAAACTGTCACACTACTTTCAAGTAAGCAAGAAGTATTCTTAACTACTAAACAGTGAGTATTCCCAACAACAGTGATAAAAATTGAAAGTGTTTATTATCTAAGTAAACAGGGAAAGCAAAATCCATTCAACTGGTCTCAACATCCATGATCATAATTTACCGAACCTCTCTCTCATATTTTTCCCTCTGTTTTTCTTTGTCTCTCTCCTATGTCTCCCACTTATTCGTCCTTCCTCCTGTATTTCTACATTTTTTTCTCTGTCCCTTTTTTCACAAAACAGCTTTTCATACCCTCTGACTTTACTCATACATTCTTTCTCCTGATTTCTGAAAAATGTAATGTAGTATTAGAATAATATAGATTTCTAGTGATTTTGACAAGGTAGGAATAAAACACGCTAGAGGCAAAAATTCACATTTGCATTCTAGTGTTAGAAGCAAAACTATTAAAATGCAAAAAAGAGTTTAAAATTAATTTGAAATAGTAGCTACTGAATGCTTGTGGTGTCGATCAAGACCAAAATTGCTAATATAGCTGTGCCCTTTGCCTTTTTTCTCAGTCACCAAAAATTGCCGCCTCTTTATTTATGAAAGGAATTTTATCTCTGCTGAACTCAGATAAGTTGCAAAATGATGTTATACACATAAATTAAGCCTCTGTCCAACTCCTGTTTCATAAAAATTTTAGTGCATTTTGAAATTCAATAAATTTATTAATAATATTTTGCCCTCAGTCATTATTTTTGGAGCCTTAACTCTTACTTTTTAAAAATATTTACCCTGGAGTTATCTTTTGTTTCCATAGCCTAATATTTCAAGCCAAGAACAGATAGAATCCTTAAGATACATTCCCATTAAAACTATGCCTTCATAATGAAGTACGTTCTGCTAAAAGTAACACCTCCCAGTCTTATCTCATTAGGTAAGATATTGTCACTGACATAGAGCTTAGGTATTTTGATAAACTTTCATGCTAATTATGATTATCTTGCTAAGGAGTAAGAAACATGTTTATTTGAGTAATGTGATGACTGTGCAGATGTAAACTGAGTGATGATTGAAGCCATGAGTATGAATGAATCAATCACATATCTATACAGAATGAAAGAGAAATGGACCATCGAGCATGCTTTTGAAGGGATGGGCTAACAGCAAACCCAGCAGTCAAGTCAACCTCAGTTTTGCTGAAGCTAAAATGTAATTAGCTTTGTTGGGCTAGCTGATTCTTCAGCCAAAAACAAACAAACAAAAACAAAACAAAACACGGATGTTGGCAGAGGAACATTTATGCAGAAAGTCAAGGTAGGGACAATTTCCAAAGGCATACTAGAAAGCAAACCTAGCTCCTATTTCATTTTGAATTAAGACTTCAGAGAACTGCATATAAATGTTTTTTCCTGGCATTTTCATAATTCTCAACATTTGCTAAGTTCGTAAATTCTGTTTGTTTTCTTATGAACTAGCCAAAATCACTTGTGCAAAATAGAAATTGTTTTTGAAAACTTCATTGTAAAATAGAGGTTGGAAATCAGTTTTCCAGCATTCTGGAAGGAATAGGAATTCAAGACAATTTTATAATAACTGTAAAAGAGAGAAGAGAAAAATCAAGCAGGTCACGCTCTTGGTAGGAGGAAAGAAATAAGGTCTTGGCTTATGAATCCAAGATCTGGAAAGATAAAGATAGCATCAATTGCCCTCGTTCCATGAGGATGCAGAGAACTGGCAGGGAGAGAGCTGGCCTGGGTAGAAAAACAAAGAATGTACTGATACATAATGGAGACTTGCTGGGGTTAATTTCACAGTAGAGTTTGAAGGGTGAAAAAGGGATCAAGGGAACTAGAAAGTTTTTCCGTTTTAAAGGGAACATTTCCCCACCAAAGTCTTTTGATTATTTCAAGAAATGTGAGGAAAGAAGGAATAAAAGCGGTCCCAGAAAGAAAACTTCTGTGGGAGTCAAGAACACAGGGAGATTTAAAACTGTGGACTACACACCTCTAGGAGTTCAATTCCCGTAAAGATGCCAGCTGAACCTAAGGCAAAGAAATGATGAGAAACACTGGGCTAATGGGAATCCCCAAATCTAAGGCTCTGAAATCAGGGTTGGAGCCAGGGTGACCTGTTAAATCATCAGTAGTTTCTACAAAGGAATCCCTTTTAGGAAGGCCAGAGTAGAGATATACCCTGCAGAGGCCAGGGTGGTGCATTGGTACTGATTCCAGTTCATTCCCTCAAGGTCATTGTGTCAGGAGGAGACAAGGGTCTGTCTTAAACTAGAAATATTATGAAAATAGTTTAGATGTAGGAAACAGAAGCCGACTTCTTTAAACACTCAGCAAAAGCACATATGCAGCCAGGGGACAGACCAGATAAACCCAAATAGCAGATGGCATTTGTCATTAAGAAATGCCAATGTCAACACAAAAAATTAGTAATAAAGGCAGGAGCAGAAGAGTGAGAACTACCCAAAATAAGAGCTGCGGCAGAAGAGGTGGGAGCCTGGTGAGCCGGAGGGAAGGAAAACAGAAACCCACAGCGCCAGAGTTAGAGTGGAAGTAAGTAAAAACATTCAGAGAACCAGATAAAAAAAGGGCTTACAGGGAATGATTCTTTTGTTAAGATCTCAGGTTAAAAGTTATATTCAGAACACTTTTCTACAAAAGCATTATCCATCCTCCCCACTTGCCAGCCTCTGTAGCCCCCTGATGAGGAAGAAGTTAAGAGCATGAGCTCTGGAGCTGGACCACCTAGGTGCATATTTGCTGTCCACAGACTAGCTCCAGGACCTCAGATTACTCCAGTGCCCAGTAAGTGCTCAATAGGTGTTAACATGTGTCAGCTATTACCATTATTTTAAAGCAAGATTTAAAGATAAAGGGGAGAGAAGAGCAGTAAGGAATGCCACAGGCAAGGGCTAAGAGGGGCAGCCAAGAATGTAGTGGTTTTCAGCTTCTCAAACACTGAAGCATGTAATTATTTCACCAAGAGAGAAATACATCTACTAGAAGTTGTTCTTCAAGAGAAAAATGATATTTAGGTTATTTCTATAAACAGAAACGTCCTTTTGCATATGTAGTTTGACATACATAATGTATTCTGGTTTAATATTTTAATTTATGAGCTATGTCCTTCATGGAAATGATATTCCTTCCAGAGAAAAAAATGATACTATTTGAAAAAAATAGTTGCTTTCTTCTCTTAGTATAGCCATTCACATATTCAACCACATGGACAAGCTCCACATCTCCAGCTGAAATGTTGAGGCACAGTTTAAACACTGAAAGTTTCTGAAGCTTGAGAAAACTAATAAGAAAAGCCCCCTGATTCCCCTGGCAAATTCATTAGTGGAAAAACCACTTAGTATTCAAGTTACCTATTGTTATGTAAAATTATTTTCTTAAATCTGATGCATTTTTGTATGGGATGAAAACATCATGTCATATAAGTATTATAATTTTTGCAAAGTCATATTAATTTAAAATAGTGTGATAGAGCTTAATACACATTTTACCTCTTGTAAAATGCATTAGAATATGATTAGTATGCAGCACTCCATCTCAACTGGAAAAGAAAGAAATCAGTGTGACCAATGGAAAAGCTATTCGCTATTAAATAGCTGAAATAGCAGCAGGTCTAAAGTATCTGCATCTCATTTTGGATTTAATTATTGCAATAACATCTCATTTGCTTCAAGGTATTACAATTATCTTCTGTTTTAAATTGAAAGATATTTTAGAATGAACGCAGTTAATGCAGCAAAAGGTTCAAAATGTCCAGAGTGTTGAGCTTTAAAGTAGAACAACCCGCATTTTAAACAAATCCTTACTAAAAGACTGCATGAGAAATGCATTTCCTTTCATCAAGATCCCAGTGTATGTGCCTAGTGAGATATAATGATTTTTTTTCTGATTTCAATGTTATTAAGTTAAAAAAAAAGTGACATTAGGTACAGATTGGTAATAGGCGTCGACATTAATGAAAATCAAAACAAAAGCTCATTTTCAGAATTTCCTAAGATACTATTTGCAAGTATGAAATATTCACTTAATTTTCAGTAAAACTCTTTTAAAAATGAAATCAAATGAAGCTTTAAATCTGATATGGATCAACAGTAAGATATTTTCTTCTTCTTAATTAGCTACTCTTGAAATAATTCAGAACATTTTTTAACAATATTTAGCACAGATGTCAGTGGTTAGGAACTTTTAAATGTTAGATCTATTTCATTGGAAGTCTTTGGTTTTGCATTTAAAAAATCTAACCATGTGACATGTTTCAAACTTCTGTTAATTTTACAGATTTTATGTATCCTTGAACTGGGCCCTTTAGGAAATTTCACTGGAGAATGTCATTTTTCTTAGGTAAGGATTACTCGAGGACAGGGAATAGAAATGCTTTCAAAGAAGGCTAAGTCAAGGCCAATTTAGCCACCGGGCACAGTGGGAGGCACAGGGTCCAGGACCCCAGATACATTTTGAGGTCTTTAGAAATGTTTTAATTTCTTGTGAAATCAAAAGAAGAAAATGTTTGGGACATTTTGAACCTTTTGCTTCACTAAAAAGTTGAACATAATATAGCTTGGGTTATATTTCTCTTTATACTAATGTCGCTACAATATAATTTTATTATTATTATTATTTTTATTGGAAGCAAGAAACCACAAAGTCAAAATTGCCTCTGGCCAAGGAATGTATGGGTCAGCCCGGGCTCAAGTACAAAAAGTCTGTTACTTGAAAATTTCATGGACCCTAAGTGTACAAATTGAAATTCTGCCTCAGAATAAGTGGAAATTCTCCAGATATTCTTTGTCTTTTCTGCTCTTGGTCAATCGTCAAGCTTGTTGGGGTGCTTGTCTGTGTCTCTCTGTGACTTTACTTTCTTGTGTCTCTGCTTAGCCATCTTCTTGCACAGGAACTTTGCCCCTGAGGCACTGACTTTCCTTTTCAGTTCTACAAAGCTAATGGACTTAGTCTAATTGTCTTTCCTTGTGTTAGTGCTGTACCTATGCCTTCCCTCTTCAGTCTCTGAGCAGAGACTGGTTTTCTAATAAAGGAAAGGTAGGGGGAATGACAATAACTAATTTCTTAACAGTTCTTACACTACTGGAGTTCTTTCTAAAATAATTCACTCAATTTTATCCATCAATTTACTTCATATTGTGATTATTGTGAATTGATGAACTTATTTTAATAAGAACAAAGATTATTTCTCAATAATTTATAAGTATAATTATTCAATTAATCTCAAAAATACAGAAAACTGTATTTTAATCTTTAGCCCATTTGATTGGATTATGTCAATTATGTTAAATGTAAGCAACTAATACATAGGTAAAAATAAACTCATTTTTTCATTGACTATAATTTTATACTAATAAATTGCATATATTGGGAATATTTTCCCTTCCAAATACACACACAAACACAGATAGACACAAATGGTTTTACCTCACTAGAACAGGACATATTGCCGAAAAGGAGTTTCTTAAGTACCTAAATGAATCCAGATGTGCTGCTGGGAAGAAACGTATCTAAGAGCACAACAATTCAAGCAGATGTGATTTAAACTAGATTTCAGCCTATTTGGAGGCCAATTTCAAGATAATCCATTAGACAATCAGTCCAAATAGACCATACGAAAATGAAAAGATGACTTTTAAATCTGTTTTGTCACTGATATAGTCATTGTCAGCAAATCCTTCCATCAAAACAATCTTTTTTTTTTTTTTTGAGATGGAGTCTGGCTCTGTCGCCCAGGCTGGAGTGCAGTGGCGCAATCTATGCTCACTGCAAACTCTGCCTCCCGGGTTCACACCATTGTCCTGCCTCAGCCTCCCAAGTAGCTGGGACTACAGGTGCCCGCCACCACATCTGGCTAATTTTTTGTATATTTAGTAGAGACGGGGTTTCACTGTGTTAGCCAGGATGGTCTCCATCTCCTGATCTGAGATCTGCCCGCCTCAGCCTCCCAAAGTGCTGGGATTATGGGCGTGAGCCACCACGCCCAGTCACCATCAAAACAGTCTTAATTATGAACGACTAGCTATGGGTAGACTACAATATTATATATGCACTGGGAAAAAAATTATTACATATGCTTGTAGTAACACTAACATTTAATTAGTACTCATTAAGTCCCAAACTTATTCTCAGAACTTGTATGTCTCATACTATTCTACAGCAGACAATACCATTATCCCCATCGCATAGACGTAGAATTAATGCATAGAAATATTAAGTAACTTGCCCAAGGTCACATTGCTAGTAAGTGGCAGAGCCAGAATATGAACACAGGCAGCGTGGCTCAGAGCTGGTGCTCAAGTCATGCTGCTACAGAAACAACACAAACATGCAGATGCACATATGTGCCATACACATACAGTCACCTCCATTATTCATAACAAGCTTTTTCTTATAGCCTAGGTATAGTAAAATCCTATGTTCACCAAAAGGAATGTGTGCTGCTTTAATCACATCACCATATCTTTTATGGCGAATTGAGGTATTTATTTTTCACTCCCTAGTCTTCCCCACCCCAGCCAGCTCCATCACTCCTGGGTCAAAATTTTAGCAGTGGCTGCTTTCCTCTAAGTCCCAGACCCTATAATGTTCCTTCTTCTCTTTGCTTCTTTGGGGGTGATAACAGCTTCTCACTCTTCCTGGTGAAAAAGACCCTATCCTTGACCAAACTCTACTCAAGCCTCCTCTGAACGCTTTTCTCAACTACATCTAGACCTTTCAACCTCTGTGACAACCTTTGCATCATCTAATTTTAGCAAAAACCCTGTCAGTTTAGAGAGAATGCCCCCCACTTCAGTATTTGGTCACCTCAATATTTGATCAACTTCCTCATCCACCATCATCCTTTAGATGATATCTGATCATCGTGGCCTGCCTTCACTAAGAATCCTGTCAAGCTGGGTTAGCCAGAATCACTCCTCACCCCTGATGTTTCCTCTTTGTAATTTTCTATCTACTGACTCCCACCCTCTTGTCTGGATGTAACTTCTCACTTGCCCATGCTGTATTTTGAACTGACTCCAGGACTATGCTGAAGTATCTTTTCCACTATTGCAGTAGCTCCTAAATAAAATCTGTGCTTGTCACTTTAACTACAGTCTAGCTCTATTATTTCTTCAGCGCTTGTCCCTGAATGTTTCCCTATCTCAGATTAGTCCACTTAGCCCTGCCCACACCTTTAAATAACCCTTTCGTTAAACTCTCTTCAGTTAAACTGTTCACATGTCCATCTGGTTCTGAAGGTGTGTGGTAGGGGGCACTGACAGACACAGAGTGAGACACAGAGTTAGAAGCCTAGATTGTTTGATTCCATCATGATTCTTCAAACAAACACACATTTATATTAAAAAGGAAAGGAGGAGATCCTGAAATTCTTTATCTCCCTTTCAAGACCACTGAAATGCTGATTTACATTACAATGACTTTTAGAGAAGAGAGGCTTCAGAACTTAAGTCAAGTATTCCAATTTATTGAGCATTTACTCTGTGCAATTGAAAACACAAATAGCAATGGATAAGCATTGGATAAATCACAGTTCCTACACTCTCTGAGCTTAAATTCTAGTGGAGAAAACATACAAGCAAACATTATATTGAGTGTACAGAATGCTGTATTTGAAAATATGTTTAGGCTACTCTTCATGTTTAGGGTAATGAGCTAGAGGGAATGACTACTAAGTTGGTACCTAAGAATAAATAGTAGCTGGACAAATAAAAAGGAAGCAAGAACATTCTAGAAAAACAAAAATCTGTGATTTGTTTTAAATACAACATTTCAAAAACATAGCCTTCTTTTCTCTGGTGACTATTTATAAATGCATTTTGTAATTTAAAAAATATTTTCCCAGTATTTCTCTAAATATTTAATTATAATATAGAGACTGATATGATTAAAGAATAATTAAAAATATATTGTTTGTGATATAGCTAAATTACTAACCAGATGTTATAGCTCTCAAAGACTGTTTGTTTCATTTAGATTTGAGACAAAACTATACCTAATGATACAGGATTTTACTTTCATTGATGGAATTTCAAGCTTTACCTGTTAAAAGGAGCCCTTTGCCACAAAGCAAGGTTTTCACAGATTATTTAGCACTGATTTATCAAATCAAAGCATAATTATATATACCTGTGGACTCCAATTAAACTGGACATTTCAAAGTTCTTGTTTGTTTTCTTTTTAGAGCAAATATGTACACTCTGCTTATTTATGTAGGCTGCTCTTAAGTAAAATAATTTGTTTCTCATGAATTCAGTCAGAAGGGGAAAATATCAGAATATTATGTTATGAGACTGTGAACTGTGACCTTAATAGACTTCTAATCTCAAAGTTATTGATAGAAATATTTTCTAAAAACAGCAAAAAGTCTTAAAGTAGGTGAATTCAAATTTGTTGCTGTTAAAAATAGCTGCTTCCCAGAGCATGCTGTTCTCTTCTTAACTTTTAATGAACTCTTGAAAGCTCACTTGAGAATGATAATCAGGTTGGCATTATTCTCTAAGTGCCCCAAATCTAAAAGCAGAGCAAAACTTTTAAAACAACAAAGATACAATATTTTAGGTTAATAAGCCTAGATGCTTCAATAACATCATGCTTACCTCAATAGTCCAGTTTTCTTTCTCATATTTTATAATAAATTTGGACAAACTTCAAATTAAATGTACACAGTGTTCCATAATAATTTATGTTTAAAATGTTGAAATGTTATTCAATGGTAAAATACTGTACAAATAATCAAATAGGTCATAAACATGTATTAGGGACTAATATATTGACAACTTTTCACTTGTAAGCTTCATGCTAAAGCCCCCTTTAAATACAAATATGACATTTAAAATTAAATTTTGCAGAAACATGTATCAATGACAATATGCTAATTTCAATGGCCGGGTGCAGTGGCTCACACCTGTAATCCCAGTACTTTTGGAGGCTGGGGCAGGAGGACTGCTTGAGGTCAGGAGTTCGAGACTAGCCTGACCAACATGGTGAAACCCCGTCTCTACTAAAAATACAAAAATCAGCTGGGCATGGTGGCGGGCGCCTGTAATCCCAGCTACTCAGGAGGCTGAGGCAGGAGAATTGCTTGAACCCGGGAGGCGGAGGTTGCAGTAAGCTGAGATTGCGCCACTGCACTCCAGACTGAGCAACAGAGCGAGACTCTGTCTCAAAAAAAAAAAAAAAAAAAAATCATAATGAATGGGGTTCTTTTAATTTAATATTTTAGGTATTTTGTAAACATATGAATTAAATCTTTGAAAAAAGAAAATTCCCTATGTATAGCCATAATTTAATTTAGAAAATCATTGTTGACTAATAATTCTTCTGGAGTAGAATTATTATATAAATTATAGAAACATATATATATTTAAATTCAAGTTTGAATCTGACCTTTATGACTATAAATTGATACACTCAAAATTTCAAAATTATACTTCTTTGACCCACACAATGGTAGTAGTTTATGGGAGAGTGTTTATATTGTATTTAAGCTTGCTTTTCAATTTTTACCAAATTAAGGGAAGCAAAAATATTAATTTATAACTCTAAATTATTAATTCTGAGTGATAAAAAAGATTGTTTTGAAATCCACAAAATTTAATTTGTTCAACATTATGGCCACTTTCAAACATACAGTAGAGTTGAAGTTATTTTACGGTAAACAGTTATATACCCATCACCTTGATTTTACTACTAACATTTTACCATACTTGTTGGTTAATACTTATCCTTCATTAATCTTTCCAACCACCCATCAATGCATCTTATATTTGATGCATTTTAACATAAGTTAACAATATTGAATAGCCAAAATGCCAAATTTAAAATATTTAGAAAAACATAGGTCTATTTTAAATACCCTGCAATAATGGCCAAAAGTCACATGAATGCTGTACAAGTTCTAGCCACATATATATGTATCCAGAAAACAAAAGCAAATCCTACATATTTTATATTTCAGTCAAATGTATCAGCCAGGGTCTGATCAGAAAAACAGAAAATACTCTGAGTGGTTCCAAAAGACCAAAATATTACCATAAGATTTTTATTGATTATTTTATCTTGGCTGACTGTAGAGTCTCTCATTTTTCTGTTCATTTTCATTAATCGAACTGAAATATTAGGGGGTTCTAATATTTGAAAGGAAAGTAATTAGAGTGCTGAGTTCTCTGTATTTTTGGCCTTGAATCCTTTCCTAGCTCCTTCCTGCTTTACTCTGTAGAGCAGCAAAACTGATCCCTGCAGGCTGCCTCACTGACACTTAAGTCAATAAGAAGTCTAAAAATAATTTGATATATTGAATTAATGCAGTCAAAGACTATATTTCCAATTTAATTTTGCAGACTCGCAAGCAATTTATCAATCCTGCTGATATGGTTTGGATCTGTGTCCCCAACAAATCTCACTTTGAAATATATTCCCCAATGTTGGAAGTGGATACTGGTGGGAGATGATTGGATCATGGGGACAGATTTCTCATGAATGGTTTAGCACCATCTCCTTGGTGCTATTTTTGCAAAAGTGAGTGACTTATGAGATCTAGTCATTTAAAAAAGTGTAGTACTTCCCTCCCTCTCCTCTCTCTCTCTCTCTCTCTCTCCCTCCTGTTCTTGCCACGTGACATGCCTGCTCCCTCTTGGTCTTCCACTATGATTGGAAACTTCCTGAAGTCTCCCCAGAAGCAAATGTTGCTATACTTCCTGTATGGCTTGCAGATCCAAGAGTCACTTATTCCTCTTTTTCTTATGGATTACCTCATCTCCAGTATTTCTTTATAGCAGAGCAAGAACAGCCTAATACACCTGCCAAACCAGAATAAACTGTGTTTGTCCAATAGCTCTTGTATCCCGTAGCTTGAAATAAATCACCAAAAAAATCTAAAATCTTCATATGTTTATAAACATCACTTCTATCTTTAAAGAGTAATTAGGATAGTGGATAAATATGAAAAAGAAGATGTTTCCTGGTGTATTATGACTGTGCCATTTGATGTGGGAAATTTCTGAGTTTCTTCTTTGAGGCAGAACAACAATAATGAAGAGCCAATTTAAATGTTTTTCACTGCACAGAAGAAAAATGAACCTGTTTTGGTCCTGTTGTTTAGCAAGCCATCAATCAAAAGGGTCTTGAACCAAGATGTGGCAAAAAATGAGATTTAATAAAAGAAGCAAGTTTTCAAGAAGCTGTTCTATGAATCTGACATGAGGAGGAGCTGTAATAATAGCCACACCACCTTGCAAATGCAAACTTTTCTCCTCTGATTAAATTATCTTGTAAAGATGTATACTTCACAAGAAGGTGAATAGGTTTCATGTTATATATCAACTCAGATCAATTGGTAGTGACAACCTGGAGCCCTGTATTGAGTGTGACTGGATTCTCATTTGGACCAGGTGAGGAAGAAGGCCTGACTAATGATTGATGTCTACTGTTGGAAAGGATGGAGGGAACTAACAGTGAGTCATGCTTATTTGTCAGCCCAGTCCCAAACAATAATCTGAGGCTATGTTTCAGTCAGTGGCTATGAAACATCGAGGCAATGGAATTGATTTATTGGCTTTAATATTGTACCATTTTCAACACTGCGACATTTAGTCACAAGCCATTTTCTTGCTGACAAAAATAAATGACAGTTTCATAGTGGCAACTTTCATTGATTATTCTAACCATTTTGAAGTGCTTTTTATAATTTAAAATTAAATTTACTCTAATTTCAGCATAGAATCAAAGATATTCATTAGGATATTTAACTCTTTCATGTGTTCTATGAAATTCCTCGACTAAATCTACAAAACAAATTTTTTTATAGTTTTTAAAATTATTTTATTCTTTATTATACTTTAAGTTCTAGGGTACATGTGCACAACGTGCAGGTTTGTTACATATGTATACATGTGCCATGTTGGTTTGCTGCACCCGTTAACTCGTAATTTACATTAGGTATATCTCCTAATGCTATCCCTCCCCCTCCCCCCACCCTACCACAGGCCCCGGTGTGTGATGTTCCCCTTCTTGTGTCCAAGTGTTCTCACTGTTCAGTTCCCACCTGTGAGTGAGAACATGCGGTGTTTGGCTTTTTGTCCTTGCGATAGTTTGCTGAGAATGATGGTTCTTTACCTTAGTTACAAGGAAGAAAAAGACCTAAAATTTCCTCAATTCCATGATAACTAACAAGTTACTTGTAAAGGCGTTTCTATTTGTCTTTTCTATACTGAAATTGCTTAATTATGATGGATAAAGGGAAAACACATTAAAAATAAAATAACACTGAATATATTCGGTATTGTTTTAATGGCAGAAGTTAGAGGAGAAAAATTACAGCAGATCTCATTTATACTTTCCAAATCCCTTTTCTATGATCGGACAATGCTAAATTGATTCCAACTGTTTATAGATTTCCTTTTTAATCTCCTCTTATATTGACTGCAGTGAGAAAAAAAAAGGGGGTTTGAAAATAAAGTAGATCTACTCAAGGGAAAAAAAAAGGTAATGTTTGCCCTTAAGGAGTATAAATATTTGATAGCATACTTATTTAATGCCTTCTTGAAGATTTCTTGTTTGGATTTGAAACTTCTACCCTGTGTCCACATTAAAGTCCTGTTCAAGACCCTGTCCCTCCCTTTGCCCTGGTCCACCTAGGCACCTGAATGTGTTTTTGCATTATTTGTATAAGTATCAAAATTTGCATTAAGGTGAAGACTACATGGTGTTTATTTACCTGTTCTTTTACCCCTTTTTCTCCTCTAGACCCTGGAGGAGTTTGTGTGCATGCATTTATATGTTTTACAGATTCCCTAATACGGTTATTATATATCTTCACTATTCTATGATAAAGGAATGATTTGAGTCACACAGTTAGGAGTGAAGATGTCTTTGAAAATAGGAGGTACCTGAGAAATATCAGTGTGGACGACTGCCCTTTGCTTGAATCACTTAACTACACCTCCCTCTAAAGGCAGGGACTTGGTTGTCTTCTATTTGTCCATGCCCCCCACCCACTGCTGGGTGAAGGGAAAGAGGTCCCTAGGACTGTTGTTCATAATGGGCATGCTCCAGCACACTAATCTGTTGAACTGCTCTTGGTAGTGATGCGCAATCAACTTTCCCCAGCTTATTATGTCACTCTAAGAGCTCTGGGTATTTGTACTCTGTTTGTGATTCTGCCCATGCCCTCAGGCCTGATTTGGATCTCAAATGGGAGATTCTCTTAATGCAAAGGAACCTATGAGATGTTAAAAGAAGAGATTGTCTGAGTAGAAATAAATGTAATCAATCAAGTACCAACAACTATTACAGATATTTTTAGTTTCTCATAAATATGTCTCAAAGTATTAAAAAATTTGTCACCCAAGCTGTGAAAGTTTCTCCCATTCTGCCAGTATTCAAAACAAATTAATACATCCCAAGAATTATTTCTGTTTTATTTTATAAAGATCTTTGAAATACTGATCTCTGAAAAATCCTAGGAACACATTAGCTGGATTTACTCTATAGAATTGCCTCATTTACGTGCTAGTTTTTCTCTCAATAGGAGTAATTTACACAAATAGATGCACCCATCTGGTCAAATTTATTGGCCCGAAGTATCTGCAAAATGTAAAGTGATTATTCAAAGAACAAGTTTCTCTAATTGTTGTTAAATACAGAAGAGTTAATGTCCATTCATATTGTAGAACTGGGTGTTTTACAATTTGTGATCCAAAATATGTAGAAGCTAAGGGAATGTTTTCAGTATAAATAAATGCTTCATAGATAAAAATTAAAATCACCTGGGAAAATTCGTACACATAATCTATATGCCTAGACCTACCTATTAGAGATTTTCAATCAACACATCTAAGATAGCATATTTGATCCTTCCATTACCTGTGAGTATTACCTGTGTCTTTCATAGAAATCACAAAAAGCAGATCACAATACCATCTATTTAGCAGATCTTCCTCAAATCCACAGGCTGGAATAAATACCTTTTCTATTTGCTTTCCTAGCACCCTCTCACTAAACCACATTTTAATCTCATTATCAATAACCATGTTCTCTCTAAATTACTAGGTTCATTTTTTGAAGGCTCCTGTGCTCATTACTAACTCTCATAAAGGTAAGAATGATGCTTTTGTGCTTGTCATACAGCAGACATACAATGATGTCACTGAAATAAAATAAATATAAAGAACAAAATGAATGTAATAAACAATCTCAAATAAAATAAACTGACAAAATTAAGCAACTAATACACAATCCTTTCTAAGAATCAAGAGTTCCTATTTATTTTGAAAAACTCATTCCCATTCTTTACGGTATGATTTAAGTGCTTACTTGTTGGTCTTTCCTCATTGGTTTCTATTTTTGTATTACAATCTTTCACATTCTTAAATGAGCACTACCTCATTTAAACGTTCTCTAAACCTCGCATTTCTGTGTTTTAATTGACCTTTCCCAGTTTTCCTCACTACCAACCACATAAAAAACATTCAGTTCAAAAGTGTTCTAAATTGCAAGACAATTCAATGAAATCAAAATATAATTTGGATTTCTTCGGTTAGTTTTAGATTTGAAATAAGTGGCAATATTTATAATATAATATAACCATAATAGTTACAATACCATATGTTTACGAATCTGTATCTATATCTATCATGTATATATCATTTGTGTAGCCAGCTAATATCTATCATCTATCTAGCTATGTATCTTATATCTGTTTATATCTGCCTCTCTATATATCCATTTGATCCTTACAATAAAACCAAATAAAAGATATTATTAATTCAATTTTACAGATGAAGAAATATAATTTTATATTATATAAATAACTTGTACCACATTATTTGACTATTAATTGATGGAGTCAGAATTCAACCTCAAGTTCCTCTAAACACAAATCCTTTGAAAGTCTTCAACAGCAAAGAACTAGTCCTATATTTGGTAAACAGGGCAATGTGGAATAAAAAGAAAGGTGTCTGTTTTGCCAAATCCTAAAGATTAAATAACAGGTGGCAAGCAATGACATTGCCCCTATTAAAATGAGTGACAGTGCTGTACAGTTTGTTTCACTAAACGAGAAGACAAGGAAGGCTGAGGATGATTTCTAGACAGGAATCATCATTACACAGAACCAAGTAGCTAGGTCACTCCATTAGACTGATCGAAATTATTAAAATAAGTAGTATGAGTCAACACTAAAAATGTTACTATGAAAAGCTTAACCTCCTGCAATAGAAGAGAGAACAAAGAAATCCAGCACAAAAAAGCATTCCATGTATTTTTTTTAAAAGAACAAGTATATAAATGAGTTTACATGCTCAAAGAGAAAAAGTCACTTGCCACTTACATTAGTATTATAAGCATTGATCAACAATGATGATCAAAGCAGGCCATATATACAAATTTCTAACTTTAAAAATATCAACAGCCTTACTTTAAGAAGTCCATCTCAAAACAGATCCCAAAGAAACTGTTATTTATGAAATTTGCTTTTGTCAACAAAATGCAAAAATAATGCCCTTCCAAGAGAGAACAGTGTAAAACTTATTTCTAGACATTAATATGGGAAGCTTTCATTTTAACATAAACTCAAAGTTGAACATTTTGATTTCAAGGTTTGATCCATCCCACACACAGTTCCTGAGAGAGAGAAAGTATCTTCTTAAGAATTCTTTGTGGTTCTCTGAGGTCTTTTTATTCTCACTGACTAAGCTGACTGAATAGCACCGGTGATAATTCTCTAAGAGTAATAAGTATCACACTACGAGACATTTGCACAATGGAATCAACTTACAGGAGGATGAAAGGTTTTTTAATTAATCAAAGCAGTCTGGAGTTTACACATTTTCTTTGAAGAAAATGCTTATGCTAAGTTAACTACAATTTGTCTAAATTTGCTTCATGTTGACCTCCTGTAATATAAAAATAAATGGTTAATTTTCTTTGACTAAAGGACCTGAACACTTTATGATTGCTAAAATAGTTTAAAATTTAACTATTTGGAGCCAAGTTGGAAACTGACATTTAATTACTGGTAATCATTAGAAAAAATTATATAAATTTGTCATATAATGTGAAAAAATTATTCTTATTATATTATAAATGTAAATGTCTTAGAAGGAGAGCATGAGGAACATTTTCCTCCATGTCAGAATAATAATACATCAAGTTCAGGAATTGCCTTATCCAAAAACTTTCATTAATTCAGTTGAGATTTTGATTTTACTTCTAAATTAGGTTGTGTAAAATCCCATAGGTTTTTTTTTTAAATTTTAGAAGAAAAGTGGCAAATGTCAATTTTCAAAAATATAGAAAACTATAAAAATTTAAAATCCAACTTAGAGATGGCTTTATTAACATTATTATATAGGCCTTTGTATCTTTAATGCAGAAAAGCAGAGAGTAAAAAAACATACATTCAGCTTTTAATTTCCAAAATAAGCATTTGATTCCACAGCGACACAATAATCTTGAGAGCCAGGATTTACTTAAAGAGAAAATGAGAAATTCCAAAAGCTCCCTCTAAATATTAAGTGTTAATCTTGGCTAATTTGGATCACAAAAGCTTACTGTAAACCATTGATAACGGGATTTCAGAGAAGTTCTGGCCAGGCAAGAAGACAATGGAAAGCCTTCAGAGAGGAGGAAGGGGAGATTCAGATAAACAGAACCTGAAAAGAGACTACCCCTTTGGGTCGCAGCCAAATACAGGAAGGCGCCAAGAAAATCCACAACAAAAATCCTAGATATGCAAATGGGGGAAGCCAAGAACATCTGAGAATTCAGCTCCTTTGCCTCACAACATTTAACGTGTCACACGCAGTTATCTTACCTCTGTAGGGTCAAAAGCACTGAAAAACGACACCGAGATTGTCTATTTGGACTCAGTCATCCCTATATGTGTTGTATGACAGAGCCAGCATTTTGATCCCATCAAGGTAGCAGTCAGATTGGGAGAGGACAGCAACAGCAAGACCCACCAAGAATAGACTGCGAGTCTCACTCGCTGTGGACTCTAACAGTAGTTAACCAGTTACCCAGACATCACTCATGTCCGGTCCCAGTCTTTAGGAGACCAAACGAAACCGAGGAAATGTCACACAATCCAGGGGGCCCTTCCCTATCACAAGAAGACATGTTCCTAGGCTTTCTTTTACATCCTGACGCCATCTTGGAATGAGAAAGCAAACACTAGC
The DNA here is from genome assembly GCF_028885625.2 of Pongo pygmaeus. NCBI lineage: Eukaryota > Metazoa > Chordata > Mammalia > Primates > Hominidae > Pongo > Pongo pygmaeus. Next base: position 68,000,121 of record NC_072378.2, on the reverse strand, counting down.
ATAAGAGACTGGTAATCTACTCAGAAGAGGCCTTTTGCTGAAAGTTTAGATTTGTTCCCCTCTTTTCTCCCTGCTACCTGTCTCCCATTAGTGGTAAATGAGTGCAAGAAGAAATTACACTCAGAATGAGGGGCAATTTTTTTAAGGCGATTTGAGTTACGGTTAATTTCAATTCAATTTTGACATGCTATACAGATGTCAAAAGAAATTCTCTGATATGATTTCAGGACTGGATGATATTTTTCAATTATAGCCATTTTTTAAAAGCCTCACCTTTATCATATTGCTCCCCTTTGTCATTTCTCTACATTCAAGCAGCTATCTGTGCTATCTCATACTGCAGCCACTAGCCACATGTAGCCATTTAAATTAAAATAATTAAAACTGAATATAATTAAAACTTCACTCTCTCAGTCACATTAGCCACACTTCAAGTGCTCAGTTGCCACATGTAGCTATTTCCATCATCACAAGTTTTATTAGATATCACTGAAAATAGACTATACGATGCCTATTACCTCATAAGAGGGGATATAAAATAGCCCAATACAGAAAAGGATGAGTATTGCTGACTTTGATTTCTAAAACCCTAAACCCATAGAGACATAAAAAGAAGTCCAAGGTATTAACCACAATGCTTGGGAGAATGGTGTTTAAAAAGACTGATGCTTTCTCCAAAGACAGGAACCCTGGCCTAGGGAGCAAGAAGATAGTGGTGAAGGGATAGAATCTAGAGATGAGGGACAGGAGCAGTTATTGGGAGTTAGGAAAGCTCAAAATACTCATTTCCTTTTCCTAATGTAGGCTGGAGACAAGAGAATGACCACCAAAAGGGACAGAGCACCAGAGTTTAAGGGATCAGGAGGAGAGGAACACAGCATGCCTCTGAGGTAAACTATAGGAAAAATAATTGAGGGCCACATGGGATAATGGACATCTCAGCAGACATCTGTGTGTGTAGTCAGAAGACTAAAAAAACAAGGTGAAATAGCCCTTTCATACACACCTCCCCCCATCTCACTTCCATGCCAGTGCCTTGATACTAGTTACCCTCTCAAACTTCGATAAATCTCAGTATAGTGGTGGGGGTGGATATAAAAAAATTCACTTAAGTTAGGTTTCTGCCACTCAGATGGATGCCTGGTGCTTCTAAATGGATCTATACATCTTATTAACCAAGTTAGGAAATAAAATTATATTCATCCTCTGTATACTTTCTTATAATAAGGTTCAATATGTCAATTCACTAGGCCCCTGGCATCATGCCTCCTATAAAGAAAAACTGCCCATTTTGTCAACAGTCCTAAATTTGCAAATGACACTTCTGAGTGCTTTCCAAATTTGGGGGTAGATGCCACCATGTGTTCCTGGTGATTAATATGCATCTAATTTGTCAATTAGTATAGAACATCCAGTCCTGCTGATATCATAAGTTCAGAATGAAAAATATTGTTTTGTAATTCATAAATATGCATGAAAATCAAAGACCAACATACATCACAGAAAAGAAACACTAAGAGAATCAGATATCTTGCATTACTTAGTTTTATGAAACTCCAAAATTCTTCGTAAGGAGTCAGGTTATGCCATGGTCCAGTTAACTGGTTTATATAGAATAATATGGAAGGTTCTACCACTATCTTTTCAAAAATTTGAAATTCTTAAATACTGAAGACCATCGCTTAAAAACATACCAATGCAAAGTTTTCTTCATTACATTCATGATACACTGCAGTATGCGTCAATAGATAGTCATACCTCAGGCCTGACAGTTTATTTCACTCATTTCATTTGGTTGGTTGTGTAGTTAATTTTCATAAGCCTAAAACCCAGAGTTGGAATTACAGGGACATACAAGAAAAAACTGCATACACTGAACCCACAAATGAGTAGACATTCTTATTAGAAACTATTTGACTTTAACAATTTTCCCACTATCATTTTCTTTCTTAAGCTCACACTTACCTTTAAAACTGAGGACACTTTGCTTTCAACTTGAGTTTCCTTAAATTGATTCTATGGAGCTGAGTCATCAGAGAAGCCCCACTAACCACCTTTCTTTTTTAGTGTATGTTTTCAAGCTTTGATTTTTAAGAGGCCTTCTAAAAACATTATTTCATTGTTGACATTTTTAAGGAGTGTACACTAGTAGCTACCATTTTCATTTCTCTTTACAACCCCTGTGCTGTAGGAAAAATCATTTTCCAACCCATCATAATAGGAGTAGGAGTCAAAAGGCAAACTTTTAAAACAGTGATATCAAGTTTCAAAATTCTATCAATTTCAAAATTACTGTAACACAACACAGCAATGGAATGTTCAATAACCTCCAATAGACAATATTAATCTCAAACAACCACTTTAAAATATCCCTAAGCCTTCCTTTGCTGGTTTGATTTTAGCATTAGTTCAGGACCACTGCTAGTAAATGTGTATTTCATGGGCCTTTGGGTACCTAGAGTACAGGTTTAAGTAACCCCTGGTATATTTTATGTTTTAAACCAAGGTGAAGAAATGGTGTAGCATACAGAAATTTAAATGTATTGTCTCACTTTTTAAAATTAGAGAAAAAATTATAAAAAGGAAGAGTTCTAGATCAAAGAGTAAATATACTTTGAGCAAGATGACTTATATTTGTTCAGCATCCTCACTTGCTGTGTTGTTATTTTTTACTTTTTTTGTAATTTTAAATATGGAAGAAAGAAGATTTCATTGCTTTAAACACCAAATTAACTTCCTAGGGGATAATCAAAGTAGTTATTCCATATGTAAACAGTATTTGAAATGACATCAAAGTTAATGGGCTCTAAAAACTGATTGCAAGTGATTTTGCATAGTTGATTCAAATGTTAGAAAATGTTTATCCTAAATTTTCTAGGGAATATATTTGAAATTATTTTTATAAATAATTATTAAAATCCTCCATTTATAATTGTGATGTCTAAATATTGCAATTGATCCATAATGGTTTTTGTAGATTACTATATATGTGCACAGTAGTAAAAAATGTGTACACATGGCCATTCTTTTGTAAATCTTCAATATACTAACAATTTGTGAATGAAGAACAAGCTTCTTTCACTGATTTCATTAGTACCTGTTAATAAAATGTATTTGAAATTTATTAAGCAATCCAGATATCCAATGGAGGCTATATATTAAGTATCTCGATTGCATACATACATATATATATATAATTGTCCTTCTAATTAAGGATTAGGATAGTACTCACAAGTAGAGTAGAAATAGAAATTGGTACTTTAACAAATGCTTACAATTATTACTTAGTGGTGAACATTAGCACCTATTGTAGCTAGGTACTGAATTAATCAGTGACCTGATGCTCATATGTACCGAAAAAATTTATTTTAAGAATGTGAAAATGTGAATTAAATAATATATTATCCTTAAATCATACCTAAAATTGTTGGTTAAGATAGTGACAACAAAAGTCAATGCATTTAAAATCAGTTACATTTAGATTATTGCATAGCAAATCATAATTTTAAATACACTATTTTCAATCAGAGGATTCCACTGAGATAGTAGGTAATAAATAAGCTTCAAGTAGTGCATATAAGTTGCAGCTAGCCATAGCCACATCAATTTCAAAATTTCCCTGAGAGGAATAAAACTCAGACACTACACATTCATCTGTCAATCGACCAAATGCCTGGTCCTTGTTTCAAGGCTATTGAATATTCATGCAGCTGTGACTTAGCACTCTTACAAAATCAGCAGCTATTTCAGAGAGAAGAAAGAAAACATGATGAGAAACTTACCACAACGTCTATCACAATTCAGATAGTTAATTAAGAAAAAAAGTCAGGTACTCTATAAAGTACATTCAGTTTTGTTAAGATCCATTCAAATATTCAACTGATAACCATAGAACTGAAATGGACAAATAATTATACTTGATCCTATATGCATTTTAACTTTTGTCCTGAAGTAATAAAAAATGAAACAAAATCAGTTAAAAGTATTTTTGGCAAATATCAATTCCCTAATATGTGTAAAATAATGTTGCACTGTTGGATAAAGTGTTCAGTTGTCAGAAAAAAAATCCTGGCCCGATTTAATAAAATGATTATTGGAATTCCTTAAAAGTTATTTGCATAGTCTTTTCCTTTCCTTAACAAAACTGCAACCCAGAATGTGTTCTCTATGAAATAAATGGAAAAATAAACATAAAATAATAAAGCATGGCATAAAATGAAAGATGAGAACTGTTGGATTTGGGGTGATGGTCATATACTCTATACCAAATTAGAGGTTTAACCCATATAATTTTACTTAATCCTTATAGTAGGTAGCTGTTATCCAATCTCATATGGCTGAGGTTTTACACATGAGGAAAGCTAGGCTTAGAGGTTAAGCAATTTCATAAAACTAGTAAAGTGAATTAAACCCAAAGTTTTCTAAGTCAAACTTTGTGTTCTTTCCATAACCCCAGGAGAATGGATAGTAGTCAGGGGCAAGAAATGCAAATCTTCTTAGTTTCTCTGTAAATCTAAAATATACAGAAATTTGATCCTGTTCATGGAGATCATACCAGTGGGGCAGAAACATTCATTCTGACAATAGCAAATCTATCATTATGTGACAAAAAGGGCATTTCTCCTACTGTGACAAATTTTGAAAGGAGGAAACTTGTATCCCTAAATATATTTTAGTCTGTGTTTCCATGCCTCAAAAGCACCCAAACTAACAAAGGTACGTTGCAATATTTCCAAGTCTTTTTAGGGAAAAACTTCCTGCACACACATTAGAGTTGTAGTTAGTCCTATAAATTGTTCTCAGCAGCTCAGTAGCATGTAAAGGCTAAGCTTTGTGTCTGCGTTAATCACTCGCTGCATAGAGGATTGTACATTCAATGACCTAAGACAGAAAAGGAAAGCAGACAACCCTACTTGCTCACTGCCTGAGTGAGAGTTTGCATCACAGCTTCAATCCAGGAGTCCAAGTGCTTCAATTTCACACCCACTTACGCCTATCACCACAGATAAAATGGACAAGGACTGTGCTAAGAAGGTTAAAGAGAAAGTGGTTTCCAGGAAGTTACTGATGCAGAAGTTGTGAGTATAATGACCAGAATGACAAAACATGTAAAGAGACAGGCAAAACAATCTCAGCAGGCTTGAAAATGTTGGGGTCAAGAAAACTGTTCTGAACTTTTGTTTCAGAATAAGGTATTTGGTACTTAAATTACAATTCATCCACCTTTGATAATATTTCCCCTTCACAAATACATTTAGTAATAAATTCATAAGTATTACATGACTACGTAAATTAACAGCTCCTTAACGGGTTTTAAAAATCGTTTTTTTTTTTCTTTTGGTTCATCATATTAAAAAAAAACCAAAAACAAACAAACAAAACAGAAGAAACAATAAAATCAACCAACCAACCAAAAATCTATAGCAGTTTTGCTCTCTTTTTCATGGAGTTTCAGTTACTGATAAAGAGATTCTCATAATTTTAAATATTCATATAAACCTGTACCCAGGTATTTAAATAGTAATCTACATTATTCTAGACCTTATTTTAAGGGTATTCAGGCCTGAGCCGGTTAATCTTGGTTTGTTCTCCCCACTAGATTTGCGGTCTGCCATTCTCTGCTCTGCTTTGTACCCTATGAACTGCACCATCTAAAGTTCCTTGGCCCCTAGCTCATATTAGTAGCAACCAGAGTCAGGAGGCTCCAACAGGAGTTTTAAGTGGTGGGGCCTGAGGGAGTTCTTAGCCCTCTGCCTGCCTGCCTCAGTGCCTTGACTCTAATGACACCTACCCTCCTCCAACCCTGCCCTTTAGGACCCTGAGCTCTCTTCAAGCTCAGATACCATAGTTTTCTCCACTTGCTTCTTCAGGCATTGGGTAGCTGACAACTTCCCACTGTTGCTTTTCCTTGGGCACTTCACCCTTAACTCTGACCGTACCTCTGTAAAAGGTCCTTATCCTTAAAGGGCTATTTACAGACGTATGGTCAGAGTTAAGGCACCCTCTAAGGGTTTCCTCAGGTAAACCCTTGGAGGGTGTCATCTGTGTCTTGGTGGAACTCCAATACAAGGCATTTTTGGAAGAAATATATAATCTGACAGAGTAAAATAAGAAATGATTAGGACAATGGGGAATCATTAATGCAAGGATTAAATAATGCCAGAGAAAATGTTAGACTTCAGAAATCCATTCCAATCAAGTCCTGCGGTCTGTTGTTAAAAGTGGGTTCTAAATTTGATTCTAAGCTTTCAGAAACAAGAGGTTAATTTCCTGTGAAGTCAACAAAGCTTAAGCTTCAGGACCTTTCTCTTGCAGAGGATTTCCAAGGCCCTGGGAGGGGACCTAAAAATATGTTTACATGATAATTCATTTTTGTAAAATTTACATAAATGTGATATTTCAGTTATAATTAATAAAGACCATTGTCTCTTTCTAAGACAACGTTATCCCTGTTACATTCTCCCCTCCTATTGAGTGGCTAAACAATGGCCGTGGGTAATTTGAGATCCAATTGTGGTGAAGGTGAATTTTGGATTCTTTATATTTGGGTTTTGTAGAATCTTTTCTAGATGCTTGATGTTTGGGCAAATATCAAGTATTCAACTCAACTAAGTTTAGGTTGGTGGAGGGGAAATTATAATATCTTAGAATATAGAATAAGTTAAAAGAGAAAATAAAATCTTTAAACATTAGACTGAAACTAATGTTAAATTTATCGATCATGGCATATGTCAGAGTGAAAAGAACAGGGGACTCAGAACCAAGTCACCTGCATGCTAATTAAGCTTCAGCACTTTCATGGCAGTGGGCAAGACACTTGACCTGAATTTTATTATCTGAAGAATGATGGGGTTGGCATTGTGTTTCTTAGGTTCTTTCTCCATCTTAAGCCAACCATGACAACTTGGTCTTATAAATAGTGCCTGGATGTAAAGAGCTCTAGCTTCCATGACTTAATTTTTTTGGACAAGTTACTCAATCTCCTTTTTACTCAATTTCCTCAAGGGCCAAATAGAGATAACATTATATTCCTCTCTTTCTGAATGTGTTTGGCAGGAATGGTGAAAAATTATATTGTTCTTCTACTAAAACCTAGTGTACCTTAGTGACTAATGTAACTCAGAAAACTCATTTTATACATACTAACATTGGAGAAAAAATAATCTTGGGAACTTGCAGGTATTTTTCACATGAAAACAAAGTATATTAAAGTACATTTTCATTCTCATAGCACTTTCTTTTTTTCCCTCACAGATCTTATCAGAATTGTTAGTTGTACATTTATCTGTGTGAGTTACATATTCTGTTTTTTTTCCTCTGAAAGGTGACGTTCCTAGTGAATGGCACATAATAAATACACAGTAAGTGTTTGTTGATTATTCATGAATGAATGAATGAATGAATGATGGCTAATTATGTGCTTAATTCACGTAAGGTGATAGAAACAAGCATGGCCACAATTTTTTTATTTGAAAAGAAGATACCTAGCTCATTTCCAAAATTTAGACACAAACATACATGGCAAAATATGCATCTCATATACCTGAAAACTGATACCTTAGCCTTCTTGGTGCCTCAAACCAGATCCTGTTCAGACATGTTATAATAAATTATTATAAGCTTATTTTGGTGCAAAAACATTGCAAATGCATGCATAGTTTTTTCATAACATATATTTTCTATGAACTTTTTGAAGATCATGTATATAAAATATGAGCATGTGTGTACATTTATATATATAAAACTTTCAAAAGAAAAATATGTGATATGAAATTTAAATGTCTTTCTTCATAACACTAATAATGGAATCTTTTTCTCTGAATCAAACCTGATATTTAGGAACTTTAAAAATATATTTAGGCTTTGTTAGAAATTCTACCACACGTATATAGATATTTTCTCTATATATGAGAAAAAATATATGATATATATCATAAATGTATATATCTATATATGATACATATATAGAGAGACGATCCATATACATATGGCAAAATATGTGTGTAAATATAAATATATGTCCCAAAACTACTTAAAGTCACTGAATGCACATTTTTCAAAAAGCATATTTTTAAAAATCACTTTTAAATTAATATAATAGCTTTTTAGATTGTCAGGTTATACCTTCTTGAGAACTAGAATCTTTTTAATGAGACAATATATTATCTGAAATCATTGATGCCTTATGAAAAGTTAATGTTGACAATGCCCCAAAGAAATTAGCAGCTTACAAACAAATGACTTATTTTAAGAAAGGAGAAGATGATGTGATGTTCAAAATGAAACCAACCACATCGATTTGTGAGGAAAAATTAATCTTGTTCGTGCCCTAAATGAGAAAGACTGACAATTGACAGGACCAACAACAGCCAGTATCTTAGATATCTCAGTTGGTTCAGCTTACCCAATTTTGACTGAGAAAGTAAAGTTGAGCAAACTCCACTGATGTGTGCTAAAACCACTGTGGCCAGATCAGCTATGGAAAAGAGCAGAGCTTTAAATGGAAATTTTAAACAAGTAGGATCAGGATCCTGAAGCTCCTCTGCAAAAAAAAATTGTAACAGGAGATAAACATGGCTTTACTAGTATGACCCTGAAAACAAAGCACAATCAAAGCAATGGCCACCAAGAGGTAGAAGTGATCCAGTCAAAGCAAAAATGGATCAGTCAAGAGCAAAGGTCATGGCAACAGTTTTAAGGATGGTCAAGGCATTTTGTCATTGACTTTTTAGAGGGCCAATGAAAAATCGCATCTGCTTATTATGAAAGTGTTTTGAGAAACTTAGCCAAAGCTTTAGTAGAAAAATATCCAGGAAACCTTCACCAGAGACTCCTTCTCCACACAACAATGCTTCTGCTCATTACTCTCATCAAATAAGGGCAATTTTGCAAGAGTTTGATGGGAAATCTTTAGGTATCCACCTTACAATCCTTCTTTGGCTCCTTCTGACTTCTTTTTGTTTCCTAATCTTAAGAAAGCCTTTAAAGGACACATATTTTCTTCAGTTAATAATGTAAAAAGATTATATTGACATGGTTAAGTCCCCAGAACACTCAGTTCTGTAGGAATGGACTGGTATCATCACTTACAAAACTGTCTGATATCATCAAATACAAAAGGGCTGGTATCATCACTTACAAAAGCGTCTTACACTTTAGGAAGCTTATGTTGAGAAATAAAGTATATATATATATATATTTTTTTGAGACAGAGTCTCGCTCTGACACCCAGGCTGGAGTGCAGTGGCGCGATCTCAGCTCACTGCAACCTCTGCCCCTCCAGATTTAAGCAATTCTCTGCCTCAGCCTCCAGAGTAGCTGGGATTACAGGTGCGTGCCACCATGCCCGGCTAATTTTTTTTTTTTATTTTTTATTTTTTTAGTAGAGATGGGGTTTCACCATCTTGGCCAGGCTGGTCTTGAACTCCTGACCTCATGATCTACCTGCCTCGGCCTCCCAAAGCATATTTTTATTTTTTTAATTCCATTTTTTCCACAGACTTTTGTGGTTCTTTCATATCTGCTACATAAAAATGAATAACTTTCTCAAATTTGAGTCAGCACAATAACACAGAATTTGCCTTATATTAAAGAACTTTAATTTTTGGTTCTTTCCTTCCCCATTGTCTGTCTTTCTATTTTTTCTATGTTCTATTACTTTAAATTTTCTATTTCCACCTCACATACTGAACTTTTATTTTGGCTCTCATATTTTTAATTTCTCAAAGTTCTCTCTTGTTCTCTGAGTTTTAAAAATATATAATTCACTTTTTATTTCAGAGATACAATATACAGTTACATTTAATTCAGGACAATAATTTATAACTTCTTTGAATTTATCTTTGGCACCCTGAAAATCTTCATTTTTAGGGTTGTTTTTACCTCTTTTATTTAAATTTTTAATTTTATGGGTATTCCTTAATTTATTTAGGAGTAAAACATGAATAAGTTGATTGGAAACTCTACCTCTGTCTGTGTACGGTACATCTAATCAATGAATTTCACAGAAATGCAAATTCAGCTTTCCGTTAGAGATATTCAATGTTTAAATATGTCAAGAACTTTTAGTCTGAGTTGCCCAGGGTCTGTTGAGTCTTTCCCTGAAGGTAAATGGTACCAATATTTAGGGTTGAGAAGAGTAAGAAAATGAAGCATACTCTCCTTTTTCTTCGAGTATTTTACCCACCGAGTTTGTCCATCATGTTACCCCATGCTCTTATGATACTCAGGAGCCAAGTCTAAATATTACTTGATTTCAGGAACATATGGTGATTTGAGTGACTAGTAATAATTTATAAATTAAATTAGATGAATTTATGATATATGGCTCCAGTTCTATTTTTAAAAGTAATCTATTTATGTATAGCTAGTATATCATAAACACATCCTAAAAATTTCTCTGGAAAATTTTCCTTACATTAACATTAGAATCTCTCATAGTTGCAATTTATATCCCATTGCTCTCATTTTTCTCCCAATGGAAATCAAGTTCCTCTTAATAAAGGTTATATTAAAAGAGGGCCTAATTAAAAGTAGGCCAGACATGTCAATTCAGATTTCAGTGACCCCATTATAAAATGTAAGATTAAATCTCAAGAAATGGTCAAATTCTGTATTTTTTTAAATGTTGTCTAAAAAATACATCTTTTGTAACTTGTTTGCCTCTGAGTTGGCAAGATTATTATAAAAAGATGGAAATTGAACTTTAAAAAAGTATAGTTTAAACTGTAACAATGCAATAGAATGAAAACTAAGAAGTAAATGGCTAGGAAAGGCATTGTGTAGACTCAGGAAAAAAATAAATAACATTCAGATCAATAAGTAAGACAGACAAGGTAGATAAACCAAGTAGATTAAATCCAGAGTGACAGGGACAACCGGAGGGCAGACATGAGAGCTATCAAGACTATACAGGAACATTACAAATTCTAGGACACTATGACGGAGAACAAGACAAAGATTGCAAACTAACATTCCAAGCTAGATTTATACCGTGTCTGTTGCCACATATTTCAGAAAATTTAAAATTAATAAAAAATCTATATTTCCATTTTTTCTTAATAACATATCATGTCAGGAAATACTTGCCCACATTTCTAAATGACAGAAGTCATGAGGAGCTGAGAAGCAGATGTCCTCTTCAGATAGTTTATTAGTGTTCCTACCAGCCGCATAGTGTAGGTAGTCCTATGCACTTACACCTGGCACTCTTTATCCACTTAAGTATCTGCTTGGTCCAAGCAGGCCCCCGCATTTGCTATGTCTTATATGGGGCATTTGCAAACACAGAGGGACACTGCCTTAAAGGTATAATGAAGGAAACCATTAGCAGGTATTTATAAACTTAAATCAGACGTCACTTCTCTGCTCACAATCTTCCATTAGTCCTACATCTCAGGAAAAATGGAAGCCAAAGACCTTGCAATATTGACACAATCTCAGCTCATAGGCCACAAAATTCATCTTGATTCCAGTGGCCCATCAAATATTCTTCATGTAAACATGTCCTTAATATAAAGCAATACATATTGTAGAAAAATTAAATAGAAAACATGTAAAGGGAAAATATTACTCATAATTCCATTGTCTAAAACAATCACTGCACTAGTTGCTTTTAGTACATATAATTTTTGTAAGTCAACTTTTAAAAATTTAATAATAACGATGCAAACAAATTTTCCAAATCAACAAAATTTTTGAAAATATTTTTGTTTTAGGGCTGTATCATCTTATCTTATGATATCATAATGTAATTATTGCCAGATGTTTGGGTACTTAGTTTCTAGAATGGGGTATTATAAATAACTAGCTCCATGTAAATCTTTATTAATATCTCAGATTACTTTTGCTTAATAAATTCTAGAAAACAGAATTATGAATCAATTTATTTAAAAATGCATAGGTACATGTACCCAACTTTACATGTTTCCAGCAATGTGTATATTAATCTAACCAACATCAACTATTTTTATTAAAAAAAATTTTTTTTTAAGAAAACACTGAATTAGCCAGGCGCGGTGGCTCATGCCTATAATTCCAGCACTTTGAGAGGCCAAGGCGGTTGGATCACCTGAGGTCAGGAGTTCAAGACCAACCTCGCCAACATGGTGAATGGCAAAACCCTGTCTCTACTAAGAATACAAAAATTAGCCAGGCGTGGTGGTAGGTGCCTATAATCCCAGCTACTTGGGAGGCTGAGGCAGGAGAATCACTTGAACCTGGGAAGCAGAGGTTGCAGTGAGCTGAGATTGTGCCATCACACTCCAGCCTGGGCGTCAAGAGGGAGACTCCATCTCAAAAAAAAAAAAAAAAAAAAAAAGTGAAAGAAAAAGAAAACATTGCATCAACTCCTTATGTGTCCTCTGTCATTTTATTTGTGGTGTTTGTTATACAAAATTTTTAATTGTGTGGAGTCAAATACAGTTATTTCGTTATGGTCCCTTCCTTTGACTTTCATGATGAATAGTGCTGTTACTGCTAACAGCATAGTCTGATAAATTTCATGAAGAATTATAATTTTTTATTTTTTTAACTAACAATATTCTGAAACTTAATTTGATATATGGTAAGATATGAGTTTCTACACTATTTTTGTTCTTGCCAAATAACTTGTGCAGAGCATTATATGATTGAAAGTTATCAAATTAAATAAAAATATTACAGTAATTTGTTGTTCTGAATTTATTTTCTTTGGTTCGATTTCAACCTTCAGGCTACCCTGATTGTTGTCTTGCTTTATATTTATACAACAGCTTTTATCTTCAAATAGGGTATTCTCTATTTGGAGGTAAAACAAAATAAGATAAAATTACTTCAAGTAAAAACAGACTGGGTTAGTTGTACACTTGAAATAATGCTTTATTTTCAAATTGTTTGAAATATTACCTGATTCTTGTAAAATACAGTTAAAATTCAGTGAGGGTATATCTGACCCACAGTGGGTTTTGGAAAGAAAGATTCACCTGTAAATGTAGAGTGGGAAGACACTCATCTGCAACTGGTTCCCCAGTTGCAGTGGCCAGTGACTTCTTCCTTGGATCCCGGATTCATGGTCAACCTTGACAGTGGAACCTCCCTTGTCTGGCTAACTAAATCACCCAGTAACTTCTTATTATTTGACCTGTCTGTCTCACATTGCTCTTTACTTATAGTATTGGTGCCCATTCCCTACTCAACTAGAGCCAACACTTTAATCCAGTTGTCATACCAGACAGAGTAAAATGCACAGGTTCCTAGGTTAAGTTTAAAAATATGATACTTACGGATATCAAATTCGGAATGGACAGCTATTGAATCTCTGTTGGATTAAATGAAAATAAATTCTAAAGTATACTAACCTAGTGCCTAGTTCTATTATAATCTAATTTTTGTTGTTTTTGATATTGTTATGATTTGCTTGTGTAGAGACTTGTCTAAGTCTAGTCTAGCTATCTAATCTTGGATTAGTAGTTTGAAAAGAAAGAGAATATAAACATTGAGAAAAAAGTGCCTTTTAGTTAAAAGTGGCATGATGGAGTCAGGTGTGGTGACTAACTCCTGTAATCTCAGCACTTTGGGAGGCCATGGTGAAAGGACTTCTTGAGGCCGGAAGTTTGGGACCAGACTGAGCAATATCGCGAGACCCCATCTCTACAAAAATGAGAAAGATTGGCCAGATGTGGTGGCACATGCTTGTAGTCCTAACTGCATGGGGGGCTGAGGTGGGAGAATCACTTGAGCCCAACCTGGGAAACAAAGGGAGAAGCTGTCTCTACAAAACAAAATAAAGTGGCATGATATAGTTTGGATATTTCTCCCCTCAAAAACCTATTTTGAAATTTGATCCCCAATGATGTTGAAGGTGCAGTCTAGTGGAAGGTATTTGGGTTGTAAGGGAAGATTTTCATGAATGGCTTGGTGTCCTCCCCACCATAATGAGTGCATTCTAGCTCTATTAATTAGAGCCGGTATTTCAACAAGATGACACACCACTTTGCTCACTCTCCTTTGTCCTCTTCTTTCTGCCTATTCCCCTTAGCCTTCCTCCATGATGAAAGCTTCTTGAGGCCCTTACCAAAAGGAGATACTTATATCATCCTTCTTGTACACCTTGCAGACTGTGAGCCAAATAAATTTATTTTCTTTATAAATTAATCAACCTCCAGTATTCCTTTATAACGACACAAAATAGACTAAGACATGGAGGCACACAATCTAGTTTTTTCTTTAAAAGCTAGTTAGTTAAGTACATTTATGACATATTTTTGAGTATTTGTTTAATGCTGCTCTAAAACTAATCTAATTTCCAAGTCCAATAGAGATCTTAATACATATATATTATTTACCTATTTTATATACATGTGTATGATTTACCTATTTATCTGAATGTATGCCTCAAAGGAAGAATGAACTAACTATAAGATCAATTGCCACTGATATCATGTAGCTCTTCTGGTTGCTGATACCCGGGTTTAGAAATTAAATTCTATCCTGTTGGGTTGCTCTAGTTATTCCATTCAGAGTGGAGCCTCAAAGACTTTAGGATTAAAGGGGTTGAAGAGCTCTCAGCAAGGTTAACCAGCTCTACCACAGTTCAAATAGATGAAGAGTCCAAAATGCTCTAAACGCCGTTACCAAAGTGCATAGCTGGGCCTACCTTTCAGCACACACTTCAAAACCTGCCTCTCTCTACCCTGTGCACTACTGGTCTCTTTCTCCCCTCTCTTGCCCTGCTGCTTACTTTGTACAGATCTATTTTTACTGCCTCTATCTTTTCTGCTTTCTTATTTTTTTTCTGTTCCTTAATTTATTGTCTTTTTCCTTCTGGTTGCATTCTTCTTTTCTCCTCCTACACTTACCTGACAACAATATACTTGTGTCTTAGTCCGTTAAGGCTACCATAACAAATACCACACACTGGGTTGTTTATTCATGACAGAAATTTATTTCTCACAGTTCTGGAGGCTAGAAATCTGATTTTGAGGTAGATCTTTTGTTTGGCAAGAACCAACTTTCTGGTTCATAGACAACACCTTCTCACTATGTCCTCACATAGTGAAACGGGCAGGGAGTCTTTCTCAGTCCACTTTTGTAAGGGCGCTAATCCCACTGTCATCATCTAATCACTTCCTGAAGGCACTACCTCCTAATACCATCCGTTGGGATTAAGACTTCAACATGTGAATTTTAAGAGGTCACATTCAGACCATAGCAACCCATGAAAAGCATTTTTTGTTATTTGACTATTTTTTAAGTGTTTACTGTTCTCAATTATTTCTCTATGGGAAAAATATACTACATTAATTTTTAAATGATGCTTCTCTATTGAACATATCACTAAAGTGTATTTTGGTTTACTTGTTTGTCTGTTAAAAAAAACGATGGCCCTGCTTATCAGAGCCACTTATTTTTCCTAAGCCACCTCAGTCTAAACCTCAATATAGACTGAGGTTTCAAACGGAATGATTCATTAATGCTGGCAGATAGGACTGCCTGTGGTGGATGGCATGTTGCCCACCAAAATTTGTGCTTCTCCTTTCATGTATTTTTTTTTCCTGAAAAGCAGCTACCTAGCCAGGGACTTTATTTACCAATACTCTTTGTGTCTAGGTGTGGCCATGTGACTACTTTTGCCAATGAAATTGTGAGCAGAAGTGGCTCTTCCATTCCAAAATGAGCCAGTGTGCCTTCTGTACAAGGGTTCTCCTTTCTCTACTTGAATTCAAGAGACCCTATGTCCCTTAAGGGTGCAGATCCACAAGGAAGAAATATGAATCCTTGCACCACCCAATGAAGAAAAGCCACCCACAAAGCAGGAGCACGTTCACTGAACTGTTACATGAGCAAGAAATAAAGTTCTATTGTGTTCAGTTTGGGGTTTATTACAGCAGCAAACATTACCCAAACTAGTGCACAATTGATTTTGATTTTTTTTGTCTAGACTTGAATACTTTTATATCAATCTAACAAATATTGAATTTTATGCAAATGACTCCTATATAATTTAGAAATTAGAGAATTCTAGGATATCTGAAAGAGAAATAATTTATAGAATGTAAAAATCAGAACAACTCAGTAAAATAGGATAAGAAATTTTTTAAATGGGATTACAAAAAGCCACCATTTGTATTTGTGTGCATAACTTCAAAACATGTCAGGTAAGTCATTGGACAACTTGAAGTAATATCCTTTTTGAAATGTTTTATTATCATTATAATGTTTCTCTGATATTGTTATTACTACTATTAGCATTATTATTTTAATTATTAAATTCAAGAGTTTCACTGAATCCTGGAATTGATGCAGTGTTATTATTTTTATAACAATACGATCAATCTTATGTAACAAAAATCAAAGTGAAATTACATGAATATGAGCAATTCACACACACACACACACACACACACACACAAAATAGATGCAAAACTGGCTGTTAGATCCAAAGGCAGGAATTCTTTAAATGATCTAAACCTGGATGTATTCCTCAATTTCAGATCATTTACTTCACCCAACCTTCCTTTGATTACACCCATATTCTGAATGAAGTCAGCTTTTACCCCTCACAGTTTTTCATTCTATCCACCTGTCTTTTATATGTTCCAAAGCAAGGATCACAAGCTCAACAGTTTATAGGGGCTGAAGGGCCCCTATGCATCATACTTTCCGGGAGGGGTGGGACTTGTGATAAATGTAGAAGGCTATGCCCCCTCAAGTTGATTGTTGTTTACTTTTTCTCACTTGAAAATAATGTTGACCTTCCTGTTTTTATCAAAGCCACCGTGGTCAGTATAGACTGAGGTTTTAAATGGATGGATTCATTAACACTGATAGATAAGGCTGCAGATGCTGCAGGCCGTGGGCATATGTTGTCTTACGGAAACGCTGGCCTAGTGCTTTATTTATTCATTCATTTATTTATTTGAGACAGAGTCTCGCTCTGCCACCCAGGTGTGATCTGCAGTGGCGTGATCTTGGCTCACTGCAACCTCCACCTCCCGGGTTCAAAAGATTCTCCTGCCTCCAGACTTCCGAGTAGCTGGGACTACAGATGCACACCAAAATTAGCAAGCCCAGCTAAGTTTCGTATTTTCAGTAGAGATGGGGTTTCACCATGTTGGCCAGGCTGGTCTCGAACTCGTGGCCTTAAGTGATCAGCCTGCCTTGGCCTCCCAAAGAGCTGGGATTACAAGCATGAGCCACGGCACCCAGGCCCTGAAAGTGTATTTTAAATTGGTGAAGAAAATAAAGACCAAAGATCATTAGAGATCACAGATACGTTGGCCTGTCTTTTGACTTAACATAATCTAAAGAAATGTGGCACTTTCTAAAGTTTTATTAATGAATGGATTATCAAGATGGTTATTTTTACAGGGTGATATCTCATCAAATTTAAAAAAAGTTCATGAACAAAGTAAATGAAGAAAATTTGGATGTGTCTTTTTCATGTAGCACCCACTTGATCATTACTTGAAAGTCCTTTAAAAATTCCTCACTTTCGCCGGTAGATAACTTGAGGTCAGAAGTTCAAGACCAGCCTGGCCAACATGGTGAAACTCCCTCTCTACAAAAAATTACAAAAATTAGCCCAGTGTGTTGGATCATGAGATCAGGAGTTTGAGACCAGCCTGACCAACATGGTGAAACTCCTTCTCTGCCAAATTCACCCAGTGTGTTGGTGTGGGCCTGTCGTCCCAGCTACTCAGGAGGCAGAGGTGAAAGAATCCCTTGAACCTAGGAGGCAGAGGTTGCAGTGAGCTGAAATCATGCCACTGCATTCCAGCTTGAACAACAGAGTGAGACCTGTCAAAAAAAAAAAAAAAGAAAAAGGAAAAAAATTCCTATGATCCTATTTATAAATAAATTCTGAATAATCCATTGAAACATTCAAGTTGGGGGAAAGAAAGACTGTATAATGGCAAAGTAGTGAGATCCCAAGAAGCAGATTCTAAGCTAGGGTCTGCAGTGACAAGAAGTAAACAACGTAAATAACTCTTAAGAAAACTAAGTTATCAAAGATTTGCATTGAACCAGAGCCAGTATAAATGCACTGAGGACAGTACATATTTTACTAGTTAGGAAAAGAAAACCATATGCAGCATGAAGAATGAACTTTCAGTTTTACGTAGTACACACAGTATTCCGTGTAAGCCTTTTAAGAAATACAAATATCTGAATAAAATAAACAACGGAATCTCGCCAATGTAGTACGTATTCTTGCCAAATAGTAATGTATGGAGTCCTTACTCTTTATGTATATCTCTGCCAAAATGAAAAGATGTGCACTACACAGGAATTATTTAAGATTTCTGGAATAAATCAGCAAAATGCAATTGAATAAACAATATTCTGAAATGGCTGGCTCCTCAGTAACTGTGTTTTCTTTATTTTTCATTTTTTTATTTTTTGCTTGTGTGTTTTGCAAATTTGATTAGGGACTATTAGAATTTAGAAAAAGCTTATTTTTTTCAAGAAGCTAGTCACTTTCGTTTAACTGCAGGTTAACTTGAAACCCTTGGTAACTTAGAGGTGCCACATGAGTCCTGTTATATGCACATAAGAACTGTATCATTAATTCACCACACATTCATTAGAAAGTCATTTTACTCAGCACTGTATAAAGAGCTATGGAGGACATAAAATATACTGTCCCTGTCCTAGGGGATTACACAGTCTAGCTGGAAATGCAAGACCATAGAAATATTAGGAAACAAAAGCAAAATGCATAAAAACGTAGCTTGAAAGAGATTCACAACATAGGCGCTTAAACAGCAGTTATCTGGCTATGAATTAGCTTCATTGCAATGTTGTTATTGCATTAGCATTCTAGAACTATAATACCATCCATAAAAATAGCAGGCTTTCGTTTAAGAAACAACTGAATTTTTGAAGTCAACATCATTCTCTCTCTCTCTTTTCTCTCTCTCTCTCTCTCTTTTTTTTTTTTTTTTTTTTGAGACAGAGTCTCTCTCTGTCACCAGGCTGGAGTGTAGTGGTGCAATCTGGGCTCACTGCAACCTCCCACTCCCCGGTTCAAGCGATTATCTCGCCTTAGCCTCTTGAGTAGCGGGATTACAGGCACGCGCCACCACGCCCAGCTAATTTTTTGTACTTTTAGTGGAGACGGGGTTTCGCGATGTTAGCCAGGATGGTCTCCATCTCCTGACCTCGTGATCCGCCCGTCTCAGCCTCCCAAAGTGCTGGGATTACAAGCGTGAGCCACCAAGCCACTCTTTTAAAGAACAGTACTATTTAAGTTGAAGCACTTTGTGTAAATACATACAAATAATTTTTTATCCAAATGTTAAAATTAGGCAAAGAAAAGGAAGTAGTACTGTAAGTGAAAGACAAAATGGAGGTAAACAGTGATACGTGTAATTAGAAAAATACGAGAATAAAAAGATTAGAGTAGCAGTGGTTTCATAAAAAGCAGATTCTTCAATTTCTACTGATTTGGGGTTTTGATGATTGGGAGAAGGTTCCAAATAAGAGAATGACTGAAGACCTTGTCTGAAGCTTCGCCACTAGGGAGAAATGAGAAAAGCAGAGTATGCTGCTTAGTCACTGAGGGCCCTTCCAAAGGAAGGCCTGTGGTCCCACTTACAGGGGAAGGTAGCTGGAGAAGCTGGTGCCCTGGTGATGAAAACTCCTCTTGCAGTGGATATCTCTGCAGATCTTTTTTTCATTTCCATCCATTCACTTGTGCTGCTTCTTTCTAGTCAAAATCTTGCTTCTACTTGATTTTTAGCTTTTCCTGTGAGTTGTCTTGCTCTTTCAATCATATATGCATGCTTTAGCCTCTTCCTTCACGTTGATTTCAATTTTATTTTTATTCTAACATTAATTTCACTCAAATTAATTTCTTAGTTCTAAATACCATTTTTTTGAATTTTAAGTCCAGTTATAATAATTTCTTTTTTTCTCCTTGCTTTGGATCTTCTGTATCCCCAGTTTTAAATCTTTTGTGTACTTGTTTCACTATGTTCCATTTTGTTATTGCTTTGGGCCCAGAATTTAAATTTTGTAGCAGTAATTTATCAACTTATCACATATTTCCTTTGTTTTCTCTTCTCTGTATTGATTGTAAGCAATATGCAAACCTGGAAGAGGTAATGTAAATATGTCTAAGGAGGATGGAGGATATCTTACTTCCAGCTTCTCCTGCCCTTTCTAACCATGAGTTCAGAAGAAAATATTACCTTTTTTTTCCCGACAACACCATCCACAAGCAACTAAACTGCATAAATGTTAGGACTGTGTAATAAATCTCACTATTCACAGTACATATTGAAGGAAGAGCCTGAAACACATCAGTTAGACACAATAAGGATATCCCCTGAGCCAGGGTCCAAAACATAATCTTTAACTTCCCTATCTTATATTTTACACTGATCCACAACCTATACTCCAGGTAGAACCTATGAACCCTGAGAATGTTCCTCTGCTCTCCCAATACAGTTTTAGAAAAACATATGATTGGGAGCTAGAAACACTTTGAATTAAATTTTGCCTCTTTTATTTAACTGCTTATGGCACTCTGGAAAAATTATTTCAGCTACTACTTTTGTGTTGGCTTCAAATGAATGCCGTTCTCTTCTTCCTTTTGTTCTTTGCATCTCTATAGACTGCACCTCTTTCTGGAAGAGTTTCGGCACATCTAAACATGTTGAAATACAAAATGTCCTTCAAGGTACAGCTCATAGGTCACCTGGACTTGAAATCGATTTTCCCTTTGCATGATAAACCAAGAGTAGTACCGTATTTATAGCTCTTTCAAGCTGTGATTAAATTCTAGTTCTTCTAACATTTCCTTTGTATTTGCTTTGTCACGCCTAATAAATGGTAAACATCTCAAAAATAGAAAAATAAGATTTTCATTTGAATTTCCCCTGTGACATATAGTATATTTATTTATACATGTTTGTGTAAAAGTGGTTGCATTTTTAATGTATAATATTTTTATCCCTATTTGTGGCAAAAAAAATCCCTTCTATTGTCTTACAATGTTTCATGCCATCTAAAATTTTTTAGCTTTTAAAATCATGTTATGTTGCAACTAATTTATGTTTTTACCTAAAATATTTTGACAGCATTCTAAACAAAAATCAAAGAAAGCAAACTATTAACATCAGAAAATCCTTTCTCTGTCTAACTATATAAGATGCCAACCACTCAGACAGCCTCAGATAAATTGCCTCGAGTATAGTGTCTTAAGGTCATCATATTCTATGATTCTAAAAATAGGTGTGAGATGCTTTCCAGGGAACTTCTAAATAATAGAGATCTTTAGAAATGACTTTGGCTTTGGACTGTGAAGGCTGTCCCTTATTTTATAGTATAAGAAATCTAATTATTTTAAATTTCCTTTCCCCAAGGGTACTATACGTTTAGCAACTCTTCCAGTAATTGTTCTCACTTAAAGGCACATAGAGATAGCAGAACAGGAAGTAAATAGTCCCTATTCCCTCTGCATTTGAAGGACAAAGATTTGTCCTAGGCCAATCTTAATGAAATATCCAAATGTGAAACCTGCTTCAGGAGAATTAGGCAATAAATTTAGAAATAAAAACCTTCCCAAGTTCACTAATGGGTAACAAAAAATAAGGGTCTGGAAAGAAGCCCTTAAAAAAAAAGCCAGGGAAATTTTTTTTATCATCTCTGAAATTAAGGGAAGTAGCAGGATAAAGATTGCTAGTAAAACCCCAGTGACAATTATGTAGGTTTCCAATAACATGTTAAGGTTTTATCTTTTGCCCTCTTCTAGTTTCCAGAGTCTCTTTTATTTCAGGAACACACTGTTCTCTCTCTCTAGCTAATAGAACGATAGTCAAACAATTCCTCTCACAAACAGCAGGTAGCAAGATAATCTGAGAATAACAGAGGTTATGGAGACTGATAACACTGAGTTTTCAGCATTGCTTCATACCACACACTGCTGTACATATTATCTTTTCTGGGAGTGAGTTTTTCTCCTGTTAAATGGCAATAGTAATTAAACTTACTTTCCAGGGTTTGTATGAGAAGTAAATAACTAGTAGTAAATAGAGATTCTTGAACTTGGTAGGTTACTTTCCTCACTTCCTTCTATGCTGTCTATTAGTCAAAAAGGGAAATGAGGGAACTTATCTACCAAGGATAAGAATCTCCACTTATTTTCAGTTATTTTTATTCCCATTCGAACCCTTGAAAGTGACTTTAATCGTTATTGTCATTTAATTATTACTGCACTTAACATACACACACAAACATACACACAGACAGATGCAAACAAACACATATGTATACACACACACCTACTGAGAGAGAGAGAGAGAGGGAGAGAGACAGAGAGAAATTCAGTTTAAGGAATTTTGGCTCACATAATTGTGGAGGCTAGCAAGTGTAAAATCTGCAGGGCATTCCTGCAGTCTGAAGATGCAGGGAAGAGTTGATATTGCAGCTCCAGTTCAAAGACAATCTGGAAGCAGAAGTCCCTTTTTGTGAGGAGACCTTAGTCTTTTCTCAGAAGGCTTCAACTGACTGGATGATGCCTACCCATATTATGGAGAGTAATCTGCTTTAATGAAAGTCTACTAACTTAAATATCAATTACATTAAAAAAATATCTTCCCAGCAACATCTAGACTAGTGTTTGACCAAAACTTGGGTACCATGTACTAACCAACTTGACACATAATCTTAACTATCAAACTCTGCAGTAGGCAGTAATCTCATTTCAAGGTAAGCTCAACCCAGATATTGCACACTCCTGTATACAAGGCAGCCCTGTGATCTTTGCTACCAAAGGTAAATATGAAGATATTTCTTGGAATATAAAAGGGTCTTATCCATTCATTAAGTTAAATTTTATTAAATATTTTCTCAGTAAAAATTTCTTGAAACAAATGATAGTGGAAACATAACATATAAAAACCAGTGAGATACAGCAAAAGCAGTACTCAGAGGGAAAGTTGCAGCTACAAGTGCATCCATCAAAAAAGAAGAAAAACATCAAATAAACCAGTTAGTGATGCATTAAAAAAAGAATCAGAAAAGCAAGAGCAAACCAAACCAAAAATTAGTAGAAGAAAAGAAATAATAAAGATCAGATCAGAAACAAATGGAATTGAAATGAAGAAAGTAATACAAAAGATCAAGCAAACATAATGTTGGATTTTTGGAAAGTTAAACAAATTGACAAACTTTTAGCCAGACTAAGAAAAAAAAAAGAGAAGATTCAAATAAATAAAATCAGAGATGAAAAAAGACATTATAATTGATAGTGCAGAAATTCAAAAGATAATTAGTGACTACTATGAGCAACTAAATGACAATAAATCGGGAAATTTAGAATAAATGGGCAAATTTCTAGACTCATACAACCTACCAAGATTGAACAAGAAAGAAATCCAATACCCGAACAGACCAATAACAAACAACAAGATCAAAGCAATTATTAAAAATCTCCCAGTAAAGAAAATCCTGGGACTCATGGCTTTACTTCTGAATTCTACCAAATATTTAAAGAAGACCTAATACCAATCCTACTCAAACTATTCTGAACAAGAGAGGAGGAGGAAATACTTTCAAACTTATTGTATGTGGCCAGTATTACCCTAATGCCAAAACCAGACGAAGATGCATCAAAACAAAACAAAACAAACCTACAGGCCAATATCTCTGATGACTATTGATGGAAAAATCCTCAACAAAATCATAGCAAATCAAATTCAACAATACATCAAAAAGAACATTCATCATGACTAAGTGGGATTTATTCCTGGGACAGAAAGATGATTCAACATATGCAAATCACTCAATATGATACACCATAACAAGAAAATAAAAGATAAAAGCCATATGATCATTTTAATTGATGCTGAAAGAAGCATTTGATAAAGTTTGAAATCCCTCCATGATAAAAACCCTCAGAAAACTTGAGATAGAGGGAATATGCCTCAACACTGTAAAGGTGATATATGACAGACCCACAGCTAGTATCATATTGAATGGGGAAAAACTGAAAGCCTTTCCCCTAAGATTTGGAAAACAACAAGGTTGCCCACTGTCACCACTGTTATTCAACATAGTATTAGAAGTCCTACCTAGAGCAATCCGACAAGATAAAGAAACACAGGACATCCAAACTGGAAAGGGAGAAGTCAAATTATCCTTGTTTACAGATGATATAATCTTGTATTTAGGAAAACCTAGATTCCCCCAGAAAACTATTAGAACTGAAAAAAATTCAGTAAAGATGCAGGATACAAAATGAACATACAAAATTTAGTAGCATTTTTACATACCAACAGTGAACAATCTGAAAAATAAATTTAAAAAGTAATCACATTTACAATAACCACACATCAAATTAAATACTTAGGAATTAACATAACCAAGGTAGTGAAAGATCTCCATAAAGAAAACTATAAAATATTGATGAAAGAAATTAAAGAGGACACCAAAAAATTGAAAAATATTCAATGTTCATGGATGGAAGGAATCAATATTGTTAAAATGTCCATACTACTCAAAGCAATCTACAGATTCAATTAAATCCCTATCAAAATACCAGTGACATTCTTTACAGAAATAGAAAGAAGATCCAAAAATTTATATGGAACCACAAAGGACCCAGAAAAGCTAAAGCTATCCTAAGCAAAAAGAACAAAACTGGAAGAATCACATTACCTGACTTCAAATTATGCTACAGGGCTATAGTCACCAAAACAGCATGGTACTGGCATAAAAAACAGAAACATAGACTCATGGAACAGAAGAGAGAACCCATACACCTATACTGAACTCATTTTCAACAAAGGTGCCAAAAACATCCATTGGAGAAAAAAGTCTCTTCAAAAAATGGTACTTGGAAAACTGGATATCCACATGCAGAAGAACAAAACTAGATCCCTGTCTCTCATCAAGTATAAAAATCAAATCAAAATGAATTAAAGACTTCAATCTAAGACCTCAAACTATGAAACTATTACAAGAAAACACTGGGGAAAATCTTGTGGCCATTGGTCTGAGAGAAAAGTTTCTTGAGCAAGACCCTACAAGCACAGGCAACCAAGGCAAAATAAATTGGCTCACATCCAGTTGAAAAAGCTTCTGCACATCAAAGGATACAATCAATGAAGTGAAGAGACAATTCACAGAATGGGAGAAGATATTTACAAACTACCCATCTGACAAGGGATTAATAACCAGAATATATAAGGAACTCAAACAACTATATAAGAAAAAAATCCAATAACCCAATAAAAAAATGCGCAAAATATTTGAATAGACATTTCTCAAAAGAAAGAATACAAATGGCAAACAGGCATATTAAAAGGTGCTCAACATCACTGATCATCAGAGAAATGCAAATCAAAACTACAATGAGATATAATCTCACCCCAGTTAAAATGGCTTATATCAAAAAGACACAGTAACAACAGCTAGCAAAGATGTGGAGGAAATGGAAGTCTCATACACTGTGGGTGGGAATGTAAGTTTGTAAAACCACTATGGACAACAGTTTGGACGTTCTGTAAAAATCTAAAAATTGAGCTAACATATTTACTGCTGGGTATATACCCAAAAGAAAAGAAATCAATACATCGAAGAGATATCAGCACTCCTATGTTCGTTGCAGGACTGTTTATAATGGCTAAGATTTGGAAGCAACCTAAGTGGCCATCAAAAAATGAATGGATAAAGAAAATTTGGTATACACACACACACACACACACACACACACACACACACACACACACACACACACACAATGGAGTATTATTCATCCATAAAAAACTGGGATTCTGTCATTTACAACAACGTGGGTGAGACTGGAGATCATTATGTTATGTGAAATAAGCTCAGCACAGAAAGACAAACATGGCATGTTCTCACTTATTTGTGGGATCTAAAAATCAAAACAATTGAACTCACGGACATAGAGAGTAAAAGGATGGTTACCAGAGGCAGGGAAGGGTAGTGGGGGATTGAGGGGTAGATGTGGATGGTTAATGGGTACAAAAGAAATAGAACAAATGAATAAGAAATAGAACAAATGTTGTGCTATACAATAGCACAACAGGGTAACTGTAGTCAATAATAATTTAATTGCACATTTTTTAAAAACTAAAAGAGTGTAATTGAATTGTTTGTAACTCAAAGGATAAATGCTTGAGGGGATGGATGCCTCATTCTCCATGACATCCTTATTTCACATTGCATGCCTGTGGAAACATCTCATGTATTCCATAAATCCCATAAATATATACACCTACCATGCGCTCACACATTTTTTTCAAAAATTATAAAAATAAATACATACATACATTCACAAATATTTTCTCAGTGCTAGCTCCTTTGTTAGGTGTTCCCATCCTAAAATTAATTTAGCCATCTCTTATTCACCAGACCACAGGAGGAAATATACAATGCTAGGGGATGATTACTTTATAAAGTTTTCCTTATTGTAACAAGAGAACCTGATCAACTTTGGGGGGTCCGAAGAAGTCTCTTCCAGAAAGTGATACTTAGGGTAAGAAGTGAAAGATGGGTATGTGTTAATTATACTTTGGAGGTAGAGAGAAAAGAAACTCGAGGTTCTATTAAAGGTAATAGCTTATATATGGGCCTTAAAGCATTAAAAAATGGTAACAGTAAGCTAGCAGGCGATGAGGATGAAGACTGGAAAGAAGAGCCTTTCCCACCATTCCAAACTTAAGAAAATTACAGGGAACTCTGGTCCTAGAGAATAAACACCATCTTTCTTGGTATACAAGTTAATTAGTTCGCAATTTGAAAATAAATTATTTCCTATATCTAAAAAACTATGAATATGAGTTTTGATATATTTCTTCATTAAACAGATAGGAAATTATATCCTCAAAATCCATAAAAATGAATACAATTACCAAAGGAAAAAGAACTTGTGCTGATTATAACAGATATGATGGATTGGAGCTCACTGTCTATTATAGATTCCTAATATGAATTCCTGTGCTGTCAATTTTGAAGGGCTAAAATCTACATTTTGCAGACTTCCCTGTCGGTAGGGCTCCGGATATGATTTAGTTTCAGCTTATTAGACACTGTTATACAAGATTTGGAAGAGAGATGTTTTTTCTGCCATAAAAATGCCATGAAAGCATTTTGTCCTTTGGGGAAAAGTTCCACTATTGATGCTTATGAAAAGATTTAGCACGAGGCTTCAGTTTTTTGGCTCTAGCAGCTGCTACACAGTTTTGAACCAATATTTTACATGGTAACTTCCTGTTCTCTAACTTGCAGGAAAGGGGATTACCATCAGTTAGCTTATACTACACAGTACTTAGTAGCTTAAAACAATCAACATTTATAGTTTCACAAGGTTATGTGGCTTGGCTCAGTGGTTCTGATCCCCAGGATGTTCTGCTAGGGCTGGATGGTCATATATATAGGTCTGAGGCTGGTATGGCTGGAATCATTCAGTGTAGCTGGGATTGCTCTAAATGTGGGGCCTCTCTCCTTTGGTCTCTTATTTTCCAGAACACTAGCCCTAGTCGCACACATTTTTCAGTGTACCAGTGGCCAAAGTATATCATGTGATACAGTTAATTGAAAATATGGCAAGAAAGTTTTACAGCTCTGTTTCACTGACTCTTGAATCTGGGCTGGCCTTGTTATAATAGTTATTTTGACAAATAGAATATGGCAAAAATAACAACATGCAGCTTGGGATCCTAGGTATAAAAAAACCTTGGAGTCTCAGCAATTTCTGTTTTCCTGGAAGAAAGTTAGTTATGAAATTTTGTTCTTATGAATGAACTATTTATTTTACTGATGTAAATATTTATCTGAAACACATACTAATTCCAAAAATTGTTTGACTTTCTCAGGTTCTACAGATAAAAATTCAGACTGGAATCATTCCTGAAATTTCTTTCAAGATTACAATATTAGGTTAAAGAGAAGACACAGAACTATAGACACTAAGCAGAGGAAGACCTATGAATTAGCATTTTAGCATGCACATCCAGGTTTAGTAGAACTATGAAACCACCAGGTAGCTTTGATGGTTTTGCTTAAATCTGTAATATTAAACTTCTAGCTGAATTGCATTATGAGCAAATAATCACTTGTAAATCTTAACAGTTTCTTCCTTTTAAGTAATGGGAGTGTTTCTAATCATTCTACAATTATGATTATAAATTGAACTTAGCCAATGATACAAGTTTGATCCTTACATTTTATAAAAGTAACATTACTTTTTCCCCTAAAGTTTAAAAAAGTACCAGTTCTATATTTTATATATAATATAATTCTATATATTCTGGCATTGCTTATAATGCAGTTTGACTATACAGTAATCCATTACAACTACTGAATGACAACTACAATTTTCCAAGTAGTATTATTAATACTAAGAATAGTGGGTCAACTTCATATTTGTAGAGAACTAAAAATAACCACATTAATTTGGATATGATACTTTTTTTCAGAGAGTACAAAACACTTTCCTTTAAATTATCCCATTATCTCAATCATTGGCCACTAAAATTCCATGTATTTCTTATCAAGGTCATTTATCATTTCTTTTTTTAGGGTAAGTCATCCAACTACATTTATTAAGTTCAAAATAAGTTCTAGTTTTGACATTAATAAGTTTTCAAAAATTATTCTAAGAAGAAATAAAAATAGTTAATGATAAAAATGAGACTATAAGATAGAATTTTAATTTGCTACTTTATAATTCTTAATTTCAGAGAAATTAAGATTAAAATTTTTTCTCAAAATATCTTGATAGACTTTACAATGAGCATTTACAAAAACCACAATGTTATTCTCTGGGACCTATGACTAACTTGCGTGTCAACAGAACAGAAAAATGCATTTCTTCTGAGGGGAATAGGACAATTACAGGTATCCATCGAAAAGTGTAATGATAGGGACAAGAGGATTGAAAAAGGACCCATTTGTTCAACTCTCTTCTAAATGGGAACAGTCACATGAATAGACAACTTTAACGGTGGAAGAGAACATAGAGATACAGGTCAAGAGTCAAAATCTCAAATTCCTTCCGTGGTCACACACCTAGCATAAATGTATGAAGTGGCTACACATAAGCTAATTCTGAGTGGCAGAGACTGAAGGAACTAGTGACACCATGCTCTGACTGAAAGCATTTAAGTTTCAAACATGCCTTAAACACTGAGCTGATACATCAAAATGTTTCTTCAGGTAGACTCAGGTCTGCTAGTTTGTGATTCAAGATCTTGTCTATGAGATATTTATTAATGAAGAACATGACGCTCAAAGAAAGGAAGTGTCTCGCCTAAGGTCAGAGGTAAATAAATCCCATGAATATATTCCAACTGGAATGCACACCAAAATAGTTAAATGTCACCATATAAAACCAAATATTATGTTTATTTATCATTTGATGTTAGATAAACTTCTAAGAGATCATACTGCACTGCTAATCTTGGGATTACAAAAATTAGACACTAATATAGGATGTTTATGTGATATACATTTATATTACTATAGTATTTAACATAAGAGCTCTGTACATGAATACAAAGGTATTAAATTATAATCCAAATCATAAGTACAAATTATTGGAAATATTTTATTTCCCTAATTAGTATATTCAGAATAAAGTATTTATAGAGTTATTAATCTGAAGAATTTAAAGAGATATCCAAGCAAAAACACATTTAACATTAGAAAAATTAAGCCCCAATTAGCGATGATGATGTTCATGATAGTTTAACATTATCATGTAACTATCATGGTGTGTGGTACTTGTCTAAACACTTTGCATATGTTGGTCAGCTCCATTAAACCCCAATAGAGCTCTGTGCAATAGGCACTGTTATTGTTGTTGTTTTCCTCCAGAGATATTCAAGTTATACCAAAATACCTAAGGTCCGATAATGTTAATTTAGATAAAATTATTTTGAGGAATATATTTTGGACTCCAATTAAATACTTCAGAGAACTAGCATCTTTTTTATCTTTTCTTCCAACTCTTGAAACCCAATTGGCGCAACAAAACAAATATAAAGAGAAAGCAAAACTATCCATTTACAGCAAAGAAATGAAAATACCATGACCCCAAAACACAAACTACAGAAACTACAAAATACCAAGACTATACTTTCAGGGATCATTTCTATAGTTTGTTACTAGAGAAGTTTCTCTGAACGTGTAGAGCACCGAGAACCTACAAAATACCATGAAATGAGAAGTGATGATAAAGAGTGGTCCTTCACCCTTCACCTTTCAAGAAGGATAGCGTTCCCTAAAGTATCTTGGCCAGTAAAGAAGCCTGAAGGTGAAGCCTGGTGAAGGTGGGAGGGGAGAGATCTCATGACTTAAAGAACCGAATCCAATTACATACACGGTACATGAACACCAAAAACTGAGAGAAGAGCTCCCACCAAAAGGTTGGGTAAGAATGTGTATAAGACTAAACTCTGATGGAAGCTGCTGCAGTCCACTCACTGTCAGCCACACTCTCCTTGTGCTCACTTCCCTCCAAAAGCCCCATTCACTCACCCTCCCTTATGCAATGTTTCAGACAAATATTTGGAGGCAGTAAAGTACAGTGGTGAAGGCTCTGGAGACAGCCAGGTTCAAATCATCATTCCACCACTGTGAATCCCTGGGCACACTTAACTCTCTGCACAACTTTCTTATATAGGCCAGAAGAGCATAAAAATAGTAGGATTCAAAGATATCTGTCTTAGTCAGTTTGGGCAGGTATAACAGAGCACAATAGCCTTGGTGGCTGATAAACAACGGAAATGTATTTCTCATAGTTCTGGGAGCCAGAAGTCTGAGATCAGGTTGTCAGCATAGTCAGGTTCTGGTGGGGACCCTCTTCCATGTTCTTAGCCACTGACTTCTTTATTACTCACATGGCAGAAAGAGAACTTGCGAGCTCTTTGACCTCTTCTTGTAAGGGCAATAATCTCATTCACGAAAGTTCCATTCTCACGAACTAATTATGACCCAAAGTCCCCAGCTCCAAATATCATCACATTAGAATTAGGATTTCAACATATGAATTTGAAGGACGGTAAAAACATTCAATCTATAACAATATTTTATCCTAAATATAATATCAAACACATCTCAAACATTTTCATACTACTAAAAAACAATCGGTATTTGAGAATGAGGGTACATCAGCTTTCAGTAATGATATTACCATAAAAAATGTGTTTAAAATTATTTATTATATTCTAAAAATGTAGGATACTATGAGAAATAAAAGTAAATTAAGACAAATGAGAACATTTATCATTTTAAAAAGGACAAATATCATTCAGCATAGTTGACTCATTTTAAAATAATCCTTTTATCCCATGAATGAAATTTCTGTATTCAATTTTGCTGATGGTGACTTTCCTATTGACTCTCATGCTTTTAGTGAAAATTAAATTGCACAAAAATACCACACTGCAGATGTTTTAGTTGGGCTACTTGTAATTTATAGATAGTGTAACTCTAAAGATCACAATGTGTAGCATGCTAAAATACTTGAATCATATCTGACGTTCACATATTTAATAACGAAGTTTCTGGATGAAGAAGAAACAGAAAGCCAAATGCTCTCTTCGGCTTTTCATATTTAAGTCATGATGAAATCAAGGCAACTTGCTCATTGATAGTTGTAGAATTTCTGCCACTTTAAACATA
Organism: Pongo pygmaeus; assembly: GCF_028885625.2. Taxonomy (NCBI): domain Eukaryota; kingdom Metazoa; phylum Chordata; class Mammalia; order Primates; family Hominidae; genus Pongo; species Pongo pygmaeus. The sequence goes on along the minus strand of NC_072378.2, from coordinate 67,968,480 downwards.
TTAACCCTGAAGTTCTACAATGCATTGCCTTCTATAGGCAAAACACACATGGATACTAATGGCAGATCTAAGCAAATATACACAATTTAAAAAGGTACAAAATTGGCTGTATAAATTCAAATGTATATTTTTATCCTAGTAATCTCAAGTTTAAAACTCCAAAAATAATTAATAAAATATAAATATTTTTCAAGTACTAGAATATAATTTTGTATTTTACATGATTTATTATGCAAATTTGGTAAAGCATGCATTTTTAAAATCTAAATGAAAACTTGATTCAAAAATCAGGAAACACTTTCAACAACTTTTCAAAATGGGTCTAATGGAGAAGAGTAGTAAAAATTATACGATGAACACAAACTATAATTTATTGTTTACAAATGCAATGAAAACTCTTACTCAAAATTTAGTCTTCTTTGTATTTATTTATGAAACTTTAGGAAAATGAATTGAAATAACAGAGGTAAGTCAAAATAAAATAAAAGTTGTTTAAATGTTTATCTTATGTATTTCAATTTACTTTTCCATATAATATTGTTGAAAGCTGACTTCCATATAACATTGTTGAAAGCTGACATAATGGGTTTACTAGAAAGTTATTATCTATTTAACCAAAAAGTTTATATAACATCAGAAAAAAACTTATACTATATATTATAATATAAATAATAGCAATTCTGGAAACTTTGGGGGTTAATTTTTTTTGTCTTCCCATTTTCCCTTATAAGTGAGTAGTTCTGAAATAGTGGTTTTGTAGTTAATTTGTTAAATAGAGTCAATAAAGAAAGGCACCAAACACTATTTTCATGATTCTCTTGGGATAACATTAATATATATGCATAATTGATTTTTAAAGCTACAAATAATATTTTTATAGATGATACATTGTGTTCTAAAGTTTCTATAGCAGATGAATTTTATATTCTAATATTGTTTTGAGATATACTCATTTATCATTTTTGTGTACAGACACTAGAATACAACTTTTATCTTTAACTCAAGACTCCTAAAGCAATTGTTTAACAGATATTGAAAGAAATTTTTTTATAATTTTTAATACAACTTCTAAAACACATTACCTGTGACCACAGCTTTAATTATTCACCAAACATTCCTTACTTAAGCCTCAGAATTCTGATTTTTCTTTTCAATATTTGACTACTCTGGAATAATACCCAAAATCTCGCCCTATCCTGGGAACTTCACTTAAATTCCCACTTTATCTTAGATTATTTTTCTTATTGATAATGTAAAATAAATTTACCTCTGAAAATTAACTTAGACTCCCCTCTCCAATGGTTTCATATTTTCCCCAAAATTAGTAAGCACTAAAGTTACATGAAAGGGACTATTCTAAGCTGCTCAGATTTGTTAATTTGTTATGTGGTAAATCCATAGCCATTAAGTGACAGAGCTATAATATCAAATTCTATTTGTTTTTACATAGGACATTGCCAATTTAATTATCTGCCAAAACCTCAGACTCATCATTTCTGCACCATACTTGGCTCAACTTGAACCAGCTTCCCTTTGCAAATTCCTGACTTGTGCCAATATCACAATCATCAAAAGTGAAGCCTTTTATTTCCCTCTGGTACTTTGTTTAAAAAATTTATGACCCCTTGCCACTTTAAATGTTTCAAACTGATCACACTGCTTTTCATCATTGTTTTTCAATTACTTCTGCTGTAATCAATTTATTTTTGGATTACTGCAGAAGCCTCATCATGGTCCCATTAAGGCACCTGGTTCCCTAGTCCCCTTCCCAGATAGTCTAATTTTGCTAGCTTAAATTTCACTCAACCTCTACCTCCTTCATGATAACTATTTGCCTGTCTCCCTGCACCCTGATCACAAATTCCTTCTGAAGGTCCCCCACTACCATTAGATTAAAATCAAAAGCGCCTAGCCTTTATTTATTTATTTAGCTTTATTTAAAGCTGTTTCCTTCACTCAAATTATATTCCTGCCAATCATTGAAAGTCCAATCTAAATCCAAATAGCCATAGGCCACAAATATATATATATATATATATATATATATATATATATATATATATATTTGGCCACCTATAATGCTATAATGTTTGTTTCTTCCCAATAATGGCAAAAATCTTAAATAATCTTCTCATTTTGGGTATTTATTAAATATATTCCCTATTTATATTCAATGGCTCTGACTTGAAGGCTAATAATGTAATATACAAATAAATCCTGTTTGCCATTACTATCTCATGTAATACTATACCTAGAGGCACTTCTTGAAAAATTAAGGTCCAAAAAACATTTTTTTTGTATGTAAAATCATTGAATTCATAGTATACTACTTCACTGTGATGCTTTATATATGTTAGTAATTATATATTTATAAATAAATACATACAAATATATAATTTTTGCAAAATGATTTTAGACTAAGAAGAAAGAAAACACTAAGAATCATGATTTTCTGACAGCCATTTATCCAGCTTATTTCATATAAATTGTGTACATGCCTGCTATCCACAACTATTGTAACATAGCATGAGTTAAATTAACGTTTTGCTGAAGAGAAGAAACTTATGGCAAAACTCAATCTTATTTGTTGATAAGATCTTAAAAATTGGAATTACTGTGTAAGAGTAATTATAAAACAACATCCCTTGCTATGTAACTGAAGCATTTAGCTACAGATGAGACATTTTAAAAGAAGTCCATCATGGTTTACTTTACAAGTGTTTCAATCTTATCTTTATTGTCATTCTATTAAATAAGCCTACAATATACCTAGAAATTTGGATATATGGAAGTAAAATTTTAGAAGGATGGAATATCAATTTGAGTGGCTCTGAATAATTTGTACCTTGAAAGGAGAATTCACACCATTAACTTCTGGTATGGTCTACACAAGGTAATTGTGTGTATAATGATTATTTATTTTTAAAATTAAATTAGAAAAGTAACTTTTTCCCTGCAATCTGAGAATGCAGGCTCATTTAACATCTTCCATTGAAAGTATCCCAAAGTATCAACATACTAAATGAAAACAAAGGAAGTGATACATAAAAAAGATTCACTAAAAAAGGTAAAAACACATAATATTAAAATATATTTTAATACTGTACTTATATGAAATATAAAATATACAATCTAAAAAATATATTAAACATCTGAAAGGTTGTGAGCCTAGTCTTTATCTAGTCAATTCAACATTAATTTCTGCTGAATATGACATCGGCTATTACTATAATATTGTTTATTGCCTAAAATGTGCTTATACGAATTTCAAGGACATTCTATCATAATTATCTGTATTAACTTCAAGAACTGGCTTTCTTTGTTGCATTTATATTAAATTGAAGTATGGTTTTAATCAGTGTTATTCATATTATGCATATAAATTTCAGCTATTCTACAGTAAAGGATTCTCAATTTGTTTTTCAAGGAAAATCACTATGGCAAAAGAAAGCCAGAATTAATAGTAGTTAATCCTTCCTAGTGGTTGTGTGTGCATGGAGGATCAGTGTAAAAGATGGTTACTGCTGTGTTAAGTTTCATTACTCCAGCTGTCAAACAGATGTTCAAAACAAGTAAATTGCCCTGGAATGGTTTTCTAAATTCTTCTTCTTAATCTGTTAAATTATGCAAATGCTAGAATATTTTTAATCATGTACCTAAAGTCCTTTCACATAATTCACATGATATAAGAATTCTGGAGTAATTTAAATACAACTTTTAAAAAGATAACGTATAAAAATAATTTATATTAGAGATGACAGGATATATATTTGTGTTGTGATATAAATGTAATAGTTACAAATTACATTAAAAAGTCAATAAAAGTCATTCTAAATATATTTATGGGGAAATACGCTTTCTTAGCATATATAAATATGAAATAAATTCAAGAAAACAAAATAAATAAGAATAAAATGGAAACTTTAAATCATCTTATGTACTTTACAGATAATTAATTTTGTTATGTTTTCTCCTTCGTACTTTTTTACTGATAATGACCTACATAAGTTCTCTGAATTGTCTTTTTTTTTTTGGAAAAAATGAAGTAGCTGTTCTTTTTATCAAGAAAAATAATTTTGTTTTGATTACTTCCTCTGAGGAAACCATCACATCCCCAAAACACTGAATCACTTATCATTAAAAAAAAAATTGCATCAGCTTGATTTTCAGTAATTGAGTGTTAGTTACCACAATTAAGAAAATTCCACAAAAAATTATTTTAGTTAGGATGGATCAGGATTTATTTCTTTTCTAATAGGATATTTATTTTTGGTTCTCAGGTAAATAAAAGTTGAGAGTTACAAAAGAACTTATGAAAACTATTTTCAAGACAAAAATTAAATAAAATATTCTCTAAGCCAGGGAATGAACTTTTCACCTCTCTTTCTTTTATAGGTATCCTGTATCTTCTGGTACTAGAGATGCTTAATCTAACTATAAATTATTTTTGTCTAATAGAAATGACATCTTACCAACTTAAAATCATTAAAAGATAATTGTAATTCTAGTTTTATTTTGATCTTCTATAATCATAATTACAGAAAAGATTAAGCAGCTCGTTGTGTTAATATGGTGCTAAGTAAAGTTCAAGGTAATTAAATAGCAAAGCCTTTAACATCTATGCCCCTGTAACCTAAGACATTTAAATTTTTTGAAAACAAAATGTTAAACATAGACTAAACTTATATCTAAATAAATATGTATACTAATTTAAAATGTAGCAATTCAAAAAACTTTGTGTTAGTGAATAAAAAGTAAACTTTGCACGTCTCATAGCAGGTCGAAATTAATACTCCATTTTTTATCACTTGGAGGTTTCCTGGGAGAGATGAGATTGCAGAATTCTTTGAGCAATAGGCTTGGTTAAAGAAGAAAGTCCTTTTATTAGTGAGGACACAGGCAGGCTATAGCTTGGAAAACACTAGGTGGAAGAAACATTACCAGACAGAGGCCACTAAACATATCTGGAGATGTACTTTGCAGGATTTAAAATACATATATTTTTCTATTTGAAACCATCCTATAGTTACAAAACATGGGATAAGCTAAGTTCTTTTTGAGTTTTTAACTAATATTGTGTTATATGTATCTTTACAGAGTGGTGGTATAGTGTAAGGGCTCAGAGAATGAACTTGAATTCAGCTCTGCCTCTTCTCAATGTGATACTATGCAAGTCACTTAACTTTTCTGTGTCTCAGTCTTTTCATCCAGAAAACAAAAGTAATAATAATAGCTATCTCATGGGGCTCTTAGGAAGAATGAAAGAGTTAATATTTAAAATTTTATCTGACACACAGGAATGATTCATTAGTATTGTGATTATGAAATACACAAATAAATAAATACAAAGTATGGGCTTAGTAGTCTGTTGTTTGTTCCATCTGAATTCTCAAAATATCTACTACAGATGGTAAATTTCCATTAATGGATTACTAAAATAGCCATTTCCCATAGATGCCAGGTTAACAGAAAAGTTTATACATTTGGGGTTAAGTTGTGCAATGCCAGTTGTGTTTAATTAACCAAATACATAATTAATCAAAATAAATATGTTAGGTTGATATTACCTGAATTAAGCAAAGATCTATAAAAATTTGCATATAGTTTCACCTATTAATTTTGCTACACTTGTTCAAAGGCAAAAAACTGAGTGTTTTTAAAAGTGTTTACAAAGTCTAAGGTTTGATAAAACTCTTTACAAGTTGAGTAAGTATTTTAAGTAGAAAGTAATAGGAAAATGTTTAGTTTATCTACTAAATTTGCTGAGTAATCCCATCAGAACAAAACCATGGCCAGCTGCTTGATCACATTTATCCTCTGAAATAGTCCCACCTATCACCTGCAGAGGAGGACAGACACCAATCTGTAGTCTTTTCAAGACTGATTCAAAAACATAGCATAAAATTTTGAAGCTCTATTAACACGTTTCCATATTTTCGTCTGTTTAAAAATTTTTACTGATGTAAAATTTACCTCATTTGCATTCCTTAAAGACTAATACATTTAATTCTTAATTACATGATATGGCACTGAGACCTAGGCTTATTTATATATAGACTTGGCCCTCTACAGAAAACAAATAGTTCTGTAAAACGACAATATCTCCCTGATCATTTTTGTTTTTAGCACTTGGGGAAATTTTTTGATAACTCTTCATTTGTACTCATTTTCCTTTAATGCTAACTCTTGACTTTCCCAGGAAACACAAGGACAGAAAGGATGTGTTTATTTTCAGGCTGCTTGTCTGATTGATGTAAGAGTGGTAGCCTGTTATAAAGTAACTCATTATATTTCTGATCTTCATCTACAGATGAGTAAAACTGGGATTGAATAAAATTGAAGTCATTATACTTCATTTTCTATGGGCAGCCTAAAACAACATTTTAGATTACTTAAAAAACCTGAATTAAGAGAACTTCCCACTTCTGCATTATTTGTGCATTAATCTTAATATTGCTTTTTGTACAGACTATATTAAGAAAGCATAGACATTATTTCTATTTTGCAGATGCAGAAAATATGGTTCATATTTTCTATGAACCAAACTATGAAGCAAACTGCCAAAGGTCACAAAGCTAGCGGAAAGCAGGGTTGGGAGTGGAACTCTGAAATATGTGAATATGAAGCCGAAACTCCTTGCTTCCACTGACATAGAAAGTAAAAAGAAAAACCAAAGAAATAAATGTTTTCCTAACAGAAGATCAGAGTCTTAATTTAAAATGTCAAACCCAGCAAATCTATCCAACAATTTGTGATATTTATCATCAAAGGACTGGACCATTATTTCACATACATACAGGCCAATGAACTAAACTAATAAATGTGAACAACTTTACAAGTTTATGTTGGCAATAATAATAATTACAACAACATTTTTGCATGCTGGTTTTCATTTTTCTAAATAGATTTCATGTATATTATACTTTCCATACAATCCAGTGTGTTACAGATGATTATTTTGATCTTTATAACTGAGCAAACTGAAGCTCTCTCTAAGAGATTATGTGACTTGCCTGAATTTGCTCACACAGTAATGTCAAAATCTCCTTCAGAAGGTGGTTTTCTAATCCAAATTCTCTTCTAAATACAAAGGACTACAGAGAGTTAAAAGTCTAACGTCACATTTCTAATTCTCTTGTTTGTAATATCTAAAAGTAAAAGTTTCATAAAATTGAAAATAAAACAGTATGATCTTTTAAAAAATAGAATATGGATTTATATTTTATTGCTATTTTCCTACATTAAGCCTAAGGATAAATGTTAAAAAAGGAGACAGCAAGCAAGATATTTTTCAATTGACTCTGCTCAGGAGGAAAAAGGCATTCAATACAGGCCAAGACATAAATTATACTTTGGTTACTTTTAACATGCATACCAATCCTTAGGAAAAAATCAGAATAGAGATTTTTAAGTTGATTTTACCAATTAAAGTAAATATATTTAAACTTCAATATGATTGAGAAAGGACTAGTCCAAAGGAACATCCATATTTATAGAAAAATACTCAGACGAGGAAGTTACTTAGGTGGCCAAAACATACTTGCCTTTTCTTGGTTGGTATATCCTGGTCTTCAGGAAACCGTCATTTGGGATCACTCTTTGTCAAACAATCTCTAAATAAAACTGACTAGTCCGTTTTTAAAGGAAAAAGTGGTGATACTGTAAACAGTGGTTGATATTTGAAATGAGGACTAAAGGAGAATAGACATGTCTTAACTCAGAAATTTTTTCTCATGTGCATGAGTATGCAGAGGAAATAAAGAATTAAAGATGCAATACATTTCTGAGGACTTAACAGTCCAGGAGGCATTTTAATTTCTCTGAGGTCAATTAAAGAAACTGATTACTTTTTATTATGAATCAAAATTTTATTTGTTGTAATAAAGAATTCTAATTGCAGTAAAGGGTTCCAGGATTACCCAATTAATGGAATTTAACATTTATCAAGCCTTTACTACACAGTCCAAACATTATGCTAAGCATTTTACATGCATTACCTCATTCAGTCTTCCAATTATTTCACTAAAATCATCACCACTTCACAGAAAACAGAAACAAAAACAAAAAAACGAAACAAAACAAAACCCTGATGTTTAGAGAAGTGTGTAAAAGTCTCAATGCCACAGAGCTGGAAATTGGGACTGGAACCCAGGGAGTTTGACCCTTAAACACTATGACATGTTGTCTCTAACAACAATCTTTGTTTTATATTAAAATTATCTCCCTAAATTCTGGTACTGAATTTATAGCTGTGAGATGTGTAGAATCTAGTATGTAACAAACTGCCAAGAAACAATCAATGATCAAAGAGAATGTGAGACTGTTAATTTATTAATACACAATATATGTGACTTCCTCAGAAATGTAAAACTAAATTGTTCTCTTTTGAAATTGACATTTGTTTTCACTTTTAGAAACCTACTTGGCAAACGATTTACTCTTAAATCCTAAGTAAAACTTTAATTTCTGACATGCAGAAAGATTCATAGAATACTGATCTGAATGTATTGATTACAAAGACTTCATGTGAATTATCAAACAAATCAAATTAAAATTTAAAGCTTCCTTTGCAGAAGGTATTTTTATTCTTTGTTATTCCTATGATCTCATAAATCACCCTGGTTAAGAGTATATTTAGTAAATATTTAGTTAGTAAATTCAGTTTATCAGGGAATATATTCTCAAACTATTGAAAAATGATTATCTTTTCAAATAATATACGCATATACAGCTTGTGAGCATTTAATGCCATATATTCACATATAAGTGTATATGTGGATGTGTGTGTCACAGATCAGATATACAAATGTGGGAACTAAACTGACACTTCACTCCATCCCTGGAGTTTCTTCACAATACGTAAGAAGAAAAAAAAGCAGAAAGTGTTTATTTTTTCATTTTGTTTTAATTTCTTAGTTGCTCAATGGCCTATTTGTACTATTCTCTGACTACTGAAGTCTCTTTTATAATTAATGAGCATATCATAATCCAAACTTCTTGAGAATAAGAAAGCCAGGAAATTAAATGGAAGGCACAGCCCCGTAGAACAAAGCTTGCCAGCATACCACTCACATTGGGAAGAATTATTTCCTCCCCACTAAGTAACTCACAGAGTCTTATTTAAAGTTTACAACAGCCTACTTTTCCTCTCCTGCCTCTCAGGGGAGATAAGAATACTTCTCAGTGTGACAAAAGCCCACCTACTCAAAGGGGAGGTTAATTATTGCTACACAATTAACCTCACAAGAAAATTAAGATTAATGAAGCAGTGCTTACTAAGTGATTACAAGTTCCTCATGACCTATTGTAGAATTATTTGTTTACCAAACACCTACATGTATATTAATAACAGATTCCATGCAAATTATTTCAATGTCTAACCTATAGACCAACATTTATAAATTATAGCCTATGTATCAAAAAAAAGGAGTAAAAGAACAAAGGAGGAAGAGAGGGAGAGAGGGAGGGAGGGGCTGTGAGAGAAATAGAAGAGAGAAAGACGAAAGAATACAAGAGAAGAAAAGGAAGGAAGATAGGCAGGAAGGAGAGGAAGGACAAAAAGAGAACAGGACAAGTTCTTACCTTTCAGCAAAACCACCATGCTAGAATAAATGTTTTTCTCTTAGTTCTGTAACAATCGTGGTTCAGCAAAGGACCACAGAACCTTCTCTCTAATGTAGTTTTAAAACAAAGAAAAACTCGAGTATCTTTAAATAAATGTTGAATGAATAGTCTCCTATAAAAATATAGAATGACTGTACTTATTTTAGTATTTATTAATTTTAAGTAGGCTAAAATAAGATCATTTTGATAAATCATACATAAAATGGGTTCTAGAGTGCTTTGCTAGCAATATATGCAGCTACCTCAGAGTACAATGTGGAATATGTGCATACATTCTTCCCCCAAAATATCATTTACTGACATGCCCATCACCTTATTACATCTGGATTATAGAACACATCACCAATGTAACTAATCATGTTTTAGCACACCACAACTGCTCCCCAATCCACCTCAACTGGACATTATAGATATGTCAGAATAGGATAGGTTAGGCTGTAGTGACAATACCAACTCCTAACTTCTCAGCGTCTCGAAAAAGGAAGTTATTCCTTGCTCATGCCTCACAGTCATCATAGACAGGCAAAGGCTTAGAGCAGAGGCTCTTCTCATTTTAGTCACTTAAGAACTCAGCTGAGAGAGGAGCCCCTTCTCTTTAGGTACAGGTATCCATGCTAGAAACAAAGACACTTTCATGGTCTTACTCCATCAATAAAATGACTCAGATCAGAAGTGAGCAATGTCACTTTCACTCACAACTCATTAGCCAGAGCCAATCATATAACCCCAAACAACCATTAGTAGTAGGCCAGTAACACAATTCCTACATAAACCCAGAATGGTAGGAGTCTGTAACAACTTAGTGAAAAACATTCATTACATCTCAATTATCTACTGATATCTAAGTAATGTCAATGCTAATAAGCTTTTTGTTGTTATTTTATTAACATGTCTTCGGTTAAGGATATTCATTATGTGTAAACACCAAAAGAATTAAGCATAATTATTATTGCTCTAATAACTTCAGCTTATTCCAAGAAACCTGAGTTTGAAACTGAAATATTTGAGGATTATCAAAACAATAAAGGAGAGGCAGAATGAATACCACCCAAATGTATTACATTTATAAAGATTTAAAATTAAGGCTTCTGAATATTGATCAATTATACTTAAAAATTTTAAAGGATTCTAAATAAATATTCATATTTACCTAAGTAAACTAGTATGTGAGAAAAACATATGATTGGAGTAAGCTAATTTGCAGGAAGATTTTTGTTTGGGAGCCCAGGGTGGAAGACGTCTGGAGTTCAGATGACCAGAGAGAAAGGTGGAGAAATGTGGTGCCTGTCTTGATGTCCAACAGGGGGCCTCAGGACAAACTGGCTCCAGACAGAGTCTGAAGAAAGTGTTTACGTTCCAGGAGCAAGAGGTAGATCATAAGCAGATCTGTTATTTCACAAGTGTGACACAGAGTGGGAAAGCGGGAGTCTCACTGCTGGCTTAAAGACAGCTTGGCTTCATGACACTAAGGTCTGTCCTAAGCAAAAGCAGAGACACTGAGTGCTGGCAGGAGATTGCAAATGCCTACCAGACAGGGTGAGGCATGGTGGAGAAGTGACAGAGAATGCTTATGGGACACTACCCAGCAGGCATTGAAGATACCTGAGAAGCACCATAGAGAAAGATGAAGACTTGCGTAAGGGGTGGGAGTTAGACTCAGGCAAACTCAATTATTGGGTTGTGTGGGAAGAACAGAGCATGGAAAAAAATTCAGCACAGATAGATATGCAGGCCGTAGGATCCTAGATAAATTATGAATTTTGTTCTAAGCAAAACACAGTAGGAACAAACTGATAGTCCTTATATATACTTGGTGATCATAAAATTGAAAATATTAGTTTTCAATGGAAGGAAGTTTAAAACATTAATTTCTTGTATGTGGCTTCATATGGAGACACTGATTTATAGTTCTGCAGTGGTTTTTCAAGAAGAGTTCCCTCTCCTACCAATATAGGAAGAAAGGAGAGACTGATTAGGCACGGCTTTAGGCTTTCTGCCCACTTCATCCAGAGCAGCTCTGTTTTTAAAAAGCTCTTATATATTGGCTTCCATTTAGAAAAAAGGTTCCACTGCTAAGGGGAGATAATGTTGTATTAATTTACATCCTACCATTTACTTATTTCTTTTGCCTAAATCAGTTTTTTATTTAGTGGATCAACTTCTGTTCTCCTAAACTCCCACTGCTCCATATTTGTGGTTTCTGTGGTCTCAGAATACAGAGGCCAGAGGCAAGCACATGTAATATTTATTATACCTAGAATTCATTTGTGACCCTTTATTACCAATTGAACACCAAAGTATGATCGTTAGAAAATTCCAGGGAAACCACTAAACAGAAAGAACTCATATGTTTTTAAAAGAGTAGATTTTTAATATACTACAAGCTAAAGTATTAAAATGTTCTCTTTCTTGGAAGTGAAATGATGCTGCTCCACGGCTGTTCACTTCATCATATTTGAAAGCAAAGCCTGTTGAAAAATAAAATGGCCATGGCAATTGGCTAATTTCTCAAGCACCACTTAAAAAATATACAGTTTGCCCTTTAAGTTGCAAAAAGCAAGGCCAGCCAAAGAGAACTGACCACAGGCTGACATATCTGTAAAGGAAGCTGACCTCTCTTGGAAGCCAAAATAAACTGACATTTCTCAGTCTACAGTGCAGAGGCAGATCTTTGAAAGTTTGCCAGATTTATGTGGAAAGATTATATAAAGTAAACAGATTTTTGTCTTCCCAAGTTGCCCTCTTTTTACATTACAATTATTATAAGTAGTAAACACAAGAAGTATTTCCAAAAACATCCAGCAGACATAAAATATTTGTTTTGCATTACCTGTTCAAAAAAAAATCAAGCTGTTTCAATAGAAGTCTAGAAGAAAAGTCAGCCTTTTAATTCTTTTTTAGTTACTTCTTTTCCTCTCAGGCTCCTTTCTTGATGTGAAAAGCAACAAATGGACAAACAAAAAGGAAAAGTAAAAAGCTGTAATTTTCCTTATGAAATTATAAAGGAAAACTTAGTTGCCTTGATTGTTTTTTGGAATAAAACGAAGAAGATACACAAAAATACATTTTGTGTATGTGTTTTGTTTTTGTTTTGTTTTGAGACAGCGATATCAACAGGCAAAATGAAACTTGAACAGCAACCAAAATTCTATTTTTATTTTCATCTTTCCATTTTTAAAATGATATAAAATTAGACTAAATTCTTAATCTGTCAGGAATTTTTATGTTTTATATGGGAGCCTTGAAGTAATTTGTTTTTGTCAGCTCACACAAATTTCTTTGAACATCTAGGGCAGTGCAAATGTTCCATTGTCTCATCAATACTGAAAATAAATATTATGTATGATGTATATGAATGTATCTGTCTTATGTAATTTTTAAAAATTGTGATGCAATTAAAAAAACCAACAGATAAATACAGAAAAAAAACCTAGAGGGCCTAAACTCAAAGAAGAGTTATTAAGACAAACACATATTGATATTTTAATTTTCGTTACTTCATTGTTATTTATTTCTCCGTACACTCGCGCTACTCTGTGCGCCCATCTACAAAAGGGATAATTATTACATAAGACCTTTAGTACATTAAATGGAAGGACCACAATATAAAACACTGATTTCCGATTTATTTTATATATACTCTGAAATCACCTCACTAACTCAACTATACACCTCGGTGTTAGTCAGGGTTCCAGTAAGAAACCTATTGTTCTCAAGGTATTTTGAGAAGCAAGTACAACAGCATGAATAGTGCTTTGAGTAAGCAAGGAAAGATAGTTCAGTGCCCAGTGCTAGAAACAATGGGGAGCCATTACTGCCCATAGGCTTAAAGGAGTAAGGCGCATGGTCACCAGAGCATCAAAGAGGGAGGTCACCTGACAGAAGCTGTAACCTTCAACAGAGGACAGGGGCATGCAGCCAACCCACAGCAATGCAAGGGGAGAGGCCCAGAAAAAGAGACACCCTGACTTTGCTCATTTCTCACCTTCAATGCTACTTCTCAATGTATCACAAGGTAACCAAGGATGCACATTATTTCTCCAAAACATGGATTTCCCCAGACAATGATAATAAAGTAAAAATCCAAGATAGATCATCTTAGTAAATCTATACAGACTCTGAACTTGAAATACATGCTCTTTAAATTTAATAACCTTAGACTGAAAATCAATCATTTTTTTGAGACCTACCTCATATTTGTTTAAATTATGTATACAAAATAGAACAAAAAAATCTAATGAATGAAAGCTTTAATTTGTAGACACTAGTCTACATTAAGTAGTATGTCAAGGTATACTCTGATTATTGTCCTGAATAAATATCAGGTAATTTTAATGATTAGATTTATCAAATAGTCATTTAGACAGTCAATTAGATTGTTCATCTTTTATCTTATAGAGATGCTGTCAAATGTATATTCCAAAAGAGTTATGCTAATCTGAAATGATGGTCCCATTATATATTTGTAGATTAGGGTTCCATTAATCAGGTAAGATTTGGACTAAATAGTGTTGACAGATCTTTGTAAGTCTGAATATTTGTGATTCAGTTTTAAAAGTACTCCAGACATAAGAGGGAGTGAGAAAATTTATAGCTCTGAAATTCTTTAGCTTTTCATTTGATCTGCTTTGTAGTAAAATTATTTAAAAAGAAAGACCATGATTTTTAGAGTATTCTGCATAATTGACACGTCAATGGGGCAGATAATATTTACCTGACACAGTTATTGCCCATACAAAACAATATGTGCAATAGAACTTTGCAAACTGGAAAGCATTTCCTGAATGATAGGTGTTATTATATTCTTTGTATTTATGAAGTCTTTATTTAAATGCTTTAGTTATTTATTTTCTTAAGGGTGATATGTAAAGATTCTCTTTAAAAATGCATCTTATTGGAGAACAAATTCTTAGTGTTTAGGTACATAAATATAGAAATTAAAAAAAATTTTATCAAAATTTTAAAAATTGCCTTAAAAAGAAGGAACACCAGGAGAAATGTCATGAAATGAATATTGTGTACTACTCATCTAGTATGAACCACCCAGGAAAGCAAATGTTTCTGTGACATTTCTATTACCTTAACATATGTGTTGTTAAAAAGTAATTCTACCTAGATAATCTTCCGTGGTTGACTCCACAATTTTCTTAATGCTTTTTAAGCATTAATGTCTGAGTACATTTGCTACATCCTAAATATTGCAATCTGGATCCATCAGCATTCTAATGTCTTTCTCATGCCCACATTTGTTCTCTTTCAGAAAAAAAAAAACTCACTCCCCAAATAAACTTGTTTTTTAGTGGAAATAATTTGAGAAAATATTTATCCAGAATTAAGTCAGCAGGTAAATTATTTCATTTTACATGATAGAAACAGAAACCAAACAGTAACCATTTTACCTTCATATTTTATAACGTGCCCCAGGCATCATCATTGTGTGATAGGGCTTGGTTATAGGAAAAATGCACATCAGCAAACATTTAAGATTTCAGGAAGGCTCCTATTCATTCAGTTAATTTTGAGTTAATCAGCTACATGCTCATGTATTTAGTGCATTTGTTACTTACTGAACTTTCCATACACTCTAGAAATACTTTATTAAACTTTTACAGCCATGTAGCTAGGTCATTCTCTGCAAGTGCACAAAATTCCTGGAGGATAGCTGAAAGATAATTGAATGTAGAGCCTGTGGCATTTCATAGAGTCTCATAGATGATATTTTTAAATTTTACCTTATGAAAATATCAGAATTCTCAAATTAATGCTAACCATTTTTGATTTTTTTGTTTTTTTCAGTATCTAATTATGTAAGCATTGTGGGGGGATATTTGGGATCATTGGTCTCTAATAACATCAGAATTCACCGAATGAAATTCCAGCAAAGTCATCCTTTTTTCCAAGTGGTTAAATATGGACTAGCATTTCAAGATAATTTCTTTTCAAAATAGATCTCAAAACATAAACTTCATTTTGCAGAATACAGCAAAGATTAAAATAGTCAGAAATCATTTAACTTAAATAGTTTTGCAGCCGATCAGCAATGATGTTCAAAGGATAGCTTTCCAGGCCCAGGATGATGCACACACCACTATCTTGATCTAAGTCGTGTATTATTAGTCATGCCTTCATCAACACAAAGGTATTGAGATGTTACCTGTTCTTCATCTAATACAAAATAGACACATATCTCTATGGCTTTATGATCCTTTGTTAAATGCTCTAAATTCATAGTCAAGTTCAAATAATTAAATGGCATTCTAAATCATTACTGATTATCAATTCTCTATGGTTTATAGCCAAAAATAAGAATAAAAACAAAGTTTCCAAAACTGCACTGATTTGAAGAGAATATTTTATATTAATGTACATTAATGTACAAAAATAAAATTTAAATGGTTGGGTACTAGATACATTAAATACCATATAATGACATCATATAATGAAAAATATATAGAAAAATTATAACTGTTTCACGTGTAAATATAATACTTAAATAAAATTCTACTTCACAAAGAAACATTATAAGCAGTTTCAAACATAATGAAAAATATATAGAAAAATTATAACTGTTTCAAGTGTAAATGTAATACTTAAATAAAATTCTACTTCACAAAGAAACATTATAAGCAGTTTCAAACAGTGAAAATTTATTTCAATTACAATAATAAGTTATAAGAAATCCATGCTTAATGTATGTAGGTCTCATTCTAGAGAGCTACTACACCTTCTACACTCAACAACTTCATTATTAACAGTATTCTTTTGTTTCAATTTTGCTTTGTTCATTCATATTTTCAACCATACACACATGAAATATGGAAATCCTTCTTAAAGTTTCCAACCCAAATTCCCTTTTCTTGTCCCCAGGATTATACTCATTAAGAATTCCATGCACAAAACATCAAGTACTCAGTAGATTCCTAACCAGTAAATAAATAAATGTTTGCATAATAATAAAAATACCAGAGAAAAGATGTTTTTAAACCAATGTTACCACCCCTTCCTCTCCACAACACACACACACACACGCACACACTCTTACACAATTAAAAGTTTCAAATGGTTCTCAAAACTTTGCAGACCCATATAACTGCTATGTAGCATCACATAGTTACTCAAGTCACTTCTTCTCTTCCTTGCCATTCTCCCTACCCAAAAACAAAACAAAAAATAAAATAAAATGTACTCCAATCCTGTATATGCAAGTTTTATGAAAGGTAAAAAACAAACAAAACAACAAATAAAAACTTATGAAGTAGTATGAAAATTCAGTGTTATCATTTGTATTTATTTATTTTTATCAATTCCCCAGCACTTGGAAGTCCTTTTTTTTTTTTTTTTTTTTTTTGACAGAGTTTCGCTGTTGTTGCCCAGGCTGGAGTGCAGTGGCCCGATCTCTGCTCACTGCAACCTCCTCCTCCTGGGTTCGAGCAGTTCTCCTGCCTCAGCCTCCTGAGAAGTTGGGATTGCAGGCATGCCCCACCACGCCTGGCTAGTTTTTGTATTCTTAGTAGAGACAGGGTTTCATCATGTTGGCCAGGCTGGTTCCAAACTCCTGACCTCACATGATCCACCCGCCTCGGCCTCCCAAAGTGCTGGGATTACAGGCATGAACCACTACGCCCTGCCGGAAGTCTATCATTTTCAATGTTAACTTTTTCCATCCTGGACACAGGTCATCATGTCTGGGTAATTTTATTTTATACAAATGATAAACAATTTTTAATATTTTATGAGAAAATTGCATAAGAATATAGATATGTCTGAAATAAAATGTGAGTTTTAATCAGAAAGTGTTTTGATCTACTAGAAATTGAAGAAGGGAGTTTGAGGGAAAAGAAAAGGGCACTGGGCCGGCCACGGTGGCTCCTGCCTTGTAATCCTAGCACTTTGGGAGGCCGAGGCAGGTGGATCACCTGAGGTCAGGAGTTCAAGACCAGCCTGGCTAACATGGTGAAACCCCATTTCTACTAAAAATACAAAAAATTAGCCAGGTATGGTGGTGCACACCTGTAATCCCAGCTACTCAGGAGGCTGAGGCAGGAGAATTACTTGAACCCTGGAAGCGGAGGTTGCAGTGAGCCTAGATCACGCCATGGCACTCCAGCTTAGGCAACAAGAGTGCAACTCCCTCTCAAAAAAGAAAAAAGAAAAGAGCACTGACATTTATCCAGGGCCTAACATAACTTGAGCGTACAAGCAATCTCATTTAGTATGACACTCCATTGCAGTAGGTATTATTCTCAGTTTATTAATTAGTCAAGCTCAGTCATTTGTCAAAGGTGCTACTAAGTGGCTGAGTCATTTTAGGGACCAAAGTTTTTCTTATACCAAATCATGCTTCTCATTTCAAGGAAGTGACACACCTAGAAAAAAGTATTATCTCTGATTTCTTATTAGTTAATTGAATTGGGAAGAAATTTCCACAGTCACTGACAGGAACTGAAATATTCCAAGTCATTAATATTATTAATTTTTTTCATACATGATGTCATTGCCTATCCTCCTGTACTCTGAGAAATAAGCATTACTAGCCTACTCTGAAAAGAAGAAAGTGATAATATACAGTAGTAGTCATTATAAGGAACAGCAAATTAAAACTCAGCTCTCTTTGGTTCATGATCTTAAAACCCAATATATACAATTTAGAAAAATCAATTTTAAAATCTTATTTTTAAATGAACACTGATTTCTTTTCCAAGGGCCAGACTGCTTTTATAGGTAATACACACCAGACTGAGCCTAAAGAAAAACTATGATTTATAAATTAGATATATGGAAAAAAATCAGCTTAACAATAAAATTGCTTCTATTAGGAAAGGAAGTAAAAGAAAACATGCAAAAAGCTGGATTTTAAGAGAAGTAAAATTCCTATCTCGATTTTGATAGAAAATGAACTTGAAGTACATTAATCTACAGCTCTCGTAAAAATTCTCTGAAACACATATGTTGGCACATGTGTGTATGCATGGTATACATACAAACAAATGCACTTAAGTGTTCACACCCCTCTTAATATTTTAAATCTATTGTCTACAAAAAATATGCTACCATGTAATGGAGTTTTCTTTCTTTAATTGCTACATATATGAACTACTCCTTAATTGGCGAAATTCTAAGATGGCAAACGGAATAATTGTGGCATTTTGTTATGCTTGACCAGGCCTACAATTTTAATAATATTCCATCACTAACATAGATCATAATCAAGAGTGAATAACAGTAACACCGAAACTGAGGTATAAATAGTCTTTTCCTGTTTCTTGGAAAGACAGTTTATGTTTATCTTCAAAGTGTGGAGGAGAGGATTTGCAAAATGTCATTACTGTACAAGTAATGCTAGGGCCAGAAAAGAGAAACAGAGAGAGAAATGAAGTCAAATAAAGAGATATAAATTGGCAAATTTTCTTACCATTTTTTTTCTAGACAGGCATACATAGCAAGTTATATTTATCATTGACATTTTAAAATAAACATATAAATAATTAAGAATGTTTGTTAGTAAGTCCTTGTTATTTTAAAAACTTTTTAAATAACATCTTGGAGATCAGGAACTGACACCAATAATGCATTAATAAAATTGGAAATTATAAAAATAATAGGAATCTTCCCCTAATAAAAGTGTTAAGTAAAAGGTGGATGCTTTCCCAAAGTCATGTACTTCTATTCTTTTTATTGGAACCTATTTATTGCTGTCTTTCCTACTGAGTTTTTTTGTTTCATTTATTTCACATTCATTTCAACCAATATTTACTAAAACCATGTTCAGAGTGTGCTGGATAATTGAAAGCCTCAGGTTTTTTTTGTTTTTTTTGTTTGTTTGTTTGTTTGTTGTTTTTTGTTTTTATTTTACTTGAAGAACTCAGTCTGGTAGAGTTAGATGGAATTTTTTTTTTTTTTTTTTTTTTTTTGAGATAGAGTCTTGCTCTGTCACCCAGGCTGGAGTGCACTGGTGCGATCTCAGCTCACACTAACCTCTGCTCCAGGGCTCAAGCAATTCTCTACCTCGGCCTCCCGAGTAGCTGGGATTACAGGCTGCTACCACCATGCCCGGCTAATTTTTGTATTTTTAGTAGATAAGGTGGTTTCACCATCTTGGCCAGGCTGATCTTGAACTCCTGACCTCATGATCCACCTGCTTCGGCCTCCCAAAGTGCTGGGATTACAGGTGCAAGACACTGCGACCAGCCAAGATGAAAATATTGATGTAAAATCACGCTGCAATATGATGAATGCTAGACAAGAAGTACAGTATGTGCAAAGGCCTGTGGGATCCAGCACAGAGACAGGGCAAACTGTCAGACTGTTTCTTCAAGGAACAACAGATTCAGTAAATCGTTCTGCATGCTGATACAGTATGGCATCCTGGCAGTGATATACGAGAAAAAAAAAAAAGGAAGATGAAAAAAGTGTAAAGAGAAAGGTGAATGATGACTCCTAAAGTTATCTGAGGGCAAACAGAACAAAGGTAAAAAGAAATGGGGACAATTAAACTGACATAGACTCAAATCGCTTTAGATTGCAAATATGTGCTTAAAAATGCCAACACATACACACGCAGGCATGAGCTAAAGTCTACACAGGCCTATGGTGAGACTTCCTTTGGGGAGTAGAATATCAAGGATTAGCAAAGGCAGAGTAGAAAGACAAATGAGTGTGTGTGTTCAGATTTCCTGGAATCTATACAGAGATCCCAATTTCCTTTCACATAAGTAGCGCCATTGATGTCAGTGAGAAACAAAGATTCCATTAAGGCTTATTACGTGATTTAGATATCCTGCTGTGGAATTTTTCTGCCAAAACTGTTTTAATCATTTATTATAAATGAAGTGGTAAGAAATAAAATATTTTTATTCCACATTTTATATCTCAGCTATATAGTCCAGAATTATCTTCAGCAAAAGAGTCCTATAAACCATAGTAAAGACCTCAGGACAATTAAAGATGACGTTGTTAATAAATACCAGTCTTTCTCCAGACTTGTACCTAACAACTGGTAAACCATAATGTTATTTGAGTTTTTTTTTAAGTTATAGCCATTATATGTTAAGAGGTTTTTAAAAAGCTGTCTGAAATAAGACATTTTTATTTGGAAAAAAAAAGGATTCATTTGGTTAACTTAGTTGGCTTTCACAATTTCATATAAAAATTACGGAAACAACTAAGTTTCTATAGTCACATGATACCCCCAAATATGTCAAATATGATCTTAAACAAGAAATTTTAAAAATGTACTCAAATGTAATACTTTAATGAAGCATTAGTCAAATAATCTACTTTGTATGATATATTCAAGATAACATCTGTAATTGTTGGTGTCACTAAAAACAGCAATAGTTTTCTTGCTGTTGTTTTCTGGCTATGAAATTTTTCAGTACATGAATATATTATTAAAGAAGGTTCTAGCATAAATCCTATCTCAAAGTAGGCATCCCACTCCTGAGAGTCTATTGTTTTTCAATACTAAATACCAAATATTATTTCATAATACCAGCGGACACACTCACAATATTCAACATTTGATATATCTTTGCCATCACCATCAGTATTACACAAAACAATCCGGAATCACATCTACTAAGCGTGAAGACTCTTCAAATTTGTGCCACTTCTATGGTGTAATACATGTTGAAGATATTTCTACTCAAGGCAGGCCTTCTGAGTCAGTATTTATTAGTGAATAAAATGGGAGTCAAAGGAGAGTAATCTTGTATTTATTCTTCTGCTGTCTTAAGAGACAACTTTTTTTAATAGGAAATGGAAAACACCAAGTAATATAAAATATAAGTGGAATTTTTAAAACCTAATTTTAAAAGCTGGAATTTCATGTTATCATATAAAATGACACTCTGGAATAAAATGAGATATGATTAGCACAGCTATATGTAATGATTAACCTCAAGCTCTATGCCATTATCTGGTAGTTTATTTGAAATGGTATT
The DNA here is from genome assembly GCF_028885625.2 of Pongo pygmaeus. Classification (NCBI taxonomy): domain Eukaryota; kingdom Metazoa; phylum Chordata; class Mammalia; order Primates; family Hominidae; genus Pongo; species Pongo pygmaeus. The sequence goes on along the minus strand of NC_072378.2, from coordinate 67,946,914 downwards.
AAATAATTATTTATTAGTATTTTATATATCATTAATATCAAATATTGAAGATAGAATATACTTTGCTTAAGTTTGATTAAATCGAAGGTCAATAGATTTTCACATTCCTTTCCTACAACATAGCCTAGCCAAAAAGAGATTATTTAACGGGGGAAAGAGTGGTACATGTATTTTGTAAGAATTACTTAACAAATGCATCACCTACAATTGTGTCATCAGTAATTACTTATCCTTACCTTTCTGAACTCAGAATACCTAAACAAAGAACACAAATTCAGAATGTACAGAATGGAGACTATGCACTTTTACTGACATAGCATATGTTGCTCCCCTATGATACAAACTTTTTCTGGTTCAACTCTATTAACATCATACTGCACTTTAAATGTAAGTATATTTGTCAGTGAAGGTATTTCTTTTTCATTTTGCCAGTGAATTAATGACAATATACAATTTGTCTCCCATAATTTATACATCTGCTGTCTAAAATCACTCTTATTTGTCTTCACTTACAAAACAAATGACTATCTAGTAGCTTCTGTAAATCCCAGCATTATCTTAACCCACATCTCGGGATCATGATCAAAAAATCTTTGAAAATCATGCTTAATGGGCACACAACGACTTTGTTTTTGTCACTTACTACCGTTCATATAAAAGAGTTGTGACACTGAATTCACTCTCCACTGTCATCAGTACTCAATTTTATGACAGAAATTTAACCATTGAAGAAACAGATTTTCTAAACTGTATTAAAACAACAGTAAAACAAACAAAAACCAGCTTCCTATGTTAATTGTTTATTAGCCAGGTTGTAACATCACATTTTTTGTGTGTACTGTAGCTTCTTATTCTAGGGGACACTAATTAGTTTTAAATGGTGTTAAATACCATCCCTGCAGTTGCAAATGCTTCTCTGGGATTTTTTACTACAGAAAATAACTCTTGTAATTTAAAACCACTTTGTTTTCTTCAGTCACAGCTGATAGTGAAACACTGACCTGCAGAAGTCTTTAAGGTTTTCACCCCTCTCTCACTGCCATTAGTCTGCAATTCATTTTCTAACAGGTCTTTTCCTCTCCTACCATTGCTCTTCCATAATTCCCATCCCTTAAATTGCAGCCAGCAGAGAAATAGCATTAGGCTATTTAGGTTCTCCATCCCTCTACTCCCCCTTACAAAGCCTTGGCTACCCTTAAAGAAAATTCTCCAACAACGTGTCAATTTTATATTGGCCACAAAGACAACTTCTGTTGGTTGAGGAAAAGCAAAGAGGGACTGGAGCTTGGCGACTGGAGTTTGGCTGTCCCTTTCCACAGACTGGGATCTTTGTGGCGATCAGAAAACATTTCCTGCATGAGAAATCAACACACTCTCTGGTTGCAGGATTGGGAAGCAAGAACTAATATGTATCAGCAGTGTCCTTAAAGGAGTGGAACACAACATCCATTAACCTTCCAAACAACGAAAGTCATTTTCTCAAAATATGTCACGCTTTCTTGCATTATTAAACATAATCACAATCTCAAATCCTCTGGTAGTTCCCTCACCGGGGATTGGGTGAAAACTATAAATCATTCCTGTACTTTCTTTTTCTTCCGCATTTCCGTTGCACTTCCTCCCCCTCCTTCCCCCCAGCTAGCTCTGAGACGTTCCCTCTCTTCGTGTACGTCAACAGGGGACTAAGAAGATAAAGGCAAAAATTCACTCTCAAGAGGCGGATGGGGGCTTAAAGGATCAGTATGTGTTTTCATTGCACCCCGCCACCCCGTCCTCAGGTGACTCCAGAACCAAAAGACCTGGAGAGTTTGCGTTTCTAGTGAGTTCCTTCTGACCCAAGAAAGAGCAAGCGCGCGAGATTTTTGTGCAAGCACCTCAAATAAAATTCCAGACCAGGGGAGAAGGGGAGGTACCCCTGCCTTCATGTGTCAGGAAGTCATTTGGTCCAAACAGGCAAGCTATTGAGTTTGCACCACCTTTTAGTCAAGATGCCCCAAGATCAAACCTGGAAATGGGTGGGGAGTGAGAGGGAAGGACTCCGTGGGGATAGGAGAGAGGAAGTAAAGTGGACGTTTTGCTGGGGTGGAGCAGAAGGGAGATGTCTATAAATCCATTTCACAGGTGGAGCGTGTGTGTGTCACCACGAGGGGCTGCAGCCTGAATAAAGCCACCCCTCTCCCTCCTCACCAATCTCTAGTGCAAGCTGGCTCTAGGTTTCTGCATCTTTCTCCCGAAAATTCCACCCGCACTTCCAGCGCATGCTGCTGAGCTAGTCCTCACCGCCCTATCTCTAAAACCTTGAAACCTAAAACTAGCTCAAGAGACCTTTATCAGTGAATAGCACAAATCAAATGAATCCAAAAATGACAATAAAGGATAAATAATTAGGCCTGTGTGTTGAAACAGCACGTTTTAACTCCATCCCCCAAAAGTGCTCCCCCGCTCACCTTCCCCTCTCCTTCCGCCACTTACCTTCTTTGGGTGGTCGCTTGGCCTCCCTGGTAAGATTGCAGACTTGGGTGGTTTGCAGCTCCTGGGTCAGGCAGCCCTCTGTCTGCTCATTCAGGGGTAACACCACGTTATTTAACAAAACCAGCGACTGGTCGTCGATCCCCCACTCTCCCAAATGCTGAGGGCAGGTGCATTTTGTATACATGATCCCACATGATTCTGTTCTCCCATTTTCTGATTTTAAGCAGCTCTCCAACCAAGTACATAATACATGGCAACCAAACTGGCTTGGGCTGACCTTGTTCAATACCAAAAACTCAAAAAAAGATTTCTGATCTTCTTCCCCCTTTTTCTGTAATCCTGGGAAATCAGTTGGAAATACTCGACGTATTTGAATAAAATTTTTATCATACTGTAGAAAAACGAAAGCATTCTTGGAATTGCAGAGTTGCATTATAGAATGATTCTTTCTTAAAAGATCCTTTATTTTTTCATGGGAGAAATGATCAAACTGATAAGCCAGGAGTGAAAAGTTAGAGCAGCTAAGGTCCTTTTTGGAAAATTTCAGGTAAATGCTATATTTGGTTGGATCTGGATTTTCCAGCGTCCAAGTGCAGTTTGTAAAGTTTTTAGGAAACATTTCACTTACAGAATACGATCCATAAATGACTCCCTTCACCAAAGTTGAACACCAGAAGTCTTGGGCAGCATTAAATCCAAACATAACCAGGAGATAGGTGGAAAATATATAAATCAGCAGGTTACGAACAGCCTTCATCCTATGTCATTTGGCCTGTAAAAATGGCAATGAAAGTAAATTGCAAGTAGGAGTCTACGTGCATTGAGAAAATAAACTCCTTTCAATATTACAGCCAGCTGTTTTCAAGATTTCAGTAAAAAGCCCTTTTTAAAAGAAGGGCAGGTAATTTTTATTTTATAACACAGGAAAATTATCTGTTGCTGTGTGAACAGCGCCCTCATGTGGCCATTCACAATGGTCAAATTCGCAACATTCAATTTAAAAATAACATTTAATAGATTATTAATAGGAATGCCCTAACTTATCTACTAGGATATCCTCCACGTCCATCGTTCTATCGAATGAAAAGGGAAAACATGGAGTTTTAAAGCGTCATAATGTAAATGTTAATTGTCGAAATAGTATTAATCAGTCTATATACAACCTTTTCTCGCTCTGTCCTCTGCCTGCGGTAAACACCATCATACAAAATCTAATCTGATAATCTGGGAACAGCTGTCATCACACTGTTTCTCTTCTCTTAAATGTGAAAAGTAATGATGATAAATTATGGCCACAATTGTAAAAGCACAAATGATAATTTATTACAGATGGAACATCATCTCCCAAACGCCCCACTTGCCTTTGCAGGGACCACCATGTGAACTGCTCAGAAATTCCTTTGCAAAAACATGGGCATTCATGTGGATTAGTTAATTTTAAAACCATCATTTGAGAAAGGGCACAGATGGATAAATACATAGGGGAGACTTGTTCAACATCACCATTGAGAACCAGGATTTAAGGCAGTCATTTCAATGTGACATGCCCTTTTGGGATACATAAAGTGGATCACTGTATTAGTATCTGTATCCAAAGGTGATATCAGTTTAAAAAAAAATCCAGAACCTTAGTAATTGAGCTGGTTTCAGTCTTTTAATTTTTGAAAAATTATCTTATCAACTGTAATTTAAGGCTTACACATGGTAATAAAATACATTAGCATTTTTGTTCCTAGCAGATTTCAATTATTGAATTGCTCCCTTTCCAACAACAACTCCAAAGCTCCTCTTTTCTTTTCTTTTTTTTTTTTTTTTAATTTCAACCCTGGCTTTGGATAATAAAGTAGTCCTTGGTTATATTTACCTCTGTAAGTTGTTATCCAAAAATAACTTGAATATTTTTCAGCTTTAACCTTTAAGAAGTTATTTCTTAGAATAAATGACACTGCTTTTTGTTTGTTTGTTTGTTTAGCCTTTGAGCTGATAAAAGTGATGCCAAGTTAATTTTAAAAGTCTTTAGGCTGCAGTCTCTTCCACTGTTCTGTAAACAGAGACAGACATACAGACATATAGATAGTTAAGAGTTTTCATGTCTTTGCCTGGGTCTTCTCTGAACCAAAGGATAAAACCCTCTTCCTTCCCATTGCATAACACACACCAACGCATGCACACCAAATCCAGTGACCCAAGTCCCTGAAGATAGATCTGCATTTTCCAGATTATAATTCAAATTCTGTCTTGATATAGGCAAACACAGCCCCAACTCTAAATCTCTATATAGCAGCAGTTTAAAATAACATCAGAACTGCTGGGACCATCAAAACAGTGTTCTCTGTTTCAAGCAAATAGCTCAATGAATAATGCATTTTCTTCATGAGAAAATAAAGCCAATGAGCATTTAAAGGTTAAAAAAAAAACCAAAACAGAGAAAGTTGTAAAAAATTCTGGAAATAATTTCCTTTTTTTTTTTTTTTTTTTTGGTGTTGCACTTTGCAGGCAATGCAGGTCTGCGCAGTGTTCTTCAGGATAGAGTGTAGGCGTTGAGAGCCAATGTGACAATAAGTGTCTAAATTAGGAATTCCATCCATGAAAGGGGACTTCATTTTATAATCAGGAACTCAAAAAGAGGTCGTATGTCTTTTCCTAATGAAATTGGTACTTTTGCTTCCATTTATTTGACAGTGCATGTCTGCAATGCCGTGCTCATCAATGATCAGAAAGAGTGAGGAAATAGCTCTGAATTCACTTTAATGCCTGCTCAAGAGAGCGCACTCAATATAATGCTCTTTATTTTTAATCAGTCTGGAGTACAGAGTCTTGTTTTGTTCTAAATAATAAAAAATAAATCATTACCCTCACCCCCCTTTGGACTGCAGGGCCCGTTCGAAAAGCCGTATTTCCCTCTTAAAGAAGGGGTGGGGGCGGGGGCAAAGGCTGGCCACGGAGGTGTCAAGGATGTTTTATTTATTTATTTATTTATCTCTTGCTGAGAAGCAAACCAGCATTGAGTTTAGCTATTCTCAAAATTGATTTTCTGGGTGACACTTTAGTTTAGTCGAACATAGACGGCGCCATCACTCCACAGATTTTTTCCCCCAATAGAAGACCCACTGCCTTCTCTTAACTTCCTTTTAACCTAAAATTTTTCCCCTCATAAAATTACCCCAATCACACAAAACTGCCAGATTTTCTAGGTCTCTCTGCTTATTCCTTCTGACCCAGCACATCTCTTGAAAACCAGACTTCTCTAACTTTTCAACTGCGGCGTTTAAGTAAATGCAGACAGTCGGATCTGCTCACAGCCTCCCCATCCGCCAGCAACAGCCTTTCCTTTCATTTTCCTCCCTTCTCAAACATTAAGCCCAAAGCTCCACGGTGGCGACCCCCGACAGAGAAAAGGTGACCCCTGGACCCCCTTCCTTACCTTCCACTCCGAAAGCTCAGGGAGGCTCTTGCTCTAAGACACCAGCACAGGCACGCGTCCCAGCAACAGTGACGGAGAGACTCCCCTTCGGTCCCAATCACCGTTGCCCATTTTCCCCGGCTCAGCTTCCAAAATCAGGATTTATTTTTAAAAATGCATACATACGAAAAGCAAAAGGCGGGAGGTGGGAACCAAAGGGGGGTCGATGAGAGAGAGAAAAAAAAAAAAAGCCACCAGGAGCCCAGAACCTTGCGCCTTATACAACTGAATCCAACCTCCAAACCGAGGGGGGCTAAAGGGAGCGAGAAGCCCCCCCAAGGGAGACTCTAAGGAACCCCCAAAATGTAAGTGGCTTAAGAGCGAAGATTTGTTTCATAAAAGCTACCCCAACAAACCGATTAGCCAAGAAGCAAAGAAAGCGCTGAGACGAGAAGTGACCGGCGGCGGCGGCGGCTGCTACGGCAGATTTGTTGGGGCGGTGGGTTTATTACAGGAGTATTCGTGGTCGGATCGGAAGGCTCAAGCTTATGCTTTTTCCTCTTTCCGCTTTCCTCCCTCCTCCTCCTTCCCCCTGCAGGTACTGATGGACGGACGGCGACTAAGGAGAGGGGGTAAAATCCTTGGCTGGTGATGTCGGAAAGCTGTTTGAATGCCCAGCGAGGAGGGAGGCGCGAGAGGGAGCGAAATAGTAAAGCTCTGTCTCCGGTGTGCGCGCCGGCGCGCGGTGCTCGCTCTCCCTTGGGCGCGCGCGCGGGGGGTGCGCGTGTTCCGGGAGCGCGTCCGCGCGGCGGCCTCCCGCGTGCTCGTGTGCGCGCGCGTCCCGGGTGCCGCGCGCCCCTCTGATGCACAGCTGCGGTGCTCCCAGCCGCCCGCCAGAGGCTCGGCTCGCCCGGCGCGGCCGCTGCGACTTCCTGGAGTTCTGCCTGCCGGGGGCGCGGGCGGGTGTGTGGGAGAGAAGGCGAGGGGAGCCGCGGGGTGGGAGAGGAGGGAGTCCCGGCGGGAGGGCGGGGGAGAGGCTGGCGGGAGGGGGGCTCCACGGAGCTGCAGCCAGGGCTGCGGTGCGCCTGCACGTCACGGCTACTCAAACCCAAGCACGTCCCGAAAGCGGTATTTTCTGCGTCTGGGAGGTTTTTGCATCCTCAGTTCCCACCGCTGGGGCTGGCGGCGACCAACTGTAAGAGAAACTCACTGGGAGGCGAGGCAGGGGGGTGCGGAGGATGGGAAGGCGACTCTGAAGGGTGGGAAGTGAATGCCGGACTTGATCGTCTTTCTCTTTCTTTCAGCGCAGACCTGTCGCGGCCAGAGAGCTGTCATTTCTGCACCGGGATTCAGAATTGATCCAGTCCGCAGCGGAGGGGGCACATCCCAGCTCCCGAGCTGCTGAGTGTCTCTGGCTGGAACAATAGTATTTTTTTCTCTGCGAGGCTGCAATTAACATCTTATTTGTTCTGGCTCCGTACAGGCTTTGTCAGGATCGCGGTGCGGCGACCGAGGTTGGGCTCTTGCATTGCTTTCTGCTTGGCAATGGAATCATGGTTTCGGGGTCTAAACTTTTGTTTCGTTTTGTAGTCTTAATGTATCTGATTCTTTTTCAAGTTTCCCTAGTAACAGGTTTGGGGACGGGGTGGGAAGAAACGAGAAAAGGGGTGAAGAGAAACAACCAGATTATACAGAAAGGAAAAATGGAAAAGGGATGTTTCCCCGCCTCTTAATCTATCTATCTGCCTGTCTATCTGTCTATCATCTATCAGTCATTTTGCCTCCTGGACAGTTGGCTGACGAAGTGTCTGATAAACCAGCTTCAGATACATGCTACAAAAGGTCATTCGCCTCCTGATTATGTTTCTACTTGTAAACGCAGTTGGTGGTTTGCAAAACAAGTGCTAAAATAGTGCAGTGATGTGGTGGGAGGAAACCATAATGGGCAATTCATATAAAGTGCTGGAATCTTGGTAAGGGTGAGTTTCTCGAGCGGCAGGTGAAGTTGAATAAAGCAATTTTCCATCATTTGTTCCCCTCACTCTTTTGCATTTTTTTCCTCCGCTTGTTTCTCTCCCCTGGGGCGATTATGGATAGCCAAGAACACGAACACCATTTTAAAAGAGATTGATAGTGAAAACAGGAAGTTTATGGTCTATTATCCACTGGAGTTGTTTGAAATATTAGAATTGGTCCTTTACTTCTTAATGCATATTAATAGAGTGACCCTCTTCAAGGCTTTCCCGTCTTAAACGAGTGCCTGGGATAAACACTCTGTAAGGGAAACAGTTAATAATTCCCCAGCAGGCTTTAACTATTTTCCCAGTAACAAATCACCGGCAAGAGAGCAGCCTGGGTGGCATTTTGGTTTTGTGTCATTTTGGTTCTTTACAATATTTTTTATTCATTTAAGGAAATGTTAAAAGGAAATAATTAAGGTTTATGTCCAGAACAAATTTTGAAACACCGTTTAAGCAAACGCATTTTCTTTTAAAAACAAAGAACATTGAGCAACACAAAGGAGAAAAACATTTTATTTATTTCAACTTCCCTAGAGATCGTAATTATGATTTTTGCAAGGCAATTTGGTCAGTTCTGTTACTTTATCCAGAGGAAAAAACAAACATGACAGATGTGGAATAAAAACGAGGAAAAAAATGCTTTGGATGGTTTATACATAAAAAGGAAAGAATGTAATGTGAGGTTCAGTTATACCTCTATTTTGCATCTAGTGATTTCTCATATTATCTTGTAACACCGTGATTTTGATGTTTCTTAGAAATTCTTAAAGTCATGACACGGTGGCATAACAATAACAGCTGAAAGGGACAATTTAAAAGCCTTAATCCTAAATGGAAAGGATCACTTACTCCCAGGATCGTTTATATTCAAGTAGAAGTCAGGGCAGGGTCAGAAAAGAAAGCCACCCTTAATAAAGCGCTTCACCCTTCACATTGTTTCTCATAACCTTCATAAATTGCAGGCTACTGAGCTGGCCTGATGATGATCCAGCTGAGATATATTTATAGCAGATGATTTGTGGATGATAACTATGCCAAGCAAGCCACTGTCTCCAGTAACCCCAGGCTCGTCTGACTTCCTCAGGGGATTATAATAAAGATTCACAAAAAGAACCCTATATGGACAGTCTGGTCTCTGGACACTAACAACAGCACAATCCAAAGGCAAAGCAAGGAGGAACCACCTTGTTTCATGTCTGCAAGATGCTCCATATGAAAGCATTGCTGACATGTTGACCCAACAGCAAAAAGAGACCAGCAGTTTACACACCCTCAGCTCTCTGTCCTTTCCTTTCTATTGATGTTGGTCCACTTTTATGACTGAATACATATTAAAATCAACATTTCAAATTATAATTATCTTTCATTGGTCTCTTTCACAAGTCTATGTCTATATTTATGTTTTTATATATATATAAACATACACATATTTTATACATACATATGTATATGTATGCACACATTTTTTGTAAGTACACATACACATAGGTGTGTGTGTATATATGTATATATGTATATGTGTATTTCAGTTGATACTCATATATTTGCTTGGGAAGTTTCACTACATTGCTTTGTATTTCTCTTTTATAAAGTAATGCATTTAATCCAAAACTACCAGATTAATTGTAAAATTGATTATTACATAAGTTTCCTTGATGATTTACAGAAGAACTATTGAGAGGTCAGTGTTAGCACATCAAAATATAGACTGGTATGGCATTTTAAATTGACCCAGGTATCTAATATTAAAGCTTTTCAAATTTATCTCTCCTATTGTTATTTTATTAAGATTACTTTGGAATGATGAGGTTGTAAGTGTGATTTATCTCCATTTTTCATCTTTTTGTCTGTATGTGCTAAGTTTAGTCCCTCCACTTTGAGAATAACCCTGTAATCCAGGATCATTGCTTAAAATTCAGTATCATTTGCAGAATTCTCATACTCAAATAAGAATGTTTCTAGAATATGTTTACTCAATTTTAGAAAGTATTTTCTCTTTCCTTCTTTCTCTCATAGTTTTTCTGATATTACTATATTACCACATTCTAAATTCTGTAACTTGTTATTTTCAGTAAGGCTTTAAGAAGCATGGATAGGTTTGTAGGTTATTTCTTGTTAAATATGCCTGAATTTTTTAGTATTTAGTATTAGTATTTAGTTTTTAGTATTTAGTATTTAGTATCTCCCATATATATATGCACACATATATATACACACATATATACACAAATATATGTACACATATATATACACACACATATATATATACACACACACACATACACAAAGCTTTGGGATGTTAATTAAATGATCAAAATATTACAAGATTACGTTGTTATGAGTACTTATCCTTAAAATTAGCATATTTACTATAAACTGAAACTTCTTCTTCTTGTCTCCTCCTGATTATTATTATTATTTTATTATTATTAAAAAAGGAAGTCTCTCAGGAACCAAGCTGTATATCCTCTAGTCTCTATTTAAAAAACAAATTGGTCATTTTCTACTTGGACATCCCAGAATAGAAAGTACATTGAAGTACTAAAAAATAAAGGGATAGACTTGGGGCTAAGGGAGATGTCATAGAACAGCTCTCCTGGGTTAGTTCAAGTGTAGTCCTTCCTATTCCATGCTAGGCAAAGTCAAGGTTACAAAAATCCCAGTTGCATCAGGTTTCCATTTTTTATCATTATTTCCCTATACAATGATACAAATTTTTAAAAAGTCGGTAAATACTTTTGGCCATCAATTTTCAAGGTTTCATTGGTGATATTAAGAAAATGCTGTAAGTAGGTAACACATAATGTCACATTTGTGTGCTGTAGAAGTATCTTGGAAAATATGGACTTTAAAAGCTCAAAATATGTGTTTGCAATCGAACATACATTCACCCCCAAATTTGTCCTTTTTCAGCTAGTTATTTTTTCATATAAAGTTACTATACTTACACCATTATTTTTAATCTCTGAAATTTCAATTATACTAGAAATCAAGATTCTTCATTTTTACTCACGAAACTGACACTAAGTATATACCCCATTAAGGACAAGAAGTTACGAATTCTCTGGACTTCAGTTATCTCACAGAAAAGAGTTTGATTTAATAATGTCTAAGGCTCTTCCTGACATATTCTAAATAACAGAAGGTGTCTCACAAGAAATGGAAGCACTGAGAGAAAAATGCAATTAAATCCTAGACTAGAAAGAATCACAATTTTTCCACTCACAGGTTGGAAATGCCTCTCTATTCTATCACAATTTTGAAAACCTCCATAGTTTTACTAGCTTTGCCTTTCTCCCTTGCTATCATCTGCTGAGGTACAGACAGTCCTTTCCATTTTTATTCCTCTCCCACTCTAATAATTTTTTTTCTTTGACAGAAGTCCCACTTTACCATTAATGATGACAATAACTAAAGCTGCCAGGAACAGCACATCTTCTGACCTTTATCAACACCAGGTATTGAAGTCTATGGACTACCTATTATTTCTGAACATTTATTCATGTTCAGTCCTGTTTCTACCAATTCTGATCCACTTATCTCCACCATTTCTCTTCCTGGCAGATTGTCTCATTTTGCCTTCTGGATCCCCATGCTCTTTTATACCAACAAACAAGAGGTATAAGTGGGTATCTCTACCCACTTCCTTGACTGAAGCCTGCTCTTTTATGAAGACATGGCATCTTTTCCAACCATGTCAAACAGATGCAATTTATGTGTATGCTGCTTCCACACCCTGATTAAATGGGTCAGTGGCAGAATCAGTATCCTTACTCTCCCCTTTGGTTTCAAATATTTATTCCTCATTTCACTTTCATGCTCACCTTTCTATAGAGATCAAGGCATCTGCCTTTGCAGCTTTACCTCTTCCTCCAGGTTATATTTTCCATTCATGGAATCTTTCAGCTGCTGGCTCACAGTTTTCCTGACTACCTGACTTCCATTCCTCTTCTCATGACTTCAGCTCCCATGCAGATGTCTTATCCTGACACACTAACTTCTCCATTCTATTTCTGTGTGTGTGTGTGTGTGTTTTCCTACTAGTTCAACCGCAATTCCCTATGGTCTTTAACTAAAAAGTCTAACCAGTGACTAAACTGCTTCCAGTATTTAAAATTTAATGTTTCAATTCTCTAATTTCAACTTTCTGCTTATATAAACTCACCTCCTAAGTAACCACATGGAATCAAGTCTTTCACAGAATTCAGGTCTTTTTTTTATTATTAGTGATTCCCACCAATTTCTGCTCTTATCTTCACTTTCCTCCTTATACCCTGTGGTAAGCAGCCTCTAACATGGACCCAAATGATCCCTACTTCCTGATATGTGTGTCCTTGTGTAATTGCCTCTCTCTTGAATGTGGGCTAGATTTAGAAATTTGCTTTTATCAAACAGAATATGGTAGTAGCAATGGGACATTAAGATATAAAATGACTGTGTTTTCCACCTTGGGAGCTCCTTTACTCTTCCTTAGAGCATTTGTTTGACAATAAGCCAGGTGCCATGTTGTGATACAGTCCTAAATAGAAAGTCCATGTGAGTTTGGCCTTCTGAGGTCTGTCAAAAGACACATGAGTGAGCTCAGAAGTGGAAGCTTCCTCATTCAAGTCTTGAGAGGACTGCAGCCCAGCCAACATCTTGGTTGCCGCTTCGTGACAGGCTTGGGCCAGAATCAAGCAGCTAAGCTGCTTCTGGATTCCTGACCTACAGACACTATAGATCGGGAATGTCTGTGGCTTCCAACTGCTAAATTTGGGGATAATTTGTTATGCAAATATAGGTAACTAATGTATATCCCATGGATTCCACACCCGTTGTTGTAATAATTTACTTACAACAATCTTCAGCTATTTACTACATTTTCCTGGCTGGATCACCATGTTTACTGTGATGGACAACTGCCCTTCCTGATCCAGGACCCATGCAGAAGAGCATTACTGAAGAAATTCACACCCTCAGGCAGTTAGATGTCCCTGTAAAGTTATAGTCACCAGGTTCTCATCATCTCGCCACACAGACTGTTACTTATAAGCTCCCTCTCTTATTACACCCTATGAATATTTTGTAACTTTTCTTTGATCATTAAAAATGCTTCTCCTAAACTCTTGAATGATAAGTGATAACCTTTTTTCATTCATTATTTATAAAACAGATGTGATTAGATGGAAAATACCTTATATTCATTAAACTGACTGTACCTTCACCCATTTTCTCCTGTCTTCCTATCTCCAGGGAGATACTGCCCTTATCTAAGAAGCCGTCCCCTCCACAGGTAACTTGGATATTACTTCTATTGGTTCTCACACCAATAATCTCTCCCTCTCTCCTGGACCACTTCCATCAGCATACATATTTTATAGCAATACTAAAATTTAGACAATTTAGTTTTTAGACAATACCTGTCTAAAAACTTCTGATCAACAACCTGTTTCTCAGATACCCTTCATAACTAATCTTTTTTTAAAAAGCAATCACATTCAGTTCACTTCCTCACTTCCCTCTCATTTCTCAACTCAATCCATTCTGGCTTCCACCCCCACAATTCCACTGAAAAAAATCTTGTCAAAAATTACTAAAGACCTTCATGTTGCCAAGTTAAAGGGATAAATGTTTTTCTCATCTTACTCTTTCAGCAGCATTTTAAATGCAATGCCCTCCTTTTGGAAACCACTTCTATTTTCGTTTCTGTTTTATCATACTCTCCCAGATGTACTTTTACATCACTGATCACTGTGAAGACACTGAGACACTTCTCAGTGTCTTTTGCTTGTTCTTCTTCCACATTAACTTGAAATGCTGACTGCTTTAGAGATAAGTGTTGGATGTACTTCCCTTATTTCCCTACCACCTCCCCTTTGGTGATCTAATCCACTCCCTAATATTGAATAATAGGGAGTGAATAATCCACTCCCTAATAAGTATGTATATGTACATACATGCATACACACATATGAACAGACACCCCATGTATATTCCTCTAACAAGGATATCTCCTCTAGCTGTAGATTTTTAAATAATCAACTGCCATGATTTATATCTCTACTAAATATGCCTCACAGTCATCTCAGATTTGGGGTAATTAGAGGAAAATTCCTGATTACTCCAAAGAAATGTGCTCTTCCCTCAGTCTTTCTGTTTCAGGAAATGGCATCCCTATCCACCTAGTTATTCCACTGGCAAACATGGGAATGATACCTGCTGCTAATTTTCTATCACTCTGCATCTAATCCCTTGACAAATATTGCCTGTTCCACTTTGTAGAAGTTTCCTAGGGCTGCCATAATAAAATTCCACAATGTGGGTGGTTTAAGCAACAGAAATTTATTTTTTTCACAGTTTTGGAGGCTAGATGTCTAAAATCAAGGTCCATATTGGATTGGCTCCTCTGGGGCCTCTTTCTCTGGCTTGCACATGGCTGCCATCTTTCTGCCTCTTCAAATGGGGTTGGGGTGTGCAGAGATGGGCACAATTCAGCTCATGATATAACTTCAATACATAGATCTCAAACCTAACCAGTTCTTTCTTTTTTAACTGTTATCTTTTGTGTGTGTGTGTGTGTGAAGTACGTAGTTTTTGCTTAGTCTCTTCTACCTGGCATTCAATATTCTTTGTTAATCTCTCTCTAATAAGTTATACTTCAAAAATGTATCCCTTTAAAATCAAATGGAAAAACATTTTAATTCCAGGTACTTCTCACATAGCACAAATAATAAAATCCAAACTTTTAATCGTGACCGACAGTGCCCTACCTCATCTGATTCTCGCTCCCCTCTCTAACTTCATCTTGTGCCACACTTCTGCTTACATATAATGCCCAAGCTACATTCACCTTTTTCTAAGTCACAAGGACGCTACATTTTTATCTCCTTACAATCTTCCAATGTCAGGATCGTTCTACCTGGAATACACTTCCCCTTTTCTACTGCTAGGAGAAACTTTATAGGCCTGACCTGCCCGCTTCTCATGCCTCAGATTTCATCTTGAAAATTCCGTTTTCGGAGCTTTTTAAATTTTTTTTTAACCACCCAATCTGTGGTGATCTCTCCTTGCGTTCTCTTTCAAGGTACTTATCTGTTTTTTTTGTCGTTGTTGTTGTTTGTTTGTTTTTTTGTTTTGTTTTTACTCAGGTATATACTTTTAGTTCTGGGATACATGTGCAGACATGCAGGTTTGTTACGTAGATATACACGTGTGCATGTTCTCACTCATAAGTGGGAGTTGAACAATGAGAACACATGGACACAGGGATGGTAACATCACACACTGGGGCCTATCTGTTTTATACTAGTTACCAATTTTTATTTAATTGGTCTTCATCTTTTTGTTTTTTATGAGTGTGTTAGCTCCATCATTACAAACTCCTGCCTAAAGTAGTGCAAGACACATGGTGAGTGCTTCCTAGGTCTTTAGTGAATAAATGGGTTGAACAACATAATAAATCTTATATATGGGTACTAGTTGTGTCCATTGGAGAAATATGTGTCCCAACAGCTCACGTATTCCTGCATAACAACTCAGCTAGAGTTCTCTCTTCCCTGTACCAAATTCCTGATTTCCTGAGAAATTTCTCAGGTGACATGGTCTCCAGACTTTTCATCTTTATGACTGTTTTCAATTGATCTTATCTTAGCTTGTCACAGTTCTTTGATGCCACAATTAAACAAAATACTCCAGATTTCAGCTGCTCAGCATGGTTGTAATACCTTTATTTCTTCAATCCACAGAAATAAACAGGGAGCATCTATGTAGCCAAACTGTGAATTTACAATGATGAATGTCTCATATGAGGAGAATAAGGCTTTCAAATCCCTGAAGTCAATTGATCATTTACATATTTAACACATAATTAATAAGCACTTACACCATATAAGATATGTTGTAAGGTGTTTGGGAAACTGAAATGACAACACGGAGTCCCTGCCCTTCTGATGAATGCCTTATATTTGTAGTGATAGCCAATGAACAGCTAGCCACCAGATAATTATAAATGGCAAGTGTGTCAAATGTCTCAGAGAAGAGACAAATGAAGTTGTGAGAGGTGTGGAGTCTCTTTCTGGGAACAGAGGGGATGACCTAGTATGGAAGGGCAGAGAACATTTACCTGAATACGTAACAGTTGACCAGCAATTCGAAGGATACTAACGAAATTTAATCATTCTCATCAAAGGGAACAGAGTGTACAAAAAAATTGAGGCAGAAAGAAGTGGAACACATTCTAGGTAAAGAAAGTTAAGGTGAGGGAATCAAAAGGACAAAGAGGTCAGTGGCAATTGATAACGTTTCTGATAAATTGTTTGCTAAATATTAGGATAAAAATCAGTGAGTCTTGGCCGGGCACGGTGGCTCACGCCTGTAATCCTAGCACTTTGGGAGGCTGAGGCAGGTGAATCACATGATGTCAGGAGTTCGAGACCAGCCTGGCCAACATGGTGAAACGCTGGCTCTACTAAAAATACAAAAAATCATCTGGGCTTGGTGGTGGGCGCCTGTAATCCCAGCTACTTGGGAGGCTGAGGCAGGAGAATCACTTGAACTCTGGAGGCGGAGGTTGCAGTGAGCTGAGATTGCGCCATTACACGCCAGCCTGGGCGACAAGAGCAAAACTACATCTCAGGGAAAAAAAAAAAATCAGTGAGTCTTTGTAATAATAATAATATGATTGAAAGGATTGTAAACAGAGACTAACTCAGATTTACATTTTTTAACAACTAATTTTCATTTCAGTCGGAGGAGCGATTTGAGAGAGGTAAGAGTGAATGTGAAGATTCAAGTCAGGAAACTGTTACATAAGTGAAAATGGTGGCATGAGTAGGGATGAAGAAGAGAAGTGTCCAAGAGACCTTTGGAGGCAAAATTAATAGAATGTGTCAATGGTTAGGTATAAGGAGAATGACTGGATCTGGATAAGAGTCTCTGTTAGTGAATCTGCTGTATGCACTGCTGGTTCATATTCAAGTGACAGTTAGTTAAAATACGTTGATCTAAATATTTATTTATATTTAGAATTAAGTGTTTATTTATTACTTTATACAATTGAATTTTTGATCTTAAATGTGTGTGTGTGCTTAAGAGAGAGCGTGCAAGATAGAGAGAGAAAGGGAGAGATACACACAGAGAGACACACACACAAAACATGGCGACAGAAAATAACAACAATTTATTTGTCTCACAAATATGCAATCTGGGGAGTCCTTTTCTGTTGGAATAGCTTGTCTTTTGACACTGTCTTTCTGGGTCATCTTGAATAAACTGGGTGTGAAGGGTCCATGTCCAAGATACCTTCGCCTGTGACTGGCATTTGGCGCTAGCTATTGGCTGGGGGCTCAGTAGGAGCCGTAACACAAGGGATGTAGTACCTCTTTACACCGGCCATTCTATAGGGCTGCTTGCTCTTCCACACAGCATTGCAGCTGTCTTTCATAAGTCAGTGTTCGAAAATATAGGAAAAGAAATCTGTCAGTGTCTTAAGACCTAGGTCTGTAAATTGGTACAGATTCATATCTGACATTATTCTTAGTCAAACAGTCACTAAGCTTGTTCAGATTCAAGGTGCTGGTGGAGGGGGCTGGGCTGGGAGGGAGAGAGCTGAAAAATCTCTAGTTCTTAATGTAGTCACCATTCTCAATGAAAGGAATATTAAAGAATGTGTGATATGTGCTGTACACTCTGTTCATTGACATCTTCTTGCTGGATTCTATCATTCAATATGTTAGGTATTATTCCATAATCAATGACATCTGCATGTCTGAAGTGATTTCCAAGTCAGTGGCCACTGTTTCAACATAATGTCAGTGACATACAACTAGAAACATTTCTCCATTATAATGCAAACTTCTAGAGGGCAGGGATATGATCTTATCCCATAATATCAGCCTTTGGACAGCACTTGATAAATATTGTTTTCTAGCTCACTAATTGAGATCCTTTTAGTTGTTATAGAATGTTATTTAACCAAACAATCCATATTTATCTTTCCTTTCTTCAGGAACATGAGAGATTATTTTAAATACCTTGTAAGAAGAAGAAGCATATGTGCTATGCTTACAACATTCTGCTCTGTGACATCCCTAGCAGTAGTTGTTAGATTAATAGTATTATTTCTTAGTATAGCCAGGCTGGTTTCTATTTATCCCCATTTTGTTTTCTGTAAATTCACAAACCACCTATTCTGTAACATATTCTGTAATTTTTACAGAGACCACTATTAAATTTAAATAGTTTATTAAATTTAATAAACCACGATTTCTAGAATTCAGCCCCTTTTCCCACTTAAAATAAAGCCCGTATTTATCACCTACTACTATTTGTTTCCTGTGCCCACCTATTTTCCAAGATTTTTCAAACGTAGTCGGAAATACTTTAATAAGAACACTTATACTTTCTTTAAGTATACCGTGATGTAATTTTTCTAGACCAGGACATTTGAAAAAATGATAACATACCTAAGGATTCTTTCATTTTCTTGATTTCTCGGGTATTATTTTACTTTTAAACATTGTTGGTCCATGCCTTCAAAGTGAAAAATAATTCTTTTTTGATTGAAGATGGAATCAAAGCAGGAAGTGAATTATGTTTCCTCCTGTTTTCTTATATCATTAAACATTCTGTGCCATGAAGGCAGAACTTTTTTCACACTTCCTGTTATTTTTACACTTTTGAAATTTTTTACTTGTTTTATCCTTCTTTATGTGGGCTTCTTTCTCTCGTTCTAATATCCTTTTTTAAAAAAATCTTAGAATAAGGGTTTCTACTGATACAAATGACTGACTTGTATTATTTTCATCATAATTAACAAGATTTCTATATATTATGCATTTTCAGCAATTTATTTTCTTTTAATATTGAAACAAAATTTCTTGAATTTTTTGTTTTGTTTTGTTTTGTTTTGTTTTGTTTTTTTGAGACAGAGTCTCACTCTGTGGGCCAGGATGGAGTGCAGTGGAGTGATCTCGGCTCACTGCAACCTCCACCTCCCAGGTTCAAGCAATTCTCTGCCTCAGCCTCCTGAGTAGCTGGGATTACAGGTGCCCGCCACCACGCATGGCTAATTTTTGTATTTTTAGTAGAGACGGGGCTTCACCATCCTGGCCAGGCTGGGCCTGACCTCCTGACCTCGTGATCCACCTGCCTTGGCCTTCCAAAGTGCTGGGAATACAGGCATGAGCCACCGTGCCTGGCCTAAGATAAAATTTTTTATCAAAAATTTCAAGCCTTTTGGGGGGAGATTTGTTTACCAAAGTCCTTTTTATATATGTTGAATTTTTAATACTATGGAGAATTTGACAGTGTCAATTATAGAGAAGACAATTTTATAGTAGATTTTTCTTTGATTTTACCATTGAAGATTACATCTCAAGCAGATTTGCCATTTCTATATTAACACTATCTTTCTATGATCTTAATTGCTTTTACTAAGGGGAAAATTGGTAAATAGCTTCTCAAAAGTTCTTTATTTTAAAGCCATCTGACCTACTTAATTGGCTCTTTCAATGTCAACATCTGAAATAATTTCTTTATGTCCTAGAGCCCATTAAGTATTATTGCGAAGTTGATGCTGCCCAGATTGCAGGCATAACACTGAGGTGACATCTTAATCCTTAGGACATTAACTATAAAGCAATTACTCAGTGACTTAAAAAGAAAAACAAACTGGTAATTTGATATCAATTATCCGAATGCGTCTTCACATCTTTGTTACAGGAAAGGGAAAGGGATTCAACATGCATTTTATTAATCCTTTTCCCTCTGTGCCTCTCTTGAATCAAACTGAATTAGAAATAATAAAACCTTCACTTTAATCTGTCATTAAGATAAGAAAATGCAGCTCCAGATCAGTTTATTCAGTTTCCCCATAGGCTACGAATGAAGTATCCTCATTGAACAAATGCTACCTTCTGAATAACTGGAGGCATAAAACAGGAAGAATTTCATGTTTCACACATGCAACTGTATTTAAATTTGACTCAGAATTTCATTTTGCATGCTGTCCTCATTTCAGGGCCCTTGGTAACAACGAAATATATACCAAGCCAATTTTTTCAAAGCTAACTTATAAACTAGGAAAAATAATCTAAATTAAGCCCAAATATTGGCAATGATGAATCATTCCTTTTATCCACTCTCCATCATTCTATAGCAACAATTTTCTGCTGTGTTTCTTGAACTTGTTCCATCATCAGTGTAAATTGGTGTGTTTACTAAAATATGCACACCCTGACTTCCTTCCACGAGGATTCTGATTCTTTAGGCTTTTTTTGGTTTATATTTTTAACTATAACCACACGTGATTCCTATGATCAGACAAGTTTGGGAAATGATATGCTTTCAGGTCCTTGGTTTATAGATAAGGAAACTGAGACACAAGTCACCAAGAGCGAACAGCCCGGGATTACCCAGAGAGGTAATGACCAAGTTGAAATGAGAATCCAGGTTTTGATGGTCTGTTACTTTTTCACATTTTCAAAACCATTTATATTTGATATATTTTTCTTTAAATTCCTAAGTGAGATAATTATTAATTTTTTTCTCTGGAGTACTTTGTTTAATCATTATATTAGATTACTTGAACAAATTTATGCTGTATTATCTTTTCTTATTTGTTAAGATATAGGCATTATTTCCTGGGACTTGCATTAGAACTGCTTATAGTAGGCACCCTTCAATTGATATGAAGCCACTCTGATTACCTTGTCTTATCTTGGCCCAGATAGAGAGTTGATCAAACATCTTATAACCACTGAGAGTGTTGATGAGTACAATTGAATACTCAGGGAGGCAATCTAATTCCTTTGAAATTAATTAATTAAAATTATAAATGGACTTCATGGAAGTGAAAGAGAGCTATTCATAGAACTAATAAAATGTTATTAATGCATTCATTTAAGAAGAATATATGTTATGCTTTTGTTCCAGCAGCACATATGCCGTATGTGAAATCTCAAAGAAGATTATCATGGCCCACAGTGCAAAGATAACCAAAACACAGTAGTGAAGCAGTATCGCTTTTGAGACAGACCAAAGTTTGAATTCTGACCCAGCCTCCTATGACTTTGTAGACTTGGACAAATCATTTTACAGCAAATTTTAGTATTTTTTAAAAAAAGAATTATTAAGATAATACTGTTTATTTTATATTATTATTATAAAGATTAAGAATAACATGGGAAATGCCAAATACAGTGGCAGAAGTCAAAGGAACTTTAAGAAGTGGTAACTATTAGTACTGTTGACAAGCATATTGTATGACTCTGGGTTAAACACAGAGGAAGTAAAGGTAAATACAAAAACTCCTGTTTTTAAGACCAAGGGAAGTTTTGATCTGAAATATTGGAGATAGCACTGAGCGGAGTGAAAGAAAATGGTTCTATATTTCACATTGTAACAATGGTCTACTTACATTTTATTTAGCCTAGAGACTACTTGCCTTATCAAATATATCAAGCACTCAGCAAAGTTAAAAAGAGCATATATATATGCATTAAGCAGTTGTCTTGAGGTACTAACTTTTATGAGAACTTTTCAGAACTTACAGATAACCAGTCAGATAACCAGGAGTCTGACTGATTATCTGTAAGTTCTGAACATGTTTAAATTCATTTCAAAGATATTATGTATATGATAGGGTTGATTTATGATTTTACAAGTAATATTCAAAACACAAATCTGTCCTTATTTCTGAATATAATGCCTAGTTATAAGTGACATATAAAACCAGCATTCAGATATATCCCTAATTATGTCGACAAATTTTATTTAATCAAACTTGGGTAATGAAAAATTAGCCCATAATTCAGGAAAAATGTTAGAATTTTAAATTCAAAATTTGATTTCTTTCTGTGAAAATAGAAATAATAAACTCAAAATATCTATTAAATATCAAAGTACTCACACAAATGAGAAAGTAGTACTGGAATCTGTAAACCTACTTTTCATTCTTGATTATTTAATAGTAATCACCTTAATTCTCAAGAGTGGCAAAATAATGGAGTCAAGACATGTGTTGACTATAACAATTTCATGTTTATTTCAATCTACGTGATTAAAAGTTTGCTGAAAGAGGCATTGAATGTAAAGTTTTATTCTGAGGTGAACATTTCTAGCTAATGTCAGACTACTTTTAACCTTCTGAAAAACACTTCAGCATATGACTTTGGCAGTATAATTGAGTGCTTCTGTAATAAGTCTCAAGTAATTGGAAAATTAAATTTCTGTCATATGATTACAGTAAAGAGCAGATTGTAATAATCATTAAAAACTTGGATCATAAAAATTAAAATTTAAGGTTAAACTCTATAGCTGTTATTAGGTACTGAAGTTTCAAAATGTGTTAAGTGGTGTTCTAGGATCATTACTATGTGTTACTAAATTGCAACATTCTTTCTAAGCAGTTATTATGTGTAAGAGTTAATTTGTTACAACTACCAGTATTTTCATTTCCTAAAAATTGTTGATTCTGTCAATTACTTTAATGCAAAAAGAAAACAGGACTGGAAACTTTGGGAGAGAATATTATACATGTTGTGGGACAAATTCATCTTATTCTTCTGAGTCTCTGTAAATAATCACTATGTAGCAAAGACATCAAATTCTCACATCTATGCCCATGGAGTTCATAAAAAATTGTGAAATTCCATTAGAATTCCATAGAAATTTTAGAATCAGATCAGCTCTGTTGTTAGGTAAAGAAAATTGACACCTGAACAGCATATAAGATCTAGAATAATATATCAAAAGAGGTTTCTTTCCAATTTGTATATTTTCCTCATGTCTGTTGGAATGTGGAATGGAACCAGATTCTAAGTTTAACAAACCTAAATTTTGATCGAATTCCTATATCATTCATTTGATAACTTTGACACTTTAATTTACTCCTTCTTTTTAACACAAGCATTCCATTTCTCTCTAGATGATGATGATGATGATAGATAGATAGATAGATGATAGATAGATAGATAGATAGATAGATAGATAGATAGATAGATAGAGATGATATTAATAGGAGTCCTCTATGTCTCCTGATATCTTAATAAGAATGCTTAAAAAACCCAATTTCATACTTGTGGAAATTACAAAGCCCTCAGCACACAATTTGACATTGCACATTAGACATTCATGTTCCTAAAATTTTCTTTAATTATACCCCTTTTTCTTTTCCATATTCTTTTCTCCAATTTCTTCTCATTTTCTCCAGGAAAAATGAGCAAAAATTTATTTTATCTTCTCTTGTAATCCTTGTACCTCTGTCATCAAATCACACTGCCAAGCAACCCACTAATGCATTTTTCCAAAGATATTTATTTCGTCCCTGAGAAACGTTATGGTGCCAGCTATAATTAATTTAAATATTGCACAAATAAATCAATATCAACATTGGTATTGATATTGCTGATTTTATTTTGCGTATCATCTTGGCTAAGAGGGTTAATTCTGAAATTAGAATTCTGGGTTTAATTTGTAGTATTACCACTTACTCATTTAAGGTTTTTAACTTTTATTGAAACTTGATTTCTTCAACAGTAAGGTGGAGTGGGATAAATAGTCCTCACATTGGACAGTTGTTGTGGAATTAATCGTAAGGAGTATTAGTACTGATTATCATCCCAGCCAATCATAGTCAGTTTCCTTAAATATAAAATGGAAATAATAATAACCACCTACTTCCTAAACTTATTATGATGTATAAGTGAAAAAAAATGCAACTAAAATGCTAACACAATTCATGGTTCATATTAATGAGTAATATATTTTATTGCTACCACAATTAGCAATAAACGGTGGTAACACCATTTTTCTATACAAAGTATCTCTTTAATATATCTAGCAATTAATTCTAACAAATAATTATTTATATTATTTTAATAATATTTTTACAAATAATATGAAACCAGGTAGTTTATGATTAACCACCCTAGAAACAAGCATTTCTACAGCTCCACATGTTCAAACTCAAGCATTAGCATTTATTTAATAGATAAATTAAAAATATCTAGTAAGAAACACACACTCTCCATTTCATGGTTTTAGATGTCCAAACCATTATTTAGTAGTAAATTTCACATAAAAAAAGATAATTTGTAATTCTTGTTACTCATGCATCTAAATGTTTATAATAGGAGGACAGTCTTCTGGGGATAGTCTTCATAGATTACTGTTTCTTATACAATTGGGCCCCTAAACAACGTGCAGGTTAGGGGCACTGACACAAGAGCAGTGAAAAATCCATACATTACTTTTGATACCCCAAATCTTAACTACTAATATAAACTACTGTTGACCAGAATCTTTACAGATTACATAAACACTTGATTAACATATAGACTAGTATTTACATATATTTTATGCATTAATGACATACATTTTTCTTACTATTTTTGATATTTCTAGACTGCATGGTTCATCTGAGTTTCAAATTGTCACAAATCTCCAAAAATTCTTTCAGTATATTTATTGAAGAAACATCTGCATATAAATGGATCTGCACAGTTCAAACCCATGTTGATCGAAGGCCAGCTGCGTATTTATACTATGTGTATCTTGACAAGGCTAATACAAAGAGCAGTTAGACAAGGAAAACATTAATTATGGTATTAAACTGAATCAAAATAATTAACTTAGAAAACTATAAGTAGTTTTTTATGTATTATATAGAAAGATTAAGGCATATCTAGCATCTGTTAAAGAAATTGTAATCAGAAAGAGGGAATAACTTAAATGGTGCAAAAGCCATTTCCAAAACTAAATACTTTGGCTACGTTCATACTCATCTCCTTAGTTCAGCTCTTGCAGCAGTGACCTGGAAATTATTCCTAAAGGTCTTTGCTTATTAAAATGATTTGCTATTATAGCAATAACACAATCTCATTGTAGATAGCATCTGAAAGAATCAGTGCAATCCTCTACATCTTGCCTCCAAGTCTAGGGTTTTTCATTTTTTTTAATGCATCACTCTATTCTCCTGGCTAAGTTCATATCCTTTTGGTTTAAAGCCAATTTTTAATTGAATTCAGTTAGTTTAATTGCTTCTCAGAGATGCCCATAAAATGTGCTCTCCCAGATTTTCTAGCAGAAATGCCACTGTCTCTGCTCAGCATTCCCAAGCAGACAGCAAAACTGCCATCAAGCTCCATATTGTTCAACAATGACTCTTTAATGTGGTCATCTCGTGTGCTTTGTATTTCAATTATAATTTAGAATGAATTAAAATCTATTTAAATGGATAGCATCATCTCTTAGTACTTGATGGAAATTCATTTCAGAACATTCTATCTCCTTAAGGTAGCACAGTAAAAAAGTGTGTCATCCTTTACATCATTAATTTTATGTCATCATTTTTATTTCCCTTATAATTTAATCCTACATTTTTATTGATTTTCATTAACCAAATAAAATACAGTGATGTGTTTGTTTCATATACTCTTCATAACTGAAGCATCAAAGTTTTACTCAAAGATAAATTTAGAAGTCCAGATTTCTGTATTCTGATATTACAGAACAGATTTTAGAATCAGGGATCTCATGAAAGCAAGTCAAGTTATTTTCTATGGTACTGAAGCATAATATTGTTTCAACATGAAAATATCTCATGGAATGAAGTCTAAGGTTACAACATCATTTATACTAATGAACATCATGTTAGAGTTTCACAATTTATAGTTTATGAAGTAGTCCTTTCACATGTATTTGATCACTTATATCAACTCTGTGAAACACAAACAAACAAACAAACAAGAACAGCATTATTATTCCTGGTTTATAGATTAGGAATTGGCAAACTTGGGCCAAATCTAACCAGCAACATATTTGCGTAAATAACTAGCAGATCACAGCCATGCCCAGTCACTTATATGTTATTTATGGCTGTTTTGGAGCTACAAACCAGAGTTAAGTAGTTGTGACAGAAACTACAGGGTCCACAGGGCCTTACATGGAATATTTTGGAGGCAGAGTAGGCTGGAAACTAGCACAATGAATCCAACACTGTTGGAAATCTGAAGCCTAATTTCATCACCAAGCAAGTGTTCCACATATGCTTAAGTTACTCTCTCTTGTAGCCAAATGTCTGAGATGGACATGATAGAGATAGTACGTAGAGATTTTCTTTCCTTTTCCTTCTCTCCTGACAACTTATGTTTATTTGACCCCTCAGATAGTAAATTCCATTAGGTATATTTTCATTGTAATCTGAAGAAAGTTCATTATTCCTGTTCCTGCCGACAAGTCCTTTAGACTGATTTGCAAAATATACCATAATAAAGTCTTTTATAAGATAATTTGAAATAGCATTTACTTTTGAGGAAGGTAAACCAGGTCATTCATCTTTTTCTGTTACTGCAGTCCATCCACTAGTTTTTGTCCACATTCTAATTCTTGTAAACAGTGACTCTACATTATTCTTAATTTAATATTTTCATAAATTTGTAATTTAACACTAGAAAAAATGTGTCCTATTTATAAATCCTCTTGAAAATGTAAAATGCAAAATGCATTTTTATAGTTTAGAGATCATTGGGAGACATACAAAATTTTAAATGTTTTAAATTTTATTTTACTAGATAATTAAAAATTCCAAATACAGTGTTTTAATAGGAAAGAATATACCTGTTTTCAGAAAAGAGCCACTTTAGCATGGGATCTATGGATAGGCTCCAAATAGATTGAAATATAACTTAGAATTCCATTCCCTTTATTATACCCTATACATTCACCACTGATTTGATAATATTTGTTTAGCATCCATTATGTTCCAACCATTATTTTAGGTCCAGTGATACAGCAATGAACAGAACATAAAAGTTCTCAGATCTCTAGGTGCATATGCCATGTGGTGTTAAGTGCTATGATTATGAATAAACCCATGTAGAGGAGTAGAGAGTGACAGAGAAGCTGGGGTCAGCTGTTTTTTACAAGCGGTCAAGAAAGGCCTCTGTGGTCTTTGGGAAGAGACCCAAAGTAGTGAGTGCAGGACAGTTCTGTGTGATCTTGGCTGACCCGGCTCCCCACCCTTTTTCTTCCTTGAAGTTGGCAGAATAACTGTAGAATACGCTGTGAATGCAACATCCTGAGATAAGGGGAAGTGGCTGGAAGAGCCCAAGCTCTGTTCCTGTACCCCCAGAACGATTTAGCCCAATGCATAAGGTACTCTGGGGTATAAAACCCAGCGAGGAATGTTTTCAGGGTCTCTCACCTGCAGCACAATGTGAGACACATGCAGAAAAGACTCCATCTGCCCTGGACAGCCTTCCTGAACAGCTGGCCATTAGTCTTAGGCTTTTACTGTCCCCTACTACTTCTCTGTGAGTGAGAAGTTGCTTCACTTAACTTGTTTGTATGAGTGCTGTTCCACTGAACTCACACAAATGGATTAAAACCAGTCCATGGTATTGGTGAGGTGTTTACAGTCCTCCTCTGGAATTGATACTGGGGCACAGTGAACCTGCTTCACCATGAGGAATTCAATCAGTCTTGTATCTGAAGCCAGAGGTATTTGAAATGGTAGAGATAATAAGTGCCAAGGCATGAGCTAGACATTTGCTTACTGTGTTTTTGGTACAAGAAAGTTTGAAGGAAAAGGTGAGTTGATGGAAGATACAGTCAGAGAGAACTATGTGGCCCAACACTGAGCTTCCAAACAAACAAAAAAACTGTCCTTGTCCTCCGGGGCACCACTGTGCTCTGTGCCCTAAAAGCTGCCGTCTAGACTCCTTGAGCTGTTGCAGGCTCTTCTCAGGCCACTGTGTTACATTTTACCACACAAATGAGGTTTCTGGGATTTATCAGATAACTCACTATCTTATTTCAATAAACACCATGATAATTAAACTCATTTTATTTTCTTATTCCAAGTCTCTGTTCATGGGTTGACACTTTTGAAACATTATAATATCTTATTAATAAAGTCAGATGTTTAATGTCATTTTTTCTTAACTATACGTTACATTTTAGGTTTGCCCATACCTTCCTTATATTTACTTGAACATTTGGTTTCTCTTTATAACTATTTCTTTAGTGGACTAATGTGTCGCATTTTTAACTTATTTCCACAAATAAATTATGATGATATATGGTGATACAGGTTTCATATATGTTTAAATCACTTCAACTTATAAATTAAAGTTTATTTTGGAGACTAAAATTTAGGCATCACTTTCTTCTACAGAATAGTAATGGGTGAATAATTTCTTCATGTTGCATATTTCTTGATGTATGAGTGAGATTCTTAAGAGTTGTGAACAGAAATTACATATATATGTATATATATAATTTCACAAGGAATATTTGTTTTTAAAAAATATGAACAGTTCATAGTTTGAAGAAGAAAATATTAGAACTAAACAAGATTTTTGTTTACAATTATTCATATTTTTGCCTATGCATAAATACATGAGAATATATGTACATAGTTGTATCATCCTGTATGTATTTTGTAACATACTTTCTTAAATGGTAAAGAAAATTTAAATGCTTTATTAAAGTGATATATTTTGCCTTTCAACTTAAAAGCAATTGAATAGAAAAGCTGATACTAGAATATGAAACCATTTATGTAATCCTAAAATTCAAAATTATTTTATATATACAACACAGAAAACAAACATAACAATTTCAAGATAGGGTTTACCACTAGAAAAGGAGGACAGAAAAAAGGAGAGTGGTGTGAATGTTCTTAAACTTATCCATTGAGTGTTATTTTTTGATATAATAATCTTTGAGACTAAATAATAAATAAATAATTGTCCTAAAACATTATTTTTAAAACCTTATTCCCCAATTTAGAAAATCTCAAACTGTAAAATTTAACATCTGTTAAATCTTACTATATATTTCTCACTTTTTTCATGATAATTAAAACTTTCTACCAATAACATTTAAAAATATATATATTTGGTATTTCTTTAAAAACTTTTTCCTACATCTTCACTTTTAATGGCCACGTAAAACTCCATCATATGAATGTGCTATAATCTGTTTAAACCTTCCCCTATGTGTGATCATTTTGAATGTTTTCAGTATTTTGGTACTAGTAACTATATTGCAGTGATAAACTTTTTACCCAGTTCTACTGATATTAAAAATAAGTCCTTTCTGAGTGAAAATGATAAGCATGTCTAAGGACTTTCATATGTTTATATTGCCAACTTATCAAATGCCATAAATGAGTCTGTGTTAATTTATACTCTAAATAACAATGAGGGATAGTGATCAATTTAATAAACCATCTACCAAGCAGCAGTTAGTATTTAAATAGTTTTCTATTGATATGAAATTAAGACAAATCATCATTTCTTAAAATATTTAGTGAGGATTAACTTATTTTCATGTGTTTATTAACTGTTTACACTTCTTCAATGTAGTACAGTGGTTAAGGGCAAGGCCTTCACAATCAGAGATAAATGAGTTTGAGAGCAAGTTCTGATATCATTGGATGTATTCCCCTGGATGAGTTAATTAATCTCTCTAGGTCATTATTTCCTTTTATGCACACAAATTGTATTTTATTGTTTGCTAGGGCTGCAGTAACAAAGGAAAACTAACTAGGTGGCTTACAGACAGAAATTTATCATCTCACAGTTCTGAAGGACACAAATTCAAATCAAGGTGTTGGCAAGGTTGGTTCCTTCTGAGGGTTGTTAGGGAAGGATCTGTATTTTCCTTTCCAAAGTTTCTAGACAATTTCCAATATTTTATTGGGTATGGATAAAAAGTGGATAAATTATTCTTAAAAACAATTTGGTTCATCAAAAGACAATGTTCAGAAAAGGAAAATGCAAACATGGAGAGGAAGAAATTATTCACAATCTGCATGTGAATATTTACTAACAGGTTTAAATGTAACCCATGGAGGATTTTAAATGTTTGTAACTAAAAGGCTAACCTTAATAATTGCCCAGCTTGAATTTTTATCAACATTCAGACAAGAAGTTGATTTTAAAAGATAGTTGTAAAAGGTTAAAAATATATCAGCTATGCATATAAGAGCTTTGATATGGACAAAGAAAAAAGATGACCAAGGTCTCATCTTTACTAATGACCTGGTGTCCTGGAATTAGAAGACACTTCGTTTCCTCAATCTGTGATATAGACCAAAGAGAAAATGGCAAAGGAAATGACTGAAGCCAGATGACTGGTAAGAGAGCCAGGTGCTCTGGATTATGCAGCAGGTTCCCATTGGCTACTTTGCACCTCTCCAATCAAGACTGCTTTTTGTTGCCAGAATAAATGTCCTATAACATTATTTTTAGAATCTTATTTCGCAATTTAGAAAATTTCAACTACACAAAATGCACACTTCTCTGTTATTGTTTCAAGATGTTTCATAATCTTTTTTCACCCTCTCCTTCCAGGCATAGTTAAGCTTCTCTGGAGTTGGAACTATTTATTTTACCAACCCACAAATGCATCATGATAATTTCTTTCTCTAATTCCCTTTCCAGGTTATTCCCTAGCCATAAACTAAATTGGGTTCAATAAATATATTCACTGAACTCCTCTTTTATATAAAACACTGTGAGAGATACTAAGATGAATCAAAACACTGCCCTCACTGCTGCACATAGTGTCTTTTACATGCCAGCTGCTGAGAAGATATATGAGGTAAAGAATAAAGAAATGGATACTGTTTTTATAACTTTCTGTCTTACATTTTGCCCCTCCATTTTTGAAAAAAGTAAAAATATCAAGATTCTTTTATTCTATGAAGCCTTTCTTAACTACTCCAATTCTTTATAATTTCTTTATGTTAGAGCTCTTTCAGTCTGTACTCCTTGCTACTAAACCGGTGATCCAAGGGCCCATAGTTTATTATGCAGAATCTCAGGCTCCACTGCTAACCCATCAAATCAGAATCTGCCTTTTAATAGAATCTCCAGTGAGATACACACACACACACACACACACACACACACAGACACACACACACATATATATACCCAGTGAGATATACACATATATATATATCCAGTGATATGCATATGTGTGTGTATATATATATAAAAGCACTTGTCATACCATAGAATTTGCCATTTTTTGGTACATAATTCTGAATTACTGAGACTTGTCATGAGCCCCAGAATCCCCTTGTGGCCCTAAAGAAATGCTTGCTTATTGATCACATTGAGAAAATGACAGAACTGTAATAATTCACAAGCACAACATAGAATACTTAGTAGTGATGAGAAATGTAGTCCTATAACTTCACCACAATAACCAAAAGAAATTAATAATAATACAGTAACATAGTTTATTTTGAGAAAAAATTAATTTCCTAATAATATTCTTCATAGCTTTTATAAAACATTCAGACTTCAGTGATATTTAAAGCATTGAATTTAGGTGTAGTCTCCTTTTATCTGGAAGAGCCACTCCCTTCTATTTATGCCTTTCATGACGGTGGTGTTGATATTTTTCAAAAATTTCAGACCATTTGTCTGATATTGGAATTTGTCTGAATACAACCTGTATTAGGCTTCTCTAGAGGGACAGAACTAATAGGATATAAAGGAATTTATTAAGTATTATTAACTCAAACGATCACAAGTTCCCACAATAGGCTGTCTACAAGCTAAGGAGCAAGGAAGCCAGTTCGAGTCCCAAAGCTGAGGAACTTGGAGACTGACGTTTGAGGGCAGGAAGCATCCAGCACAGGAGAAAGATGTCAGCTGGGAGGCTAAGCCAGTCTAGCCTTTTCACGTTTTATTTTTTATTTTTTATTTTTTTGCCTGCTTTATATCCTAGCCTCACTGGCAGCTGATTAGATGGTTCCCGTGCAGATTTAAGGATGGGTCAGCCTTCCCCAGCCCACTGACTAAAATGTTAATCACCTTTGACAATACCCTCACAGACACAGTCAGGATCAATACTTTGCATCCTTCATTCCAATCAAGTTGACACTCAGTATTAACCATTACAAGTCTGCCTCTTGTCAACTTGAACCCATGCACATCTCCAGAGATCATACATCACCTTCAAATAAAGATAATAATGTCATAATTACATCTAACTTAATACAACTATCCTGTGTACAACCAGAAATGCACCAATCCCCAACTCAAATGCTATTCCATAAAGTTAACAATACTTAAGTGCTGAAGTGAAATCAATAAATCTTATGTCACATGAGAAAGGAAGAAGAAAATAAAATGAAGTTTTTTTAGTACAAGTGTATACGTGCACAAACATGTTTTTAACAAAAGAAGGAGGAAATACTCATGACATTTATAGTCCTTGTTTCTGCAACTGGTCACGTGGTCATAGCTGGTATTGATGACTACCTTCTACCACCCATTCTGTATTCCCTTTGCCTTTAGCAAGCAGGTTGTGGGTTTTTTTTCCTGGTGGAGTGACCCAAATCTTCATTCCTGAAGGGTCTGGGTCATCTGTAGCCCTGCCTAGATTGGGCTGTTGTAGTTTCCCATTGACCTTAATCACAGGGCATGGTAATACTAAGAGACACCCTAAGGGATCTCCTGTATTCCATGAGTACTCTTCCTTACCTCCACTGTGGAGTAGTAGACAGATTTCATCTTGATAGCCTGGGTCAATCACCCCAGCCAACACTGTAATTCCTTTCTTAGCCTGTTGACTTAAAGGTAGGAGGAGCCCAAAGTGTTCAGGTGGCAATCGTAACTTCCAGTTTAATGGAATCATTGTTGTGTCTCCTGGTAGCAGCTTTCCTCCATCTGATACTACAACCTCTAGGCCAGTAGAACATAATTTCATGGAAACAGGAAGCAAAAATTTGCTAGTGGATCACTAGGGGTGATCATGAATGGTGCCACTTCCTCTTTCATCCCTTGATTCCTGGACCTGTGAATTCTGGCTATGGGAGATACAGTATCATATATTGGAGGCTGATTCAGAGCATACATGGCCTTCTGGAGAACTTTGCCCCAGTCCTGTAAAGTATTGTCACCTAGTTGGCGTTGTAATTGTGACTTCAAAAGGCTATTCCACTGCTCTAACTATCCAGCTGCTTCAGAATGTTGAGGAACATGGTAAGACCAGTGAATTCCATAAGCATGAGCTCACTGCTGTACTTCTTTAGCCATAAAATGAGTGCCTTGGTCAGAGGCAATGCTGTGTGGAATACCATAATGGTGGATAAGGCTTCCCATGAGTCCATAGATGGTAGTCTTAGCAGAAGCATTACGTGTAGGATAGGCAAACCCATATCCAGAGTAAGTGTCTATTCCAATGAGGACAAACCTCTGCCCTTTCCATGATGGAAGAGGTTCAATATAATCAACCTGCCACTAAGTAGCTGGTTGACCACCCCAAGGAATGGTGTCATATCGAGGGCTCATTGTTGGTCTCTGGTGCTGGCAAATTGAGCAAATTGGCAAACTCAGCACTGGCTGTAGCCAGCTCAGCTTGGTGAGTGGAAGTCCATGTTGCTGAGCCCATGCATAACCTCCATACTTGCCACTATGGCCACTTTGTTCATGGGCCCATTAGGCAATGACAGGGGTAGTTGGGGAAAGAGGCTGAGTGGTATCCACAGATCAGGTTATCCTATCCACTTGATTATTAAAATTTTCCTCTGCTGAGGTCACCTGTTGGTGAGCACTCACTTGGGATATA
This sequence comes from Pongo pygmaeus, assembly GCF_028885625.2. NCBI lineage: Eukaryota > Metazoa > Chordata > Mammalia > Primates > Hominidae > Pongo > Pongo pygmaeus. The sequence continues at coordinate 67,913,443 of NC_072378.2, read as the reverse complement.
AATATCTTCAGAGTATTTGACCACTCAGAGAAGTTCATCCTCATACCTCTTCCCCAAATTTCTTTGTTATCAATTTTCCAATCATGCTTCTTCCAAGTCCCTGGTCATCCTGTCAAACCATTGGCTAAAGCCCATTAATCAGTGTATAATCACACATCTGGCCATTTCTCCTTCCATGCAAAGTGCACTGCTCGACATTCTGCCCACTGGGAAGACTTCCCTTCACTGCTGTCCTTCAGGGATGTCCTAGAAAGGGACTGTAGTGCTGCAGCTGTCTACTTTCAGGTGGTGCCTGCATATTGTGCAGAACCATCTGCGAATCAGGCTCTAGCATTCTCTTTCTCTGCCAACTTATCATAGGGAACTCCCTATGAGACCATTGGTGAAGGCTGGGGAAGAGAAGGCAGTGTAACAGGCTCAGAGACCATGGGCATTTGAGCCACTTCCTCATGTAACTTACTTGTGCCCTCAGGACCTGCTCGGGCCCACTCATGTATATACCACTTCCATTTGATGATGGAATGCTGCTGTGCATGACCCACTTTATGGCTACATTGGTCAGAAAGCACCCAGTTCATGATAGGCAGTTCAGGTGTCTTGATGGCCCATATTCAAACATTCAGTTTCAACCAAAGCCCAGTAACAGGCCAGGAGCTGATTTTCAAAAGCAGAGTAGTTATCTGCAGAAGATGGCAGGGCCATGCTTCAAAATCCTAGAGGCCGCCGCTGTGATTCACCTATGGGGGGCCTGCCAAAGGCTCCAAACAGCATCCTTATCTGCCACTGACACCTCACGCACCATTGGATCTGCTGGGTCATATGGCCCCAGTGACAGAGCAGCTTGCATAGCAGCCTGGACATGTGGTTGAGCCTTCTCCCATTCTGGACCCCATTCAAAACTGGAATCTTTTCAGTTCACTTGATAAACAGGCCAGAGTAACACAACCAAATGAGGAGTATGTTGCCTCCAAAAAACAAATAGGCCCACCAGGCATTGTACCTTTTTGTTGGTTGTAGGAGGGACCAAATGCAGCAACTTATCCTTCATCTTAGAAGAAATCTCTTAACAGGCCCTACACCACTGGACCCCTAAAAATTTTACTGAGGTAGAGGGTCCCTGAATTTTCATCAAATTTATTTCCTATCCTCTGGCATACAAATGTCTCACCAGTCAGTCCAGTGTGTTTGCTACTTCTTGCTCATTGATCCAGTCAGCATAATGTCATCAATGTAATGGATCAGTGTGATATCTTGTGGAAGTGAAAAGCAATCAAGGCCTCTCTGAATAAGATTATGACACAAAGCTGGAGAGTTGATACACCCCTGAGGTAGGACAGTAAGTGTACATTGCTGGCCTTGCTAGCAGAAGGCAAATTGCTTCTGGCAGGCCTTATGGTCAGGAATGGAGGAAAAGGCATTTGCTAAGTCAATGGCTGCATACCAGGTACCAGGAAATGTGTTAATTTGCTCAAGCAATGAAACCACATCTCATACAGCAGCTGCAGTTGGAGTCACAACTTGATTAAGCTTATGATAGTCCTCTAACATTCTCCAAGATCCATCTCTCTTCTGTACAGGCCAAATAGGAGAGTTGAATGGGGATGTGGTTGAACTCACCACCCTTGTGTCTTTAAAGTCGTTGATGGTGGCACTAATCTCCACAGTCCCTCCAGGGATGCAATCTTGTTTTTGATTTACTAGTTTTCCAGGTAGAGGCAGCTCTGATGGCTTCTATTTGGCCTTTCCCACCATAATAGCCCTCACTCTACCAGTCAAGGAGTCAATGTGGGGGTTCTGCAACCTCCTAAGTATTTCTATGCTAATTATGCATTCTGGCACTGAGGAAATGACCACAAGATGAGTCTGGGACTCACTGGACCCACTGTAAGTTGGACCTGAGCTAAAACTCCATTAATTACCTGACCTCCATAAGCCCAACTTTAACTGGAGGACCACAGTGATGTTTTGGGTCCCTTGAAATCAATGTCAGCTCATAGCCAGTGTATGGCAGTGTCCAAAATGTCTGATCATTTCCCTTTTCCCAGTGCACAGTTCCCCTGGTAAAAGGCTGGAGGTCTTCTTGGGGAAGAAAGAAAGATTAACAGTGTAAATTGTCGGTACTATAGGGGGTCCTTCCTCAAGAGGACCCCGGCCTCCCCTTCATTCAAGGGATTCTGGGTCTGTAAACTGGCTCAAGTCTGGAAATTGATTGAGAGGCCATTATTCTCTGTTTTATAATTCAAATTAGTCTTTTTTTCCATTCAACCTGGAAGTTTTCTGCTTATATAAATTAAGTAGAAATGCAATAGGCATCCTATCAATTTCACTTCTAGGAATACCATGATTAATTAGTCAATGCCAGAGCTCTATATGATTCAAACCATTCTGATTGCTGCTTTGCTTATGCTGTCCATTATGGTAGCTACACACACCTTGCCGTTGACTGTTGAGTGACGCCACTTGGCCCCTGCCACCTAGGAATCCAATTATTCCCATTGTATTTATTTATTTATTATTATTATTATTTTTGAGACAAAGTCTCAATCTGTCACCCAGGCTTCAGTGGAGTGGTGTGATCTCAGCTCACTGCAACTTGCACTCCACCTCCCGGGTTCAAGTGATTCTCCTGCCTCAGCCTCCCAAGTAGCTGGGATTATAGGCATCTGCCACCATGGCTGGCTAATTTTTGTATTTTTAGTAGAAATGAGGTTTCACTTTATTGCCAGGCTGGTCTCAAACTCCTGATCTTAAATGATCCGCCCACCTCATCCTCCCAAACTGCTGAGATTACAGGCATAAGCCACCTTGACCAGCCCCATTGTATTTACATTTTGTAGTTGAGTGACCATGGTCCCCACTGTTGGATCTGACACACACAGAAAAGCAATTACAGGGCTCTTCAAAAGTGCAGGTGCTGCCCTCACAAATCTATTTTGCAAAGCACTGGTCAAGGGTATATCATCTGGACCCTCCCAGGGGGGATGAGTAGGTCTAAAGTGACTAATCCACCCCAGTGTCCCAATATTCTTAAGCCTTTGGATCCATTTCTCTACATTAAACCAAGGGAAATCAGGCATTTTCAGCTCACTCACAGTGAGACACCTTTTAATCCACATTTCAGCTAGACAAGCAAATAAACTGTTAGGACTTTTTTTTAACTCCTCAAGCTGCAACATTAAATCTAGGACTTTAGTCTAGTTATAGGTCTAGAAGCAAACGGGGCTGTTGGGGGTGGGTCCTGTGGAGAATCAACATTGTCTTGCCTGGCAACTGCCTCAGGGGAGGCCACCACTGTTGTCTCAGGCAGCACAGGGTTTATCTCCTCAGACAAAGGTGGAAAAGCTGATGGCAGCATAGGTCGGGGAGGAGTGGTTGCTACTACTAGGCATGGGAAAGCTGTTTCTTCTGGCAAAAAAAGTTTCATCAGAATTTACAAGCTCAGTGTCCACAGCTTCATCAGGGTCCTCCCACATATTGCCATTCCAAGTTGCAGAGTCCCATTCTTTTCCAATCAGTGCCCTCACTTTAACAGTAGACAACTGATGAGGCTGAGCATGCACCTTTTCTTGCAGGTTAGCCACTCACATGATAAGATCTTGTGTCTGTTTTTTTTCGCAATTTCAGCTCTTTCTCTACAGGTGATAAGACTTTCCCTCAGGACAATCTTAGCAGATTTGAGGCTCAGTATCTGCTTCTGAAGCCAGGAGATAGAATCCCTGAGTTCATAATTTTCTTTCCTCACTTTGTCCAGTGAACTTAGGAGCAACCAACCAACTTCATTATGTTCCTTGGTTTTCCACGTAAAGTCAAAGTTACTATGTATAGAGTCACAAAACTCCTTGCCTCTCATGAGCGGTGAATCAAGAGTGTCAAATGCATTTATTTTGCATAACTCTCTAAACAGTTCATGCCAAGGACTATCAGTGTTCTCCATGCTATTGGAAGTAGAGTCCTTAGCATTTTTTGGTCTAATAATATTAAGCAGCCAACTCCAGAAACCCCAAAACCAATGAAGAACCTCCATCCTTAATATTCTGTTCCTCTAGAACCACTCCTGCTACCAAAATCTGTATTAGTGAGGGTTCTCTAGAGGAACAGAACTAATAGGATATATATATCGTATTTATCCTTTATATATCATATTTATCCTTTGTATATATTTCCTCTGTATATATGGTATGTATACATATATATACACACATATATAGTTTAAAGTGGAGTTTATTAAGTAGTATTAACTCACATGATTAAAAGGTGCCACAATAGGCTGTCTGCAAACTGAAGAGCAAGGAATCCAGTCTGAGTCCCAAAGCTGAAGAACTTGGAGTCTGATGTTTGAGGGCAGGAAGCATCCAGCATGGGAGCAAGATGTAAGCTAGGAGGCTAAGCCAGTCTACCCGTTTTACATTTTTTTTTTCTGCCTGATTTATATCCTGGCCTCACTAGCAGCTAATTAGATAGTGCCCACCCAAGTTAAGGATGGATCTGCCTTCCCAGCCCGTTGGCAGAAATGTTAGTCACCTTTGAAAACACCCTCACAGACTCACTCAAGATCAATACTTTGCATCCTTCAATCCAATCAAGTTGACACTCAATATTAACCATCCTAGTACCTCATTATTACATTTTATTATCATATCAAGTTAAATATTTTGGGGAATAAAATTAAACAGGTAATGTGTCTTTCTCAGTGTATCATTGGAGGCAGCACAAAATGTCAGTGTGTTCTAATATTGGAAGTCTTTAATTTTGAAGGTTTGAATGAGGCATCTGGGAGATTTCTTGATTGTTGACATATCTTTTTGTATTTTTAATAAATAATATATTAATAAGAAATCATGGAGACTGTGAATATCTTGTTTCCCAACAACTAGTTTTAGCATCAGCTGATGATTTCTTTCTACATCAATGATTACTTCTGTGATTTCCAAGAGATAATTTTTAATCCATCATTCCTTCTACATTTATTATACATGATTCTTTTTTAGAAAAATAGATTTTCCTAAAACACACACACACACACACAAGCACCTGCACAAATGTGTGCATATAAGCATGTACATACACACACATTCAGTTTGTAATATTTCATTGTTATAATTATTATTTTTGATGCTTTAGATTGGGCCATCAGAAGAAACTCCTTTAAGCTGTCTTCTGGTCCTGTGATATATCCTCTTCAGGTTTAGAGTATTTCTTTGCTACTACATGCCCAAAATGTATTCCAGGCTTACTTTAACTTGCACTTTTCACAAACCAGTCTGGGAATCTACCGTTTCTCAAGTAATTTTCCTCTTGTCTCCCTGTTTAGTGATAGGTAACTAAAACATGGGCACTGAATGTTCACTGGTATTGCTTCTAGGCCCTTTCAGTGATCAGAGCTAAGAAAGCCTTGCATTCATGTTGATATTTCAAAGTCCAAAACCATTCACAGGCTTCTTTCTTTCCTGCGTCACTTATCTATGTCTTTCTCTCACATAGAGAACCTTGGTTCTGAACTACACCAGTATATATATTCATTTCCTCTGGCTTCTTTTTTTTTTTTTAAAAATTGCTTAATTTTATTTGACAAATAATAATTATATATACTTATGGGGTACAATGTGATATTTGATAACACATACATTGTAGATTGATCAAGTTAGGTGAATTAATGTATCTGTCACCTCAAATATCCATCATTTTTTGTGGTGAGAATATTTACAATCTACTCTTTTCACAAGTTTAAAATATGTAATATATTATTATTAACTATAGTCACCAGCTATGCAATAGATCACAAGAAATTTTTTCTCCTAACTGAAACCTTGCACCCTTTCTCTGTGCCTTCCATTCACTCCCTATCACCACTTCCGTTAACTACTATTCTACTTTATACTTTCATGTTGCAACATTTTAAGATTTTACAGACAAGTGAGATCATGCAGTACTTGTCCTTCTGTACACTGTATATTTACCTTAATATAATGTCCTTCAGGTTCATCCATGTTATTGGAAAGGACAGAATTTTACCCTTTTTAAAGGCTAATTTAATGTTCTTTACATTGCACATAAATGCCACAGTTTTACATTTATTCATCCATGATGGGAACCTTGGTTATTTCCATACCTTGGCTACTGTGAATAACGTTGCAATGAACATATAAAAGGAGACATTTCTTTGACATACTGATATCAGTTCCTTTTGGTGTAGAGTTGGCCCTCTGTAACCATGGTTTCCATATCTGTTGTTTCAACCAATTGCAGATTGTGGTTTCCACTTCTGTGGTTTCAACCAACTGCAGATTGAAAATATTCAGAATTCTATTGCTTGGTCAGTTTCCACTGCTCCTTCTTCTTCTTCTTCAGTTTGGGAGGTCCAAGTGGTTCTGCCACAGCCTCCATTGCCCTGTGCCCTGCAGTTCTTTGCAGAGGAAGCATGGGAGGGACTTGCCAAAATGGTTCCCAGGGATCCTAATTTCTGGAACTTCTGCATGGACATTGAGGACTCAGTGGACTTTGAAGTTGCAGCTGTGAACTTTGGTGAGGAGGACTGGTATTTGATTAATCTTTCTCAGAAGAATCTCTATAGAGATGTGATGCAGAAAACCTTCAGGAACATGGTTTCTATAAGAAATGAATGAGAAGACCAGAATGTTGAAGGTCATTTCAATAATCTTGGAAGAAATCTAAAGCAAAAAGTGGGAACACCTCCCTATTGGAATGTTGTTGCCAGTGGAACAGAAAAACACTAGCCACTACAGGGCAGCAGGTGTTTAACCACAAGGATCCAGAGAACAAAGCCATGGCATAGTACCAGCCCTGTAGGATTAGAATATGTAACCCAGGAGTGCTGAACCGAGCCTTGGTCTCCTGCACTCTTCCAGAAATGAAGCTTGTCATCTGAACCCACCTTATAACACAGTCAACCCATCAAGGATATGTAACTTATCTGCACGTTGAGCACATGTACCATAGAGCCTAAAGTATAATAATAATAATAGTAATAATAATCAGAAGAAGAAGAAGAAGAAGAAGAAAAAAAAAACTAAAAAAAAAAAAAAAAAACAAACCAAACACCACATGTTCTCACTCATAGGTGGGAACTGAACAATGAGAACACTTGGACACAGGAAGGGGAACATCACACACTGGGAACTGTTGTGGGGTGGGGGTAGTGGGGAGGGATAGCATTAGGAGATATACCTAATGCTAAATGACAAGTTAATGGGTGCAGCACACCAACATGGCACATGTATACATATGTAACAAACCTGCACGTTGTGCACATGTACCCTAAAACTTAAAGTATAATAATAATAAAATTAAAAAAAAGAAAAAAATATATAAAATCAAAAACCCTATAGAAAGAACAGCAACTTCAAAGACTAAAGTAACATCAGCCCCACTCCCCCACACCCCACGATAAGAAAGAAACAAGATAATAATGCTGACAACTCAAAAAGCCAGAGTGTCTTCTTACCTACAAGTGACCACACTATTTCCCCAGCAATGGTTTTTAACCAGACAGAAATGGCTGTAGAATTTAGAATATAAATAAGAAGGAAGATCATCGAGATTCAGGAGAATTTCAAAACTCAATCCAAGGGATTTAAGAAATCCAGTAAAACAATACAAAAGCTGAAAGATGAAATAGTAATTTTAAGAAAGAACCAGACTGAACTGATATGTTGAAAGCTCACTACAAGAATTTCATAAGACAATCAGAAGGATTAACAACAGAATAGGCCATGTTGAGGAAAGAATCTCAGAGCTTGAAGGCCAGTTCTTTGAATGAACTGAGTCAGAATAAAAAGCAAAGAATTAAAAAGAATGAACAATACCTCCAAGAAATGTGAGTTTATGTAAAGAGACCAAACTTAGGACTCATTGGTGTTCCTGAAATAGAGGAACAAAAAGCAAGAAACTTGTAAAACATATTTGAGGATATTGTCCACAAAAATTTCCCCAACCTCAATAAAGAGGCTGACTTTCAAATTCAGGAAATGCAGAGATACTATACAAGATGACCATCTTCAAGACACATGGTCATCTCCAAGGTCCATGTTAAAGAAAAAATGTATCAAAAGCAGTTAGAGAGAAGAGGCACATCACCTAAAAAGAGAATTCCATTAGACTAACAGTGTACCTTTCACCAGAAACAGCACAAACTAGAAGAGATTGAGGGTCTATAGCCAACATTCTTTAAAAAGAGAAATTCCAACCAAGAATTTCACATGCAGCCAAACTAATCTTCAAAAGTGAAGCAGAAATCAGATCTTTTTCAGACAAAGAAATGCTAAGGAAATTTGTTACCACTGGACATGCGTTATAAGAGGTCCATAATGGAGTGCTAAACATGGAAATGAAAGACCACTGTTAGCTACGACAAAAACACACTTAAGTACATAAACCATTGACCCCATAAAGTAACTATACTATCAAGTCTGCATAATAACCAGCTAAAAAAAATAATGACAGGGCCAAATCCACACCAACTTTGAACTTTAATGGGCTAAATGCCCCCACTTAAAAGTCACAGAGTCGCAAGCTGGATAATGAACCAAGACCCAACTCTATGTTGTCTTCAAGAGACTCATGTCACATGCAATGAAACCCATAGACTCAAACTAAAGGGATGGAGAAAAATCTACCAGGCAAATGGAAAACAAAAAAGAGCAGGTGTTTCTATTCTAATTTCAAACAAAACAGACTTTAAAACAACAATGATCAAAAAAGACAAAGAAGGGCATTACATAATGATAAAGGGTTCAATGTAAAAAGACTTAAAATATGAAATTTAAAGTAGGTTTTTCCAGTTCTGTGAAGAAAGTCAGTGGTAGCTTGATGGGGATGAAGAGCCCATATATTCAAGACAATCTTAAGCAAAAAGAACAAATCTGGAGGCATCACACTAACTGACTTCATACTATACTACAAGGCTACAGTAACCAAAATAGCATGGTACTGGTACCAAAACAGAGATATAGACCAATGCAATAGAACAGAGACCTCAGAAATAACACCATACACCCTACAACCATCTGATCTTTGACAAACCTGACAAAAACAAGCACTGGGGAAAGGATTCCCTATTTAATAAATGGTGTTGAGAAAACTGGCTAGCCATAAGCAGAAAGCTAAAACCATATCCCTTCCTTACACCTTATACAAAAATTAACTCAAAGTGGATTAAAGACTTAAATGTAAGACCTACAACCATAAAAACCCTAGAAGAAAACCTAAGCAATACCATTCAGGACATAGGCATGGGCAAAGACTTCATGACTAAAACAGCAAAAGTAATGGCAACAAAAGCCAAAATAGACAAATGGGATCTAATTAAACTAAAAAGCTTCTGCACAGCAAAACAAACTATCAGCAGAGTGAACAGGCAACCTACAGAATGGGAGAAAATTTTTGCAATCTATCCATCTGGCAAAAGGCTAATATCCAGAATCTACAAAGAACCTTAAACAAATTCACAAGAAAAAAACAAACAACCCCAGAAATGCAAATCAAAACCACAATGAGATACCATCTTCCCACCAGTTAGAATGGGCATCACTAAAAAGTCAGGAAAGGCCTGGCACGGTGGCTCATGCCTGTAATCTCAGCACTTTGGGAGGCCGAGGTGGGCGGATCACAAGGTCGGGAGATTGAGACCATGGTGACACCCCATCTCTACTAAAAATACAAAAAAATTAGATGGGCACGGTGGTGGGTGCCATAGTCTCAGCTACTCCAGAGGCTGAGGCAGGAGAATGGCATGAACCTGGGAGGCAGAGCTTGCAGTGAGCCAAGATTGTGCCACTGCACTCCAGCCTGGGTGACAGAGCAAGACTCCATCTCAGGAAAAAAAAAAAAAAAAAAGTCAGGAAACAACAGATGCTGGAGAAGATGTGGAGAAATAGGAATGCTTTTACACTGTTGGTGGGAGTGTAAATTAGTTCAACCATCGTGGAAGACAGTGCGGCGACTCCTCAAGAATCTAGAAATAGAAATACCATTTGACCCAGCAATCCCATTACTGGGTATATACCCAAAGGATTAAAAATCATTCTACTATAAAGACACATGCACACGTATGTTTATTGCAGCACTGTTCATGGTAGCAAAGTCTTCGAACCAACCCAAATGCCCATCAATGATAGATTGGATAAAGAAAATGGCACATATACACCATGAAATACTATGCATCCACAAAAAAGGATGAGTTCATGTCCTTTGTAGGGACATGGATGAAACTGGAAACCATCATTCTCAGCAAAGTAACACAAGAAGAGAAAACCAAACAACATATATTCTCACTCATAAGTGGGAGTTGAACAGTGAGAACACATGGACACAGGGAGGGGAACATCACACACCAGGGCCGGTAAGGGGGTGGAGGGCTGGGGGAGGGATACCATTAGGAGAAATACCTAATGTAAATGACGAGTTGATGGGTGCAGGAAACCAACATAGCACATGTATACCTATGTAACAAACCTACACGTTGTGCACATGTACCCCAGAACTTAAAGTATAATAATAAGTAAAAAAAGACTTAACAATCCTAAATGTATATGCACCCAACACAGGAGCACCAGATTCATACAGCAAGTTCTTAGAAACCTACAAAGGTACTTAGATAACCACACAATAATAGTAGAAGACTTCAACACCATAGTGACAATACTAGACAGATCATCAAGGCAGAAAACTAACAAAGATATTTAGGACATGAACTTGACATTTGACCAAATGGTACTAACAGATACCTACAGAACATGCCGCCCAAAAACAACAATATATATTCTTGTCATCTGCACACGACACATAACCTAAAATCAACCACATGATCAGCTATAAAACAGTTCTCAACAAATTAAAAAAAATAAAATTATACCAACTACAGTCTTGGACCACAGTGCAATAAAAATAAAAATAAATACTAAGAAGCTCAAAACCATAGGATTACATGGAAATTAAAAAACCTGCTCCTGAATGATTTCTGTGTAAATAATAAAATTAAGTCTGAAATCAAGAAATTCTTTGAAACTAATGAAAACAAAGATACAAGATATCAGAATCTCTGGGACCCAGCTAAGGCAGTGTTAAGAGGAAAGTTTATAGTGCTAAATGCCCATATCAGAAAGTTAAGAAGTATGTCAAATTAAGAATCTAATATCTCACCTAGAGGAACTAGAAAAATAAGTCAAACCAAAGTACTTCACAGCTATCAGAAAAAAATAAATAACTGAAATCAGAGCTGAGCTGAACTGAATCAAATTAAGATGAGAAAAAACATATAACAGATCAAGAAAACCAAAAGTTGTTTCTCCCAAAGAATAAATGAGTTTGATAAATTGCTAGCTAAACTGATAAAGAAAGAAAGAAGATCCAAATAAACACAATTAGAATTGATAAAGGTGACATCATCACAAAAATACCAAAAACAAAAATAAAAACAAAAATATCCTCAGAGGCTATTACAAATAATTCTTTGAAAAGAAACTAGAAAACCTAGAAGAAATGAATAAATTCCTGGAAACATGCAACCTCTCAAGACTGAATCAAGATTCAATCCCAAGACTAAACCTTCCAAGATTGAGAGGAAGTTTAACTATCTATCTTTGCCAAAGATATGATTTTATAGCTAGAAAACTCCATAGTTTCTTCCTAAAAGCTCATAGATCTGATAAATAACTTCAGTAATGTTTCAGGATACAAAATCAATGTACAAAAATGAGAAATTAAAACCCTGTATGGACTAATAACTAGTTCTAAAATTGAATTAGCAATAAACCAGAAAAATCCCTGGGACATATAGATTCAGAGCCAAACTCTACCAGACATATAAAAAATAACTGGTACTAAACCTACTAAAATTATTCCAAAAAATAAGAAAGGGGAACTCCATCATAACTCATTCTATGTAAGTAGCATTATTGTGATACCAAAACCTGGCAAAGTCACAACCAAAAAGGAAAACTTCAGGCCAGTATTCCTGAGAAACATATATGCAAAATTTCTTAACAGAATACTAGTAAACTGAATCCAACAGCACATCAAAAAACTAATTCAGTACAATCAAGTAGGCTTTATACCTGGAATGCATGGTTGGTTCAACATATGCAAATCAATAAATGTAATTCATCACATAAACAGAACTAAAAATAAAAACCACATGATTATCTCCACAGATGCATGAAAGAGTTTGATTAAATTCAACATCCCTTTATATTAAAAACCCTCAAGAAACTAGGCATTGAAGGAATATACCTCAAAATAATAAGAGCCATCTATGAGAAACCTACAGCCAACATTATACTGAATGGGGAAAAGCTGGAAACATTCCCCTTAAGAACTGGAATAAGACAAGGATGCCCACTTGTCTATGCTATTTAACATAGTACTGGAAGTCCTAGACAGAGCAATCAGGCAAGATAAAATATAAAAGGCATCCAAATAGGAAGAGAGGAAGTCAACCTATCTCTCTTTGCCAAAGACATAATTTTATGCCTACAAAACCCCAGTCTCTGCCCAAAAGCCCCTAGATTTGAAAAAAACTTCAGGAAAGTTTCAGGATACAAAATCAGTGTACAAAAATCAGTAACATTTCCATACACCAAGAACATCCAAGCTGAGAGCCATGTCAAGAACACAGTCCCACTTATATAGCCACAAAAAAATAGAATAAAATACCTAGAATACTAACAAGGGAGTTGAAAGATCACTACAACTAGATTTAAAAAACACTGATGAAAGAAATCAGGTATACCACAAACAAATAGAAAAACGTTCCGTGCACATGGACAGGAAGAATCAATATTGTTACAATGGCCATACTGCCCCAAAGAATTTAAAGATTCAATGCTATTCCTATCAAACTCCCAATGATATTTTTCACAGAATTAGAAAAAAAAAACTAGTCTCAAATTCATACTGAACCAAAAAAGAGCCTAAATGGCCAAAGCACTTCTAAGCAAAAACAAAAACAAATATAAAAATCAAAAACAAAAATCAAAATCCAAAGCAATCAAACAAAAGACAAAGCTATTACACTATCTGACTTCAAACTACACTACAAGGCTACAGTAAGCAAAAGAAATGGGGAATGGATTCTGATACAGTTTGGCCATGTTCCTACCCAAATCTCATACTGAGTAATAGTTCCCATAATCCCCATGTGTCATGGGAAGGACTTGGTTGGAGGTAATTTAATCATGGGGGTGGTTACTCTCATGCTGTTCTCATGACAGTGAGTGAATTCTCACAAGATCTCATGGTTTTATAAGTGGCTTTCTCCCCTTTTACTCAATATTTTTCCTGCTGTCACCATGCAAAGAAAAATGTGTTTGCTTTCCCTTCCACTGTGATTGTAAGTTTCCTGAGGCCTCCCCAGTATGGTGGAACTGTGAGTCAATTAAACCTCTTTCCTTTATAAATTCCCCAGTCTCAGGTATTTCTTCATAGTATGAGAACAGACTGATACAGTAAATTTGTACCACAGAGTGGGGCACAGCTGCAAAGATACCTGAAAATGTGGAAATAATTCGGGAACCGTGTAACAGGCAGAAGTTGGAACCATTTGGAGGTCTCAGAAGAAGACAGGCAAATCTGGGAAAGTTTGGAACTTACTAGAGACTTGGAAGGCTTAGAAGACAGGAAGATGTGGGAAAGTTTGGAAATTCCTAGATACTTGTTGAATGGCTTTGACCAAAATGCAGATAACGATGTGGACAAAGATGTCCAGGCTGAGGTGGTCTCAGATGAAGATGAGGAACTTTTTATGAACTGGAATAAAGGTCACTCTTGCTATGTGAAGAGACTGGCAGCATTTTGCCTCTGCCCTAGAGATCTAAGTTTGAACTTCAGAGAGATGATTTGGGGTATCTGGCAGGAGAAATTTCTAAGTGGCAAATCATTCGAGAGGAGGCAGAGCATAAAGTTTGAAAAATTCGCAGTCTGACAATATGATAGAAAATAAAACCCCATTTTCTAGACAGAAATTTAAACTGGCTGCAGAAATTTGCATAAGTAATGATGAGCTGAATGTTAATCACCAAGATAATGGGAAAAATGTCTCCAGGGAATGTCAGGGGTCTTCACAGAAGTCCCTCCCATCACAGGCCTGGAGGCCTATGGGGAAAAATGGTTTCATGGACAGGACCCAAGGCCCCCTTTCTCTATGCAGCCTTGGGATATGGTGCCTTGTGTCTCAGCTGCTTCAGCTCCAGCCATGGCTAAAAGGGGCCAAGTACAGCTTAGGCTATTGCCTCAGAGGGTGTAAGACCCAAGCCTTGGTGGTTTACATGTGTTGTTGGGCCTGTGTGTACACAGAAGTCAAGAATTGATGTTTGGGAACCCCCACCTAGATTTCAGAAGATGTGTGGAAATGCCCGGAGGTCCAAGCAGAAGTTTGCTGCAGGGGCAGAGTCCTCATTAAGAACCTCTGCTAGGGGAGTGCAGAAGGGAAATGTGTGGTCCAAGCCCCTGCACAGAGTCCCTACTGGGGCACTGCCTACTGGAGCTGTGAGAAGAAGGCCACCATCCTCCAGACCCCAGAATGGTACATCCACCGACAGCTTGCACTGTGCACCTGGAAAAGCCACAGACACTCAACACCAGGCTGTGAATGCAGCCAGGAGGGGAGCTTTACCCTACAAAGCCACAGGGGCAGAGCTGCCCAAGGCTGTGGGACCCCACCTCTTGCATCTGTGTGATCTGGATGTGTGATATGGAATCAAAGGAAATAATTTTGGAACTTTAAGGTTTAGTGACTGCCCTATTGGATTTTGGAGTTGCATGACCTTTGTTTTGGCCAATTTCTCCCATTTGGAATGGGTGTATTTACCCAATGTCTGTACCCCCTTTGTATCTAGGAAGTAACTAACTTGCTTGTGATTTTACAGGCTCATAGGTAGATGAGCCTTGTGTCAGATGAGACTTTGGACTTGGACTTTTGAGTTAATGATTGAATGAGTTAAGACTTTGGGGGACTGTTGGAAAGGCATGATTATGTTTGAAATGTGAGGACATGAGATTTGGGAAGGGCCAAGGGTGAAATAGTTTGGTTTGGCTGTTTCGCCACCCAAATCTCATCTTGAATTGTGGTTACCACAATCTCCACATGTCATGGGAGGGACTTGGTGGGAGGTCATTTAATCATGGGGGTGGTAACTCTCATGCTGTTCTTGTGATAGTGAGCGACCTCTCACAAGATATGATGGCTTTTCCCCCTTGTGTTCGGCACTTCCGCTGCTGCCATGTGAAAAATGATGTTTGACTCCCCTTCCGCCATGATTGTAAGTTTCCTGAGGCCTCTCCAGGCCTGTGGATTTGTGAGTCAATTAAACCCATTTCCTTCATAAATTACCCAGCCTCAGGTATTTCTTCACAGCAGCATGAGAATGGACTAATACAGATTCCTTATTAATTAAATGTTGCTAGGAAAACTGGCTAACCATATGCAAATGATTGAAACCAGGCCCTTTCCTTTTACCATATACAAAAATCAACTCAAGATTGATTAAAGACTTAAATGTATAGTCTAAAACTGTAAGAATCCTAGAGGTAAACCTAGGGAATACCATTTTGGGCATAAGCCTTGGCAATAATTTCATGACAAAAACACCAAAAACAATTGTAACAAAAACAAACATTGACAAATGGGACTTTAATGACTAAAGAGCTTCTGCACAGCAAAAGAAACTATCAACAGAGTAAACAGACAAGCTACAGAATGGAAAAAATATTTTCAAAGTATGCATCCAACAAAGATCTAATATCCAGAATCTATAAGTAAACAAATCAACAAGCAACAAACAAACAATTCTATTAAAAAATGGGCAAAAGACATAAACAAATACTGCTTAAAAGAAGACATACATGTGGCCAAAAAGCATATAAAGTGATACTCAACATCACTAATCATTAAAAGAACACAAATCAAGATCACAATGAGATACCATCTCATACTAGTCAGAATGGCTATTATTAAAAAGTCAAAACAGAAAAAAAAATGCTAGTGAGGTTGTCGAGAAAAGGAAACATTTATATACTGCTGGTAGAATGTAAACTAGTTCATGTCCTTTGTAGGGACATGGATGAAATTGGAAATCATTCTCAGTAAACTATCGCAAGGACAAAAAACCAAACACCGCATGTTCTCACTCATAGATGGGAATTGAACAATGAGAACACATGGACACAGGAAGGGGAACATCACACTCTGGGGACTGTTGTGGGGTGGGGGGAGGGGGGAGGGATAGCATTAGGAGATACACCTAATGCTAAATGAGGAGTTAATGGGTGCAGCACACCAGCATGGCACATGTATACATATGTAACTAACCTGCACATTGTGCACATGTACCCTAAAACTTAAAGTGTAATAAAAAAAAAAAAAAGAATGTAAACTAGTTCAGCCACTGTGGAAAGCACATTGGACAGTTCTCAAAGAACTTAAAACAGAATTTCCATTTGACCCATAAATCCCATTACTGGGATTTATTTTCAATGGAATACAAATCATTCTACCATTAAGACACATGTACACAAATGTTCATTGCATTGGTATTCATTACAGCAAAGACATGGAATCAACGTAATTGCCCATCAATGGTGAACTGGATAAAGAAAACCTGATATATATATACACCATGGATTACTATACATCCATAAAAAAGAATGAGATGACGTCCTGTGCAGAAACATGAATGAAACTGGAGGCCATTATCCTAACCAAATTAACACAGGAACATAAAACCAAATACTACATGCTCTCACTTATGAGTGGGAGCTAAACACTGAGTACACATTCACACAAAGAAAGAAACAATAGACACTGCGGCCTAGTTGTGGGTGGAAGGTGGGAGGAAGGTGAGGATCAAAAAGCTACCAATCAGGCACTATGCTTATTACCTGGGTGATGAAATTATCTGTACAATAGATCCCCATGACCTGCAACTTATCCATATAACAAACCTGCACTTCCACCCTGGAACCTAAAATAAAAGTTGGAAAAAAAGAAAATACTCAGAAAAAAAGATAATTGTGTCTGCACTAAATTCGTACAGACATTTCTTTCTTGTCATTATTCCCTAAACAATAGAGTATAACAACTATTTATATAACATTTACATTGTGTTAGGTATTATAAGTAATCTAGAGATCATTAAAGTATGCGAAAATATGTCTTCAGGTTATATGCAAATATTATATCATGTTTATAAGGGACTTGAATATCTGTATATTTTAGTATCCATGGGGATCTCAGAATCAAATATCCACAGATACTGAGGGATGACTGTATATCCAGTAGTGGCATTGCTGGATCACATGGTAATCCTATTTTTGTTTTTTGAGAAAACCTTTATATTGCTTTTCACAATGGCCATACTAATATTATTACCAACAATGCATTAAAAAAAGAACAGCGTTCTGTTTTCTCTACATCCTTACCAACACTTCTTATCTTTTGTTTTTTTGATAAAAACCATTTTTCACAAATGTGAGGTAATATCTCATTATGGTTTTCATTAGCATTTTCCTGATGATTAATGATGTTAAGCATTTTTTTCATTTATCTGCTTGCTATTTGCGTATATTTTTGACAAAAGTCTTTTCAAGTCCTTTGCCCATTTCTTAATAGGGTTATTTCCTGGCTATTGAGCTATTTAAGTTCCTTATGTAATTTGGGAATTAGCCCTCATCAGATGTATAGTTTGTAAATTTTACTCTCATTCTGTAAGTTGTGTTTCCACTTTGCTGATCATTTTCTTTATTATGCTAAAGCTTTTTAGATTGCTATAATCTCTTCTATATATTTTTGCTTTGAATGCCTGTGCTATTTGAGTCATATTCAAGATACCATTGCATAGACCAATTCCATGGAGCTTTCCCCACATATCTTCTTCTAGCAGTATCATAGTATTGGGTCTTACATTATGTTTTTAATCTATTTTGAGTTGATTTTTGTATATGGTGTCAGATAAAGGTCTAATTTCATTCTGCTGCAGGTGGATATCCAGTTATCTCAACACCATTTAATTGAAGAGACTGTTCTTTTCCCACTGGGTGCTCTAGGAACATGTGTCAAAAATCAGTTAGCTGATTTATTTCTGTACTCTCTATTCTGTTCCATTAGTCTATATGTTTTACTCTATGCCAGTACTATGCTGTTTGGTTACTATAAATTTGTAGTATATTTTGAAGTCAGGTAGTATGATGCCTCCAGACTTGTTCTTTTTGCTCAAGATTGCTTTGGCTATTCAGAGCTTTTTGTGGTTTCATACAAATTTTAGTATTGTTTTTCTATTTCTGTGAAAAATGTCATTGGTATTGTGGTAGGGTTTGTGTTAAATCTGTAGGTTTCTTTAGGTAGTAAGGACATTTTTACAATATTAATTCTTTAAAACCATGAAAACAGGATATCTTTCCATTTATTTGTGTCTTCTATTTCTTTCATCAATATTTCATAGTTTTTAGTGTGCATATTTTTCACCTACCTGATTAAATCTATTCATAATTATATTATTTTTTGAAGCCATTGTAAATGTAATTCTTAAATTTCTTTTTTAAATATAGTTCACTTTTAGGTATAGAAATGCTACTCATTTTTACATCTTGAAACTTTACTGAATTCATTTATTAGTTTTAATTGTTTTTTGGTGAATTCTGTGAACAGCAACAATTTAACTTCCTCGTGCCTTTTATTTTTTCTCTCACTTCATTGTTATAGCTAAGACCTCCAATATTATGTTGATTAGATGTGGCAAGAGTGAGCATCCTTGTCTTGATCTTAGAAAAAAATGGTTTCAACTTTTTACCACTGAGTGTGATGTTAGCTGTGGGTTTGTCATATATAACATTACGTTGAGGTACATTCTTTTTATACACACCTTTCTGAGAGTTATTATCATAAAATATGTTGAATTTTGTTAAATGCTTAAATGTTTTATTGGTATCCATTTAAATTATCATCCATTTTGTCCTTCATTATGTTAATGTGGTATATCACATTTATATATTTGCACAGGTTGACCAATCATTGCATCCTTGGGATTAATCCCACTTTAATGTGGTGAATGATTCTTTTAATGTGCTGTTGAATTAAGTTTGTTAGTATCTTGTTATGTTTTTGCATTTATATTCATAAGGGAATTTGGTCTGTAATTTTCTTTTTTTGTAGTATCCTTTTCTGGCTTTGGTATCAGGGTGATGTTGGCCTCCTAAAATGAGTTTGGAAGCATTCTTTTCTCTTCACTTTTTTGGAAGGAGGTGAGAATAATTTTTATTAGATTGAGTATTCTCTAAGTTGATAAAATTCAGTAGTGAAGAAATAAGGTCTAGGCTTTTCTTTGATGGGAGAATTTTCTTGCCAATTCAATCTCCTTTCTCATTATTGATCTGTTTGGGTTTTCCATTTCTTTATGATTCAGGCTTGGTAGGTTGTATGTGTCTAGGAATGTAGCCATTTCTTGTAGCTTATCGAATTTGTTTGCAAGTAATTTTTTATAATAGTCTCTTTGTATTTCTGTTGTCTTAGTTGTTATATCTTCTTTTTCATTTCTGATTTTATTTATTTGAGTCTTGTCTCTTTTTTTTTTAGTAATCTAGCTAAAAGTTTGTCAATATTGTTCATTTCATCATGTATTAATTTTTTTGTTGGTTCATCCATGAAACACGAAAACAAAATCCTTGATAAAGGCACTATGTGTATATATATATATACAGTGAGTATATATTATACAGTGAGTATATATATATATATACAGTGAGTATATATATATACACACAGTGAGTCTGTGTGTGTGTATATATACATATATATATATATATATATATATTTTTTTTTTTTTTTTTTTTGAGACAGAGTCTGGCTCTGTTGCCCAGGCTGGAGTGCAGTGGCGCGACCTCGGCTCACTGCCACCTCTGCCTCCTGGGTTCAAGTGATTCTCCTGCCTCAGTCTCTCGAGTAGCTGGGACTACAGGCACCCAACACCACACCTGGCTAATTTTTGTATTTTTAGTAGAGACGGGGTTTCACCATATTAGCCAGGCTGGTCTCAAACTCCTGACCTTGTGATCCACCCGCCTCAGCCTCCCAGAGCTCTGTGATTACAGGCATGAGCCACTGCGCCCGGCCGGCACTGTGTATATATATACATTTTACATTTTTATTGTGATGTATAAGGCCATTCTTGCATCACTATAAATAAATACTTGAGATTGGGCCATTTATTTTAAAAAGAGGTTTAATTGGCTCACAGTTCTGCAGGCTTTACAGAAAGCATGGTGCTGGCACCTGCTCAGCTTCTAAGGAGGCCTTAGGAAACTTTACAGTTATGATGGAAGGTGAAGGGGCAATAGGCACATCACATGGGGAAAGCAGGAGCAAGTGAGAGAGAGTGGGGAGGAGGACCACACACTTTGAAATGACCAGATCTTGCAAAAACTCACTCGCTAAGGACAGTTCCAAGGGAATAGTGCTAAACCATCTATAAGAAATCCACCCCATGCTCCAATCACCTCCCACCAGGCCACACTTCCAATACTGAGGATTACAATTTAACATGAGATTTCGGCAGGGACAAATATACAAACTATATCATATGGGTGCATAATAGGTGTATATATATGGAGTATATGTGATGTTTTGATATAAGCATACAATGTATAATAAGCACATTAGGGTAATTGGGGTATACATCCCCTCAAGCATTTATTATTCTTTTGTGTTAGGGACAGTCCAATTCCACTCTTACAGTTGTTTTAAAATATAAAATAACTTATTGTTGACTATAGCCACCATGTTGTACTGTCAAATACTAGATTGTATTCGGTCTATCTAACTATATTCTTGTACGCATTAATCATTCCTACTTTATCCCCCCCTCCACTTCCCTTCACTTTATATTTTGCTAATGTTATTTTACTTATGAATAGAACCTTATAAGGTGAGTGTTATTATTATTCCTATTATATAAATAAGAACAAGTTAGCAATTTGTTTATTATTACAGAAATAGGTAGTGGCAGAACCATAACTAAAATTCAGGTATTCTTGCTCCCAAGCTGAGGCATTATGCTATATGCCATGTATTAATGACAGGTGCGGAAATACATGCCAGAGTCAGATACAGTGTCTACTCCAATTCACCCTTTGCCTTGAAACGAACACAGATATGTTAGGAGATATTTATAATTTAAAACAGAAAAGTGATTCATTCTGCCAATCTTACATGCCATGCTAATTACTGTAATAAACAATGAGATGGGTATTTATCAACTTGCAGATTCATTATAAGCTGTTTGCTTTCAGTGAATGGAAGTGTTTGAAAGAGAAACACCTTTATAAGCTTTCCTTGAGAATATGCTATTAGCACATATTTCTTTCTCCATTGGGCCCTATTAGGGCAAGTTGAGAAATCCAGCAGTAAAAGGCAAATGTAAGAAAAAAAGGTGGCATGATAGAATTTTCTTTTTAAGAAAATAATTTCACCAGCAGTGTGGAAGATAAGTTGCAATATGAGAGACAATAGTGGTAGGGGGAAGGATACAAGGTCCTTGTAAAATTCTAGCAAAAGCTGATGAACACATCAGGAAATATTTTAATAGCATTTATCAGTTATAAACTTCATATCATTTTTCCAAAATTAAACATAAACATACATAGCAATCATTTATAGAATTTCTTTTTGTTTTATTTTGTTTTGGTAGGAACTTGCTGTAGGCAGTAGATCTTAAGAGAGTGAGGAAATCACATGCTTATTTTTCTTTGTACTGCATATCAGTTACCCTCCAGTTAAGAGTCTAAAACAAAATTTGATTAATTAATAAGTAAACACAATAATTAAATATTGATGAAGATTAACTTTTTTTGAGCAGGTATTATACATCTCCTGAAATATCAGTTTCTGTTACATAGCAGAGGCAGAATAATGGCGCCCTGAAGATATTCATGTCCTAATCCCCAGCTTTGTATATGTTAAGTGACACTGCATAGTGGAATTGAGGTTACCAGTGAAATTACAGATGCCAATCAGCTAACCATGGGACAGGGAGATTAGTCTGGGTTATTAAGGTGGGCCCAATGTATTAGAGAGAGAATATCTTAGGAGTAGAAGATGGAAAGGACACAGAAGAGGGCAGCAGAAGAGTTAGCAAAGGTATGTCTATGGAAGAGTGCAAAGCAAAACGATGTGGAAAGGGCTAGATTCCATTTTGTTAGCTCTGAAGATGGAAGAAGGGGGACTACAAGCCTAGGAATGCAGGCATCCTCTAGAAGCTGGGAAAGGCGAAGAAACAGATCTACCCAGTATGTCCACAGAGGAACAGAGCTCTGTTGCAGCCCAATGATGACTTGATTTTAGTTCGGTGAGACCTGTGTCAGACTTCTGACCTCCAGAACTGTGATACAATAAGCTTGTGTTGTTTAACACACCAATGTTTGTAGTAACATGTTAAAACAGCAATAGGGAACAAAATAACAGGTTAATTGGTTAATTTTATTTTATTGGGTTGCCAACACAGGCATATTTTTCGTAAGTTTGCTTACAAATTCTGTCAGGGAATTATCACTGCTGTCAGTCCCTTACTGAAAAGCAAGTCTGTCTCCATCTGTGAAGGTCATTGTCTTTGATAGTATGTTTGGTTTTAGAAAAAAGAAATCCATGCGATGCTCTGTTGGCAGAAGGGGAAAATCTCTCACACATGTCATCAACCAACTAACCCTACTACACAGTAGGAGTCACGTCCTGGACACACTGATCTCACAGTGAGAGCTTTTACTTCCACAACAGCAGCTGTGTTTTGGGCTTGTAAAAAGGAACAGATTAGTATATAGTATACCTCTTCATTCATTTCAAAGCTAACCAGAAGTTCGATTTAAAGATTACATACAAACAAGGAGAAACACCACAGGTACATGTACATACACACACAACTATGGGATACTTGTGCTCACAGAAACCTAAAAACCAGACTTACTTAATTAGCACTTTTCTTGGTATATAAAATAAAATTCCCCCATATTAAAAAAGTGTAAAATCATTAAAGAATTCAAAACGTCTGCTATACAAGGATAAAGTTATGATTAAAGATAAACAACTAATAAATTAAAATATTTAGTTGGGAGCTAGAAATTTAAAGAAATGAAATGCAAGTTCAATTATTTTAAAGCAATATTTCATTCCTAAAGTAAATCTTTTATATTTCACGTGCCTCTGAAACTGTCTTAATCTGTTCTTCTACATCAAGAAACAAACATAATAGCAGAGAAAACCATATGCCCAGTTATTAGAATTTGCTCTGAATTGTTTTCACAATGTTCAAATTTAATTTAACTTTTTATATTTAATTTACTTTTGAAATAGTTTCTGCTAAAATTATTTAAACTTTTTTGTAACTTTCAACAGTCATAGTTATTATCAATGTTCTCATTCTATATACATAAATGAAAGTAAGATAAAGGAAAAATGTGAGGGTATGTGAATATGTCAGCATATTAACACTTACAAATATTTAAAAATATTTTAATAAATTTATTTAAATATATTTAATAATAGGCATATTTCTTATATTCCACATAATTCCTTTAATTAATTTTTATATATACAGCCAATCCAGCCAATAATTATCTTATTTTTCACATAGAATTTTAAGTGCCATTATCCATTAAGTATCAATGCTGAAAGTTTGATCTGACAAAATATTTAATATTTTACTTTTCAAAAATAAAATATTCACACATTATTTCAAAGCTTAAATAATGACAGACTTGGTACTTAACATTCCTTTAAATATCTGTCTTATTTTACTATCAGAGGTAAAGCTTAAAAGCAAATTGGCATGGAAAAATTGTGTAGTTTATTAATTTCTAATTTATACTAAATGTGTATGTCAGTTAAAAGGAGAGAGGAAAAGCATAGTGGAGTGGAGAAATATAAGGTTTGGGTTCATATGAAGAAATATATATGTTGTTATAATAATAAGTCCACTTTCAATATAATATTGCCACCACAATACCTGCAGAAATCTGTTTGAAATCATATATAGTTATTTGCAAAATGCCTTTACCTTTGGGTTTCTTTTATAATACACAAGCACAAATCTGAAAATAGACTTATTGAAAAGGTGAATTTGTTAACAATAATTCTCACCAATTTGTTTTTCCTGACATAATATATTTTCTTGTCAGTTATTACAACTTGCTTTTATACTTTCTTAATGCTGCATTCCCACTTTTATACCTATCTGCTCTTCCGAGACTATTGTTCACAATATATGCGAAGTTATTCAGGCAAAGGAGGTATCTAGGTGGCGTAAAGATCCACATGTGCAATATAAAGCTGTAAAGTTAAATAGAAGAAAAGTCAGTAAAATAGCTCTGTGATCACGTTATGGGGAAATATTAAGCAATTTTTGAAAGTGCATACCATAGGGCAAAAAGTCTATCATTGTGATTAAGCAAAAATTGAGGACTTCTGTGCATTGAAAAAGACCACAGTCTCTTCACATAAAGAGATTTTCAAACTGCTTATAATTATATAAGTGCAAATGAAAACAACCATTTGATTTCACTATACCAATCTTAGCTTGACTTAAAGTGCAAAGCACTGATGGCTGTATGGGATTTAGGAATGCTCAGGTCCCTCTGGGGGGATTGCAGAGCTGTTCTGGAGAAAAGCATGCAACTTCTTAGACATCAATTATTCTACTGAATATAAGTCCCATAGTAATTTTTGTACAGATCCACAGGGGCTTATGTATGTGTATATTCCTTGTAGGGAATTATTTGTGGAGGTAAGAAGTTAGAAGCATTCTGGATGTTCATTACAGGGGAGTGAAGAAGTATACTCGCCATGTTGTATGGCAGTTAGATGCCACTGATTCAAGGTCCACATGGTGACATAGACAAATCTTTAAAAAACTGTGCTCAGTAAAAAAATCCAAGAAAGAGAATTAGCTATATAATGCACCAGTCTTTGTGAATATTAAAAACACAAGCATACAAAATAATGATGTACATTTAATAAGATTACATGCTTACAAAAGATTAAATGTTTGCCTATGCAGACAGGTTGGAGGTGGGTAGAGAAGGAATAAATAAATAAAATAAGAAAGGTGAAAACAATAATGAAACCCCCCACTACAACTGTGTTGGCTCACATTGAACCCTAATGGTTGATCCAGAACCACCAAATAAGAAAGGGCTCCTCTGAAGTTTCAATAACAACATATGTCATAAATAATTTTCAAATTAAATGAGTTTGAATAGGTAACTATTTGATAGCTTTTATAAAATAGAATGAAATCAATAAAAGAGGAATTAAGAGTCATTCTTCATGGCAGAATTGTTAACCAGGACATGATCTGTCACAAAACTTTTAACCTATTTTTTTAATAATTACATGTCCCACATATGAAATAGAAATCTCCAAAATTTATATGCTGGAGAATGCACCGCCAGAGGCCAACTGAGATACAATTACCAATTGTAGGTTTTAAATTGGTCTCCCATAGAAAGACAAAACCATGGATCTGTGATTAATATGAAAGTTTATTTCTCTAAAAGGAAGTCTGATCCAAGTGAGGAGGCACGTTCTTGCTGAGCGGCCTGTAGGCGAAATGTTTTTAAACTTTCATGTACCATATAATTGAGTGGTATTATTATTTCTTTACCAAGGGGACAACCCATGTCTATAACATTTCCACTAATAGGTAAGAGTTTTTCTTCCTTATTAAATGAACACTGACTTAAGGAGAATATTATAGGGGAATTATATTAATTATTTCTTGGGCAAAGATAAAATAATTGGTCTTTCATCACAGAGTATCGAGTAGCTTATTTCTTCCTATCCAGGTAGTCCACCTCAGATGCTATCATATTCATTTAGCTTTTAATTTATAATAATTAAAAAAATTATTTCCTGACATCTGAAGGAGTTAATAGTTGTCACATTATTTGAAACTTTTTAACCCTTGTTTATGGAAATAATCAAAACATATAATAATATTCATTTTAGAACTGAAAGCCCATGAAAATATTCACTAGAGATTTTCTAGGTTTGAAGTATGTCTTGGTGATGGAAACAACTACATCATCAAATAGTTTTTCTAGAATACTGCCCTTATTAAGTTTCAATTTGGACTTAAGTATAGTAAGACCAATATACACTCAACTGTGTGACTATGGTATGTTAGAAAAACAAAAATAATTAACTAATTATCTATAAATAGGTTGATAGAGCCCGTGCTGAAAATAATTGGATAGAGGTGAAAATCTTCTGTTTGACCTAATGCACTATTTTTCTATCCCACAGTTTGACATGAAACTTTAAAAAATATACCACGACACAAGTATAAGCTCAATTTAATATAGAATTCCTATTGTTTTGTGCTCACTGATTTTGAACTAAACCAAAGGACTTGGGTCAGGTTGTATGAGCAGTACTATCCTCCCCTAGAGTTAGAATGATCACTGGAGGTCTGAAAAACTAACAGCAGGAAAAGGAGGTTCTACGATCATCAAGACATCTTTATAACTGAACTCTTTTTTTTTTTTTTTTAAACAGAATCTTGCTCTGTCGCCCAGGCTAAAGTGCAGTGGTGCGATCTTGGCTCATTGCAACCTCTGCTGCCTGGGTTCAAGCGATTCTCTTGCCTCAGCCTCCAGAGTAGCTAAGATTACAGGTGTCTGCCACCACGCCCAGCTATTTAGAGATGGGGTTTCATCATGTTGGCCAGGCTGGTCTCAAACTCCTGACCTCAAGATATCCACCGCCTCAGCCTCTCAAAGCGCTGGATTACAGGCATGAGCCACCATGCCAGGCTGATATAACTGAATTCTTAAAGCCTTTATTTTCTGCATAAATGTGGAAGGCAGAAAAATGCTAATTTCTGAAGAGCTACAGTTAGTAAAACCAGTGCTTCCCATTTTAGATATATATATTTGTTTATATTTAAGATTATATTAAAGCCTAAAGAAAATGCTTGATCTAGAAGAACCATTTCTTTGAAAAATACAGAAGGGCATCAACCTTTATATATTTTTAAGTCATTGTAAAATTATTGTATTCTGCAGAATTAGTCAGTTTGCTGCAGTATTCGGCATTAGTCCAGTGGAATTTAAGTCACTAAAATGTGGCAAAATGATTATCTGATCTCACCGAAATCAACCAACCTTCCTTCCTTCCTTCCTCCCTCCATCCCTCCCTCCTTCCTTCCTTTTCTCTCTCTCTCTTTCCTTCCTTCCTTCCTCCCTTCCTCCTCCCCCCCTCCCCTTCCCTCCCCTTCCCTCCCCTTCCCTCCCCTTCCCTCCCCTTCCCTCCCCTTCCCTCCCCTCCCCTTTTCTTTCTCTCTTCTTTCTTTCCTTTCTTTCTCTCTCTTTCTTCTTTCTCTCTCTCTTTCTTTTTTTCTTTCTGAATCAAGCTATATAAAGAACTAGCCTTTATGTAAACTAAAAATACAAGCACAAAACAAATTATACACTAAATATTTCTATACATTTAGAAAAATCACATGCTGACATAAAATTACATGGTTGCCAAAGCAACCTTTCCTCCTTCTTTCCTTCCTTTCTGTCTCTTTCTTTCAGCTGAGTTATGTGCTGTACTGCAATTTCAATCATTGATCTTAAAAATTAGATGGTAAATATTTAGGATATATTGAGTCATTTACATTATCACACAGTCACCTACTCCTGGGTATAATTCAGCCAGCTAGGAAAACAGAAGGAAAATTATGTTTTGAATGCTAATTGCTATATGCCTGCAAGAAAAATTTTTTCTTCTACTAACTGCATTATATGCAGATATTTGACTGTTGTATAGGTATTTTCTATAAGCCAAAAATCCATTTTATTTTGATAAAATAATTTGAGATATGGTTGCTTTAAACTGCTTTTTAATACAATGCTCTGTTTGAATTCATATCTCATGAAAGTGACAATTGGCCAAAAACATATTATTCCATTTTGAATATATTAACACACTTAAGAAACTTTAGGGTCCATATGGCTTGTGATAATAATTAGCATAGTTCAGAATGCTGGAGTAACTATTCGGTAATCTCCAGACCTTCTGATGGAAAGATTATAAGGCTGGAGATGTTGCTTCTTTTAATATAGTTCTTATAACATCCTTTATCTCTCACTCACTGTCCAGGATGAAAAATAATTCATAGTAATTGTGCATTGTGATTATGATAGTTTTATGTATTTTTAAACCTCAGAATTTACTTTTTAATTTTTAAAGAAAACTTCTTATATATATATATATATATCCATATTTTATGACCCAAAACTGTGGTTATAAATTCTATTTAAAATTTGAATTGAAGTGAAAGTACAGTGTAAAGATTTCCTTAAAAAAGAGTAGATGAAAATGGCACTGCCAAACTATGTTACCTAGGCAGCAAATTATGTATCTATATGAAAAACGGAGGAAAATTCATCAAGAATGTCAACACATCCTTTGGGACTCAACAAGCTGTCTGGCATCCACATGGAATTGAGTCCCAGACAATAGAAGAAGAGTCAAGTTTTGCTGTCACTAGGATGGACAAGATACTATCTGGTGATAAAGCCAAGTCTAGAGTCCTATTATCTTTGACTCTTAAAACCTTCTGGATAATAGAAGATTTAAAGGTGTGATGTAATGGTTATCTTGAAAAAAAAATAACAAACAAAAACTGCGCCTGATGCTATATTATCTTATCTTTCCCAAATGCTGCTGCTGTTGCTGCTGTTGATGATGATGATAATAATAATAATAATAATAATAATACATTAATGTATTTTATAATATGCAAATATTTTATCTCTTGTAAATATAGTCCAAATCACCTTGGTACAAAGGTATTATTTCCACTTGTCGTTTTTCAGTGGAGAAAATTAAAGTTTAGCATGAGTTGCCTGTGGTCACATAGATAATAAGTGATGAATGTAGTTCTTAAATGTTGTTGATGCTATTCTAGGTGCTTTGCCTCTAGGTAGAATCTTTGAAATAAAGTCCTATCTAGAATGATGCAATTTTGAAATGTTAAATAACATAGTTTGGGAAGTTTAAACATTATTTGAAATAGACATTGTAGCAAAGTGAAAAGAACACTGAATTAGGTTTTCTGAAGTAGCACTTAAGAATTGTGTGAATACCATTAGTCTATGGCTTTTCTAGGTCTTGGTTTGCTTATTAACAAAATGACAATAAATACTTGTTCCACTTACATCTCAGGATCATTAGGAGATTCAAGAAAAACATCTACATTGTTACAGATTTAATATCTGTATTTACATGAAAAGACCTGAAAAGCACTTTGCAGAGAAAAAGACCACACAGATCAGAAAGTTTGTAGGGGAAACTGTTTCTCTTTGTTTGTTTAATGTGTAGCAAGCATTATTAAGTCAGATTTGTGAGAAATCATGTTTGGAAGCTGAAATAACAACCTCAGAGATACTGAAAAGACGTTGCTTCTCCCTCCCTCATGTCCTTCTCCCGTGCAAGCCACTCAAAAAAGATTTAATGTTTTAGAGAAATAAACATTTTGATAAGGCTCTAGCAGACACTGTTGGTGTCTCATATGAATTCCTGGGAATCCCTTTTATCTGCAGCTATGGACACCCTTTTTCAACCTCTCCTGGAGGACTGCTTTGGGCTGTGGAACTGCTGCACTCATCAGGAGACCAGAAGATGACTGACTGGTGCTGGAGCACAAAAGCCCTTGCCTCCTGGGAGACAGACTGTAACTTTGGCACCAGGAACTGGTTTTGTGGAAGACAAATGTTTTTTTCATGTGGGGCGGGGGTGGGGTGGGGAGCGCATGATCGCTCATGCGCAGTTCACAAATGGGCAGTTCACAATAGGGTTCACGCTGCTATGAGAATCGAATGTCCTGATCCGACAGGAGGCGAAGCTCAGGCGGTAATGGCTGGCCTGTTGCTCACCTCCTGCTGTGCGGCCAGGCTCGCCACAGACCTATAGGATCTGCAGCCCGGGGTTGGGGACTCCTGCTCTAGCGCACTAGGTATGATCGGGCTGAGGCTGGACCTCACCTGAAACTGCATTTTTACTTTGCTCTCCCCTTTTCTTCTGCCACTCCACTCACTCTCTTACAGGTTTCTCCAGAGAATACTCCCTTAATAAATCACAGTTGTTAAGAATCTCAGTCTCAGGCTCTTCTAGTGAACTTGACCTAAGACAGGATCTGATACCTGTTACTTGATTCAAAGCTTTTAAGGAATATTTCAGGTAACTTAAATTTTAGGTAACTTGTTTATTAATCATGAAACTGAACTTTGGTAAAGGAAGTAAAAATGAGAACTCAGATGAAGAGTGAAGATGAAGAATAAAAATGTGAGAAAAAGTCTTGTCTAGTTCGTAATTTTACATAATCTAGACACAGATAGAGTTCCTAGGTCATATTGCTAACTGTGATGAAAATTAATCTTTGTATTAAAAACCATAGAAATAATGCGTTACTCAGCCTTGCCTCACACACACACAAAATCGCATTAGTTTTAAAGCAGATTTTTAAGTGTTGGCTTCCTCTTTCTCCCTACAATTTATTTAAAATGAACTTTCCTGTGTCCGTTTTTCATTCTGCCCTTTCTTACCTTTTTAATACTGAAGTAGCTGGTAACTATAGATAATGGGTGACCTTGTTTTCAGGATATAAATAGTTTATTATGCACATATCTCAGTCTTCGGCTTGGAACCTGGAGTAACAAACTCAGAGATACTGGAACGATGCTGCTTCTCCCCTCTTCCAAGCCACTCAAAAATTAATGAGTGTTTGTCCACCAACAAACTCTTTCCTAAGTCTACTCAGAAAACAAAATCTATTTTTGGGAAGATTTTTTAATTGTAGTATTGCTACATATTTTTATTACTACATAATAGAATCACATATTTTGGGAGTACTAGGATAATTTGATACATTTATATAATGTGTAAAGATGAAATCAGAGTAATTGGGACATCTATCATCTTAAATATTTATCTTTTTAAATATTAGGAATATTTGAAATATTCTTTTAGATATTTTGAAATATACACTAGATTAATGTTAACTCTAGCCACCCTACTAATCTATCAAATGCTAGGTCTTATTTCTTTATCCCCCCTCCCTACTACCATCCCCAGTCTCTGGTAACCATCAGTCTACTCTTTATCTTCATGAGATCTAAGTTTTTAGTTCCCACATAAAAGTGAGAACGTGGAATATTTGTCTTTCTGTGCCCGGCTTATTTCAGCAAACACAGTGGCCTCTAGTTCTATCCATGGTGCTGCAAATGACAGGATTCCCTTCTTTTTCATGGCTGAATAATATACCATTTTGTTTATATACCACATTTTCTTCATCCACTCAGGTTTTTTTTGGACACATAGGTTGATTCCATATCTTGGTTATTGTGAGCAGTGCTGCAATAAACATGAGGGTGCAGATATCTTTAATATAATGATTTTCTTTCTTTCAGATAAATTCCAAATAATGGAATTGTTGGATCATACGGTAGTTCTATTTTTGGTAGTTTTTGAGGAATCTCTATACTGTTCTCCATAGTGGCTGCACTAATTTACATTCCCATGAACAGTGTATGAGGATTTCGCTTTCTCTGCATCCACTCCAGCATTATTTATCACCTGTCCTTTGGATAAAAGCCATTTTACCTTGGCAAGATAGTATGCCTTTGTGATTTTGATTTGCATTTCTTTGACAGTTAGTGATGTTGAACATTTTTCATATATCTGCTGACATTTCTATGTCTTCTTTTGAGAAATGTCTATTCAGATCTTTCATTTATTTTTAAATCAGATTATTAGATACTTTGTTCATGAGTTGTTTGAGCTCCTTCTGTATTCTGGTTATCAATCCTTTATTAGATCAATAGTTTGTAAATATTTTTATCCTATTCTGTAGGTTGTCTCTTCACTTTGTTGATTGTTTCCTTTTTTGGGCATAAGCTTTTTTAGCTTGAGGTAATCTCACTTGTCTATTTTTGCTTTGGTTGCCTGTGCTTTTGATGTCATGCATAAAAAAATCTTCACCCAGAACAATGTCCTGCAGCATTTCACCAATGCCAATGTTTACTTATTTTTTTTTTTTTTACAGTTTCAGGTCTTATATTTAAGTCTTTTATTCATTTTGATTAGATTTTTGTTTGTGGTAATAAATAGGGTTCTGCATTCGTTTTTCTGCACATGGATATTCAGTTTTTCCCAGCAGCATTTATTGAAGAAACTGTCCTTTCCCCAGTGGAAAGAATAGGTGGGAGTGCTTCTCTGCTCTTCTCACTCATCTGACAACCTGCTTACTGCTAAACTGGTGGGGAGCCCCTCTATCCTCACAACCCAGGGCAACATTATTGCCCAGAAGAACTTCCTGGGAACAGAGAACTGGATGGCCTGCTCTTGCAGCCAAACCCATACTCCCCTCAGAAGCATACTGGTTGTGCCATACTGGTTGTGTCCCTGTGGTGCCACTGCCCTGCCCAGGGATGCTCTGCCCTTAAGAAAGTACACCACCAGATCATTTGCAAAAATATCACACAACCTGTTCTGACTTTGGCAAGCATAGGGGACCAGCAGGTCCCTGAGAAGTTGTGGGTCCTCTGGAGATCTAACCCTTGGTATGGATTGCCCCTAAGGGAGGGGGAAGCACAGCCTGACAAAGTTCCCCTTGGAAAAATGGAAACATGGACACGGTGTCAGCTGCTGAAGTAGTGGAAATGGCAAAGGGGTCATCTCCTGGCCCTTCTGCCCCATACATTATTGCTGACACAGCAGTTCCTCCAGCAAGACCTGGTGAGCATTCACTGAAATAAGGTGCATTTTGTGCTTTTCTGGCAGCTCCACCCACACTGAAAGTCAACATGTACTGAATGAAACTGGCTTTTTATGCATTCCCAGTTATTCTACCAAACTGAAAGTGAACCTGCACCTGCTTAGGCTTTCACGAAGATTGGGGTAAAGCATCCCTTCCTACACAGAGCAGCAGCACCCTGGCAACAGAGGACAGAACGTGGAGTTGCCTGCCGTGCACTGGGGATAGAGAGTGCCCCAACTCACATTCTAGCATTAGCTGTCAGAGAGACAGATCCATGTCCCACAGCTACAGTGCATCAGGGAACCAAAGGATGAAGCCTTTGTAAACAGGTCATAAACCAGGTGAGTAAAGGGAAGCGGATTATGTTTCTGTTGGGGAAGGATGAGCAACTGGTATCCACACTCAGCCCCTTTCCCCAGAGACTAAAGCTTAACACATTATAATCTCCTCCTGCAAGGCCTGTCAGGGTGGGTGTATCCACTAGGCAGCAGTCTACCTGCAAGCTCTTACTCTAAAGCACCATCTACTGGACTTCAGCCTGAACTGCACCACCAACAAAAATATATCACTACAACAAGCAGCATCTGAGAAAACTACCACATAGGACCTATCCACAACCAAAGAATCCATACCGAGCCTTTGTCCCCTGAAAGCACCCAGAAACAAAGCCAAATGATCATCCACAACATAAACTACAGTAATACCCTCAAACAAGAATTTAGAAAAGCCTCATCCCAACTTTAGCAATTTCAAAAATAAGACATGATAGGTCCCTAGGATGAGAAAGAACTAGTTTAATAACTCTGGCAGTGCAAAAAGCCAAGGTGTTTTGACACCTCACAAAAATTGCGCTAGCTCTCTAGCAATGGATCCTAACCAGAGTGAAATGTATGAAATGGCAGATTAAAAAAATTCAAAATATGGATTTTAAGAAAACTCAGTAAGATCCAAGGGAAAGTTGAAATTTATTACCAAGAAACCAAAGAAAGAATCCAGGACACAAAAGTTAACATAGTTACATAAAGAAGGAGCCAAACAATACTCTTAGAATTGAAAAATTTACTACAGGAATGTCAAAATACCATTGGAATACTTAACAATAGACTAGACCAAGCAAAAATAAGAGATTCAGAGCTTGGAGATGAGTCTTTTGAATTAACCCAGTCAGAAAAAATAAAGAAATAAGATTTTTAAAAAGTGAACAAACCTTTCAAGAAATATGATATTATGAAGAGTAACCAAATCTGCAACTTATTGGCATTCCTGAGAGAGAAGACAAAGTAAGTAACTTGGAAAACATATTTCAGAGAGTAATTCAGGAACATTTTCCCTATCTTACTAGATAGGTTGACACCTAGATACAAAAAATTCAGAGATCTCCTGCAGAATATTATTCAAGATGATCATCACAAGACACATAGTCATTAGACTATTTAAGGTCAATGTGAAAGAAATATATTAAAGGCAGTTAGAAAAAAGAGCCAAGTCATCTATAAAGGGAATCACGTTAGCTGATTTCTTAGCAAAAACCTCACAAGCCACAAGTAATTGGTAGCCTATTTTTAGTCTTCTTAAAAAAACGCCAACCAATAATTGCATATCCTGGCAAACTAAGCATCATAAGCCAAGGATAAATAAAGTCTTTTTCGGATAAAGAAATTCTAAGGGAATTTGACACCACCAGACAGTAACTGTAAGAATTGCTTAATAGAGTTCTTAACATGGAAACACAAGAATGACACTTGCTCCCATAAAAACACATGTAAGTACAGTACAAAGCTCGCAGACCCTGTAAGGCCACAATACAATTGAGACTGCAAAGCAACTAGGTAACAACACTATGACAGGAACAAAACCTCACATATCAATATTGATATTGAAGAGAAATGGCCTAAATACTCTGTAAAAGCAGAGAGGCAAGTTAGATAAAAAACAAAACAAACAAAAAACAAAAACAAAACAAACAGAAAAAAACAAGACCCAACCTTCTACTGTCTTCAAGAGACCCACATCACATGTACTGACACCCTCAGGCTTAAAATAAAGGGGTGGAGAAACATCTATTACACAAATGGAAAACAATAAAGAGCAGTGGTCACTATTCTTGTATAGAGTAACGCAGACTTTAAATCAACAATAGTAAAAAAGGACAAAGAACATTATACAAAGTTAAGGTGTTAAATTCAACAAGATTTAACTATTCTAAATCGGCACACCCAACACTGAAACACCCAGATTTACTAAAAAATATGATTAGACCTAAGAAAAAGGATAGACAGACATACTATAACGGTGAGTGACTTCAGCACCTCACTGACAGTGTTAGATGGATCACTGAGGCAGAAAACTAACGTAAGTTCTGGACTTAAGTTGGAGACTTGACTAAATAGATCTAATAAACATTTACAGAATATACCACCCAGCAACCACAGAGTATACATTCTTCTTCTCATCTATACGTGGAACAGTCTCTAAGATTGGCCACATAATTGATCATAAACCAAGTCTCAATACATAAAAAAATCAAAATCATATCAAGCAGCTCCTTGGACCACAGTGGAATAAAACTAGAAATCAATACCAAGAGAAACTCTCAAAACCACACAAACACATGGGAAGTAAACAACTTGATCCTGAATGACTTTAGGGTTAACAAGAAAATTAAGGCAGAAATAAAAAAAATTCTTTGGGAAAAAATGAAAATAGACACACAAAATACCAAAACCTCTGGGATATAAAAAAAGCAGTGTTAAAAGGAAAGTTTATAGTGCTAAATTCCTACATCAAAAAA
Organism: Pongo pygmaeus; assembly: GCF_028885625.2. NCBI lineage: Eukaryota > Metazoa > Chordata > Mammalia > Primates > Hominidae > Pongo > Pongo pygmaeus. The sequence goes on along the minus strand of NC_072378.2, from coordinate 67,877,857 downwards.
TATATATATATATATCTCAAATTAATCTAATGTCACATCTAAACAAACTAGAAAAATAAGAACAAACTAAATCCTAGGGAAGTAGAAGAAAAGAAATGACAAAGATCAGAATAGAACTAAATTAAATTAAGACCAAAAAGCTATACAAAGGATCAATGAAATGAAAAGTTGGTTTTCTGAAAGGATAAACAAGATTGATATACCATTAGCTTAATTTAAAATGAAAAAAAGAGAGAGGATTCAAATATGCACAATCAGAAATAACAAAGATGATATCACAACTGATACCACAGAAATACAAAAGATCCTAGAGACTACTACGAAGACCTCTATGTGCACAAAGTAGAAAATCTGTAAGAAATGAATAAATTCTTAGAAACAACTTCCCAAAATTGAACCAGGAAGAAACTAAATCCCTGAACAGACCAATAATGAGTTCTAAAATTGAATCAGTAATGGAAAACCTACAACCTGAAAAAGCTCTGTACCAGATGGGTTCACAGCTGAATTCACCAGACGTACAAAGAAGAGCTGGTATCAATTGGACTAATATTTCAACAAATCACAGAGAAGGGATTCCTCCTTAACTCATTTTACAAAACCAATATCATCCTGATAGTGAAATCTGGCTAAGACATAATTAAAAAGAGAACTACAAATATCCCTGATGACACATAAATCCTCAACAAAATACTATCAAACTGAATCCAGCAGCATATCAAAAAGGTAATGTAGCATGATCAAGTAGGCTTTATTACTGGGATTCCATATGTAAAATATATTTTTACATATTCAATCCAATGTGTGATTCACCACGTCAACAGAATTAAAAACAAAAACCGTAGAATCATCTCAATAGATGCAGAAAAAACATTCAGTAAAATCTAACATTCCTTCATGATAAAACTCTCAACAAACTATCAAAGGAACATACCTTAAATGAATAGGAACCATCTACGAGAAACCCCCAGCCAACATCACACCATATGGGCAAAAGCTGGAAGAATTTTTCCCAAAAAGTGGAACAAGGCAAGGTTGTCCAGTCTCACCACTCCTATTCAACATAATACTGGACGTCCTCACCAGAACAATCAGGCAAGATAAAGAAATAAAAGGCATTAAAACAGGAAAAGAGGAAGTCACATTATCTCCACTTGCTGATGATATGATTTTTTTTTTTTTTTTTTCTTGAGATGGAGTCTTGCTTTGTGGTCAGGCTGGAGTGCAGTGGCATGATCTCAGCTCACGGCAACCTCTGCCTCCCTGGTTCAAGCGATTCCCCTGCCTCAGCCTTCCAAGTAGCTGGGACTACAGGTGCGTGCCACCATGCCCGGTTAATTTTTTGTATTCTAGTAGAGACGGGGTTTCACTAGTTGGCCAGAATGGTCTCTATCGCCTGACCTTGTGATCCGTCCACCTTGGCCTCTCAAAGTGCTAGGAATACAGGTGTGAGCCACCGCGCTGGCCAATGATATAATTCTATGCCTAGAACACAATAAAGATTCCTCCAAAAGACTCCTACACTTGACAACTTCAATAAAGTTTCAGGACAAAATCAACATAAAAAATCAGTAACTTTTCTATAAACCAATAACATTCAAACTAAGAACCAAAGCAAGAATGCAATCCCATTTACAATAAACACACACACACACACACACACACACACACCCTAGGAATACATATAACCAAGAGATGAGAGACCTCTATGAGAAGAAGAGCTAAACACTGATCAAAGAAATATTAGATGAGACAAACAACTGGAAAAATATTCCATGCTCATGGATAGGAAAAATCAATATAATTAAAATGGTCATATTGCCCAAAGCAATCTACAGATTAAATATAGCTCCTATCAAATTTTCCAACATCATTTTTTCACAGAATTAGAAAAATTATTTGTTTATTTTTTATTATTATTATACTTTACATTATAGGGTACATGTGCACAATGTGCAGGTTAGTTACATATGTATACATGTGCCATGCTGGTGTGCTGCACCCATTAACTCACCATTTAGAATTAGGTATATCTCCTAATGCTATCCCTCCCCCCTCCCCCCACCCCACAACAGTCCCCAGAGTGTGATGTTCCCCTTCCTGTGTCCATGTATTCTCATTGTTCAGTTCTCATCTATGAGTGAGAACATGTGGTGTTTGGTTTTTTGTCCTTGCGATAGTTTACTGAGAATGGTGATTTCCAATTTCACCCATGTCCCTACAAAGGACATGAACTCATCATTTTTTATGGCTGCAGAGTATTCCATGGTGTATATGTGCCACATTTTCTTAATCCAGCCTATCATTGTTGGACATTTGGGTTGGTTCCAAGTCTTTGCTATTGTGAATAGTGCTGCAATCAACATCGTGTGCATGTGTCTTTATAGCAGCATGATTTATAGTCCTTTGGGTATATACCCAGTAATGGGATGGCTGGGTCAAATGGTATTTCTAGTTCTAGATCCCTGAGGAATCGCCACACTGACTTCCACAATGGTTGAACTAGTTTACAGTCCCACCAACAGTGTAAAAGTGTTCCTATTTCTTCACATCCTCTCCAGCACCTGTTGTTTCCTGACTTTTTAATGATTGCCATTCTAAACAGAGATATAGATCAATGGAACAGAACAGAGCCCTCAGAAATAATGCCGCATATCTACAACTATCTGATCTTTGACAAACCTGAGAAAAACAAGCAATGGGGAAAGGATTCCCTATTTAATAAATGGTGCTGGGAAAACTGGCTAGCCATATGTAGAAAGCTGAAATTGGATCCCTTCCTTACACCTTATACAAAAATTAATTCAAGATGGATTAAAGACTTAAACGTTAGACCTAAAACCATAAAAACCCTAGAAGAAAACCTAGGCATTACCATTCAGGACATAGGCATGGGCAAGGACTTCATGTCTAAAACACCAAAAGCAATGGCAACAAAAGCCAAAATTGACAAATGGGATCTAATTAAATTAAAGAGCTTCTGCACAGCAAAAGAAACTACCATCAGAGTGAACAGGCAACCCACAAAATGGGAGAAAATTTTCGCAACCTACTCATCTGACAAAGGGCTAATATCCAGAATCTACAATGAACTCAAACAAATTTACAAGAAAAAAAACAAACAACCCCATCAAAAAGTGGGCGAAGGATATGAACAGACACTTCTCAAAAGAAGACGTTTATGCAGCCAAAAGACACATGAAAAAATGCTCATCATCACTGGCCATCAGAGAAATGCAAATCAAAACCACAATGAGAAAAATTATTTCTAAAATTCGTATTGATCAAAAAAGAGCCTGAATGGCCAAAGCAATCCTAAGCAAAAAAGAAGAAAGCTGGAGACACCACATTACCCAATTTTAAACTATACTACAAGGCTGTAGTAACCAAAGCAGCATGGTACTGTTACATAATCATACACATTGGCCAATGGAATGAAATAGAGAACCCAGAAATAAAGCCACACAGCTACAACCAACTGATAATTGGCAAAGTCAATAAAAATAAACAATGGGGAAAGAACACCTTATTCAATAAATGTTACTCAGAAAACTGGCTAACCATATGCAGAAGAATGAATCTGAACCCCTACCTCTCACCGTATACAAAAATTAACTCACGATAGATTAAGGACTTCAATGTAAGACCTCAGACTACAAAAATACTTAAAGAAAGCCTAGAGAACAACCCTTTTGGACATTGGCCTTGGCAAAAAATTTATGACTAGTGCTGCAGAAGCAAATGCAACAGAAATGAAAACTGACAATTGGGATTTAATTAAACTAAAGAGCTTCTGCACACACATACACATACCAAAGAGTAAATAGACAACCTACAGAATGGGAGAAAATTTTTGCAAGTGATGCATCTGACAAAGGCCAAATATTCAGAATCTGTGAGTAACTTAAATCAACAGGGGGAAAAAAAAAACCTAAAAATGGGCAAAGAAGATGAATAGGGTCTTCTCAAAAGAAGACATACAAGTGGCTAACAAACATATTAAAAAATGCTCAACATCACAAATCATCAGATAAATGTAAATTAAAACCACTATGAGATGCAATCTCTCACTAGTCAGAATGACTGTTATCAAAAAGTAAAAAAAAATATGACAGATGTTGGCAAAGATGCAGAGAAAAGGGAATGGCTATACACTGTTGGTGGAAATGTAAATTAGGTTAGCCCCTGCAAAAAGTAGTGTGGAGATTTCTCAAATTACTAAAAGTAGAACTATCATTCAACCCAATAATCCCACTACTGGATAGCTACCTGAAGGAAAAGAAATTGCTCTACTAAAAAGACACCTGCACTAAAATGTTTATTGCAGTACTATTCACAATAGTGAAGTCATAGAATCAACCTAGACACCTGTTAACTGGATTGGATAAAGAAAATGTAAATTTACATCGTAGAATACTATGTAGCCAAAAATAATGAAATCCTCAAATTTACAGCAACGTGGATGGAGCTGGAGGCCATTATCCAAAGTGAATTAACACAGAAACAGAAAAACACATACTGCTTGTTCTCACTTATAAGTGGAAGCTAAACAATGGGTATACATAGACATAAAGATGGAAATAATAGACAATGAGGACTCCAAAAGGGAGGAGGGAGGGAGAGAAGGGTTGAAAAACCACCTGTTGGGTACTATGCTCACTTTTTGAGTGATGGGTTCAATAGAAGTCCAAGCCTCGGCATTATGCTATATATCCATTAACAAACCTGCACATGTATCCCCTAGATCTAATAAAGTAAAACAAAATAAAATGATTGATGGTTGCCAAGGGTTTGGCAGAAGGGAGGGATGAATAGGCAAAAAGAATGGGGCACTGGAAGTTATCTGCATGATACTGTAATGATGGATACATGTCATACATTTGTCAAAACCCGAAGAATGTCCAACCCTCTTAGTGGCCTCATATATAAACTATAGACTTTGGGTGATTATGATGTGTCAATGTAGCTTTCTCAATTGTAAGTAATGTACCACTCTGGTGGGGGGTTTCAGTAATAGAGCAGGCTGTGCATGTATATGAGGAGGAAGTATATGATAAATCTCTGTACTTTCTTCCCAATTTTGTTGTGAAACTAAAACTTCTCTAAAAGATAATCTTTAAAAGTAAAAATACAAAGTAAAAATTTATTTCTGACTTTGTCTCCAAAGTTCTAGACTATTTCTTACCATCTTTTCTCACTTCATTTCCACTGCTGCTCCTTAACTTTTCACTGCATTGTCCTCTCATCTGCATCTGAATTGTTTTGCGTGGCATTGCTATCTGAATCTACCTGGTCATCCTCACTTGTTAATACTTAGTTAGCTATAGATTTCCCTGGATTCTTTTTTTTTTTTTTTACATTTTTTTAAATTATTATTATTATTATTATACTTTAGGCTCTATGGTACATGTGCGCAACGTGCAGGTAAGTTACATATGTATACATGTGCCATGCTGGTGCGCTGCACCCACCAACTCGTCATCTAGCATTAGGTATATCTCCCAATGCTATCCGTCCCCCCTCCCCCCACCCCACAACAGTCCCCGAAGTGTGATGTTCCCCTTCCTGTGTCCATGTGTTCTCATTGTTCAATTCCCACCTATGAGTGAGAATATGCGGTGTTTGGTTTTTTGTTCTTGCGATAGTTTACTGAGAATGATGATTTCCAATTTCATCCATGTCCCTACAAAGGACATGAACTCATCATTTTTTATGGCTGCATAGTATTCCATGGTGTACATGTGCCACATTTTCTTAATCCAGTCTATCATTGTTGGACATTTGGGTTGGTTCCAAGTCTTTGCTATTGTGAATAATGCCGCAATCAACATACGTGTGCATGTGTCTTTATAGCAGCATGATTTATATTCCTTTGGGTATACACCCAGTAATGGGATGGCTGGGTCAAATGGAATTTCTAGTTCTAGATCCCTGAGGAATCACCACACTGACTTCCACAAGGGTTGAACTAGTTTACAGTCCCACCAACAGTGTAAAAGTGTCCCTGGATTCTTAATATGAGCTGAGTATCTCTTATTCTAAATGCTTGAGACCAAAAGTGTTAGAGATTTCAGATATTTTCAGATTTTAGATTTTGCATGTAAATAATGAGATATCTTGTACATGGGACCCAAATCTTAACACAATTGTTTTTTTGTTTCATGTACACCTTACGCACATAACTTGAAGCTCATTTTATACAATATTTTAGATAATTTTATGCATGACACAAACTTTTGACTGTATTTTGACTGCAATCTATCACATGAGATCAGGTGTGAAATTTTCCACTTTTGGTGACATGTTGGCCCTCAAAACATTGTGGATTTGTAGCACTTCAGATATTGAATTTTTGGGGTAGGATTGCTTAACCTGTAGTCACAAATGATTGAAGTCTGTCAGATAGACTTTCTTACTCACTCCAGCACTTTTTCCTACTCCATTTTTATTTTCTGTGCCGGTTCATGGATGGTGACTGCCCATGAAATCACCATGAGAGGACGGAATGAGTCCGAGCTGATGTCCTGCCCGAGGAAAAGTTAACAAGGGAGAAAAATATTGAAAAAAAGGATGAATTGGCTGTAGCACAGCAAGTTAGATGGCAGTGCATGCCAGTTTTGCTTCATTATTCCTTTATGCTACAATTTTCTGAGCATTTTATATTTAATTATTAAATATTTAATATTATTTATGAGGTAAATACTATCTCCATTTTAAGATGAGAAAACTTGTTTCAGAAAGCTTAAGTAATAGTGTTGCTAAGATTCAAATCCATATTTGCCTCACTCTAAAACTGCCCTTTTAACCATATTAACAATTTACTGTTACTGTATAATTGGCACCCAAAATATTTCTGACACAAATATTTGAATTGCTTATACTTTAGACATAGCTGGAATTAATAGCTAATAAATACTGGCTTCATATAAAAGCTGCTTATGCAACCCAACAAGCTCCCATGACTTTTTTCTTCTTTTGTCTCCACTTTAAAAGAAAAAAATTTGGACTTTGATGAAGGATTGGAGAGGTGGTATGAATGCTCCTGCTAATAATTTATCCACTTTCCAGAGCTTTGATCTTTTCTCTTCTGTAGTCTTGTTTACTGGCTTTCCCTGTAACCCCACTATCATCAGTTTCTTAATTGATTCTTCTTTCCAATCCTTATCTCACTATGCAAGATATAGTTTTTTAATCAAACAGCATCTTATTTTTTTTTAGATGAGGTTTTGCTATGTTGCCCAGGCTTGTCTTGAACTCCAGAACTCTAGCAATTCTCCTGCCTCAGCCTCCCTAGTAGCTGCCATTATAAGAAGATATCACCATTTTTTGTTTGTTTGTTTAAGACCAATAATCTTTTAAATAATTTATTCCAACTATTTTTAATTCCTGTACAGTTTTAACTCTGTGAAGTTTCATGTTATGAGTATAATTGCAAGTGGCTTTATGAAAATAGAGATGTACTATAATATCCCCTCTCATTTACAGTGAAGGCAAAACATTATTTGAAGTCATTGTACTATTCAAAAAATAAGATTTCATCGATATAGAACATATACTGGGATTCAGTATACGTGGGATTCTGTGATTCAATCCAGAGCAAGATGCTTAGTCTTTCCGATTTTATAATTAACTAAAATGGAGACACAAAAGGGGTCACATCCTTTCTGGTTTGTTTGGGAGACATTGAAACATGTGAAAACACCGCATACGGCTTAGTGAGATATCTTGTGCTGGGGAAGCTGTTGCTATTACAATCATTATTTGAAAGTTTTATGATAGGAATAAAAATTATTCTTTGAGTTGGTCATCACCACCCAATGTTTAAATTTGAACAGCTTTGCACATAAACTATTTGTTTGGTTAGAAAGTTTTGTTTATTTGTTTGTTTTGATATGTTATAACTCAAATTCTTATTTTCTTTTTAGTGAAAACTAAGGAACATTCTTTGAAGGGCTGTTTTACTCTCTAGTAGAAAAAGTATATGATTTGCCACCAACCAACAGTATATCACAACTGAAACAGGACATCCATTTTTTCAGCCAGTTTTGAAGCAGCTTCATACCATTACTTTCAAGTGTTATGAGTTTATTATATCTTCTTTGTGCACTTACCAAAGACAAAACAAGCAATTATTTCCACAGTTCATTCAGATAATGGATGAAAACTCACAGGAACTTCCAGATGGAGTGTCAAGATTTCACTGGGGAAAGAAAACAAGTTTTAGTTTTGGGCACTTAGAAACTTGAGAAAAAAATAATCGGGTAATCTATGATACTGTTAGGGCCTCTAGTTCTAGAAAATATTAATAAACCATCTGTCAAGATGGTTACTGAAGTCCTAAAAATTTTACAGACTTGAAGATCTAATGCAAGTCTCACATAATTTTTTGAATATTATTTTTTGGTCTTTATTGTTAGAGATCAATAAAACCAAATTTCCTATTTTAAATAATATATCTTTACCAATATAAATGAAGCAAGTAAATATCTGTCCATGAAACACTACATTACATGACAGATCTAACAAAAGTGTAATCCTATATACATGTACATTCTAGAATTGAACCCACTACTTCCTAATTTATGAAATAATACTTCTACACACTTTTAATATACAGTACTTCAGATAATAACTGTCCATTTGGTCAGTTATCGCCTTTTATGAATAAGAATACTAACATTGATACACTATTTTGGTTTTTGAAGTTTGCAGTGATCAAAGAGTCCTTTTTTTCCCCCAGAACTCTTAAAAATTATGCTTATTTACTACTTGCTGTATTTGTGTATGCTTTTTCAATAGATCATCTATTTCCCTTGTTGTAAATTAAGCTGGAAAGTATTTATGATGTTAGTATGTAGTGGAGGTTACACTGTGCAATTTTGCAACAAACTCAAATGGCCAAAATGGCCAAAAAAAGTTTCTGTATAAATACACGAGTCTGGCAAACAATACGTGTCCTGGAGATCTTTCCACATGTGAGTTTGGTCACTGTGGATTTTCATGGTTTTTATGAACAGTCTTTTCTGAACTTCCTTTTGCCTATGGTGAGAATCAGGATGTCATACACAGCAAGGAGTTGCCCTGTTAACAGCTCTGCATGATAAGGGATTAGGGTAGAATTGTAAACCATCATCATCTGCTGAGCCTTCCGGTACGGTCTTTTATAGAGGGGAGTGACTAGAGATGGAATACAATGATGTTAAAATGACAGTTAATTGATAAGGTGGACTTTTTTCTCGTTTAGTCTACTTGTGTAGATAAAGATGTCTTTTCTCTCCTTTATGTTTTCTTTTCATCTTTTATGTTTCCGTCTCCTTTTAAGAATCCCAACTCTTTCGTCTACCTATATCTGTCATGGACAACCTGCACCATTTACTTTTTCTTCCTTTCAGTAACATTTCCAACGTAATGCTCCTTGTTTCTTTACACTCTTAGACAGAGCTCCAAAATCTTATAATTGGGACTATGTTTTTGGAAAGTAGATATATATTTGCAAGTCTTGTCACACAATTGTCTTATAGAGATTTTTTTTGATGAGAGATTTTTAACTTCTAATGGGCACAGAGACTTTTTGAAGTTTAAGTTTTGAACAATCCCTTGTATTCAATGCTCTAACTGGCTGGTGGTGTGTTATACAATTATATTGCATGGATTAATATTTTTCTTCTCTTTTCCTAAAAATTATGTAACTCTTATCCAGAAAAATCAAACATTGTAGCTAATACTGAGATCTTCATTCTAAAAATTTGACTAGCTCTTTCTTTAAGGACAGTAAGAGAAAGCAAAATCAAATTATTTATTTTCATATCTATTAAAAGTATAAAAGAGCCAGCTTTTTATTGCTAAAACTATATGTCCTTTTAAAGTATCAATTATTGTGTTAGAGTTAAACAGATATTTAAAAAAATAATTTTAAATAATAATTTCAATAAGAAGGATTAAAATATTTGAACACATTTTGAAAACACAAACATTAGGTATTAATGCCTCCTTTTTTAAATAATAAACACAAGCAACACATGTAAGCATGCATCTTAGTATAAAGTGCTGATATCTCTATTACACAATGACACAAGAAGTCAAGAAAACATAAATAAACCGAGTAGATTTTTTATAGCAAAGTACAGGCCAGAGTATTCACTGACTCATCAGAGAGTTTCATTAATCATATACATAGAAAAGATTCCCCTTCCTTCCAGCCCAATACAGCCCCATTATGGAACCTATACCTTCACGAGCAGAATGCAGGCAGATTTCAGCCCACAGCCACCTCTTTACACAATTGTCCTTGTGCAGGACACACCTGCATACCTGTCCAATACATCCTTAGTGAAAGTTGTAGAACACCCCTAAATGTGTCTTTGAAGTAAAAAAGATTAGAAATATTCCCTCCCTACTTTCACTTTCCAGCTTTATACTCACATGCATATATTCTAGGTAAAATATGGAATAATATTCATGGTAATAATTTTTATTCACACAGTCTAATGCTATTACCAGAAGCTTGAGTAATTCAACCTGTCATGTATCTTTCTTAATCATATTCTTTTGTGATCTGATAGTTCTAATACGTTCTAACAAATTTAAAATTTTCACCAAGTGAGCTCTGACACCCTTTCATTCTTCATAATTTAACTTCACTTGGTTTTAATTGATTCAAGGGAGTGGCCTTAAGATACTCTCAAAACATGAACCAAAAATTAGGACTCAGCATTTCAGAAAGTAGAACAAGTTGCAAAACCCTTTTGGCTTTGACTTTATTCTTTTACTGAACCCTGCTTTTCTGGTCTGATTTTGATTGTTGTGTACTAATTGTTTCCAGTTCCTTAGTTTGTAATTGCTGCAAATAGCTTCATGTTACTTTGTCATTTATCAAGCTCAAATTAAACAATTGACCTTAATAGGAATAATTTGCTGCTTCCTTAGCTAATATATTAATTAACATTCATTTCTGCAACTAATTCATTTCTGATACCAGAGCAAACCGTTCATAGTAAGCTATATTCCTTTTCTTTTTTTTGGTAGTATTCTTGATTAGGCAGATTCAGTAGATTATATCTCCTAATTTTCCTGAATTAGAGAGGAAGCTCATCATTCCATCAAAAATAGAATCTGGTCAATTTGAAAAATAGGGTTATGTACAAGTTCTGTTCTATCCTGCATACGATTACAAAATTTTGCAAATTGATTTTGCTTAACATGTCATATTTTTCAACCAAAAAGTTATGTCAAATGTGTAAATTAGTATCTTTCATGCTGTTAAAGTAACAAGATGCAGGGCAAGAACTGTGTTGTATATTACCGTATTCACCATTGCAAATTGCAAAATTCCAGCAGCAGAGTAAGTGCTTAATAAATCTCTGCTCAATTTAATTTCTTAGTCATTTTCTCGATTATACTTTCATACTAATCACTTGGGTCTGGTAGGTGACAATGATTTTGTTGAAACCACAGAAAGAAGCATATGGTATAGACTGAAAATCATGAAATTGAAATCTGGGCTTAAAACACCTTCAAATTCCCCTCCAAAATTATTAGGCTTTAATGACATCTTTAGGTTCAGGCAAAGTATATGTTTGCCTGGATGTGTGTAAGATATTTTGAGATTTCATACATATATATCATATATAAATTTATATATGATATCTAATATATACCATATATAAATGATATCAAATATATACAATATTACATATGTATATAATATACATATTATGTACATATATATCATATATGTATATAATATTATATATAATATAATATATACATATAATATACATATATGATATATTACATATTATATACATATATACATATACAATATTACATACATATATTTTGATAAGTAATTAGGAAGCATATCAAAAAATCTAAGAGGCCATTTGCTGCCTTATATCTACATATATATTACGGTGTGTGGTAATGGGAAAAATTATCCTTTTCAATCTTAAAGAATATGCAAGGGCATGGTTTATATAAACAATTTAGAGTTTAAGTGGGACACAATCAATATACTGAGCACAGAAACATTTTATATCACTTTTTTACAGAAAAAACAAAAATGAAGAGTGATTTGGGGGATGGTAGTGTGAGGAATGAATGTGTATGGGAACAGGGTAGCAGTGAAGTACTTAGAACCAATGTTAATTTACTCCGGGATATAGCCTACTGACTAATTAGTCCAGATAGGAAAATCTTAATGCCATGCTGTTTTTCCCCTTGAAAACCATAGAAACAAAAACATTTGCCTTAATTTTAAACATCAGTTTAATTTTAGCTGTTGCTAGTTTCAAATGTTCATTTTCCTTGCATTCATTTCACTGACATTTTATTTCACTGTCTCATATAATTTAGAAGGAGGTTTGAAGACATTAAATAAGCTATCAACAGCTATCAAGCACTTTGAAAGGCAACAAAAAGCAAAGAAAAGCCTTGCGAGTTCCCTTTAAACTTGGCATAAAGACTGTAGTATGGATCACTCTTTCAGGAATGACTCAATTTTTAAACAAAATGTCAAGGCATGCCTATTATTTTATACCAGGATTATAATATTTAATATTGTTATCACAACAAGGAATAAACAATTGCTTAAGGAAATGGGTGATCCTCCTTCTCTGGGCTACAGTGCTGACTCAGTCATGCAGAACTAATTTCCTGGCGGTCTCTGAATGCACATAAAGCTGCTCTGTAGCTGCTGTTGACAATGAACTAGTGACTAGAAAAAGGAATCTTAAACACAGTCACATCTCCTGCCTGTTAAAATCCTGTTCACAAGGCACGCTGATCTAATACGCTGCACGACAGGAATAACGTCTTTTAAAAAATGGCCAGACAATATACAAAGTTTTTCATCTTCTATTTTTTTTCTGGAGTTGCTCAGCAACTGCATCATTTTTACATATTTTCCTCAGAGTACCAAAATTCTAGTTTGGATATTTCTTTCACATGAATAATTAAATGTTGAAAAGTTTGCCAGAAACATGATTTTATAGTAAATATTTGTCAACGACATTTTAAGAGAAGCAATTAACTTTCCAATGAATATTTTAAAGAGAAACCTAAAACAATTTGAGTAGGCAGTTTTATAGGAAAAGTGTTAATATCTGATACTTAAAAAGGAATATAATACTTTAACCAATTTGTAACCTAATTACAATGGTTGACTTGCTAATTGGTGTTTATTGATTGAGCTGGATCAAGTGATGAGTTTTGTTTAAAGTGCAAATATTAGAAACAAAGTGATTTCTCAGACTTTATTACTTGGCAGAAAATAAAGCCGAAAGTTGCATCATACAGTACCCCATGTGGTTTTGCAGGGACTAATTGTACTGGCAGTCCTTGAACATCTAACAAGACTTTACTGCCCTCTAGTAGTAACAGGGTTTGCCAAGTTCATTTGGGAAATTAATTGTATTTAGAAATTTAGAGATATCTCTGAGAAAAATAGCATAAGTATTTAAGAGTAAAGACGCATTTAAATATGTTAAATTTGGAGATAACACTAGATAAAAAATTTTCCATCAATTTCATGTTAATTAATTGCTACTGTACAACCCAATTAGAATGTAGTCATATTGAATGAAGCCTTTCAATCGCACTTTATTGACTATCGTTGTGTAAGAGTGGTATTTTCTAAAAACATTAGTCTTTTTGGAAGAGCTAAATATGAAGAAGCAGGTTATTTTATGTATTAGAAGAACTGAAACTTGAGTTGGGACTTTTAAAATGCAATTAAATGATAAAAATAGATTTTATTAAATTCAAAGCAATCAGTTAACACTTTTTATCAATTGAATTGGTCATTAATTTTAAACATAAATACACAATGCTTTCACTTAATTTTAAAATAATGGGATTCATTAACTTAATATATTCATTTTACTATTTTTCATCTCATACAATCCTAGAAACTAGGTTTTAGAAGGTGTTTTGTTGTCATTATTGTTGTTGTTTATCTTATCTAGACCAACAATTAGTTAAGGAGAATATAAAATTTTTAAAGTATTTGGAAATTTTAATGTAAATATTTATTATTAATGTCTAATTCTAGCCAGTATAATTTATGTTTCAGAAATTTAGAGATTTTTAAAAATCTGTGTGTTTTAGTTAAAGCCCAATTTCTGAAATTGTGTTATGGAAAATTGAATGAAGACTTTTTTTTTTTTTTTTTTTTGCCCATAAATGTAATGCTTTATTTCTGGACTTGCAATTCCAATCCATTGATTTATTTATCTAGCCTTATGCCAGTACTACACTGTCTTGATTTCTGTCACTTTTTAGTAAGTTTTGAAATGAAGAAATGTATGTAATCCAACTTTGTTCTTCTTTTTTAAGATTGTTTTGACTATTCTGAGTCCATTGCAATTCCAGAAGAATTTTAGATTCAGCTTGTCAATTTCTCCAAAGAAGAGAGTTGACATTCTGATAAGGGCTGTGTTCAATCTGTAAATCTATTTGTGGAGTATTGCTATCCCAACAATATTAAGTCTTTTGATCTGTGAATATCGTATGTCTTTCCATTTATTAGATCTTCTGCAATTTCTTTTTTTCTTTTTCTTTTTTTTTGTTAATGTTTTATTCCATTTTTTAAAAAATTATTATTATACTTTAGGTTTTACGGTACATGTGCACAATGTGCAGGTAAGTTACATATGTATACATGTGCCATGCTGGTGCGCTGCACCCACTAACTCGTCATCTAGCATTAGGTATATCTCCCAGTGCTATCCTTCCCCCCTCCCCTCACCCCACAACAGTCCCCAAAGTGTGATGTTCCCCTTCCTGTGTCCATGTGTTCTCATTGTTCAATTCCCACCTTTGAGTGAGAATATGCGGTGTTTGGTTTTTTGTTCTTGCGATAGTTTACTGAGAATGATGATTTCCAATTTCATCCATGTCCCTACAAAGGACATGAACTCATCATTTTTTATGGCTGCATAGTATTCCATGGTGTATATGTGCCACATTTTCTTAATCCAGTCTATCATTGTTGGACATTTGGGTTGGTTCCAAGTCTTTGCTATTGTGAATAATGCCGCAATCAACATACGTGTGCATGTGTCTTTATAGCAGCATGATTTATAGTCCTTTGGGTATATACCCAGTAATGGGATGGCTGGGTCAAATGGAATTTCTAGTTCTAGATCCCTGAGGAATCGCCACACTGACTTCCACAATGGTTGAACTAGTTTACAGTCCCACCAACAGTGTAAAAGTGTTCCTATTTCTCCATATCCTCTCCAGCACCTGTTGTTTCCTGACTTTTTAATGATTGCCATTCTAACTGGTGTGAGATGGTATCTCATTGTGGTTTTGATTTGCGTTTCTCTGATGGCCAGTGTTGGTGAGCATTTTTTCATGTCATTTGGCTGCATAAATGTCTTCTTTTGAGAAGTGTCTGTTCATGTCCTTCGCCCACTTTTTGATGGGGTTGTTTGTTTTTTTCTTGTAAATTTATTGGAGTTCACTGTAGATTCTGGATATTAGCCCTTCCTCAGATGAGTAGGTTGTGATAATTTTCTCCCATTTTGTAGGTTGCCTGTTCACTCTGATGGTAGTTTCTTTTGCTGTGCAGAAGCTCTTGAGTTTAATTAGATCCCATTTGTCAATTTTGGCTTTTGTTGCCATTGCTTTTGGTGTTTTAGACATGAAGTCCTTGCCCATGCCTATGTCCTGAATGGTAATGCCTAGGTTTTCTTCTAGGGTTTTTATGGTTTTAGGTCTAACGTTTAAGTCTTTAATCCATCTTGAATTGATTTTTGTATAAGGTGTAAGGAAGTGATCCAGTTTCAGCTTTCTATATATGGCTAGCCAGTTTTCCCAGCACCATTTATTAAATAGGGAATCCTTTCCCCATTGCTTGTTTTTCTCAGATTTGTCAAAGATCAGATAGTTGTAGATATGTGGCATTATTTCTGAGGGCTCTGTTCTGTTCCATTGATCTATATCTCTGTTTTGGTACCAGTACCATGCTGTTTTGGTTACTGTAGCCTTGTAGTATAGTTTGAAGTCAGGCAGTGTGATGCCTCCAGCTTTGTTCTTTTGGCTTAGGATTGACTTGGCGATGCAGGCTTTTTTGGTTCCATATGAACTTTAAAGTAGTTTTTTCCAGTTCTGTGAAGAAAGTCATTGGTAGCTTGATGGGGATGGCATTGAATCTGTAAATTACCTTGGGCAGTATGGCCATTTTCACGATATTGATTCTTCCTACCCATGAGCATGGAATGTTCTTCCATTTGTTTGTATCCTTTTTTATTTCCTTGAGCAGTGGTTTGTAGTTCTCCCTGAAGAGGTCCTTCACATCCCTTGTAAGTTGGATTCCTAGGTATTTTATTCTCTTTGAAGCAATTGTGAATGGGAGTTCACTCATGATTTGGCTCTCTGTTTGTCTGTTATTGGTGTATAAGAATGCTTGTGATTTTTGTACATTGATTTTGTATCCTGAGACTTTGCTGAAGTTGCTTATCAGCTTAAGGAGATTTTGGGCTGAGACAATGGGGTTTTCTAGATATACAATCATGTCATCTGCAAACAGGGACAATTTGACTTCCTCTTTTCCTAATTGAATACCCTTTATTTCCTTCTCCTGCCTGATTGCCCTGACCAGAACTTCCAACAATATGTTGAATAGAAGTGCTGAGAGAGGGCATCCCTGTCTTGTGCCAGTTTTCAAAGGGAATGCTTCCAGTTTTTGCCCATTCAGTATGATATTGGCTGTGGGTCTGTCATAGATAGCTCTTATTATTTTGAGATACGTCCCATCAATACCTAATTTATTGAGAATTTTTAGCATGAAGGGTTGTTGAATTTTGTCGAAGGCCTTTTCTGCATCTATTGAGATAATCATGTGGTTTTGGTTTTTGGTTCTGTTTATATGCTGGATTACATTTATTGATTTGCGTATATTGAACCAGACTTGCATCCCAGGGATGAAGCCCACTTGATCATGGTGGATAAGTTTTTTGATGTGCTGCTGGATTCTGTTTGCCAGTATTTTATTGAGGATTTTTGCATCAATGTTCATCAAGGATATTGGTCTAAAATTCTCTTTTTTGGTTGTGTCTCTGCCCGGCTTTGGTATCAGGATGATGCTGGCCTCATAAAATGAGTTAGAGAGGATTCCCTCTTTTTCTATTGATTGGAATAGTTTCAGAAGGAATGGTACCAGTTCCTCCCTGTACCTCTGGTAGAATTCGGCTGTGAACTCATCTGGTCCTGGACTTTTTTTGGTTGGTAAGCTATTGATTATTGCCACAATTTCAGCTCCTGTTATTGGTCTATTCAGAGATTCAACTTCTTCCTGGTTTAGTCTTGGGAGGGTGTATGTGTTGAGGAATTTATCCATTTCTTCTAGATTTTCTAGTTTATTTGCGTAGAGGTGTTTGTAGTATTCTCTGATGGTAGTTTGTATTTCTGTGGGATCAGTGGTGATATCCCCTTTATCATTTTTTATTGCATCTATTTGATTCTTCTCTCTTTTTTTTTTTATTAATCTTGCTAGCAGTCTATCAATTTTGTTGATCCTTTCAAAAAACCAGCTCCTGGATTCATTAATTTTTTGAAGGGTTTTTTGCGTCTCTATTTCCTTCAGTTCTGCTCTGATTTTAGTTATTTCTTGCCTTCTGCTAGCTTTTGAATGTGTTTGCTCTTGCTTTTCTAGTTCTTTTAATTGTGTTGTTAGGGTGTCAATTTTGGATCTTTCCTGTTTTCTCTTATGGGCATTTAGTGCTATAAATTTCCCTCTACACACTACTTTGAATGCATCCCAGAGATTCTGGTATGTTGTGTCTTTGTTCTCATTGGTTTCAAAGAACATCTTTATTTCTGCCTTCATTTCGTTATGTACCCAGTAGTCATTCAGGAGCAGGTTGTTCAGTTTCCATGTAGTTGAGCGGTTTTGAGTGAGATTCTTAATCCTGAGTTCTAGCTTAATTGCACTGTGATCTGAGAGATAGTTTGTTATAATTTCTGTTCTTTTACATTTGCTGAGGAGAGCTTTACTTCCAAGTATGTGGTCAATTTTGGAATAGGTGTGGTGTGGTGCTGAAAAAAATGTATATTCTGTTGATTTGGGGTGGAGAATTCTGTAGATGTCTATTAGGTCCGCTTGGTGCAGAGCTGAGTTCAATTCCTGGGTATCCTTGTTGACTTTCTGTCTCGTTGATCTGTCTAATGTTGACAGTGGGGTTTTAAAGTCTCCCATTATTAATGTGTGGGAGTCTAAGTCTCTTTGTAGGTCACTCAGGACTTGCTTTATGAATCTGGGTGCTCCTGTATTGGGTGCATATATATTTAGGATAGTTAGCTCTTCTTGTTGAATTGATCCCTTTACCATTATGTAATGGCCTTCTTTGTCTCTTTTGATCTTTGTTGGTTTAAAGTCCATTTTATCAGAGACTAGGATTGCAACCCCTGCCTTTTGTTGTTTTCCATTTGCTTGGTAGATCTTCCTCCATCCTTTTATTTTGAGCCTATGTGTGTCTCTGCACGTGAGATGGGTTTCCTGAATACAGCACACTGATGGGTCTTGAGTCTTTATCCAATTTGCCAGTCTGGGTCTTTTAATTGGAGCATTTAGTCCATTTACATTTAAAGTTAATATTGTTATGTGTGAATTTGTTCCTGTCATTATGATGTTAGCTGGTTATTTTGCTCGTTAGTTGATGCAGTCTTTTCCTAGTCTCGATGGTCTTTACATTTTGGCATTATTTTGCAGTGGCTGGTACCGGTTGTGCCTTTCCATGTTTAGTGCTTCCTTCAGGAGCTCTTTTAGGGCAGGCCTGGTGGTGACAAACTCTCTCAGCATTTGCTTGTCTGTAAAGTATTTTATTTCTCCTTGACTTATGAAGCTTAGTTTGGCTGGATATGAAATTCTGGGTTGAAAATTCTTTTCTATAAGAATGTTGAATATTGGCCCCCACTCTCTTCTGGCTTGTAGGGTTTCTGCTAAGAGATCAGCTGTTAGTCTGATGGGCTTCCCTTTGATGGTAACCCGACCTTTCTCTTGGCTGCCCTTAACATTTTTTCCTTCATTTCAACTTTGGTGAATCTGACAATTATGTGTCTTGGAGTTGCTCTTCTCGAGGAATATCTTTGTGGTGTTCTCTGTATTTCCTGAATCTGAATGTTGGCCTGCCTTGCTAGATTGGGGAAGTTCTCCTGGATAATATCCTGCAGAGTGTTTTCCAACTTGTTTCCATTCTCCCCGTCACTTTCAGGTACACCAATCAGACGTAGATTTGGTCTTTTCACATAGTCCCACATTTCTTGGAGGCTTTGCTCATTTCTTTTTATTCTTTTTTCTCTAAACTTCCCTTCTCGCTTCATTTCATTCATTTCATCTTCCAGGGCTGATACCCTTTCTTCCATTTGATCACATCGGCTCCTGAGGCTTCTGCATTCTTCACGTAGTTCTCGAGCCTTGGTTTTCAGTCCATCAACTCCTTTAAGCAGTTCTCTGTATTGATTATTCTAGTTATACATTCTTCTAAATTTTTTTCAAAGTTTTCAACTTCTTTGCCTTCGGTTTGAATATCCTCCCATAGCTTGGAGTAATTTGATCGTCTGAAGTCTTCTTCTCTCAGCTCGTCAAAGTCATTCTCCATCCAGCTTTGTTCCATTGCTGGTGAGGAACTGCATTCCTTTGGAGGAGGAGAGGCACTCTGCTTTTTAGAGTTTCCAGGTTTTCTGCTCTGTTTTTTCCCCATCTTTGTGGTTTTATCTACTTTTGGTCTTTGATGATGGTGATGTACAGATGGGTTTTTGGTGTGGATGTCCTTTCTGTTAGTTTTCCTTCTAACAGACAGGACCCTCAGCTGCAGGTCTGTTGGAGTACCTGGCAGGCCATGTGAGTTGTCAGTCTGCCCCTGCTGGGGGGTGCCTCCCAGTTAGGCTGCTTGGGGGTCAGGGGTCAGGGACCCACTTGAGGAGGCAGCCTGCCCGTTCTCAGATCTCCAGCTGCGTGCTGGGAGAACCACTGCTCTCCTCAAAGCTGTCAGACAGGGACATTTAAGTCTGCAGAGGTTACTGCTGTCTTTTTCTTTGTCTGTGCCCTGCCCCCAGAGGTGGAGCCTACAGAGGCAGGCAGGCCTCCTTGAGCTGTGGTGGGCTCCATCCAATTCCAGCTTTCTGGCTGCCTTGTTTACCTAAGCGAGCCTGGGCAATGGCGGGCGCCCCTCCCCCAGCCTCGCTGCCGCCTTGCTGTTTGATCTCAGACTGCTGTGCTAGCAATCAGTGAGACTCCGTGGGCGTAGGACCCTCTGAGCCAGGTGTGGGCTATAGTCTCCTGGTGCACCATTTCCTAAGCCCATTGGAAAAGCACAGTATTCGGGTGGGAGTGGCCCGATTTTCCAGGTGCTGTCTGTCACCCCTGGAAAGGGAACTCCCTGACCCCTTGCGCTTCCCGAGTGAGGCAATGCCTCGCCCCTGCTTCGGCTGGCGCGCGGTGCACTCACCCACTGACCTGCGCCCACTGTCTGGCACTCCCTAGTGAGATGAACATGGTACCTCAGATGGAAATGCAGAAATCACCCATCTTCTGCGTCGCTCACGCTGGGAGCTGTAGACCGGAGTTGTTTCTATTCGACCATCTTCGAATGAAGACATTTTTATGATAGGTTATGAATTGAAATAATATATCAACATTTTTCTTTATTATGTTGTAGGGTCCTCCTTGTTTTTATATATCTACTTGATTTGCCATAAAATGATTGCTATGTTATTCGTTCTTAAACTCTAATTGCCTTTCTCTCAATTTCCTGTATTTTCCTAAATTTTTCTATCTATATTTTCTTGTAGAAAATTCAACTTGTAGTGGATTCAACTTGTAGTGGCCTATACATGTTGTTTTCATTATACATTTAACCTTTATCAATATAAATGTTTTGTTTATTAAACTAGTGCTTCTAATTTAAAAATTTTCCTGATGTTAAGATTGTAATAGTTTATTCTTTAATTATGTGTTTTGCTCATCTTTTTTCTTTTAAAAAATTATATCATTTTGATAATCTTGTAGCAGTTGTAGTAGACACCTGTTACTGTTTTTGTTTGCCCTTCCTTCTGTAAACACTCTCTCTTTCTCTTGTGGAGGTCATTAATTGCATACTCCACCTTTGCTGCTACAAGAGTACACCTGTTATCCCACCTGTCTGGCAGCAGTGATTGGTTCATCAAAAGATTAGTAGCCCTAATTAGGCCAATCTGAGTCTTTTTTTCTTTGAAACAGTCTTGCTCTGTAGCTCAGGCTAGAGCACAGTGCCTGTAATATCTCACTGTAGTCTCTATCTCATGGGCCCAAGAGATCCTTCTGCCTCAGCCTCTTAGCAGCTAGGACTACAGGCATGTGCCATCACGTCCAACTAATTTTCTTGAATTTCTATAGAGATGGTATCTTACTGTGTTGTTTAGGCTGGTCTCAAACTTCTGGCCTCAAACTATCTTCACACCTAAGCATTCCAAAATGCTGGGATTACAGGCATGAGCCACTGCACCTGACCCAGAATTCTTTCATCTCTGTGAATGTCTTATGACTAAGACTTTTAAATCCATAGCTGTGGTTTGTATATATCTTCGTCACTATTCAGAGAGAGCTTTCTAGTAAATAAAGTGAACACTAGAAAACAAAGGCAAGATTTGGAGAAACATAAAAATTCCCAGAGCATCTATTGAACCACTGGATCCTATTATGTGTGAAACTAGTCATACAACTTATAATTGGCAATTATATGTGCCAATAGAGTTCATATATTGAGTTATGTTCCTGTTACTAGAGGTAAAAGAGTCCTGAATAAAAACATATAGTAATTTTAATATAAATATATATTAATATATGCTCAATCTTAGTCAAGAGTCCGTATTAAAAAATGAAAAGAAACATCAGTTTCATTTTTACTTCTAATCTTATTTGCTTATTTAAATCATAATTTGTTTTACATGTCTTTTATTTTAAATATCTAGACATTTAAAATTACATTTAGTTGATATGCCACAGTGGTTAAGCGCAGACTTCCAGAAACCATCTAGCTTAGATACAAATTCTAGCTTCACCATTTCCTGGATGTATGAAGATGCACGATTAGGTGATCTACTTCTGTACAAGGGTTCATATGACAATTAAGTTAGATTATACAGAAAGTGCTTAGAAATAGCACTTATATATTCATATAATATGTGAATATTCGTGTTAGGTAATGTTTTCCTTTCAATTTAATTTTCCTTACTAATAAACTACATTCTGTTTTTCAGTATTTTTCTGTAAAATGGAGATCCATAACCATCTTTTAAAAAATTTACTAGAAGTGTAAGTTCTTAGAAAAATCAAATATATTTCTATAGAAACCCGAGAATGGCTTAATTTTGTTTCTTTTTTATGAGCAGAAAGATTTGCAAACAGATTTTCTTCCACAGGAACACTTTATGATTATTATTACTATACTTATGATCATTATTTTCTTTCATTTATTCCCCAGCAGTACCGATAAATCATGAATTGGGTCTCCATTCTCTGCCCTCCATAGTCTTCATCTATTTTACTTTCATTTATATTTCATTTTCCCTGGATTCTTATGAAGCTTTTTCATTTTGTCACTGATTTACCTGGGTTTTAAAGGGCTACTTTTACTAGGAAACTTAAGTCTTATCTTTCATATTAGTTACTTTTTATTATTTTTCTATCTGTATTGGAATCTCTTTTTATTTCTGTACCCTAAGCTACTCAATCCATTGTCATTTAGTCTTATTTTCAGTCTCATGTTTTACAGTAGGCACATCTTGTATTTGTCTTACAGTTGTGTAAAGTAGACACTTTCCAAATACTTAATCTGTTTCCTAGAAAAAAATGATTAACAGTGTACAATTTGTTGGTTAATCTTTAAGAAAATTCTCCTGTTCTCTTATATTGTGAAATAGTCTTTCCTTTTCTCTGCTGTTGCTAATTATTTATTCATCTGAATGAAAGTAAGAAATTTCTATGTAGGATTGATGTTTGCCAACAGATAACATGTGAATGCTCTTTTATGCCCATTAATGTTTGGTTTGGCATGGACAGAATTTTTCTCAGTTTTAAACTATATATAAACTATATGTGTATACACCCTGAAGAAATTCTCATCACTTTGCAGCATTTGTATAAAGCGGCTTTACTGGCTAGGGAGGGAGAGACATTTTCCTGCTCCCATTGCCTGATTATCTCTGTGAAAAAAAAAAACAAAAAAAAACAAAAAAAAAATTTCTTTTTACTATATAATAAAATGTAATTTGTACTTCTTCTTTGACCAAAAGAAATATAAAAACATCACAGTTGACAAAGTAAAGTGTATCCAAGACACTCTCACACTTTACGTTTAATACCAACTTTTTATTCTGAGATAACAAGAAATAGAGCACTCTGCTTGCCTCCTATGCCTACTTGATTATTCAGTACAACCCTGGAAGCTATTTCTGATAGTTCTCCACATTTCTAGTACCTGAACCCACACTAATCCTGCCACTTCTCACAGCCATTCAAGCATCATAGATGAATTTGTCCCTCCATCAATGTAGAGGGGTAGTTTGCAAATGTGCTCTCCTATTCTGTGGGTTGTCTCTTCCCTTTATTGATCCTTTTCATTGCTGTGCAGAAGTTTTTTAACTTGATGTGATCCCATTTTTCCATTTTTGCTTTTGTTGCCTGTGCTTGTGGGGTATTACTCAAGAAATCTTTGCCTAGTCCTATGTACTGGAGAGGTTTCCAAATGATTTCTTGTAGTAGTTTCATAGTTTGATATCTTAGGTTTAAGTCTTTAAACCACTTTGATTTGATTTTTGTATCTGGTAAGAGTTAAGGGTCTAATTTAATTCTTCTGTGTATGAATATCCAGTTTTCCTAGCATTATTTATTGAAGAGATTGTCCTTTCTCTAGTGTATGTTCTTGGCAATTTTGTTGAAAATTAGTTCACTGTAGATGTATGTGTTTGTTTCTAGGTTCTTTATTCTGCTCCATTTGTCTATGTGTCTGTTTTTATAACAGCATCATGCTGTTTTGGCTACTGTGGCTCTGTAGTATAATTTAAAGTCAGGTAATGTGATTCCTCTGAGTTTTGTTTTTTGCTCAGCACAGCTTTGGCTGCTCTGGGTCCTTTGTAGCTCAACATAAATTTTAGAATTTTATTTCTATTTCTGTGAAGAATGTCATTGGCATTTTGATAGGGATTGCACTGAATCTGTAAATAGCTTGGGGTAGTATGTACATTTTATCAATATTGATTAATCCAATCAATCAACATGGAATATCTTCCATTTGTGTCATCTTCAATTTCTTTTATCAATGTTTTATAGTTTTCATGGTAGCGATCTTTCACTTCTTTGATTAAGGTAATTCTGAAGTATTTAATTTTATTTGTGGCTCTTGTAATGGGATTACTTTTCTGATTTCTTTTTCAGATTGTTTGCTGTTGACATACAGAAATGCTACTGATTTTTGTATATTGCCATTGTATCCTGCAACCCTACTGAATTTATTAGTTTTAGAAATTTTTTATGGAGTCTTTAGATTTTTCCAAATATAAGATTATATTATCTGCAAACAAGAATAATTCGACTTTTTAAAAATCCAGTTTGGATGTCCTTTATTTCTTTCTCTTGTCTTATTGCTCTAGCTAAGACTTCTAGTACTACGTTGAATAATAGTGGTAAAAGTGGGCATCCTTGTCATGTTCCAAATCTTAAAGAAGGCTTTCAGTTTTTCCCCTTTCAGTATGAAAGTAGCTGTGGGTCTATTGTATATGGCTTTTATTATGTTGATGCATGTTCTTTCTATACCTAGTTTTTTAAGGATTTTTATCATGAAGGGATGTTGAATTTTATAAAATGCTTTTGCAGCAGTAATTAAAATGATCACATGGTTTTGCCCTTCATTCTGTTTATATGATATATCACATTGATTGATTTATGCATTTTGAACAAACCTTGCCTCCCTGGGATAAATGCCACAGGATTATGATGAATTTTCATTTTAATGTGTTGTCGAATTCGGTTTGCTAGTATTTCATTGAAGATTTTGGCATCAATGTTCATCACAGATATTGGCTTGTAGTTTTAATTTTTTTTAGTGCATCTTTGTCTGGTTTTGGTATCAGTGTAATGCTGGCCTTTTAGAGTGGGTTTGGAATTATTCCCTCCTTCTTTATCTTTCAGAATAGTTTGAGTAGTTTTGGCATTACTTCTTTAAATGTGTGATAAAATTCAGCAGTGAAGTAATCAGGTCCTGGTCTTTTGTTTGCTGGGAGATTTTTATTATGGCTTCGATCTCATTACTTGTTATTGATCTATTCAGGTTTGGGTTTTGTCACTGTTCAATCTTAGTAGGTTGTATGTATTCACGGATTTATCCGTTTCTTCTAGGTTTTTCAATTTAGTGGGATCTATTTGTTCATTGGTTTTAGTGTTTTCATTTTCATCTCTGATTTTATTGATTTGGGTCTCCTCTATATTTTTCTTAGTTATTTTGGCTAAAAGTTTATCTTTTTTTATATTTTAAGTAAAGCAACTTTTTGTTTCATTTGTGGTGTTGTCTTCATTTTAATTTCATTTATTTCTGCTTTGATCTTTATTTTACTAGTTTGGGGTTTGTTTTGCTCTTGATTTTCTAATTCTTTAAGATGCATCATCAAGTTGTTTATTTGAGGTTTTCTCCTTTTTAGATGTAGGTACTTATAGTTATAAACTTTCCTCTTAGTACTGCTCTCAATGTACCCCATAAGTTTTGATATGTTGTACTTTCATTATTATTTGTTTCAAGAAACTTTTAAATTTGCTTTATAATTTCTTCTTTGACATACTGGTCTTTCGGGAGCATGTTATTTAATTTCCTCGTGCTTATATGGTTTTCATTTTTAAATTTATTATTTCTTTTTAATTTTTTTAATTTTTTAAAAATTATAATTTAAGTTCTGGGGTACATGTGCAGAACATGGTTTTGTTACATAGGTATACACGTGCCATGGTGGTTTGCTGCACCCATCAACCTGCCAGCTATATTAGGTATTTCTCCCAATTTCTATCCTTCCCCTAACCCCCACCCCCCGACAGGCCCCAGTGTGTGATAATCCCCTCCCTGCATCCATGGGCTCTCATCATTCAGCTCCCACCCATGAGTGAGAACATGTGCTGTTTGCTTTTCTGTTCCTGTGATTGTTTGCTGAGAATGATGGTTTGCAGCTTCATCCATGTCCCTGCAAAGGACATGAACTTATCATTTTTTATGGCTGCATAGTATTCCATAGTGTGTATGTGCCACATTTACTTTATCTAGTCTATCATTGATGGACATTTGGGTTGGTTCCAAGTCTTTGCTTTTGTGAATAGTGCCACAATAAACATATGTGTGCACGTGTCTTTATAACAGAATGATTTATAGTCCTTTGGGTATATACTCAGTAATGGGATTGCTGGGTCAAATGGTATTTCTATTTCTGGATCCTTGAGGGATTGCCACACTGTCTTCCACAATGGTTGAACTAATTTACACTCCCACCAACAGTATAAAAGCATTCCTATTTCTCCACATCCTCTTCAGCATCTGTTGTTTCCTGACTTTTTAATGATCGCCATTCTAACTAGCGTGAGATGGTCTCTCATTGTGGTTTTGATTTTCATTTCTCTAATGACCAGTGATAATGAGCATTTTTTTCATATGTTTGTTGGCTGTGTAAATGTCTTCTTCTGAGAAGCGTCTGTCCATATCTTTGCCCACTTTGTGATGAGGTTGTTTTTTTCTTGTAAATTTGTTTAAGTTCTTTGTAGATTCTGGATATTAGCCCTTTGTCAGGTGGATAAATTGCAAAATTTTCTCTCCCATTCTGTTGGTTGCCTGTTCCCTCTGATGATAGTTTCTTTTGCTGTGCAGAAGCTCTTTAGTTTAATTAGATCCCATTTGTCAATTTTGGCTTTTGTTGTCATTGCTTTTGGTGTTTTAGTCGAGAAGTCTTTGCCCATACCTATGTCCTGAATGATATTGCCTAGGTTTTCTTCTAGGATTTTTATAGTTTTAGGTCTTATATTTAAGTATTTAATCCATTTAGAGTTAATTTTTGTATAAGGTTAAGGAGGAGGTCCAGTTTCAGTTTTCTGCTTATGGCTAGCCAGTTTTCCCAACACCATTTATTAAATAGGAAATCCTTTCCCCATTGCTTGTTTTTGTCAAATTTGTCAAAGATCAGATGGTTTCAGATGTGTGGTGTTATTTCTGAGGCCTCTGTTCTGTTCCATTAGTCTATATATCTGTTTTGGAACCAGTATCATGCTGTTTTGGTTACAGTTTTCAAAGTTCCTCTTGTTATTGATTTCTAGTTTTAGTCCATTGTGATCCAAGACAATACATGATATTATTTCAACTGTTTTGAAGTTTTTAAGACTTTTTTGGTGGTCTAATACATGATCTATCCTTGAGAATTTTCCAAGTGCTGAGGAAAAGAAAGTGTCTTCTACAGCCATTGTATGAAATATTCTCTTAATATCTATTAGGCCCATTTAGTCTGCAGTGCAGATTAAGTTTGATATTTCTTTGTTGACTTTCTTTCTGAATGATCTGTCCAACGTTGAGAGTGGAATGTTGAAGTCTCTAGCTTTCATTGTGTTGGGGTCTGTCTCACTCTTCAGTTCTAATAATATTTACTTAATATATCTGGCTGCTCCAGGGTTGGGTGCATAAATATTTATAATTGTTGTATCCTGTTGCTGAATTTACTACTTCATCATTATATAGCCAACTTATTTGTCTCTTCTTAAGCTTTTTTTTGTCTGGAAGTCTACTTTTTCTGATATAAATATAGTTACTCTGACTCTCTTTTGGTTTCTATTTGCATGGAATATCTTTTTCCATCCCTTTATTTTCCATCCATGTGTGCCTTTATGGATGAAGTGTGTTTCTTCTAGGCATGAAAACATTGACTCTTGTTTTTCTATATATTCAGCCCCTCTATGTTTTTTGATTGGAGAATTTAGTCCATTTACATTCAACTTTATTATTGAAAAGTAGACTTATTGCTGCCATTTTGTTATTTGTTTCCTGGTTATTTTGTGATCTTCTCTTCCTTTTTTCCTTCCTTCCTGTCTTCTTTTTATTGAAGATGATTTTCTCCGGTGGCATGTTTTAATTTCTTCCTTTTTCTTTTTTGTATATCTTTTGTATATTTCTTAATATGAGGTTACCATGATGCTTGCAAATAATATAATTCCTTATTTTAAACTAATGACAACTTAACACTGATTGCATAAGAAAACAAGCAAAGAGAAAACTAATTAAAACTGTACAGTTTAACTTCTTGTCCCTGCATTTTTAACTTCTTGTCATTCCTATTTATATCTTACTCTACTGTTCATGACTTGAAAAGTTGTTGTAGTTATTTATCTTTGGTCAGTTATCTTTTAGTTTTTCTACACAAGATATGAGTAGTTTACACACCACAATTAGAGTGTTATAATATTCTGTTTTTTTCTGCATATTTACTATTACCAGTGAGTTTTGTACTGTCAGATATATTTTTTTCTGCTCTTTAACATCATTTTCTTTCAGATTAAAATATTCCCTTTAGCCTTTCTTGTAGGACAGGCCTGGTGTTAATGAAATCCATCAGCTTTTGTTTGTCTGAGAAAATCTTTATTTCTCTGTCATGTTTTAAAGATATTTTCACTGGATATACTCTTCTAGGGTAAAAGATTTTTTTTCCCCTTCAGCACTTTAAATATTTTATGTCACTCTTTCCTGGCCTATAAGGTTTCCACTGAAAAGTCTGCTGCCAGACATAGTGGAGTTCCATTGTGTAATATTTGTTTCTTTTCTTTTGCTGCTCTTAGGATCCTTTCTTTATCCTTGACCACTGGCATTTTAATTATTAAATGTCGCAAGGTAATTTTATTTGGGTTAAATTTCCTTGGTGGTCTATTAACCACCTAAAATATTTTTGATAACTGATACTATCATCCAGCCTTTAACATTTTTTTTTCCTTTATGGCAGTCATTCATTGTCATATCCTGAAGTTTCACTGATGCAGAAGAAAATGTCCTTTTCATCAATAAACATATATTTGAATGAAGAAACAATTAAGTAAATGAGTAACTAAAATTTGGTATACTCAGTTCTGTGTTAGAAATAAGTTCAAGATGGAGACTTATGAAACCATCTTACCCAGTGATTAAGTTTCCTTGAGGGAGTTATGTTTACCGTAAACCTGAATGATGAGTATTTGATGATATGAAAGGAATAGTATTTCAAGTCTGAGTTATTCAAAGTTGCAAAATCTGTATATATGGAAAAAGTACCCAAGATCAAA
The DNA here is from genome assembly GCF_028885625.2 of Pongo pygmaeus. Taxonomy (NCBI): domain Eukaryota; kingdom Metazoa; phylum Chordata; class Mammalia; order Primates; family Hominidae; genus Pongo; species Pongo pygmaeus. The sequence continues at coordinate 67,848,549 of NC_072378.2, read as the reverse complement.
GAGTTAAGTGCTAATATTTTGGTTAAGAGAGGCAAATCTGCATATGATCATAAAGGGTATTAGCCCTGTGGAAAAGAACTTCTGCTACTGACTCATGGAACTATTTAAAAACTTTTAAATAAAGATACAACACTATAAATGTTTGATTTTAAAAAATATCTATCTGAATGTAGTATGGTAAAAATATTTCTGAGGTCTAGGCTAAAAAGCAAGAACATTATTTGTAGCAGCAATCCAGAGAAACTTTTATGTGGGACAAAATAATCATTAATGAAGATCAAGTCAAGACTGTGCCTTCAAGGAATATTAAATAAATGGAATGGACATGACCTGGCAATTGGTTGAATATAAAGAAGCATGAGAAAGATGCCACAAGAATGAACCCCCAGGTCTTGACTTGCACAGAGTGTAGACAGCAGTGACTTGCTGAGACAGGGATTTCTGGTATTGAAACAGATTTGAAGGAAAATATCACAGGCTCAATTTCAGTCACTTTGAATATGAAGGGTTTGTAATTCCTTCTAGAGGAGTTATGAAATATGAGAATTTATGAGCTTGCATTTTCAGGAGAGATTTTTTACAGGGGATTCAAATTTGTGTTTAATCAGCTTATAGGTAAAACTGAAGACATTAAAATGGGTAAAAAGACCTAAAATTGTGATTTCTTATAATGAGCAAAGAGTTCTTTGCAGGTCATGAATAAATTTTTAGAGACCAAAAATTCCCTTTTGAAAAACAAAATAACACAGAATACAAGCATGCAATTAAGGTAAATTGTATTTCACAAATCTCTTGTCTCAATAATACATAAATACATGTATGTATTTTTCTATGTTACAATATAGAATGGATTTTTTTACTGTAGGTCACAGTAAAAACTGTTTTATTCTATTGACCTAGAGAGAATGTATGGAATAACCAGAGGTAGACTTATTTATGATCATAAGAACTGCAATATTTATAGGTGTAGTAGTAAAGGAGACAGTGAAGGAGATGAAGAAGAAATGGCCAGAGATAGGGAGGTCCTGTCTTAGGGTAATATAATCACGCACAATGTGTGAACATTTCTGCCTCCTGTTGAGTGCTTAAGTAAGAAACACCAAAAAATAACTTGTAGAGCATAGTAATAAGCAAACACTGCTAGCTTCAGTGTCCTTTTTGTTATCCAAGGGAGACACTGTCACCATCAGTACAACAATCCCAGCAACCTCCAGTATTCATTTAATAGCCTCTTAACTGTTCTCCTCAAGAGTATTTTTTTTTTTTTTTTTTTGTGAGATGGAGTCTCGCTCTGTCGCCCAGGCTGGAGTGCAGTGGCGCGATCTTGGCTCACTGCAACCTCTGCCTCCCGGGTTCAAGTGATTCTCCTGCCTCAGCCTTCCGAGCAGCTGGGACTACAGGTGTGCAACACCATGCCTGGCTAATTTTTGTATTTTTAGTAGAGATGGGGTTTCACCATATTGACCAGGCTAGTTTCGAACTCCTGACCTCGTGATCCACCTGCCTCGGCCTCCCAAAGTGTTGGCATTACAGGCATGAGCCACTGTGCCCGGCCAAGAGTATTTTTATATTCCTCTAAGTTCTATCCATGATGCACCAAAAATAATTCTTTTAAATCAAAATGCACATCTGATTCACTTATCATACCCACGCTGATCTTGTGTAAACATTCTGATTGCTTTTTTTTAATCATTTTTTCATTTGTGAATTATCTACATGGTTATCATCACTCTAAGTATTTCCATTTAACAAAATTTCAGAAACAACCCTTTTAAAAATCTGTAACCTCTTTTTAAAAATTTAGTTTTACTTTTACTTGACAAGTTATAATTTTATGTATCTATCGGGTACAATATGATATTTTGATACTTATATACAATGTAAAATTATTAACTCAAGCTAATTAATATATACATTACCTCAGATATTTATAATTTTTGTGGTAAAAACATTTAAGAAGTACTCTTGGCAATTTTGAAGTATGTGATACATTATTAACTATAGTCACCATGCTGTGCAATAATAGATCAACAGAAATTATTCCTCCTAACTTTAACTTTGTACCCTTTGACCAATATCTCATTATTCCCTACCACTCCCACCTCCACCCTAACCTCTGGTCACCACCATTCCTGTCTACATTTATGAATTCAACTTTTTCTGATTCTACACATAAGTGAGATCGTGCAGCCTTTCTGTGCCTGGCTTGTTTCAGTTAGTATATCGTTCTACTGAAAAAAATAATTATGTGCTCAGAATTTATTCCATATTACATATTTTCCAAAAGCAAGAGTTTTCTGATCCTATAACATTGCAGCATATGCACATATACTTATTTCATTATGTAATTATTTAGAGATTTTTAAGTTGTGCTAGTTTACCAGCATTTACAATACAATTGTACAAACATTCTTGTATATATGTTATTTTACCATATCTGATTATATATTTAAAAGAGAGTCATAGAAATTATATGATTTATTTAGTGTAGAACCATATACATTAAATTATTTCTATATAGGATAAGAAATTATTTCTGATTCTTAAAAAATTAAAAATATTGATAAATTATTTTTTGAAAAGTTGTACCAATTTATAGTCTCATCAATAATACATAGGTACCATGTGTATTCCTGATTTTCTCTCTTTCTACATTTAAAACCTTTCCCATCACAGTTCTTACCTGTGGTTTCTCTTTTTCACTTATTAAAAATATAGTCGTTAACCTACTTGAGTTTCTCAAGTATATAAATAAGTCTTTGAAAACATGTAAACTTTTATTGGCAATAAGGTGTAAAACTATTTTCTTTTTTATTCATTGCCCAACTACTTAAATGAGTAAACTACATTCATTTCCTATTATTCAATGCAGCCTACTATCTACCCCATTACACTATTGAAACAGCGTTCATAAAGATCATGTGACAATGACTTAATTGCCAAATCAATGGCTTATTTTCAGCCTTCAATTTATCATTTTATTTAATGTTTCCAACTCATGAGCTAAGGCCTGTTTCTTCAGGTTGAAATTCTCTTCTCTGTTGTATATAGTGATACCATTGCAACTAACTCACAATTTTCTCCAGGTTTCTATATTCACCTTACCAATTTTCCACTATCCCTTTACCTGACAGTTCACAATATTGAAAACTCGACATAATCCAAAAACAATTGTTTTATAAACTGCTTCCATTCTTACTCCTCACCCTTAAACCTTCTTTTCCTTTTATATTTTCCTAAATTTAATTATAAATTTGACTGCCTCTGCCTGGTTTCCTTTGCTCTCATCAGCTCTTTCTTCTTACAACTGAACCCACTGACTAATCCCATTTCAGATTCTGCCACATTCCTCATTGTAAACTCATTTTAATTGAGGCAAGGAAACTTGTGGGAGTTCAGTCAGGCTGGTGGGAAAAATTTTAGTTATAGAGAATATACACAAATTCTTTTGGAAGGCCTGGAATTTTTTTACATACCGTACTTGGCTGAAGGCAGCCTTACCCCCTTAGTTAAATAAATTAGAGTGAAAACAAAGGAATGTGGGGAGTTTATCTAACTAGAACCTTTGTTCTACCGTGGGTGCTTAATTTCTTTTTTTTTTTTTTTTGAGGTGGAGTCTCACTCTGTCACCCACGCTGGAGTGCAGTGGCACACTCTCGGCTCACTGCAAGCTCCGCCTCCTGGGTTCACGTCATTCTCCTGCCTCAGCCTCTGAGTAGCTGGGACTACAGGCGCCTGCCACCATGCCTGGCTAATTTTTTTGTATTTTTAGTAGAGATGGGGTTTCACCGTGTTAGGCAGGATGGTCTCAAACTCCTGACTTTGTCATCCACCCACCTCGGCCTCCCAAAGTACTGGGAACACAGGCATGAGCCACTGCGCCCGGCCGCTTAATTGCTTTCTACTCAGGAAGTCTGCAGTGTCAATTACCCTCTAGTGGTGTTGACTCAAGCCTTTGTCAATTAATCTTTACTGAATAAATGCAAGTCTCACTGGCTGGTGGGGACCACAGTCACAAGTGTTTACAGCACTCTGCTTGGAGTCTGTAAATGGCCTGGATGCTCAGCTGGACTGGCAAAGTAGAATATCTGTGTGTCAGTGTACGTTATTCATCTGTCGTTGGGTCAGGGTATATAGGACAGACCCCTGCAGAAACTATCGACATCCCAAATACATTCAGGAAGTTCAAAATTAAATTCTTCCCTCATATCTGGAATCCAGAGTGATAGGCATTCTTTTACCCAAGATTCTCTGTTAAACAGTCTTTGTTGATCTTGTTCACAGGCTTAGGAATTAAGTTTTGTGCAGAATCTAGATTGTCTAGGTTCCCATGCAATAACTTCTATTTCACCATTCTCACTACTTCCATAGAAACTTTCTTAATCATAAATTCTGGCATATCACTCATCTGTTTAAAAATTTATATAATTATCAATTTCTTATTTTTCATGCAGAATCAAGAAGCTTAACAACTTGATAGAGTCCTTAATCCACTTAGTAGTCTCACTCTCAAGACAACTATTTCAGGTAGCTAACAGAGAGTAGTAATTTTTGACATATTGTTGGTTTGGATATTGTTAATACCTATAATAGGCATTTCTAGAAACACTATATTATCAAGAAGTTGTTGTTTCCCTAAGTTTTTGACATAGTAGATATATGAGGTTGGTGCAAAAGTAATTGCAGTTTTTGCCATTACAAGTATTACTATATCAGAAACTTAGGATCTTGCAATGAGGTTGCACTGGACGTACTCTGGTATGTATGCCTTGGGTGGGGACATCATTAGTCCAATGGCAGGGAAGTTTAGACTGACAGGTACACACTGATATTTAAAGTATATGATGAGAGCATGTCAATATCTTGTCATAGAGTTGACATTAGGAGGTCAGAGAACCAGGGATGGGCCCAGGTCAGCCACTAGAGGTAATATAACTGTACCTATAGAGAGAAGGGGAGGCATTGATCATGGAAAAGAGGTATCACTTTCCAAAGCAAAGCTGAGTATCAGTCATGAATTAAAAATAGGAAGCACAGAAGAGACCTAATTAGTTGGGAAATATACTGTTATGACAGTAAAGAAGCAGAATCTGATGAAACTCTGTGGGCTAGCGCTTGTGATTCAATTTGACCTTTGCAAATCATCATGTCCATGGGGTGGAGAAGAAATCTAATGAGAACTGTTAAAAGTCGGCTTTGTAGGAGATTAATGACTAGAGCCTAATGTATAAAAATCGGCTTGTTCTAGACACTACTTTTCCCTTGGAGGAATATCAACCTCTTAAAAAATAGTCAATTCTCTTTCAGTTTGTGAAACATAAAAAGTTTGTAACAGTGAGACTACAGTGCAAGGTGAATCTAACCATGTAATAATTAAGTCCTAATTTCTATGGTATTGAAGTAAACATATACATAAATGTTCTATTAAAACTTCTTTAGAAATCAAACTTATATGAGTATAATTCTCTCAAAGTTGTAAAAATGTTACCTGGAATTTTTCACTTTATAATAATGGCTTGGTATATTTTTATTGTTGACAAAGTATAAACTGTAAAGTTGTATCCTATCTAAATAAACATGATGATTATTCTAGAAGAGTTAATCCAGGGGTTATTTAAAGCAAAAGGGGAACTATTTAATTGAGATAAATTTTATTGCACATTTTACAAAGCACTTTACATGTTATCCTTTAAGGACTAGGATCACCTCTCCTTCAATTGCTAAGTATTTTTTAACTCATGGACTTTATCTCCTAAATCATCCACTAGTGATTACATACTTACAAGGACACATTCACACTTCTTATGGCTACTCAAATACTGACCACAACTTGCTAAGGCATATTTATTACACCTAATGAAACAATGTGGGTATAAGTAAAAAATATGTTTGAGGCTCCCAAATACAACATGGTTGGATATTTCTTCAACAGTACAGTAAACATTTATATTTTAAAGTTATAGGGAACTGGAAATAGTTAAACATATTCCTGTTGTTTATGTATTTGTTTACATCAAGTAATTGGTTTTTAAAACTCTGACACTTATATTCATATAAGCAATGTAGAGATAATTGTAATACAGAAAATGTGATTTTTATTAGACATAAACATCAATCTGTGATATGTATTTTATGCTGCCAGAGGAAAAGAAAAGCACACTTAAGGCAAAGGTAAGTGACAGACAAAAAAACTGTCTGAAAATACAAAACAGTATATCTGATACATTATAAATTTCCAGTCTAAGCTTATCTTAATACTTAAAGACTTAAGTTCTATTGCACAAGAAGGATAGTAGTTCAAGATCATAAACAAAATGAAAATGTTTCTGTGGACAGAATTGCTTGAGACTTTATACAAGCTTTACAAAGGGAGTATATTAGATCAAGTGTTCAGGAAAGTCCATAAATATTTTAATACATCAATTTTTCATTAACAATCATAGGTAAATTCACTCATTAATGAATGATTATTAGCACGAGAATCCTGAAAAATTCAGTGTATTTGTTTCCTGTGGCTATCCTAACACAGTATCACACAAATTGGCTTAAAACAACAGTAATTGATTCTCTTATGGTTCTGGAGACTAGAAGTTCAAAATGTAGATGTTGACAGCGCCATGCTCTTTCTGAAGGCTTTAGGGGAGAAGTCTTTTCCCCCTTTCTCCTAGCTTCTGATGGTTGCAGGCAATCATGGCCTTTCCTTGGCTTGTAGCTGTATCATTCCAAACTCTGTCTTCACTTGGTTGTCTTCCTTGTGTGTCTCTTTTTCCTTTTTTATAAGGATAGCAGTCGTAGTGGATTAAGGGCCTACCTTATTTCAGTATGACTTCATGCAAGTTAACTAATTATATCTGCAATGACCCTATCTTCAAATAAGGTAACATTCTGAGATTCCAGGAAGGACATAAAATTTTTGGTAGATAATATTCTATCCAGTACACTAAGAAATGTTTATCATTTTTACAACTCATATTCTTAGGAAAAATACCTTGAATTGAAGACCATATGATTAGATGTCAAGAGATTTCGCTCCTACTTTTAAGTTACAGTAAGTCTATTTGTTCTAAAATTTATTGAAAGCTTAAATATTGAGATGGTATTTTATTCAATATGGGCTGAAGAGTGTGTAAAATCACTGATATAAATGGATGGAGGCATTTACTGTAATTGCCTTTATATGTTTGATAAAAGAGAAATACAACTTGGGCAAAAGGATGGATGAAGTGTTAATGGGGTTAATCAGTGTGCTGATTGGAATAAGAGCTGAGGTAGAACAGTTGTAAATCAATAAGCCCTTAGGGGCAGCTATTTGAAAAATCTCATTTCTTTAAAAATTCATGTGAGGTGTCGTTGAGGTTAAGAAATTCAGGCACATGTCAAGGTAACTAACATTATTCATTCATTATTTAAGAAATATTTATTGAATGTCAAATGTATGTATAGCTTCATGTAAGTACTATGCAGGTCAGAAAGAAGTACAGATATGATTTATATTTATGGCATAAAACCTTGAAAGAAACATTTGCACCCTAGAATCTCCAGTGATAGCAACCTAAATTATGAAGTGATTATAATGCTTTCATAGTTCTATGACTATAGCAGTTTTAAGAATTGCATATAAAAACATAAAATATGAAATGACAGTAGAGAACAGTATGACATTCAGTCTCATAACTTTTAATTATGTCTGTTAGTTCAAAAGTGGAATAATATTTAAAGATTTCTAATAATTTTATATTGAATTAGTATAGAATTAGTGTAGAATTTTAGAGTGAATTGTACTGTGTTCTGCTGTCATTCTTTCTTCTAAATGTACTTGTGAAAGCACTGAGAACAATTTCTCACTGTCATGAAAACACACATCATTTAATTTCTATAGTTCTCACTGAGGGAAATTAGATTTTAGTAGTGTATTTGTGTTGATAAAATGGTCATATAATTGTTTAAGAGGTCAGTGGATTTTCTTGTTTTATGCTACTTCTTTCAGTTAATGAAAACATTTTTGAAGTTATATTGGTTATTTCAGATGTTCAAACTACTACTTAGCAATTTCTTTCTTCAGTCCTTGACTTAAAAGAATCACCCATTTTGCCAATGTGACAAATTTTGGAAAAGTTCGAAGACAATTAGGCTACAAATGATAGAACAGCATGCTGGTGATTTTTTTTTTCCTTTTCTTACACAATTTGAGGTGGTATCCCTATGAATGGCATTGTGTTGGGTAATAAAATAGTGTAGTTTACATTAAAATTGGCCATACCAATAGCAAACTTAATTTCTTATAAGTTCATGGTGAAGAAAACATTCTGATATCTTCTATTTATCATGTTACTTAACTGAAGTGAGAATATAGTACATAGTATTTTTAAAAAACAAAACTCGGTGTTATTTTAATGCTAATTTATTTATTTATTAAGTTAGTCATTCAATTAAGTATTTATTGATTACCTATTCTGAGGCAGGCACTGTTCTGTATACTTGGGGAAAAAAAGACAAAATTCCTATGCCTAAGGAGCTTACATTCCAGCATCAGCAAGACAACGAACAATAAGTATAACAAATAAAATAAGAAAGTTTATAAAATGATTACAAATGTTATAGAAAAGAAAAATTAGAGTAGGGCAAGAGATATTGGGTATGATAGCTATGTGGGTGTTTGTTTTATTAAATAATCTGGGCAGATTGCACTGAGAATATAAGATTTGAGCAAAGACTTGGAAAATCTATCTGGAGGAAGAGTAGTCCAGATAGAGCCGATAATTAGAGCCAAAAATATACGGTTTTTGAGGTGAGCTAGAAGGCCAGTGTAGCTGGGATATAATGAGTGAAGGAGAGAATAGTGGGAGAGGAGATCAGATGAGTAGGGAGAGATTTAGATTAAATATAATCCACCAGGTAGGTCATTGTAAAGATAATTATTTTTACTCGAAGTGAAATGGAGAAGCATTATATGACCTTGATACCCATCAAATCATTACTACCATAAATGTAAAAAGCATTTGCATCATCCTGAAAACTTCATTGCACCCCTGAGTGATGTATCCTTCATTTCTCATCCAACCTAAATAATAATTTGCTTTAGGTCATTAGAGATTACCTGAAATTTCTAGAATGTTAATAATGGAATTATTGAATATGCCTTTCTTTTTTGAGAGTAGCTATGGTTTGAATGTGTCCCCTCTGAAATTCAATTGTTGTCGATGTGATAATATTAAGATGTGTAGCCTTTAAAAGGTGATTTGGCCGTCAGGGCTTCTCCCTCATGAAAGAGATTGTGTTCCTTATAAAAAAGGCTTTATAGTAGCATTCAGTGTGATTGCCCTTCTACCTTCTGCTATGTGAGGAAGCAGCAAGAGGGCTCTCATGAGATGCTACCACCTTGATCTTGGACTACCCAGCCTTCAGAACTATGAGAAATAAATTTCTGTTCTTTATAAATTACACAGTCTCAGGTAGTTTGTAATTATAGCACAAAATGAACTAAATCAAGGGGTAGAGTCTGCTTTCCTTCACACAGCATACTTATTTCAAGTTTTGTCTATCTTGTGGCATATATTGATGTTTCATTCCTTTACATTACTGAGTAGCAGTCCATTGTAAAGGCATAACACAATACTTTTTATAATTCACCTTTTGATGGATATTTGGTTTGTTTTTAGGTTTTGACTGTTCAAAATAAAGATGCTATGAACATTTACATACAATGTTTTCTGTAGATATATGCTTTCTCTTTGTAGATATTTGGAATTAAATAAATGGCTCATTTGCTAACTTTTATTTTTAATAAAGTTTTAATTTTAGAATGGTTTTAGATTTACAGAAAAGTTAAAAAGATAGGAGGGAGTGTTCCTGAATACTCTGCACTCAAGAATCCCTATTGTTCACATCTTATGTTATTATGATACATATGCCACAAAGAAGGAACAAATGTTGATATGTTGTTATTCACTAAAGTAAATATTTCTTTTCATATTTTTAAACTTTTTGCCTAGTATCATTATTCTGTTCCAGAATCCCATCCAGGATATTACTTTACATATAGTCATCATGTCACCTTAAGCTCCTCTAGACTGTGACCATTTCTCAGACTTTTCTTATTTTTGATGATCTGGATAGTTTTGAGGTGTACTGGTTAGGTTTTTTGTTTTTTTTTTTTTGTAGAATGTCCTTAATTTTGGGTTTGTCTGATGTTTTATTCATAATTAGGTTGGAGCCATGTTCTCAGGAAGATTGCAGAACTAAAGTGCAATTCTCATCACATCATACCAAGGCTATATACTATACTTGGTATATACTATACTATAGTATATACCAAGGCTATATACTATATACTATATACTATAGCTATATACTATACTAAGGCTAAATACTATAAATGTAACTTATCACTGACTGATGACATTAAGCTTGATTACATGGCTGGGGTAGTGTCTATCCGAGTTTCCCATTGTAAAGTTACAATTTTTCCTGATATGGTAACTTCTAAAGAAACTGTTAAACTGTTTTTCAAAGTGGTTGTAACATGTTACACTCCCTGCATGAGAGAGTTCCAGTTTCTTTACATAACTGTTGACACTTGGTATGATAAAACTTTACACCATTTTAGTGGGTAGGTAGTGGTTTCTCATTGTGGTCTTCATTTGTATTTTCCTAATGACAAATGATATTTAGCCTCTTTGAAAACTTTTTTTTTCAAATCTCTTGTCGGTTGTAAAATAAGATTATTTGTCTTATAATTGAGTTGCAAGCCTTCTTTGTATATTCTGGATATAAGTCCTCTATCAGATATATGTTTACAGATATTTTCTCAACACCATTTATTAACTAGGGAATCCTTTCCCCATTGTTTGTTTTTGTCAGGTTTGTCAAACATCAGATGGTTATAGATATGTGGTGTAATTTCTGAGGCCACTATGATGTTCCATTGGTCTATATGACCGCTTTGGTACCGATACCATGCTGTTTTGGTTACTGTAGCCTTGTAGTATAGTTTGAAGTCAGGTAACATGATGCCGCCAGCTTTGTTCTTTTTGGTTAGGATTGACTTGGCTATACAGGCTCTTTTTTGGTTCCATATGAAATTTAAAGTAGTTTTTTTCTAATTCTGTGAAGAAACTCAATGGTAGCTTGATGGAGATAGCATTAAATCTATAACTTACTTTGGGCAGTATGGCCATTTTCGCGACATTGATTCTTCCTATCCATGAGCATGGAATGTTTTTCCATTTGTTTATGTCCTTCTCATTTCCTTTAGCAGTTGATAGTTCTTCTTGAACAGGTCCTTCACGTCCCTTGTAAGTTGTATTCCTATCTATTTTATTCTCTTTGTAGCAATTGTGAATGGGAATTCACTCATGATTTGGCTCTCTGTTTGTCTATTATTCATGTATAAGAATGCTTGTGGTTCTTGCACATTGATTTTGTATCCTGAGACTTTGCTGAAGTTGCTTACAAGCATAAGGAGATTTTAGGCTGAGACAATGGGGTTTTCAAATATACAATCATGTCATCTGCAAACAGAGACAATTTGACTTCCTCTCTTCTTATTTGAATACCCTTTATTTCTTTCTCTTTATTTTTATTTTTATTTTTATTTATTTATTTATTTATTTTTAATTTATTTTTAATTATTATTATTATTATACTTTAGGTTTTATGGTACATGTGCGCAATGTGCAGGTAAGTTACATATGTATACATGTGCCATGCTGGTGCGCTGCACCCACTAACTCGTCATCTAGCATTAGGTATATCTCCCAATGCTATCCCTCCCCCCTCCCCCCACCCCACAACAGTCCCCAGAGTGTGATGTTCCCCTTCCTGTGTCCATGTGTCCTCATTATTCAATTCCCACCTATGAGTGAGAATATGCGGTGTTTGGTTTTTTGTTCTTGCGATAGTTTACTGAGAATGATGATTTCCAATTTCATCCATGTCCCTACAAAGGACATGAACTCATCATTTTTTATGGCTGCATAGTATTCCATGGTGTATATGTGCCACATTTTCTTAATCCAGTCTATCATTGTTGGACATTTGGGTTGGTTCCAAGTCTTTGCTATTGTGAATAATGCCACAATAAACATACGTGTGCATGAGTCTTTATAGCAGCATGATTTATAGTCCTTTGGGTATATACCCAATAATGGGATGGCTGGGTCAAATGGAATTTCTAGTTCTAGATCCCTGAGGAATCGCCACACTGACTTCCACAAGGGTTGAACTAGTTTACAGTCCCACCAACAGTGTAAAGGTGTTCCTATTTCTCCACATCCTCTCCAGCACCTGTTGTTTCCTGACTTTTTAATGATTGCCATTCTAACTGGTGTGAGATGGTATCTCATTGTGGATTTGATTTGCATTTCTCTGATGGCCAGTGATGGTGAGCATTTTTTCATGTGTTTTTTGGCTGCATAAATGTCTTCTTTTGAGAAGTGTCTGTTCATGTCCTTTGCCCACTTTTTGATGGGGTTGTTTGGTTTTTTCTTGTAAATTTGTTGGAGTTCATTGTAGATTCTGGATATTAGCCCTTTGTCAGACGAGTAGGTTGCGAAAATTTTCTCCCATTTTGTAGGTTGCCTGTTCACTCTGATGGTAGTTTCCTTTGCTGTGCAGAAGCTCTTGAGTTTAATTAGATCCCATTTGTCAATTTTGGCTTTTGTTGCCATTGCTTTTGGTGTTTTAGACATGAAGTCCTTGCCCATGCCTATGTCCTGAATGGTAATGCCTAGGTTTTCTTCTAGGGTTTTTATGGCTTTAGGTCTAAAATTTAAGTCTTTAATCCATCTTGAATTGATTTTTGTATAAGGTGTCAGGAAGGGATCCAGTTTCAGCTTTCTCCATATGGCTAGCCAGTTTTCCCAGCACCATTTATTAAACAGGGAATCCTTTCCCCATTTCTTGTTTTTGTCAGGTTTGTCAAAGATCAGATAGTTGTAGATATGTGGCATTATTTCTGACAGCTCTGTTCTGCTCCATTGATCTATATCTCTGTTTTGGTACCAGTACCATGCTGTTTTGGTTACTGTAGCCTTGTAGTATAGTTTGAAGTCAGGTAGTGTGATGCCTCCAGCTTTGTTCTTTTGGCTTAGGATTGACTTGGCGATGCAAGCTCTTTTTTGGTTCCATATGAACTTTAAAGTAGTTTTTTCCATTTCTGTGAAGAAAGTCATTGGTAGCTTGATGGGGGTGGCATTGAATCTGTAAATTACCTTGGGAAGGATGGCCATTTTCACGATATTGATTCTTCCTACCCATGAGCATGGAATGTTCTTCCATTTGTTTGTATCCTCTTTTATTTCCTTGAGCAGTGGTTTGTAGTTCTCTTTGAAGAGGTCCTTCACATCCCTTGTAAGTTGGATTCCTAGGTATTTTATTCTCTTTGAAGCAATTGTGAATGGGAGTTCACTCATGATTTGGCTCTCTGTTTGTCTGTTATTGACGTAAAAGAATGCTTGTGATTTTTGTACATTGATTTTGTATCCTGAGACTTTGCTGAAGTTGCTTATCAGCTTAAGGAGATTTTGGGCTGAGACAATGGGGTTTTCTAGATATACAATCATGTCATCTGCAAACAGGGACAATTTGACTTCCTCTTTTCCTAATTGAATACCCTTTATTTCCTTCTCCTGCCTGATTGCCGTGACCAGAACTTCCAACACTATGTTGAATAGAAGTGCTGAGAGAGGGCATCCCTGTCTTGTGTCAGTTTTCAAAGGGAATGCTTCCAGTTTTTGCCCATTCAGTATGATATTGGCTGTGGGTGTGTCATAGATAGCGCTTATTATTTTGAGATACGTCCCATCAATACCTAATTTATTGAGAGTTTTTAGCATGAAGGGTTGTTGAATTTTGTCAAAGGCCTTTTCTGCATCTATTGAGATAATCATGTGGTTTTGGTTTTTGGTTCTGTTTATATGCTGGATTACATTTATTGATTTGCGTATATTGAACCAGACTTGCATCCCAGGGATGAAGCCCACTTGATCATGGTGGATAAGCTTTTTGATGTGCTGCTGGATTCTGTTTGCCAGTATTTTATTGAGGATTTTTGCATCAATGTTCATCAAGGATATTGGTCTAAAATTCTCTTTTTTTGTTGTGTCTCTGCCCAGCTTTGGTATCAGGATGATGCTGGCCTCATAAAATGAGTTAGGGAGGATTCCCTCTTTTTCTATTGATTGGAATAGTTTCAGAAGGAATGGTACCAGCTCCTCCTCGTACCTCTGGTAGAATTCGGCTGTGAACCCATCTGGTCCTGGACTTTTTTTGGTTGGTAAGCTATTGATTATTGCCACAATTTCAGCTCCTGTTATTGGTCTATTCAGAGATTCAACTTCTTCCTGGTTTAGTCTTGGGAGGGTGTATGTGTTGAAGAATTTATCCATTTCTTCTAGATTTTCTAGTTTATTTGCATAGAGGTGTTTGTAATATTCTCTGATGGTAGTTTGTATTTCTGTGGGATCAGTGGTGATATCCCCTTTATCATTTTTTATTGCATCTATTTGATTCTTCTCTCTTTTTTTCTTTCTTAATCTTGCTAGCGGTCTATCAATTTTGTTGATCCTTTCAAAAAACCAGCTCCTGGATTCATTAATTTTTTGAAGAGTTTTTTGTGTCTCTATTTCCTTCAGTTCTGCTCTGATTTTAGTTATTTCTTGCCTTCTGCTAGCTTTTGAATGTGTTTGCTCTTGCTTTTCTTATTCTTTTAATTGTGATGTTAGGGTGTCAATTTTGGATCTTTCCTGCTTTCTCTTGTGGGCATTTAGTGCTATAAATTTCCCTCTACACACTGCTTTGAATGTATCCCAGAGATTCTGGTATGTTGTTTCTTGGTTCTCGTTGGTTTCAAAGAACATCTTTATTTCTGCCTTCATTTCGTTATGTACCCAGTAGTCATTCAGGAGCAGGTTGTTCAGTTTCCACGTAGTTGAGTGGTTTTGAATGAGATTCTTAATCCTGAGTTCTAGCTTGATTGCACTGTGATCTGAGAGATAGTTTGTTATAATTTCTGTTCTTTTACATTTATTGAGGAGAGCTTTACTTCCAAGTATGTGGTCAATTTTGGAATAGGTGTGGTGTGGTGCTGAAAAAAATGTATATTCTGTTGATTTGGGGTGGAGAGTTCTGTAAAAGTCTATTAGGTCTGCTTGGTGCAGAGCTGAGTTCAATTCCTGGGTATCCTTGTTGACTTTCTGTCTTGTTGATCTGTCTAATGTTGACAGTGGGGTGTTAAAGTCTCCCATTATTAACGTGTGGGAGTCTAAGTCTCTTTGTAGGTCACTCAGGACTTGCTTTATGAATCTGGGTGCTCCTGTATTGGGTGCATATATATTTAGGATAGTTAGCTCTTCTTGTTGAATTAATCCCTTTACCATTATGTAATGGCCTTCTTTGTCTCTTTTGATCTTTGTTGGTTTGAAGTCTGTTTTATCAGAGACTAGGATTGCAACCCCTGCCTTTTATTGTTTTCCATTTGCTTGGTAGATCTTCCTCCATCCTTTTATTTTGAGCCTATGTGTGTCTCTGCACGTGAGATGGGTTTCCTGAATACAGCACACTGATGTGTCTTGAGTCTTTACCCAATTTGCCAGTCTGTGCCTTTTAATTGGAGCATTTAGTCCATTTACATTTAAAGTTAATACTGTTATGTGTGAATTTGATCCTGTCATGATGTTAGCTGGTTATTTTGCTCGTTAGTTGATGTAGTCTCTTCCTAGTCTTGATGGTCTTTACATTTTGGTATGATTTTGCAGTGGCTGGTACCGGTTGTGCCTTTCCATGTTTAGCGCTTCCTTCAGGAGCTCTTTTAGGGCAGGCCTGGTGGTGACAAAATCTCTCAGCATTTGCTTGTCCGTAAAGTATTTTATTTCTCCTTCACTTATGAAGCTTAGTTTGGCTGGATATGAAATTCTGGGTTGAAAATTCTTTTCTTTAAGAATGTTGAATATTGGACCCCACTCTCTTCTGGCTTGTAGGGTTTCTGCCGAGAGATCCACTGTTAGTCTGATGGGCTTCCCTTTGATGGTAACCCGACCTTTCTCTCTGGCTGCCCTTAACAATTTTTTCCTTCATTTCAACTTTGGTGAATCTGACAATTATGTGTCTTTGAGTTGCTCTTCTCGAGGAGTATCTTTGTGGCGTTCTCTGTATTTCCTGAATCTGAATGTTGGCCTGCCTTGCTAGATTGGGGAAGTGCTCCTGGATAATACCCTGCAGAGTGTTTTCCAACTTGTTTCCATTTTCCCCATCACTTTCAGGTACACCAATCAGACGTAGATTTGGTCTTTTCACATAGTCCCACATTTCTTGGAGGCTTTGCTCATTTCTTTTTATTCTTTTTTCTCTAAAATTCCTTTCTCGCTTCATTTCATTCATTTCATCTTCCAGGGCTGATACCCTTTCTTCCATTTGATTGCATCGGCTCCTGAGGCTTCTGCATTCTTCATGTAGTTCTCGAGCCTTGGTTTTCATCTCCATCAGCTCCTTTAAGCACTTCTCTGTATTGGTTATTCTAGTTATACATTCTTCTAAATTTTTTTCAAAGTTTTCAACTTCTTTGCCTTTGGTTTGAATATCCTCCCGTAGCTCGGAGTAATTTGATCGTCTGAAGCCTTCTTCTCTCAGCTCCTCAAAGTCATGCTCCGTCCAGCTTTGTTCCATTGCTGGTGAGGAACTGCGTTCCTTTGGAGGAGGAGAGGTACTCTGGTTTTTAGAGTTTCCAGTTTTTCTGCTCTGTTTTTTCCCCATCTTTGTGGTTTTATCAACTTTTGGTCTTTGATGATGGTGATGTACAGATGGGTTTTTGGTGTGTATGTCCTTTCTGTTAGTTTTCCTTCTAACAGACAGGACTCTCAGCTTCAGGTCTGTTGGAGTACCTGGCCGGCCGTGTGAGGTGTCAGTCTGCCCCTGCTGGGGGGTGCCTCCCAGTTAGGCTGCTCAGGGGTCAGGGGTCAGGGACCCACTTGAGGAGGCAGTCTGCCCATTCTCAGATCTCCAGCTGCATGCTGGGAGAACCACTGCTCTCCTCAAAGCTGCCAGACAGGGACATTTAAGTCTGCAGAGGTTACTGCTGTCTTTTTGTTTGTCTGTGCCCTGCCCCCAGAGGTGGAGCCTACAGAGGCAGGCAGGCCTCCTTGAGCTGTGGTGGGCTCCACCCAGTTCAAGCTTCCTGGCTGCTTTGTTTACCTAAGGGAGCCTGGGCTATGGTGGGCACCCCTCCCCCAGCACAGCTGCCGACTTGCAGTTTGATCTCAGACTGCTGTGCTAGCAATCAGCGAGACTCCGTGGGCATAGGACCCTCTGAGCCAGGTGTGGGCTATACTCTCCTGGGGCACTGTTTCCTAAGCCCATTGGAAAAGCACAGTATTCGGGTGGGAGTGGCCCGATTTTCCAGGTGTCGTTTGTCACCCCTGGAAAGGGAACTCCCTGACCCCTTGTGCTTCCCGAGTGAGGCAATGCCTCGCCCCTGCTTCGGCTGGTGCACGGTGCACTCACCCATTGACCTGCGCCCACTGTCTGGCACTCCCTAGTGAGATGAACACGGTACCTCAGATGGAAATGCAGAAATCACCCATCTTCTGCGTCGCTCACGCTGGGAGCTGTAGACTGGAGCTGTTCCTATTCGGCCATCTTGGCTCCTCCCCTCCTGACCTATTTCTTTCTCTTGCCTGATTGCGCTGGCCAGAACTTCCAATACTATGTTGAATAGGAGTGGTGAGAGAGGGCATCCCTTGTGCCAGTTTTCAAAGGGAATGCTTCCAGTTTTGCACATTCATTATGATATTGGCTGTGGGTTTGCCATAAATAGTTCTTATTATTTTGGGATACCTTCCATCAATACCTAGTTTATTGAGAGTTTTTAGCATGAAAGCATGTTGAATTTTATCAAAGGCCTTTTCTGCATCTATTGAGATAATCATGTGGTTTTTGTCATTGGTTCTGTTTATGTGATGGATTATGTTTATTGATTTGCATATGTTGAACCAGCCTTGCATCACAGAGATGAAGCCAACTTGATTTTGGTGGATAAGCTTTTTGAAGTGCTGCTGGATTTGTTTGCCAGTATTTTATCGAGGATTTTTGCATCAATGTTCATCAGGGATATTGGCCTGAAATTTTCTTTTTTTTGTTGTGTCTCTGCCAGGTTTTGGTATCAGGGTGATGCTGGCCTCACAAAATGAGTTAGGGAGGAGTCCCTCTTTTTCTATTGTTTGGAATAGCTTCGGAAGGAATGGTAGCAGCTCCTCTTTGTACATCTGGTAGAATTCGGCTGTGAATCCATCTGGTCCTGGGTTTTTTGGTTGGTAGGTTGTTAATTACTGCCTCAGTTTCAGAATTTTATTCCTCTCTTCAGGGATTCCATGCAGAAAATTGAAACTGGACCCGTTCCTTACACCTTATACAAAAATTAACTCAAGATGGATTAAAGACTTCAACGTAAGACCTGAAACCATAAAAACCCTGGAAGAAAATCTAGGCAATGCCATTCAGGATATAGGCATGGGCAACAACTTCATGACTAAAACACCAAAAGTAATGGCAACAAAAGCCAAAATTGACAATGGGATTTAATTAAACTAAAGAGCTTCTGCACAGCAAAATAAACTAACATCAGAGTGAACAGGCAATGTGTAGAATGGGAGAAAATTTTTGAAAGCTATCCATCGGACAAAGGGGCAATATCCAGAATCTACAATGAACTTAAACAAATTTACGGAATAAAAACAACCAACCACATCAAATGGTGGGCAAAGGATATGAACAGACACTTCTCAAAGAGGACATTTATGTGGCAAAGAAACATGAAAAAAGCTCATCATCACTGGTCATTAGAGAAATACAAATCAAAACCACAATGAGATACCCTCTCACCCCAGTTAGAATGATGATCATTAAAAAGTCAGGAAACAACAGATGCTGGAGAGGATGTGGAAAAATCAGAACGCTTTTATACTGTTGGTGGGAGTGTAAATTAGTTGAACCATTGTGGAAGACAGTGTGGCGATTCCTCAAAGATCTAGAACAGAAATACCATTTGATCCAGCAATCCCATTACTAGGTATATACCCAAAGGATTATAAATCATTCTACTATAAAGATACATGCACAGGTACATTAATTGCGGCACTCTTCACAATAGCGAAGACTTGGAACCAACCCAAATGTTCATCAATGGTATACTGGATAAGGAAAATATGGTATATATTCACCATGGAATACAATGCAGCCATAGAAAATGATGAGTTTATGTCCTTTTCAGGGACATGGATGAAGCTGGAAATCATCATTCTCAGTAAACTCACACAGGAACAGAAAACAAAACACCGCATGTTCTCACTCATAAGGGGAGTTGAACAATAAGAACACATGGACACAGGCATGGGAACATCACACACCAGGGCCTGTCTGGGGATGGGGGGCTAGGGGAGGCATAGCGTTAGGAGAAATACGTAATGTAGATGATGGGTTGATGTGTGCAGCAAACCACCATGGCACGTGTATACCTATGTAAAAAACCTGCACGTTCTACATATGTATCCAAGAACTTAAAGTATGATAAAAAAAATTTTCTTTATTTCTGTCAGGGATATTGGCCTGAAATTTTCTTTTTTGTGTGTGTGTCTCTGTCAACTTTTATTAAATCTGATTTTAAAAGCAAACATTCTTAATTTTGATCAAGGGCAATTTATACAATTTTCTTTTTATGTATTGTGTTTTTATATCACAGACACCTAAGTTTACTAAGATTAGTTCTCTATTTTCTTTTACAGGTTCAACAGCTTTAGTGCTTACATTTAAGTCTATGATAGATAATAGGTTAATTAGTATAAAATTATGAGTTAAACACTGAGGTTCTTTTTATTTAAGTTGTATATTTATTTTTTCTCTACTTCTTTATATTTTTGTATTGTCACCTTTGTGGAAAATCATTTGACCAGATATCCTGGATGTATTTCTGGAAACTTGATTTCTTTCCATTATTTTACATGTCTCTTTTTATACAAATACAACTCACTCTTGAGTATTGTACATTTATATAGTCTTGAAATAAGTTATTATAAATCTTCCAATGTTTTTTCCCAAAATTAAAGACAGTTTACTTTTGTACATTGACCTCATATTTTACTAAATTCCTTTGTTATTATACTTCTAGTAACATTTTTGAGATTTATTATTTTTTTCCCAAAGAACACTTGCTCTTTATAAGTAAAGGCAGGATGTTGTATGTATTATGCATTTTATTTCTTCATGTCTTGTTTCACAAGTTAGGACGTCCATAATTTTTTTTTTTTTTTTTTCTTGAGATGGAGTCTCACTCTGTCACCCAGGCTGGAGTGTAGTGGCACAATCTCAGCACATTGCAAGCTCTGCCTCCCGGGTTCATGCCATTCTCCTGCCTCAGCCTCCTGAGTAGCTGGGACTACAGGTGCCCACTGCCACGCCCTGCTAATTTTTTATTTTCGTATTTTTAGTAGAGACGGGGTTTCACAGTGTTAGCCAGGATGGTCTCAATCTCCTGACCTCGTGATCTGCCCTCAGCTTCCCAAAGTGCTGGGATTACAGGCGTGAGCCACCACGTCCAGCCGAAAATTTTGAATGTAATTTTGAATATGGATTTTATTTCTTGTTTCTGATCTTAGGAGTAAGAAATCCAGCCTTTTAAAATTAAATACAATATTGGTTATAGGTTGTTAATTGATGGCCTTTACCACATTGAGAAAGTTCCCTTTATTTCTTATTTTCAAATTGTTCTCATAATGAATAAATGCGGAGTTTCACCAAATGCTTTTTCTGTATCTATTAATCATGTTTTCCCTGTTTTGTTTTCTTAATATTTCAAATTACACTGGTTCATTTTCAAATATTGAACCTTAACTTTGCATTCTAGGTCAGGGCAGTCATGAGCTGTCTTTGCTTGTTTTCCTTCCCTCAAGAGTCTTTTTCCTGTGTATTGTTAGATATTTGAAAACCACAGTTGCATACAATTTGTTGTATGCAATACTGCATACAATATGGTTGTTTGAAACATAAGGGTGAGTCTGGTGCCTCTTACTATATCATGATCATATTGATTCTGTCCAAATTCTTAATATTCAGTTCTTACTTCTCATGAATAAACCTCAGCCAGTTTCTTCAGTTAGTTACACTTATGTTCCCTCAGACCTAAGCTCCTGATTGGCATTCAAACTATTCGGAGAAAGGGGTAGAGCCTTTGATTTCACTAATGACTCTCTTTTAAGTTTTTTTTTAAATTCTTTGAATCTCTGCTACCACTTCCAGAATGCTCTGAAAACAATGTGACTCCCTAGACTTCACTAACAGTTTCCACTTTCCTGGCATCAATCCCTTCTAGCACTAGCTCATGCCCCTAATCATCTTTTCTCAATCTAGAAGTCTCTCTAATGTCTTCTCAACCCAAGGTGTGTGAAATCTATCCTACAGAATATAAATCCCTGGTGCATGCCAGGAAAGCAATTTCTCTGCAAAGATACCTATTTGCTTTGATTATTATTTACAGATATTATATCCTCTTATTTTAAGCATTTATTTTAAACTGTAAATACCTTATTTTGAGATATAAAGAGAGATTTCATAGGGCTTTGTGTACGGAATTGGTGGGTTCTTGGTCTCACTGACTTCAAGAATGAAGCTGCAGACCCTCGTGTCACAGTTCTTAAAGGCGGCGTGTCCGGAGAGTGTGTTCCTTCTGATGTTCGGATGTGTTTGGAGTTTCTTCCTTCTGGTGGGTTCGTGGTCTCACTGGCTTCTGGAGTGAAGCTGCAGACCTTCGTGGTGAGTGTTACAGCTCATAAAGGCAGTGTGGACCCAAAGAGTGAGCAGCAGCAAGATTTATTGCAAAGAGAGAAAGAACAAAGCTTCCACAGTGTGGAAAGGGACCGGAGCAGGTTGCCACTGCTGGCTTGGGCAGCCTGCTTTTATTCTCTTATCTGGCCCCACCCACATCCTGCTGAATGGTCCATTTTACAGAGAGCCCATTGTTCTGTTTTACAGAGAGCTGATTGGTCCATTTTGACAGGGTGCTGATCGTGTATTTACAATCCCTTAGCTAGACATAAAGGTTCTCCAAGTCCCCACCAGACTAGATACAGAGTGCTGATTGGTGCATTCACAAACCCTGAGCTAAACACAGAGTGCTGACTGGTGTGTTTACAAATCTTGAGCTAGATACAGAGTGCTGATTGGTGTATTTACAATCCCTTAGCTAGACATGAAGGTTCTCCAAGTCCCCACCAGACTCAGGAGCCCAGCTGGCTTCACCCAGTGGATCCCGCACTGGGGCTGCAGGTGGAGCTGCCTGCCAGTCCCGCCTGGTGCGCCTGCACTCCTCAGCCCTTGGGCGATAGATGGGACTGGGTGCCGCGGAGCAGGGAGCGGCGCTCCTCCAGGAGGATTGGGCTGTGCAGGAGCCCATGGTGGGGCGCAGGGAGGCTAAGGCATGGTGGGCTGCAGGTCCGGAGCCCTGCCCTGCGGGGAGGCAGCTAAGGCCGCGAGAAATCAAGAACAGCAGTTGCTGGCCCAGGTGCTAAGCTCCTCACTGCCCGGGGCTTGCAGGCTGGCCGGCCGCTCCAAGTGCGGGCCCACTGAGCCCACTCCCACCCGGAACTCACGCTGGCCCGCAAGTGCTGCAGGCAGCCCCGGTTCCTGCCCGCGCCTGTCCCTCCGCACCTCCCTGCAAGCTGAAGGAGCCGGCTCTGGCCTTGGCCAGCCCAGAAAGGGGCTCCCACAGTGCAGTGGTGGGCTGAAGGGCTCCTCAAGCATGGCCAGAGTGGGCGCCAAGGCCGAGGAGGCACCGAGACCAAGCAAGGGCTGCGAGGGCTGCCAGCATGCTGTCACCTCTCAGCTTGACTTGAGAATAGCTGAAATATGTCCCTTGATTTTCTAAACAATGAAAATAATATTGTGCCCTACATTATTTTCTTACACCTAGAACTTGACATTGGAAATGTTGCGTTTCTAGATTAATTTGAAAGAGACTTACGTCTTAAAGAATATTTTACTTACGTTCTATAAAGTAGAAAATAAACACGTAAAGGGATCAGAATCATAAGTCTTATCAACTATCACTTGGGCAGGAATTAGTTTCTTGCTTTCCTTTGCAGTGGTTGCTCAAAATTATGAGTAAAAGAAAGGAAAATAGATAGCTTCAGGAATGATGGAGGGGAGAGGAATGGCCTAAAAGCAGGATGCGTAGTGGTGAAAAGTAAACTATTTTACAGTTTCATCTGGAGTTGGACCAATATAGCATAAAACATTTGGAGTTAGTATGATTGTCTGTAGCCATGTGGCTGGATGAATCCACAATGATCGTTAAAGGGGCCACTGACAAATACCATACAAAAAACTGTGACTTATCTACCTAGTCATTTACATCATTATACTTCTCACAGCGAAGAATGAGAAAGTATTTTAAAAGTAGACATAGCTTTAAAAGATGTCCTCTCTTTATGAAGAGTTCTATTCTAGTATCTAAGCGATGGCTGATTATTTTAATAGATGTTTTCAATTTCTTAAAAATTGATAGATTAAGGACGCTTTTGTCTAAGAAATGACATCTTGAGATGCTTTGTCTTTCTTGGTCAAGGACCTTGAAACAAAAATTAAGACACCTGACTAAGGAAGGTATGTTGATCTCACCTAATTCCTTATTCCTAAAGGTGTCGAGGAGGGAAAAAAGGAAGCTAAAAACAATAGCAGAATCAACCTGTTCTAAATGGCAATCCTATTTTGGTAGCAGAACTAGACCTCCCTGGCAGGGCTGCTCAGGAGAGCATATGGTTACTCGAATCTGTTCACGTCCAGGGAACATAGGTTTCTTGATGTGACATGTGGTTGCTAAAGCCACAAAGAAATGTCTACTTTCTTTGTTGCAACAAATCCTGGTTTTATGGCTAAAAGTTATATATGTTGCTGACAGTTTTAATTCTCAAAAGAGAACAAGAGAATAAATGAAAAATAAATTTTGTTCTAAAAACTAAATATTTCATTCAGATAGAAAAGTCTCACTTTCTCCTTAAAAACTTCACTCACTCAGAGCCTCATTGATTATAATGGTGGTCATTTTGTAACTTATCATGTATTGGCTACACTTCTTTCTGTTTTGAACATTTATCTTTGTAAGCCCAATTTAAGCTTGTGGGTGAATTCTTAGAAAATATTTGATAAATACTGCTATTCAATTGAGGAAAACAAAGGGAAAATAAATCCAAAATGACTTCAAATTACTCTATTTATATTTGTTCTGTATTCTAAATTCAAACCAGACTCAGTCCCAGGGTTATGCCTTTAACCTGCTGTATGATTCTTTTGGGCTTTTTAACCTGTTAGTGCAATGTGATATTGCTTTTTTAATAATACTAAAGCCATTTTTCTCCATTCTGTTATCTTTTACTTGTCATAACTCTCAGTTCCAACAGCAAAAGTTCTCAGAGAAACATCTACTGTTGATAACTGAAATTGAAAAACCCTTCCAGGATCCTGATACAGGATCCCCTTGCGCTGGGTTTTCTTTCTTGAAGGGACATATGTACTACAGTCCAGAAAAAGCGTGCTGTGGAAAACACAGTTTTAGTGAATTATATGCAGCTGGTAAGGTATTTCAACTAATACATCCAGTTTTTTAACATTTGGAGAGATAAGATCAAAATGCCTACATGAAACTCATGTTTATTTTTATTATGATTTAGTTAAGATAGTAGTAAATTGGAATATGGAAGAAACAAGTTTGTAGCAATGCTTCTTTATTGAAACAATAGCTAATATTCAGTTAACTCTATTTCAAAGTACAGCAGTATACCAGTATGAAAAGTATAAATGAAGTAAAATGATTCACATTAAACTGCAGCAGACCCCCAAGCCGGCACATTCTTCTGTATGAATGATATACACGTTAGTTATTTCTATATCATCCATATTTATATCTGTATCTATCTCACACATAATATGAAAATATTTTTGTATAACATAACATGGGATGCATAAATGGTAAGCACATATTGATACATATTAATGGTTATAATCATATAAGAAAAATAAAATATAATACACTATGATTTGTACAAAGTTTTACATCATTTAGTTTTACCTCCATATCAAGACTGTCAAAAAGGAATGTCAAATATCTGTAACTGGTATGATCTTCTTCATGAATTCTAGTGATAATTATAGTATATCACATTTACATTCTTTTTTTTTTTTTGTAAATTACTTGAAGTTTCCACCTGCTGACTTAATAGGAAATCCTGAGCAATCTTTGTTGTCTTTTACTGGCAGGCTGAATGGAGAAGACTATAAAGACCCAAAGGAAGACAGTACAAATCATGAGAGAAGCCTGTGTTCCTAGATGATTTCATGGAACAGAGCCTCTATCCTCATCACTTCCTGCAACCTAAATTCGAGCTGTTATAGAGCTAGCCTACCTCACTAATATATTATTCATCCTAAATTTACGTAAAAGTGAAAACCAAAATTGTAATACTTCTGTCTTGCTTCCTCTGGGAAACTTCTTTCTTGGATATGTAGCCATAAAATGAAACTAATTTCTTAAAATATTCAAGGCACATGTTTCTGCTTTTCAGATTTGGTTTCTATCAAAAACTCTTTTGCTTTAATTATGAACACGTTTGCCTCCAAAATAAATGAGAAAATGCTATTTATTTATTTAAACAGGTTAGGAGATTCTTCATGAAGTCGAGGGCTTTGCCTTAAAACCAGAACCTAGAATAATGCTACTATGGTAGCACTCAGGAAATTTTGAGTTAATTATTTACTAAATGACTTCACTTGAGTTCAGAAAATCTTAGTTTAATTATGAAAGGTATTTAAAAACACACACACATATATAAATATAAATATATATATTTAAACACACACATACATATATAATGTGTGTATGCGTACATATAACATAATAATGACATACGACACATGTTTAAAAAATTGACAGCTCTGTTCAAATGTCAATACAATGTTGTAAAGAAGACATTGAAATAAGGTTATAGATATGAGACTGTGTCCTTTATACAGGTATCAAATTGCATTTTTAAATATAATGATATTATTAAACCTAGACAACATATTCACACATTAGGGGTTGTAATCTATTGAAAAAATATTACTTGCAGTCAAAATATATTACCTAAAAATCACATCCACTTATGGTCTTTTATAAAGGGTTTTTAAAGATAATTTCTAACGAAATTTATTTTCATATTTCTGCAAAGTTAAGAATTATACAACACTTCACATCCTTAAAAATAATGCCATCTAAACTATTCTAAGCACGTTTACATGAAATATCTTAGTCAATCCAACTATAATCCATTAAGAATTAAACTATTAGTTACGTGCAGCTGGAGTGGTTCTATTGCCTACGCCACACAAAAATAATAGCTTATGGAACCAGAATTTAATTAACACTGGGTTCAAGTTCTGTACATGTAGCCACGATGGCCTACTGTTTCTAATCATATCATACTAATATAAATTTTAGCCCAATAGTATAATTATAGAGAACATAACTTATTTGACTTATTTTTGTAACTTCAAAAAGGAAATGATTTGTACTCATTTCTTGTATTTCTCACAGGGAAAATTATTCTTTTATTGAAAAGGTGAGGAAAATTCTGCTTTTGGTAGTCTGGATTCCAGGGAAAGATTTAAAAAAAACTTTTAATTTAAGAATTAGCATAATTATTAAATCATACTCCATAAGTACCCCAAATAACTGAGTAGCATCTCTCTTACCAAATTGGGTGGATAATATAACCCTACTCAAATATCTGTGTAAGAACTGGTAGTATTTACAAAATCTTTTTTATTTTCCAATTTGAGTCTGGTAAGAAAATAGTTGTTTTAATACATTAGGTACATAAAACTATATCTAAGTCATTTTTTGCTAGGTGGAACTGTAGGCACCACTTTACCCAGATCTTCTATTTTCTCTTATGAAGTAAAAATGATTTAAAACATTGAAGAATTTACTGTCATTTTTATGATATTTAATCAAAAAATGAAATCTTAAAAATCTTAAGAAATTTAGAGGTCAATTTCTTACCATAGGACATTTCCCCTTAAAATACCCATGATTTAGCAATATCTAGCCTTCGTTATATCATGCTAATTAAGTCACTTACTGTTCCATATTGAATGTTCAAAATACCATAGTTTAAATATTGGGAAGAGTGAGGAAAATGGCAGATAGGAGGCAGGACCAGCTTGCAGTTCCCACTCGAATGAACAGAGCAGCACGTGGTGACTCACATCAAGAACTTTCTCTCCAAGAACTACTGCAGGAACATACCAGGAAAGCTGAGATAATCCACAGACCCTTTGAAGGAAGTGGATTTCTCCTGCAGGCCCTAGGAGACAACTGAAAAACCCTGAGTGCCCAAAGTGTGAAAATGTGAAAGGGGGATCATCTGCCCCTGAACACACACCCTCACTGGGGAACTTGAAGGTTCAGATCACGAGAGAAGGATTTGACCTTACCTGAAGCTGAGACAAATTTAGAGAGTTAAGTGAAATATAGGGGTAGAAGTAGCAGTTGGAAGAGCCCTGTGGGCTCTCTTGGTCCCCAGGGAAGCTATTTCTGACTTTGTCTCACAGAGGTCCCTGGAAAGGGCTGCGAGAGGAATTGAGAAAAGACCATAAGGAGAAGGAAATTTCCCTGGCTGCCTGGAAATAGACTTGGTGCTGTTGTGGGGGCACACGGTGAGAGTTAGACCAGCCATTTGGGCTGTGTGAGAGCTGGGTGAGTTCTGTAACTTCTGGCTTTCCCCCAACTTCCCTGGTGAACTGTATGACACAGCACAGGCAGCCATAATCCCCTGGGAATGTAACTCCATTGGCCTGAGAACCACACCCACATCCCCCAAAGCAGCTGCAGAAGGAACCACCCAAGGAGATTCTGAGCTCAGACACGCCTAACCCTGCCCCTACCTTATGGTCTTTTTCTACCTACCCTGGTAGAAAAGACAAAAGATATAACCTCCTGGGAGCTCTAGGGCCCCACACACCACATGATCCTCCCTATAGCATCTCAGCTGATGCCTTCTTGAAAGTGCCACCTCCTGGGTGGTGTCCAAAAAACACAAAACTAGTGCAATAAACAAAACTACAACTAAGTACCCTCACAAAGTCCACTTGACGTGCCTGCCACTTCCACCTGACCAGGTGCTGCTATCCACAGCTGAGAGACCTGAAGGTGTTTCACATTGTATGAGTCTGTGCAGGTGCCCCCCAGTACCAGCCCAGAGCCTGGTAGCTACACTGAGTGGCTAGATCCAGAAGAGAAAGAACAATCACTACATTGGGCTCTCAGGAAGCAACACTCCTGAGAGGAATGGGGAGAGGAATGGAGGAAGGGGGAGAGCACTACATCAAGGGAGCATGCATGGGACAAAACAATCTGAAGAGCAGTCCTTGGGCCCCAGATTTCCCCCTGACATAGTCTACCCAAATAAGAAGAAAGCAGAAAAAATATTCTGGTAATATGACAAAACAAGGTTCTTTAACACCCGCAAAAGAGCACATTAACTCACCAGCAATGGATCCAAACCAAGAAGAAATCTCTGCATTGCCAGAAAAAGAATTTAGTTCCATTATTAAGCTATTCAAGGAGGAACCAGAGAAGAGTGAAATTCAACTTAATAAAATTATACACACACACACACACACACACACACATATATATATATATGATGTGAAGGGAAAAATCTTCAGTAAAATAGATAGTATAAATAAAAAACAATCACAACTTCTGGAAATGAAAGACACATTTGGAGAAATGTAAAATACACTGGAAAGTCTCAGCAATAGAATTGATGAGCAGAATAAAGAACTTCAGAGCTCAAGAACAAGGTTTTTGAATTAAGCTGATCTAACAAAGAAAGAGAAAAAAAATTAACTAAATGAATGACCTCCAAAAAGTTTGGGATTACGTTAAATGGCTAAATCTAAGAACAATTGATGTTCCTGAGGAAGAAGAGAAATCTAAAAGTTTGGAAAACATATTTGAGGGAATAATTGAGGAAAGTTTTCCCAGCCTTACTTGAGATCTAGACATCCAAATACAAGAAGCTCAAAGAACACATGGGAAATTCATCACAAAAGGTGAAGTTATCTAAAGTCAAGATGAAGGGAAAAAATCTTGATAGCTGTAAGGCAAAAGCACAAGGTAACCTATAAAGGAAAACCTATCAGAATAACGGCAGATTTCTCAGCCGAAACCCTACAAGCTAGAAGAGATTGGGGGTCCTATCTTCAGTCTTCTTAAACAAAACAATTTTCAGCTAAGAATTTTGTATCCAATGAAGCTAAGCTTCATAAATGAAGGAAAGATACAGTCTTTTTGAAACAAACAAATACTGAGAGAATTTGCCACTACCAAGCCAGCGCTACAAGGACTGCTAAAAGGAGCTCTAAATCTTGAAACAAACCTTCAAAGTACACCAAAATAGAACCTCCTTAAAGCATAAATCTCACAGGACCTATAGAACAATAACACAGTAAGTACATTAAAAAAACAAAACAAAACTGGTATTCAGACAACAAAGAGCACAATGAATAGAATAATACCTCACATCTCAATATAAATGTTGTATATAAATGGCCTAAATGCTGCATTTACAAGATACAGAATGGCTGAATGGATAAGAATTCACCAACCAAGTGTCTACTGTCTTCAAGATACTTGCCTGACACATAAGGACTCACATAAACTTAAGGTAATGGGGTAGAAAAAGTTATTCCATATAAATGAACACAAAGAGAGAGCAGGAGTACCTATTCTTACATCAGGCAAAACAAACTTTAAAGCAATAGCAGTTAAAAAGGACAAAGAGGGACATTATATAATGATAAAAGGACTAGACCAACAGATAAATGTGACATATATATGCACCTAACACTAGAGCTTCCAAATTTATAAAACAATTACTACTACACCTAAGACATGAGATAGACAGCAACACAATAATAGTGGGGGACTTCAATACCCCACCCACAGCGCTAGACAGGTCATCAAGACAGAAAGTCACCAAAGAAACAATAGATTTAAACTGTACCCTAGGACAAATGGACTTAACAAATATTTACAGAATATTCTATCCAATAATTGTAGAATATACATTTTATTCATCAGCACATGGAAAACTCTCCGAGTTAGATCATATGATAGGCCACAAAACAAGTCTCAACAAATTTAAGAAAATAGAAATTATATCAGCTACTCTCTCAGACCACAGTGGAATAAAATTGGAGATCAACTCTAAAAGGAACCCTCAAAATAATGAAAATACATGGAAATTAAATATGTTGCCCCTGAATGATCCTTGGGTCAACAATGAAATCAAGATGAAATTAAAATTTCTTTCAATTGAATGATCATAGTAATACAACCTATCAAAACCTCTGAGATACAGCAAAGGTGGTGCTAAGAAGAAAGGTCATAGCATTAAATGCCTATTTCATAAAGTCGGAAAGAGCCCAAATAGACAATCTAAAATCATACATCATGGAGCTAGAGAAATAACAACAAATCAAACCAAAACCCATCAAAAGAAAAGAAATAACCAAGATCAGAGCAGAACTAAATGAATTGAAACAAGAAATACAAAAGATAAATGAAACAAAAGGCTGGTTTTTTGAAAAGAAAAATAAAATTGATAGACCATTAGTGAGATTAAGCAAAAAAAAAAAAAAAAAATCCAAATAAGCTCAATTAGAAATGAAATAGGAGATATTACAACAGATACCACAGAAATACAAAAACATAATTCAAGATTACTATGAACACCTTTACACACATAAATTAGAAAACCTAGAGGAGATGGATAAACTCCTGGAAAGATACAACCCTCCAAGATTAAACCAGGAAGAAATAGAAACTCTGAACACATCAATAACAAGCAGCAAGATTGAAATAGTAATAAAAAAAATTGCTGACAAAAAAAAGTTCAGGACCAGATAGATTCACAGCTGAATTTTATCTGATATTCAAAGAAGAATTGATGCCAATCCTACTGATACTATTCTACAAGACAGAGAAAGAGGGAATCCTCCCTAAATAATTCTGTGAAGCCAGATCACCCTAATATCCAAACCAGGAAATGACACAATAAAAAAAAGAAAACTATAGACCAATATCCCTGATGAATATAGATGCAAAAATTCTTAATGAAATACTAGTTAACCAAATCCAACAGCATATCAAAAACATAATCCACCATGGTCAAGTGGGTTCATACCAGGGATGCAAAGATGTTTCAACATCTCAAGTCAATAAATGTGATACACCACATCAAGAGAAGTAAAAACAAAAATCACATGATCATCTGAACAGACACAGAAAAGGCATTTGACAAAATTCAGCATCACTTTATGATTAAAACCCTCAGCAAAATTGGCATAGAAGGGTCATACCTTAATGTAATAAAAGCCATCTATGACAAACCCACAGCCAACATTATACTGAATGGGAAAAAGTTGAAAGAATTCCCCCTGAAAACTGGAACAAGACAAAGATGCCCACTCTCACCACTCCTCTTTAACATAGTACTGGAAGTCCTAGCCAGAGCAATCAGACAAGAGAAAGAAATAAAGGGCATCCAAATCGGTAAAAAGGAAGTCAAACAGTCACTGTTTGCTGATTATATGATTGTATACCTAGAAAAGCTGAAATATTCCTCCAAAAATTCCTGAAATTGACAAGTGAATTCAGCAAAGTTTCAGGATACAAAATTAATGTACATAAGTCAGTAGCTCTGCTATATACCAACAACAACCAAGCTGAGAATCAAATCAAGAGCTAAATCCCTTTTACAATAGCTGCACAAAAGTAAAATACTTAGGAATAATCCTAACCAAGGAGGTGAAAGACCTGTACAGGGAAAACAACAAAACACTGCTGAAGAACTCGTAGATGACAAAAACAAATGAAAGCACATCCCATGCTCATGGATGGGCAGAAGCAATATTGTGAAAATGATCATAATAACCATACTGCCAAAAGCAATCTACAAATTCAATGCAATTCCCATCAAAATACCAATATAATTCTTCATAGAACTAGAAAAAACAATCCTAAAATTCATATGGAACCAAAAAAGAGCCTGCATAGCCAAAGTAAGGCTAAGAAAAAAGAACATAAGAAAAAAGAACATAGGAAAAAAGAACAAATCTGAAGGCATCACATTACCTGACTTTATACTTTAAGGCCATAGCCACCAAAACAGCATGGTACTTATATGAAGATAGGCACATAGATTAATGGAACAAAATGAAGAACCCAGAAATAAAGCCAAATACTTACAGCCAACTGATTGTTGACAAAGCAAACAAAAGCATAAAGTTGGGAAAGGACACCCTATTCAACAAATGGTGCTGGGATAATTGACAAACCATATGTAGAATAACGAAACTGGATCCTCATCTCTCATTTTATACAGAAATGAACTCAAGATAAATCTAGGACTTAAATCTAAGATTTGAAACTATAAAAATTCTAGAAGGTAACATTGGAAAACCTCTTGTAGATATTGGCTTAGGCAAAGACTTCATGACTGAGAACCCAAAAGCAAATGCAACAAAAACAAAGATAAATAGGTGGGACTTAATTAAAGTAAAATGCTTTTACACAGCAAAAGAAATAATCAACAGAGTTAACAGACAATCCAAAGAGTAGGAGAAAATCTTCATAATCTATATCTTTGACAAAGGACTAATATCCAGAATCTACAAGAAAATCAGTAAGGAAAAAAACAAACAATCCTTTCAAAAAGTGGGCAAAGGACTTTTTTGCAAATTGCAAAAATTGTGAATTTGCAATTGTAGAACTATGGAACCAGCGAAATTCCCATCAATCAGCGAGTGGACAAAGAAAATGTGGTGTATATATATACACACACACACACACACACACACACACACACGTTTGTATATATGTATATATGTGTGTATGTATATACACATATATGTATATGTGTATACACATATATGTATGTGTATATGTGTATACACATATATGTATGTGTATATATGTGTGTATATATATGTGTATATATATATAAATACATATCATGGTATACTGCTCAGCCATAGAAAGGAATGAAATAATGGCATTTGCAGCAACCTGGATGGAATTGGAGATCGTTATTCTAAGTGAAATAACTTACGAATAGAGAACCCAACATTGTATATTCTCACGCGTAAGTGGGAGCTAAGCTATGAGGATGCAAAGGCATAAAAATGATACAATCGACTTTGGGGACTTGGCGGAAAGGATGTGAGGGGGGTGAGAGATAAAAGACTACACATTGGTACAGTGTACTCTGCTTGAGTGATGGGTGAACCAAAATCTCAGAAATCACCATGAAATAATTTATTCATGTAATCAAACACTACCTGTTTCCCAAAAACTTATTGAAATAAAGATAATAAAAAAGTTTTTATTTTACATTTAAATATACTTTTCTGTAGTATAAATTTATTAGCCCTAGATTTATAACTATATAGAAAAGTCTAACACTTTAAATTTTAAAACCCATTATGTTTCCCATTCTTTTTCTTGAACTCTTGAGTATTACATTAGATATTTGCCTATTTGTCACTATCACTCATTAAAGTGGTTCACAGAAGAAAACAAAAAAATATTTTTTATTTTGTCTTATTAAAAAACAGAGACCAAGTTAATCAATGCTAAAGTGTTTTTGAATTCTGAATTTCTGAAATATTTCCCTTCCTTGAGTACATCTAAAATTTGAGCAGGATTTTTTGATTCATTCATACATAGGGCAGTATTTCTAAATCGGAATATTATATAATGATTGGCAAACTGATTTTAATGAAGCTTAAAATTTATAAATGATCACAAGATAACACATTTTATTCTGAGAATCAGTTTCAATGGCATTTCTATAGACTTTTCTACTTAAAGAAAATATGAAAAGGAAGTCAAATCTCTGTACACGTTAATATTTTCACATTTAATACAAAAATTAGAAGAATAAAAACTAATTTTTATCTGGTTATTGGGTCAGAGTAAAGTATGATTTTTAATTATCTAACTTCTACTATTGCTAATTAATTGTATGTGGCAATTTTCCAACTTGCTTTACAGCTCTTATTTTAAAGTTTAACTATCTTCCCAGTGAAAAAGCTGTGAGGACAGACAAGATTTCTGAGAGTTTTACACTTTGTGTATTTTTGACATTGTGGAAGGTTATGTTACACCAATGACTAAATTTCTTCTTTGCTAACTATATACCTAATCTGTTCTAAAAAATGGATGTTGAAATATTTTCTCAGTGATACATTCCCAAGAACATATGGAATGAAAGGCATCAGCTAAATAGAAATCACCATACCCTATTCTTTGGAAGAGGTATCGTAAGTTTTGCTAGCAAAGATATTAAAATGGTCTGTTCAAGGGAAATTATAAAAGAAAATGATTTCATATAAAAGTTGAATGATGACAACATAAACTATCTTAAATATGTATGATGAAAAGTTATTGATAGTATATTATACAGCTTACTTATTAAGTTTATTTAGATAAATATGCATTAAAAAAGCAATAAACTGTTTTCTATTTGTGAATTTTATTGTGACATTATTGAAACCTATTATCTCTCTTTATACTTACCATGTAAATTACATTTTATGTAATTTAAAATATATGACATGGCATTTAATTATTTAAAAGAAGAACCAAACTATTTCTGGTAATGGAAAATTATGATTGAATTGTCAAATAATTATACAACAGTTGAGGACTCATAAACAGCTGAAAAGTTTTCCAATATGATTAGAAATTTGAAAAAAGTTGAATTTTCCTGACAGTTAGTGATGTTGAACACCTCTTCATGTGTTTCTTCTTCTTCTTTTTTTGAAACATATTCTTTGGAGAAATGTCTGCTTATATCCTTTGCTCATTTTTAAATTGGTTTTTTGTTTGGTTTCATCTGCTATTGAGTTGTAGAAGTTCCTTGTATATTTTTGCCATTAACCTCTTATCAGATGTGATTTGTAAATATTTTCTCCCATTCCATGAATTGTTTTATGCCTCTGTTGTTTCCTTTGCTGTGTAGAAACTTAAATTTGATGGAGTCCCACTTGTATATTTTTGTTTTTGTTGCTTGTATTTTTGGTGTCGTATCCAATAAATCATTTCCTAGACCAATGTCAGGATGCTTTTCCCCTGTGATTTTTTTTCCTAGAGTTTTACAGTTCTAAATCTTACATAAAACAAGGAGATATCACTTCACATCTATTATGGTGGTGATTGTAAAAAAAAGATAACAAATGTTGGCGAGGATGTGGAGAAATCGATGTTATTGTACATTATTTGTGAGAAGGTAAAATGATGCAGTTGCTATGAAAAATAGTATAAAAGTTCCTCAAAAAATTAAAAAATAGAACTAGCACATCATCCAATAATGCCACTTATTGGAATGTATCTAAAATAATTAAAATCTGGATCTTGAAGAGACATCTGCGCTCTAATGTTTGTGGAAGTTTTATTCGCAATAGCCAATATACAGAAACAACTCAAATATCTATTGATAGATGAATGGATAAACAAAATGTGACATATATATTATTCAGCCTTAAAAAAGAAAGAAATTCTGGCCAGTTGTGGTGGCTCATGACTGTAATCCCAGCACTTTGGGAGGCTGGGGCTGGCGGATCGCCTGAGGTCAGGAGTTCAAGACCAGCTTGAGGTCAGGAGTTTGAGACCAACCCCATCTCTACTAAAAATACAAAAATTGGCCAGGTGTGTTGGCGCATACCTGTAGTCCCAGCTACTTGGGAAGATCACTTGATCCTGGGAGGTGGAGGTTGGTGTGAGCTGAGATGGCGCCACTGCACTACAGCCTGGGTGACAGAGCGAGACTCCGTCTCAAATAAATAAATTAATTAAATAGGAAATTCTGCCATATACAACAGCATAGATGAACTTGGAAAACATTATGCTATGTAGAATAAGCCAGTCACAAAGGACAATTTATGATTCACTTATATGAGTTATCCAAAAAAGTCAAACTCATAGAAACAGAATTGAATGGAGGTTTCTAGGGGCAGAGGGAGGGAGAAATGGAAATTGCTATTTAATGGGTATGCAGTTTTAGTTGTACAAGATAAGTAAGTTCTACAGATCTGTCACAACTTTGTTCCTATAATTAACAATATTGTATTGAATACTTAAAACTTTGTTAAGAGGGTATATCTCATATTAATGTTAAGAAACTATAAAAAATAGATATATTTTTAAAAAGGAAATTTGAAAGAGAGTTGACACGATCATTAAAATGTCACAAATTTGGGTAATTTCTCATAACTTTCATATCACATAATTCGAGTGTGTTAATTTGAACATTCTTTACCCAGGGTCTTAATAGTTAATATAAAAATAATTATGTGCTAAAAAGTAATTGAAAATAATAAATAACACATTTAAGGAGGTCGATTTAATTTTCATAGACTTTAACACTTCGATGTGCACTAAAATCAGTAAGAATGACACAGCCACCCATTTCCCAAACTCATTTTGTCATGGAAAGCTATGGAACAAGATATCTTTTGGGAATGTCATTCTATTGCAGTGCTTTCAAACTATCTGGGGTAAAGGATTAAAAACATCTACTTTATGTAGGCTAATACTTTTATAAATATAATAAAAATTATTATAAAAATAAAATAAATACATACAAAACATGGCCATCTAATTTTATAATCAGACCTAAAAACACATACATTTAATATGTCTAGATACTAGTAAGTATTCCTATAGACTTACTCTTTTCAATTTTTCTTCCACCCTCTCCCTCCTGTTATTTTTTCCTTCTTCCTTTTTATCCTTTAATAATGATCCATTATTCAAACAACATTTATTTAAACTATATAAGAAGGAAAGTTGATATAAAATTTTGTACCAGATATAGATACTGTGGGAAATACAAAATAAGGATATAGTATATGTTCTCCTGTTAGGGAGATGGTATGTACATAAGTAATTTGTAATATAAGTGCAATAATGCCACAAGAGAATATCATAGTTTGCTACAGGAATTCAGTAGTCACTCTCTTTTAGTGTTAAAAAATGATTGTCATATTTGTTTTAGTTTCCATGTATTTGTAGATTTATGCTCTTAGTAGTTATACAGCAAGTCTAATGCTTCCGCAATTCAGCCAGCTTGTATATATCTGAAAACAGCTATCATTTCCACGCAACATCTACTCTTTTTAACACTTAAAATCACCAGTTCCAGCAGCTATTCGTCTGGCAATGACATCATTCTATATTACTCAAACAAGTTCTTTCATTTATTTCACAAGTATGTTGTACTGACTATAATATAAAATGAAGCTTATTAAGTTACCTTGTCATTTATGTAAAATCAAATGACATAGATGACCTTCAGCAGCTAACTACCTTCAGGTCATAGGACTGGGAAGATTGTTTTGTATGTTTGATAAGGCTGTTTAGAAGCTTATAAATTTTCCTAATCTTTTCAAACAAACAACTTTTGGTTTAATTGATTTTTCTCTATTGATTTTCTCTATTTCACTGATTTCTGCTTCTGTTTTTATTACTTCCTTCTACCTGTTTATTTTTTGTATAAATTGCTCTTTTTCTAGGTTCTCAAGGTAGTTGGTGAGATCATTGATTTTTAGCTTTCTTATTTTTTAATGTAAGTATTGAGTGCTATAAATTTCTCTCTAAGCACTACTTTATTTGTTCACACGCACTTTGATATGTTGCATTTTCATGTTAATACATTGGTATATGAATTTATTTGGAGGTGTGTTAAGTTCCAAATACTTATGTATTTTCCACATATATTTCTGACATTAATATATAGTTTAATTCAATTGCTGTCAGGTAACATTATAATTTGAAATTTATTGAGAGTCATTTTATGGCTCAGGATACAGTTTATCTTTGCGTATGATACCTGTGCATGAGAGAGCAATATATATTCTACTATAAATGACACTTAGGTCTAGTTTGTTGGTAGAGTTTTTGAATAAGATCTCTATATCCTTAATATTTTTTTAAATTTCTCAATTACTCGGAGAAGAGTGCTGAAATATCCAACTATGATACTGAATTTCTGGAGTTTTCCTTTCAGTAATAGTAACTTTTTAATTTACATTTCTAAAGCTCTGTTATTATATACATTCATTTTAATAATTTTTGTATGTTTTTAATGAAATAATGATTTTGTCATTATTGTAGCTTCCTCTTAATTACTGGTAAAACTCTTTACCTTGAAGTTTACTTCTTCTGATATGTAGTAGAGCTACTCAAGTATTCCTGTAATTAGTGTTTGTTATGTAGACTTTTAAATATTTTCTTTAAACCTTTATTTTTATATTTAAGATAAATTACTTGGTTAGCAATATCTTTCTACTAATTATAGTGTTTAGACCATTTACATTTAATATAATTACTGATGTGGTTAATTTAAAATCTACTATTTTGCTACTTATTTTCTATTTTGTTCCCCTTTTTTCTCTTTGTCTTTTCTGATAAATTTAATTTTTTTTAGGGTTACATTTTATCTTCAGTTTAAATCTTTTTTTTGTTTTGTATGTTTGATAAGGCTGTTTAGAAGCTTATCAATTTTACTAATCTTTTCAAACAACTTTTGGTTCAATTGATTTTTCTCTTGATTTTCTCTATTTCACTGATTTCTGCTTGTTTTTATTACTTCCTTCTGTTTACTTTTTGTATAAATTGTATAAATTGCTCATCTTTTCCTAGGTTCTCAAGGTAGTTGGTGAGATCATTGTTTTTATTCATAGATGTTTTATTTGTATCTCATTTGTTTATGTTGTTTATGTTGATTATGTACTTGAGTATATTTATAAAATTTATATTAGCAGTCTTGAAGTTGTTATCTGCTAATTTCATAATTTGTCATTTATGCTTTTTTATAGATGTTGTCCTTTAGTAACACACACATCATATTTCCTTTCCTCTTTGCATGTTTGTTACATTTTGACTGAATGTCAGATATTGTCAAATTTTTGTAGCTGAGTACTGGATTTTTTATATTCTTTTAAAGAAGTGTGGATTTGATTCTGGGAGGATTTTAAGTTATTTCAGAATCAATGTATTTTTGAAGCTTGATAAATTAATTTTAAGGTTTTTGAAATATGAGTCCAGATTAGCCATTGCTCAGACTCTAGCCTCATTACTAAGGTGTGACTCTTTATGCAGTGTTATATTTTGTCTTTTATTTTGATGTCTCTCTGTTCTATCTAATGAGACTCAAACTACTCTTAGAGATATGTGAGCTGTGGAGGCTTTTTAGTCTATTTATTATTCCAAATGTGGGGAGTTTTAAACCAGGCATGCACAGTTCATCACTCATCTAAAGACCTATCTGATTTTGTATTCTGATGCAAATTCTAGCCACCTTAGACTCTCTAAATGCCAATACATGTATCCTCTATTCAATGAGACTCCAGGTTCTAGGTTCCTACTATCTGCAATGCAGCAATAAAATTGACTCAAGGATGTAGTTGGTGAAATCACAAGGCTCATCTCATTCTATTTGATAAAATACTACTCAACAAAATGAACAAACTACTGATACACGCAATAATGGATGGATTTCAATGCATTTTGCTAAGGGTAAAAAAAAGCTAATCTCAAAAGGTCACATGCTATATGATTCAATTGATAAAATATTCTTGAAATGACAAAATTATAGAGATGGAAGAAAGATTAGTGGTTTCCAAGAAGTAAGGATGGTGGTTATTAGGTTGGTGTAGTTATAATGGAACCACATGAGGGAGATCTTTCTGTTTATGGAATAGATTGGTACCTTGATTGCAGTAGTGGTTATACAAATCAATATATGTGATAAAATGGTATAAAACTATACAAATTGTAGCAATTGCAATTTCTTAGTTTGCTATTGAATTATAGTTATATAAGTTGTGTCTATTGAGGGAAATGAGATGAAGTGTACATAGGACCTCTCTGCCTTTTCTGCATCTATTGAGATAATCATGTGGTTTTTGTCATTGGTTTTATGTGATGGATTATGCTTATTGATTTGTGTATGTTAAAAGAGCCTTGCATCCCAGGGATGAAGCCGACTTGATTGTGGTGAATAAGATTTTTGATGTGCTGCTGGATTCAGTTTGCCAGTATTTTATTGAGGATATTCTCATCATCATCAATGTTCATCTGGGATACTGGCCTGAAGTTTTCTTTTTTGTTGTTGTGTCTTTGCCAAGTTTTGGTATTAGGATGATGCTGACCTCATAAAATGAGTTATGGAAGAGTCTCTCCTTTTCAATTGATAGAATGGTTTTGGAAGTAATGGCATCTGCTCCTCTTTGTACCTCCCGTAGAATTCGGCTGGAGTCCAAATGTTTAAATCTTTTCTTTTGAAATTCTATCTTAAAGATTAAAAGCTATTAAAATAATAAAGTTCCTAAAATACATGGTCAAAGAAAGAAAATAATTTATAAAACACATTTTTCAACATATTTCTGGGAATTTGAGGGAAAATAAGACAAAATTACAGCAAAGTAAAGAGAGAAGTGTCAGAAATTCTTGTTCTGACAAGAAGTATGGTGTCATGTTAGGTAAATATAAAAGATTCTGTTAGAATCCCATCACTCATCTTATGAGGAACATTAAGGTGCTGCATATGACAGAAACTGTTATGAAGATAGATGGAAAGCTTTCCATTTTAAGTAAATTCATTGCTTCAGATCAAGAAAGTTCAAAAGCAACAACTTTGGTTTACTGTGATCGAGTTTAGACACACTAAACAAAATGTAAATTATATATTATAATTTATGAAAGACATGACAAGTTTTGTGAACTGAAGGAAATCTTGAATTTACAGATCCAGAAATGCCAGGTAAGAATTAGTTAGATCACGGTCACTTGTTTTATAATGGTAAAGATAGCATTTTACAAATCATCAGACAAAAAATCCATACAATTTATCTATAAAGGAATGGACCACTATAGACTTAAGTCCATAATATAGAACACCAGAAGACAATTATTCAAGATATGGTTCAATAATTTGATGTCTAAAAAATATTGTCATTTTTGTACACTGCAAAGAAAACAATCCCTAGACACATGATCATTAATTCCGTGGTACTTGGGGATGTTATTGTAGGTCATTATATTATCATGTAGAGCCAGTGTCTTTTTGGTTTCAACCTAATTCTGTAAGAGAAGAACTTGGTCTGGAGCAGCCAATTTGAAAGCAGAGGTAAAAGGAGAAGTGTTATGGAAACTATCCAGGAAAGTTGCTTAATATAGCCAATTTAACTGGAAGAACTATTGCTCTTGCATTCTCTTCTTTCTTCCAGCCTGCAAACTTTTTATTTAATGGCTACAGCTCCAGCATCCATCTTGGATTATGAGGTAATCTTGAGAATGGAAGCCAAGCCCTTGGAGGTAAAGTAGAAAGTTAAATATTTTAGTCACTGGTGGATTGCCTGCCTCTGGGTTTCCTTAATGTAAGGCAGAAATACACTATCTTATTTAAATCAATATTCTTTTGATATTTTTTTCTGTGTGTTGTCCAAACCATTTTTTACCTTGTAAAACTGTGTATAATAAATAAGTAAACAAAATTCTGTCCAGGTATATAGTTACTAAGATAAAATAAATAGTTTCACAATTGAACTATGTAAGTTGCCATGCAAACAAATAATTGTTAGGAGATGAAAGAGTCATGGAATTTCACTGATTACAATGTTAAAGCTTAATCACTAGGTAATTATATGCTAAATTTCTGCCTTGTAGAACACTGATTCAAGCATCTAATTCTTTACATTAATTTTGTTATAATTTGTCTTTTCTAGGTAGTAGTACTTTCTAAGAAATAGGAACATTTAAAAATAAATGTTGAAAGTACCACCCATAAACATTGGAAGATACTGCTTAGGAAGTTTGGCCTAAAATTCAAAAGGTTTCCCTCCAACTATGAGAAAATGAGTCATTATTAGCTGAGGGCAAACTTATTGACTTACAGCAGTTAGAGGAATCTGCCCCCCAAAATAGTAATGAAACAGGTTAGAAACATTGCTTTTAGTAATTCATTTGAAGGCTGTTATGTCTTCCTGAATATGTTTCTTACTAAGGACTTGTATAAGGACAAACATTGCTAACCTTAACCTTCAAAATGCTATAGTATGTTGGAGAAATTCTGGAGCAGGCATATTGAAAACTAATATCTACTAATCTATTAAAGTTCAACCACCAGTATTTTGAATATTGATCATTTAAAAAATTATTATTCTCTGTAAAGATGCATAACCTGAAGAGATTTATTTTGAAATGATTAGTTAAAAATTTTGTCTGAAGGACAAAAGCCAATCCTGGGTGATGGAGAATTTCAAGTTCTAAAATGTTAAAGTTCAGTGTGTTTTAAAAATACAATTGAAAGCTTTATTGAGGTCAGGAGATCGAGACCATCCTGGCTAACACAGTGAAACCCTGTCTCTACTAAGAATACAAAAAAAAAAAAAAAAAAAATTAGCCGGGCGTGGTGGTGCACGCCTGTAGTCCCAGCTACTTGGGAGGCTGAGGCAGGAGAATGGCATGAACCCAGGAGGCAGAGCTTGCAGTGAGCCAAGAACGTGCCACTGCACTCCAGTATGAGTGACAGAGCAAGACTCTGCCTCAAAAAAAAAAAAAAAAAAAAAAAAAACCACACACAATGGAAGAGAATGATAGAAATGAAGACCAATGTAATGGCATTTATTTGAAAGTATGAAATATTCAGTTTTAGAATAAGAATTGAAAAATATTTTGAATTTATACATCTGTTTGGAAAATAAGTAACTTCCTCAGATATCCTAATATATTTGGTTTATATATAGTTAAAGTATATTTACTACAGTTTACCACATTCCAGAAAGAAAAACAATATGCATTGTAACAAATAGCACATTGCTGCTAAAAGTACCTTAATTTTAAATTTATTTGAATTATTGGTGTTTTTATGGGGATGCCTTGAGGAGTCAAATAAAAATCTAAAATTGACAGGTATATACACGTATATACATATATATACGTGTATATACGTGTATATACCTGTCAATTTTATATATATGTATCTATTCTTAACAATTTTTTTTCTGAAGGGACAATGTTTAAAATTGTAGCATTACCACATTTTTAGCACAATCTTTTGACAGTCTCAAATAACTATTATAGTTACCAAAAAATACTTTTCTCATATTTACTGTTTACAAAAAGAATGAGTATATAGAAACTAATTAATATGATGCCAGTCATTTAATCTAAGTAATTGAAGAAATGACAGAAATAATGCTTCCTAATTTTAAAAAAAGTCTACTGATAAGGGATTTTATGATTTTTTTTAGGTTTGTGAAAATTATTCTTCAAAATACTCTTCCATACTTCTAGTACTCAGAGCAATGACTGAGGGAGTATGGAGGAGTAAAAGAAAAAGAAGCTGTGGAAATATATGCTTTAAGCACTATTTTAAGATTGAAAATTTGAACTCCAGTATCTTTCTGTTTATCTCAGAATATCTAGTGATTTTATGGTCTGCGTTTTTCTCTTTTTTTAGTACATTAGTAGGAATTACCAAAAATAACCCTATGTAATTTCTACTGTCTAACATTAATTGTGTGAGGAAAGTATGATGGGGCAAGAGGCAGTTCATAGCACCTCAATGGTAGAAATGGTGGAGGTCATCCACTCTAAATTCTTTAATTTGTGGAATATAAAACTGATTGGTAGAGATTACTAGCATGGAAGAACTAGTACTCAATTGTTGAGCTAAACCTAGCCTCTAATGCTCCCAATTGTTTCTTATCTAATGTTCTTACTAGAACTTTTTTTTTCAATTATTTCTACTTACTTTCAGACTGCCCTTACCTAGCTGGTTAGTTTCATTTCACTTTAAATGACTATTTTTTTCTTTGCTAGTAAGATTAAAATCTAAATTTTCTTATTTCAGAATGTTATTTACAAATATATTATATAAAATATTTATGTAAAATGCATTTAAATAATATTATTTATTATGCCTATCAGTTTCTCAGAATTGATTTAGAAAAATATTAAATATTGTTTTGACAAAAAGAAAAAAAATGAATGAAGGGGCCCACCCTTGTGTCTTAAAACTTGGATAAATAAATCTAAAATACATGATACATGGTAATGTGCTTATTTCCATGAGTATATATGAGATTGTTTTCCCATAATTTTTCCTTTTTTTGTAACATGCTTTTTCCGTATGTCTAACCCTGACATCCTCAAAGCTATCCCTGGAGCCTCTATATATCTCATGACCCATATCTCTGGTTTCCTGGCCATAGTCAATGGCACCACGGGTGGCTATGTGAACTAAAATGGGCCAAGGAAATCCTCCCTTGGAGCTTATACAATTAAGAATCACAAAAAAAGCATTAATACTAACTCTCACCAGTTAGCAAAGCCATAGGATTTCATAAATTCAGGGGCCATGTTTTGTGTCTTGAAAAGTGGAGAAGGTCGGGAATGTAAAATGATGTCTGAAACCAGAAAACAAAAATTAAAACAAATGCTCTCTATATAAAATAAAATTAAATTAAAAAGGATGAGAGGATGAAAGAGCCCTGGGAACATTACC
The DNA here is from genome assembly GCF_028885625.2 of Pongo pygmaeus. Taxonomy (NCBI): domain Eukaryota; kingdom Metazoa; phylum Chordata; class Mammalia; order Primates; family Hominidae; genus Pongo; species Pongo pygmaeus. The sequence goes on along the minus strand of NC_072378.2, from coordinate 67,803,892 downwards.
TGGTTGCTTAGGTCTAGTTGTCCCTAAGTGCCAGTCACATCCCCATTCTTCACAAAGATTTGCTATTTAAACTTACTGGTCTCTTCATGTCTTTTGCCCACTTTTTGTTGAGTTTTTTTTTCTTGCTAATTTGTTTGAGTTCGTTGTAGATTCTGGATATTAGTCTTTTGTCAGATGTATAGATTGTGAAAATTTTCTCCCACTCTGTGGGTTGTTTGTTTACTCTGTTGACTGTTCCTTTTTAGCCATGCAAAACTTTTTAGTTTAATTAAATATAAAAATGGACAACAAACATATGAAAAAAATGATCAACATCACTAATCAGAGAAATGCAAATCAAAACCACAATGTGATACCACCTTACTTCCACAAGAATGGCCATAATCAAAACAAATGAAAAAATAATAGATGTTGGTGTGGATGAGGTGAAAAGGGAACACTTCAACACAGCTAGTAGGAATGTAAACTAGTACAATCATTATGGAAAACAGTGTGCAGATTCCTTAAAGAACTAAAAGTAGAGGTGTCATTTGATCCAGCAATCTCACTACTGGGTATCTACCCAGAGGAAAAGAAGTCATTTTCCTGAAAAGATACTTGCACATGCATGTTTGCAGCAACACCATTTGCAATTGCAAAAATGTGGAACCAACCCAAATGCCCATCAATGAACAAGTGGATAAAGAAAATGTGATATATTTATATGATGGAATGCTAGTCAGCCATAAAAATAAATGAATTAATGGCATTTGCAGCAACCTGGGTGGGCCTGAAGACTATTATTCTAAGTGAAGTAACTCAGGAATGGAAAATCAAACATCATATTTTCTTACTCATAAGTGGAAGCTAAGCCACAAGGAGGCAAAGGCATAAGAATGACACAATGGACACAGTGGAGACTCTGGGGGAAAAGGTAAGAAGGGGGTGAGGGATAAAAGACTACAAATATGGTGCAGTATGCTGCTCAGGTAATGGGTGCACCAAAATTTCACAAATCACCACTAAATAACTTATTCATGTAACCAAATAACACCTGTTCTCTAGAAACCTATGGAAATAAAAAATTAATTGAAAAAAACTTACTGGTGTTTCAGGAGTCACTATCTTTCCTGTTTTCAATTAAGTCTCTGTCATCTGAGAAAAAGTATCTGAGTGATGTAGAATTTGGGGAGGCAGTGAGTACTCCAGCAGCTGGATGAAAAGTCAGTAGTCTTTATTTGAAGGAGCAAAGTAGTTTGTTAAATAAGACATGGGCATAGGTCTTGAGCTCTAAGAGATAGCTAGATATAAGAAAATTGAGAAAATGTAAATATATTACAGCCCTCAGCAAAGGGTTTTAAGATTGAGATAATTTATCACACCCTCTGAAAAGTTATACAGAACAACACAAGTATATAGATCTTTTTCTCAAATTAACATTATTGAGGTATAATTTACATGTTATAAAACTGCCTATTTTAAGTGTGCATTTCAATGAGTTTTGACTGATACATACATCTCTACTATGCTCAAAATGTAGAATATTTCCATTGTTCCCCTAAATATTCTCCTATATTTTTGTAGCTAAATTCCCCTACTTTTAATTCTCAGGCAAAAACTAATCTGCTTTTTGTCATTATAGATTAATTTTTGCCTGATCTAGAATTTTTTATAAGTAGAATCATGCAGTAAACATTTTTGTATCCAGGTTCCTTTTCACACTGTAATGTTTCTGAGATTCATCTATGTGGTTGCTTCTAGTATTAATTCATACTTTTTGAAAAATATCACAAATTGTTTAGTATTCATATGTTTATGAACTCCTGGGGTGTTTCTAATTTGGGACTATTAGAATAAAGTTATAAATATTCTTTCACGAGTTGTTTTCTTTCTTTAAATTTGATTTTTCTAGTATTATGGAAGTTATCAAACATGCAGAAAAGCAGAAATTTTACAATGAGTCCCCATGCAACCACTGAGTATTCTACTATTACCATTTTACTATAATTGGTTTGTCACTTTTTGTCTATTTTTATTTCTCAATCCATTTTATTTTTATGAATTTCAAAGTTAGCTAGAAATATTAGTAATTGTCACCATAAATATTTAGCATATATATCATTAAGCACAGCTTAATGTATACTTGCTCTTCTCGTTTTTCTTCTAGGGTAAATTTTATGTAAAGTAAAATGCATAAATAAAGTGTACCTTCTTGGTTTTAACATATTTATATAGTAACCCAAACCTGTACTAATATCTGGAACATTAGTAGCACCCAAACAGTTATCCCATGCTCCCAAACTGTGCCCCTACCACCAAAAGGCTAAAATTTAAAAAATATTTTTTTCACCTTAGACACATTCCACTAGTTCAAAAAATTTAAATGAGTGTAACCATATAATATAGACGTACAGGGCATATTTATTCAGCATGTTTTTGATATTTATCCATGTTGTATATATCAGTAGTTTATTCCTTTTTATTACCAAATACCATTCTATTGTATGGCTGTACCACAGCATCTTTATACATTCTTGTATTAATGACACATTACCTGTTTCCAGTTTTGGGCTGTTGTAAACACTTACTGTACATGTATTTTTGTGGACATACGTTTTTATTAGGCTCAATTATCTGTAGGTAAAATTTCTGATCTAGAGTATGTGCTATTTAGCTTTATTACAAATGGGCACATCTTTTTCCTCAGTGGTTGTACCTTTTTACCACCAACATTTTTGAGTCTGGTTACTACGCTTCCTTGCCAACACTTGGTATTGCTCATTCTTTAAATTTTACCACTTTGATAACAATTAAGTATTCCTGATCTATTCTTTTTTTGAAAAAGTAAATTTTTTTTAGAGCAGTTTTAGGATCAAAGCAAAATTCAACAAATTTAGCCGAAGGCATATAGCATTCCCATATATGCCCATAACCCCACACAGGCAGAGCCTCCACCATTATCAGCATACCCATCAGGGTGATACATTTGCTACCACTGATGAGCCCACGTTGACACATTATCATCACCCAAAGTCATAGTTTACATCAGCATTCACTTTTGGTGTTGTACATTCTTTTGAACAAACGCATAATGAAATACAACCACCATGGTAGTTTCATACAGAACAGTTTTAGTGCCCTAAGAATCTTCTGCACTCTGCTTGTTTATCTCCCTTTCCTTGCTAACCACTGACAATCACTGATTTTTTTACTGTTTCCGTAAGTCTGTCTCCAGAATGTCATACTGGAGGACAACATTGTCATGATGTCAGTTATTTCCAAGTTGATTAGTAGATTCAGTGCAATCCCAAACAAAATCCCAGCAATCTAGTTTTTGGATATTGATAAATTTATTTTAAAGTTTATACCAAGAGGCAAAAGATCCAGAATAGCCAACACGATACTGAAGGAGAAGAACAAAATTTGAGGACTGACACTACCTGACTTCAAGAATTACTATTAAGCTGTTGTGATCAAGAAAATGTGGTATTAGTGAAAGAATAAATAGATCAATGGAACAGAGTAGAGTTAATAAATAGACTTACTTTGATAAAGATCAGTTGACTTTTATCAGTTGTCAAAGATAAAGATCAGTTGTCAAAGTCAACTGATCTTTGACAAAGTAGCAAGGACAATACAATGAAGAAAAGATAGCCTTTTGAAACAATGGTTCTGGAACAACTAGACATTAATATGGAAAAAAAAAAAGAATCTGGACACAGACCTTACACGCTTCACAAAATTTATTACAATGGATCACAGACCTAAATGTACAACATAAAACTATAAAACTCCTAGAAGATAACATAAAAGAAAATCAAGGTGACCTTGGGTTTGGCAATGACATTTAGATACACCAAAGGCGCAATCCATTAAAGAAATATATATATATATATGTATTTTTGAGACAGAGTCTCACTCTGTTACCCAGGCTGGAGTGCAGTGGCCTGATCTCAGCTCACTGAAACCTCAGCCTCCTGGGTTCAAACGATTCTCCCTCCTAGGCTTCCTGAGTGGCTGGGATTACAGGCATGTGTCACCATGCCCAGCTCATTTTAATAGAGATGGGGTTTCACCACATTGGCCAGGCTGGTCTTAATCTCCTAACTTCAGGGGATCTGCCTGCCTAGGCCTCCTAAAGTGCTGAGATTACAGGCGTGAGCCACCTCGCCTGGCCCATTAAACAAAGAATTGATAAGCTAGACTTCACTAAAATTTTCAAAATTCTGCTCAAGCAAAGACACTGTCAAAATAATGAAAAGACAAGCCACAGACTTAAAAAAAATTGCAAAAGCTACATCTAATAAAGAATTGTCATCTAAAATATAAAAATAACTCTCAAAACTCTGCAATAAGAATACAAACAACTTAATTAAAAACTGGACCAAAGAGCTTAACAGATACCTCATTACAAATATACAGATGGCAAAAAAAAAAAATAAAAATGTTCCAAATTTGGTCTTTATCTAATTTCTTTTTGTCTATTTCTACTCATTACATTTTATATTAATTTTAGAACTAGTTTTGCATTATCTACAAACATTATCTACAAACAATTCGTTTGAGAATAATTTAATTCTTCAAATTATGGAGTCTTAAGAATCCATAATCATGATATCTCTCTCGTCTTCCTTTTTTGTTTGTTTACAGCTGTACTAATTTTATTGCATGCATTTAAGGTATACAATGATGTATTTTTAAACTTTTTTAAAAAATTTCCACAGGTTACTGGGGAAGAGGTGTTGTTTGGTTTCATGAATATGTTCTTTAGTGGCAATTTGTGAGATTTTGGTGCACCTATCACCCCAGCAGCGTACTTCACACTATTTGTAGTCTTTTATCCCTCACCCCCTTCCCAGCCTTTACCCCTGAGTCTCCAAAGTCCATTGTGTCATTCTTAATGCCTTTTCCTCCTCATGGCTTAGCTCCCACTTAAGAGTGAGAAAATATGATGTTTGGTTTTCCATTCCTCAGTTACTTCACTTAGAATAATAGTCTCCAATCCCACCCAAGTTGCTGCAAATGCCACTAGTTCATTTTTTTACGGCTGACTAGTATTCCATCATATAAATATACCACATTTTCATTATCCAGTCATTGATTGGTGGGCATTTAGGTTGGTTCCACATTTTTGCAATTGCAAATTGTGCTGCTATGAACATGCGTGTGCAAGTATCTTTTTAGGAAAATGACTTATTTTCCTCTGGGTAGATACCCAGTAGTGGGATTGCTGGATCGAATGGTAGTTCTACTTTTAGTTATTTAAGGAATTTCCACACTGTTTTCCATAGTGATTTTACTAGTTTACATTCCCACCAGCAGTGTTGAAGTGTTCCCTTTTCACTGCATCCATGCCAATATCTATTACTTATTTGTTTGTTTATGGCCATTCTTGTGGAAGTAAGGCAGTATCACATTGTGGTTTCAATTTGCATTTCTCTGATCCTTACTGATGCTGAGCATTTTTTCATATGTTTATTAGTCATCTGTATATTTAATTAAACTCACAAGCTTTTGCATGGCGAAAGGAACAGTCAACAAATATATATTCCCCCCAAAATGTGGTATATTTATATGATGGAATACTACTCATATATTCCCCCAAATATGTTTTCCAAACTTTTAGAGTTCTCTATTTCTTCAGGAACACTGATTATTCTTACGTTTAGTCGTTTAACATAATCCCAGACTTTCTGGAGGCTTTGTTCATATTTTCTTATTCTTTTTTATTTGTCATTGTTGGATTAATTCAAAGACCTTGTCTTTGAGCTCTGAAGTTCTTTTTTCTACCTGATGAATTATATTGCTGAGACCTTCCAAAGCATTTTGCATTTCTCTAAGTGTCTCCATTTTTCCCTAAGGTTTTGATTGTTTTCTATTTGTGCTATTTTTTTGAATATTTCTGCCCTCACTTGTTGTATCCTTGTTTTGATTTCTTTACACTGGGCTTCACCTTTCTCTGGTGCCTCTCTGGTTAGCTTAGTAATTAACCTCCTGAATTCTCTGTCAGGTAAATCAGTGATTTCTTGTTGGTTTGGGTCCATTGCTGGTGAGCTAGTGTGATTTATTGGGGGTGTTAAAGAACTTATTTTGTCATATTACCAGAGTTGGTTTTCTTGTTTCTTCTCATTTGTGTAGGCTCTGTCAGAGGGAAGGTCTAGGGCTGAAGGCTATTGTTCAGATTCTTTTGTCTCACTCGGCGTTCCCTTGATGCAGTACTCTCCCGCTTTTCCTACGGATGTGGCTTCCTGTGAGCGGACCTGAAGTGATTGTTATCTCTCTTCTGGATTTAGCCACCTAGCAAGTCTACTAGGCTCCGGGCTGGTACTGAGGGTTGCCTGCACAGGGTTATATGATGTGAACCTTCTGTGAGTCTCTCAGTCATGAATACCAGCACCTGTTTTAGTGGAGGTGGTAGGGAGGTGAAATGGACTCTGCAAGGGTTCTTAGCTTTGGTGGCTTAATGCACTATTTTTGTGCTTGTTGGCCTCCTGCCAGGAGGTGGTGCTTTCCAGAGAGCAACAGCTGTGGTAGTATGGGGAGTAACCGACAGTGGGTGGGGCCCTAAAACTCGAGTATATGCCCTTTGTTTTCAGTTACCAGGGTGGGTAGGGAAGGCCCATTAGGTGGGGGCAGGACTAGAAGTGTCTAAGCTCAGACTCTCCTTGGGCAGGTCTTGCTGCAGCTGCTGTGGGAGATAAGCATGAGATTCCCAGGTCAATGGAGTTATATTCCTGGAAGGATTATAACTAACTTTACTGTGTCATGCAGGTTGTCAGGGAAGTGGGGGAAAGCTGGTGGTCACAGCTTTATTTCCAGCTCCCACCCAATCTGAAGGGCCAGTCTCACTCCCACTGTGTCCCACCCCTAACAGCACCAATTCTGTTTCCAGGCAGTGGGCAAGCAGGGCTGAGAACTTGCTCCAGGCTACCTGCCACCCAGCTGGGAAAGCAAATATGGCTTTCCTTCTACCCCCACCGGTGGAGTCTGCACACCAGATTCACGCCCTCCCCCGAGTTCTGGCCAGGAGGCTTCTTGATCAGTTCAAATTGTAACAAGTTCAGCTGAAGATTTCCTTTTCCCTGTGGCCTTTTCCCAGTGCCTCTGGCCATCCTCCTGAAGGACCCCTGTGAGGCTAGGCAGAAATGGGTTGCTAGGGGACACAGTGAGCTCCCAAGGCTTTTCCCGCTGCTTCCCCTACTCCCGTATTTTCCTCAGTTCTCCAGGTTGACTCAGCTTCAGGTAACATCAATATCTCCTCTCGATCTAGATCTTCAGTTTCCCCATTGGGCGGGGGGTGTTCGGGGGTGGACGATCTCCCTTTCCCACTTCCACAGTTTGGGCACTCACAGTATTTGGGGTGTCTCCTGGGTCCTGCAGGAGCAATCTGCTTCCTTCAGGGGGTCTGTGGGCCATTTCAGGTCTCCTGATTTATCCCTGCTCTCATTCTGGAGCAAAAATTCACGATGTGGGCCTCAAAACACTCCTCTGTCTGTTCAAGTCAGAGCTGCAACCTAGTCCTGCCTCCCATCTGTCATGATCCTCCAAAAATTCCTAAACGTTTTTAAATTTATATATAATAGATGTACACAGTTTTGGGCTAAATATGGTAATTTAACACATTCATATAAGTTGTAGATCAAATCTGGGTAAAGGGGGTGTCCATTATCTTAAATATTTGTCTTTTCTTTATGCTAAATATTCAAGTTATTCTCTTCTTGCTATTTTGAAATGTATAATAGATACATATACATGGTGAAGTGATTACTACAGTCAGACAAATTAGCGTAATCATCATCACATTTTTTTTTTATTTTGTAGTAAGATTACCTAAAACTCACTTTCTTGGCAAATAACCAGTATACAATACAATATTAAATATAGTCTTCATGTTGTACTTTTGATATCTAAACTTATCCATCCCACATAAATGCAACTTTGTACCCTTTGATCAACATCTCAGGACACCTTTCCCTGCCACCACTCTGGTAATCACTGTTTTACTCTGTTTCTATGTAGTCAACTTTTTAAAATGTTCTACATATAAATGAGATCATGAAGCATTTTTCTTTCTGTGGGTGGCTGATTTCACATACTGTAATGTTCTCTAGATCCACCCATGTTGCTGCAAATGAGAGAATCTCATTTTTCATTAAGTCTCAGTTTTATTTTGTGTGTGCGTGTGTGTGTGTGTGTGTATGCCATAATTTCTTTATCTGTGGATCTATGGGAGGATTCATACATTGTGTCCCAACTTTCCTGAGGCTCAGCTATGTCTACCAGACCATTTGTTAGATTAAATGAGTTAATAAAGTCCTCCCTTTTGTGACTCATTTTTCTTGCATTTCTGATGCTAGCCATAAGAATCCTAATATACCAATAATCTTTAGGCAATATGGGCGTCTTTAGAAATCTGTCAATGATAATGCATGTTAACTAATGATAAAGCAAAGTGGAGCTTGCTAAAGACACAACCAAAAAAAAAATTGTTAGAAATACATATTCAAGTCTTCCCAAATATCCACTATGGTATTTTGTGACTAATATGAACTCAGCACATGTTCATTAAATACCAGGAAAAGAGAATTGGTGGAAATGATCCATATTCCATATTGGAAAGATATAAAGTTACTTAAGCTAGTTTTATTTAAGTCATTTAAAATTAAGATGCCTTATATATAAAGTATATGCTTTATTTTAATCTTCATTTTACTTAACAGAACTCTGACTTCCGCTACATGCTTCTGTAGTGGATACAGTTAATGTAGCGAATGATCAATAAGTAGCAATCAATACTATTAAACTATCAATGAATAAGGAGGAGAAATTTTATTTTCTCTATATAGTTGGCCTCTGACTTATGGTTTTTTTACTTTAAAATGGTGTGAAAATGACAAGCCAATTCTCTTCTTGTTATGGGAAGCTGCAGCAAGCTGCAGCTCCTAGTCAGCTATGCAATGCCAGTTAAACCATCAACAAGTATCAATATCCAAGTACGTTCTACTAGCTGTTCTCAAAATTCATAGAAGAGAGAGAAATTGATAACCCTGTTGCTGTTGCATTGCCATCATCCAGCAAATAATTTTAGTTCAATGCTTTAAACATTCCTTAGGCCCAGTGTGCTTTTAGCTGTGTAGGTTAATAGTGAGACTCATAAAAACATTCTATTTTTTACTTTCAGTATAGTATTGAATAAATTACATGAGATACTCAACACTTTATTATAAAATATGCTTTTTGTTAGGTGATTTTGTCAAAGTGAATGTTAATGTAAGTGTTGTAAGCATGTTTAAGGTAGGCTAATCATGTTTGGTAAGTTAGGTGTATTACATGCTTTTGCAATTTACTATATTTTCAACTTAAAATGGGCTTCTCAGGATGTAACCCCATCATAAGTTGAGGAGCACCTGAACCTCTTTTGTCTTTCATACATCCCAAGACAAATGTAAAAATAATAACTGTAAAAAAGACAACTTCAGGTATTACAATTTGAGAAGGAAATATTACTACAAATTAAATCAGTGCATTTTTATGATAATAGACCTCATTTCATATGATGCCTTGAACACATAAAACACTCTGCAAAATATGGTAATTAATAAGCCTGGTTTTGTTTGATAGCTTCCCTGGAAATATTAAACATGTGAAATGGGAAAAGCCTTTCATAGTTGGCTTTGAAATTTACATTAAATCAGTACCCTCATAGCTGTTCTATCACTCTGGAATCATGTCTGAGTTGTGATTTTGCAATGATCAGTGGTAGTATCCCAAGTAACACACAATACTTTGGTAGAATTTATGCTGTATCTGAAACTGTGATGAACCTAGTCAGCTGCTTGGATCAATCAAGATTTTGTTTTAATTCAGAAAGAAAGCATATGTAGATTTCCAGAGTTTGTTGTCAGAGTTTGTGATCAAAGACATCAAATCAACTAAAAATATTTAGAGGGAGAGAGAGAGAGAGTGTGTGTGTGTGTGTGTGTGTGTGTGTGTAACAGAAATAGAATAAAGAGGAAGGAAAAATTACAAATTTAATTTTTATGGACTTACCAACAGTGTCCAGCATTAACTAACTGTAAATTCATGTTAATAATTTCCTATAGCTGTATTTTAAGATATTTTATTTCTGCCTTAAAATAAATACACACATACATATAGCTGAAAACATATTTGAGTATAGAAATACACAACGTTGCACTTTGTTCTTTACCCAATCCCTTCTTCTCAGATTCCTCTTTTCTACAACAATCCTAAGACTTATAATCAGCAGACATCAAATCAAGACATGTTAGGAGTCTTAAAATACTACCTGAACCTATAAGTGTGGACGTCTTACTTGATATATGTATGATATTGGGTAAAACAAAACACAAAATTGTCATGAGAAGCCAAAGCTATTAAAATAGACCTTTACTTTTTCACTTTCTTTTAATTCACTTGAAGGTTGAGCGCAGACATTGCATATATGGTAACATTCATGCTGTTATTTCAAAGTTATATTATCAGTTACAGATACATTCCATTTTTATATTTACCCTTAAAATAAGTGATGCCCTTTAACATTATGATGTGTGATTATACCACGCAAAAAATTATGGGAAAACTTAACAACTAATATGAAAAATAAAAAGAAATTTAAAGACTAATTTTTGTTAAAAATATTTCAGAGCATTAGACAATTTCTCCATTTGGTTTTCACAAACTAATGATATCTACTTGAGATACAGAAAACAATAGAGGAGGAAGGTGAAGGGGTACTAAGTTGAATTGCAAAATGGAATGGTTATGTTTGTACATGGAAAACAGATAAGAGAACAGTAGAAGTTGCCTAATTTGCAGTTAGATTTTGTCTTGGTTATTATATCAAACTGTTATGAACATTTGTGCTTAGCTCTTTGTATAGATATAGATTTTGTTGTTGTTATTTAGAGATGGGGTCTCACTCTGTCACTTACGCTTGAGTGCAGTGGCATGATCATAACTCAATGCAACCTTGAACTGCTGGGCTCAAGTGATCTTCCTGCTTGGTCTTCTGTGTAGTTGGGAATAGAACCACATGCCTGGCTAATTCTGCACCACCATGACCAGCTAGTTTTTTTAAAAAAATATTTTTTAGAGAGAGGGTCTTGCTATGCTATCCAGTTTGGTCTTGAACTCCTGCCCTCAAGTAATCCTCCCATTTAGTTCCCTGAGTAGCTGGGATTACAGGTGTGAGCCACCAAGCCCAGCTCAGATGTCTACTTTTATTTCATGTAGGTAAATACCTATGAGGAGAATGATTAGACTGTACCGTAAATGTATGTTTTACATTTTAAGAAACTGCCAAACTGGTTTCCAAACTGGTTGTAATATTTTATGTTCCCAGAAGGGTGTATAAGAATTCCAGTTTCTCTACCTTGCTAAAAACTATTATGGTTTGCTTCTTAATTCTAGCCATTCTGATGCATGTGTAATGGTATTTCATGGTTGCCTTAATTTTCATATTTCTAATGACATTGGCATAGTTTCATGTGGTTATTTGTTTGTATATGTCCTTTGATGAAGTGTCTTCAGATACTTTATTTATAAAATTCTGTTGTTTGATTTCTTATTACTGAGTTTGAGGGTTATTTTTATATTCTGGACATAGTCCTTTATAAAATATATAATTTTCAAATATTTTTACCTATCTGTGGCTTGTCATTTCATTCTCTTAATAATAGTTCTCTTAATCGTGTTTTTTTTGTTTGTGTTTTTTTTTTTGAAGAACAAACATTTTCAATTTTGAGGAAGCCAAATTTATCAATTTGCTTTTTTTGTGAATTATGCTCTGGTGTAATAGCTAAGAGATCTTTGCCTAACTAATCTTTGTTGTTTTGTTTTGTTTTTTTTTTTTTTGAGACAGAGTCTAACTCTGTCACCCAGGCTGGAGTGCAGTGGCACGACCTCAGCTCACTGCAACCTTCGCCTCCGTGGTTCAAGCAATTCTCCTGTCTCAGCCTCCCGAGTAGCTGGGAAAACAGGTGCCTGCCACCACACTTGGCTAAACGTTGTATTTTTAGTAGAGACAGAGTTTCACCATATTGGTCAGGCTGGTGTCGAACTCCTAACCTCAGGTAATCCACCCGCCCCGGCCTCCCATAGTGCTGGGATTATAGGCATGACCCACTGCACTCGGCCTTGCCTAACTAATCTTAACAAAGATTTTCTCCTGTGCCTTCCTATAGAAATGTCATAGTTTCATATGATTTAAACTTATGTCTTTTTTATATTTTGGGTTAATTTTAGTGTGATATGAGATATGTGGACAAGAATGTGTTTATTCATTTTTTGATATGAATATCAAATTGTTTAAGCAAAAATTGTGGAAAAGATTATACTTTTTAACTGAATTGCCTTTGTACCCTTGTCAATAAGAAGTTGTTTATAAATATGTGAGTATTTCATTTGGATTATTTTTTATATTCTGTTACTCAATTTGTCTATCTTTATGAAAATACAACATTGTCTTGGTAACTACTATTCCACTAACTTTGCTTGTCTTTATCGAAATTGCTTTTGGCTTCTCTCAGACCTTCGCATTTCCATATTGACTACCAGTTTGTCAAATTCTACCAGTAATTGTGCTTTGATTTTGATTGGCAATGCATTGAGTCAACAGATTAACTTGGGAATAATTAATATCTCAACGATATTGAGTCTTCTAATCCATGAACAAGGTATATCTCTTCACTTACTTAGGTAATCTTTAATTTTTCTCCACACTGTTTTGTAGTTTCTCAGCATTGTTTGTACAGGCTTTCTACAGTGAGCTTTGAAAGTCTGTGTATTAAGAAAGATATTAATGCCATATATGATTAAATTCAGGAGCATCATGTCTTTGGATTGACCATTTAATAGCTGTAGAATATGTAGTAACATCACTTCTTCTAGTCCTAAAATGATAATATGTATTTTGTCTTTTTGTTCTAACATGGCAGATATTTGTCAATTTTATTGTTCTCAAATAGCAAGACTTCGGTTTCTATGGTTTTTCTGCTTTGTTTTCCTGTTTTTTTTTAAATTATGTTATTTTCCTCTCTCATTGTTATTATTTCCTTTCTTCTACTTACTTGGTTTTAATTACCTCTTCTTTTACTGCCTTTTTAAGGTAGAGCTGAAGTCATTGACTTAAGACAACTCATTTTTTTAAATAAAGCTATTTAATGCAATAAATTTCACCCTAATACTGTTTTGCAGCCTTTCACAAAATTTAATATGTTACACTTTCTTAGTAATCCAGTTCAAAATATTCTGTAATTTTCCTTTGGTTTTGTCTTTGACTTAGGATCATTTAGATATGCTATTTAATTTAAAAAGACCTATGGATCTTCCAATTATCTTTTTGTTATTGATTTTTAATTTAATTCCATTAAGATTGGAGGCATATTTTTGATTAAATTTTTCAAAAAAACTTTAAAAATGATTGAGATAAAACATTTTATGTTTTTATCTGATATCCTTTCTCCTGCTTCATCCAGCTATCGATACTTGTGTATGCTTCACAAAGTTCTCGTGCTGTGCTTTTCAGCTCCATCAGGTCATTTATGGTCTCTAGATTGTTTATTCTAGTTAGCAGTTCCTGTAACCTTTTGTCAAGGTTCTTAGTTTACTTGCATTGGGTTAGAACATGCTCCTTTAGCTCAGAGGAGCTTGTTATTACCCACTTTCAGAAGCCTACTTCTGTCAATTCGTCAAACTCATTCTGGGTCCAGTTTTTTGCCCTTACTGGAGAGGAGCTGTGATCGTTTGGAGGAGAAGAGGCATTCTGGTTTTTGTAAATTTCAGACTTTTTGCGCTGTTTTCTCCTCAGCTTCATGGATTTATCTACCCTTGATCTTTGAGGCTGATGACCTTTGGATGGGGTTTCTGTGTGTGGGGGTCCTTTTGTTGTTGATGTTGATGTCATTGCTTTCTATTTGTAAGTTTTTCTTCTAACAGGCCCCTCTTCTGCAAGTCTGCTGGAGTTTGCTGGAGGTCAACTCCAGAACCTGTTTGCCTGGGTATCACCAGAGGAGGCTGCAGAACAGCAAAGACTGCTGCCTGATCTTTCCTCTGGAGGCTTTATCCCAGAGGGGAGCCTGCCAGATGCCAGCCGCAGCTCTCCTGTATGAGGTGTCTGTTGACTCCTGTTGGGAGGTTTCTCCCAGTCAGAGGCATGGGGGTCAGGGACCCACCTGAGGAGGCAGTCTGTCCCTTAGCAGAGCTCCAGCACTGTGCTGGGAGAACCCTCCTTGTCAGGATCCACTGCTCTCTTCAAGCCAGTGGGCAGGAATGTTTAAGTCTGCTGAAGCTGCACCCACAGCCACCCCTTCCCCCAGGTGCTCTGTCCCAGGGAGATGGGAGTTTAATACTGGGGCTGCTGCCTTTCTTTCAGAGATGCCCTGCCCAGTGAAGAGGAATCTAGAGAGGCAGTCTGGCCACAGGCACTTTGCCGTGCTGTGTTGAGTTCCACACAGTCCTTAGCACTGTCAGGGGAAAACCGCCTACTCAAGCCTCAGTAATGGATGACACCCCTCCCCCCACCAAGCTCAGTCGGCCCAGGTGGACTTCAGACTGCTGTGCAGGCAGGGAGAATTTCAAGCCAGTGGTTCTTAGCTTGCTGGGCTCCATGGGAGTGGGACCTGCTGAACGAGACCACTTGGCTCCCTGGCTTCATCCCCCTTTCCAGGGGAGTGAATGGTTCTGTCTTGCTGGGGTTCCAGGTGCCTCTGGGGTATGAAAAAAAAAAAAAAAACTCCTGCAGCTAGCTCAGTGTCTACCTGAACATCCACCCAGTTTTGTGCTTGATACCCAGGGCCCTGGTGGTGTGGGCACACGAGGGAATCTCTTGGTCTGCAGATTGCAAAAAACATGGCAAAAACATAGTATCTGGGCTGGATAGCACAGTCCCTCATGATTTCCCTTGGCTAGGAAAGGGAGGCCCCCTGCTCCTTGCACTTCCCCGGGTGAGGCGCCCCACTCTGCTTCTGCTCTCTTTCTGTGGGCTGCATCCACTGCCTAACCAGTCCCAATGAGATGAACAGGGTACCTCAGTTGGAAATGCAGAAATCACCTGCCTTCTGCCTTGGTCTCTCTGGGAGCTACAGACCAGAGCTGTTCCTATTTGGCCATTTTGCCAGATCCTGTGCTATTTAGTTTTATATATTCCCATTTGTTGCCTGTGCATTTGAAGGCTCAGCCATGAAATCTTTACCTAGACCAATGTCCTAAAACATTTTCCCCATGTTTTCTCCTAGTAGTTTTAAAGTTTTGGGTCTTACATTTCTGTCTTCCAACAATTTTTAGTTGATTTTGTACATGGTGAGAGATAGGGATCTTGTTTTATAATTCTGCACATGGACATTCAGCTTTCCAAGGTACTAAGCACAATGTCCTTTCTCCATTGTATGTTATTGGCACCTTTGTCCCAAATCAGAGGCTATAAATATATGGATTTATTTCTGGAGTCTGTGTTCTGTTTCATTTGTCTATGTATCTGTTTTTATATCAATACCATGCTATTTTGCTTCATAGAGCATTGAAGTATATTTTAAAGGCAGATATCTGATGTTTCTGGCTTTCTTATTTGTGTTCAGGATTGTATTGGTTATTCTGGATCTTTTGTGGTTCCATATGAATTTGAGAATTATTTCTGTGAAGATTGTCACTGGTTTTTTGATAAGGATTGCATTGAATCTGTAGATTTCTGTGAGTAGTTTGGACATTGTAACAATATTAATTCTCAATCCATGAGCATGAGATGCCTTGTCATTTCATTGTTTCAATTTCTTTCATCAGTATTTTGTAGTTTTTCTTGTAGAAGTCTTTTGTCTTCTTATTTCTATGTAATTTATACTTTTTGTGGTTACTGTAAATGGAATTGCTTTCTTGATTTCTTTTTCACCTAGTTCATTATTGCTGTACAGAAATGTTACTGATTTTTCTCATTTCTTCCCCCTTTGTTTTTATGGTATGATTTTCATAACTTTAAGTAAAATACATGCTATGAATGCTTTAATATATTGTTATTGTTTTTATTGAAACTATTATTTTAAAGTGATTAAATATTTGGGAGATGCAAAAGTAATTGCAGTTTTTGCTTTTAAAAGTAATGGCAAAAATAGCAATTACTTTTGCACCAACCTAATATTTAAAAGTCATATATTTACCCATACAGTCAATATTTCTGTTGCTCTTCAATTCTTTCTCTATGTCCAGAATTCCATCTTATATCAGTTTTCTTTTGCATGAATGATTTCACTGAACATTTCTTTTATTTCAATTATACTGGTCATAAATATTTTCAGTTTCTTGTATTTGAAAATGTCTGTATTTCCTCTTCATAATAAAAGCTATTTTCACTGGGTATAAAATTTCAGGTTGATAATTTCCTTCAGTATTTTAAAAATGCTGCTCAACTGTCTTCTAGCTTACATTGTTTGCAATGTGAAAGCTCAGGTAATTCTTGTTTCTTTGTGTATAGGGTGAACTTTTTCTCTGTCTGCTGTTAAACTTAAAAATTCTTAAATGTTTTATGCAATTTGATGATAATGTGCCTTTTTAGTTATTCTTCATGTTTTTGAACTTGTATTTTGTTGAGATTACTGGATAGGTGTATATAATTGTTCATCAAATTTTCAACTGAATATTATTTCTTCATACATTTTGTCTCCTTGTATTACTCTTCTCCTTTGGCAACTCCAGTTACATTTATATTAGGCCCCTTTAGTTGTTCCACAGTTCAATGGTGCTCTTTTACATCTTATGTTTTTCTGTTTTATTTTTCATTATTTCTATCGCTATATTTTCCACTTTACTAATGTTTCCTGACCATTATTGAAGGATAAATAAAGAGAAAGCTCGTTGCAAGCATCTTAGACAGCTTTGTGGTCTAAGAAAGATTTGGCAATGATATTGGGAAGTGCTAGAACCAAAGTTAGAAAGGAGTCCGCTTTCTCCCAAGAACACTTCTGACTTAGTATCACTGCAATGCTCAGTCTGCAATGCTCATTTCATGAGCTGTTCCATTGACTGGAAACAGCTAATGAAAAGTATGACCTGGTTCAAATATAACACTTGATTTTAAAGTGCAGCAGCTGAAACTCTTGCTCAATCACACATCCACACAGGCATCACATATGTTTTAGTACTCTGAGGCTACTTTATTAATATTCTTGAATTGAGGAAGTAAATACACTGTGAATCACAGGAACAAGTTTCTCAATGTCAGGAAAGAGGAGTTATTATATAGAAAAGGGGAAGCATAGATTGCATTCTGTTACTGCATTTGCTTTTTTTTTACTTTTTTATTGACATATATATAAAATTTACCATCTTTAGCATTTTCAGGCGTACAGTTCAGCATTATGAAAAATATTTATATTCTTTTTTTTCCTCTTTCTCTCCCCTCCCCTCTACCCTCCCAGGCTTGTTATTGCATTTGAATTGGAGTAATTAATATGAACTTATATTTTAAATATATATTTCTGTAAGTATAGAAATAAATACAGATATAGCCGGGTGTGGTGGCTCACGCCTGTAATCCAAGCACTTTGGGAGGCCGAGGTGGGTGGATCACGAGGTCAGGAGTTCGAGACCAGCATGGTCAACATAGTGAAATCCTGTCTTTACTAAAAATACAAAAAATTAGCCAGGCGTGGTGGTAGACACCTGTAATCCCAGCTACCCGGGAGGCTGAGGTAGGAGAATCACTTAAATCGGAGAGGTGGAAGTTGCAGTGAGCCAAGATTTCCACTGCACTCCAGCCCGGGTGACAGTGCGAGACTCAATCTCAAAAAAAAAAAAAAAAAAAAGGAAATATATACAGAAATATATATAAACACACATACATACCACACACACACACACACACACACATTTCTTAGAGATGTAAAATTCTTCTAGCATACAGATCTTTGTTTCTAAATATTATTTTGAACTAAAAGGAACCAGGGCACCTTGAATAAATATAGTTTACTTCAGACCTGGGGCTAGGAATGAACATTCGATAATGTTGTAAGGCAAGGATATGAAGAAGTGTAAAATTATATATATACACACACACAAATATTTTATAATATACGTTTATATGCATATTACAAATATATGTTTATAAACATGTATACATTAATATATACATAAAATATATTATAAATAGGCTGGGCATGGTGGCTCACGCCTGTAATCCCAGCATTTTGGGAGGCCGAGGTGGGCAGATCATGAGGTCAGGAGTTTGAGATCAGCCTGCCCAACATAGTGAAGCCCTGTCTCTACTAAAAATACAAAAAATTAGCCAGGCATGGTGGCAGGTGCCTGTAATCCCAGCTACTCAGGAGGCTGAGGTGGTAGGATCACTGGAACCTGGGAGGCAGAAGTTGCAGTGAGCAGAGATCACCACTGCACTCTAGTCTGGGTGACAGTGAGAAACTGCATCTCAAAAAATAAATAAATAAATAAATAAATATGTATACACATATATATATAAAACATATAAATATATTATACACAAACATAATATAATATTTTGGTATGCCAAAAAACCAGCTTAATGGGATTCCCTGTGGCCAAATTTAGGAGAAATTAAGTATCGACATAAATAATGATAATAAAGGTAATGGATTATAACCCACTGAATAAAAAATCATTGTGTCCGTACCAATATTATTAAATAATAAACATAAATGTGAGGAATCTCATATTTAAATTATAAAGCCAATAATTAAATGTAGAAGAAATGATCATGTTAGCAAACCACTATTTGACAACTATCACGATAATACTTGATTTATATAGGAATCATCAAAGGACAATTACTGGTGTAATTGTTGAGTATCAGGATTTTGCCTAATATCAAAGTAACTTTCCATGAAATAATCAATATTCAAAAGAAACAAATTGTAATTTTTCATTGGAGGAGGCTGTAGAGCCACATTTATCAAGTGATCAAAATTAACCTCACTGGCAATGGGTCAAATTGAAACCATGTGTTACCTGGCAGGATGCAAGGAGAAAAACATGACTTCCATGATATTCCTGCCAAAGATATATGATCTGAATCCATTTATGAAGAACTTCACACAAATTCAAATTAACGGACCTACTAAAAATACCTGGATTCTACTATTCAAAAAAAGAAGCATGATGAAAAACAAAATAAGACTGAATTAAGTGTTAGATATGAAAGGAAAATAAAGGGACATGAAAATTAAATTCAATATATTAGTCAGGGTATTGGTCTAGTATAAAGATAATTGTACAGTTGCAGAAACTTAATAAAGTTTATACATCAGATACTATTATTGTATCAATCTTAATTTTCTGGTATGGATAATTGTGCAGGAAAATATATTGGTTTTTCAGAAAAACACTTTGGTATATTAGGAGCATCATATTTACAACTTAACCTCAAATAATTCAGAAAAAATTATAAACACAGTGAGAGAGATAGGAACTAACAAAGCATATATGATAATATGTTAACAATGGAGGATTCTGAGTATATACTTCGTCATATTATTCTTGATAGTATTCTTGTAACTTTCTGTAAATGTGAAATTAAGCCAACATATAAACATTCTCTAAAAGTAAAAATAAAGTGGTACATGATTTACATTTACTAATCATATGTGAATTATTGGAGGAGAGGAGTGTTCCATAAATTTGGAAACAGGCATTTTACTTAATAGACATATAGGAAAAGAAAGAAGTCTGGTTTAGGAGATTCACTTTAGGTCATTGAAATCCTATTGAGTATATACCATGTGCTGCACAGTATGCTCAAAATTGGAAAATCAAAGGAGGATAAGACCAGTGATAGAAAAAAGTTAGGATGTTATCATATGATACTGGAATAATAGATCAAGATATCAATAACATTTTCTTTTCATCTAGAAACGTGTGATCGGAGAGATATGCCTATGACCTGACTTTTAGATAGATGAGGATAAGACATTAGAAAGATGTCTGAGACAATGTCAAGGCCAAATAAAAATGTTCTCACTAGTATGCTTCGACAATCAATTATGAAGGTTGCTTTTGAATAATAACTTCTGCAAAAAACAATTGCATTGAAAAATTTCATTAATGTGTATTAACGTCATATTTATTAAATGCTTATCTTAGACTTTTCTAGATTCAGGACTACTAGAAAAATAAAATAATTGAGAATTCATTAAATAATTTTTAAAATGGTTATTTTGAAAGTGTTTTATCTTTGTTATTTTATTAAAATACACAGCAAAGTGAAAGGGCTAAAACCTGTCTAGGTTGAAAAGAGTAACATCTTGTCTTATTTTATTAGATAAATTATGCAAGGCAGTTTATCACATTAGAATAATGTAAGGGTTAAATTGTAAATTTATATAAATATTTTGTGGGAATCATTTGTATGTCAGAGTTGTATAATCCTATGTTTATTTCTGAACAAAGAACGTTAATAACTTTTCAAGCTGACCGTGTTCCTTTGCTTTCTTGTGGCTCAGCAAAATAAGAGATAGGATTTTTGGGGGGAGAATTAAATGAATTTATTTTAGTTCTAATTTAAAATTGTATTTCAGATAGCTCTCCTGAATACCAGTGCATCTGTAAAATTCTGAGTTCTGATTTTCATTTGACTCAATGTAATTACCATAATTGTGGTTTCAACAGCTAAGTTATGAGAAAAAGGAGGTTGGGGAGGATGGTATATTGATTAATTAGTTTGAGATTTCTGTGTAGAAATTCAAACAAGCAGATAAAAGCATCTGTTTTCAATTAAAGCAGGAAGTCAGGATTAGAGATAGAGATATCCAATATCCATTTATTCATTTATTAAATTAACATTCATTTATTGCTTATATGTGCCAAAAACTTCTCTATATGTTAAATTATAAAGACTGACATGCAATGCCAAATGAGTATATTTCCAAAGAAATTACAATGTTGAAGGAGAGGAGAATAGGAGCAAAGACTAATCCTCACATAATTACTATTGTTATATGCTGTCTAATGATGTTTTATTCAATGATGAACCACATAAATTATATACGTCCCATAACACCGTATTATTTTTGTACCTTTTTAATGTTGAGATAAACAAATACATAAATTGTATTATAATTGCCTACAGTATTCAGTAGAGTAGCATGCTGTATGGGTTTGCAGCCCAGGAGCAATAGGCTATATCATACGCCTAGGTGTGTAATTGGCTATACCATTTAGTTTGTGTAAGCACACTCTATGATTTTCACACAATGATAAAATTACCTAATAATGCATTCTTCAGACAGTTTGCCTGCTGTGAAGTGACACATGGTTGTATATATAAAATCTGAATAGAAGAAATAAGGCCCTAAATGGTTACAGGGCAGTTCCAGAGAAATAGAGGAAGAACAGGAAGGAATAAAGGAGAAAAACTCCTTGCCATGGAAACTTTAAGGTATGATTGCTACACAGCATCAGATGCCTTACAAAGACCTATAGTGACTGAAGTTGGGGGTGTAAGAAAAGGCTGATATATTTCCCAAAAAGCAGTAGTTTAATTAGTGACTTTTACAAGCTTGGTAGAGGCTGGGAACTGAAGCAAAGCTTCAAAGATTTAATGAAGAAAAACATGGTGTTGGCTAGGGAACTGAGGATAAACTATTCTTTAAAGACGTTTAGCAAGGAACCTCCATAGTGTATTCCATAATGTCTGAATGTCTGTTCTAATTTACATTCCCACCAATAATGTTCAAGCGTTCTCTTTTAAAAGTGAAATAAATCAGACACAGAAAGAAAAATATTACATGATGTTACTTATATGTGAACTCTAAAACAGCAGAATTCACAAAGACAGAGCATAGCATAGTGGTTACCAAGGGCTAGGGTAGAAGTAGGGGTGAGGAAAATGGGAAGATGTTGGTATATGAGTCAAAGTTTAAGTTTTGTAGGATGAATAAGCTCTACAGGGCTAAGAACAGCATAATGACTATAGTTGATAATACTGTATTTTGTGCTTTTTATACTTAGAGTAGATCTTTAGTGCCCTCACACCACACACACACACACACCTGTGAAGAGACAGCTATGTTAATTAGCTTGACTGTAGCAATTAGTTCACTATGTATAAATACCTCAACATATCACATATTCTTAAATACATACAATTTGTATAAAAACTTTTAAAATAAAACTAGCAAAGAAGGAAAGGAGAAAGTTTACAGTCATTTACAAGTAAGCGGTTAGTGGAAAGAAGATGGGGAATTGATTTATTAGGAATGGCTCATGAGAAATATAATACTATGGCAGCTGCTTTGTATATTTATTGATTCCCAACTTCAGAGAGAACAAAAATGAATTTTGAGAGAAAGCGGGAGCACTTGGTGGGATATGAGGATATATTTCATACCCTACTATGATCAACATGTAAGCTGAAAAGTCTTTACTTCTTCAAGAATACAAAAATAGAAACATGATCATTAAAAAATAAGAATTTCTGTCATAAAAGGATACCATAAGATAATTGTGAGACGATATTTTCAACTCATACATCTGATAGGGTTTATTTTCCAAAACATTTTAACAATTCTGAACAAAAATCGTTAAGAATTGGATAAAGAAACCAACAGGAAAGAACAGAAGCCATAAGCAGATGTTTCATAGTAGACAAAACATTAATAACCAGTAAATATTTGAAAGCTATTTAACATATTTAATAGTCAAGAAAATCAAAGATAATAAGATAACATGAAACTCCACAGGATTAGGAAAATGTGAAATGTCCAATTCCATTTTTATTGAATGTTGTAGCAACAGGAATGCTTATCTACTACTAATGTAAGGATAAATTAACACAATGACTTTGCTACCTAACAAAGTTGGAGATATGCATACCTAAAACCTAGCAACTTTACTGCAACATTATAATTGAGAAAATTTTCAAATGTGCACCAGGAGATATTAAAGAACAATTGTAATCCATTTTTTGAAATTACAAAAAAAAAATGAAAGCAACCTAAATGTCCAGATGCAGGAGAATGATTAAGTAAATTATGGTATATTACAATATGATATGAAGTACAGCAATATACATTAACAGGTCTTAGTATCAGAAAAATGATGCTCAATGAATGAAGTAACTAAGAGAATAAAGATCAGTATTATTCCATTTCTCTAAGTGCCATAAAAACATAAACAAAATACTACTTGGGGATATGCACACAGTGGTAAATATACAAAGTAGCACAAGAGAAAAATAAACTTTAAGTTTAGAATAACAAAAAGTCTGTATAGGGAAAAATGGAGATTTCATAGAAAAGAGTATACAAGTTCCTCAAAGGTATTTACGATGCTTTATTTCTTAATCTGTATAGATTTTTGGGCATGCTGTACTTAATACCATTTTAGTTGTATATATTTTATATACTCTTTACAGGTTGATATATTTCATAGAACTAATTTTTAAAATGCTATGAATAGATGAATCCAAGCTATATCTATAAGCCTCCATAAATTCCACAGCTTTTCAGAGAGTTCACACCTTCACTGTGTAAACTATTGTCACCTTTTATAGTGACTCAGACTTCCGAGTTATACATATTTGTCATTAAATTTCAAATACAGCGATAGTATTTTTAAAGAATACTTTTTTTTTGCCTGCAACACCATTTAGATGTAGGTATAATATAGGAAAAGGCCTAGAAGACATTCATAAGTAGAACACTTTTATTGGAGGCCATAGTTTAAAATTATATTTAATATTAAATTGGACAATCTGGGTTTGAATGTCAGTTTTCACAGTTTTTAGTTGTTGTAGTCTTAGGGAACGCCCTCTCATTCTTGTTTTCTCAGTTTGCTAATCCATAAAAATGAGGATAACAAGAACAGTCCCACACGATTGTAAAGTTTTTGCCTTTTTGGAAAAGGTAGTCAAGGTTTAGCAGCAGCAAGAAGAGACAGCGAAGAAAAGACACATTATTAAATATTGAAGATATAGTTTTTGAGGATGGATAATTTCTGAGATAAATAGAATATTCAGCCTTATTTTAATATACTCATGATAAAAAACTAAAATAGATGTTTTGTTGATAGAATTTACATTGTATTTTTGGCTTTGTATTTTTAAACACATCATGTTATAGAAAAAAAAAATGGCCGGGAAAGGTGGCACATGCTTGTAATCCCAGCACTTTGGGAGGCTGAGGCGGGCAGATCGCCTGAGGTTGGGAGTTTGAGACCAGCCTGGCCATCATGGTGAAACCCCATCTCTACTAAAAATACAAAAATTAACTGGGCATGGTGGCACGCACCTGTAATCCCAGATAATTGGGAGGCTGAGGCAATCTCCTTGAACTCAGGAGGCGGAGATTGCAGTGAGCCAAGATCTCGCCACTGCATTCCAGCCTGGGCAACAGAGCGAGACTCTGTCTCCAAAAGAAAAAAAAGAAAAAAAGGAAAAAGAAAAGAAAAAAAAATTGACCTTTTCTAGAGAAGTTTGAAAATAGTAACTAACTTATGATACTCAAAAAACATTTACAATTAAATACTAAAATTATTTAGGCATGAAAAACATGCATATTTCACTATTTACAGAGTTAGCTGCTTTTATAGAAAAGACAGTTTAGGTTTAGTGAAGAGAAGTAAAACATATGGCTTATTTGATCTATATAAACAATCCAAAATGTGAACTAGATTGCACATATTCATATTTTTTGAAGTCAGGAAATATACTTTTTAGGGTGTATAATAAAAGTCAATATTTTAATGTTAAAGAGAAAAAACTATAAATTTAGAAAAAAATACATATATGGAATAGAAAAAAACATGAAAATAGAGCCAAATTAGAGTTGCTTTTTTGGGTAAAACCTTGTTTTATAAAATATATAAATGGAACATGTTCTTAAAATAAAATTTTACTTGAAGTTTCTAAAATTAACAGATAAAAACGGATTTACTTTTGTGGAAAATGTTAGTGGGAAGAAGGAGTGCCTCCCTGCCACTGCACCCCACTTCTCCCAACCATATCTGCTGAACATAACTTCATAAATTCAGAAGAACAACAATAACAATGTTAATTTTCCAGAATCTCCTCTATTCAAAACATCTTTGCTTCCAGTAAAGAGTATGCCATTGAGCCAAAATGCAGTTAGGCAGACTGGTTACTAACCTAAAATGAAATAACTCTAAACAGAAACTGTACTAAAAATATAGGTTGGGATGTTAAGAGTTTCATGTGTCAGTTTGGACTGTAGATCACAGCTCAAAAAAGTAATGCTTGGTTTCTCTACTAAAGGGACTCCTCAGCTCCTTATGGGGCAGAATATTGACATTTGCCGGGAGCTAGAAGAAAATGGCAATAAAACTGAGATAAAGAGAGATCAGAATATAATCTACTCTCCTTTAAAGTGAAGCTTTCCTGGAAATGAAACTATAATTGTCGAGTTTAGGGGATCTCCAAATATATTATATATCTCTATCTGCTAATTTTTTTTCAGAGTATACCCTCTAAATGTATGTGTATTTATTTATGCCTTATAACAATGTACTGTATTGCTAGAAGTTTCACCACATAAAATAAATCAAAACAGAATGTAAAAGAGGATGAAATAAAAGTAAAAACAAATGGCAAATGTTTTTCTCCCATAGATCAATATAGAGACAATTGTTTAGGTTCTTCATGTCACATTGATTTTGTACCCTCCATTGTAATGTCTGTAAAAGGAATAGTTTGGAGTAAATAATCTCCATCAATGGTAGACCTTTGTTATATCTCCTAGGATAAAATCATGCATAATATTAGAGTAGGAAGATTATGAGATTTATATATAACATTTAAAAATAATAGTGCTGACAGGTCTTAAATATTTTAAAATTGCATGATATGTGTTGGTGGGAGATTCAAGTTCTTATTTTTAAAAAGTCTTTAAAGTTGTCTCGAACTAAATCAATTGAATGATTGCTCTTAATTTTATTTTAGCATATTTAATTTATTTTAGTTTTCATCAAAATCATCTTTTGCAATCATTTGAATTCATATTAGAGAGATTTGATTTTTAGTGCTATACCAAAATATCTAATGCACCCCCAAAATATATACATCTACCATGTACCTACAAAAATTTAAAAAAATAATTAGAAATGAAAAATAAATTTAAAAGAGGGAAAAACAAAAGTTAGACATGTTTATTTGGGATGATCATAAATTGAAAAGCATTTTATAAAATCATTAAAATTATAATTTATTGAGTGTGAAGTGATTTGGAATTATAAAAATCAGTATGTTTTCTTTCAAATATTTTTTGCCATAAGCAATGAAAAAAGCAGAGCTTTTAAAATAAAATGGTGTTGCTCCACTCTTTTGGGTGATATCTTCATCTTAAGTAGAGTAAAGATAGTTACGTAAACAGTAAAACCTTAAGTCTCCAACCTTTATTTAAAATAAATAAATAAATAAATAAATAGATAAATAAATAAATAAATAAAACTGAAGTCTCACTTGGTCACTCTTTCCTTATTAACCTATAAGAGGCTTTCTGCATTAATATTACATAATTAAACACCCATAAAATTATGGGATTTAAGTCACCAAGTAAAAAGGTTTTATTACTACAGTTTTAAGAAGAAAACGTAAAATTTTCCTGTTTACAGATTATGCTTTTATCACTGTCTGCTGACAAAGTCATGTTTAATTATTAAAAATGAAACTTTTTCAGCTATCCATGGACATGTGATCCACCTTCTAAATTTGAATTATAAAGGAGTATATTTATATTAGAAAAAGAGAATGACACTGTCAGGCTTAAACCAAGAAAATTATCTTCCAGAAGAAAAAGTTGGCAAACAGAGCTTAAATAAACAATAAAATATAGTTGGCTAAGCAGATTTCTGAAGTAAAAGGAAAATAATACAGATATCCAGTTAATCTAATAAAATTAGTTCTTCTTAGCTTCCTTCAAACCTCCATGTTTTCTCAGTCGTAGGCACGTGAAGAATTTGTTTTATCTTCTATAATGTTTTGAAGAGTTAATATTTTGACAGCAGGTATGTTTTGCCATTATGACACATAACAATCATTTTCATAATTGAGATCTTATTGATACTATTGGAAAAACTCTTCTGCTAAAAACAGAACAAAAAGATAATAATCATAAGAGCTGGCATTTGTTGCATGTGAGTTATTGTGACTAGTTTGATTACACATGGATAATCTCACTAAATTTTACCTCTGTCTTGTGAGTTAGGGGCTATGGTTTCCCTTGTTTAAAATAGAAAAAAGCAGTCTGTTGAGAAAGACTAAATAACTTTTCTGAATTCACATACCTTGTAAATATTGAAACAATGAAACTTAGTCCTATCATCAAACTAATTCATTTAAAATTTCCAACTATATCCAAATTGTCACACCAATTCAGCCTTTGGAATTTTGAATAGATTTTCAATTATGTTTTACAGATCGTTTGAAAGTACAGAATATATATATATATATATATATAGCCACACTTATTTATATATATGAATATATATTTATATATATTTATATTATATATGAATATAAATATTATATACTTAAAAATATATTATATTATTTCTATATAATATATTATATTATATTTATATAATATATTATATATTATATTTAATATATAATATATTATATAATTATATATTTATATAATATATAATATATTATATAAATTATATATTTATATAATATATAAATATATTATATATAATATATAACTGTAGATAATATTCTATATTACATATATGAATTATATATTATATTATATATTATATATATGAATTATATATTATATTATATATTATATATTAATTATATATTCTATTATATAGTATATATATAATTCTATTTATATATTCTATATATAAATAGAATTATTTATATATTCTATATATTCTATTTATATATAATATATAACATATTATATGTTATATATTTATATACTATATAACATATTATATATTATATATATTTATATACTATATAACATATTATATATTATATATATTTATATAATATATAACATATTATATATAATATGCAAATTATATAATTTACATATTATATAATATAATTTATATATTGTATATCATAATATAATATATATTATAATATATTATGATATACTATATATATTATAATATATAATAATTATATTTATAAGTATTATAATTTATAATTATATATTATATATAATATATAATATTTATATACATTTATAGACATATTATATAAATTTAATATATTAATATATAATTATATTATATATTATATTATTATATATTTATATATAATCTTTATATATTATATATAAATATTATATAAATAATATATCATTGATACATAATTAATATATATTAATATATAATAATATATCATATATAATATAAATATATAAAATATATAAAATATTATATATAATATATTATATATTATATATTTTATATAAGATATTATAGATAAATATTTATATATAATATATAAAGATTTATATATAATATATAAATATATTATATAGAAATATATAAATATATATATATAAATTCATATATAAATATATATAAATATATGTAAATATATAATATATAAATATATATGTATATATATAGCCACACTTATTTTTGCTCCTAATGAATTGGAAAGAACTACATTGTGTAGATGGTGAATGTTTATTTTTTATTTTGGGGGGTACATAGTAGTGTATATATTTATGGTTTATATATTTATGGTGTATATGGTATACTTTGATACAGGCAATCAATGCATAATAATCACATCATGGCAAATAGGGTATCCATTCCCTCAAACATTTATCTTTTGTGTTACAATCCAATTATAGTCTTTTAGTTATTTTTAAATGTACAATTTAATTATTTTGACTGCAGTTACCCTGTTATGCTATCAAACACTAGATCTTATTCATTCTTTCTAATACTTTTTGTACCCATCAACAATCCCCACTTCCCTCCACTGTCCTACTTTTCCTTCCAGCCTCTGATAACCGTCCGTCTACTCTCTATCTCCATGAGGTCAATTGTTTAAAAATTTTAGTTCCCACAAAAAAATTAGAACATGCAAAGTTTGTCTTTCTGTGTCTGGCACAACATAATGATCTCTAGTTCCATCTATATTGTTGGAAATGACAGTATTTCATTCCCTTTTTATAGCTGAATAGTAAGTACTCCATTGTGTATACGTGCCACATTTTGTCTATTCATCTGTTGACATACATTTAGGGGGCTTCCAGATCTTGGCTGTTGTGAACAGGTGTGCAACCAACATGGGAGTACAGATATCCCTTCAATATACAGATTTCCTTTCTTTTGGGTATGTACCTAGCAGTGGGATTGCTGGATCATATAGTAGCTCTATTTTTAGTTATTTGAGGAACCCCCAAAACTGTTCTCCACAGTGGTTGTATTAATACCAATATACATTCCCATGATATGGTTTGGCTGTGTGCCCACCCAAATCTCATCTTGAATTATAGCTTTCACAATTCTCACATGTTGTGGGAGAGACCCAGTAAGAGGTAATTGAATCATGGGCGAGATTTTTTTCCCGTGAGATTTTTTTGTGATAGTAAGTTTCATGAGATCTGATGGTTTTATAAAGGAGAATTTCCTTGTACAAGTTCTCTTCTCTTGCCTGCCACCATCCATGTAAGACGTGACTTTGCTGCTCTTTGACTTTTGCCACGATTGTGAGGCATCCCCAGCCATGTGGAACTGTGAGTCCATTAAACCTCTTTCCCTTCTAAATTACCCAGTCTCAGATTTATCTTTATTAGCAGTGTGAGAACAGACAAATCCACCCACCAAGTGTACAGGTTTCTTTTCTCCACATCCTCACTAGCATTTGTCATCGCCTATCATTTGAGTAAAAGCCATTTTAACTGGGGTGAGATAATACCCTATTGTAGTTTTGATTTTTATTTCTTTCATGATCAGTGGTGTTTGAGAACCTTTTCATATGCCTCTTTGCTATTTTTATATCTTCTTTTTAGAAATGTCAATTCATATCTTTTGCCCATTTAAATCAGATTATTAGCATTTTTCCTATGGAGTTGTTTAAGCTCCTTATACATTCTGGTTTTTAATATCTTTTTCAGATGGGTAGTTTGCAAATATTCTCCCCCATTCTGTGCGTTGTCTCTTCACTTTGTTGATTGTTTCCTTTGCTGTGCATAGTCTTTTTAACTTAATGTAATCCCATTTGTCTGTGTTTGCTTTGATTGCCTGTGCCTGTGGGGTATTTCTCAAAAAGTTTTCAACCAGCTCAGTGTCCTTGGGAGTTCCCCCAATGGTTTCTTGTAATAGTTTTATAGTTTGAAGTCTTAGATTTAAGTCTTTAATTGATTTTAACTTTTGTATATGGCAAAATATAGGGGTCTCAACATTGTTTTCTCAAAAGACTGCAGTTTATTGTTTACATATTTGTTAAGAACATGTGCTTTGAGTTCAGACTGCCTGAAATCAAATTCTAGCTAACTAGGAAAAATTATTTAATTTTTCTTTACATCAATTTTATCATCCATAAAATAGAGATGATATTGATCCAGGATTGGTGTGTTAGTCCATTCCTGCTACATCAAAATACCTTAGATTGGGTAGTTTATAAAAAATAGAAACTTATTTTTTACAATTCTGGAGGATGGGGCATCCAAGATTGAGGCACCAGCAAATTAGCAGATTCATTGTCTGGTGAGGCCTCACTCTCTGCTTCAAAGGTGATGCTTTCATGCTGCTTTCTTACCTGGTGGAAGCGAAAGGAAGCTCCCACCAACCTCTTTTATAGGGGCACTAATTCAATTCATGAGAAAGGAAACTTCAATATTTATTCACCTCTTAAAAGGCCCTACCTCTAAATACTGTAACATTTGGGGATTAAGTTCTAACATATGAATTTCGGGGACACATCAGTATTCAAATCATAGCAGTTAGTCACAAGATTTTGGTGAGGAATAAATGAAACATTGTTGTCCAAAAGACCACCAAAATGGCTGAATAGTAGAAAGGAAATTTTTATTGGTGATATCAGCTTGCAAACTTGGAAGAAACAGTCTCTAGTAGGAACTGAAGGTGCTCTGTCTTTGAAGAGGGAAAGGGCAGATGGGTATTTCTTTCTTTCTTTCTTTATTTTTTGGGACGCAGTCTCGCTCTGTCTCCTAGGCTGGAGGGCAGTGGCGCAATCTTGGCTCACTGCAAGCTCCGCCTTCTGGGTTCCCGCCATTCTCCTGCCTCAGCCTCCGGAGTAGCTGGGACTCCAGGCACCCGCCACCGCGCTTGGCTAATTTTTTTTGTATTTTTTAGTAGAGAGGGCAGATGGGTTTTATGACTCAGAGAGTCATACATATTCAACATGTTTCTGGAAAATTCTATACATATTTATGAGGGTAGTCAAGTGTATGCACAATGTATAAACATGTAACATGCATCCCATGTTCAACTTGGGGTGGGGTTTTTTCATTAAAATGAGGTGGAGTCTAGGTTGTAAATTACTTTAGGAAGAAGCTGACATTTTGCCTAATAACTCTTGTAGTTAGGGTGTTAGCTTACCAAGAGTGTGATTTTAATTATAGCCATAGGAATTTAGAAAATTGTCATGGAAGCTGGGTCCTGAGCCTTCAGCCTGTAGGTAACTTTTTAGTTTTCTTAACCTTAGGGTCCAGATTATTTGATAAAGCAGCATCTATTTTTGTCTCTCTGATCATACAATGCATGTTAAGTAAAACTGCAATCACCTTAAGCTGCCACTGTTATTATCGTTCTTGGAGGAGCACTTTTGAAGAGTGGAAAAGTTTATCAGCTTTGGAAAGCGATTAATCTGCATAAGAAACTCAGCTCTGATCTTTCCTAGTTATATGACCTTGGGCAAATATGTAATCTCTTAGAAGTTCGCTTTATCTGTATTTTAAAAATATGTGAAAATTATTGCTCTTAAGACTACTGACTTAGATAACATATACAAAGCGCATAATAGTGTTAGCCACATTGTATATTTTCAATAATGTAAGTTTTTCCTTGATCTTCCCCAGGTACAGAGTGAATTATATCTCTGATTTTAAATAAAAAAAAGATAGACCCTTCTATTAAAAAGATGATTCATACTACTTAGTCCAAATTTTTGAGCTTTTGAGAAACTCCAATATTGATGTTTCACTTATAACCAAAGAAGTATTTTGTGAATTATAAAAGACAATTGTTTTACATCTGTTCAAAAAATACTTATTTAACACCTATCAGATGTCAAACAATGAGTTAGGCTTTTATTATTAATACAATACTATGTCTGTAGTTAAGCAAAAGTAAAAATTTTGGTATAATGTCCTAAAGTGCTGTGATAGTAAGATAAAAATATGAGTGGCCATAATCATAAAAAAGGGATTAAGTAGCTGGTATGCAAGTAGAGAGAAGTTTGGGATAATGCCAGGGATAGAACCTGGATGGAACCTGGAAAAATGAATGAATAAAAATGCTGTTAATTGAAAGGGGGTTAGCCTGAGAATAGGCTAATGGATAGGATGTGGAACATCCTGGCTGCTACAGGAAACTAAGAAGATGGACATAAATAGTCACTGGAGCATGAGCTAAGGGGAAATAAAAGAGTTTTAGGGACACAGATCAGAGGCTTGGGTCTTATGCTAAGAAACTCTGACAGTAGCTTTAAGGTTCCTTAAAGGAAACAAAGAGGAGGGAGAAGAGTCAGTGCTCTTGTAACTTCCTCAGTTTTCATTCAAAACAACATTTTAAAATATGTCTTACAATTTGAAGTGTTGTGGAATTAATTCATTAATTGATAAATATTTACTGAGTGTTTGTCATGTGTCAGGGACAGTTCCAAGCACTAGTCAACCACGACCAAAACAAAAATCTCTGTCCATGTAGAGTTTCTCGTCTAGGGAGAGAAAGGCAGTCACTAATCAAGAGAAATAAGTAAATTGTAAAATATCTTACATGGTAATTAGAACTAAGGTAAATAATTAAATGAGAAGATAACATGTGCGGGGTGTGGAAATTTAGAAAAGGTAGCCAAGAAGTGTATAATTAAGAAACTGATATTTGGGTATAAATATTTAAAAATTGTAGCATAAACTATTTTGCTTTTTGAACTAGTAATCTTTTTTTTTTAAATAACACAGACTGAAGACATCATTTCAGTAAATAAGTATAATCAAATTTTCAGTTAAAATGGAACAGCCTGGCTGCAGCATGTAAAATAGATTTAAGTTGGGCAAGATTCTAGGCAACAGAATCCATTCAGAGGTTGCTGAGAAAGTCCAGAATTCATGGCAAATTCCAGCAAAAAATCATAGGGATGGGGAAGGAGAAGTGGTAAGGAAGATAGGACAGATGCAAGAAATTCTTAGGAAATAAAATTGGCACAGCTTTGTAATGAAATGTATGTAGAGGATGACAAAGCATAAAAGCTAGAATCGTTCCTAGATTTCTGAATGAAGCAGTAGGGGACAGATTTTAACAAAAGAAAGCTTAAAAGTGGTATGGCAAGACTGTCAGCTTCGTGAAAATTCAGCTCACCAGCTATCTAATATATGGTTCAGTAATATATTCCTGAATATAATGCCTGCCATATATAAATCCAGTAACTTTTTTTTCACTCAATGAATGAGTAGATTATATTTAATTTGAAGTGATTGGGACTCTGAGGAGTTAGATAAATGGGATGCTAAAGAAAAATCCTGGAATGAATATATGAATTTGGGAGTCATTAAAATCAAAGCAGTAGTTAAAACCAAGAAAATGAACAGAGTTGCAAAAGCAATTATGTTGGCAGATATTGATAGACTTGGATGGATGACATATGTGAACATAAACCCTAAAGTGGTGGGGCAAGAATAGTAAAGACCGATTATATCTTTCCTTTAGATTTCACTGTTGTGAGCATTTTACATTTATTCTCTCCTCTTTCTCCTTCCTTGCTTTCACTCTGAGAGTGAACTGCAGACATTATGTCTCATCATCCCCAAAAACTTTAGTATGCATTTAAAAGGACACAGCTACATAAACACAGTACTGTCATCAAAATTAGGATATTAACACTGTTAAAATACAATAATCTAATTCACAGATTCCAGTCAGAAATCACTAGTTGTTCTAATGTCATTTATAGAAAAAGGTTCCTATTCATGAGGATACACTACATTTATTGTGCCTCTTTCAATTTGGAAGAATTCTTCTGATTTCCTTTGTCTATCAGGATCTTGGCATAATTGAAGATTATAGGACAATCATTTTGTAGCAAGTTCCTCATTTTGGGGTTGTCTGTGTTTTTCCCAAAGTGAAATTCCATGGTCACGTATCTTGAAAAATGGAGCTGTAGAAATCTTCTTCTTCCTCTCCTTTTTTTTTGTGAAACTAAGGTAACACTCATTTAACATAAAATTAAACATTTTAAAGTGAACAATGGCTACACCAGGAATGCTGGTCACAATCCCACTGTCATCACTACCATGCTCGGGAATGAGAAATCGTATGCAAGTGAGCAAAAACGCCACAATGCTCTCTTACTAAAAAGCAACGGCCCTACTCTTCATTAAGTAGTCTTCCATTTGCTGTAAGTTTTGGATTAGATTCTAGAATTCTGAAAAACTGTATTCTATCTGTTATTGCCAGTTTGAATGGTTTCAATGGAGGGATAGTTTCTTTGAGTGCCTTACTCTTCCATTTCCGTGATATTACTACTATAAAAATATTGTCTTCTACATTTATTTATTGTCTATGATGTTTAATCTTTACCAACATATTGAATTCTAAATCTTAAATAGAAATTCAGTTCTACTTCTTTGTACAAGTATTTGTGTTTTTACGGAATATCATTTGCCTTTTTGATATCAAATACCTTCATATTCTTCAGACTTTCTATATCAATTACTTGTTTTATTTCTTTCTATTGAAATTTGGGTTTAATATATTGGTGTAGTGCCCTGAAGTAAGATTCACTTACACAATGATCTACACTGTTGGAAATGGATAAGTACCAATTTTAGTCACCTATAAACATTCAAGCACTACAGAGGGGGGCATTGATACAATATTGTGACCACTTATATAACTCAAAAAAAATTATCTTAGAACATAGCTGACTCTCTTTATCTGTGGGTTTTGCATCTATGGATTCAACCTAACATAGATTGAAAGTATTTGAAAAAAGTAGATGGTAGCGTCTGTACTGAACAAGTAGAGATTTTTTTTCTTGTCATTGTTCCTTAAACAATATAGTATGACAAATATTTATGTAGAATTTACATTGTATTATGCATTATAAGTAATTTAGAGATGATTTAAAGCATACAGATGTATGTAGATTATATATGCAAATACTATACAATTTTATTTTATTTATTTTTTTTTGAGACTGAGTCTTATTCTGTCACCCATGCTGGAGTACAGTGGCAGGATCTCGGCTCACTGAAACCTCCGCCTCCCAGGTTGAACCGATGCTCCTGCCTCAGCCACCCAAGTAGCTGGGACCACAGGCTTGCACCACCATCCCCAGCTAATTTTTGTATTTTTAGTAGAGATGGAGTTTCACCATGTTGGCCAAGGATGGTCTCGATCTCCTGACCTCGTGATCTGCCCACCTCGGCTTCCCAAAGTGCTGGGATTACAGGCATCAGCCACCGTGCCCGGCCTACAAAAAGGGACTTGAACATCTAGAGAATTTGCTCTCTGTGGAGGGTCCCAATCTCCCATGGATACCGAGAAAGTACTGTATTTACTATTTAAATTTTAGCAAGAGTTTGCTTTGGTACATGTATAAATTGGACCATGCATTTCTATATAACTGATTCTGAGAATAGGATGCATAGACATCCCTTAAGATAACACACATAAATTTGGGGCTTTCTGGTTATCATTTCTTTTTTTATTTAATAAAAGTTAACATTTATCTGTATTTTTCTGATACAACAGATTAATATGGAAAAAGGTTTTTTTTTTTATCTTTAGTTCTGAATGAAATTGTTCAAATTAGAAAAGAATTGCATTTAGTTAATGCAATTGACCACAACCAACCGTAAACATTACCTCAACCACATAGTCACCAATAAAATTAGTTCAAGTGATGATGCTTATTATTCTCTACATGCTATTGCTCACTCCAACATACACCTGGCTTGAGTAATCATATAACATAAGGATTCAATTTAGAAACTTAAATTATAAATTATATGTTGAGTGAATCAGGCCAGACTCCTTTTTTAATGGAAATAATAAATGATGGAAGTTATAATTTCATTACAAAAGAAACATTTTTGGGTTAATTGGATTGAGATAACTGAGTTTTCACTAAGTTTTTAAATTCCTTTTTTTTTTCTTTTCAAGCTTATATAGATTTTATTCTATCTCTACAACTATGTTTAACTCTTTGGTTTTCTTAAAATCCTCAGAAAAATATAACAATTTTTTTCCAATCTGCTTAGCCATGCTTTATAATTTTATTCTTTGCTATTTTTTCTCGACAGCTGCCAGACAACAGATAGCTAGTCCATTTGGCTTACACACCAAGACCTGCTTCTCCTGCATTTTGCTCCATTGAATTGAGATCTTTTATTAATGTCTAACTACAGCAGCCTCATGTCTCTGGACTGCAAATGAGAATTACTCAGGGAGAGGTCTGGAATTTGTACCATTACAAACTGGAACAGAGCCAAAGGCTGACTACTTGGTTTTGAGTCTAGTGACAGATTTAGTATCTGATTTCTCAAGAAGCCAAAGATTTGAAACACATTAAAAGCCTGCTGTATTCCTCAAGATCTGCGATATTATTATAACCTGAAAAGTCAGCTATTATCTTCTGAATTTGACAATTGGTAGTATCAAATAAGAAGATTATATGAAAATAATATAATCTTCTTATTTTAGTGCACCTAAAAGAGAGGAAAAATAAAAAAGAATTTTTTTTCTGCATTTGGTTGTATTAGGATAAAACTCTTTAACTCCAAGGAGATGAGTTTCTGAAATTATAATTTAGTATTATCTGGGTACAAAATTTTAAAATAGGTTAAAATGAGATAATTCTGGAGATAAGAACCTAGAGTAAAAGGGACAGCCCTATTTTAGTCTCCTGGTCAAAATATATTGATACAATAAAATACTTTCACTATGTGTCAGATATTATACTAGAAATTTGCATGCATTATTTCAGTTAGTCTGTATGCTAACTTTATGAAATAGCTGTTTTTCTTCCACATTTTGTACAAGTGAAAATGGAGGATTATAGATCTTATGTAACTTGGCTAAGTAACATTCTCATGAATAATACACTAGTAAGGAGAGAGTATAAATGCATTATCCTTTTGAGGCAGATATCCTATACGATAACACATTCCATGCCAATAAAAAGTGTGATCTACATCTTCCTTTAGATGTCATAAAGAGCAAAACGATCTGATAATTCATGGAATTTCATCATCATCTCCCTAGAGATAAAAGTATTAAAGCCAGAAAATTGAGGCAGTATGTCTACAGGCATACAGATTATATCTGATAGAAATTGATACAACTTTGTACATGACTTCAGCTTCATAACTTTTAGTTTTGTGTTTTCATTTATCATGTGAAAATGTTGAAAATTTAGAAAAGAAAGCTCTGAATTGTACTGAAGAATTAGTGAATGCTTCGGAACAACTGGACAAACAAAATTCGGGGGAATTGGAGATGGTGATATGGTCAGTACAGAGAAGGCACTATTAGTAGAGGTAGCAACCCAAGAGGAAGAAAGTCATCCAGAGTTGCACCCACAGTTTGCCATCATACTTTTCTCTAAAACAACAAATCAGTCTCAGATTATGAGTATTATAGCACATAAGCATGTTGTGATGGTTAATTTTTTTGTGTCATGTTGACTGATCCACTGGTTCAAACATTATTTGGGATGTTTCTGTGAGGGTGTGCTTGTATGAGATTAACATTTAAGTTAATAGACCGAGTGAAGCCAAATATCTTCCCTCATGTTGTTGGGTTTCATCCAATCAATTGAAAGTATGAATGGAACACAAAGGCTGATCCTCCCCTGAATAAGATAGGATTCCTTCCACATGACTGCCCTGAAATTGGCCATTGGCTTTTGCCTGCCTTTGTGCTGAAACTGGAACATCAGCTCATGTGTTTTGAGCTTACTGGCCTTAGGAAGAAAAATACACTGTCAGATCTCCAAGTTTTTAGGCTTAGGACTCAGGCTAGAACAACCATTGACTCTCTTGGGTCTCCAGCTTTCTGACTCAGCGTGCAGATCATGGAACATGGCAGCCTCCATAACTACATGAAATAATTCCTTGTAGTAAATCTTTTTATTATACATACATCCTATTGGTTCTGTTTTTCTGAATAACTTTTACCAATATATATATTATTACATATTTCTACTTTTAGTATGCAGAGTTTCATTTTTGTTATTATTCTGATTAGGAGGAATAGTCTATATTTTTAAATAAAAAATTAATTCCATTAAGAAGATGTTATAATAATGCCAACTCCATAAAATTTATGTATTCTGGCTGGGCATGGTGGCTCATGCCTGTAATCCCAGCACTTTGGGAGGCCAAGGAGGGCGAATCACCTGAGGCCAAGAGTTTGACACCAGCCTGGCTAACATGGTGGAACCCCGTCTCTGCTGAGGATGCAAAATTTACAAAATTTAGCTGGGCATGGTGGTGGGCACCTGTAATCCCAGCTACTAGGGAGGCTGAGGCAGGAGAATTGCTTGAACCCAGGAGGCGGAGGTTGCAGTGAGCCCATATTGCACCATTGCGCTGCAGCCTGGGCAACAAGAGCAAAACTCCATCTCAAAAAAAAAAAAAAAAAATGTGTATTCTGATATTAAGTCATACTGTAAAATATGAAGTAAAATGTGATACATTTTTATTTTTATTTTGGATTTGGTGATCTATATTAATGCTGTCCTACAAACTATCAATTATGGTCCTTAGCTGTTATGACTTGGGTTATAAATTTTGTTTATAAAATTTCTTGAAAAGTAGAAAGTATGCAAGACCTTTTTCTGTAATGTACTACCCCTCTAAAAAAATACCTATAGAAAAACATTTTGTAAATGTCTTCTTTAACTAACCATTAGCCCTACATATATTTTACCTTTAATAAATATTTGATGGTATAGTCTAAAAGAGTTATTTATGTGTTCATTTTCAGTCAGTATAGTTTGATTTCAAAATCAACCATGATATAAGCAAGCAAGCACATATGTACAAAATGAAAACATCATACAATGAACAAAGAATATAGATTTAACAAGCTCATTAAAATTTCCCTCTGACTTAGCTGGGAAATATGACATCAAAAATTATGAATGCATTATAAACATCATAATTTAATAGCAGAAGTTTCATAAACTTAAGATAAATTTTCTGTGGAACTACTAATAACTACTACCATTGATTACAGGCATATTGTGTACCAGACATTACACTAAGAACGTCGTTATAGGAAATTAGAAGTGGCTCCCCTTACTAGACCAGATGATATTTTGATCCTGTTATTGATGACAGTGGCTGTAAATTTCAGGACACCAGCAAAGACTAGCCAAAGGGTTTCACCAAATATTTTACTCCCTAATAAGCAAATATTAACTTATTAGTTGATATTTTTTGTACTTCTTTGGCTCTCAGGCTGAAGGTGAGTGGCTGCATTTTAAGAGAGTTTAGTCCAGGACTGACGACAAGGTTTTCTACATTTTAGATCAGTGTTTCTCAGTTTTGGTTGACCTGTAAAATCACCTAGGCAACTTTTTAAAAACACATAGTCTCAGACCTCCTTCTCAGAATTTCTAATTTAAATAGTCTGATGTTTGCCATGAAAATATATTTTTGAATACTTCCCACTATATTCTAATGTACAGGCAGACTTGAGAACTACTGGCACAAATGGAGGGGTGATGGGACCTCTTTTTAACTCTCTTCTTGGCTAAAAGGGGAGATAGTTGCTGGTATTCAACTTTCTCCTACAGCTCTCAAAGCTTATTCTCAGTAGATATTATTTGAGAAAAGACACATTATTTCTCATCTTGTTGATGCTATTTGACCTTAAATGCAAGAGTAATCCTCTTCCTAAATAGGGGAGACAAAAGGATAAGTCAAAAAAATACTTAAACCAAGGAACTTTAAGTACAAAATTTGCATCTGTTATTCATTCAAGTGTAAATATAGTTCTTGTTCCAAAAAAGGAATGACAAAAATCACAGGATGCATTGACATTTGGCATACTTTGTGTAGGATCAAGTGTAATACTCTTTATGTCTCTCACAAGGAGGAGAGATTATTACATGAGCAAGCAATGGGGGAGGGTGACTTAGGACAGTGTAAAATTTTCCTAAAGATTAACAGATTACATAAAGCAAGAGCCACTGGACTAGGCTCTGAAATCCCACTCAAGCTCTGTTTGATAGATCCTGTACCCTAGCACAGATCAGTCAGAAGAAAGGATGTGATGCTGTTTCCTAATTGTTCTACCTGTGAATAACATAGCTCTTAACTACTTATTAGTCTCATTGCCTTAAAGTACATAGTTAACCTTTGTGTGCCCCAGTTTCTTCATCACTAAAATGAGAATAATAATACCTTATTAGGTGACTAAGGAGATCAAATGGGTTAATATTTGTAAAGTAGTCAGAACTTCCCCTAAAAGTTAATAAAATACAAGGGCTTGTTAAATAAAATAAATGAAAAACTAGGCCCTTTTTCGAGAGCAAACTGTTTCGGTTCTACAAGAGATAGTTCTGTATGTTCAATTACAGGCCTCCAAACAATTCTGCCATCTCTATTTGATTTGGGTATTACCATAATTCTATATAGTAAATGATTTTCTGCCTTCAAAGATAAAGAAAGTGACCTAGAGAAATTAAGTACTTATACAAATTATATACTTAATAATTTGCAAAGC
This sequence comes from Pongo pygmaeus, assembly GCF_028885625.2. NCBI lineage: Eukaryota > Metazoa > Chordata > Mammalia > Primates > Hominidae > Pongo > Pongo pygmaeus. The sequence goes on along the minus strand of NC_072378.2, from coordinate 67,763,020 downwards.
TGGAAACTAGTTATCACTTACTGCTGATATAAGGACTATGCTGTTACTGAAAAATTAACTTTATGATTCCATGTATAATAAAGTAGAATGTAGGGTAAATGGCATAAAATAACTAGTAAAAGGACCATTTCCTTGTCAACCTGGATGTTTAACTAAAACTGCAATACCCTTACCTCTAATACCTTCTATCTCATTTTCCTCCATTTTTTTCCTCTTGGCATATAATACTGTTTAACTTATTTATTTCTCTTATTTATTTTCTGAGTTTATATTAGTTTTTAAAATCTGCAAGGTAGGCATTTGGGGTCCATTTTTTTTTCAGTGCCCAAGTATAGGTAAGCAATAAATATTACCTGAAAGAACAAATGTGTGAGCCCTCCTTTTCCTCAGCAAAGATAGACTTTTTTTAAAAATGCTATGAAAATATTTACTGTTAATTTATTGCTCAGTAGAGCTTGACGACATTAAATGGGTAAGTAATTAAATTGGCAATAACATGTCCCTTTCAGTTGTCTCAAAAATTAAACCATTAGAACATAGTGAAGTAAAATCAGTTACTACAGTGAAACCTTGAGCAATTCAGGGGCTAGGGGGCGCTGATCTCCCATGCTGTCAAAAATCGCATATAACTTTTGCCTCTCCACATGTTTAACTACTGATAGCCTACTCTCAGTAGTTGACTGGAGGCCTTACTGATAAACAGTTGATTCACATATATTGTGTATGTTATATTGTATTCTTAAAGCAAGCTAGAGAAAAGAAAATGTTGATTAAAAAATTAGGAAGAGAAAATACATTGGCAGTATGGTACTATATTTGTCATTACCGTAAGTATATGTAGTCTGTTTTCTAGATGACTCATCTGTCAGTAATGGGCAATTGCAGCTGAAGACCTCAATCTATGGTACATATCAAATGTTAACATTTTCTTGTAATGTCGTTATGTTCTCTGCTTCTTGGGAGAACTTCCAGCAGCACTAGTTGCACTTTGTATGGGTCTCAAGGTGTTATTCAAGGTTTGCCATATTGCACTAAGTGAAAAATATGTAAGAACATCCAGAGATCACTCTTTACTGTGATACACAACTTACTGGAAAGACAACTACTCACTCAGAGTTGATTAGAGTCACAGAGCATTTTAAGTGGATACGCAAAACGCTTCAGCTCACTGCAATAGCAACAGGAGGTGGCTACAAAATTATTATAGTAATATAGTATGTACTACAGTTAATTTTATAAAGTTATGACTTAATCATATATCTTTACTTTTGTTTACATTTCTACCAACTGCAAATGATTCCAAGTAGTCTGGGTTTGTGTGTGCATAAGTTCTGATAAATTTTAACTTTTTATTAAAATATCTGTGGATATTTTATGGTAGTAAATGATGAAATAGACCAGTAGCTACATATATTTTATGCATTCATAACACACTTAACTATTTAATTTTTTGAGAGTTGTATGCTACATTTTTTTTTTCTATAAGTTTGTTCACATTGTCTAACACCCCCCCACACACAAATTTTTCCAATATACTGCAACATATCCATCTATAAGTGGACCTGCATAGTTGAAGTCTATGTTGTTCAAGGGTCAACTGTACTTGAAATCTTTCACAAAAGTTATAGTTTTAATAGTTATATAATACTTAAAATATCTAGCAGTGATTATTCTATATATATATATATATATATAGAATATATATATAGATGCAGGAAAGGCCTTTGACAAAATTCAACAACCCTTCATGCTAAAAACTCTCAATAAATTAGGTATTGATGGAACGTATCTCAAAATAATAAGAGCTATCTATGACAAACCCACAGCCAATATCATACTGAATAGGCAAAAACTGGAAGCATTCCCTTTGAAAACTGGCACAAAACAGGGATGCCCTCTCTCACCATTCCTATTCAACATAGTGTTGGAAGTTCTGGCCAGGGCAATCAGGCAGGAGAAGGAAATAAAGGGTATTCAATTAGGAAAAGAGGAAGTCAAATTGTCCCTGTTTACAGATGACATGATTGTATATCTAGAAGACCCCATAGTCTCAGCTGAAAATCTCCTTAAGCTGATAAGCAACTTCAGCAAAGTCTCAGGATACAAAATCAATGTGCAAAAATCATAAGCATTCTTATACACCAATAACAGACAAACAGAGAGCCAAATTATGAGTGAACTCCCATTCACAATTGCTTCAAAGAGAGTAAAATACCTAGGAATCCAACTTACAAGGGATGTGAAGGAACTCTTCAAGGAGAACTACAAACCACTGCTCAAGGAAATAAAAGATACAAACAAATGGAAGAACATTCCATGCTCATGGGTAGGAAGAATTAATATCGTGAAAATGGCCATACTGCCCAAGTAATTTATAGATTCAATGCCATTCCCATCAAGCTACCAATGACTTTCTTCACAGAATTGGAAAAAACCACTTGAAAGTTTGTATGGAACCAAAAAAGAGCCCGCATCACCAAGTCAATCCTAAGCCAAAAGAACAAAGCTGGAGGCATCACACTACCTGACTTCAAACTATACTACAAGGCTACAGTAACCAAAACAGCATGGTTCTGGTACCAAAACAGAGATATAGACCAATGGAACAGGACAGAACCCTCAGAAATAATGTCGCATATCTACAACTATCTGATCTTTGACAAACGTGACAAAAACAAGCAATGGGGAAAGGATTCCCTATTTAATGAATGGTGCTGGGAAAACTGGCTAGCCATATGTAGAAAGCTGAAACTGGATCCCTTCCTTACACCTTATACAAAAATTAATTCAAGATGGATTAAAGACTTAAATGTTAGACCTAAAACCATAAAAACCCTAGAAGACAACCTAGGCATTACCATTCAGGACATAGGCATGGGCAAGGACTTCATGTCTAAAACACCAAAAGCAATGGCAACAAAAGCCAAAACTGACAAATGGGATCTAATTAAACTAAAGAGCTTCTGCACAGCAAAAGAAACCACCATCAGAGTGAACAGGCAACCGGCAGAATGGGAGAAAATTTTCGCAACCTACTCATTTGACAAAGGGCTAATATCCAGAATCTACAATGAACTCAAACAAATTTACAAGAAAAAAACCACCCCATCAAAAAATGGGTGAAGGACATGAACAGACACTTCTCAAAAGAAGACATTTATGCAGCCAAAAGACACATGAAAAAATGCTCATCATCACTGGCCATCAGAGAAATGCAAATCAAAACCACAATGAGATACCATCTCACACCAGTTAGAATGGTGATCATTAAAAAGTCAGGAAACAACAGGTGCTGGAGAGGATGTGGAGAAATAGGAACACTTTTACACTGTTGGTGGGACTGTAAACTAGTTCAACCATTGTGGAAGTTGGTGTGGTGATTCCTCAGGGATCTAGAACTAGAAGTACCATTTGACCCAGCCATCCCACTACTGGGTATATACCCAAAGGATTATAAATCATGCTGCTATAAAGACACATGCACATGTATGTTTATTGTGGCACTATTCACAATAGCAAAGACTTGGAACCAACCCAAATGTCCAACAATGATAGACTGGATTAAGAAAATGTGGCACATATACACCATGGAATACTATGCAACCATAAAAAAGGATGAGTTCGTGTCCTTTGTAGGGACATGGATGAAGCTGGGAACCATCATTCTCAGCAAACTATCACAAGGACAGAAAACCAAACACTACATGTTCTCACTCATAGGTGGGAATTGAACAATGAGAACACATGGACACAGGAAGGGGAACATCACACTCTGGGGACTGTTATGGGGTAGGGGGAGGGGGGAGGGATAGCATTAGGTGATACAGCTAATGCTAAATTATGAGTTAACAAGTGCAGCACACCAACATGGCACATGTATACATATGTTACAAACCTGCACGTTGTACACATGTACCCTAAAACTTAAAGTATAATAATAATAATAATAAACCTTATAAAAAATAAAAAAATTAAAAAACAAAAAATAAAATTACATTTTCTATTTTCATGTCAAAAAAAAAAAAAGCCCAGAAGATTTCGTTCCATTGAAAACTAGTTTTAACATGTTGAAAGATAAAAACATAAAACAAAATTAAAACAAAATCAAGCAATCTCAACTTCCATATCAAAGAAAAATATTTGTCAAAAGTGAAGATAAAATTAAATCATCTTTTAAAAGAATGCAAGCTGAGATAACTCATTATTAGCAGACCTATACTACATAAAACACTTAAGGAAGTTCTTCACATTAAAGAAAAATGAAATCAGAAGAAATTTGGATTTACAGAAAGGAATAAAATGTCCTGGAAATTAAAAATAAGTGGATAAATATAAATAATTGTATTTTTATTTCCCTAATTCTTAAAAAGACAATTATTTAAAATAAAAATGACAAAAATAAATTTTAATGTTAATAACACACATATATGAAAACATATCACACAAAAATGGGAGTATAAATAAAATTGTCTTAAACTGTTATGAATTTTTACATAAAATGTAATGTCTTGCTTGCCACAGTGGCTCATGCGTCTAATCCCAGCAATTTGGGAAGCTGAGGTGGGAGATTGCTTGGCCTAGGTGTTCCGAACCAACCTTGGTAACATAGCAAGACTCTGTCTCAATAAAAAAAATAAAAAAAGTAGCCAGGTGTAGTGGTGTATGCCACTACTCAGGAAGTGGTGTATCCCAGCTACTCAGGAAGCTAAGGCAAGAGAATCGCTTGAGCCCAAGAAGTCAAAGCTGCAGTGAGCTGTGTTCATGCCACTGCATTCCAGCCTGAGCTACAGATTGAGACCCTATTTCAAAAAATACAATGTAATTTTTTTACATCTATGTAAAGAGATATAATAATAATGCTAAGATGAATGTAGTAATTTATGAGTATGTATTACACTACTTTGAGCAAACAGTTAAGAATACAAAAAGATATTAAAAAGTGAATAAATTAAATGTATTGTTACAATATATTAATACCAGTTATGTTCCCAAATTAATTAAATTAAATGAACTAAAAACTCCAATTAGAAGTTTCATTGTTAGATGGGATAGAAAAACAACACCAAACTACATACTATTTACAACAACTCTACATTAAATATAAGGGCAGAGATAGGTTGAAAGTAAGAGAATGTAAAAGATATACAAATCATAAGCAAGAGAAAGCTCATAGCTATCTTAATATCAAATGAAGTAGTCTTCAAGACAAGTTCTAACAGGCATAAAAACGGACATTTATAATGATAAAAAGGCCATTCATCATGAAGACATAAAAATTATAAAGTTGTATACAGTTAATAGATCTTTTTAACTAATAAAAACTGACAGAAGAAAAGGAAGCAGTTCAGAAATCTAAAATTGTAGAACATTTTTAAAACACTCTCTTAGCAATTATAAAATTAATGAGACAAGGATGCTAGAAGAGGATAAATTTGGACAACACTCTTAAGAAACTTTAATATTTATAGAATGCTCCATCCAACAATTGCAGATTATATTTTATCAAATAGACTTTTCCATAATCTACAGATTGAAAAAGAAATCACAATGGAAATTATAAAATATTTTATACGGAGTTTCATTTTAAAAAATCAAAATTTATAGGAAGCAGCTAATGCAGTGCTTAGAGGAAAATGTGTAGTTTTAAATACTTATACCAGAAAAGAACCATTTTACTTTTAGTGATGCAGGTTTCCACAAAAAAACAAAACAAAACAAAAAAAACCTCAGAAAAGATTAATAAGTTAAACTAAAAATAGGATATAATATAGATAATAGCAGAAATTACAGAGAACATGAATAGAGAAAAGTTTTAAAGCCCAAACTTAATTATCTAAAAATATAAATAAAATTTGACAAACACTGATTCAGTTTAATTCAAAAAGTAAAAGACAACATTATTATAGATACTTCAAACATTATAGTATAACAATATACTGTGAACAAATTTATGCCAATATATGTGATAGTTTTAATAAAAGGTAGAAATGTATCATAACTTATTCAAAAGTTAAGGGGAAAATAGAGAATCTGAACATTTCTGCCTATGTTTAATAAAGCTTTTAAATTTGTCATAAGTTACTTCCTACAAAGATAACTCCAGAACCAAACAAATTCACTGGTGAATATCATAAAATGTTTAAGTGAGATATAAGGCCAGTTATATAAAAACTCTTTCAAAAACTGTAAGAGGGCAGCATAAGTTTTATGCTAAACCTTGACAAAGTTAATCAATAAAAGAAACTTAAAGATCAATCTGTCATGAACTTAGATGCAAAAATTCTTCAAAACATATTAGCATATTCAATTCAGCAATATATAAATTATATATTTGTACCATTCAGAGTTTAACAAGAGAAGTACCAGTAGGAGATAAGATATGTCAGTAAAGAATGGTGAGGTTCATAAATTTAGAAAGGAGACCTCAATTTGTCATAAAAGGTTGCAGCTTACAGGGTGGCCATTCTGACAGGCTGGGAATCATAGAGTCCAGTCAGAAGCCAGAAACACACTTCAAGAGAGGGCCAAAGGGAACAGAAATTTGTGCTGTGTGGGGTAACTGTATGTACCTATTTAATAAACTGTAGGAGTCATGAATATTTAAGGAGAATCATGCTCATTTGCAGTTAAGCTTCATGATTCTATATGAGATCCATGTTTAAAAAAAAAAAGAAAAGAAAAAAAAAGAAGAAGCAGCATTAGCTTGATGGAAGGATGGAGTTTCCATCCCGTGGACATCAACAGGTGAAGCAGAGGACATAAAAACCCTGTTAATTCTCCATTGGCTGGCCAGTACCACTCCTTGGTCTTTTTGTTTCTTATCAGGAAAGAATACTAGTCAGCTGTTTTGTCAAAACCAAGAAAGGGAGGGTCAGTGGCAGGTGGTTACTTGATATCAGAGGTGGAGGGAATCTCTCCAAAGACGTGATTTCTGTTCAGCCCTTGGGGAAGAAAGCCTAATAGCAGTTAGTGAGAGAAGAGGTATAATGAGGCATGTTAAACATTCCATTCTTTTATAGTCGGGAACTCAGTTTCAAGGTTTCTCTGGGGTCCTCTTGGCCAAGAGGGGATTCATTCAGTCAGTTGAGGGGCTTAGAATTTTATTTTCAATTTCTTAGAGAGATGATAATAGATGTTAGATAAATAGTTACCTTTATTACAAGGAATTGGTTTACATGATTTATGAGAGCTGGCCAAATAAGTGTTAAGTTCATACAACATAGTCAGGGAGGAAGATCTTGAGAAAAATCAAACTCCATGGGCATGAGCCAAAGTTCATGTACATTTTTTTTTCTCTTCAGAGCAAACTTCAGCTTTGCTTTTTCTTTCATCGTTGTTTTCTTTCTTTCTTTCTTTTTTTTTTTTGAGACAAAATCTTGCTCAGTCCCCCAGGCTGGAGTGCAATGGCGTGATCTCGGCTCACTGCAACCTCCACCTCCCCGGTTCAAGTGATTCTCCTGCCTTAGCATTCTGAGTAGGGTTTACAGGCATCCACCACCATGCCAAGCTAATTTTTGTATTTGTAGTAGAGATGGGGTTTCACCAGGTTGGCCAGGCTAGTCTCGAACTCCTGACCTCAGGTGATCCACCCGCCCTGGCCTCCCAAAGTGCTGGGATTACAGGTGTGAGCCACTGCACCGGGCCCAGCTTTGGTTTTAAGAACTTCTAACATATTCAGTCCAGACCACAAAAGGAATTTATCCAGCATAATCTCCCTTACTTTTAATTTCAACTGATTAGAGGCTTAAAATATATTGGTAAGATATTGTCACACAATACTACATTTTTTTTTGATAGAAAAATTGGAGACCATGGCTCAAATTGACAAATCAATAAAGTCATTATAATATTACATATTGATCAAGTGGGATTTATCTCAGAAATGCATGGTTTATGTAACATTTAAAAACCATTTAAATAAATTTACCATGTTACAGAATAAAGAATAAAAATGCATTAAAATTCAATATCCATTTATGCTAAACATCTTTTGATTTTTGAAAGATACTTAAGAAAACAAAAAGGACTATACATCTATTCCAAGTATATATATCTGACAAAGTTGTATCCTAAATATATAATTAACTCTTACATATAAATAATAGGCAAAATAATTCAAACACTTCACAAGAGAAGATATTCAAGTGGCCCTTAAACCTGTAAAAAGATGCTCAATACCATTCGTCATTAAGGAAATGCAAATTAAAACCACAATGAGATACATTTGCACATTTATTAGAACTCCTACAATTAAAATATTGGCAACGCCAAGTATTGGTAAAGATGTGCAATAACTAGCTCTCATATACTGCTAGGGGGAGGTAAGATTGTACAGCCTCTATGGAACAATTTGGTAGCCTGCTACAAACTTGAGGGATATAAAAGATCAACTTTTAAAATAGAAAATAGAAAAGCTGAATCTCTTTGATGGCAAAGAGTTCAGAATTCTTTTTCATGTGGAAATTCAAAAATGCATTGTAGAGACCAATGACTTGAGTCCAAACACTTCATAAACAAAATAAAGCAAACAGAAAAAACATACCTGACTATTTTATTCAGAAAATAAGTGTGTTTTCCATATAAAATTTTGCAGAGCATTTCATCATTTTATTCTAAAATGTCATATCCATTAAGATCCACAATGAACAAAATAAAATTTTGTGATACAGAGCTCTTTCCTTAAAAGATTAAAAACTTGAGATGAAAAGTTAATCACATGGAGTAACATACAACTCCTGCAGAGGATTTACAACGCTCCATGGATGGTAGCTAGAAATATGGAAAACAGAAATTCGGGAGAAGGCTGGTAAGATGGCTGAATTGGAACAGCTCCAGTCTGCCACTCCCAGCAAGATCAATGCAGAAGGTGGGTGATTTCCACATTTCCAACTGAGGTACCTGGCTCATCTCATTGGGACCAGTTAGTGGGTGCAGTCCACAGAAGGTGAGCCAAAGCAGGGTGGGGTGTTGCCTCACCTGGGAAGCACAAGAGTTTGGGGAACTCCCTCCCCTAGCCAAGGGAAGCCTTAGGGAACTGTGCTGTGAGGAACAGTGCACTCCAGGTGCCTATGCCACCAGGGCCCTGGGTTTCAAGCACAAAACTCGGCTGCCATTTGGGCAGACACCAAGCTAGCTTCGGGAGTTTTTTTCATACCCCAGGGGTGCCTGGAATGCCAGCGAGAGAGAACTGTTCACTTCCCTGGAAAGGGGGCTGAAGCCAGGGAGCTAAGTGGTCTAACTCAGCAGATCCCACCCCCATGGAGCCCAGCAAGGTAAGATATACCAGCTTGAAATTCTTGCTACCAGCACAGCAGTCTGAAGTCGACCTGGGATGCTCGACCTTGGTGTGAGGAGGAGTGTTCACCATTACTGAGGTTTGAGTAGGCAGTTGTCCCCTCACAGTGTAAACAAAGCTTTGGGAAAGTTCCAACTGGGCAGAGCCCTCCACAGCTCCACAAAGTGCTGTAGCCAGACTGCCTCTCTAGATTCCTCCATTCTGAGCAGGACATCTCTGAAAAAAAGGCAGAAGCCCCAGTCACGGGCTTATAGATAAAGCCCCCATCTCCCAGGGACAGAGCACCGGGGTAAAGGGAGTGGCTGTGGGTGAAGCTTCAGCAGACTTAAACGTCTCTGCCTGCCAGCTCTGAAGAGAGCAGCAGATCTCCCAAGCACAGTGTTCAAGCTCTTCAAAGGGACAGACTGCCTCCCTAAGTGGGTCCCTGAACCCCATGTCTCCTGACTGGGAGACACTTCCCAGCAGGGGCCAACAGACATCTCACAGAAGAGAGCTCTGGCTGGCATCAGGCTGGTGCACCTCTGGAACTAAGCTTCCAGAGGATGAAACAGGGAGCAATCTTTGCTGTTCTGCAGCCTCTGATGGTGATAACCAGTTGAAGAGGGTCTGGAGTGGACCTCCAGGAAACTCTAGCATACCTGCAGCAGAGGGGCCTGACTAATAGAAGGAAAACTAACAAACAGAAAGGAATAACATCAAGATCAACAAAAAGGACATCCCCTCAGAAATGTCATATCCATTATCCTTCATCTGAAGGTCACCAACATCAAAGACCAAAGATAGATAAATCCATGAAGATGAGGAGAAACCAGTACAAAAAGGCTGAAAATTCCAAAAACCAGAACGCCTCTTCTCCTCCAAAGGATCACAACTCCTCACCAGCAAGGGAAAAAAAACTGGACAGAGAATGAGTTTGACAAATTCAGAACTCCTCCGAGCTAAAGGAGCGTGTTCTAATTCAATGCAGGGAAGCTAAGAACCTTGAAAAAAGGTTAGATAAATTGCTAACTAGAATAATCAGATTATAGAAGAACATAAATGACCTGATGGAGCTGAAAAACATAGCATGAGAACTTTGTGAAGCATACCCAAGTATCAACAGCCACATTGATCAAGCAGAAGAAAGCATATCAGGTTGAAGACCAACTTAATGAAATAAAGTGTGAAGACAAGATTAGAGAAAAAAGAATGAAAAGGAACAAACAAAGCCTCCAAGAAATATAGAACTATGTGAAAAGTCCAAACCTACATTTGAATGGTGTACCTGAAAGTGACTGGAGAATGGAACCAAGCTGGAAAACACTCTTCAGGATATTATCCAGGAGAATGTCCCCAACCTAGCAAGACAGGCCAACATTCAATTTCAGGAACACCACAAAGGTACTCTTTGAGAAGAGCAACCCCAAGACACATAATCATCAGATTCACCAAGGTTGGAATAAAGGAAAAAATGTTAAGGGCAGCCAGAGAGAAAGGTCTGGTTACCCACAAAGAGAAGTCCATCAGACTAACAGCAGATCTCTCTGCAGAAACCCTACAAGCCAGAAGAGAGTGGGGGCCAATATTCAACATTTTTAACAAAAATAATTTTTAAACCAGAATTTCATATCCAGCCAAACTAAGCTTAATAAGCAGAGGAGAAATAAAATCCTTCACAGGCAAGCAAATGCTGAGAGATTTTGTCACCACCAGGCCTGCCTTACAAGACCTCCTGAAGGAAGCACTAAACATGGAAAGGAACAACTGGTACCAGCCACTGCAAAAAGATACCAAATTGTAAAGATCATTGACACTACAAAGAAACTGCCTCAAATAGCGGGCAAAATAACCAGCTAGTATCATAATGACAGGATCAAATTCACACATAACAATATTAACCTTAAATGTAAACAGGCTAAATGCCCCAATTAAAAGACACAGACTGGCAAACTGGATAAAGAGTCAAGACCCATTGGTGTGCTGTATTCAGGAGACCCATCTCATGTGCAAAGACACACATAGGCTCAAAATAAAGGGATGGCGGAATATTTACCAAGCAAATGGAAAGCAAAAAAAAAAAGCAGAGGTTGCAATCCTAGCCTCTGATAAAACAGACTTTAAGCCAATAAAAATCAAAAGAGACAAAGAAGGGCATTACATAATGGTAAACACAGGAATGCAACAAGAAGAGCTAACTATCATATTCATATATATATATATATATATATATATATATATATATCCAATACAGGAGCCCCCAGATTCATAAAGCAAGTTCTTAGAGACCTACGAAGAGACTTAGACTCCCACACAATAATAGTAGGAGACTTTAACACCACACTGTCAATGTTAGACAGATCAACAAGTCAGAAAATTAACAAGGATATTCAGGACTTGAACTCAGCTCTGGGCCAAGTGAACCTAATAGACAGCTACAGAACTCACCACCCAAAATAAGCATAATATACATTCTTCTCAGCACCACATCACACTTATTCTAAAATTGATCACATAATTGGAAATAAAACACTCCTCAGCAAATGCAAAAGAACAGAAATCATAAACAGTCTCTCAGATGACAGTGCAATCAAATTAGAATTCGGGATTAAGAAACTGACTCAAAACCTCACAACTACATGGAAACTGAACAACCTGCTCCTGAATGACTACTGGGTCAATAACACAATTAAGGCAAAAATAAATAAGTTATTTGAAACCAATGAGAACAAAGACACAACATACCAGAATCTCTGGGACGTAGCTAAACCAGTGTCTAGAGGGAAATTTATAGTGCTAAATGTCCACAAGAAAAAGCAGAAAAGATCTAAAATCCACACCCTAGCATCACAATTAAAAGAACTAGAGAAGCAAGAGTAAAGAAATTCAAAATCTAGCAGAAAACAAGAAATAACTAAAATTAGAGCAGAACTGAAGGAGATAGTGACACAAAAAAACCCTTCAAAAAATCAATGAATTGAGGAGCTGGTTTTTTGAAATGATCAGCAAAATAGATAGACTGCGAGCCAGACTAATAAAGAAGAAAAGAGAGAAGAATCAAATAGACACAATAAAAAATGATAAAGGGGATATCACCACTGATCCCACAGAAATACAAACTACCACCAGAGAATACTATAAATACCTCTATGCAAATACACTAGAAAACCTAGAAGAAATGGGTAAATTCCTGGACAAATACACCCTCCCAAGTCTAAACCAGGAAGAAGTCAAATTTCTGAATAGACCAATAATGAGTTCTGAAATTGAGGCAGTAATCAATAGCCTATTAACCAAAAAAAAAAAAAAAAGCCCAGGACTGGATGGATTCACAGCCAAATTCTACCAGAGGTACAAAGAGAACCTGGTATCATTACTTCTGAAAATATTCCAAACAATAGAAAAAGGAGGAATCCTCCCTAACTCATTTTATGAGGCCAGCATCATCCTGATACAAAAACCTGGCAGAGACACAAGAAAAAAAGAAAATTGCAGGCCAATATCCCTGATGAACACCAATGTGAAAATCCTCAATAAACTAATGGCAAACCAAATCCAGAAGCACATCAAAAAGTTTATCCACCACAATTGAGTTGGTTTCATCGCTGGGATGCAAGACTCTTTCAACGTACACAAATCAATAAATGTAATCCATAACATAAATAGATCCAATGACAAAAACCACATGATTATCTCAATAGATGCAGAAAAGGCCTTCAACAAAGTTCAACACCCCTTTATGCTAAAAACTTTCAATAAATTAGGTATTGATAAAATGTATCTCAAAATAATAAAAACCATTTATGACAAACCCACAGCCAATATCACACTGAATGGGCAAAAACTGGAAGCATTCCCTTTGAAAACCAGCACAAGACAAGAACTCCCTCTCTCACCACTCCTATTCAACATAGTATTGGAAGTTCTTGCCAGGGCAATCAGGCAAGAGAAGGAAATAAAGGGTATTCAAACAGGAAGAGAGGAAGTTAAATTGTCTCTGTTTGCAGATGATATGATTGTATATTTAGAAAACCCAATCGTTTCAGCCCAAAATCTCCTTAAGCTGATAAGCAACTTCAGCAAAGTTTCAGGATACATTATCAATGTGCAAAAATCACAAGCATCTCTATACACCATAAAAGACAAACAGAGAGCCAAATCAGGAGTGAACTCCCATTCACAATTGCTTCAAAAAGAATAAAATACCTAGGGATACAACTTGCAAGGGATATGAAGGACCTCTTCAAGGAGAACTACAAACCACTGCTCAAGGAAATAAGAGAAGACACAAACAAATGGAAAAACATTCCACGCTCATGGATAGGAAGAATCAGTATCGTGAAAATGGCCATACTGTCCCAATTTATAGATTCAATTCTTTGCCCATCAAGCTACCATTGACTTTCTTCACAGAATTAGAAAAAAACTACTTTAAATTTCATATGGAACCAAAAAAGAGCCCACATAGCCAAGACAATTCTAAGCAAAAAGAACAAAACTGGAGGCATCACACTACCTGACTTCAAAGTATACTACAAGGCTACAGTAACCAAAACAGCATGGTACTGGTACCAAAAAAGAGATATAGACCAATGGAACAGAGCAGAGGCCTCAGAAATAACACCACACCTCTACAACCATCTGATCTTTGATCTTTGACAAACCTGACAAAAACAAGCAATGGGGAAAGGATTCCCTATTTAATAAATGGTGTTGATGGCTAGTCATATGTAGAAAACTGAAACTGGACCCTTTCCTTACACCTTATACAAAAATTAACTCAAGGTGGATTAAAGACTTAAATGTAAGACCTAAAATCATAAAAACCTTAGAAGAAAACCTAGGCAATACCATTCAGGACATAGGCATGAGCAAAGACTTCATGACTAAAGCACCAAAAGCAATAGCAACAAAAGCCAAAATTGACAAATGGGATCTAATTAAACTAAAGAGCTTCTGCACAGCAAAAGAAACTATCTTCAGAGTGAACAGGCAACTTACAGAATGGGAGAAAAAATTTGCAATCTATCCATCTGACAAAGGGCTAATATCCAGAATCTACAAAGAACTTAAATTTACAAGAAAAAAAAAAAACATCAAAAAGCGGGTGAAGTATATGAACAGACACTTCTTAAAATAAGACATTTATGCAGCCAACAAACATGAAAAGAGCTCATCATCACTGGTCATTAGAGAAATGCAAATTCAAACCACAATGAGATACCATCTCACATCAGTAAGAATGGTGATCATTAAAAAGTCATGAAACAACAGATCCTGGGGAGGATGTGGAGAAAGAGGAATGCTTTTACACAGCTGGTGGGAGTGTAAATTAGTTCAACCATTGTGGACACAGTGTGGTGATTCCTCAAGGATCTAGTACCAGAAACACCATTTGACCCAGCAATCCCATTACTGGGTATAAGGATTATAAATTATTCTACTGTAAAGACACATGTCCATGTATGTTTATTGCAGCACTGTTCACAATATCAAAGATTTGGAACCAACCCAAATGCCCATCAATGATAGACTGGATAAAGAAAATGTGGCACATATACACCATGGAATACTATGCAGCCTTAATCCCAGCACTTGGGGAGGCTGAGGCAGACCGATCACAAAGTCAGGAGATTGAGACCATCTTTGCGAACACGGTGAAACCCCGTCTGTACTAAAAATACAAAAAATTAGCCAGGCATGCTGGTGCATGCCTGTGGTCCCAGCTACTTGCGAGGCTGAGGCAGGAGAATGGCTTGAACCCGGGAGGTGGAGGTTGCAGTGAGCCGAGATCACTCCACTACACTCCAGCCTGGGTGACAGAGCAGGACTCCATCTTAACAACAACAACAAAAATAAAATAAAATATGAGCTCATATTCTTTGCAGGGACATGGATGAAGTTGGAAACCATCATTCTCAGCAAACTAACACAAGAACAGAAAACCAGACACCACATGTTCTCACTCATAAGTGGGAGTTGAACAATGAGAATACATGGACCCAGGTAGGGAAACATCACACACCAGGGCCTGTTGGGGGGTTGGGGGCTGGGGGAGGGATAGCATTAGGAGAAATACCTAATGTAGATGATGAGTTGATGGGTGCAGCGAACAACCATGGCATGTGTATACCTATGTAACAAACCTGCACATTCTGCACATGTACCCCAGAACTTAAAGTATAATAAAAAAAGATTAAAAATTTAGTTTTACAAATATGAAGATAACAAGTCAGATCTCTTGTCTATAGTAAATATTCCATATAAAGAGTTTATACGATTTATTTTACTTATTTTTTGAGACAGAGTCTTGCTCAGGCTCCCAGACTGGATTCCAGTGGCGCTATCTCAGCTCACTGCAGCCACCATCTCCAGGGTTCAAGTGATTCTCCCATCTCAACCTTCCAAGTAGCTGATATTACAGGCACCTGCCATCATGCTTGGCTAATTTTTATATTTCAGTAGAGATGGGGTTTCACCATGTTGGCCAGGCTGGTCTTGAACTCCTGACCTCAGGTGATCTGCCCGCCTCGGCCTCTCAAAGTGCTAGGATTACAGTCGTGAAGCTTTAAGTTTGCTTTTACATTCTCCCACATCTCCATTAAGCTGTATAGTCCTTGGAAAACCAGTATAAGAACACTTTTAAGTCACAGAGAATACAAACATTAAAGCAGATTTTTCTAGATGTGGTTACTCACTCAAGTCCTAGGGGCTGAGACATGGTGGATTGATTGAGTGGTTTTAAAATACTGTGTAAATTTTTCTTAAATATTAAACAATTGTTTGAAGAGTAAAATGATAGTTCTGAATACAAAAAGGTAATTATTTTCCTTTTGCACTCTTTTTATTTCCTTTTGCACTCTTGAGTTTCTTTAGAAGTGGGGATATTTTATTTACAGGAAATAATTTTAAACTGAATTTAAGCAGAAAACCAAGAGCTTTGTGTTTTGTTGTAGGGCTTTCAGTCTTCTTTGAAGGGCTTTGAAGAGTTAAATGGGGGGAGGACGGGGGGACGTGGGGACTGCCTTACATGCATTATGAATGTGAGCACATTCTGGTTTTCCTCCATTTCTGCCTGAAGTTAATTAAAAATAACCTAAACCAAGCAAAAAAGACAAATAGAAAAGAAATGCAATAAAATAAGCGTAAAAAAAAGTAGAAGATGCAAGAATAAATAATTTATAAAGTGCCAAGCAAAGCTGAATGTCTAAATTAAAACATATTTAAAAATGTGACGGATATAAATAATCAACCTATACAATAGAAAATCCTAACTAATTAATGTTGAATTTCTTGGTGGGCATAGAGTGCAGAATTATTTCTCATGTGAAACCTCAAAAACATGTTGTACAGAACTATTTGCACGGAGTCTTTATGACTCTCCACTTATTACAGTTATTGAAGAAGCTTGTTATAGAAGAAGCTTGAAAGTCAATGCTACCCAAATTTATTACTGATATGCAGAAGAGACCTATGTGAACAAAGCTCTTGTCAGAAATACTAAAGGTAACAATCAGCAAATAATATGTAATTCTTCAAGTTTCTTAGAATTATGAGAAGTATGTATTTAATTTTATATAATTTTATGATTTATGTATATATAAGTTATAACATACAATAGAAGTACAAATTACTTTTGTATCAGCCAGTGTTTCGCATAGCATAACATGATAAGAAGGATTTAACCTGGGGTTATTTGTTTCATGTGCCAATTGCATTGCTATAAACTCATTAATCTGTTTGGTTTATTGCCATTTATGCTATTAGAGTTAAATTATAAAGTATGTATTATACTTAGGTCTTTATATCGTTTAAACATTCTAATCAAACAGTTGAAGTAATGTTTTAGAAATAATTATTTTAAATTTCATTAGGGGTCTACAAAAACTAAGTGTAGTTTGTGTCTAACTTCATTTCAGTGACAAGGCTATCTAACTTTTCTATAACTTCATGTATGATAACACAATATAATTGCCTTTAATCTTCTGAAATATAGATATTTAATATCTCAGTATATATTATTTACATAGAAAAATAACCTGGTAATTTTTAATATAAAATGTGTACATGTTCTTCTTTCTTTTAACCACGTACTTGGTCTATGCTGAAGGTATGTGTATGTTTTAATTTGTAAATGTTAACTACTTACATTTAAAATAAATGATTGACCAGTATAAGGGTTTTTACTGAAAACTAGAGGTAGAAGTAGAAAATAGAAAAACTCAAAAGAATTAAAAATAAATATAATCTTGTCATTTTCTGTATAAATGATGAAGTCAGTATATATATCTTCCTTTTACAAGTCTACTGAAAGTAATGTTCACAAGTGGGATTATTTGTAAAAAGCTCTGAAGTACCATAAGGGTTTAAGTAAAGCTTTTGCTTTTATTAATGACCGAGTCTCAGACAATTATTTTTAGATCTATAGAATGAAAGTTTCACATACTACATATTTATGGTTATTGGTCAAAATATTTGGTAACATTTAAAAATATTACATAAATTGATAAGATAAATTCAGTAAAATTGATAAAATAGTAAATTGAGTCTCGAAAATATAATGACGTTTTTTAGGCATCTAAATTCTATAAAGTCAAATTGTGTGCACATACTCACTTGAGCTGTTTTCCCCCCTACCATTTGAGAGTTCCTAGAGGAAGGTCATATACCAGTTAAACACCACCATTTTGCCTCTTAGTGGGTATGCTTGAGGCCACTTGCTCAGCTCCTGAGATCTTATTGGGAAGCCACTGATAATGAGTTTCAGGATTTTCCCATCTATTGGAAGACGGACTTTCCCTGGTGCCAGCTGCAACAAATTGCTAATTTAGAAAGACAGTTTAACAACCTCCTGAGCATCACCTGATGGTCACCTGACATTCCTGGTGGTGGGGGAAGGGGGCCCTCTCCTGCCCTGCTGCTGTCTGACTACCTACTGTAACATTACCTCTTCTGCTGATTTAAGTACATAGAAAAAAAAACCTGTAAATGCCGCTATTAGGGCAAGACTTCATATATGCCAAATTGTGTACATCGGTTATCTGCTATAAAAATGCATCTACATCTTGGCTGTAAAAAAAAAAAGTTTGGTTAGGTGACAAAACAAACTTTTATGTCTCTCTGCTTTGAATTCAATTCTTAATGAAATAATCAGAAATGATAAATGCTTTTTTAAATGGTGATCAGATGCTTGAACTCTGGAAGGGCAAATTCAGAAAGGCAAAAGCCTATTCTATTCTGATATTACAATGTAAAATCCACTTGATTCTGATTTCTGAAAACATAAAAATGATAAAAGAGAAAGGAGGAATATGGATTATTCATTCAACAATGATAAGGCAAGCATATTATTCAGCCTACAAATATACTTTGAAAATATGAAGCTTTGAAAACTTTGTGATCACCAGAGGAGCATTCAAATGTACTTTTTTCTTTTATTATCTGAATTGTTTTGGGTGATCTATTTTACTATTCTATTGCACTTCATTTTTCACACATAGTTCTGTTACTAAACTTATTAGTCTAAACTCCTGCAGATAAGCATGAATATAAAAATATAATTATACCCTTGAGTTTTAAGTATAAAATTTATTTCCCAGAACTATACCTTTGCCAACACTTGTGATCAGAACAGCTCCTTTGATTCTGTATATCTTTAAGTTTTTCAATTTTATTATTTACATATTGTTTCCATGTAAGGTAATATAAAGCTATGCTAATTAAAATTATTTTAACTTTCTTTTTCTAGCATTTTAAATTCTTTGATGCTGTTACAATAAATTATATGTAACAAATTAAATAAATTTACTGTATTTCTGTGAAGGGATCTAACTTTTTAATCTAGGTTGTATAATTCAATACTGTATTTTGAGAAATGTCATTGAAAAATTTTATGAGACCATTCACAAATTGCTGAAGACAGAAGATATAAAATTATTTGAATATGCTCTTTGTGAATTACGCTGATGATCACGTTTGGTGGTCCACAAACAGTTCCTGCCTATCAGCCTGGATTTAGCAACCTACAGGTTAGAGGCTGGCCTCTAGCTGTTTTTTATCCGGGAATGATTAAGATTGACACAACTTTTCCTTTGCCTTCTCACAAATTTGGCTTCACTACTCTTTCCAGCAGTAAAGGTAACAAGATGTATTATCGTTGCATTGATTATTCTTACTCCTTTGGTGTTACTAGAATTGCCTGATTTAACAGGAAAGGAAATATATGGAGAGACTTGTATCTGCCTTAAGTCTCTTGTGCTAGACTCTGATTCCAACTCAAAGCCTGCTGAGTCATTGGTAATAGATACAGACAAACTGAGTTAAAACTTTTTTCAATAAATATGCTTAGGGTTTGAATTTTTTTTATATTTTATGATGATTCCATTTTGTATGACAAGAGTTCCATTTCACTTTTCAGCAGGATAAAATAGTGCTTCACGTTTACAAAATTACAATGTGGGTTCTTTTCCAAGAGATTCTCTCTACATTGCTTTACAGGATTAATGGGGGTGGTCGGTTGTGATATGGTTTTGTGCATTATAAATGGACACTTCATGCTAAATGTTGGCTATAATCCTGATTTTTAACACTGATTCATCTTCATGACCTTGAATAAAGAATAAGTTGTATATGATTAATTTTTTAAGTCATTAAATATTTCTGCTTCTTGAAGTAGATGTGAAAAATAGTAATATGTTTTGAATTCCCCTGAAGTACTGTAGAAAGACTTGAAGTATTATTAATTATATTAATACATGAGAAGGAGAAAATATTCCAAAAGGGCCTCTAGAAATATAAAAAGTCCTCAAAGTCGTGGTCCAACCATTCACTGAAACTTTTTGAAAGGTAAAAATACCTGCCTTTTTCATACATGTTATCCACAGAGAAATAAATTTGTTAGAAATATGTGTGTTAAGCAAAAATTATTTATTTTGATTCAAAAAGAATGATTTCCAAATCTGAATAAAGCTGCTTGTTTTGTTAATTCTTATCTAAGGTGTGTGAGAATACTACTTATTGGTGGGTTTTTATTATAATGAACTTAACTCTAAAGCCTTTAGCAGCTGGGACTTGAACTTACTGGCAAAAGGACTGCTGAAAGGCTATATTTTATTACATTACCTTATTCTTAAACCCTTTGCATAAAGGCCTAAGATCTAAAAATTTTTTATCTTAGCATAATAGTATTATACCATCAGAACTATAATAAAAAATTAGATTACTTCTTCTATTATGACACTCATTTTTCATAGTTTAATGATGCTGTGATCAAAATACCCTTGGCAATTTGATATGCAAGTTAAGACAGGTTATAAGTTACATTCAAAGGTGAAATGGCTTTATGAAATTATATATCTATAAAGAAAAATGCAAGCAAGCCATTTTTTTCTAAAGTAGAACTCAATCTCATCACACTTAAAAACAAAATTTGCTTTCTTGTTCATTTTGAAAGGATGGTAGTTTCTACTCTTTTGAAAAAACGTTGTTTACATAAGTAAACAAGCCAGGGCTGCTGTGAAAGTTATTATGGAAGATACAATTTATATATTTTCTGGAAAATATATCGCCTCATATATATATACAAAGCCTTTGCTTTAACATGTTGTGCAACCAATTACTTACTTTCCAATGAGTACAAGTTCCCACTAGGTGTTTTAAATTAAATTAGGCATGACGTTAATGCGTATTCTAAAATATATTTCTGATATGTTTTGTTTTCCGGATCCATTTTTGCATCTCACAGTAATCCTCCCAAATGGGCACTTTTAATGGTCTCTCCAGCATTAAAATGAAAAAGTCTGTGTATTATAAATTGGAAATCACCTGATGACCAGCATTTACTTTAACCTGCTTACATAATGTTATTTCCTGATAAATCATTCTATTCTTGATAAATAGGTCTATTCATATTAAATGTCAATTTATAAATTTTATCAATTATAAACTCAAAATTAAAGTTGTTCACATAGCTACAGATGCTCTCTTGTCAGAGTGGCCCACCTAAGTACATTTGATTCTATAGGCTGTGTGTTTTAATAGGACGTATTTAACTACTTTGTGATGAACTAATAGACCTGCTTTTTTAAATTGCTTTTTAGAGTTTCTGCAGCTCAATAAAGTAATTTCAGTGAATTCCCAGGATGCTAAGACAATAGGCAGGATTTTGAAAGATTTTAAACTGCTTCTTGTTTTCTTCCTGAAAAATGCAAAACAGTGAAGTTCCCCTAGAAGCCACCAGGGATTTGCCATATCATATGTATATTGCAATTTTATTTGCTCATTTTTCTTTAATTTTTTTCTCAGCCAAACAGTTTAGTAAGAATCTGTTGGAAATTCCACAATATCAAGGACTGCACATCTATTTTATTTTATTATTTTATTTTATTATTATTATACTTTAAGTTTTAGGGTACATGTGCACAATGTGCAGGTTTGTTACATATGTATACATGTGCCATGCTGGTGCACTGCATGCATTAACTCGTCATTTAGCATTAGGTATATCTCCCAATGTTATCCCTCCCCCCTCCCCCCAACCCACAACAGTCCCTGAAGTGTGATGTTCCCCTTCCTGTGTCCATGTGTTCTCACTGTTCAATTCCCACCTATGAGTGAGAATATGTGGTGTTTGGTTTTTTGTCCTTGTGATAGTTTACTGAGAATGATGATTTCCAATTTCATCCATGTCCCTACAAAGGACATGAACTCATCATTTTTTATGGTTGCATAGTATTCCATGGTGTATATGTGCCACATTTTCTTAATCCAGTCTATCATTGTTGGACATTTGGGTTGGTTCCAAGTCTTTGCTATTGTGAATAGTGCCGCAATAAACATACGTGTGCATGTGTCTTTATAGCAGCATGATTTATAGTCCTTTGGGTATACACCCAGTAATGGGATGGCTGGGTCAAATGGTATTTCTAGTTCTAGATCCCTGAGGAATCACCACAAACCTGAGAAAAACAAGCAATGGGGAAAGGATTCCCTATTTATTAAATGGTGCTGGGAAAACTGGCTAGCCATATGCAGAAAGCTAAAACTGGATCCCTTCCTTATACCTTATACAAAAATTAATTCAAGATGGATTAAAGACTTAAACGTTAGACCTAAAACCATAAAAACCCCAGAAGAAAACCTAGGCATTACCATTCAGGACATAGGCATGGACAAGGACTTCATGTCTAAAACACCAAAAGCAATGGCAACGAAAGCCAAAATTGACAAATGGGATCTAATTAAACTAAAGAGCTTCTGCACAGCAAAAGAAACTACCATCAGAGTGAACAGGCAACCTACAAAATGGGAGAAAATTTTCGCAACCTACTCATCTGACAGAGGGCTAATATCCAGAATTTACAATGAACTCCAACAAATTTACAAGAAAAAAACAAACAACCCCATCAAAAAGTGGGCGAAGGACATGAACAGACACTTCTCAAAAGAAGACATTTATGCAGCCAAAAAACACATGAAAAAATGCTCACCATCACTGGCCATCAGAGAAATGCAAATCAAAACCACAATGAGATACCATCTCACACCAGTTAGAATGGCAATCATTAAAAAGTCAGGAAACAACAGGTGCTGGAGAGGATGTGGAGAAACAGGAACACTTTTGCACTGTTGGTGGGACTGTAAACTAGTGCACATCTATTTTAAAATGGAACACTTAGTATACATCAATTATCCTATTACGATAATTGTTAATTTTTATTTACATCAACATAAAATTAAAATAAAAGCATTAAATATAGCATTTACAATAATATCAACTCTCTGAACTATTAAATTTAAAGGTATATATAAACATGTGCAATTCACAGATTAATACATACATTTAGACTCAGTTTTATGGATTTATATTCCCTCAGTAGGTAGAAATGATATCTGTGCTATACCACAAGTGAAAACTATATGCATATATTAATTAAATTTTAGCATGGTTATGGTTATTTGCATTCAAAATGCGTATTCAACATATTCTAAATCAGACAGACTCACACAGCCTTGAGACCTATTTTCAAAACTGGTAAAGGTTGTAAACATTCTGTTTACCTTGATAATTTTTTCCTTCATCCACTGTGCAATTTTAGCACTGCTATTTCCTCTGCACCCTGTACCATGGATTAAATGTTTGTGTCCCCTCAAAATTTATATGTTGAAGCCCTAATCCTCATTGTGATGGTATTTGGAGGTGAAGCCTTTGGGAGGTAATTTAGTCAAAAGCGTGGAGCCCTCCTGAATGGCATTAGTGAGCTTAAGAGAAATGAGACACAAGAGAGATTTCTCTTAAAATGCAATGATTGAACAAGAAATCTGTTATCTACAAACCACAAAGAGAGTCCTCACCAAGAAGGAGGGCCTATATGCCTATATATTTACTCTCTCATTCATATACATACATACTGCATATGCCTATATATTTACTCTCTCATTCATACACATTTCAATGGAGAGACTCAGTATATAATCATAACATGAGGCAATGGGTAATTACATGAATACTTTGGTTCACTTAAAGGAAATACACTTTGAGAAAAGTCACAAAAGGAGTGCTTGCACGTTTCTATCATTTAATATCATTACATATGAGAATTATTAATTTCCTTTTACCTAAGACACTAGATTAAAATTATTCTAGAATACAAAACAGATAAATATCCAATTCAGTAATGGTATTTTTTATATTAATGTAAATGTGGAGTTTTCAAAAGAGTCATCGCAAATGAGGTCCATTTTATGCCACACAGCAAAATTGCAGCTGGGCCTAGAAAACATAACATTTCTGTTACTGAAAATGTGCTTGCTGGAAGCCAATATTATGACACCAGTTTTTGAGAAAAGAAAGAGCTTTATTGCAATTTGTCTTCCTGATCTGGGGGTCAGGACAAACTCCTATGTGCTAGAGAGGAAAGGCTGGTATGCGTAAGCACTGGTGGTGCTGGTTTTGACTAGAAGGCTTTAAACCTGACTATTTATGGTAAGGTATGAAATGGTGGATTTCAGCACCTGAACTTCCTGCATCAAGGACTCCTTACTTCTGAAAGGGCTCAGGTTTCGGTCATGTCCCAGCCATCTTGGTTCTGTGGGGAAGAAACATTTGTTCTGGGTGTTCTTGAAAGTCAAAGCTTTTCCATGTGTATGCCCTGGCTACATCACTTGCAATTTTGGCTTAGGTACATCCACAGAACAACTTCAGCAAGGGTTACACAAGACTTGAACCGGTTTGAGGTGGTCCAGTGGTTACCTTTCCTGGTGCAAATATTTTTCCAGAAAACCTGAAAAATACACTTTTTTTTTCTTCTTTCCAGTGCTCTAATCTAAGAGAACTGTTAGCAGAAACATTCTAGTCGACCTTAGTTGTCAGGATAATGTATAGATATTTTCCATCATTTTTATTCCTAACACTGCTCTTAAAAGGCACTCTAATTTTGTGACCTCACTTACATTCCACTAAAGTTCTATTTACTATGCTTCCCCACTACAATTTAATTTATTGATTCTCTCTCAAAACGATGGTCTTAAAGTTCTTTTTGTTTATTTAAGTCACACCAGTACAATGGCTTTTTACTTTGGCTGCAGGTGTCACTTTACAGAGCCCATCACTAAAAAGGTAGGGTACAATGGACATTTGTATTGACATCTACTCTATCTTGTGTTTAGAAGTTGCAAGCAATTGATTCAAAATTGTTTTACTTTAATTGGAAGAACATAGTAGTTGGTCCTTCAATTCATGGTTACTTCTCCTACCTTCCTAATTCTGTCTTTCCATTTCCTATTTTTAATAATAAACACCCTATCTGTAAAATCTGATGTATTTAAATTCTCATTTCAAATGCCTTCTTCAGTCATAAGTTTTCTTTTTTTTCATGGTTGTTTATTTCTTGGAATAACATTCTTCGGTAATTTATTTAAGAAAATGTTGCCTTACACAGTAAATAACCATTGATTTCAAAGGCAATATAACTAATCATGACATTGTTAACCTGTTCACTAATGTTATTAAACTAACAAGTGCACACATAAGCACTGCTATTCTTTAACAAAATTAATGTTCCTGCTCAAGAGAGGAAGAAGCACATTATGAAGTGTTATTAAGTTCATTAATAAGGGTTAATATTTGATAGTTATATAGATTTAATTTGGAGATTATACAGATTTAGAATACCAGGGTTAATGCTATTATCTCTACTTAAAAATGCTTGACCTAAAATAATTACTCAAATAATATATCTCCAAATTAGTATTTTGTAAGACACAACTGATCCTTATTTAAACCAAAAAAGTGTGCTAGGATACTACAAATAATATTTTAAAGTAAGAAATGACAACAAAGACATGGTATAGTTAAAAAGGGGAACTTTAGTTTTCTTCCAGTCTAATATTGCAAATATTATTTAAAATGCTGTTATGTTTTGATTTTTCAAAGACATTATCCTTTCTCTATTAGCACTTTCCCTTTTTTTATATCTGATTTATTTTCTACTTCTGGATGCTTAGGCATCTCTTTGTTTTCCATTTATCTTTAATATATGGATATTTGCTTTCACAGTTTCCTTTGCTCAGCCTTAAATGAGTTTCCTTTGCTCAGCTTTCCCACAATGATACCTTTGTATACAGAATGTAGATTCTTCCTTTTATTGTTTCTACTAGCTTTCTGCATTTAAAGCTGTTTAGTAACATTCACTATGACACATCCATTGTAAGATTTAGTCTAAGAAATAAAGAATGTGATACTTGTGACTTAACCTCCTTTTAACCATTTAATTTCATATTTAAAGGACCTGAGACTTTCCATTTTTAAATTGACTTATGAAGACTTTCTAATGAATTTTTTGAACACTTAAAGCAGAGAAACATGTCTTCAAAGGTAGACATGTATTTAAAGGTATATTCAAGCACAAATTTTGTTTTATTCTATCTTGAATGTCTCAGAATATTCCCTCATTAACTACAGTGTAGGAAACATCATATTACTTTTTAATTAATACAGATGAGAAATATCTTGTCTCCCCTCACCTTCCCATAGTAAAAATCCTATTCCTACATCAGCTTGTGCAATTATAAATTCTAATAAAAAATGTTTTCCTATGGGGCATGTTATTAGGGTTAGCATAAGAGCAAATGGAAGTAATGGTATCATGTTAGGCCTGACTTATTTTGAACTCCATCCAGGGTCATACAGATTTTAGTTATCATTTTATTTTTAAAAATATTACCTTGCGGAATCATGAATCATTGCTGATGTTTGAAATAAGAGATCAGTGAGAGAGACTTGGGTATCTGGGTAGAATTAAGAGAATACTTTATCTAAATCCTCATTGGACTTTTCACTTTATTTAGGTTATAACACTTAGGAGCTGTGAATGAATATTGGAATTACTAGTCATAAAATTACAGTATTTTGCCTTCAAATACACAACTTTATACCAAGTTTATAGAGGTTGCATTATCCCTGATTTTTAAAGACTTTGAGCATATATAACTGTAGGAATGAAACGGACACATATAGACAGCATCTCGTTCTATATGTGTGGATTTTTCCCCTAAAATCAGGTAGAAATTCCCTAAAAGCAGAATTCAAGTGAGTGATACATGTTCATGTGATTTATTGAAGGAATGCTCTCAGGAGAAGTAGGATGTTGAAAGCAGCTAAGGCTGAGGATGAGCCATGAGCTATGAATAGCCAACACTCAGCAAATATGGAAGATATGTGTACTAGCTGGGTAAAGGGAGCTAGATAGGACATCAGCAATGTCCAGTCCAGATGCAAAAATATAGCATCTTTATTTTCAGTAGTAGACAATGTTTATTTGTAGAACACCTCTTCATTTTCTCCTAGGCAGAGACATGGAGAACAAAGTAACTCTGTCTCTTTGGTTTTGGCTAGTTTTTGTTGGTGGTGGTGGTGGTAGTGGTTTGTTTTTAAATCCCAGTGTCAACTTTTTTTTTTCAAAGCTTATATTTCTGGGTTTCCCCTCCCAAGATAATTTGTCTATATAGTGATAGTAGATGTTGATTTGTTCTTTATTTTGTCTGGCCTTTGGGTGTTAATTTTACCTTCTTGCAGCCATTGTTGAAGTGTCTCCTAGTGGGGATAATGTCTTTCAGACTCCTTGGACCAAAAAGTTTGATAGAGAGAGCAAAAGAGAACTAAACACGTAAATACCTAGGTTTATCTGTTCACATACCACTCAGCTCTATGTAGTGTAAAATTTATGCATCTATGGCTTAAATGTTTCATTTGTTGTTTTGTGCTATAGGCAAATGCCAGATACAGCATCTCTGTTCTATAACCTTTCAAAAAATATTCTAATTCCCTGGCTGCCTGCTTGAGAACACCTCCTTCTGCCATCACTAATACTGATAACTACAGTTTTATTAAATAGATGTTTAAGGACTACTCACATTTTGAAACTCTCTTCTTTGATAATGAGGTTATGAATTCCCTAGTTCTATTTCATTTCACCCTATGATCACTTCCACTTTATAGCTTCTAAAATTGTCACAATTTTAAGTCAGTTTTAAAAATCTTTTGTGGTGGAGCATTCTAGAAAAGCTGTGAAGTTATTTTTCTAGTATCTTTTTAATTTTAATGAGATTATAGGAAGAAGAATCAGAGAATATAGGTGCTTAGTTACCCCTTTTATTTCAAAAGTCCTGTCCAACTTTTTGTTTACCTTTTGGATATCAATATTTATTATATTTAGTAAAAGTATGCAACTATATTCACAATTATATAATACAAATAATAAAATGTACTTATAATTTATCTAAAATAATTGAAATAAAATACTTATAATAAGTACAATAAAACAGATTTAATTTATAATTCATATAGTATTGAATAGGGTCACTTTAAAATCTTTTTAAAGTCAAGTTAATTTAATCTTGTCAGTTATGATCACAAATATCTTATTTATTATGTGTGTTGGTAAATTGTTTTACAATGCAGGTCATCATTATTAAACTAGAATCCCACTGGAATGAGTCTGAAATCAACCTCTTTAACTCAATTATAATATGATTTTACTGTTTGCAGTCATGTATTATTGAATGCAGAGTGATCTGCAATATATCTGCAAAATAAATGTGCATATTCAATTACAATTTTAAATCTTATTGTCTGGAAGCCTGTAGTATCGTTTTTTTGTTATTGTTTCATTCTTTCTTTTAAATAATCAGACACTTTTATGATTGGACAAGTTTTTTTCTACTTATAACATATTTGTTGAAAGAATTACAATTTTTGTGATATTAAAAATCAAACAATTTCAATACTTATATGTTTATCAGGTTACTGAAGAATCTACGAAAGCAACATAAAAATCAATGATATGAAAAGAAATTAAAGTTTTGATATCAGAGAACCTAAGTATGTCAGGAGACATTTTCTAGTTCTCCATTCCAAAGACTCAAATATCTCAGTTATGCTGTTTTTCAGGAGTTTATGAATTAGCTCAATAGATCACACCCAAAAGATTTTTTTTTAAATGTCAACTTTTGCTTAACATCCTCTACGTAAATTTCCTTACTTCCAGAACAAGTATAGAATTGGGAAAATCTAAACATACGAGCATTTTCTACTGAGAAAGGTCATGAGAAAGTTTGCATCCATTTACTAAGAAATATGCACATAAAAAAGCATTCTTTCCAACCTTCATATGACTTGTGTATAAAAAGTGTACTAGTCATGTTTCCCTAAAGGCACAGGACTAATAGGAGCTATACATATGTATATGTAAATATATATATATATACACACACACACATATATATATATGAAAGTGAGTTTATTAAAGAATATTGATTCACAGGATCACAACGTGAAGTCCCACAATAGGCCATCTGTAAGCTGAGGAGCAAGGAAGCCAATCTGAGTCTCAAAACCTCAAAAGTAGGGAAGCCAACAGTGCAGCCTTCAGTCTGTGGCTGACGGCCAGAGAGCCCCTGGAAAACTACTGGTGTAAATCCAAGAATCTAAAAGCTGAAGAACTTGGAGTCTGATATTTGAGGGCAGGAAGCATCCAGCACAGAAGAAAGATGAAATCCAGAAGACTCAGCCAGTCTAGTCTTTCCATGTTCTTCTGTCTGCATTTATTCTAGCTGGGCTGGCAACTGATTGGATTGTGCCCACCCAGATTGAGGGTAGGTCTGCCTCTCCCAGTCCACTGACTCAAATGTTAATCTCCTTTGGCCTCACCCTCACAGACACACCCGGGAATAATACTTTGCATCCTCCAATCCAATCAAGTTGACACTCAATATTAACCATCACAAAAATATTATCTGAAGATGAAAAAAATAAGACTAATCTGTGTTTTCCATGAATATGTTCATATTCTCCTTAGACTTCATATTTGTTATCTAATTTGAAAAAAAGTATGTAAAATATTTTTGAATGTATTCCAGTTCATATGTAAGCCTTCTCTCTGTAAGTGCACACTAACAGTGAAGACAAAAGACAAAAAAAAGAAACATAGACTGGGCGGGGTGGCTCACACTTGTAATCTTTGCACTTTGGGAGGCCCAGGAGGGAGGTCAGGAGTTGGAGACCAGCCTGGCCAACACAGAGAAACCCCATCTCTACTAAAAAATACAAAAATTAGCTGGGCATGGTGGGGCATGCCTGTAATCCCAGCTACTTGGGAGGCTGAGTCAGAAGAATGGCTTGAACCCAGAAGGCAGAGATTGCAGTGAGCCAAGATCGTGCCACTGCAGTCTAGTCCAGCCTGTGCAACAGACCAAATCTCTATCCCCTCCAAAAAAGATGAAATATAAAATATAAAAATAAATTATTTAACAGAAAATGTACACGGTCAATAAATGGAGTTAGTAGGCTAATTGTAAGAATAAAAATATAAGCTGTTTTTGTCCCTTAAGAAAATAAGCAAGTGAACTAAAGATAAAACTATGCTTCTTCATGGAGTCTATTTGAGATGGTGTAATAGAAACTCCTTATATAAGATATAGACAAATTCAATAGGTTAGTAGTTTAATAATTATCTAAATATCCTATAATTAATCTATTAGAAATAATTCTAAATGCACAAACTCTAACCAATAAAATGCATCCAAAGAGCAAAGAAGAGAAGAAATGATTATTTTAATAAAACATTTCAAGTGAAAAAATAATTATAAATTAAGGGAATTTTCAGCACTGAAAACAATCTTGTACAGATATGCAAAGCACTAGTCATAAACTGCCACTGTAGTTTCTCAGCAATTAAATGTTACCTGAAGCGGGGAAAGAAACCATTGGGCAATTGCCTGAACATATTGGTTGGCTAGGCTAAAATATTCTAACTTGTTATGCCTGCCTTCATGAGGCAAGCAGAATACTACACCAGAAAAATAAGGAATAATTGCATTACTCACATTAACATATTTCTCATTTAATGTGTAAAGATACTGGAACAGTAGCACGTTGGGAGATAAAAGCCAGAAAGTTACTTGGACATTTATGAAGTAGAGAAAATAAGAATTAAGGCAATGTTACAGGATGTTTAAGGATATTTCAATTACCAGTGCTCTGGATCAGGTAAGAAAGGAAGGAAAAATTAGGCTTGCACCATTTATCCATTTGATATCATTACTGAGAGGAGAGGTCAAAAAAAGTCAGGAAAAATGACACCTTAAATAAATATATTTTATGGCAGTTGGAGTTATTTGGCTGAATGGTCACCATCCTTATCAATACCAATGCATATGAATCAAATTATATATATGCATAAAAGACATAGTAGTTAATGACAAAGCATTATGGTATCATGCAATGGATAGCTGGGACTGGGGTGTATGTGGCAAGGTGATAACAGCGGGGCTATAGGGCAGAGAGAAAGGGGGTAAAAAAGAAGTCAAATATGACTGCCTTCCCACAGAGTGCAATTCAGTTGAAGGGAAATGCATTAAGTAGACAAGCAAAGAAAGATAACTGCAGCGTAGATTAGTATGGCATCAATGCCAAAAGCATAGCATATACAACATAGGTTAGCCCTCATTTATTAAAGGAAGCAACTACTGAAGACTTTAGACCAGATTTCTTAATGGAAGTAGCTAGATTTGAGGATGGTATAAATAGTTAGTTAGAACTTCAAGATGTAAAGATGGAAGGGAGAGAATTTCAGCTGGAGAATTAAAAGTAGAGATACCAAAGGAAAATGTATATTGAGGGAAGAGTAGAGTTTGTATGCAGGTTTTCTTTGGGGAATAGTGGAAAGAGATATTTAAAAAGGCAAATCGGTGCCAGATTGTGGGTTTAATAGTTTCAGCTGCTATTTGACCAATGTGGATATAAAATTACTCTATTTTCTCTGTCAGAATGCCCTCCTTCATTAGACTGTAAGCTTTTCTAAAGCAAGGGCTATGTCTTATAATAATTCTCTGTATATTGCACAGCCTTTACCAGAGTAAACTGCTTGACATTTGGCTTTCTCAGAAAGGAGAATGAATGAAATAAAAAGTTGGAGTTTATTTGAACGAGTAATGGATCCCTGGAAAAAATATTCTTGTAGACAGAACCATTCTGTAGTTTCTGTTTCACAGGTGTTTGGAATCATCTTTGCTCCTGCGTATATATAAGGCTTTTCTTTAACTTTCCCATTGATTCTAAGAAAGTATCATAGGCTTGCAACAAATTTTTATTTTGCCTAAGGTAGTGACAATTTCTGTTTATTAAAAAAAAAAATGACCCAGTAGATGGCCTCAATATATATATATACATGAGATGTTTTGCAGTCTATGGATTCTTCCCTGAAGAACTAGAGTGATCATCACAGCAATATTTTCTTTCCAAGAGAAAAAAATCATGTGCAATTTTAAAGAAAATGGGATTTAGAAAACTAATGGTTTATTTAAATATACTGTGGCCTGTATGTATGCAGACACATACTGATAAAGTTGAGAAAAGTAATTGCTTTTCTCATGTTCCTCACCCAATTTACATCTTCTTACCACCCAAAGAGATACTTTTCAAGACATACTATAATTGGTACTATCAATTTATTAGATTCAGAGTGTAGAACTTATTTTCAGATCACTGAATCAAGAATTCAGTATACAACTTCTGTTAACAATAACAACAGTTAGGCAAATAATTATTCTTGCTCAGGAACTGAAAACCTTACCATTTTCTAAGTATTTACTTTGGTTTGTAGGAATGTTTATTTGTAACTCCTTAATTCTTTATTATGCAATTCTTGCTATAATACATAAAATGCAAAATGTATTTGTTGATTACAGCAGCATCAACAAGAACCATGTAATTAACCGTTTTCTATCAGTAGTTTAAAAGATATCTCTTCTGAATATTCCTTCTGAAGGAAATGACATGAATGGGATTGATGAGTACATCATATTCAAAGAATAGGTAGAAATAAGCTGAACTATATATTCTGCAAATAATATATGCCAAGTGATATGGTTTGGCTCTGTGTCCCTACCCAAATCTGATCTTGTAGCTCCCATAATTCCCACATGTTGTGGGAGGGAGCCAATGGGAAATAATTGACTCGGGGGTTGGTCTTTCCTGTGCTGTTCTCCTGATAGCTAATAAGTCTCATGAGATCTGATGACTTTAAAAATTTGAGTTTCCCTGCACAAACTCTCTCTTTCCTGCCACCATCTATGTAAGATATGACTTGCTCCTCCTTGCCTTCTGCCATTACTGTGAGGCCTCCCCAGCCATCTCAAATGTAAGTCCATTAACCTCTTTTCCTTCCCAGTCTCAGGTATGTCTTTATCAGCAGCCTGAAACTGGACTAATACACCAAGCTGTGTTCTGGGTATTTTGTACAATATTTAATCCTCCAAACAACCCTAAACAAAAGCAGAATGTCTTTGGCAGACTCCTGTTTTAGAACAAAGTCATCCTTTGAAACAATTAATTAGATAATTTCATAACAATGCATCCAAGTCATTATTTCTGTTCTCACTTTAGTTTGTGAAGAATATAGGGCTAAACTGCCCTAATTCTTGACTTAGTTGTTAATTTCTATGCAACAAAAAAAATAGGCCCACTTTAAGTAAACAATGCAGGCCAATCAGTGTGTTCAGTAGTTCATTTTTGCCTGACTGAGCTAAGTTGTTCCATCATAATATCTTTGTAACAGTAAAGACTGATGGAAAGTTGACTTTTAGTTCACAAGGTGGTGCTACTTTCTGCCTTTTCTACCTCAGACTGATGACAAGTTTGTTATGGCAGTTCTAGGAAGCACATCTATAGAGCTACTGGCCAGAACTAGGTACAGGAACCATCCTTTCAGGTATCTTCATAGAAAAGAGGACAACTTTCCAATGAGTATTCTAGCAGATTTCCTCTCTTGTCTCAAAAGTCAGCAAAGTGTTAACCTCATAAGTATTCATAAACTTCTGCTTTCATTCATTATTCTCAATGTAAAAACTTTCAGGTTTTCCCATTAGACCATACATAAACTTAGTTGGGCTATAGAACCACCATAACATATTTGAATTATTAAGCACTTAGCCAAAGAACTGGGTAGTGGGTGTCACCTTTTCTTAAGTTACATGAGGGGGAGAGGTAGACACCTGAACAAAACTAGTCTCTGATAGTAAGGTTGAAAGAGAAACGAATATCAAGCAGGCTCTTAATGGTCTGCTATACTGTGTCTGCATTAATATATTAAAATTAGATTTAGTTACTCTTACTGATTAAGCAATGTATGATATCTTATGTCATGCATACATTTCTACAGTTGCCATCAAACATCAACAATACTGGTTCTTTTCCTCATTTCTGTTTCCAGAAAGTATTTTTAGAAATGATCTGAAAAAGATCTGTCAGAATCCTAGTTGCATTTAAGCTTTATCCATTAGCAGCTGAATTCAATTAATAATAATCCTAGCTCAATACATTCTATTATAACATCTAGTTTTTAACCATCATTTTTTCAAACACAAATACAGACTCCAATGACATGTTTGTAATCTCCAGAGGTACATGAATTGCAGCTTGAGAAACATTATATAAAAAGTTAAAAGTCCAAATTTGGAGATTTTGCAAAACTAGATCAAGTATAGACTAACAGAAACACATGAGGCAAAGCTACTTAATTATTTGAGTCCATAAAAGGAAATAATGCCATTCAGTAAACTAGAAAATTGGATTCTGGTTCTGTCTCTGTTGATAACTGTCACTTTGAGAAAGTCTCAAACTCTTCTTCATAGTTTCTTCATCTCTAAAGCATTCCTGCCATAAAGAGCTCCATGTAGTTAAAACAGTCATATGTGGATTGATTATATGAAATTCTGCCCTGAAGGAAGTTACCACATTTTTTGGAAAATGAAAACTGAATTGGAGGAGGCTATATACACAGATATAATCATGTATTCATTCACATTTCAGTATGAACAGAATATAAAAATAATTTTAAATAATTTTAATATTTTTAAAAAATTTATTTTTAAACTCTAGGTTTACATAAGATGCAGAGTGCAGAGAATTCCTGTGTATCTTTCACCCAGCTTCCTTTAACGCTACTATCTTTTGTAATCATTATATACTTACCAAAACTAAGAAATGAAAATCACTAAAATATTATTAATTAATGTATAAACTGCATTCAGATTTCACAAGTTTTTCCACTAATGTCCTTTTTTGTTCCAGGCTTCAACGCAAAATGCCATGTTGTGTTTGGTCATCCTGTCTTTTTAGTGTTTCCAGGCTGTGACTTTTTCAGTTTGTCCTTGTTTCTCATGATCTTGGCACTTTTGAAGGTTACTGATCAAGTACTTGGTAGAATATACCTCAATTTGGGATACATATTTTTCAATGCATAATTCCCAAACTATGGGTTTATGAATTTTGGAGTAGAATGACACTGAGGTGAAGTGTCTTCTCATCAATTTAAACTGCACAGAAATATTAACATAACTTATTACTGGTAGTGTTGAACTCGGTTATGGTAGTATTTGCCATGTATCTCCACCGTATAGTTTCCATTTTTCTCTTTCTGTACTCTATTACCTGGAAGCAAGTCATTGAGTCTGGTTCACTGGAGACATTACCCACAAATTTATTTTTGTTAAATGATTCTAAAAACAATTACAAAACCATTATTTGTTAAGCCAAAATCTATCTGAGAAGGTTTTCAGCCATTTTAGATATATTTCCCTAGAGGGGAACAAACAAAGTAGTTTATATATCTATGTGTTGCAACTAGAAAAGGTAAAGTTTTCCCCAGATGTCTCTGATTTCTAAAATGTGCTAATAAGCATATCAAGAAGTTAATCTTGCATAGGTCAAACGAATGGAGATATAACCAGAAACTAATTTTTGCAGTAAATACAACATTTTCAACGTGTCAGCTGCTTTTGAAAGCTGAATCAATTCATACAGAAAGTGAGAATACATTTAGTATCAGAAGCATGACTACTCCTGTGGCCTTAAATTATTGTTTGATGTAACATGGAAAAGTGCCTAATTTGTTTTCAGGTAGCAGCTTTCTCAGTAGAAGAATGAGCACTATTTCAAATATATTTTGCATTAGGCAACATTTCTCAAATTATGGGCTACATTCACTTTGTGTGTCATAGAAAAGTCTCTCAGTAAAATACAAATATTGCCATATATTTATATATTCATTTACTCATTGATATTTTATGTATGTATTCTTGAAGAAGTGTAAATACAAAACAAAATGAAAAATATTTGTATTAGCACAGAAGAAATTCTTGAGAAATCCATTAAAAGTATTTTTTCATTTGCCTCCTTAACTTCCATCAGATGGACCTCTCAAACACACATACACATACACAGAAATTCACTATTTCTTTTAGAGATTTTTGTCAGTATTGCAACTATAGTTGATATCAGCTTTGAAATCACCTTCACCAACGTGAATCAATCAGCCATCAAGTTTTATTGATTCTTCCTTAAAAATAACTCTTTAATTTAGCACTTTCTTTACATTCTTATTGACTTTGCATTAGTTCAGGCCCTCATACCTGAACCATCAAAATAACTTCCTTCCCAATATCCTTTCCTCATTCCTGTCTTTTCTATCATTTATTTGATGCCTTATCAAAAGAGATTCCCAAACATTGTATAGAATATATGTTTGATAAAAATTCTTAAATATTCTCTATTTACACAGTAATATCTCGGACATTATTGTCTTGCTCTCATATATGTTTATAAATTGTAGCGAGTGTTTCTAAATTGCCTATTATACTCTTTTTCCTATATTTGAAAAATGTGTTTTTTTGTCATCTTCTAGGAGATGCCTCTTTCCGCATCCTAAACATGTTCATTCTAGTAGAACCCTTTCTTTTAGAGGGATTCTGCATCCTTGGCTTTGCATTGATTGGTGTGAGATTTAGCACTTGTTATGATATAGGTCAATTGTATTATTCATTGTGATGGCCACAGTTAATTTAATCTCAAAGAATAAACACAGTCACACACTGAGAGAATTATAATTTTTCCCCAGTTTTTTATTTACAACCAAAGAATACAAGAATAAAAGGGAGTTGGGGAGGCAAATGAAAAAATACTTTTAATTGATTTCTCAAGAATTTCTTCTATCCTAATACAAAGAAAAGGAAATCTTAATGCCTTCCCAGTGACAAACTTGGAGATATGAAGGCTGAACATTGATGCTGGTTACATTTTCTGCCATGTGTAGACAGTATGAAAGAATGAAGCCAAGATAGTGAAGGGTATCTTCTAAAGAGGAAGATTGGTGGCATTCAGATTCCTTACTCTGGGAAACCAGGCTTGCAAATAGCAAAATATCAAGAAAAGCCTAACCAAACCACAGAAATAGTCTGAAGATGGAGCTGGACATTGGATGTCATCTCTAACACCTCCACCACCTGATGTCACTGCTGTTGCCACTAGAAGGAATTTTCAGCCATCTATTTCTTTGCCTTGAGTATTCCAGATTAAAGTCCCAGATGAGAGTGTCTGATTGTCTGACACGGGATATGTATATTCTAGTTCCTAAGACTTGACATAAGCAAATGTTTGCTCTTAGGTTTCTGATATGTAGGTGAATCTCACCTCCCACCAAGAATCACACTGTGGCAAATTGCCAAATATAAAGTCAATTCAGGGGCTGGTCTGACCCCCCAAAAATATCCAATACTCAGAGTCTTCCAATTAATTTTCTTTTCTGCCTGAGCTAGTTTCAGGAATTTCTATTGTAAAAATGATTTAGACCCACACATTAGTCATATGTTAATCAATAAGTAGCTCACATGTCCTAAGAACTAAATATATGCCAGGTACTTCATATTCATTATTTTATTTAATTTTCATAATAACTTTATGAAGTGTTAGTCTTCTCAGTTTTACAGATGAATAAATGGAGGTTTAGTGACATTGAGTAACTTGTTATAGACTACACTTGTCATAGACTACTCAATCAAGTAATGACAAAGCAGTGATTTAAACTCAGGTTCTTAACTTTTATATGATATTGCTACATATTGGTACTGCCTTATCATTTCTTGCATTCTTTTTAAACTATTATTGCTTACATCAAGTAACCTCACAGCCATTCCCACTTATTCACTGAACAATTTGACTCCTGGTTCACTGCATTACTCACCACCCACATCCTTATGTGTTGACCACACACATGGATGAATCTCTTGGAATCTTGCTTATTTACCCCTGAGCACTAACAACCTTTCACTCCATTCTACATTCCTCACTCACTCACTGGATCCATCCTGCACTTTATCGTCATTAATTGCAATGATTTCAAAATCCAATTTTAAGCATTTTATTCTCTTTTCTGTTTTCCCACTTATTCTAGTACCCTTAATGAAACTAAATTATTTGTATTATGGAGTTGTAAGAAATTTTTATATAAGTACCATTCTCTTATCAGATAGATTATATTGAAATTTTTTTCTTCAATTTATGAGTTGACTTTTTATCTGAATGTATCTTGAACATTTGCTTTAAGGAACACAGTTTTATTTTCATGAAGTCCAATTTTTCTATTTTTTTCTGTTTTCATTTGTTGTTTTGGTTTTATCTCTATAATGATTTTGCTAACCCAATAGACAATTAAAATACTTCTATATTTTCTTCTACAGATCTTATAGTTTTAGCACTTCCATTTAGATCTATAATACATATCGAGTTAATTTTTTTGTGTGTGATGTGAGGAAGGTATTCAATTTCATTCTTTTGCATGTGATTATATACTTTTCCTGTTACCATTTTTGTAAAAAAGACTATTGCTTTCCTTTTGAATTTTCTTGGAACCTTTGTTAATTCATTGACCATAAATATCTAATTATGTGGATCTATGTTTATTACACTGTCTTGATTACGATAGCTTTATAGTAAATTTTGTAATTGTGAATTGAGTCTTTCAACTTTGTTCTTGTTCAAGATGGTTTTGTCAATTCTGGGTCCCTTGTATTTCCATATGAATTTTAGGATCAGAGTGTCAATTTATACAAAAAGCCATCTCCATACTTTTGAATTTCTAATTGTAATACTACTGAGCTCAATATGGATTTTCATTAGATTAGCAAAATACAATTTTTTTTCTGAATTGCTGTTTATTAAGTTTGGAGTAATTTTCTTTGTAGATGGGATTCAAACTAAAGAAATTGAGGAAAATGTAATTTAGTTATGAAAATTCTAAGACTTAACAGAGCCAGGATTGCCTGGGATATAATAAAAAACATGATTTTGAGGACAATTCTTTTTTTCTCTTTGCATAAAGTTAAATGTACTAGCTTGAAAACTGAGTTGTACCTGTGGTTACCATCTTTGTTGATCACTATCAGAAGCCAAGCAATATCTTAAGATGCCTTCAGGTAAGGCCAGTCACAAATGCACACTAAAATTCATTAGTTATAAGACAGAAGCAAAACCTATGGCTGTTATTTATATCTGAATATCCATTTTAATTTTGGCCACAGTCGTAGATATTTGAGTTTTGGTGTCCTGTGGATTGGCTCTTCTTGCTCGTTTTGTAAATGATAATAATATAACTGACTTCCATCTGCTTACCTAAGATGCTGCCTCTTAGATTGCTTATGTATGCATACAGTCTGATTTTGTGGTCGTGTCAGTCTCCTAATTTGACCTCATTTTTATCTCTGTTTTATCAGATTTGAAAAAGTAAGAGCTGCTTTCAGTGTTCAGTGCCTTTTATCTTAAAAGTGGTGGGGATTTCTTTCTTTGTTTTACTCAGTACTATTTGAAAAATGCAGATCTTTAGAAAACGGTTACATATTCTTGAAGGTAATAATGGGGTCCAAATGAAGGTTCTGGCCAACTAAGTATTAAATTGATTAACAAAATTTAACATAATTTATAATTCTCTGTGTCCTCCATTATCGTAGCTTAATTTTTGTGTATGCAAATTGGAAAGCTATCCTGCATATGCTCCTTTATCTTGCTGGCTGAAGGCCTTCCAACCACCTTATCGAAGTAGGAAAAAAGTGTTCTCAGAATTTACTTTGCCACTTTTCTTTTAAATTTTAAATTCAAATAGAAAGCCAACAGTTTTTCCTTGCGTTTTTATTCACAAGTAATTTTCAAACTATGTTTGCATAACCTTTTGGAATTCTAAAATACACATTTTAGAAAATAGATTTTAAAAGAATAAAAGAATGCTTGAGAGATAATTAAACACATCCAGGTATTTCCTGACATTTATTAGGTGGATTTGCAAACTATATATAAAAATACCTCCATAATACACAAGGTTATTTTATCTTAATGAGCATTTCATAATTCCTGTGTTTGTTTTGAGCAAATGTCTTATATCATATGTATTCATGTTATTATAAATTATTGCTCATTGCCTTTACATATGTTGAAGCATGAAACATTGAAATTAACACAAACACCTTTTCAAATACACTCATATACTTCACTGTTATTTTTATTGCAACTGACTCTACAATTTCTTCTTTCCATTTACTCTATGTGCTAGTCCTTATTCCTTCTACAACTTGACTATAAACTGCTCTTCACAATTCCTCATGTTTTGACCACAATTCCTTCATGAATTACATAATTCATATATTACAAAACCTTATTTATAACATTTTAGTTTATCCGGTGTGTTCCTGTTCTTATCTGTTACTTTCTTTGTCTGTATGGACAGCAGAGCAGATATGTTATTGACAATATTACTGAATAAGTGTGTATTGCTGTAATTCCTTTTGGCTGTTGCTGATTTTTAATAGTTAATATCCTCCTATTAATGCTTAAATAATTCACCTAGTTTTACCACCTCTTATTTCATAACTGACCTCCAAATTGCCACATGTAAAACATTAAGAAAAAATGGTCTTAAATTTTTTATTTTGAAAATTTGATTTGTAGCTTATTGCAATTAAATAAATCACATGTTTTTGAAGCATCTCATCTTACTTCATGCCTGCAGAAATGGCAGGATGGCACTTCATTTCTCCTTCATTTCTTTCTTCTATTCTGTTATACTGAGTAAAGCAGCAGAAACTTTGTTAGCATAACAAATTCAAGAGTGTTAGGACATGAGGCAGTTTAAATTAGCAAAGGAGATATCTGGCTTTATCTCATTCTCTCTGAATATCTGAAAGTGTCTTATTCAGCATTCAAATCAGGAAGTTGATAATTCTTTTCAAAGATGGACGTTGGAAGAGAAATGGAACCTGCAATAACTGATTACAACACCAAGTTATTTCTATAACTATTGGAGGTTTACTGAGGGCAGAAAGAGATATAGAGATTATATGGGAATAATGGGGAAAAGTGGAGGTTGCTGAAAAAATAAGGGAAAATCTAAATGCTGGTTTGAGGTGAACTTTGAAATGCCTCATAAATGACTTTGTAACTAATACTTTGGATCATGACAATGCTCTATATGTATTTATGATCTACTAATGGGAAAGCTTGCTTTCTTTTAATAAACTGTAGCCACATGCCACTCCAGGCTTTAAAAGCAAAATGAAGGAATGACAAGAAGAGTGAAGACTTGGTTGTGGAAAATTTTAACTGAGTCCTATATCTTCCTACAGCAGTATAAATCTCTGGCTTGAACTAGAAAAGCACTACCGTGATGTTGAAACTGGCAGAAAGAAATAGGCCTAAAGGTCACATGAGCAGTAATGGTGGAGAGAGATGAGGGAAAAGCTAACATTGTAACATCCCCGAGCCTCCAGGTTAGTGGAAAGTTCAGCAGTGAATAGTTCAATAAGAAATCCAGAGCTTATCATGAAAGGGAACAAGGGAGAGTGGTTTACATACTGAAGATTTGTGTAAAATATTGTTTTTTGAAAGGGAGTAAAGATGTGCAGTAGGACATAAATGGTAAGAAGCTCCGGGCACACTACCATATTAGGATTCCAGATTGAAACACAGTGGAAAATAACAGATAAGGTAGGACAACTTCTTCTGGATTTGACCAGGCATTAAAATGCATTTTTTTTCTGTTTGGTAAAACATAGTAAAATGCCATATTTTGGGGTGGAGTTGGTGAGGAGTAGAGATACAAAACTTGTGTCATGGAGTTTTTAACACATCCTGTAAATGGCATAATAACGACATTGGTCAGCTAAGATTCATAGTTTGGATATAATGCTTTGAAAGAAAGCAGAATGGGTATCTGTGTCTGCAAGTGACTCACTGGAAGTTTTAGAGAGGTCTTTAACCAGTAAAAGTGTGATAGGCCTGTGACTATCCAGCGGAGACAAGAAAATTCAAATTGTTTAACAATCTGCTTTTTTTTTTTTTTTAAACAAGAATAGTAGGAGAAGGTGAAGGAATGGATGACTCTTGGAGATAGAAGAATAAGTGGAGCCAGGCGCGGTGGCTCACACCTGTAATCCCAGCACTTTGGGAGGCCGAGGCGGGCGGATCATGAGGTCAGGAGTTCGAGACCAGCCTGGCTAATATGGTGAAACCCCATCTCTACTAAAAATACAAAAAATTAGCCAGGCGTGGTGCGGGCACCTGTAGTCCCAGCTACTCAGGAGGCTGAGGCAGGAGAATGGCATGAGACCCACGAGGTGGAGCTTGCAGTGAACCAAGATAGCGCCACTACACTCAAGCCTGGGTGACAGAGTGAGACTCTGTCTAAAAAACAAAGAGTAAGTGGAAAAAACAATACGAAGAATATATACTGTGCAATTCTGTTAGATACAGTCAAAAATAACAAAACCAATCTCCGATGAGAAAAGCCAGGATGCTTTGTACCCTAAAGGGTAGTGACATGGTGGGAGCACACCAAGGCCTCTAGGATGCTAGATGACATCTTTCTGTTTTTTGCTCTGGATGCTAGATTCATAGATGTGTTCTCTATGAATTGTGAAAATTCATCTCTATGAACACTTGTGATTTCTGCAATTTTTTATATGTGAATTGTTCAATGCAAAATTTACTGAAATAATTTTAAAATAATGATTATGTAAGTATAGCAAGGGAAAAAATAACATAAATGGATATATCTTGAAACTTTGAGAAAAGACCAAGAGGAGAATGAGCCTAGAGTTAGATCAACAAGTTAAGGAAGAATGGAAGTTTGGCAACTTACCTTCTGGATCTGATCTTTGAGCTCTACTTGGATAGGAAAGACAGTGTCTGCATGGTGTGATTTGTATTTTGTGTCTCAGAGCACAGACAGAAGAGAAGAAATTCTAAAACCTGACCCTCCTTTGTCCTTTAATCTGTGTCACCCATTTGCCATATCCAAAGGAAGCTAGTTGGAAAGGAAGCCTGAATGATACATTTTATAGGAGCCAGTCTTTCAGGTATAAATCAAGGTCAGAGAATAGTTCTGGATGGACAAATAAAAAATAACCTTAGAAAAGAAGTTGATACCTAGTGAAACACCTTGTTATGAAATTTATTAGTATACCTACTTATTACAAATAAACACATTGGCATTTATTAGTATCCTTATTTAGTATGCTTGATACAACAGCAAAGCTGAACTCAACCAACTGAATTCTAAAAGGAAGCTGAGAGTCAACAAAGCTCTGGGAATGGTCAGAAGTCCAAAACTATCACACAGCCTTAAGAATTGAGGTTCTTAAATGGTGGGCA
Organism: Pongo pygmaeus; assembly: GCF_028885625.2. NCBI lineage: Eukaryota > Metazoa > Chordata > Mammalia > Primates > Hominidae > Pongo > Pongo pygmaeus. Next base: position 67,719,722 of record NC_072378.2, on the reverse strand, counting down.
GTTATGACTCTTTATGCCTCTCAGTTATGTTCAATTTAGCTTCTGTGCCTGCTGTTTCATTAGAGACTATTTCTCCTTAGCTACCTCTGTTTGAAAGAGATCTTCCCAAATTAAGATGCCACTGCTGAAATGTCAACAGCTGGAAATGTGTATTTAATTGTTCTTCCAGGAGAGAAAATATGTTCCACCCATCCCATTGGGATCATTGACTTGCTTTCCTGGGATGGCTGGTCGCACTTAATGGTGTGATTGGTGTTGGTAGAACAGCTTTGCTGTTGTTGATGTTAAGGTTTTTTCATGCAGAACTATATTGTTTCATACAATTAGACCTATAACCTTGTGCCATTAACAATTTTCTAAATAACTGAGAAACAACCTATATCCTTTTACTTAAATGGTGAGAATTCAATGTGATTCTCACTCACAAGTGAAATATTTAACCAAATAACTTCTATGAGATAAACTATCTTGGTTTCCTTCATATTAATTCTAATTTATAAATCAAGTGACTATTCATACTAAATATACAGGTATGTTTGTACTTCAGTTTTCTTTTCTGTTATACACATATGCATATACATATTTCTTTAAGGGTCTATTCCTCCAAAATAAATAAAATATAACAGCTATACCTTTAAATGCTGATTTTTTATAGAAGGCAATTTCAGATGATTTAGCCTTTATCCAATGCATATACTTGGTTTGTAAATACACAACACAAACCATTAGCAATCTTAAAAGCCATTTGGAATATCAATAAGTTAATCATAATTCTCCTTGATATCAGAGCTCATTTCACTGCTCATTAACAAAGATATAATTAAACTTGTAGCTTAACATTTTCAAAACCACATGTGTTTATAAAACTATCCAAAGATAGATCCTCCAAGCTTGGAAAATGTAAGTATATTTCTACAAACTCATTGTTATACATGGAATAAAATAATTTTACTAAATAGGTCACTATCTAAACCAATAGTAAATTTTTCAAGCATCTGGGTATGAAAACATTTGAAATTCTTCCATAAATAAAAAAGCAAAGAAAGTTGTCTCAATACCACTTTAAAAAGCAGGCATATGACTCTGTGGCTGCTTTACTAAGGTGCTAACAATCCCTTCAGATGCCATCAATGTTTACTGACTAGAACATTCTAGTCCAATCACCAAAAGCACACCTACTTTTGGGGAGTATATTAGTCCATTCTCACCCTGTGTTAAAGAACTACATGAAACTGGGTAATTTATGAAGAAAAGGGGTTTAACTGACTCACAGTTCCACAGGCTATACAAGAAGCCTGGTTGGGGAGGCCTCAGGAAACTTACAATCATGGAAGAAGGGGAAGCAAGCATGTCTTACCATGGTGGAGTGAGAGAGTGAAGGGTAGATGATACATTTTAAACAACCACATCTCATGAGAACACACTCATTATCATGAGAAGAGCAGGAATCTGTTCCCATGATCCAATCATCTCTCACCAGGTTTCTCCCTCAATATTGAGAATTACAATTTGACATGAGATTTGGGGGGGAACACATAGCCAAATCATGTAATTCCTCCCCTGTCCTCCCCCAAATCTCATATCCTTCTCACACTTCAAAACACAGTTATGCCTTCCCAACAGTCCCCCAGTCTTCTTTTATTCTAGCATTAACTCAAAAATTCAAGTCTAAACTCTCTCTGAGATAAGACAAGTCATTTCTGTCTATGAGCCTGTAAAATCGAAAAATGTTAGATACTTCCAACACACAATGAGGTTACATGCACTGAGTAAATGCTCCCATTCCAAACGGGGGAAATTGGCCAAAACAAAGGGGCCACAGGCCCCATGTAAGTCCAATACCTGGCCAGGCCCATTATTAAATTTTAAAGCTCCAAGATCCCTTTGGACTCCACGTCTCACATCCAGGGCATACTGATGTAAGTGCTGGGTTCTCATGGCCTTTGGAAGCTCTGCCCATGTGGCTCTGCAGGGTATAGCCTATGAGGCTGCTTTTGCTGGCTGGTGTTGAGTAGCTGCAGCTTTTCCAGGTGCATGGTGAAAGCTGTTGTGTATCTACCACTCTGGGGTCTGGAGGATGGTGGCCCTCTTCTCACAGCTCCACTAGGCTGCGCCTTAGTTGGGACTCTGTGTGGGGCTCCAACCCCAAATTTCCCCTCTTCACTGCCTTAGTAGAGGTTCTCCACGAGGGCTCCAACCCAGCAGCAGATTTCTCCCTGGACATCCAGGCATTTCCATACATCCTCTGAAATCTAGGCAGAGGCTCCTAAACCTCAACTCTTGCCTTCTGTGCACCTGCAAGCCAACACCACAAGAAAACCACACAAAGGCTTGGGTGTTGCACCTTCTGAAGCAATGACCCAAGCTGTACCTTGGCCCCTTTTAGCCATGACTGGAGCTGGCATGGCTGGAATGTAGGGCACCATGTTCTGTGCCCTGGGCCTGGCCCTTGAAACCATTTTTCCCTTCTAAGCCTCCAGGCCTGTGATGGGAGTGGCCGCTGCAAAGTTCTCTGAAATGCCCTGGAGGCATTTTCCCCATTGTCTTGGTGATTAACATTCAGTTCCTTAATTATGCAAATTTCTGTAGTCTTGAATTCTTCCTGAGAAATGGGTTTTTCTTTTCTACTGAATTGTTGGGTGGTAAATTTTCCATACTTTTATGTTCTGCTTCCCTTTTAAATATAAGTTCTAGCTTCAGATAATCTCTGTTTATGCAAATGAGTATACACTATTAGAATCAGCCAGGCCATATTTTGAATGCTTTGCTGCTTAGAAATTTCTTCCACCAGATATCCTAAATCATCTCTCTCAAGTTCAAAGTTCCACAGACATCTAGGGCAGGGGAACAATGCTGCCAGTCTCTTTCCTAAAGCATAGCAAGAGAGAACTTTACTCCAGTTCCCAATAAGTTCTCCATTTCCATCTGAGACCCCTCAGCTGGACCTCACTCTTCATATCACTATTAGCAGTTTAGTCACAACCATTCTACAAGTCTCTAGGAAGTTCCAAACATTCTCTCATCTTCCTGTCCCTTCTGATCCCTCCAAAATGTTCCAACCTCTGCCTATTACCCAGTTTCAAAGATGCTTCTACATTTCTACATTTCTTCTACATTTTCAGGTATCTTTACAGCAATACCCCAATCTTGGCACCAATTTTTTGTATTAGTCTGCTCTCACTCTGCTATAAACAACTACCTAAGATTGGGTACTTTATGAAGAAAAGAGGTTTAATTGACTCAGAGTTCTGCAGGCTATACAAGAAGCATGGCTGAGAGGACTCAGGAAACTTACATCATAGCAGAAGGTGAAGGGGAAGCAAGCATATCTTAACATGGTGGAACAGGGGGAAGAAAGAGAAGTGCCACACAATTTTAACTGAGATTTCATGAGAACATGCTCACTCTTATTAGAACAGCAAGGGGGAATTATGGCCCCATAATCTAATGACTTCCCACCAGGTTCTTCCCCCAACATTGGGAATTACAATTCAACATGAGATTTGGGTAGAGACACAGAGCCAAACCATATCAGGCAGTATCAAACTATAAGTTGACTTGTACGTACTATTAACTTGTATATGACTTGTATGTGTATCTGATTTACTGTGTGTTACTAAATTTTTGGGGATTCACAGTCCAGGCTCATTGCCTTGTGTTTATGCCATATGGAATTGCAGCATAAGCTAGTTATCTTTAATTAAACAAGACCTGAGTTATGATACAACAGTGTAAAAAAACTTACTGTTTACAAGTTATCTAAATATTAATAGCATTGTTACTCCCAAGGAAACAACACTTGAGGGGGCCTAAAAGATCAGATAATGTTGTCAGGTAGGTATGACCACTCTGAAAGATTTGTCTTTATTAGTTTGCAAAACTCTTGATGACAAGAGATGATGATCATATTTGTGCCTGTGACTCTATTGCCTATTACAGTGCATGGCATATTATTGTTTCTTGATATATGTTTACCTAATTGAAAAATGGTTATATACAATCTGGGCACTGGCAAACATAGAGGGCTGATTAAGATAAATGTCAAATAATAAAATAGTACCCACGTATATAAATGCTTCTTTATAGTAATGACATTTTGCATAAATGCATTTTCATCTAAACAAAACAAGGAACCGATATGACTGCATGTAGAAATTTCACAGATTAGGAATTGAAGCTCTCATTCAAATTACAAATATTTTAAAAATTATGGAGCACTTATGATATAATAATTCTGGCCTATGGAACACTTCATGAAGTGTTTTTACTGCTCTTTGGTTTCCTATTTTTTAAATAAATTTTTTTTCCTTTCTTTCTCTTAATTTATAAGATATTGATAACCACACAGTGAAGAGATAATAAAATTCTTAACAGAGCTATGATAACAATAGCCAAAGAAGTCTCTAATGCCTCCAATTTCTAAATTTTATTGAACTACTCCCTGTTCTCTCCCACATGATTTTTTCTGGATCAAGTACAATACCAGTGGAAATTAATTTTCTTCTTTCTTGAAGCCTGGGTAGTACGGTTAAATCCCTTGACATAGATAGATATTATGATGTTGTTAAAATGTCTACCATAGAATATATTGTATAGTAGGTACAATCTGACCTACTTAACTCTACTAAATTATTACTTTTTAGTATATTAGCTTTTTAGTTCTCAAATTACAGATTATGGGTTAAAATAATAGAGAATTTTAAATAACTCTTACATACATATTTTCCCCTTCTTTACCTTGGAAAGGGTCTGCTCATTTGCAATTTATCAAAAATATATGAACACATATTGTTTTGAAAATATGTATACTTCTTAAGTTTCCCTGACTTAACATCTAAAATATAATATCTAATAGAAGAGTTACTAAAAGAAGATTTTAATACACCTAGAATTTCTATGGTTTATCAATTAAGAACATAAAAAATCTCTCTAAGAATTCTTACTGTTATGGGAACAATTGACACTGGGGATTACTAGAGGAGAACGCAGAGTGGGACAGGGCTGAAAAATTATCTATTGGGTACTATGCTCACTACCTGGGTGATGCGATCATTCATAACCCAAACCTCAGCATTGGGCAATAAACCCATATAATAAACCTGCATATGTACCCCCTAAATCTAAAATAAAAGTTGAAATTATAAGAAAAACTACTGCTGATTACATAGACAAACCTTACTATCCAAGTATTATATTTTTAGTTTTAGAATCATTTTTAATAATTAGGCAGTGTTAAACATTATTGATGATTATTATTCTTCCTTACATAAACTTCCATAATTCTTTCAGGCACCAGAATTTCTACCATTTTTCTTCTTTATGTATTAACTGTAATATAGCGTGAAAAAAATAGGAAGCCCTATGTCAGAGAAGGCAGCCTGCAGCACAATCTGGAAGACTAGGTGACTATTTCCGCTATTTAGAACCACCTGTCTCCTCAATATACTGTTTTTCTAAACCCAGGAAGACTTCTTCATGACCACAAGTTTTGACTGAATGAAGTTGAAATCCCTATATCTGAAGCCAAATTTTCTGACAATAAAGTATACTTTTCAATTAAAATGTTTTCACAAGAAAACATAGTTTCAACATCTCTCTCAATTAAGCTACCAGGTATCTATAAGTGAATAAGTACACATTTTGAAATGGTAAGGGTATTGTTTAATACAAAAAATAACAAACCTTACCTACACCAGACCAGACAAGTATAAGGCCTGAGGAGGAAGTGGGCTGGGAGCTAATTCCAGGCATGGCATCACATATCTTCTAAGGCTAACTTCAGTAAAATCAAAGGGGATGGTTTTCTTTTTTAAGAGTGTAGTGGATTAGAGAACCTAAATGACTTCCCGTTTCAAGACATCTAGGAATGATTAAAAATAAAACCAATATCCTTTTAAATACCACCTGGCTGAACTCACAAGAAAGTGTGTGAGATTACCCAGAGAAATACAACAAAGATGGAATTGAAAACCGGAGTGGTAAGCGCTGTAGCTGATACTGCAGAATTCCTGGGTAGGTCTTTACCTGGGAGAAAAGGCTTGGACTCCTGCGGAGTGGAGAGTTGAAAGTGATTGTATTGCCTACACCAAGAACTCTCAAAAAGCTATACTATTAGTCAAATGTATAAACTAGGATGGAAAACTCACCAGCACAGTGAGAAATCAAAGTTTTCTCTCTTGGCCTTAGTTCTGAGATTTTTTTGTTTGTTTGTTTAAACAAAGGTTTTTAAATGTTAGTCTGTCACATCTGAGTTTGTGGTACACATTTCGCAACACCTTCATGGTCCAAGAAGTTCCAACTTAAAAAATAGCAAAATAATAACAAACTTTGTCTCAAGTAAGTTATACTACTGAGATACCTGGAAGAAACAAATGTAAAACCTTTCTGGACAAAAAGTAATTCAATCAACGCTGCAGAAGATTTCCACAAAGTATTCCTGAAATAATTTTTATATTCTAAAATTACAAATACACTAGGACACAAGTTACTATGAATGAGATCCAGACATGACACATAGCATTATTTGAGGCCAAGAATATTACATAACAAAATTCCTAGACTGATATTGTATAATATATATATCAAAAATGAATGGGTAAAAAATATAATCAAAACCAAGTGAAAAAATTGTCTTAAAATTCAATAGTACCAAATAGAAATTCTATAAATTAAAATTTTAACAGGCAAGTAAAAACACAAATTAAATACTGCATGAAGAGAGTCAGAAAGCAACAAAGAAGGATGAGGGAATGAAATTTATGAAGAAAGTGTTAAGTAAAATAGAAAAGAGAATAAAAATGTCAGCATATATTTAATAGCCATTCTAGAGAGAGTAAAGAGAAAAGAAGCAATATTTGAACATTTCTAAGATTCTAAAAATACATTTTTTTAAATTTAATTTATTATTATTATTATTATTATTATACTTTAGGTTTTATGGTACATGTGCGCAATGTGCAGGTAAGTTACATATGTATACTTGTGCCATGCTGGTGCGCTGCACCCACTAACTCATCATCTAGCATTAGGTATATCTCCCAATGCAATCCCTCCCTGCTCCCCCCACCCCCCAACAGTCCCCGAAGTGTGATGTTCCCCTTCCTGTGTCCATGTGTTCTCATTGTTCAATTCCCACCTATGAGTGAGAATATGCGGTGTTTGGTTTTTTGTTCTTGCGATAGTTTACTGAGAATGATGATTTCCAATTTCATCCATGTTCCCACAAAGGACATGAACTCATCATTTTTTATGGCTGCATAGTATTCCATGGTGTATATGTGCCGTATTTTCTTAATCCAGTCTATCATTGTTGGACATTTGGCTTGGTTCCAAGTCTTTGCTATTGTGAGTAATGCCGCAATAAACATACGTGTGCACGTGTCTTTATAGCAGCATGATTTATTGTCCTTTGGGTATATACCCCGTAATGGGATGGCTGGGTCAAATGGAATTTCTAGTTCTAGATCCCTGAGGAATCGCCACACTGACTTCCACAAGGGTTGAACCAGTTTACAGTCCCACCAACAGTGTAAAAGTGTTCCTATTTCTCCACATCCTCTCCAGCACCTGTTGTTTCCTGACTTTTTAATGATCACCATTCTAACTGGTGTGAGATGGTGTCTCATTGTGGTTTTGATTTGCATTTCTCTGATGGCCAGTGATGGTGAGCATTTTTTCATGTGTTTTTTGGCTGCATAAATGTCTTTGAGAAGTGTCTGTTCATGTCCTTTGCCCACTTTTTGATGGGGTTGTTTGTTTTTTTCTTGTAAATTTGTTTGAGTTCATTGTAGATTCTGGATATTAGCCCTTTGTCAGATGAGTAGGTTGCGAAAATTTTCTCCCATTTTGTAGGTTGCCTGTTCACTCTGATGGTAGTTTCCTTTGCTGTGCAGAAGCTCTTTAGTTTAATTAGATCCCATTTGTCAATTTTGGCTTTTGTTGCCATTGCTTTTGGTGTTTTAGACATGAAGTCCTTGCCCATGCCTATGTCCTGAATGGTAATGCCTAGGTTTTCTTCTAGGGTTTTTATGGTTTTAGGTCTAACATTTAAGTCTTTAATCCATCTTGAATTGATTTTTGTATAAGGTGTAAGGAAGGGATCCAGTTTCAGCTTTTCTACATATGGCTAGCCAGTTTTCCCAGCACCATTTATTAAATAGGGAATCCTTTCCCCATTTCTTGTTTTTCTCAGGGTTGTCAAAGATCAGATAGTTGTAGATATGTGGCACTATTTCTGACGGCTCTGTTCTGTTCCATTGATCTATATCTCTGTTTTGGTACCAGTACCATGCTGTTTTGGTTACTGTAGCCTTGTAGTATAGTTTGAAGTCAGGTAGTGTGATGCCTCCAGCTTTGTTCTTTTGGCTTAGGATTGACTTGGCGATGCGGGCTCTTTTTTTGTTCCATATGAACTTTAAAGTAGTTTTTTCCAATTCTGTGAAGAAAGTCATTGGTAGCTTGATGGGGATGGCATTGAGTCTGTAAATTACCTTGGGAAGGATGGCCATTTTCATGATATTGATTCTTCCTACCCATGAGCATGGAATGTTCTTCCATTTGTTTGTATCCTCTTTTATTTCCTTGAGCAGTGGTTTGTAGTTCTCCTTGAAGAGTTCCTTCACATCCCTTGTAAGTTGGATTCCCAGGTATTTTATTCTCTTTGAAGCAATTGTGAATGGGAGTTCACTCATGATTTGACTCTCTGTTTGTCTGTTATTGATGTATAAGAATGCTTGTGATTTTTGTACATTGATTTTGTATCCTGAGACTTTGCTGAAGTTGCTTATCAGCTTAAGGAGATTTTGGGCTGAGACAATGGGGTTTTCTAGATATACAATCATGTCATCTGCAAACAGGGACAATTTGACTTCCTCTTTTCCTAATTGAATACCCTTGATTTCCTTCTCCTGCCTAATTGCCCTGGCCAGAACTTCCAACACTATGTTGAATAGAAGTGGTGAGAGAGGGCATCCCTGTCTTGTGCCAGTTTTCAAAGGGAATGCTTCCAGTTTTTGCCCATTCAGTATGATATTGGCTGTGGGTTTGTCATAGATATCTCTTATTATTTTGAGATACGTCCCATCAATACCTAATTTATTGAGAGTTTTTAGCATGAAGGGTTGTTGAATTTTGTCAAAGGCCTTTTCTGCATCTATTGAAATAATCATGTGGTTTTTGTCTTTGGTTCTGCTTATATGCTGGATTACATTTATTGATTTGCGTACATTGAACCAGCCTTGCATCCCAGGGATGAAGCCCACTTGATCATGGTGGATAAGCTTTTTGATGTGCTGCTGGATTCTATTTGCCAGTATTTTATACATTAATCCTTATATCTAGAAATAACAAGTATCAAGCAAGATAAAAATAAAGAAGGAATGAAGGAAGAAAGAAAATCAATATGTAGCGATAGCATCAAACTCCAAAGTCAAAGTGATCTTAAAAACAGGAAGACCTATCACCATCAAATAAATAATACTTTATTGATTTTACCAGCAACCATATGAGCCAGAACTCAAGGAATACTCTGCAAGATGCTAAGAAAAAATAATCATTAGCACCTAATACTCTCAATTACACTATCATCCAAAAATAATGGAAAAATAAAGATTTTTTGGCATAGACTTAAAGAGCTTACCACTCATAAAGCCCTGATTTATTACTACTACAACACTAAACCGTGTCTTTTGAGAAGAAAGAAAATGAACTCAGATGAGACAAATAGTTGTACAAAGGAATGATGAGTAAAGAAACTTCTTTCTTAGATAAATAGAAACAATAAAAGAATAATAACAAAAGTATTTGAGGTTTCAACACAAGGACCACAACATGTAACATTCACTACATGAAAGAGTAGTAAATAGAATTAACTCATCCTAAGATCCTTGTATTGTGTAAGTGAAAACAAGATATATTATTAAATTTTATCTCCATTGTAAAAATGATGTATATTAAAATGTAAGAATTACAACTATAAGAGTAGAAATAGAATGCAGAGATTTCAGATAAATAGTTGGGAAATAATTGAAGTTTTAAAAATCTTAATCATCTCCAAAGAAGACAGGTAAAATAGCAAACACAAAAGCATAATAAAAAGTTGAGAAGTCGAACCTTCAAAAATTATGGAAATAAGTGGACATATTGTAGTATGTTATATAGACAAGTGCACTAAATAGTTAAGTATAAAATTGTCAAGCTGGATCTGGAAGCAAAATTCAATGTATGCAATTTACAAGTGGTTTATCATCAAAAGCAATGTGGACAATACAGATATAAGATGAAATGGTACTTAAGGCAAAAAGCAATACTGAGGAAAAAATGATCACTATATAACTATGAAATAAAAGAAACAAAAACATGCAAGTTTTTATGAGATTAAGTAAGAACAGTGGAAAATGGATGGGATTATTATTCCTATAGTAATGTCTCCTTTTATACTTATAGTGTAGCTTGTAATTTTAAATGTTTTAATACATAAGAAATATAAGAATTCTAAATTAAAATACTCAACAGTGTCATAGATAGAATTGAATTGATTATTTGATAAATCTTAATCACAAGAGTAAATTTTAATACTTCTCAGAAATTAATAGATCAAAAAGAAAAATTTATAAGGGCAGAGAACATTTGCTATAAAATCAATATTTTTGAGCCAATGGACAATATGAATGATATATAACCTTTATAAACATACATGGACAAGGTGTATTTGATATGGATTAGGTAGTCTGTGCAATGAAGATCTCAATCTTACAACACAATGCAATAAACAGAAATTTAAAGTCATACATATATAGCATATAATATATACAGATATATATACTATAATCAAACCATTTTTAGATATATTATACCCATAAATGCTTGTATTTGAAAAAATATCATTAATAAAATAAAGATAAGGTCAAGAGCTAGAAAAGAGCTACAGAGTAAACAGAAAGTAGAAAAAAGGAAATGACAGAGAAAAAAATTAAGGAATAGAAAACAAAGTTATAGTAGAGTGAATTAAAGCCAAAAATGTTTTATTAAAAATTATAACAAAATAAACAAACCTTAGGTAAAATTAATCAAAATGAGAGCAAAACTTAAAATATATGAACAAAAGTATAAACACAAAAGAGAATGATAAAAATATGTTTGTGCCACTAAATATGAAAACATAGACATTATGAACAATTTCTTCAGAAACTACAACTTGACTAATCAGACTCAAGAAAAAAAAAACATTGAACAGGTTTATACCTTTTAATAATATAATTACTTCTCAAAAGTCAGCCAAACAGCCACTAGACACAGATAGCTTCAGAATAAAGTTCTAAAAATGATTGAAGATAAAGTATTTTGAAATGAAAATTTTTAAAAATGGACAAAGATGTTTTATTCATTTTATGAAACTGCAAATTATATTCATTTTATGAAACTGAGAATTATAATTGAAAAAGGCTATTATGAGAAAGGGGGAATACAGGTCATTCTTATTCTCAAACATGGTTACAAATTTTATAAATTAAATATTAGCAGGCATATTTGGTAGTCTTTAAAAAAGTTTTAATAAGGCTAAGTTGAGCTTATTCTAAGAGTGCAGGGATGGTTTTATATTAAAAATTTATTACTGTAATCTACCAAATATCAAAATAGAGCAATTACTAAAATTGTTAAATACCCTAAAATCATCTTAACAGGTATGAAAAGAAACTTAATCATGTGAAAAGCACCCAAGGGGACAAGAGAGAGAATACTGTTTTTAAGAAAACAACAAAACAGAAACACACCAAAAAGATATGACACAAAATCAATAATGCTTAATAATATGATTTCATGTCATATGCAGTAAAAGTGATAAAAGAACAAAGGAAACTAATGAATTGATAATCAAGAGGTAAGAGTTTAAGATAATCTCTGTTGGAAGTCAGATTTAGTAAATGAAATATAAAGGGAGATATGGGAAATTTGAATAAAAATGCTATCTTAATTACTTACATACACATCAACAGAGGTGAAAACAGACAATACATATTCTTTCCAAAAACAAGAAGCATTTATAAAAGTTGAACAATTAGCAATCCAAAAAGTAGTTTTCTGTTCTTAAAATATGATATCATATGGGCTACTATCAGTATCTGCAATTTTTTAAAAGTCTGAAATGACTAATAAAAGAAAAATTTAAATATAATCAAGGAGAAAAAAATCACAAATTGCATTATAAGGACAAAAGATTAGGACTTTCTAGACTCTTACTCCATTTCTGTGGCTTGGTATGGTAATTGCTACTGATAACATATTCCTCTAGCATCTAACTCTCCTAGATCTCATTACTCCATTGATACCAGATAACTCAATCCCAGTTCAGCACCTCTCACCACCATCACTGTCCTATAAGGCTGACCACCACTGTGCGTTTCAAGGATGCTGGTATCTTCTTCACTAAAGCTTTTCTCTATTTTTTTTCTTTTTTTATGGAGATGGAGTCTCGCTCTGTCGCCCAGACTGGAGTGCAGTGATCTCGGCCCACTGCAACCACTGCCTCCAGGGTTCAAGCCATTCTCCTGCCTCAGCCTCCTGAGTAGCTGGGATTATAGGAGCACACCACCATGCCCGGCTTTTTTTTTTTTGTATTTTTAGTAGAGACAGGGTTTCACCATGTTGGCCAGGCTGGTCTCGAACTCCTCAAGTGATCCCCAGTCTCCCAAAGTGCTGGGATTACAGGCGTGAACCACCACGCTCATCCACGAGTGCTTTTCTTAATGCCCTGGTTAAAAGAATACCTTCAGAAGCTTCTTGTGGATATGATTGGGGCTTGGCTAAGAAGAGTACACAAAACATATCCTCTTCAACATTTCCATCTCCCTGAATTTTTAGACTCCTTCTCCTATGGCATATCAGGGAAATTAAAATATTTTAACCACATATCTATAAACCAGCTTTGAATCCAGGCTTGAATTTGCTAACTTAACAGACTTTTAATGCCACTTGCATTTGTTCAACCAAAAACATTCATTTTTAATTTTAAATGAATATATCCATATATATAAATTTGACATGATCAATTTTATTTCATTCTTTTTGGTCTAACACCCTTAGAATCTACTTCATCCACGGTCTCTAGACTACTCCGGATTCATATAGGTTACTTCGGATTGTATAGTCATTTCTGCCTGAAGAAATAATTCTTAAATTGCAGATTGACATCTATTTTGCATTAAGAAACCAGGGACATTAAGAAGGTATAACGGGAGTGGGTGAAATTGCTTGTGAGACAACTGTTCCAGATGAAATATTTTATTTTTATTTTATAAAGAGTACCAAAGCTCTTAATGGTTGGAAAAATGAAGAAAAGAAGGAGGTCTACTTCTTTTGACAAGGGGAATCCAAAGGGACTTTAGTTGTCAGCCTTGTCCTTCCCTTGCAAATGTTCAATCCATACTTCTGAGTCTTAATACTTTCCCTCAGTGCCCTTGATTTAGCAAAAGAAAAAGTACTCTGAATATTTGTCACTGCAACTATGTAGCTTTTTTCTCAGCTAGATGTGGAACTCTGCATGTCAATTACAGGAGATAGAGACTTAGAACTGCCATCAAGGCTGTCTAATTGTTCATTCTCACATTTGGCTATATACAGATTTCAGTTTCTCTGTTTCCTTACCTCACATATCTAGGATCATGGGTGGAAGTGAGCAATTTCTATAACCTTGAGTTAACTCTTGTCTCTATAACGCCTAACTAACTGTCAAATATACCAAAGTTCCTAATGCCCTGCTCTATTTGCATTCCAACCCATGCCATGGTCTAATGGTCATTTGAGCAAATTTGATGAACCTACATAAAAGAACTGTACTGTAACTTGGCGTGAAAAAGATCTATGCGCAGAGGTCAGCTTGACAGTAGAGTTCAGTTTCAGCTGAGGAGACAATCAGCCAATACACACCAGGAAAGAGGGAAAGGGGGAAGGAATACCCTGAACTCACTAATATTTTTTCCTCTGTTTTTGTTTGTTTTTTTCCTGGTGCTCTTCATTGGCTAAACCCAACTGGAAACAAGAGAGGAAGGGAGTCTCTTGATATACATTCCCAACAGGTCAACCTTCTGAGGAAGGTAGAGAGTAGCTCTGGAGAGTCAAAAAGAAAATGTTTTGCATATTCTATAAGAAGGTCACAAATGTTCAAACCCAAGTGATTGATTCACAAGTCATTTTTTTTCAGTGATATATTATTACCAAGATAGTCTTAATTTGGAGATTCTGGTATACTCAGTTGAGAGCCCAATGGTCCATATGCAATGATATCAAAATAATCTCATTAAATTAAAATCAAACATTTTTCAGAATAATATGAACTATAACTTTAGGCAGTTCTATTACCCATGACTGCAGTAAAATATATTAGATTCCATGTGAATGAGAGTCAAGGACAATTCTTACAATTTCTAAGCAGGGATATAACTTCCCTTCTCACATTTAGCATTTAAAGCATATGGGTCTCACTTTAACTAACAACAGAGAATTTATACATTATAATTCATCTTTAAGAATTTCAGTACTAATTGACTGAAATCTAAAAACTGCCAAGCGTTGGCTCAAGACTTGCAAAATTTGAAAGTGAAAGGAATTCAACAGATGTATCAACTATCTGCTTTTCTTATGTCTGCAAATTCCATCCCAGTACTAAGATATAGCACTATAAATTAAATAAATAGATCTATTGTCTCAAGTCATAAATATCCTTATTAAGCTATTATTTTAAAATACTATTTTCCTCTTTGTACTAATAATTATATTTTCACATTTATGGAATATTTAATAAGTGCCTGAAAAAGGTCAAAGATCTTTTTAAATGCATTTATTTAATCATCACAAAAATTATGTGTATATAATTTGAATAGCAGTTTTGCTATTCACAAGCAAAATTGAATAGCATTTTTGTGTCTTTTAGAAAATTAAAGCTGAAGATACTGTCTGCGGTGTTGACAATTAAAGCACAGACAAAACATATGGGGTAAATTTTATGCCTTAGTAAAATTCTATAAAAATCTTTTTTTCTTAGGCGCGTGTGTGTGTGCGCGCGAGTGCATGCAAGTATGTATAAGTATTTCAGAATAGAAATGTTGTATAACCCATATCTTAACATTTTAAATACAAATTTTCACAGGTTTGGAATTCAACTGAGTACAATAAGCACAGCTCATGTACCTAATGGATGCTACTTTCTCTGCACAATTGACATGATCTGTATTTTCTTTTATATCTCTAATATATCTTTTATATCTCTAAGCCATATTTTTGCAATAACTTCAAACTTGCTGTAAGCTTTTTTTGATTCAGTTTGAAATATATAGCATATACATTCTTAATAAATAAGGTAAAATTAATCTCAGTAGCTTGCTAATATTCTCAGCAGGAACTCTAGCTGTAGTTATTAAAGACATGGAGACATAGTTTTACTTCCATCCACAGGAATGTATCTTAAAAGCAATTTCAGGTATATAAAAAAGAAAAAATAATTGTTTCACATAGGCATTGGGTTACTATATTAAATATATTTTTATAAATATTAACGAAGATCTCAAAGCACTTTACATATTTATCCTTATTGTCTTATTTTCCAAATACAAAGATAGCTACATGCATATAATAAGAGCAACGCTTTTTGATATAAATATATATGACGACATGGAAACACATCTTTCCCTTTTATGAGAACTTGCTGAAATGACAGATAAATCCATATAGATATTTATAACCAGTTATGAAGGAGGCTAGGGGATTACATCATTTTTGGAATACATTTTGGTTATGAAAGAAAAAAATAACCAAGAGCAACAGGTTCTTTAGTTTTAGTTTCTAGAAAAGCACCATTATCATATTGAAATTCTTATTTATGAAAGCAATGTTCTGTAGCCTAGACACTTGGGGACACCGTTAACCCACTGGCAGATGCTTCCCTGGCTCTTTAATGTGTCTGATGAGTGGTGAAATCTGCTTTGCTGGTATTTTTCCATTTTCCCAATCAGAGTTGCTCTCCACCTTTCCCCACCCTGCTTTATACCAGTGGTATTTGCTCTGTTTAGACTATAGGAATGTCTGTGAGCCCCAGGAGATTAAAGGTATAAAGGAGTTTAAAGTCAGGTACAGATCCCCCGATTCTCTCCTTGCACAGATATTTTAGTTGGGCTGCACTCCTTGAAGTTAGTTGTAGCTTCTTTAAATGTGAGCCTCTCCACAAGATTTTCTCCTTGCACGTTCTAATAACTATTTCACTTTTTCACATTGAGGAGTGGTAACTTCTCTGTGTTCTCTGCTGTACCATTCTTTATGAATTGCCAGCATTCTGTCCACAATTTAATATGTATTTTCTCCATCAGACTATCCTGATATGAATGTGCCATCCATTTCTTTTTGGAACTTTTAATATAGATAGCTTAGCAGCTTTGCCCTCTCTTGGTGCCTGGGCCTTATCCCTTAATCCACTGCTGTTGTTATATTGGCTGCATTTGCTTGCTTGTTTCATTCTGACACAGTGATTTCACTGGCACATCTTACTGTTTGAAGTTTTAAACTTGGCAACCCGGTTTATATCACTCAGGCTTGGCTGTCATCAAAGAGCATCCTATAATGAAGCAGATGATTGGGTAAAGTGTTGCTATTTACTGTCCATGGTCTTAGACAGGAATCCCTTAATGATAGAGTCATCACTTCTCTTATGATGGGCTGCCTGTGATCAAAGCCACGCTGCTCAAAACTGTACTCATCTCTTTTCTATCATGTAGACTGTTATCATAACCGGCATGCAGATGGGAAGGAAACAAGGAGCATTGGCATTATGTAAAGCTAATTCTTATTTTTAAAATATCACATTGAGGTTATTATTCTAAGTATATTACCCTGATGCTTTCAGGATATTGTTATCTCTATGTCTATCTACCTACCTAGCTGTTTATGAGTTTATCTTTAAATCTCTCAACTTTTCAAGTTTTTCAACTCATAACCATCCTTGGTCAACATTTTGCCATGGCTTACAAGATCTTTTACAATCTGACTATCCTTTATCTTCCCAAACTTACAGAGTTGCAATCAAGGGGCCACATGTTAAAAATTATATAATATTCTTTTGTTTCATAAGGGCCTTGTAAGAAAAAAAAATCATGATCTTTGCAAAATCTTCCATCAAGTCTCTCCTTGAGTGCTAAATGAGAAGAAGATTAAAAATAATACCTAATGTTAAAATTCCTAATTTTATCTCCAAGAGAATTCTTAATTTACTATTCTAGTTTGGGAGTTGATTCGCTGATTAATTCCTTACCCTTTCAAAGAGGGTGTAACTCTTCACACCAGGTCTTTTCACTCTAGTTTAACATTTTCCTCTCTGTCTGGAAAATAACTTCTATCCCCTGACAACATCAACTAGGTGCTTGAAAAGTGACTGAGCTTGTGACTCAAACCTAGCATCACTGGTGTGTTTTTCTTAAACCTAGCATCTCTAGTGTGTTTTTGACAAGAAACTAGAGCACTTCTTCAGTCTGAATTTGTGTCACATTGCTGCACACTTTGAATAGGATTTATCCCCTTCCAACTGTGTCTTTGGTCCCCAATCCCTGGGGAGGAAGATTATCAGGTGTAGTCCATGTCATTTCTCTACCATATGGAACTAAGTTTCTGGAGAATTATCTGTTTCCAGGTCTATGGCAGGGAATGTATAAGACAAGCCGGACATCTCATTGGACCTGAAATTATGGAAGTGCTTAAAAACTAATGGGTACGTGAAAAAAACAGGGGTCACAGAAATATTCAAGTGCTCCCTGTTAGCTGAACCAGGGATAGTTTGAGCATCAAAATATGTAATAATAGTAATGGAGTATAACCAATTCAATAAAGTAGAAATTCACCAACTTATACTGATACACGTAAATAAAGAAGAACTGTAGCTTATTCTTATAGTAACATGCAAAACACTGAATGGGGAAGAATGATGCTGTTAGGAAAGTAACTATTTAACTAACATACTAATAATTGGTTAGGTGAGAAACATCAATGGGTAAAAATACTAGTGATCAATGTTTGATAACACATGGTACATCTAGATAGTGCTAAAGTATCTTCCCCCAAATAACTTGTAAGTTAAAAATAAAAAGCAACTTCAATGGAAAAATCTAGAAGATATCACTTTTACAAAGTTATCAAAGTTAACATTACCTATGAGAAATATATAAACTATATTTATATACATACATACACATAATTATGTATAATATATAAGTTTTACATATTTTTTAACATTTTTGTTGCAAAGGGCATTATTTGGGAAAATATGAGTAAAATCTATAAAATAGTTTTTATCCACAATAAAGTAAAAATATGTACATTTTCTTAGTAAATAAATAGCAAATTATTTAGAAGTAAAATGGCATGTATTCAACTGACCCTCGAATGGTTTAGGGAAATAATAAAAATATGTGTAAATATGTAGAGATTAATGATAAAGCAAATGTATTGAAATATTTACAATTGGAGAATCTGAATGTCAGATGGGAATTCTTTGTTATGATTTTGAACTTTTCTAAAATTATTTGAGAAAAATAAAACAAAAGTAGTAAAAGTCATTGTATTAGTTTTCTAGGGATACCATAACAAAATACCACAGAGTGTTTGGCTTATGCAATGGTAATATATTTTATCACAATTATAAAGGCTGAAAGATCAATATCAAGGTGTTGGCAGTATTTAGTTATTTTGAAGCCTCTTTCCTTTGGTGTAAATGGTCATTTTTCTCCATTTCTTCATATGGTCCTGTGGGAATTGGTGTTGTGATCTCTTCTTCCTGTAAGAACTCTAGTTATATTGAATTAGGTCTCACCCTAATTACCTCATTTTAATTTAATTACCTCTTTAAGGAACCTATCTTCAAATACAGTCACATTCCGAGGTACTGGATATTACAACTTCAAAATATGAATTCTGAGTACAAACAATTCAGATCATAATGTATATAAGCCTTCAAATTAATTAACAATATTTCATGGCCAATTGATATGAAAATGTTTTTTAAAAAGTTTTAGGGTCAGGTGGTACTTGTGCAGGTCTGTTACATGGGTATAATGCATAATGCTGAGGTTTGGGCTTCTAATGAATCCATCACCCAAATAGTAAAATAGTACCCAATAGGTAGCTTTTCAACCCTTTCTGCCCCTACATCTTCCCTATTTGAGTTTCCCAGTATACATTATTTCCATCTTTATGTCTATGTTTACCAATTGTTTAGCTTCCACTTATAAGTGAGAAGATGTGTTGATTTTCTATTATTTTGAGGCATGTTCCTTTGATGCCTAGTTTGTTGAGAGTTTTTATGATAAAGCCATGTTGGATTTTATCAATGATTTTCTGTATTTATTAAAATACTCATGGATTTTTAGTTCTATTTATGTGGTAAGTCACATTTATTGAGTTCCATATACTGAACCATCTTTGTATCCGTAGAATAAAACCCACTTGATCATGAAGAATTATGTATTTGATTCAATTTTATAACTTGTTATTGATCTAGCAGGGATTTCAATTTCTTTCTGGTTCAGTCTTGGGAGTTTGTAGGTTTCCAGGAATTTATCCATTTTCTTTATATTTTTCTGGTTTGTGTGCATTGCAATGTTTATAGTAGTCTTGGGATCACTAATATTTCACTGGTATCAGTTGTAGCACCTTTATCTTTTATGACTGTGCTTATTTGAATCTACTCTTTTATTGGTTAATCTGGCTAGCAATAGCAATAGCAATCATTTCTAATATCGTTTGGATTTGTGTCCCTGACAAAATCTCATGTTGAATTGGAGGAGGGGCCTGATGGGAAATGATTGGATCATGGGGGTGGATTTCCTTCTTGCTGTTCTCATTGTAGTGAGTTCTCATGAGATCCAATGGTATAAAAGTGTGTGGCACTCCCCCCTTTTCTCTCTCTCTCTCTCTCCCCCCATTCCACCATATAAAGAAGGTCCTTGCTTCCTTTTTGCTTTCTGACATGACTAAGTTTCTTGATTCCTCCCAGTCATGCTTCCTGTTAAGCCACAGAACCATGAATCAAATTAAACTTCTTTTCTTTGTAAATTATGTGGTCTCAGGTAGTTCTTTATAGCACTGCGAATACAGACTAATATAGAAAATTGGTACCAGAAGAGTGGGACACTGCTATAAAGGTCCCTGAAAATGTGGAAGTGACTTTGGAACTGGGTAATGGGCAGAGGTTGGAACAGTTTAGAGGGCTCAGAAGAAGACAGGAAGATGTGGGAAAGTTGGGAACTTCCTGTTAAATGGTTTTGATCAAAATGCTGATAGTGATATGAAGTCTAGGTGAGGTAGTCTCAGATGGAAATGAGAAAATTATTGGGAACTGCAGTAAAGGTCACTCTTACTATCCTTTAGCAAAGAGACTGACAACATTTTTCCCCTGCCCTAGAGATCTTTGGAACTTTGAACTTGAGAGAGATGATTCAGGATATCTGGAGGAAGAAATTTCTAAGCAGCAAAGAATTCAAGAGGTCACCTGGCTGTTTCTAAATGTGTACACTCATACACATGAACAAAGAAATAATCTGAAACTGGAACTTATATCTAAAAAGGAAGCAGAGCACAAATGTTTGGAAAATTTGTAACCTGATCATTTGGTAGAAGAGAAAAACCCATTTTCTGGGAAAGAATTCAAACCAGTGATATAAATTTGCATAAGTAAAGAAGAGCTAAATGTTTATAGCCAAAACAATGGGAAAAATGCTTCCAGGGCATTTCAGAGATCTTCACAACAGCCCCTCCAATTATACGCCCTGAGGCCTAGGAGGAAAAATGGTTCAGTGGGCCAGGCCCAGGGGCAAGCTGCTCTGCCCAGACTTAGGATACAACGCCATGAGTCCCAGCCACTCCAGCTCCAGTCATGGCAAAAAGGGGCCAAGGTATAGTTTGGGCTGTTACTTCAGAGGGTGCAAGCCCCAAGCCTTGGTGGCTTCCACATGGTGTTGGGCCTGCAGGTGCACAAAAGGCAAGAGTTGAGGTTTGGGAGGCTCCACCTAGATTTCAGAGGATGTATGGACATGCCAACATGTCCAGGCAGAAGTCTGCTGCAGGGGCAGAGCCTCATGGAGAACCTCTACTAGGGAAGTGAAGAGGGAAAATGTGGAATTAGAGCCCCTAAATAAAGTCCCCACTGGGGCACTGCCTAGTGGAGCTTTGAATAGAGGGCCACCGTCCTCCAGACCCCAGAATGGTAGATCCACCTACAGCTTGCACCATGCACCTGGCTGGCTTTGAGCTGCAGGCACTCAATGCCAGCTCATGAAAGTAGCCACAGGGGCTGTAACTTGCAGAGCCACAGAATCAGAGCAACCCAAGGCCATGAGAGCCCACCCCTTGCATCAGAGTATGCTGGATATGAGACATAGAGTCAAAGGAGATTAATTTGGAGCTTTAAGATTTAATGACTACCTGCCCAGGTCTTGCATCAGTCCTACGGCCCCTTCATTTTGGCTAATTTCTCCCATTTAGAATGGTAGCATTTACCAAATGCCTCTACCCCCACTGTATCTTGAAAGTAGATGACTTTTTTTTATTTTATAGACTCATAGGTAGAAGGGACTTACTTTGTCTTAGATGAGACTTTGGACTGTGGATTTTTGAGTTAATGCTGAAATGAGTTAAGACTGAAGGACTGTTGAAAAGGGATCATTGTATTTTGCAATGTGAGAAGAACATATGCACTCAATACTAGAGCACCCAGATTTATAAAACAAATGCTACTAGACCTAAGGAAAAAAATACAGTGATACAATAATAGTGGGGAACTTCAACAACCCATTGACATAACTATGCAGATCACTGAGGTAAAAAACCAACAAAGAAACTCTGCAGTTAAATTGGTCTCAGCTAAATGGACCTAATGGGCATCTTTCTCTCTCTCTCTATATATATATATATACACACACACACACACACACACACACACACACGTACACACATATATACACATATATTTATATATGTATCTATTATATATTACATGTCTATATATTAAATAGATGTCTATTATATATATATTTTATATATAATATATATATATTTCTAAGCAGCAAATAATTCAAGAAGTCACCTGGCTGTTTCTAAAAGTGTACACTCATAGACATGAACAACGAAATAATTGGAAACTGGAACTTATATTTAAAAAGGAAGCAGTACACAAAAGTTTGGAAAATTTGCAGCCTGATCATTTGGTAGAAGAGAAAAACCTATTTTCTGGGGAATAATTCAAGCCATCTTGAATAAATATATAAATGTATATATTTATACATATTATATATATTTATACATATTAAAATATATATTTAATATATATTTATACATATTAAATATATATATTTAAATATATCTAAATCTTCTTGTTGAATCAATCCCTTTATCATTATATAATGTGCTTCTTTGCCTTTTTTTTTTTTTTTTTTTTTTTTTTACTGCTGTTGGCTTAAAGTCTGATTTATCTGATAGAAAAATAGCAAGCTTTGCTCTTTGTTTTCCATTTGCATGATGTATCTTTCCATCCAGTTACTGACACCTATAGGTACCATTGCATGTTACATGGGTCTCTTGAAGGCATATGTTTGGGTCCTGTTTTGTATTCAATTTGCCGATTGATATCTTTTAAATGGAGCTTTTAGGGCATCTGCATTCAGGGTTAATATTGATATGTGAGATTTTGTGTCTGTCATAGTGTCATTAGCTAGTGGCTTTGTAGTCTCAATTGTGGACTTGCTTTACAGGATCTGTGAACTTTGTACTTTTGTGTGGTTTTATGATAGCAAGTATTGTCCTTCTGTTTTCAGTTTAGACTTCCTTTGAGCATTTGTTTTTTGTAAGACTGATCTGGTGGTGACAAATTGCCTTAACATTTGCTTGTCTGGGAAAAACTTTGTTTCTCTTTTGTTTATGATGCTTAGTTTGGCAGGATATAATATTATTGGCTGGCATTTTTTTTTTTCCCTTTAAGAAAGCTAAAAATAGGCCCCTGGTATCTTCTGGCTTGTGAGGTTTCTGCTGAGAGGTCTGCTGTTAGCCTGATGAGATTATCTTTATTTGTGATTTGGCCTTTTTCTCTAGCTGCCTTTAAGATTATTTTTTGTTGTTAGCATTGATCTTGGGTATTCTAATGACTGTATGTCTTGATGATGGTCATTTGCTGTTATCTTGCAGGTGTTTTCTGAATTTCTTCTCTGGATGTCTATTTATCTAGCAAAATTAGAAAAAATTTCCTGAATTATTCCATCAAATATATTTTCCAAGTTGCTTACTTTTTGTTTTTCTCTCTCAGAAATGCCTGTAAGTTTTAGGTTTGATTGCTTTATATAATCCCATATTTTTCAGTCTTTATTCATCTTTAAAAATCTTTATTTTTTTGTGACTAGGTTAATTAAAAAGACTAGCCTTGGAGCTCTGAAACTGTTTCCTCTACTTGGTCTAGACTACTGTTAAGACTTTCACATGAGATTTCAATTCTTTCAGTGAATTTTTTATATTCTAAAGATATATATATATTTATATACATATATATTTTGTGTGTGTATGTATGTGTGTGTTGGCTTTCAACTTTCTCTTGGATTTCATTCAGCTTCCTTACAATTCATATTTTGAATACTTTATACTTTCAAAATTTTATGCATTGCTTGAGAACTAGTGTGATCCTTGGGGGTGTCACAACATTCTGTTTCTTCACAGTGCTAGAATTATTGTTCTGGTTCCTTCTCATCTGTAGAAGCTCTTGTTACTTTTTAATTTACTTTCATTTAGGTTAGGTTTTTATCTCCCTTGAGCATAATACTGTTGCATATATTGGGTAGGATTCTTTAGATTTGCTTCTTTGTGCTTTTAGGGGGCCAAGGATTTGTATGGCTTCCTTGGTTATAGATAACTTTAGTGTAGTGTTTTTTTAAATGATAGTTGTTTGTGACTTGTAGTAGTGGTGTACTGTGCTTATGGTCAGGCTCACTGTCTCCTACAGGGCTGGGAAGGTGAAGGTCTTGATAGGCTTCTCTTACTCCCCAGCACTGTGCACTTCTGTTAGGAGAAATACTGGGTTATGCAGTTCAATGTGCAGTCCAGTAGGTAGTGTTTGCAGGTAAAGGCCAGCTGAGTGCCACACACTGATGTCAGCAAAAGTTGTGGGCCATGCAGGTGGACCTCCTGACCAGTAGGTGGCACTCCTGACCAGTAGGTGGCACTTGCAGGTGAACACACTGGTGTTAATGTCAATGGGATTTTTACCTAGCCTTTGTTTTTCAGGCGAAGTATTGGTGATGACTGGGGATGAGGCTTCTGGGGTGGTACCATCCTGCGCTCTGCTACCATGGAGACTAGAGGGGGCAAAGCTGCGCAGGGCTGGGTCTGGTGAGCTAGCAACCAGACTCTTCAAAGTGGGCACAAGAACTGACCTTGGCAGAGGTTCTAAGGGCTGCTGTCTGGCTGCTGGGACAACCCTCAAGAGAGGGGTGGAGGCACCACTCTTGTGCCACAGAGCTCACTTAGGGGAAGAACAAAGCCTGGGGTTTTCAGCCCATTAGGCAGTTGTGGGGCCTACACAGCTCACAGACACCTGACCCAGAGGGTCTCCCTCCAGAGTCCAGCCCTGGCAACAGGCCCAATCAGTTAGGCTTATCCCATGCCATCTGCACACAGATTGTACCACTTCAGGCATTCCAGACAACAGGAGTCACTGAGGGGAAAACTGACTATCAGATCATATTGCTCCTGGTCCAGTCACATGAAGGGAGGCATAGCTAGCTCCTGTACCACCATACTAACCAGTGCCACACTCTTATCTCTGTTCTGAAAGTGAGGGCTACTCTCCCACTTGAGATCAGGCCACACATTTGATCTTCATACTGAGCAGTGTGCTTGAGTCCCGGGGAACTAGGTCCAGGCCAGGGGATTTATCCTCTGGCCCTTCAGTGACAAGTGGTGATGTGATGGGGGTGAACTGCTCCCAGGTTACCAATGAAACACTCATATGGGGCAATGGAGGCTATCCTGTTGGCCCCACCCTGTGGGAACAGCCATAAAGGCAGTCTTGAGAGGGACCAACAGGCAAGGGGGTGCATTGCTTGGAAGCACCTTGGTCCCACAGCAATGGTGGTGGGACCTGACTTGTCTTAGTCGTATGAACATGCCTGAGCCTTTCTCTCTCCTGCCGGGCAGAAGCAGAAACTGCAGCTGTTCATTGCAGGATGGAGAGTCTTGTGGGGTGGGCACCTAAAAAGGGTTCCATTTTTCTGCAGCTGCCCAGCACAGCAAGGCTTCTGGGCTCCATGTGGGTTCAAGCAATGCAACTGTGTATTCTCTAGGCAGCTTCCCTGCCAGTCCAAAGTCTTTTGTGGGGTATGTGGGAGGGTTTGTGAGAGCTTCTGTAGCTAGGATCTCAGAGGCCTGTGGCAAGAATGTGGTGCCCCAAGGTTCCTCCACTCATCCCTTCTTTGGGTCTTTTCTGGGTTCAGGGCCCAGATCTGGAGCCTATCATCCCTGAGTAGACTGCTCTGCACGTTTATCTGCAACCAAGATGTCTTCTCTTGCCTATCAAATTTTTGTGTTTTCTTTCAAATGATCGTTCAAATTGTAAAGGTTTACATGATATTTTGGTTCCTCTCTGTGGAAGAGGCACATCCCAGTTAGATCTAGCCTCAACCTCAAAAATTTTTTTCCATAATCAATTTCTTATGTAATTAAAAAAATCTATACTATAAACAGCATTTATTTTATCATTTGAATTAAATTGTTTTTATATTGGGTTTATTTACATTATTATTTGAATAAAATTACTGAAACATTTATCAGTATGTTATTATACACATATATATATTCCTTTTATTTTGCTCTAACCTGCACGTTGTGCACATGTACCCTAAAACTTAAAGTATAATAAAAAAATGAACTTACTTTTCCTTTTGGTGGTGACATTTAAGCATTTAAAATTCAAGTTCAGGAGTTTTGGAGACTTGGATTGTAGGAGGTGGGAAAAAATGTGTATAATTTATTTTTTTCATAATCATGTTAAATATAGAGACCATTACAAGCATCTTTATGGAATAATGATCAACTCTGAAGTCTAGAAATGGAATGCATAGTTTTTCTACTTGATATAAACATTGAAATTTTCTTTAGTAATAAGTATTCATCTTAATACTTATAAAAGTATTTTTTCTCAAGTTCCAGTGCCATTTACCAAGTATAAGCTCTCCTGCCTGAATTTTGGCGGTGTTATTCTAAAAGATTTAGTATTCTTATCATGAGAGTTACCCATTTCCAAATATAATGAAGTCACCCATCTGCTAAATACCTTTTCATGTTTTATAAGAGTCTAGAAATACTTGCTTTATAAGGTCTCTGCATGATTGTGTGCCTACTTACCTTTTTAAATTGTCTTTTAGCAGTTTCTCCCTACCACAGTGTAGTACACCAAATGATAACACATGCTGTGCCCCGTCGTCTCTTTCTGACACACACACACACACACACACACACACACTCCTGCATTGATAGTTCTGGTGTTTTTTTTTTTTTTTTATCTTAGCTTATACATCCATGGAAACTTTCCTAGACCTCTGACATCTGGTCAGTAACTCTCAGTTGTGACCTCATAGAACTTTTATCATTTTTATTTTTGGATTGAATAAATTGAACAATTATGCACATACCATAAAATTAGATATTTTAAAATGTACAATTCAGTGATATTCAGTATATTCACTTTAGTATATTCAGTTTTATACATTGCCCAATGTTGCATAACCACTACTGTTATTTAATTCTAGTACATTTTTATCACCTAAAAAAATAATTAGCACTCATGCCTTATTCTCCCCTTCCCTTAGCCCTTGGCAACCACATATCTACATTTTGTCCCTCTTGCCTATTTTGGACATGTTATATAAATGAAGTCATGCAATATGTGATATTTTGTGTCTGTCTTCTTTCACTTACTATGTTTTAAGAGTCATCCATGTTGTAACATGTAATAGCACTTCATTCCTTTTTATGGGCAAATAATATGCTACTCTATTCATATATATTCTATATATTACATAGTCCATTTTGTTCATTCATTCATCAGTTGAAAGACATTGGATTGTTTTCACTTTTTGGCTATTAGTAATAATTCTACAATGAACATGCATGTGCAAGGTTTTGTGTAGACACATGTTTTCAACTTTCTTATGTATATACCTAGAACTATAATTGCTGGAGTGTGTACTGACTCTATATTTAACTTCTTGATAGACTTTCATTGTTTTTCAAAACTACTGAATTCTTTTACCATCTACCAGCAACATATTAGGGTTTTAATTTATCTGTATCCTTACCAATACTTGTGATCATCCCTGTTTCTGATAATAGCCATCCTAGTGGGTATGAAGTGGTATATCAAATTAGTTTTAATTTGCATTTCCCAAATTATGAATTATATTGATATATTTTAATGTGCTTATTTGCATTTGTACATTTTCTTTGAAGAAATGTGTATTCAAATACTTTATACATTTTTAATTGAATTGCTTGTCTTTATATTGGTCAGTGGTAAGAGTTTTTAACATATTCTGGATAATAGGCCCATATTAGATGATTTACAAATACTTTCTCCAATTCTGTAGGTTGTCCCTTCATTTTCCTGATAATTTTCTTTGAAGTACAACATTTCCAATTTTGATGATGCTCAATTTATCTATTTAGTCTTTTGTTGGTGTTGCTTTTGGTGCCGCATCTAAGAAACCATTGCCTGATTCAAGATCATAAACATTATATAGCTATGTTTTCTCCTGAGAGTTTTATAGTTTATGACCCATGCTTAGATATTTGATACATTTTGAGTTAATTTTTGCATATGGTATGAAGGAATGCATATGGTACTTTTATTCTGTTGCATGAATATATCCAGTTTTCCTAGCACCATTTGTTGAAAATGATTTTTTCCCATTAAATTGTCTCAGCATTCTTGTTGAAAGCAGTGTCATGCATACCTCTTTCATATCCTTCATAGTCACTGCATTAATGTTCTTAAGCTAACATAATATTATGGACAGCGTTGCTTAAACAACAGAAATACCTCTTTCTCACATTTCTGGAGGCTAGAATTCTTAGATCAAGGTCTGGCAGGTTGATTTCTGGTTAGGATTCTCTTACTGGCTTGCAGACAGCTGCTTTCTTGATGCGTACTCTCATGACTGAGAGAGAGCACAGGAGGTCTTTGGTGTCTCGGCTTATAAGGACACTAATCCTATTGGATCAGGGCCCCACCCTTCTAAATTACTGAACTTTAAGTACCTCTATTAACAGCCTTGTCTCAAAATATAGTCACATTGAACATTGGAACTTATACATATGAATTTTGAGGGAACACATTCAGTTCATAACACTCACTTATTTTTTTCTACATGTTCTGCTAAATTGAAAATTTCTTGTTTCAACTCTGCAGTGTTCCCACACACAATACAGTGCCAGGCATATAGTAGGCACTGAGTAAATATTTCTTGAAATAATGAATGAATGACTGTAATCCAGAATTATAGTAGATAAAAGTGATGAACTAAATATATTTAATTGAAACATATTTGTGGTATGTTTCGATAATTTCATTTTTCATGCCAATACCTTACCTAACTAATTTTATGACTTATCGGTGATCACAGAAGAAAAGTGGTAAAGAAAATGTTACGATGCTTTCTCTATCATTCATTTAGCTTCATTTAAAAACACTATTTTAGTTTTAAGATTATTTATATGGAGAATTTTTAATGTTATTGAATCTCTGAGCCTGTGGGCACTTTCAAAAATTATTTAGGTTTCCAATGTAGGGCAGAGCTAAAAAAATCCTTGAGATATTTTAACAAGGTAATTTCTTAAATAAGCAAATATTTTCTATTAATTTATATTTGGGGTTAATATTGCATATTTAACATCATGTATTGTATACATTGGCATTCACCAAAATATATTTCATAATTAACTTATCTCTTTTTATGTCAAATTATTATTCCTTTATGTGCTCTTCTGATCATTCAGAAGTAGAGTGACGGATTATAACGAGAATCAGAAATGAATAGGGAACGTGGGCTAAAATTATGATGTCACTTTTAAGTATGGTTGCTATTATTTGCATTTTAATAAAATGTGTATCTAAAGTGTATACTCAAGTCACTAATTCATGTATTCGAAGATCCAACATACATTAGTTAAATACCTATTTTTGCCAGGCACTGGAGACATGTGAATTGAAGACAAAGTTCCCACTCTCTAGGAGCCCACAGTCTAAACTGAGATACACAAAAATATAAGTAGACACAAAATCATATGGTGAGTTATATGTCTGAATTGTGTAGTTACTATGGAAGATTACTATGTAAGTAGTTATATATACTTACTATATTTGCATGATGGAGATGGGGAAAGTTTTTAAGGTGGGTGAATAAAAAATTATGCTAACTGGGGAGAAGTGGTTTTCCCAATCAGAAAAGTCCCTGTAGATGTAACACGGAATATCAAGCACAAAAAAATTGACAGTAATTTAGCCTAGAAAGATCACTAGATATATAAAGGGAAGGGAAACTAGCAAGATCTGTAACTCATTGGTCATGAAAGAGGTAGTGTTTAACCTTTTTGTCTGTATGATAGTCAAAGTCCTGGAGGATTTTAAACAGAAAAAAATAGCATCAGCATTTTATTTTAGAGCAATCATTAGGCAATGAGGAATCATGAGACAACTTCCCAGTTGTTACGGATTGGGAGACTAGGATTAGGGCTACACAATCACTTTCCTAGGTCCCAGGTACTTTTGCCTTCATGAGCCACTTCCTCTAGGAAAAGTAATTATTACTGTGTTGGGATCGTTGGTGGCCCAGGAGCACGTACACTGCTGGGAATTTTTTAGAATCTCAGGTTTTACTCCATACCTGCTGAATCAGAATCTGCATTGAACGAGATCCCCAGGTACTTTATAAACACATTAAAGTTTGAGAAGCTCTGACTCAGATACCACTTAATTAGTGTTAGATAAGCAGAGGGACTTTTTTCCCCGAGAAAGATGGTGATAGAATAGGGTGCACAGAGATAATAAATTGTAGTTGGTTAAATAAAAGAGGCAGATACTGATTACTTAAACTTTTTTTCTGAGAGCAAAAGGCAAGCTTTTCTATTAATAGAGAAAAAAAGACATTGGGGCTAGTGCAGTGTTACAGTCTGATGTTTGCCCTCAAATTTCATATGTTGAAACCTAATCACCAATGTGATGGTATTAGGAGGTGTGGCTTTGGGAAGTGATTAGGTCATGAAGGCAGATCCCTCATGAATGGGATTAGTGCCCTTGTAAAAGAGGCCCCAGAAAACTTTGTTGCTGCTTCCACCATGTAAGGATACAGTGAGAAGATACCATCTATGAAAGGGCCCTCACCAGATACCAAATCTGCTTGCACCTTGATTTTGAATTTCCAAGCCTCCAGTAATATAGAAAAAAAAATCTGTTGTTTATAAGCTACCCAATCTATGACATTGCTTTATAACAGCCCAACCAGAATAAGACAAACAGGCTAAGAATATTGAGAAATATTATTTTCTTAGAAATAGCTGTGGAGAATAAGAAATAGCTAGGCAGAGATTCAGTCTTCTGCTAAGTGTTAGTGTAGTGGGGTGGAAAGAGGGTGGTTGACATCTAAGATACTTTGGTACTAGACTTCATATACTTTTTTTCCAGCAGCTCTGAGCATGTGTAGAAATTAGCAAATTCATAAATTTATAGCAATTTAAGATTAGAAGGAAGATAAGTTGCCAAAGATGTTAAGAGTGCTGACTAGAGAGTTAGAAAGTACTTTTAATAATGTATTTTTAATTGGGTGTGTAACACTGCTGTATTGGAACACCAATGAAGTGGAAAGGATTAATAAGCTCTGAGAAAAGGTATTCAAGAAAATGTAGAGATTAATGAGACTACAGAACACATTTAGTTGCAGTCCAGCATAAAATATATAGGGATTGACAATCATAATGAGAAAGTGGCATGTTGGAGGTTAAATCCTTTGATGTGTGGTGGATCTGGGATTTGACACTGTCTGGAGAGTGAATCACTAAGTAAATGTCAGAGTGTGGGAGGAAAAGAGATCAAATAATTTATTTGTAAGGTGTTGGGCGATCATGCACTGAAACCCTGAAGCACCCTCTCCTTTTCCATCAAAGCTCCCAGACTGCTATGCCAGTAGAGGGGAGAAATGGGAGCCCGCTGCTATGCCCCACTGAGGAATACAATTGTTACGAAATGGTAAGAGGAGGTGAAGTGGCAAGGCATAAACTTCAAAGATGGTGGTGGGAATATCAGCCCTTGCAGATGGGAAACTAAAGGTCTAAAAGGGCTACAAAAAAAAGTATATTTTATGTCAAAAAATTCAAATATGTGGAGAATGAAAGGGCAGCCATGGAAGCATACAGACAGCGGCAGGAGGGATAGTTTTTATTTCAACTGCTAGATTTGAATAAAAAAAATAAACTAAAAATAAGGTAAATATTAATTAATACAGAAGAAAAGACTGGAAGGGAGATAATGCAGAGACAACATGGAAGTACTCACATGTTTGACAAACTCTTCTCTAGGTGGGGAAAGGAGAGAGAGAATTATTCCTTTAGGACATTCATCTGTATGTGAAATCAACAGCTGGCCCTGTTGAGTTTATAGAACTCTCAAACAAGGAGACAGAAGTAGAAGACACTTTCAAGGCCTTGAAGTCCAACCCCTGCCTCCCACTCACAAAATAGTCTCTTTAGAGTGTGTAGAGGTGGTGGGGTATGAGAAGGAAGACACATCCTTCCTTGATGTCAGTGATTGTGGGATTGAGGAGCAGCACAACTGATCCTGGCCAGATATTTGACAGCCCTCTGCCATCACTCCCAAAGCAAGTGAACGATTCATAAATGGTGCTTGGACTATTGTGTCTTGATTTTGGTACTCTTACCTTCTTTAGATCACATTTTTGTGTAATTTCTGTGAGTGTCTGGCTCTCCTACTGGACTGAAACTTACTTATATTAATTTATTGAGTTGGGGTCTTACTCTTTCGCCTAGGCTGGAGTTCAGTGGCACAGTCAGTGTTCACTGCAGCCTCAACTTCCTTGGTGCAGGTGATTCTCCCACTGCGGCCTCCCAGGTAGCTGGGACTATAGGCACATGTCACCACACCTGGCTAGTTTTCTGGGTTATTTTTGTAGAGCCAAGGTTTTATCATGTTGCTCAGACCAGTCTCAAACCCTGGGCTGAAGTGATCCACCCTCCTCGGCCTCCCAAAGTGCTGGGATTACAGGCATGAGCCACTGTGCCCAGCCCTGAAACTTTCTTTGTATACAGTTACCATAAATTAGTCATCCCTGCATTCTCTTTCCCAGCACTCAACAAAGTACTCTATGTATTATTCAATAATGTTTGTTTTCTAAATCAGTAAATCCCAATGGCCCTATGCTGCAGGAACCTATAGTCTCGGGGAACAAAATGGCACTCTTTGAGTAATGACTTTGCATTCTTTCAGCACGTAGGGTGTAACAATATGCCTAAGAAACCTGTCTACAGGCTTGATTAAAAGACAAAACAAAATAGTTGAAAGTCACAATGCTTTTGATTTAATTTTCAAATACCTAGGTTATCTCTTTGGGTTAAATATGGATAATTCATCTATTAAAAAGTAGGAGTTTATGATCTATTGTCCCTCGCTGTTCAAGGACCACTTCAATGTTCCCCGACCACTATTCTATTATGGAAAATTAAATGAAACCCTCTTTACCCATTAGCAAATGAATGCATATTATATGCAAAGAGCATTATCTCTGGACTGTTTTTAGTATAGATTTTGAACTACGATATCTCATGACTATGCTTACTTATATTTATACTAGCCTTGCTTTTCCTGTAACATGCAGTTTTGTAAAAATGTTTCTCAGAGTTCCATTTCTCTTTTTGTCAGGAATGCATTTCATTGCAAATAACAGAAAGCCAACTAACATGTATAGATTTATTTTTCTCACTTAATAAGAAATCTGTCAGTAACAGACCAGAGCCAGTGTATGAGCTTCATGAGGGTATCAGAAACCAGAGGCTTTTTAATATTTTGGAGTGTCATTTCTAGCATATATCTTTCCACTCCCAGCCCAAGTTGCAAGATGATTGCTGTACTTATTTATATGCTCCTAGCAAGAAAAAAAAAAGGCAAATAGGGCAAAAGAGGAAGGCTTAACAAGCCTCTTTCTTCTAAGGCTTCTAAGAAGGCTTCCCGGCCATGGGTGGTGGTGGTTCCCAGCACTTTGGGAGGCCAAGGTGGGAGAATAATTTCAGGTTAGGAGTTTGAGACCAGCCTGGCCAACATGGCAAAATCCTATCTCTACTAAAAATACAGGCCAGGCATGGTGGCTCACGCCTGTAGTCCCAGCACTTTGGGAGTCTGAGGTGAGCAGCTTGAGATCAGGAATTCGAGACCAGCCTGGCCAACATGGCGAAACCCCATCTCTACTAAAAATACAAAAATTAGCCAGCTGTGGTGACGGGTACCTGTAATCCCAGCCACTTGGGAGGCTGAGGCAGGAGAATCACTGGAACCCAGGAGGTGCAGGTTGCAGTGAACTGAGATTGCACCATTGCACTCCAGCCTGGGCAACAAGAGTGCAACTCCGTCTCAAAAAAAAAAAAAAAAAAAAATTAGCCAGGCATGGTGGCACATTCCTGTAATTCCAGCTACTCAGGAGGCTGGGGCAGGAGAATCGCTTGAACCTGGGAGGCAGAGGTTCCCGTGAGCCGAGATTGCGCCACTGCACTCCAGCCTGGGCAACAGGGCAAGACTCCATCTCAAGAAACAAACAAACAAACAAATGAACAAACAAAAACAACACCACCACAAAGATTTCCTTCCTGGAAGCTTTACCCAGAGATTCCCACTGTACTGGCTGGAACTGGGCCATGTGGCCACTTCTAGACAAATTTTACTAGAGACTGGCCTAAGAAAAGGAATTACGAAAAGGGTTTGGTTAATATAACCACAGCATTAATTACATGCCTTTTGCCTTTTATCTTTGATCTCTATGTCTGTTTAACACTTTCTTGGATACATATGGCCTTGGACTCAAATACCATTATTCATATTATTTATTCAGATTTATCTATATATTTTATGAGGATACTTTAACAGTTATTTCAATAATAGCTCATATTTATTAGCCATTTACTCAGTGCTAGAGAAATGTTTTGCATAACATTATTTAATCTTAATTCTATAGGGTATCAATGATGAATTGTGTTGAATATGTTACCAAAAGTTTAATAAGTTTCTATCTTTTTTTTTTTGGTTAAGGATATATTAAACCTATATTCCTCCTTCTCTTCCTTCTTTTGTTTCTCTTTCTATTTTGGTCAATCTTTTCTTTGTGAAAGATCTCACTGGTAGGGAAGAAAGTACTATAGCATAGTATTTCTTAAAGTGTGTTTCAAGTGTTGTTAAACATGATACACATTAAAAATAGTTAATCAAATAATTTTAAAAATATGCTATATAAAACTAAGTTTAAAATATTTATTTAGGCAACAAAGTAAGACCCTGTTTCAAAAAAAAAAACTATTTATATGATTATTATTTGCTTTCCCAGCTGAAGAACAAGCTTTCTGAGAGTGGTGGCTGAGTCACTGTTGTTCCTGCTTATAAATCCAGGGTCTAGTATAACGTTCTGTATAAGGTACATCATAAGTTATTATCTTTAGTTGAATTCTAGACCTCCTGATATGCTAATGTACTGAGGGAAAATCTGAGAAAGAAAATGCAGTGTTTAAGTCTCTGAACCAAAATAACTACTGTATAATTTTAAAAATGTATTATAGTTTTGAAATGTGTATTACAAAAAAAATACAAAATTCAAAATAAATGCAGTGGAAAGAAATTATCCCAACCTAACCTGTTTTCGAGGTACTTAGTAATTTTACTTAAAGGCAAACACTGTTGTCAATTTATTAAATAAGTTTCCAGAAAAAGTCTCAGTGTGTGTTTGTGTACACAGACATATGAAATTTTACTATTTTTTTGGAGGCATACTATGTTCTTGCCCTGTAATTTGATCTTTTCACTAAGCAACATATATTGTACTCTATATCAACATATATGGAGTTACTTCATTCTTCTTTTAGCACCAGCCTAGTATTTCTTTGTAGGACCCCAACATTATATAGAAAATTCCTATTTAAATTGCTTTGTCTACATATATGTACATCATGTCACATGTGTAAGAGTTTTGTAGGATAAATCTCAAGACATGGATTTGTTGAGTCAAAGTGTATGTGAATTATAAAATTTAGTAGATTGCCAAATTGCTCTCCATAAAGGTTATATTACTTTATACTCCCATCAGTAATGAATAAATATATGTTTCCCCTCAGCCTGGAAAATACTGCATATAATCAGTTTGTCTATCCATTTCATACAGGTCTCATAAATTATAGTTGAGCAAAGTGGTCTTTTATGACTTCTAAATTTATTCTGATGGTATCTGTAGCAGTATATCTTGGTTTGGATGTTGTGCTTTTTTCTATTTTGCAGGAAAAAATAAACATTTTGTCCTTCCTTTCTTCCTTTCTCTCTTTAATTTCATAATTTGGTAATTTCTTATATTTTCTTGATTAACTCCTTCCATTTTGTAAATTTATGTGTATGTGGTGTGTGCGTGTGTGTGTGTGTGTGAGAGAGAGAGACCTCTGTATGTTTCTTGATTTAAATATACTATATAAATTCATCACCATAAATAATCAGGGCATTTTAGAAATGAGGAAAAGACAGAGGTTCACAGAGATTTAATACTTTCCTGGAGGGCACACAGCTAGATAGGATAAAACCTAAAACTGTTTGATTTTAAATCTAAACTCTCCTCACTACACCAGGAGCTTTCTGATTAAAATCACAGTGTCAACACAATTTAATCAATATTTTGTGTCATATTTTATATGTCAAAATATTGTATTTAAAAGAAAAAAATTTATGCATATTTGTTCACATATAGAACAGAACGGAAATTTCTTAAGCAATTTACTTAAAAAAATTCATCCCTACACAATTTTACGTGGCATGAAATATAATTTCTACTTTACAGTTGAGAATCAAAGGCTTAAACAGTTAAGTCGATGTCTTATATACAAGTCTTATGAGAGCAGAAGCTGGTATTTCAACCCAGGTCTGATATCAAAGTCCTGGGTCTTAACTGCAAAGTTGCAATGTTGTCAAACTTTGTTGAATAAAATAAATGATTTCAATGCAAATATTTTAATTAATGAAGAGGGAGGGGGAAGTTGAGGAGAACATGAGGAATAATATAAATGACTATTTTTCAGAGTCTGATTTGACTGACAAAGTGAGTCCATTAGGTAAGAGTTAGATGAGTCTTAGGGTATCTGAGATTTCTTAACATAAACAGCAAAAATGAATAACTATGAGAGAAATGTAGTAATGCTCAGGAAAAAAAGATAACTTTTTACCAGCAAGGAAAAGTACTTCATTCAGTTCCCTCAAGATCATCAGGAGAGAACTAAGTAGGTTCCAGATAGAGTGATTGGAATTTAAAGGTAATTGTCATCTATTGATTGGAAATAGGTATTAGGTAAATTTTACTATTAAATGTAAACTTCTGAAATATTATCTTAAACTATAATTAATACTGAAGAGTGGTACATCCCTAAAAATAGAGAATGCTTAATAGTCTTAATAAGAACATTAAAGGTAAATGTAAATAGTAACAGTTACTGTTGAAAATTCCTAGTAGATAAATCATAGGTATCTGCATTAAAATCATATTTGACATTATATTCCTTTGTTAAGCTTAGCAAGGATTAGTTAATTATGTTAAAATTTATATTTTTTAATATGTGAAGAAAGTTCACATATAAAATTCTACTTTTTATTAGGAGTACATAACTGGGACACCTCTTACTTTTTTGTCTAATAGAAATGTACATTATTTTATCTTCACTGGTCATAAAAGGCAATAAGATATGGTAGAAAGAGTTTTGGATATAGAACAATATATGGCTGCGTTTGAATCCTGGATTATGCAGTTATGGAGAAATATATTAGCATCTTAGTTTCAAGTTCCCTTATCTGGAAAAGGGAAAAGCATAATAAGAAAATCTTAGATTTGTGATGAGAATTTCAAATAAGTTGGAAAAAGTGCCTAGCAAATGATAGGTACTCAATTATTACAGGCCTAGAGCTAGTTAATAGGACATGCCTCTATGGAGCTGATCAATAAAACTTATGCAATCCTAGAATCACAGCTAAAATAACTGAATAATTCATTCTTTCATTCATTTGTTCATTTTGTATGCCAAGTACATTCAATGCCAAGCACATTCCAATATCAAGGCTTGAATATTTGCTTCCTCTGAAGTGCTCTTTTCCACATATTCACTTGAATAATTCTATCTTCTTTGGTCATCCTTAAAAATAGCACCTATTTGAGTCAGGCTCCCCTTCATTTTGTTCATTACTACCTAATACTTTATATGCTTATCTTTTATTATCTATATTGACAATGAGAATATAAGCTTCACAAAAGCAGGGAGCTTTTATTTATTTATGGCTATATAAACAGTGCCTTGAATTTTGTATGACACATTGCAGGTGACTATAAATATGCTTGATGATGAATACTAACCCAAAGAGAAAGGAAGCAAGCAATAATCTACAAAACAATCAGAAAACAACAAAATGGTACTAGTAAGTCTTTGCATATCAGTAACTACACAGAGCAAAATAATAGATTTTTTAAAAAAGAATTATGCTGCCTATTAGAGACTTACTTCACCTGAAAAGACACTCATAAAGTGAAGAAATAAAAAAAGTACCCATGCAAATGGAAACCAAAAGAGTGCAAGAGTAGTTATCTTTATTCCTGAATACTTTATGCCATATAGCAATATGTGCTTCTCATTTATGATTGCCATAAGTTATCCTTTTAAAGGGGTTGAACTCAGTGACATGATAGAATAGGAGGCCCTTGTCTCTCTATCCATGAATTCACCAAATAGACTTCTATTCATAAATCATCTCTCTCTGAGAAAAAGTAAAAAACCAGTTGGGAGACTCCTACTCACAGGACAACTAAAAAAATCCACACCAGATGGGTAGAAAAATCTGTCACCCTCAGACACAGACCTTGCTCCAGACAAAGAGCTATACAACCAGGAAAGAGGAGCCCAACACCCCAGCTTCTCCATGTGGAGAGAAGGATTTGAACCTTACATACAGTGCCCTAACTCTAAGGTTCCCCACAGTTTGGCCCTTAATTCAGCAACTCTGGGAATGGAGATGATTAGGCATATGTAAGTCTCTCTAGCCCACAGGAAAAAAACAGCAGTTTTCTATGTGAGTGGAAGTACTTCCAGGGCCTCATTCCCTGAGAGAAGTGCACTCTTCCAGTCTCTACCTGGCAGCCTGGCTTCTAACTGACTTACATAGAAGAGTTGAAGTAGCTAATAGTAGCCCACTGAGAAGCAGATTGCCCCATCCTGAGCCTTCTCTTTGGTATGCCCCAACAATAGCTCCAGGTTTATTAATCTTTTCTGGAAGGAGTTTGTCCATATATTGAGCGCTTCAACTTTTATATCTTCCACCTCATAAACTGCATATTAAACCTCCTACCTCTGGGAGCAGAGGGAACTGGGTATACACAAATTTCTCTAGACCACAGCAAGGAGCAGCCGTTTATATAGATGCATAAGCACTTTCAGAGGCTTCATCCTCAAGGAACAATGCAGAGAGGGAACTCTAAAAATGAAGTTTCTTACTTCTCTTCAGAAGGAGTTTATCCATATATTGAACAGTCCAGCTTTTACAATTACTACCTGAGTATCAGGGGAACCAACCCTCAATATTTCAATGTATGTTCTTTCTATTTTCCCTAAGTGTCGGCCAGTCTGAGAAATAAAGAGAAAGAATACAAAGAGAGGAATTTTATAGCTGGGCTACCGGGGGTGACATCATGTATTGGTAGGTCCGTGATGCCCACCTGAGCCGCAAAACCAGCAGGTTTTTGTTAAGCACTTCAAAAGCGGAGGGGGTGTATGAACAGGGAGTAGGTCACAAAGATCACATGCTTCAAAGGGCAAAAGGCGGAGCAAAGATCACATGCTTCTGAGGAAACAGGACCAGGGCAAAATCAGAAACTCCTGATAAGGGTCTATGTTCAGTGGTGCACGTATTGTCTTGATAAACATCTTAACAGAAAACAGGGTTCAAGAGCAGAGAACTGGTCTGACCTCAAATTTACCAGGGCTGGGGCTTCCCAATCCTAGTAAGCCTGAGGGTACTGCAGGAGACCAGGGCATATCTCAGTTCTTATCTCAATCACACAGGACAGGCACTCCCAGAGTGGCCGTTTATAGACCTCCCCCTAGGAACGCAATTCTTTTCCTAGGGTCTTAATATTATATTCCTTGCTAGGAAAAGAATTTTGCGATATCTCTCCTACTTGTACGTCCGTTTACAGGCTCTCTGCAAGAAGAAAAATATGGCTCTATTCTGCCCGACCCCGCAGGCAGTCAGACCTTATGGTTGTCTTCCCTTGTTCCCTGAAAATCGCTGTTATTCTGTTCTTTTTCAAGGTGCACTGATTTCATATTGTTCAAATACACATTTTACAATCAATTTGTGCAGTTAACACAATCATCACAGGGTCCTGAGGTGACGTACTTCCTCAGCTTATGAAGATAACAGGATTAAGAGACACGTTCGGGGTCCCTGACTTCCCGCAACACCTGAGGGCCTCTGGAAACAGGAAAGACTAGGCAAACGTAAGTCTCCTTATGTCACAAAACATAAAGGTGGTTTTAAATGGGTGTGCAAGTGCTTTCAGAGGCAACACCCTCTGGGAGCAATGCAGAAAAGAGAATGGAATACAGTACCTACTTGATGGCCTGGCTTCTAACAAACTTTCATTGGGGAACTAAGTGGGGCATACAAACAGTAGCCACATGGCAGCTAGAGCCAGAGCTCAGCACTTGCCAAACTTTTCTTCCAGCTTGCCCCAGTGATAAATCCAGGTCTACCCATTCTTCCTGGAAAAAGTTTATTTATGCACCCACTGCCACAACTTTTAAAGATCCCACCCCAAAGTCTGTCTCCTCCATAGTGTAAATCTAGGAGTTGATGGTGCTTTCCATTCCTGAGTAGCCCTAAACTCCAGAAAACCAAAAAGATGGGCATACAGTGGGCCTACTTCCAGCAGCTATCTCCCCAGAATCAGAGGGTGAAGCCTTAACTCAAGGACAGACATTTGTCACAGATCATCTCTTTAAATTAGTTTAGTAGATTAGCATAGAGAGATTATGAGGTGGATAGAAGGAAATGGAATGTTCAACACCCCAACCTTTCCAGTTACATCTAAAGGGTCTGGCATCTGCCTTATTGATCTTAGAGATACTCACAGGACATGGCACATTGCAATCTCTAGGGAATCACCAAAAACAGAGATAGCGGTTTTTATAAACACAAACATTTGAGAGGCACCTTAAAACAATGACCAGAAAAGATTCATGAAATCTTTCTTCTATACGAGGGCAGTCTGACAAGCCTGAGAGAGACATTGTGTTGTATAATGCACAGAAACCAACATGAAGAGTTAGAAAATAAAGAGAAGGCAAATAAAAGAAAATGAAGAAACAAGGATTAATATATCAAATAAAAATTTACCTACAAAAAAAGGCTAATTCTCCAGAAACTGACCTGAATGAAGTGGAGATATGTGATCTATCCAAGAAAGAATTCAAAATAATGGTAATAAAGGGGCTTATAGAGGTGAGGAGAGCAATGTAACAGCAAACCTACAATTTAAATAAAGAGATAGGAATTATAAAAATGTACCAAACAGAAATCGTAGACTTGAAGAACTCTATAAATAAACCGAGATATTGAATAGAGAGTTTTAACAACAAACTAAACAAAAGAAGAAATCAGTACACTCAAAGCTAAGCCACTGGAAATCATTCAATCTTGAAGCAAAAAGAGAAAATGAATTAAAAAAAAACAGTGAGACAGCATAAGAGACTTTATGGCATTTAATAATCAAACTCCCAAAGATCAAGTATTTAAAAAGCATACTAAAAGAAGCAAAAAAAAAAAGAAACACATAATACACAATGGAGCTGCAATACATCTGATGACAGACATTTTAGTGGCGATCTTACAGGCTAGGAGACAGTGGCATGACATATTTAAAGTGTTTAAGGAAATAAAAACAAAACAACTTTTACCCTAGAATAATATATCTGGCAAAAATATCCTTCAAACATGAAGGAAAAATAAAGATTTTCCCAGAAAAAGAAAAGCTGTGGAATTTCATCAACACCATACCTGTCCTACAAGAAATGCTAAAGAGAGTGCTTCAATCAGAAAGAACAGAATGTTAGTGAGTGATAAGTAATCACCTAAAGGTACAAAGCTCACTGGTAATAGTAAGTAAAAAGAAAGACACAGAATATTGTAACACTGTAACTGTGGTATGTAAACTACTCTTATCCTAAGTAGAGAAAAAAAATGAATCAAAAATAATACAAATTTTCAAGACATACATAGTACAATAAGATAAAAATATAAACCAAAAAAGTTAAATAGCGGGGTGACAAATTGAAAGCATAGAATTTTAGTTAGTTTTCTTTTTGCTTTTGCTTGTTTGTGCAAACAGTGGTAAGTTTTTATCAGATTAAAATAGTGGCTTATAGAAGATAGTATTTGCAAACCTCATGGTAACCTCAACCCAAAAACATACAATGAGTACACAAAAAAGAAAAAGAAAACAAATCATATCACCATAGAAAAGCATCTTCACTACAGGAAGACAGTGAGAAAAAGAAGAAGTGAACACCACAAAACAACAAGAAAAAATAATGAAATGGTAAGAGTAAGTTCTTACTTATCAATAATATTGATGTACATGGATCAAATTCTCCAATCAAAAGACATAGACTGGTTGGATAAATAAAAGCACAAGATCTATTGATTTGTTGCCCTCAAGAAACACACTTCACCTATAAAAACACACATAGACTGAAGATAAAAAAAAAATTTAAAAAGATATTCCATGCTAATGGAAACAAAAAAAGAGATTAGGAATAGCTACACTTATATCAGACAAAGCAGATTTCCAGACAAAAATTATAAGAAGAGACAAGTCAGTTGATTATATAATAAAATGGTCAATTCAGCAAGAGGATATAACAATTTTAAATATATATGCTCCCAACAGTGGAAAGCCCAGATATATAAAGAAAATATTAG
Organism: Pongo pygmaeus; assembly: GCF_028885625.2. Taxonomy (NCBI): domain Eukaryota; kingdom Metazoa; phylum Chordata; class Mammalia; order Primates; family Hominidae; genus Pongo; species Pongo pygmaeus. Next base: position 67,677,397 of record NC_072378.2, on the reverse strand, counting down.
AGCTTAAAAGAAAGATAGACCTCAATACAATAATAGCTGAAGACTTCAACATCTCACTTTCAGCACTGCACACATCTTCCAGATGGAAAACCATCAAAGAAACATCAGACTTTATCTGTACTGCAGACCAAAATTGATCTAAAAGGTATTTACAGAGCATTTCATGCAACAGCTGCAGAATACACATTCTCCTCAGTATATGGAATATTCTCAAGAATAGGCCATATGTTAGGTCACGAAACAAGTCTTAAAACATTCAAAAAAGTTGAAATAATATCAGCCATCTTCTCTTAACAAAATGGAATATAACAGAAATTAATAACAAGAAGAATTTTGGAAACTATAAAAATACATGGAAATTAAACAACATGCCCTTGATTGTACAGTCGGTCAATGAAGAAATTAAGATGAAAATTTAAAAACTTCTTAAAACAAATGATAATAGAAACACAACATACCTAAACCTATAGGACACAGCAAAAGCAGAACTAAGAGGGCAGTTGATAGCTATAAGTAACTACATAAAAAAAAAACCCTCAAATAAACAATCTAATGATGTGTCTTCAAGAATTAGAAAAGCAACAACAAATGAAACCCTAGATTAGTAGAAGAAAAAAGTAATAATGATCAAAAGGGAAAAAAGTAAATTTGAAATGAAGAAAACCATGGAAAAGATCAATGAAACAAAAAGTTGGTTTTTTGAAAAGTTAAATAAAATTGAAAAGTCTTTAGCCAGACTAAGAAAAAGAGAGAATATCCAAATAAAATCAGAAATGAAAAAGGAGACATTACTACTAATACTGCAGAAATTCAAAGGATCATCAGTGGCTAAACAAGAGCAGCTATATTCCAAAAATTGTAAAATAGATGAAATGGACACATTCCTAGACACATTCAATGTACCAAGATTGAACCAGGATGAAATCCAAAAACTAAATATACCAATCACAAGTAAAAAGACCAAAGCCATAATGAAAAGTCTACCAGTAAAGAAAAGCTCAGGACCCAGTGGCTTCACTGCTGAATTCAACCAAACATTTGAAGAATAACTAATACCAATCCTACCCAAACTATTCTGAAAAATAGGAGCGAAGAGAATACTTCCAAAATCATTCTTTAAAGCCAGTATTAATCTGACATAAAAACCAAAAAAAGATACATTGAAAAAATGAAAACTACAAATCAATATCCCTGATGAATATTGATGCAAAAATCCAGAACAAAATACTTTCCAACTGAATTCAGCAATATAATGCTAAATGATGAGTTAATGGGTGCAGCACACCAGCATGGCACATGTATACATATGTAACTAACCTGCACATTGTGCACATGTACCCTAAAACTTAAAGTATAATAAAATAAAATAAAAAAAAAAGAAAGATCATTCATCATGACCAAGTGGGATTTATCTCTGGGATGCAAGGATGATTCAACATATGTAAATAAATGCGATACATCCTATAAACAGAATGAAGGAACAAAACCATATGATCATTTCAAATGATGCTGGAAAAATATTTGATAAAATTTAACATTGCTTCATCATAAAATCCCTAAAAAAACTGGGTATAGAAGGAACATACCTCTACACCCATTTGATAAAATTTAACATTGCTTCATCATAAAATCCCTGAAAAAACTGGGTATAGAAGGAACATATCTCAATGTAATAAAAGCCATATATGAGAGACCTACAGCTTGTATCATACTGAATGGGGAAGAAAGAAAGCCTTTCCCCTAAGTTCTAGAGCATGACAAGGATGGTTACTTTCATCCTGGAAGTCCTAGCTAGAGCAATATGACAAGACAAACAAAAGGCATCCAAATGGAAAAGAAAGAAAGAAAATTATTATTGTTTACAAAGAATATTATCTTACATTTGGAGAAACCTAAAGACTCCACAAGAAAACTATTGCAATTGATAAACCAATTCAGAAAATTGAAGGATTCCAAATTAACGTACCCAAATCAGTAACATTTTTATACACATACAGTAAGCAATGTGAAAAACAAAAATTAAAAAGTTATTCTACTTAAAATAGCCACAAATAAAATTCTTAAGAATGAACTAAATAAGTGAATGCTTTCTACAATAAAAACTACAAAAACTGATGAAAGAAATTGAGGACACAAAAAATGGAAAAACACCCCATGTTTATGAACATGTATAGAAAGAATCAGTATTGTTAAAATGTCCATACTACCCAAAGTAATTTGCAGATTTAATTCAATCCTTGTCAAAATACCAATGAGATTTTTCACAGAAATAGAAAAGAAATCCTAAAATTTGTATGGACCTTCAAAAGACCCAGAATACCCAAAGCTATACTAAGCAAAAAGAACAAAACTGGAGGAATCACATTACCTGGCTTCAAATTATAGTAGAGCTACAGTAACCAAAACAACGTGGTATTGGTATAAACACAGACACACAGACCAATGGGAACAGAATAGAGAACCGGGAAACAAATCCACATACTTACAGTGAACTGATATGTGAGAAAGGTACCAAAAACATACACTGGTAAAAAGAAAGTCTGTTCAATAAATGGTGCTGAGAAAACTGGATACCCATATGCAGAATGATACTAGACCCCTATCTCTCACCATTTTCAAAAATCAAATCAAAATGCAATTCACAGAATGGAGATAATATTTGCAAACTACCCCTCTAACAAGGGATTAATTACCAGAATATATAAGGAGCTTAAATAATTTTTTTTTTTTTTTTTTTTTTTTTTTGAGATGGAGTCTCGCTGTCTCCCAGACTGGAGTTCAGTGGCGCAATCTCGGCTCACTGCATGGGAACTTAAACAATTCTATAGGAAAACATGTTAACATCTGATCAAAAAATGAGCAAAAAATTTGAACAGACATTTCTCAAAAGAAGACAAAAAGGGGCAAATAGGCATATGAAAAGGTGCTCAGCATCATTGATCATCAGGGAAATGCATATCAAAACTACAATGAAAATATCATCTCACTCCAGTTAAAATGGCCTATGACCAAAAGACAAGCAATAACAAATGCTGGCAAAGATGTGGAGAAGAGAAGGAACCCTCCTATCCTGTTGGTGGGAATGTAAATTAGTACAAACACTATGGAGAAGAGTTCAGAGGTTTCTCAAAAAACTAAAAACAGAGCTATGCATGTTCCACCAATCCTACCATTGGATATATACCCCAAAGAAAGGAAATCAATTATTGATGTGATATATGCACCCCACGTTTGTTGTGGCACTGTTGTTTCACAATAGTTAAGATTTGGAAGCAACCTAAGTGCCCATCAGCAGATGAATGGATAAAGAAAACACAGTACATAAACATAATGCAGTATTCTGTAGCCTTAATAAAAGAATGAGATCCTGTCATTTGCAACAACATGGATGGAACTGGAGATTAACATGTCAAGTGAAATAAGCCAGGCACAGAAAGACAATCGTCACCTGTTCTCACTTATTTGTGGGTTCTAAAAATTAAAACAATTGAACTCATGGACATAGAGAGTAGAGAAATCAATACCAGAGGCTGGGAAGGGTAGTAGGGGTGCTGGGAGGGAGGTGGCAATGGTTAATGGGTACCAAAAAATTAGTCAGAATGAGTAAGACGCACTGTACTTGATTGTACAACAGGGTGACCATGGTCAATAATAACTTAATTGTACATTTAAAAATAAATGAGTAAATGAGTGTAACTGGATTGTTTGTAACACGATAAATGTTTGATGGGATGGATGCCCAATTTTCCATGATATGATTATTTCACATTGCATGCCTGTATCAAAACATCTCCTGTACCCCACAAATATATAAACCTAATATGTACATGCAAAATTTTGAAAAATTAAAAAATAATTTTGATTTACCAAGTTGACAGAATGACAAAATCCATATAATCATTTTAATATATATGGAAAAATCACCACATTCACATAATAAATGACAAAATCCATATAATCATTTTAATACATATGCAAAAATCATTTGGGAAAATTTAACATCTTTTCATGATAAAAACTATGAACACATTAGGTACAGAAGGAATGTTCTTCAACACAAGAAAGGCTATTACAAGCCCACAGCTATCATATTAAATAATGAGAAGTTGATGCTTTTTCTCTTAAGTTAGATACAAGTCCAGGATGCCTACTCTCACCACTTTTGTTCAATATAGTACTTTGAAATACTACCCAGAGTAAGTAGACAAGAAAGAGAAATAGGAGGCATTCGAATAGAAAAGAAAAAAGTGAAATTATCTCTGTTTGCTTATGACATAAACCCATATATAGAAAAACCTAGAGACTCAACTAAAAAGTTTAGAATTGATAATGAAATTCATAATAGTTACAGGATACAAAACCAACACCTAAAAGTGAGAAGCATTTCTATACACTAAAAAAAACTATCTAAATGATTAAAGTCACAATCCTATTTATAATAGCATTAAAAGAAACAAATTACTTTAGATTAAATTTAACCCAGGAATGAAAAGATCTGTGTACTAAAAACTATGAAACTTTGATAAAAAATTGGAGATGACACAAGTGAAAAGATATCTTGTATTCATGGATTGAAATAATACTGTTATTATGTCTATACTACCCAAAGTTATTTACAGATTCAGTTGAATCCTTATTAAAATTACAATGTCATTCTTCACAGGAATAGGAAAAAAAACTTCTAAAATTTGTATGGAACCACAAAGAACCTTGAATAGCCAAAGCCATCTTAAGCAAAACAAGCAAACCTTTAGTAATTAAAACAACATGGCACTGGTATAAAAATGTATATAATCAACCTATGGACTAGAATAAAGTGCCCAGGAATAAACTCACATATTTATGGCCAATGGATATTTGACAAAGGTGCCAGAACACAAAATGTGGAAAAGATAATGCAGAAGAAACAGTCTCTTCAATAAATGGTGCTAGGAAAAATTGGATATACACATGCTGAGGAATAAAATTTGATTTTTATCCCACCCAGTATAAAAGAACCAACTCAAAATAGATTAGACTTAAAATTTAAACCTGCAAATGTAAAACTACTAGAAGAAAACCTAAGGGAAAAGCTTCATGACATTAGTTAGACAGTGATTATCTTGGATAAGAGCCCAAATGCACAGGCAACAAAAGCAGATATTAACAAATGGGATTGCATTAAACTAAATAGCTTAAGCACAGCAAAAGAAACATTTCATGGAGTGAAGAGACAAGCCATATATTGGAAGAATATATTTGCAAATTATACACTGGACAAAGGGCTAATATAAAAAAATCTAAGAAACTCAAACTACTCAATAACAAGAAAACAAATAACCATATTAAAAATGGGCAAAGGACTTGAATAGATATTTCTCAAAAGATGACATACAAAGGGCCAAAAGATATAGGAAAAAGTGCTCAACATCTTTAATCAGAGAAGTTAATTAAAAGCACAATAAGATATCACTTCATACCTGTTAAATTGGCTATTATAAAAAAGATGAAAGATAAGTATTGACGAGTATTGTGGGAGGGTGAGCCCTTGCACACTGTTGGTATTTTAAATTAGTACATCCATTTTGGAAAGCTTTTATGTTTTTTCCTTAATAAACTGAAAATAAAATTATGATCCAGAAATCTCACTTCTGGCTATAACTCAAAGGAATTGAAATCAGTATCATTGAAGAGATATCTGCACTCTCATGATCATAGCAGCATTATTCATAATAGCCAAGATATGGAAACAACTGAAGTGACCACCAATGGACAAATGGATTTAAATTGTGATATATATGTACAATGGAATATTATTTAGTCTTAAGAAAGCTGGAAAGTCTGTCATTTGTGAAAACATGGAAGAACTTAGAGGACATTCTGCTAAGTGCAATAAACTAGACACAGAAAAACAAACACCATATGATCTCACTTATATGTGGAATCTAAAAAAGTCAAATTCTTAAAAGTAGAATATAAAATGGTGGTTACTGGAGGCTGAGGATGTGGGGGAAGGGGTCACTGGTCAAGTGATACAAAGTTTTGGTTAGATAGAAGGAATACGTTCTGGTGGTTTATTGCACAGTATGGTGACTGCAGTCAATAATTATGTATTTTATTCGTCAAAATAGCTAAAAGAGAGGAGTTTAAATATTCTCAGCACAAAGATATGATAAATATTTGAGGTGATGGATATGTTAATTAACTTGATTTGATCATTTCATAATGTATACATATACTGAAACACCATATTGTACCCCATAAATATATATAATTTATCACTTAAAACTTTAACATATCTTTTTACAGTATTCTTTAAGTTAATATGCTGATTCATATTTGTGAATGCACAATATTTATTTCCCCATTTCAGTTTTCAGTATTTCTGACATTTTAAATAATCCTATAGTGAACATCTTTGTATATTAAAATTATTGCCTAATTATGATAGTTTCCTTAGGATAAAATCCTAGAGCAGAATAGCTTGATAAAATCATTCACGTTATGCCTTCTGAAATATTTTGACATAATCAGTCACTGGCAGCAGGTATCCCAGTACTCTGCTGCTAATAACTCAAGAGATTTTTTTTAATTGAATGTGTAGGCTTTTGAGTAAAGAAAGATGATGAAATATATAGAAAAAAGTTCAGAGAAATGAGGTGGTCTAGGAGCTGGAATAAGCACTTGTATACAAAGGGTTAAAATAGTGAAGTTGATCACTATCAACATTGCAATAAGGAAGACAATAGGTAATAACAAGTGTAGATGAGTGTGGTCAAAACCATAGGTAGAGAGAATAAGATTTTAAAGGTAGGTTTTGGGATAGCCTTTGTCTGTTCATACAGAAACCAAAGAATGCCTAAATAGACAATAGATTAAAATGCCCAATCAACAAATATGACATCTTATTTTCAACTACGACAATCAATATTAATATTAATGTAAAGGTGTTTCTAGTGTTTGTGCTATTTAGCCTATATATACCATCTAAACTGCTAATGACATCTTAGTGTTAGAAAAATTACAAAATACTTCCTGTTTTTTTTTCAACACATTCTTCATTTAAGATATAACAATATAGAATTCCCACAATTTGTATTATTAAAGGGACTTGTCAAGAATTCTAAAAAGTTTCCTCTGCTTTCCAAAGCTCAAATCCACTTAAGCATGCTATTAATCAACACCTTTTAACTGTTTATTTATTAAGCACCTGAAAAGTGCAAAATACTGCCCTAATTGTTATCTGACCTAGAATAAGGTAAATCATTGTTTCTGTTCTTGGAAGATTTTAATCTCTTTGGGAAGAAGAGCTGTAAGTAAAGGAAGTAACAATGAAGGCTGAATAAATGTTTAAAGGAAAAGTAATGCAATGCCTAATACTAATATTCCTAATAACAGAGACAAAAATGGGACTTGAATATAAAAGTGAGAGGATAATTTAAGTTCCTGGAAAGATATTACAGAGAAGGTAGGATAAGTAGAATTTGGATAGAGTTAAATGAAAGAGATGGTATCATGTCACGTGAAACAGCATAACTTATAAAATAACAATAAATGTAAAGAAAATAAGTGTAAAAGAAAAAAGTAACGTTCCCCTCATGGAGAAGAAACAGTTTGGGTGAAGTGGATGGTAAATGTAGAAAATCAAAGTCAGATGACATTGAAAGACACAATAGACACATAAGACATTTATTAGAATATGGAAAAAAGTGACTGCAACTTTTAAAATGTTTTTGTCCCATCGATATGCATGTTTTATTTTAACAGTGATCCACATGCTTTTGTAAAGAGTTGTAAAGACATGGGTTGATCCATTAATGAAGTTAATTGACACTAACTGATTGCTTTCACCTTAAACCAGAACGTTCATAAAACGTTTAGCCATTTAGCTCACTGCTGCATTGGAAGCACAGTTAATAGGAAGAAGCTGTATAAACAATGGAACCCAGGACAATTTAATGGGTTAACAATATTTTACAAACTCAGAAGTTGTGATTCCTAATCCTGCTCTTATATTTAACAGAGCATGTGGCGTTTCTGCATTAGTTTCTCTGGTTATAAAATAGCTGTTTTCCTCAACTCTCAAGGGGATCCTACAAAATCAATTGAATAACGACAGATAAGTACTTTGAGCTTCTTGGAGAGAAAACTAAATCTTATAATTGCCTTCTTCCACCACCTTCATTTTATTTTATAGACTGAACTGGAGTAAATATAAGAGATGGATTAATCTTATCTCCTTTTATTTTTCTCTCAGTAAATTACACACAAAAAAAGGAATTGTCACAGAAACGCAGCACATAAAAATTTTGTTCTTGAATAATAAACATGATATAACTAGTAATTAAATGACTTCTATGACACATTAAAAAATGAAGCATAACTTTTTATAATCCAGCTCATAGACAAAACATATCTGAAGTATGCTTTTATGTTATAATTCAGTTTTAGAATGATTTGTATATATTCTTTTACTTTTCCAGAAGTGATAATGTACTTTCACTGATTCATCTATATTTTTTTTGTTCAGATTCAACTTTTATTTATGGCAGAGATTTTTTAAAAAGTACCTAAATGTAAATGTGCTATCCTTGGGCATTGAGCAGTTCTCCATGTAGCACTAACAAATTGATTGTATCTTTTAAGGTTATTTTGGGTACATGCAATAGGAAGCAATTGACTTTAGCCTACTTACAAACCAAGGAGATTTATTATAACATTATATGGTATTCAAAAGGCAAAGGAAAAATGAAGTAACAAAGTCGCTGTAAGGGCAGTTACCAAAACAGCTCTAGGGATAAGGAGTTCCTAGGTAGTTATAACCAAAGCACTGTTCATCAGGTTGCCTCAACTCTCATTAAATTCCTATCTGTATTCCTGAGAAGGGGCTGAATCTGATTGACCCACCTTGAATCTAACCTATAACAGTTTGACTCTGTGCAGAAGGCAGGATTAGGTTCCCTGAGGCTGTATCTAAAGTAAGAAGATTTGTTGGGTGCCTAGAATCCACCACATTTGGTGACTACTGGAATTCTTATGATCAAAGACATTTTAGCTCTCTCTAAATAAACTCGTCTCTAAGATATGTTAAAGGATAGTTTAATAAAAACAGCTTTAGCAAGAATAAGTGCCATTGGAAGTATAAAAGAGGACATCTCCTGAGAACTAGGAAAAATAAATTTGTCATGATTCAAACCAATCTGTACAAGTCACTTTAAAAATTTAAATGACTGACTCTCTTAAAAGAAAGGTTTTGCAAGGTAGAATACTATAGAAAATAAAAGGCAAGAAATAGAAAGGAAAATAAAGCAAACAATGGTAAAAGAGCAAAATTCCAGCATGTCATTTGGAATCATCAGAAATCTAATCAGGAAACATACTGAGGGGCTTAGCTGTGAAGATAAAAATACTGAGAACAGATAATACATACCACCAAAAAAAGACATTTTAGCACAATTCAGTTAATATCATTTCATATCCGTCATGGAAACTTTTTAAGGAAGTGGCCAAAGACAGGATTAATTTAATCGTTTTCTTAAAAAGGCAGAAGAAACACAAGTGATGAAGGAGTATTCCTGCATGCAAAGGAGATATGCAACTGAACGGAAATCCGTGGGCCTGAGGGTGGATCACAGTAGAGAACATTTGGTTGAAGATAAAATGAAAGAAAACCATAATTGATGCTGCTGTGGAAGTAGATGACAGCTCACTCAGTCTGGCAGATGCTTCCCTAATACAGATCGTGAAACTGTCACAAAAGCAAGATATAGCGGTAATGTGGGATTTCAAATGTCTCTGTAACTGCTGCAAGTCTAGTTTTGTTAAAAGCAAAAATCTGATAAATCCAGTAGTGGTTGATAATGTCTTCTCTTCAGTAATGTTGTCCCCATATGTCTCCCTCTTCTGAATAAAGAGATCTTCCAACCAAACCAGACCTTTGAACTCCACCCAACAACTCCAATCTCATGTAAACAAAACTCCTTAACATGTTAGAGAATGCTTCCTCCTCTACTGCTCTTTATTAACACCTGGTTCTTTCCTAAGGAGATGGCTTCACTCTCAGTTTCTTAAGAGGAATTTTCTTAATTTTCCAAATCCTATGCAACGCAGGATGTGGAAATACTTTGACAGTTTCTTACTTCATTGACGTTCTATCCAACATCAAGGCTGTTGAACAGAGGGTAAAAATGCAAAGTTTTCAGATTGTTGTAATTAAATACTGACTTTGTAATGTCACCTGGTCTCTAAACATGACCTGAACTTCCTTCTATGTGATCCTAACTTATTCCCCTTTCCCACTCACTGTAGCAGCTATGTTAAAGTTTCATTTATGGTAAAGCCAAAATATATCATCCTCCTCTAATACAAAGGGAAGATAGAGACCCTCAAGTGAGAAGTTCTTAATCTTTCATGTCCCTGTGTCAGACAGGATACTTTTGGCTGGAAGTGGCAGAACCCCTTACCAAAAGTGGATTTAATGACTAAGGATTTTTAACAGTCATATGTAAGGTAAAGTTCCATAGTAGGTGATCCCAGAGTCAGTTCCGTTGTATAATATTGTCATTAGAGACCCAACCACTTTTCCACCTGTGACAGATTCAAGAGTGTCCCCCTCATGACACCTAACTTCTAGTATTCATGACTTTGTCTAATCCCTTTTCCTGATGGGTGGGGCAGACATGTGACTTTCTTCTAACCAGTAGAATGTGGAAAAGGTGACAAGATATCACTCTCATGGTTTTGTTATATAATCTTGCTAACAGACTTTCTTTAGAGACTCTCCTTGCTATCTTTAAAAAAGAAAGCAGCTATGTTTTGGAAACTCCTATGGCAAAAAGCTGAGGGCAGCCTCCAGGTAATGAGGAACAACACAAGCCAATAGGCAGCTAGAAATTCGTGTGTTCAATCTTACAACCACAAGGAAATGCATTCTACCTACAATGTGAGTAAGGTTGGAAGCAAACTCTTCCCCAGAGCCTACAGATAAAGATTTCAGCCCTCACGAGACCCTAAGCAGAGGCCCCTGTGAAGCTGTGCCTAGATTCCTGATCCACAGAAACTGTGAGATAATAAATACGTGTTGTTGTTAGACACTAAGTTTATGGTAACTTATCACCTAAGAGCCATTCTTGATCCTACCTGTCCTTGACATGCACAATTATCTGTCAATAATTCCTATTGGTTTACCTTCAAAGTGTAGCTATGATCTTTACCATAATCACTTTCAATGAAGCTAAGATAATGAAATAGCATTCTAATTATTCTCCTCATGTCAAGTCTCTCATGCAGATGGTATAATCTTCAACCAACAGACAGAATGGTCTTTAAAAAAAAAAAAAAAAAAAAACAGAGTTAGATGATGCCATACACCCATGCACCACTTGTGCAAAATTTTTCAAAAATTTTCTATTCCCCTTAGAACAAAATTTAAATGTTTTACCATGCCCTGCAAAAGCCTCAAGATCAGGTCACTGGCTACCTCCTTAACCTCATGCATGTCCACTTTCCCTAAACTCATTCCTCACTGCCTTTCTTATCAAAATTGTTGTTCCGTTACAGGCTTTGACTTGATGCTTTGTTTTCATGGCACATTCTCTCTTCAATTTTTCAAAAGTAATTATTAAATGTCCACCTTGTGCCATGTACTAGCCAGATGGTAGAAATTTAGCAGTAAACAAAACATTTTTTAAAAGGCACTCAATGTTGCCCTATATGAACTATTTGAATTATCAGATTGGATACAACTGAAATAAATTTGAAAAATCTCCTGTTAAGAAAGTCCAACATGCATAACCTGAAGAGTCATTCATTTCACCCACTCTGCATCAAATCCAGGTAAATTCTATGCTTATGGATATCCATGATGATTTGGCCAAAGGTCAATTGTGGGGAAAGCGAATAGAGACTATTAGATGAATTTTTAAGTTTATTCAATATATATTGTTTATTCTTTCATATAAAATTTCTGAGAACACTCAACACTGGCTTATTTCTCCTCGTTGCTCCTCCCATCGTAATTGATCAATTCCTGTTCATTTCTACTTGAAAGATAGCTTCCATAAGTTTCCTACTCTCTGGATGCAGGTCTTGCCATAGTGTAGGCCCTATCCTCAGGACATTTTTCCTACTTCTTTTCCATTTTCATTCAAAGTACAAATAGAATTGTATGTTTTGGTAAAAGGGTACTAGGCAAACTTTCTGATTTAGTTATTTTGGTCTCTGTTCTTCTTAGATACTTTATCATTGTCTTCATAAGGCACCTAAAAAGTTGCATATGATTAACATACTTTTCTCCTCTACCAGATTGTTTGCAAGACCAGGTCTATATCATATTAATATGTTTTCTCCATGATCTAGAAGACTGACTGACATAATAACCATCATGAGCATTTTAGAGGTATTAATGAATTAATTTTACTCTATCAGAAAATAGTTGAACCCCTCCATTCTACTGATTTTTATCACTAGCACCATCTTCATTTTAAAAAGACATAATAACTGGTATTATTGGCAATGTGATGCTAATTATACCTTTCTTTTTCTTATAAATTACTGACAAACAGTTTAAATAACTAATTTTTAATGGAGACACTATTATTGTCAGTCAGTGTGGGTGGAAAAATTGGATCAGATCATTTGAGAAAGTTGACCTGTGAAAGAATGAACGAGACAGAAAATGTTTGTGATAAGCTAAGTACACATGACCCATACAAGTTTTCTTCTCTACATTCCTGCCTGATTTCTTTACTTACTTATATTTCAAGGGCTTGTGGCTTTTTAATGAATTGGTACATCTCCCACTATTTTATAATTTACTGATTACTTGTGGTTGCTAATATAATAAACACACACTGAACTATATTAATTTGGTTCTTGTTTTTTCAATTTCTGTGGGTACATAGGTGTATATATTTATGGGGTACATATTTTTTGATACAGGCATACAATGTGAAATAAGCACATATTGAAGAATGGTGTATCCATCCCCTTAATCATTTATCCATTGAGTTGCAAACGATCCAATTACATTCTTTAAGCTATTTTAAAATGTATAGTCATTATTGACTATAGTCACCCCATTGTACTACCAAAGAGTAGATCTTATTCATTCTTTCTATTTTCTTTTGTACCCATTAACCATTCCCTCCTCCCATAAAACCCATTCTCTGGGAAGGGCTTTCTACTTTCTATAACAACGAGTTCAATTATTTTGATTTTTAGATCCCACAAATAAGTGAGAACATGTGATGTTAGTCTTTCTGTGCCTGGCTTAAGTGGGTTTAAGTGTTTAAACCCCACCTTCCCACTCCTAATCCTAGCCATCCACTTACTGTTACTTCTTCCTATAATCTGTTCTGTCATACTATCCTGTGGTACTACAAAAGGTCATTTCTAGATGAACACATGAGTTTGGAAGATTCAAAATAAATAGTCCAAAAGAAACAGTTCATTTTTTTTCTCTAAATTTAAATTCCCAAATACCAGGTCTTGCTTATACTGCCTCCTTCCCTTAGTTATTCCTTTCTTCTTTATTATCTTCTTCCTTCTCATCTCCCATTCCCATTAAAGGCACATACAAGTTAAAATTAAGTCAGGGAAAAACAACAACAACCTATGTCTATATTAATTTATTGTAGAGCCTGTCAGTGTTACTCATATTACAATAGATGTTTATACAGGTTAATTCTCTAATTGACTTGAATTCGTTATGCTTGTTGTGGTTGTGATCCTAAAAAAATTCAAGTGATGATTCATTTCATCATGAGCCATTCTCTTCTCTTTAAATTTAATACTCTTTAAACAGAGTTAAGCAAAGAAAGGCAGCTTGACATTATTTGTAGAGTCATTTACTTATTTCCATTAATTTTTTTCTGAGTATATTTGGAAACTAGAATTGAGAAATATTGCAATTCAAGCACAAAATACTATCTCCTCAGGAGGAATATTATATCTTGAAAGGAATATTCTATTCATTATGTTGGGTTTTATGCATGAAATACATGACCAGAAATGGCATATCTGTTACTCATTTCATTAAAAGTTTTCAACAAATTTTTACAGAAATCTTAATATGTGCTAATAGCTTTGGACCTGATTGGTCCATTGCAAAATATTACAGTATATTTCTATATCCTGCCTATTTAATTTTTGTTCTTACTTTGTGTTGCCCTTGCCCTTGATAATTTTCTTCAGGAGATCCACTATGAAGGCCACTTTCTTTATGCCTGCATCCATGCTGGATAAAGAGCTATAGCCAAGTAGACCTGGCCTCCTTAATATTTATACCAACCAGCTGTAAGCTGGCCCTGACCACTGTTCAGCATGCCTGATATTTCTCTCTCATTGACTCCTTGGCTTATTGCTCTCAAAAATGTTCCAATCTCTTCAGCCCATAAACTTCCAATTTTTCCTCCTTAATCTCAGTTAGAGCAGATCACTTATTTTATTGTGCATATTGGAACAATCCAGGACTCCTTTTGTTATTTTGGCAGCCCTCATATTTTTCTTCTATTCTTTCATACAGTCTTAGGAGTAGATTCTATTCTCCTCTTGTCCAAAACCCAGAGCTGTATTTTTAAGATTTTCTGGCATCCCAAGGAAACCTGGATGTATATTAATGCCTTTGAGTTTAAGCATCTTAAATGTCATTCTAATTTTTTTTATCTGCATATTTATTTAAATACCAAATGCTTACTATGGTCTACTACAATAGACACTGGTCTATAAAGAAGAAAAATTATGCCTCCTGGCATTAAAGAGTTCATAAACAGATATTTAGGTAATCATATTATAATGTGGTGAGTGAAATACAAATATCAACAAATATTTTATTGAACTCTGACTATACTAAGGCATTAAACTCATTATTTAATACAAACATAACAAAATAAAAATTTGTACAGGAAGCTCTATGCTTACATTATTTTTACCAACTATGAAACTGAGGTTTTGAGAGGTTAAATAACTGTTGAAAGTATATTTAACTAAAGAGTGTCAGAGCTGATATATAAACTCATGAGTTTCTCTGATTTCAGGGCTCACATACTTAAATCATAAAATTATGTATACAATGATAGGGCCCTGCATAAAGTTCCATGAGAGAACAGAAACTTATAATCCAGATGGGAATATTGCAGAAGTTTCCATGGAACAGTTACACCTATGTTGTCTTGTTAAATTATTGTTGGATTTAGGTGTAAAGGTATATGGGTCTTCCCCTGAAAGATCTTCCCCAGCATTGCACGTGGAAGACACTGTATAAAGCAAGGTGACAATCAGTAGCGTTAATAGAGCAAAGATGCTCTCCTATTAGAAGAACATAAAATAGAAAGATAGAAGTGTTGGAAAATTTATGTGGAGAAGGAGACGGGGCCCTTGTCCTTAAAGGCCTTATGTGGCACAATGAGGAGTTTATATTTTATGTAAAAAGCAGTTGGAAGCCAGTACAATTTTAGTAAAAGAACTTACAAGGTCATATTTGTAGTATTTATTAATCATTCTATCTAGAATTGGAGGGATAAAGAAGAAAATCAGAGAAGCAGAAACAGAAGTTAGAAAATTGTTCCAGTAACCCAGGTGAGAGGTGATTAATGAGGGCTATATAGAGCAATGGCACTGGCATCAAGAAGACCTGGGCTGTCATTCTGGCTCTGCCACCTACAAGCTGTGTGGCTTGGGGCTAGTTTTAAACATTTATAATTTCCAAGTTTCTGAAATGGTAAATGAGGTTAGTATCTCCCTCACAGATTTATTGAAAGGAACATATGTGAAAATCCATGTAAACTGCTTAACATATTGTTTGGCACATTTTACACATTCAATAATTTAGTGATCTTATTTCTAGTGTTATATTTACTTATACAATCAATACAATAGCTCTTTTGAGGAGGAGGGCATGGAGTATTAGCTGAAGTTTTCATCTTAGAAGCCAAAGTAGTGGCTCACACCTGTAATCCCAGCACTTTGGGAGGCTGAGGTGGGTGGATCATGAGGTCAGGAGTTCAAGACCGGCCTGGTCAAGATGGTGAAACCCCATCTCTACTAAAAATACAAAAATTAGCCAGGTGTGGTGGCACACACCTGTAATCCCAGCTACTAGGGAGGGTGAGGGAGAGAATTGCTTGAACCTGGGAGGCGGAGGTTGCAGTGAGCTAAGATCATGCCAGGGCACTCCAGCCTGGGCGACAGAGCAAGACTCTGTCTCAAAAAATAAAGAAAAATTAAAATAAATTAAAAAATTAGTTAAAGTGAACAAGTCAGTTGATGGAGCAAGTCTAGTACACTAGGCTGCAGAGATTTCCAGACACAAAGTATATGTAACAGGTGGTAATCTTAGTGCACAAACCTAAAATATATATATATATATATATTTATTTTTATTTTATTATTATTATACTTTAAGTTTTAGGGTACATGTGCACAATGTGCAGGTTAGTTACATATGTATACACGTGCCATGCTGGTGTGCTGCATCCATTAACTCGTCATTTAGCATTAGGTATATCTCCTAAAGCTAACCCTCCCCCCTCCCCCCCACCCCACAACAGTCCCCAGAGTGTGATGTTCCCCTTCCTGTGTCCATGTGTTCTCATTGTTCGATTCCCACCTATAAGTGAGAATATGCGGTGTTTGGTTTTTTGTTCTTGGGATAGTTTACTGAGAATGATGATTTCCAATTTCATCCATTTATACTGAAATTACATCAAAGCCTCTCCCAATGTAAGAATTTCAACTTCGGGTACCATTGGGGCTCCCTTTCTCTGCAGGGTTCCATATGTTACAAAAAATTCTAAAAGAAGAACGATACTCTTAATCTATAGGTAAGCCATCATTTCCTTGAATTCTTCTGCGACCAAATACACAGCAAGTGATGATCTTCATAAAGTTTCCAAGAACATACACTGGGGAAAGGACACTCTCTTAAATGGTGCTGGGAAAATTGGATACCCACATGGAAAAGAATGAAACTGGACCCCATCTCTCACCATATACAAAATCAACTCAGCATAAAGACTTAAATGTAAGACCTGTAAAACTGTAAAACTACTAGAAGAAAATATGGAGGAAACATTTCAGGACATTGGTCTAGGCAAAGATTTCACGGATTAGACCTCAAAAGCACAGGGAAGAAAAACAAAAATAGACAAATTGGACATATTAAACTGAAAAGCTGCTGCTCAGCAAAGGAAACAATCAACAGAATGAGGAGACAACCTGTTCAATGAGAGAAAATATTTTCAAACTATTCACTTGACAGGGGACTAATATCCAGACTATACGAGGAAATCAAACAGCAAAAAAACAAATAATCCCATTTAAAAATGAGCAAAGGATCTGTATAGGCTCATCTCAAAAGACATACAAATGGCCAACAGGTATGGGAAAAAATAATGCTCAATATCACTAATCAGAGAAATTCAAATTGAAACCATAATGAAATATTTTAATAATAGTCCAGTTAGAATGGCTATTTTTGAAAATCAAAAAATTTAGCAAATACTGGCAAGGATTTAGAGAACTCATAAGGTATCAGTGGGTTTGTAAATTAATACAGCTGGTATGGAAAACAGTATGGAGATTTCTCAAAAAATAAAAATAAAAATAGAACTACCATATGATCCAGCAACTCCACTACTGGTATTAAATCAAAGGAAAATAAATTAGTATATCAAAAAGATATCTGCACTCACATGTTTATTGCAACATTATTCACAATAGCTAAGATATGGAATCAACCTAATGTCCATTAATGGACAATTGGATTTAAAAATGTGGTCTATTCCAAGTCTTTGCTATTGTGAATAATGCTGCAATAAACATACGTGTGCATGTGTCTTTATAGCAGCATGATTTATAGTCCTTTGGGTATATACCCAGTAATGGGATGGCTGGGTCAAATGGAATTTCTAGTTCTAGGTCCCTGAGGAATTGCCACACTGACTTCCACAAGGGTTGAACTAGTTTACAGTCCCACCAACAGTGTAAAAGTGTTCCTATTTCTCCACATCCTCTCCAGCACCTGTTGTTTCCTGACTTTTTAATGATTGCCATTCTAACTGGTGTGAGATGGTATCTCATTGTGGTTTTGATTTGCATTTCTCTGATGGCCAGTGATGGTGAGCATTATTTCATGTGTTTTTTGGCTGCATAAATGTCTTCTTTTGAGAAGTGTCTGTTCATGTCCTTCGCCCACTTTTTGATGGGGTTGTTTGTTTTTTTCTTGTAAATTTGTTGGAGTTCATTGTAGATTCTGGATATTAGCCCTTTGACTTGGAACCAACCCAAATGTCCAACAATGATAGACTGGATTAAGAAAATGTGGCACATATACACCATGGAATACTATGCAGCCATAAAAAATGATGAGTTCATGTCCTTTGTAGGGACATGGATGAAATTGGAAATCATCATTCTCAGCAAACTATCGCAAGAACAAAAAACCAAACACCGCATATTCTCACTCATAGGTGGGAATTGAACAATGAGAACACATGGACACAGGAAGGGGAACATCACACTTCAGGGACTGTTGTGGGGTGGGGGGAGGGGGGAGGGATAGCATTGGGAGATATACCTAATGCTAGATGACGAGTTAGTGGGTGCAGCGCACCAGCATGGCACATGTATACATATGTAACTAACCTGCACATTGCGCACATGTACCATAGAGCCTAAAGTATAATAATAATAATAATAATAATAATAAAAAGAAAAAAAATTGTAAATAAAAAAAGAAAAAAAATAAAAATAAAAATGTGGTCTATTAATTTATACAAAGGACTACTATTTGGCCATAAACAAGGATAAAATCATGTAATTTGTAGCAACATGGATGGAAGTGGAGGTCATTATGTTAAGTGAAATAATCCAGACACAGAAAGACAAATATAGCATGTTCTCACTCAAAAGATAACGAAGTTCATCTTATGGAGACAGAAAGTAAAATAATAGATACCAAATTCTGAGAAGTGTATACAGGTGGGGGTAGGGAGGATGAAGAGAGGTTGGTTAATGGGTACAAACATACAGGTAGAATGAATAAGTTCTAATATTTGATAACACAGTATGGTGACTATAGTTAACAACAATGTATTGTGTATTTCAAAATAGCTAGAAGTGAGAAGTTAAAATGTTTCCGACACAAAGAAATAATAAATACTTGAGGTGATGGATATCCCAAATACCCTTACCTGACAATCACATATTCTATGCACATAACAGAATATCATATATACCCCATAAGTATGTATAAAATTATGTATCAATTTTTAAAAAGAGCTTGTCTTCAAATGCTGTTGAGGTCACTGCCCAAGGATTTTTATTAGTCAGATTATGCTGTGGTAGCAACAAACCCCAGAAACTCTATTTCTTTTTTTTTCCCTCATTCTACATGTTCATTTCAGGCCAATTGCAGGGCTTTGATCTGCATGGTGAACGCTGTAGGACCCAGGATGCTGGAATGTTTCCAGGCACCACAGCAGAGGGAAACAAAAAGCATATTGAGTCTCTCACCAAATCTAAAAGCTTGCATGAGAAAGTGACATGCACTTCCTTTCATATTATACATTGCCCAAACCAAATCATGTGGGCCCAAGAAAGGGAGCAAAATAAAATCCTACCCTGTACTCAGGAAGAAAACCAACTGCATTTGGCATATAGCACTAATGCTTACCAAAGATGCCAATCATACTCTACTATCCACAAATTTTCCCACAGTAACCTTTTAATCTGTTTTTTAGTTTGAAAAGTGTAGTGTACAGTCTGTATCACAGCATGCTTCAATATGCAGCATTATTTGCTGATGAAGGCTTTGTCTCCACCATGCACAGAGAACATCCCAAGACCAACACCCTGAGGAAACTCAACTTTCTTGGATTGATCCACTTTTGCTTCTCTCAGCTAAAGATTTCTTCATACCACCACAGTCAAGGTAAGGATAATTTCTAGTTGTTTGAAAATTCTACTTTCAGCCCATTAGAGTTTTTTTTTTTTTAAGCTCAAGAAGTCTTTAACTATCACCTACTATTTCTACCCTACCCAATTCCCTAGATAAAGAGCTCTGACATGAGAACTAAGACAAATCCCATGAGATGGCAGAAGATCAAATGCTTACACACATACACACATACACACACACACACACAGCTTTTGATTTTCTCTTTCAATCTTGCTATCCAGAGATCTTATGGGTAAAGTAAATAAATTAATCATGCATATGAAATAATGAGTTGATTTTTTTCCCAGTTTTACTAAAGTAGTAATCTCCGATCCTCATGTTTCTCTGGAGCGGTACATACTGATGTTTGAGAAGATGAACTAAGCATCGGGCCCACTAAATGCTGGACATTTATGAGGCCTTAAAAATGCTTTATCACATTTTTCAACTGACAGTGTGTATAAGCCCAGTTATTTTGAGGATAAACAAATTAGTAAAATAAAAAAATAATATTTTTGTACATGGCTAGTCAGAAAATGAAAAGTGGAACTTAGCTAATAATTTTATTTTTGTTGTTGTTGTTGAGATGGAGTCTTGCTCTGTCACCCAGGCTGGAGTGCAGTGGCACGATCTCGACTCACGGCAAGCTCTGCCTCCCAGGTTCACGCCATTCTCCTGCCTCAGCCTCCAGAGTAGCTGGTACTACAGGCGCCCGCCACCACGCCCAGCTAATTTTTTTGTATTGTTAGTAGGGACGGGGTTTCACCATGTTAGCCAGCATGGTCTCCATCTCCTGACCTCGTGATCTGCCCTCCTCAGCCTCCCAAAGTCCTGGGATGACAGGTGTTAGCCACAGCACCTGGCCTTCGCTAATGATTTTTATTGAGAAAAGTTAATAGCAATAAGCAGCCCATGAGTGAATGGCTACTAATAGCTTAGCTCACTTTGTGTAAGCTTTCCATATTAAAACATAAGTAATTAATATAAAAGAGAATTTCCTGTCTTTTGACACTGACAGAATTTTTTTTTAAGTTCCTTTACTTATGTGCTACTTGGCTCCATAGGCCCATTGTTTGAGCTGAAATAACCTGGCTGAATTATGAGGGAAATAATTTTGGTAAAAGACTAGTAGAAATATAAGACTACTGTGTCTTCTATCACACCCTCTTCCACACCAAAATGCATTAAGCTTTCAATACAGGTAAAACAGCAGGCAAACCAAAACCGCTGGTTAAATAAGTAATCTATTCATGGAGAACTGGTCTTGGTTTATTCAGCTCTGGGCTTAAATCCTTAATTATGAACACTCTGCTGACCTATATGATCTCACTGACTGCAACAGAATTCTCTTACTAAATGGCACAATAGGTTACTATAATGGGTATTTTCTTGACAAAAATATTTAAGTGCTAGCAGCCATAAAAAGGAATGAGATCATGTCCTTTTCAGGGACATGGATGAAGCTGGACGCCATCATCCTCAGCAAACTAACACAGGAGCAGAAAACCAAACACTGCATCTTCTCACTCATAAGGTGGAGCTGAACACGGAGAGCACATGGACACAGAGGGGAACAACACACAACAGGACCTGTTGGGTGTTGGGGGGTGAGGGGAGGGAAATTAGAGGATGGGTTGATGGGTGCAGCAAACCACCATGGCACACGTATACCTATGTAGCAAACCTGCACATTCTGCACATGCATCCCATATATATTTATTTCAATGGTAGCAAATAGCCTATCCAGTCATTGGCCCATCTAGATAAGCTATAGTCGGTCAACCCAAACTTTGTTATTGCCTCTTTCCATGCAATACAGATAAGAACTAATACCTGCCTCCATCCCCAGACACACACACACACACACACACACACTTATGCATATGCTTATGCAGTAAACCTTTTGGTATTGCATAAATATTTTTCTTTATGATTACAAAGCTGTGATACACTATCATATTCAGTGGGATTTTAGAATTTCCCTGCAAACAACACAAGTTGTCAAGTTCTTAACATACATTACTAACACATGCAACCTTAAGTGACTTAAATGGGCACTTAAGAAAGTTTCACCTCATCTGCATATGGCAACGCTGATGAATTACTTCAGAACAGATGTTAACGTTTAGCACATTTACTTCCTTGATGTTTATTTGAAAAGAAATATACTGTAAATTATAAGACTGACAGACTGGAGAGTGGAAAAATATCTATATTTTTCCTATCAATTAAACACCTTTGATTTTGGAGTCAATGTCTTTAGTAAAATGTTTGAGAGCCATTAAACATTGTTCATGTCTCTTTAATTACTCTAAACTAAGCATTTACAACTCCACAGGGAGAAATCGTGTTTCCAGTGTCAGTGGTTACACAGTTCCCAATGTTAATTCACTTACTCTTTAAAAATATTTCTTTCAGTAAATATCTGTTCTAAAAGAATGCATAGGTAGTGTATCAGTCTGTTCTCACACTGCTATAAACACACTACCCGAGACTGGGTAATTTATAAAAGAAAGAGGTTTAATTGACTCACAGTTCCACATAGCTGGGAGGCCTCAGGACTTACAATCATGAGAGAAGGTGAAGAGCGAAGCAAGACCTTTCTTTACCTGGTGGCAGGAAAGAGAAGCGTGAGCAAAGAAGGAACTTGCCAGACACTTATAAAACCATCAGATCTCCTGAGAACTCACTCACTACCACGAGAACAGCACGGGGGAAACCGCCCCCATGATCCTATAATCTCTCACCAGGTTCTTCCCTCTATGCCTGGGGATTACAATTCAAGATGAGATTCAGGTGGGGACACACAAAGCCTAACCATATTAAGTAGGGACAACTCAAGTCACACATGAAATAGAGCAATGCCTCTCAAACTTCAGCATGTATTAGATTCACCTGATGGACAGGTTCAAAGATAGACTCTGGGCCTACCCTCAGAGTTTCTGATTCAGTACTGTGGGGTGAGGCCCAAGAATCTGCATTTCTGACAAGTCCCCAGATGTTGATGCTGAAGTAGCTGCTCTGGGAGCTGAACTTTAGGAATTAATGGTATTGAGTATGTAAACACACCCAATTGTTTTTCTAGGTTAAAAAGTGTTCAATATTTGAAAAGGTATGGGGAAATCCTGCAGAGTAAATTGTAATCTTGGAGATTTACAACAAAGGTTCTAAGAAGTACTAAAGTTAAAAAAATTGTTTGATTTTTCTTTAACTCAGTATTTCTCCAAATCATTTGATCAAAAATCCTATTTATTATAAATAATTAATTAACATATACTTCGACATTTGTAGAAATAGAGTTAGGAAAATTTCTCTCTTAAGATTCTTATGTAAACCTTGTAACATGGGACTGCTGGTTTCTGGTTCCACATGTAAGAAGCTTGGAAGTTGCCACTCTGTCCTAACAACAGGTAAAAAGATAAACAGACTGAAAAATCAACAACTTTTCTTAGATCTGAAAGAGAATGGAGGACACGGACAAACTGCTACTCCCAAGATTGGAAAGACAGATGGGCAAAAGATAGACGGGCAAATACTGGGAGTTATTGTTTACCAGAGCAAAGACTCGTGGCCTGAAACTACCACAGATAGGTAAACTTGAACTGTAATGATAAATTCCTGAAGGTTCAGTGTAGACAACTGTGAGAGGTAAAATCTCAAGAGTCGGAAGAATAGCAGGGGGCCCCCAATATTTTGAGATTTAGCTCCAGGGGCTCAACTATATTCTCACACTAAAGACTGGAGAAAAGTCTCCTCATCCTTCTAGCAGGAGACCAAGAAAAGAAAATATTTTGAAATATGCTACAGTAGTCTGTTCTTTCTAACAAGGTATGCCCCCAGTAGAAACTAGTTAACCAGATCCTAACCTTCTGTGGTGTTTCTTATCAGAGCCCAACTGACCTGGGAGATAGAAATATCCAACTCGGCTGGGCACCGTGGCTCACGCCTGTAATCCCAGCACTTTGGGAGTCCGAGGTGGGCGGATCATGAGGTTAGGAGATCAAGACCATCCTGGCTAACATGGTGAAACCCCGTCTCTACTAAAAATACAAAAACAAAATTAGCCAGGCGTGGTGGTGGGTGCCTATAGTCCTAGCTACTCAGATGGCTGAGGCAGGAGAATGGCGTGAACCCGGGAGGTGGAGCTTGCAGTGAGTTGAGATCATGCCACTGCACTCCAGCCTAGGCGACAGAGTGAGACTCTGTCTCAAAAAAAAAAAAAAAAAAAAAAAATTCCAACTCTAGTGAGCTCTAGCTTTCTAAGTAAGAGAAGGGAAATACCCAATTTCAGCTCATTATAGCTATCCTGTTCTACCTAAGGCAGGAAAAAAACCAGAAACACTTGTGAAATTTACAGTCCAGGACATGGGCTTCCTAAAAGACTGAGATCAAATCGTAGGACTATAGAACACTTATAGGACTATAGAAACCCTCACTCTACACATTACTAAAGGTCTATTTTACAGCAGTTTTATTTACCTGATATATTATGTCCAGCTATAAAAACAACTTTTTTTTTCAAGATGGCAGAGACTTTTAGCATAGCTCAGCCACTTGGAAATAGCAAGATAGTGCATAAACTCTGAGTTTTTTTGAAGAAGAAAAATGGGAATCCACTGAAATCGTGAAGGACATCTGGGAGTATCTTAGGGAGTAGAGCATGGGCAAACAGCCTTCGTGATGTAGTCCGGCTGATAAAAGTGAGTGAAACCCCAGTATGCGAGAGAGGCAGAGAACTTCCCTCTGTGACTCATCTTTTCACTGGTCATCCGAACAACCCAGGCTGAGGGAGAGCACTTTGTTTTTCTCAAGCCCTAGAGCTAACTTGAGGAAAGACTTAGAGATGCTGTGAAGAAAGATAACGGAAAAAGCTGCAGTCATTTTCCCAGACCCAGAACCGAGAGTACGACATGATTTTAAATCTGGAAGAACATAAAGTAAGCCATTCCTTGGTGAGCTGGCAGTGTGCCTACACAGGCATTTTAGTTTCAGGCCAGAAACTGAAGTGCCTGCTCTAGAGTTGGGTATGGACCCACACAGCCAGAACTCTGGAAAGTGCCCCAGCAGTAGGAAGTGGAATTGTGTCCTCTCTCATCACTGGCCTGGAGCAGGAGGAGAGCTGCTACAGCCATAGTTTCTCCTGAATTATGAGACTTGCAGCCCAGGACAAACTTGGCAACCTGGAACTGGTCTGTATGTGTCATTGCTGGATGCCCCAGCCTGTTCCCCTGAGATTGTGGTGCAGTGGGGCCCTCTCCACTCCATCCACAGGCATAGATCCAGGCATTTAGGGTACTCACTTACCTGGACCAACAGCCTGGGCTGCCCCACCCTTTCTGGACATTGAGCATGGTGCAGGAGGGCCCTTTGCTTCATGCCTAGGCAGATCTCCAGGCATTCAAAGCACCTATTTGCCCAGATTTGCAACCTCGGCTACCATTCCTGTGCATAGATCTGGGTGAAGGGGGGCCCTCCCTGCTTCATGTCCAGGCAGATGTCCAGGCATTCAGAGCACCTGCTTGCCTAGATCAGCAGCCAGAGTCCATGCCCAGGCATATCTCCAGGCATCAGGGGCACCCACTTGCTTGGAACAGCAGCCTGAACCTTCCCACCATTGCTGTGGAGAGACTCTGGCACGGGGAGCCCTCCTCAACTCCATGCTAAGCCAAGGCAGATATCCAGGCATCTGGAGCACACACTCTCCTGGATTAGGAGCTTAGGCTGCCCTCCATCCCTGCGCAGAGAGCTTGGCAGTGAGGAGCTTTCCCCACTCCATTCCTAGGCAAACCTCTGGGTACTTGGAAGCCATCCTCTGGATTTTCTCTTTGTGCTGATACTTGTGCCTGCCATTAGAGACCTTGTAGGTATACCTGCCTGGTCCAGCCCTGCCCATCTTGCCCCTGACCCCCCAGGACTAAGAACTCAGCTCAGACCACTTACTGTGCACTCCATGAATCAGACTATTGCCTGAGGAAACAGAGAGATTCTCCCAGTAAATAAGAATTAAGTACATATTCAGCCACATTGGCTACAACTGCCTCTTACCCATAAGTCTCATCTACTGGCTTGTAGGTTGAATTGCACAGGCCATATAAAACCTGGTGACAAAGGTGAATAAGGCTATAGAAGCAAAGCCAAAAGACCTTACCAAGCATTCTCCACAGTCTGACTCCTTAGAGGGGAGAAGGAATAGGGAAAGAAGAAAAAAAAAATAAGGATAAGAAAGAAAAAGAAAAAAATCCCACCTGCCCAGAAATAATTTTACAAAATGAGAAATGCCAACATTTCTGGATGAGAAGCAACCAACATAAGTATTCAGGCACCATGGAAAATATGAATGTCGTGACACCACAAAGGATTCCATTATTTCTACAGCAATAATCCCTATCCAAAATGGACTCAGACAGACAGATAAACAATTCAAAGCATGAATTTCAAAGAAGCTCAATGAGATCCAAGACAAGGTTGAAAATAAAAACAAAGAGACATCTAAAGCAATCCAGGAAATAAAGAAAGAGATAAATATCCTAAAAGGATGTTAGAGCACAGCTTCTGGAATTTAAAATAAAAAAAACTCACTTAAGAAATTTCAAAATACGATTGAAAGTTTTATCAATAGATTGTACCAAGCAGAAGAAAGAATCTCAAGCTTGAACATCAGTTTTTCAAACTAACCGAGACAGACAAAAATAAAGAAAAGAGAATATAGGGCTGGGCGCGGTGGGTCATGCCTGTAATCCCAGCACTTTGGGAGGCCGAGGCTGGTGGATCACAAGGTCAGGAGATCAAGACCATCCTGGCTAACATGGTAAAACCTCGTCTCTACTAAAAATACGAAAAATTAGCCGGGTGTGGTGGCGGGCGCCTGTAGTCCCAGCTACTCTGGAGACTGAGGCAGGAGAATGGCATGAACCCTGGAGGCGGAGCTTGCAGTGAGCCGAGATCGCGCCACTGCACTCCAGCCTGGGTGACAGAGTGAGACTCTATCTCAGGAAAAAAAAAAAGAGTATATAAAATGAACAAACTCTTCAAGAAATACGGAAGTATAAATTATTGCCATTCCTGAGAGAGACAGAGAAAAAGAAATGACCTGGAAAAAAATTGAGGGGATAATTCAAGAAAATTTTCTTAATTTTGCTAAAGAGGTAGACATCAAGATACAAGTAATCCAGAGAACACCTGTGAGATACTATACAAAATGCACATCACTAAGGCATAAAGTCACCAGACTACACAAGGTCAACGCTAAAGCAAAAATCTTAAAAGCAGCTAGAGAAAAATATAAGATCATATACAAAGGGAAATTCATCAGGCTAACAGCAGATTTCTGAGCAGAGACCTTAGAAGCCAGGAGAGATTTGGGGCCTATTGTCAGCATTCTTAAAAAAAAAAAAAAAAAATGAGATTCCAACCAAGAATTTTATATCCTGCCAAACTAAGCTTTATAAGTGAAAGAGAAATAAAACCTTTTCCAGACACTAATGAAATTCCTTACTACTAAACCAGCCTTACAAAAGATTCTTAAGGGAGTTCTAAACATGAAAATGAAAGAATGATACCTACTACCACAAAAACACACTCTACTTAGAAGGCATAGAGTGGCAAGATAGACTGAAAAAAAGACCCATTCATCTGCATCTACTGTCTTCAAGAGACCAATCTCACACATAACAACAGCCATAGTCTCAAAGTAAAGAGTTGAAGAAGATTTATCATGTAAATGGAAAACAAAAAAAGAGCAGGGATCACTATGCTTATATCAGATAAAACAGAATGTAAACAAACAAAAGTAAAAAAAGGACATAGAAGGACATTAAATAATGATAAACATTTCAATTCAACAAGAAGACATAATTATTTTCAATATATATGCACCAAGCAATGGAGCACCTAGATCCACAAAACAAGTACTTCTAGACCTATAAAAAGACTTAGGCAGCCACACAGTCATAGTAAGGGGCTTCAATATCCATTGACAGCTTTAGACAGATCATTGAGAGAGAAAACTAAAAAAGAAATTTTGGACTTAAGTTAAACACATGACCAATTGGACCCAACAGACATCTACAGAATACTCCGCTCATCAATCACAGAATATATGCTCATCTGCACCTGCGACATACTCCAAGATTGATCACATGCTCAGGCATAAAGCAAATCTCAATAAATTCAAAAAAACAAAGTTATACCAACCATTCACAGTGGAATAAAAATATAAATAGATACCAGAAGATCTCTCAAAACCACACAGTTACATTTACATGGAAATTAAACAACTTTCTCCTAAATGACTTTTAGGTAAAAAGAGAAAATAAGGCTAAAATAAAAAAGTTCTTTGAAATAAATAAAAACAGAGATAAAAATTTCTAAATCTCTGGAATTCAGCAAAAGTAGTGTAAAGAGGAAACTTTATAGCATGAAATTTCTACATAAAAAAGATAGATCTCAAATTAACAATCTAACATCACACCTCGAGGAACTAGAAAAACAAAAACAAACCCAGGTATGTAAGGCTGGTTTGCTTGGTTAGCTGAAATATGGATTAAAAATGGCCTACTGTGAGCAAGCTGGAAACACCTGATCTCACTTGGTTTAATTTGAGAAAGGTGTTCAAAGGCTTAGGGAGATTGGGATGGTGGATTTGTTAAGTCACTTTAGACCTACTCATCTAAGCTAGAAGGGTCCAGAAGATATACCCTTGAACAAAGCCTTGCAAAATAGATTTGTGAGGGCAGCACCTGCATCTTTGAAGAGCCCTGTAATTGCTCTTCTCTGTGTGTCAGAGCTAACAGTGGGAACTGCAGTCACTCAACTACTAAATTTAAGTACAGTGAGAATAATTGGATCCTGAGGTGGCAGAGGCCAAATGACAGCACTCAACAGTCAAAACCAAGGCTGGTGTAGCTACTGTAATGGACAGCAGAGAGAAAGTGGCAATCAGAATAGTCTGATTTGTGTAGAGTTCTGACATTAGCTAATTAATCACGGTGTTCCTAGAAGTGAAATTGATAGGATGCCTACTGCATTCCTACTTGATTTATATAAGCAGAAATCTTCTAGTTCGAATGAACAAAATAATAATTTGAATTACAGAAACAAAGAATCACGGCCCCTCAATCAATTCCCAGACTGTTTACAGACCCAGAACCCCTTGAATGAAGGGAAGGCTGGGTCCTCTTGAGGAAGGACCCCACTACATTACCAACAAGTTATGCTGTAAATCTTTCTGCCATCCTTCCCCAAGGAGACTTCTGGCCTTTTACCAAGGTAACTGTGCATTGGGGAAAGGGAAATGATTAGACCTTTTACGGACTACTGGACACTGACTCTGACCTGATGTTGATTCCAGGGGACCCAAAACATCACTGTGGTCCTCCAGTTAAAGTAGGGCTTATGGAGGTCAAGTATTTAATGGAGTTTTACCTCAGGTCTCTCTTACAATGGGTCCTTGGACTCATCCTGTGGTAATTTCCCCAGTGCCGGAATGCATACTTGGCGTAGACATACTTAGCAGCTGGCAGAACCCCAACATTGGCTCCCTGACTGGTACGGTGAGGGCTATTATGGTGGGTAAGGCCAAATGGAAGCCATCACAGCTGCTTCTACCTAGAAAAATGGTAAATTAAAAACAGTATTGCATCTCTCATAGTGATGGTGAATGGTGCCACCATCAGCATCACTAGCAAAATTTTTACATCCTGTTCTCATGACATTACATTCTGCTGGCCTAGAGGTCCTAGTTCCAGAGGGAGGAACTAAGCACACAAAACAATGACTCCATTAAACTGGAAGTTAATATTGTCATCTGGGCACTTTGGCATCCTCCTGCCTTTAAGTCAACAGGCCAAGAAGGGAGTTACAGTGTTGGCTGGGATGATTGACATAGACTATCAAGATGAAATCAGTCTACTACTCCAAAATGGTGGTAAGAAAGAGTATGCATGGAATACAGGAGATCCATTAGGGTGTCTCTTAGTATTACCATGGCCTGTGATTAAGGTCAGTGGGAAACTACAACAGCCTAATTCAGGCAGGACCACAAATAACCCAGACCCTTCAGGAATGAAGGTTTGGGTCACCCAACCAGGAAAAGAACCATGACCTGCTGAGATGCTTGCTGAAGGCAAAGGGAATACAGAATGCATAGTAGAAGAAGGTAGTCATCTATACCAGCCACGGCCATGTGGCCAGCTGCAGAAACAAGCACTGTAATTGTCATGAGTATTTCTTCCTTCTTTTGTTAAAAACATGTTTGTGCATGTATATGCTTGTACTAAAGAAATATCTTCATTTTATTTCCTTTCTCCTTTATCATGTTACATAAGATTTATTGATTTCACATCAGCATTTAAGTATTGTTAACTTTGTGTAATAGTATTTGGGTTGGGGAATGGTGCGTTTCTGGTTGTATGAAGCATAGTTGTATTATGTTAGGTGTAATTATAACCTCATTATTGTCTTTATTTGAAGACTATGTATGATCTCAGGAGATATGTATGGGTTCTAGTTGACAAGGGGTGGACTTGTGATAGTTAATACTGAGTGTCAACTTGATTGGATTGAAGGATTTGACCCTAGGTGTGTCTGTGAAGGTGTTGCCAAAGGAGAGTAACATTTGAGTCAGTAGGTGGGGAAAGACAGACCCACCCTTAACCGGGGTGGACACAATCTAATCAGCTGCCAGCATGGCTAGAATATAAGCAGGCAGAAAAATGTGAAAAGAGAGACTGGCCTAGCCACCCAGGCTACATCTTTCACCTGTGCTGGATCTTTCTGCCCTCAACATCGACTCCAGGTTCTTCAGTTTTGGAACTTGGACTGGCTCTCCTTGCTCCTAAGCCTGCAGAAGGACTATTTTGGGATCTTGTGATCATGTGAGTTAATACTTAATAAACTCCCCTTTATATCTATACCTATTCCATTAGTTCTATCTCTCTAGAGAACCCTGACTAATACATATGTCATCAGGGAAATGCAGATCAAAACAACCATGAGATACTACTACACACCTACTAGAATGGCCAAAATCTAAAACACTGACAAGATCAAGTGCTTGTGGAATAGCAAGAACTCTCATTAATTGCTGGTAGGAATGCAAAATTGTAGAGTGGATTTTGAAGACAATTTCATGGTTTATTATAATGCTAAACATACTGTACCATAAAACCTAGCAATACAAATTATGTCCACACAAAATCCTGTATATGGATATTTATAGCAACTTTATTTATATTTTCTCAAACTTGAAAGCAACCAAGATGTCCTTCAATAGGTGATTGGGTTAATAAACTGTAGCATATCTAGACAAGGGAATGTTATTCAGTTCTAAAAGGAAATGAGCTTTTAAGCCATGAAACATGGAGAAACATTAAATAAGTATTACCAAGTGAAAGAAGATAAACTGAAAAAAGCTACATGCTGTATGATTTCAACAACATTACATTCTTAAAGAGGCAAAACTATGGTGACAGCAAAAAGATGTCATGTTTAGGGGTCTTGGGTGGCTCCTGTTAACCAACTCTCCCAGGGATGATATGTTCCCTTTGGTCCAATCCACACTAAAGATGAATCTGATGTTTATTCTGGGAGTACTCTTACAAGATGGACAGTGAGAGCTGGCTCATAGGCTGGGCCATATCCACTCAGGTGTTAGAAGAGTGCCTAACTGGGAGGGTCTCCATCTGGAGACCATTCTCAGAGTTTAGGGAATTCTTCCCCATTTCTTATATTTACACTCAGTCCAGGTCTGTTAACAGGTATTTTCTTCATAAAGGGAGTTTAAGCTATTCGTGTAAGAGTAAGATTTGTTTTAAAGTTCACGAAAGTTGCATCTGTGCTGAGGTGTCCTTGTTTCTAGGACAACCAGTGTTTTTAAGCGCTGTCATAAATACTTAGTAATCCCTGGGCCAGGATTAAAAGTCTCCAGGCCATGTTATATCATATTGCTAAGTGTCACATAGCATAGGTTCTGCGAGATGTTTGAGTGGGCCTTATGGCCATCATTAGCCTTATAGCCACGAAATATCACTTATAGCATACTACAAAAGGTTAGTGGTTTCCAAGCATTAAGAGAGAGAGGGGATGAATAGGTGAAGCACAGAAGATTTTTAGGGAGTGAAAATTCTCTGTATGGTACTATACAAATACAGGTCATTACACATGTTTCTAGACATATAGAATGTATAACACGAAGAGCAAACCCTAATGTAAATTAAACACTTTGGGTGATTATGATGTGTCAATGTAAGATCATCAATTATAATGAATGTACCACTATGGTGGAGAATGTTGATGATGGAGGAGGATCCACATGTATAGGGGTAAGGTGTATATGTGAAATCTCTTTAACTTCCTCTTAATTTTGCCATGAACCCAAAACTGCTGTAAAAAGATAAAGTATTCAATAATGAAAAATAATTTACAGTATCTGAACTAATTTACATTCTCACCCTTCACACAATATACCCATGTAACAAAGCTGCACATGTACTGCCTGAATCTAATATAAAAGTTGAAATTATTTTAAAAAAGAAAATATTAAAAAATAAACAAAAATCTTATAGCAAGCTGCCTTGAGTAACTCATTGCCCACAGTCTCCTCCTTTCCTCCTTCCCTTTACCAGAAAGATAGTTTGCTGTATTATATATTGAAAATCAAAGAAGCATTAGCCTTTCTTATAGAGAAGGTAGAACATGAACTTTTTAAAAAATAGGATAGTAGTTAGAAATTACAGTGAAGGC
The DNA here is from genome assembly GCF_028885625.2 of Pongo pygmaeus. NCBI lineage: Eukaryota > Metazoa > Chordata > Mammalia > Primates > Hominidae > Pongo > Pongo pygmaeus. The sequence goes on along the minus strand of NC_072378.2, from coordinate 67,644,741 downwards.
ATGTAGCCCATTTTGAACTAGAAAACTAGGCTCAGAGGACATAAAACACATAGAAAAAATTTTGGCTGAAGTGTGAAGTTATGCAGAATAAACAGAGTGACAAAATTTAGTACCAAATTAGACACTTGCACACAGTGACAGCACTTATCAAAAGTTGCTCTAGTACTTTCAGGGAGCTTCAAAGTTTGCTCAGAAGTTTTATTATCTCCAGCTCTAACCTGCTATATTTTATTTTTCCCTCCAGGACAAATTTTACTTAAGAGAAAGTCTTTTTTTTTTCATCCTAGGAATATTTGTATAAAAGTGTTTTTATAAACATTGTAAGATCCATATTACACTAGAGGAAAGAAAAAAAGAGCTTTCATAGTTTTTCTGATTGAAGAATATGTGTATATTGATGGCCTGAGTAAGTATGAATGAGCGGGATGAAGTTGGGCTTAATTCAATTGATATTATTTTCATTAAATAAGATAACAATACTATAAAATTTAAAATGCTCTCAGTGGTTATATTTTACACTCACTGATTTATTTTTATAAAAGCTATTCACCAATGTCCCAAGGCAGAACTTGAGCCTATTTTAGTCAGCTTGGGTTGTTAGAACAAGATACCATAGACTGTCTTGCTTAAAACATAGAAATTTATTGCTAGCAATTCTGGACGTTGTAAGGTCCAAGATCAAGAGGCTGGCCTGCCTGATTTCTCATGAGAGTCCTCTTCCTAGTTTACAGATGGACAACTTTGTGCTGTATCCTCACATGGCAGACAGAGGGAGGGAAGGGCGGGTGAGAGATATCTATATGTATGTCTACATCTATAACTATCTATCTATCTATCTATCTATCTATCTATCTATCTATCTATCTATCTAGTAATCTATCTAATTGAGAGAATCTCTCCTCTGTTCTCTCTTCATATAAAAACACTAATCCCATAACGAAGGCTTCACCCTCATGGCCTCATTACCTCCTAAAGTCCCTACTTTCTAATATCCTTTTATTAGGGTAAGGTTTTAACATATTAATTCTGTTGGGGGGACTGAAATATGCATTTTATAAGAGACCCATTAGAAAAAATATGTCAAACTACTGACTTTCAGCACAAAGGAAGAAGGCAGTGACATCAAATGTGCTCCTTGAAGTGTAAATATTCTTTGGAAAGCTGAAATATAACAGACCAGACATATTCATTATACCATAGATTATTTTTATCAGATATTTCCAGTCAATAAAAAATATTTCCTTATCATCTACCCTATGTCCAATTCTCTACTTTTTCCATGTGTATAACCAAATAAGATAAATCCCCTTTAAAGAATGGGAATATTGCCCAGCAGCCAAAATGATGTTGGCAATTGTATTAGTTTTCTATTGCTGCATAATACATCATCTCATTTATTTAGCAACTTTAAACAACACACATTTACTACTTCACAATTTTGGTGGGTCAGGAGTCTGGATGCAACCTAATGGGGTCCTCTGCTTAGGGTGTAAGAGGCTTCAATTTAGGTATTGGTCAGGCTGCATCGTCATCTAAAAGATTTGCTAGAGAAAGATCATCTTCCAAGGTCTCTGGTTGTTGGCAGAATTCATTTCTTTGTAGTTGTAGGACTGAGATACAGATTTCTTGTTGGTTGTCAACAAGAGGACACCCTTAGCTTCTAGTAGCTGCTTGCACTCTTTGCAGCTCCTTGCCACATTCCCCTCTCCATAGCGCTTCTCACAACAGAGGAGCTTACTTTTTTTAAGCCAGTGATGAAGAGAGAGTCTTTCTCATTAGAGGGGGCTCAGTCCCACTTTTAAGGGATTTTAACTAGTTAAGTCATGTTTCTATGGTTTGAATGTATCCCCCCCAAAAGTTTATGTGTTGGAAACTAAATCCCAAATGCAGCAGTTTTTGGAGGTGGGGCCTAACAAGAGGTAATTGGGTCATGGAGGCAGAACCCTCATGAATGAATGAATGAACATTGTTCTCCAGGGAGAGGTTATCTTGACAGTAGGTTGTTATAAAGAGAGTCTGGCCTCTGGTGCCTTGGTCTCTCTTGTTCTTCAACCTTCTCTTATGTGGTGATGCAGTAAGAAGACCCTCAACAGATGCCAGCACCATGTTCTTGGACTTCTTAGCCTCTACAACTGTAAGAAATAAACTTTTATTTTATATAAATTACCTAGTGGGTAGCACTGTTAATAGCATCAGAAAATAGACTAAGACACGTGCTCACCCAAGATAATCTTATTTTGATTGAATCAAAATTAACTAATTTGGAACCTGTATTACATCTGTGAAATTACTTCACATTTGACATTTTTTATTGGCTAGAAGCAACTCCTACCCACATTACAGGAAATTAGATTATATAAAGGCAGAACCCCACGGTGTAGAGAGTATAAGGGCAAGTTTAGTATTTGCCTATTACAGTAAGTTTAGGCCACATGTTATTTTTATGGTAAGTAAGTTTTAAAGAGTGGGAGAACATTTTACAGTGATTGTTAACTAAAGATAGAAACAAATGGAGATCGTGTCACTGCTCTCCAGCCTGGGCAACAGAGTCAGACCCCGTCTCAAAAAACAAACAAACAAACAAAAAAACAAAGAGACTGTTTTAGAAAATGCCCGTGATTGGGCCTTACACCAGAGATTATGATTTTATTGTTGTGGAGTAGGACTAATGCATCAGTATTTTTTTTCTCTTTTGTTAAGATACATGTGACATAAAAATTTTATAGATTTAAGGTGTATGCTCCCAGGTGGTCCTTGTTAAATCAGGTGAACACGACTGCTTTCAATACTCAGAAAACAGAATGAAAAAGCTAAAGAGGGGGAGAGCTTGTCCAAATGCCCACCTGTTTGTAATTTCATTAGAAGAATTTAATAAGATTTCCTAATTAAACAGTTATGGAAGAAAGATTATTGCAATTTTGGAATCACTTTAACTCATATTTTGGTAGATACCTGGAACATCTTTAATTCCATAGTTAGAAAAAATGTTTTATTTAAAAAATAGTTTGTATGTTTCTTTGCTTTCTTCCTTTCTGAATAATTCACCTGGGGGTAAGAGCAAGTTAGTCTTGTGTTGGTGAAATAGAGTTGCTACCCTGAGTAGAGGAAGAGGATGTTCAAACAGGGGGTTGTGGTAGTGGCCAAGCATGGACTGGTAGAGTCTAAGAAAGGGGCAGAGGGTGTTCACACTAGATATTGTCAGCAACAGATTTTTACATACATAAGAGCTGAGTCTATTTACATTGATAAATATTGAACAGACATATTTCTCAGTGTTAGAAAGGAAAGCTCTAAATATAAAAAGAAAAAACCTATGATATTGATTGGAATTAGAATTATCAGTGTGAACTCATGGTTTTACATACACGCACATACACATGCACACACAAATGCACACATATTTTCTGCCCCCTAAACTGGAAGGGTCTGGGAGAAGTGATACCCCAATAGCAATGAGCTCATTTAGTACCTGGATCTTGGCTTCTAAATATTAATATAATTGTCATTAACAAGAAGCAAGGTTTCTTGAGGAAATCACCAACTTTAGGAGTAGGACAGTAAAAGATGAGCCTGGAACATCATGATGTAAAGGAAAACATCAAAGAATGTTGAAGACATGTCAAAAGAACATGGATGCCAACTTGAAGAGACTCCCATTTTTAAAATCTGGTATGATTTAAACATTAACATAAATAAATATATAAATTATATAAATGAAAGAATAAGTAAATGGAGATAAGATAAATCTTCCCTTATGGAAGAAAATTATGTATGTAGAAGGAATGAAGGAATTAAAAATGCACCATCTGGTAAACATCACAAAACTTGATTCAGGCAAGAATCATCTATGGATGCTAAAAATGGTGCTTAAAATCTTGACAAGAATCAGTGTATTAGTCTGTTTTGTGTTGCTATAAAGGATACCTGAGCCTGCGTAATTTGTAAAGAAAAAAGTTTTATTTGGCCCACAATTCTGATGGCTAGAAAAGTTCAAGATTGGGCACCTGGTCAGGGCCTCAGGCCATTTCCATTTGTGGCAGAAGGTAAATGAGACCCGGCATGTGCAAATACCACATAGCAAGAGAGTAATCAAGCAAGAGATGAGCAAGATGCTAGGCACTTTTAAACAACCAGGTCTCTTGCAAGAACTCTCTTACCCCCGAGAGAGGACATTAGTTTATTCATAAGGAATCCACTCCTATGACCCAAACACCTTCCACTAAGCCTCATTTTTCAACACCTCTGCACTGGGAATTAAATTTCAACATAAAGATTGGAGGGTACAACAACCAAAGTATAGCAACCAGGATACATACATAGTCTCAAACTATTTCCCTATGAAAAATAACACACCAACAACAAACTGAAATAATTATAAAAGGAAAATGACTACCTTTAAATTACATAATCACAGCAAACAAAAGCCTAATCAAATGATCAACTTCATATCACAAGCACTGGGTCAAAGTACAACACAGGATTCAGAGACTAAATTAGTATGTATTACCTGAATCTAATCATGAGAAATTATAAGAGAAATTAAATTTATTTCTATAAAATAGCTCTGCAAGTCTATTCTTCAAGTGTTACAATCATGAAAGTCAGTGGAAGAATGAGCCACTGTTCCAGATTTATTGAGAATAAAGAAACATGACTAAATACAGTTGACAATTGTTTGGATATTTCACTATACATTTTATCATTGGAGAACTTAAAATACTTGAATGGGGTTTGTATATTCATTGGTATATTAGCTTGCTAGGACTTCCATAACAAAATAACAGACCGAATAGCTTGAACAATTAAAAAACTACTTTTTTCATAGCACTAGAAGCTGGATTTCCAAGATCAAGGTGCTGGCAATGTTGGTATCTTCTGAGGCTTTTCTTTTTGGCTTTCGGATTTCTTCTTCTTGTTGCTTGTTTACTTAATCATTTCTCTGTGCATCTGCACCCCTAGTGTCTCTTTTCATGTCTGAACTTTCTCATAAGGACACTCATCAGATTGGATTAGACAGGCCTCATCTTAATATCCTCTTTAAAAGCCTTATCTCCAAATAGAATCACATCCTGAGGGACTGAGGGTTGGTACCTCAATGTGTGAATTTTGAGGAGAGGAATACAATTCATCTTATAACAGATGATATTTGTTTTCCAGTGTTAACTTCCTGATTTTGATGGTCATATTGTGGTTATGTTAGAAAATGTCCTTGTTTTCAGGAATTGCACACTTAAGAATTTGGGATCGATGGCATATCAAATTTTTAAACTACTCACACCTGGTTCAGAATAAAAAACAAAAAGTTATTTGTACTCGTCATTCAAAAAAAGTAAATGAAGAAAGGTAAGACCAAGAAGAAACAGAAGCTTATGAGAGGCATTATTGAAGAGGCATTAATGTCATTCTAGGGAAAAGAAGTGTGACAGCAGTAATATTTGCTAAGTGACCACCACATGTTTTCCTAGGTTATAGCTCATGTTTTAAACCACAGTAAAAGTGAATACAGATGGAATTACATTTTTCGCTGACCCTACAGAAAGAAGGGATAAAGTTCTAGCTCAGTATAGTCTGGAAAGATGAAAGACTTTTGACGCCTGGGGCATTAAACATTACATCAACTTCTGACATTGTAAGTGGAGAGCTCTGACAGATAGAAACCATTGTAGTTGGCTACGTACAAAAACTGGACGCGTCAGAGTGGAGAGTAAGTTAAAATAATTTCTGGAAAGCACAGAAGCTAAATTCAATATTAATTCATAATTGATACCATTTGACAGCATACAAAGTATATAAAGAGAAAATACCTAATTTTCCTATATAGTGATCCTTTTTCCTTTCAACAATGATATTGTACAATATTTAATCGAATTCAGGATAATTAATTGATCAGTGTCCTAGGCTGTTTGTATATGACATTCTGAAGAATATAACAACTTATTTCAAGTAAAAAACTTACCATCTCGTGGTGAAGATTTCTTTTTAAAGATGCTACAGTATTTTTACATAAAGGCAAATAAAGCCTGTTTTATTATGTGGTGTGTTAGGAGGGTGAGAAAGTATGACAACTACCCTGTGTGCCATGGTCTTTCTCCTCCAGGCTTTTCTTATGCCACAAATATTCTTCCTTCCCATTCCTGGGCCCCTATTCATTTGACTAACTCTTGTGCAGCTATAAGTGCTTAGCAGCATAGATTCTGTTTTGTATAATATAAGGAGTCATTACAAGTTTTTGAGCAGCAAATTGACATAATCAGAATTCTAACTTGGAGCTCATTAATTATTTCAACCAATGATTTGCTAAGTCCTAGGCACCCTTGGCTTCATGTCTTCAAGGTAGTCTTTCCTGACACCCTGAACCTGGGATGTATGACTGTCTTTTAGTTGCCTAGAACCCTATATTATAAGTACAAATACATATGTATCATAGTGATTTGCTTGCTTGTCTGAAAACTCTACTAGGCTTTATGTCTAATTATGTTTCATTGACTGTTGTATCTTCACACATAGCCCAATGCTTCATACATTAGAGTTTGCAAAAACTATTTGATGAAGAATGAAAACCTGCTAAAAATACTTTAACCAAAGGGTTTTTAAACTCAAATAAATTTCTTTCACTTGGAGAATTACTCATGGATTACATAAAATTTGAGCTGGTTTTTATGACTTGAAAGGTTGGAGGAATAGGAAGAGGGATTCCAGGCTGAGGTAACCACATTGTGCAATGTCATCCAATGTAAGTTGTGCAGTGAGACAATCCATTTTAATTGGATTGAGAGTTTAGTCTAACTAGAATGCACACTTTTTCGGGTATTATACCAAATACCTTTGGGGTAAAAATTTGGGGCTAGATTATAGAACATATTAATATTATGTTTACAAGTACAAACTCTTATAGGTTAGGAAGATTTGAAATTCACTTCGTGTAGTGAATTTCAACTTTTCCTGACCTAACCATGGTCAACTAAATTAAGCACATTTTAACAACAGGTACCTAAAAGGTAGAAGCTGTTTTTTGTCTGAAAATTCTACTACCTTATGTATCTAATCATGTTTCCTTGACTGACTCTTGGATCGTCACACCTAGCCCAATGCCTCATACATCAGAGTTTGCAATAACTATGTGATAAAGAATGAAAACCTGCTGAAAATACTCATAATCAAAGGGTTTTAAAACTCAAAGAAATTTGAGTTTATTGGGTTCATGACCCAAAGGAAAAGAATTTATGTATCATGAAATGTACAGCTCTTTCCATTTCATTCTTCTGTCACTGGTTCTGGAGGAGGAGTGTGTTCTGGCTTCCTTTGTCTCAGGAAGATTGCACCCTCTGGTGGAAGTGGTGTTAATGGCTCCTTTTGAAGGATGCTTTACCTATGCAGGCCCCTATCTCTAAAGCCAGGGAGAGCTGGAGGCTTAGGTTTAGATTTTAGTTCAGCCTATGATAGGGATGGTCTAATCCTAGTAGTCCTGATTTGTGAACAGGGCTCAGGCATTTAAAAAGTCTCTCCAGATTCTACTAATTAGATTAGGATTAACTTTCACAGTTTATTTTTCCTAAATACGTTGGCATAAAAGCAGAGCTTGTACCTCATTGGTCTATTTCCTCTTAAGCCTCTGCCAAAGAAATGTACATGAAGTGGGGGAGGGTTAATTAATATTGATTGAATTATTTTAATTGTATCTACCTTAACTTACTTAGAGTATTGCACCTGATAGATTAGATTAGAACATTTCTCTGGCTTCTTAGTTTTGCTGATCAGTATAAAGAAAGCTTCGATTCATAATATATTTAGGGCTAAATATATTCACAGTCTAATCTTGAACTTCACTTCTATTTTCAAGGAAAGAAAATCATACCAATATTCTGACCATGAAAATGTCCCAGTGCTTTCCTTCTTTATTCCAACTCCTAACAGTAGCCTATAAAACACAGGACTTATGAAAATATTGGCCATATTTTTAAACTGGAAAATCTTGCTCGGGATTGGCAAGTACTGGAATTATAGGCATAAGGACTAGAGAAAGATAATGAGCTTCTGAAGTAATCACCTTGTCCATCCTCCCTTATTGAAATGATGATGAATATCCCAGTGAGTGTCAAAGGCAGTCTGGCTTCTTTTTCACTCCTTTGCAGGACCAGGAGTCAGGAACTTCCTTAGTGTCACCAAAAATCAACTGAGCCACCTTGGCATGTCTCCTTTATAACTAATGCATGCTTAAAACCCATTTAAAAAAATTTCCTAAGCATTAGCACAACAGTTGCATTTTAATATTATTAATGCCAGTCAGTGAAACAGGTTTATTTTTAAATATATATAGAAAAATACAAAGCACAGAATCATTATATTCTAATTGTAAAAGTGAAATTTTGGGAATGAAGTTTCAATTGTGTGTGTTTGCAATCAAAATAATGCAAAATCGTAATAATCACTGAAATGCAGGGTTGGAAGTGCTACTAGTTAAGAGAGGCACACTGAATAATAAGAACTTACACAATGTACAGTTTTTTAATAATATACTGGTATGTTATCTTTATTCATAGCATGTTAGCAATTTTAAAAAGGTTTTGTTTCTAGAATAATAAAAAAATTCAAAAGCAAACTGAAGTTTCTGTGAAAATGTTAGCATTAGTAAATTAACTGAAGCTTAATAATAAATCATTGTGTGGACTTGCTGAGCCCTTACTAAGCACCACAGACTGATGAACTTATTTAATCTTTACAACAATTATATGAGTTATGGACTATTATGATCCTAATTTTACAGATTAAAAAAAATCTGAGATATGAAGATATGTATCTTACCCAAAGTCATACCCACATAGTAAGTGTCAGAGTAGGAATTTGAATCCCAGAAATCTGGCAATAGAACTTGTGCTCTTAACCACCATGCTATATGCGTTTGCTCCTCCGAGCCTAGAAACAGTGGGGACCATACTTGCCAGTGCAAGCTGCCAGAAGCCAGTAGCCAAGTGGCAGAGAGTGTACAGGAGCATCAGCTGTTGAGAGGCTCAGAAGTATTCAAGCTGCTACTGCCTTATAGTACAAGGGAGTAGAAATGAGAGACAGGAAGCTGAATGCCGATCTAACAGGCCTCTACCTCACTAGAGTTACACTGCCAGAAAAATAAATGTGCAGAATTTAATGAAGTTGCCAAATAAATTCATTTCTACTGAGATCAAAATAGGTTTTCTAATACTGAGTGATCAAAACAAACCTTTCCCCTGAAATATCTATACTGTTTGCTGTTAGAGGGCATTCTCAGTCCTCTGTCTAAAGCATTTTTCAAAGAGTAGTAAACAGAAATGTCCAGTGAGAATAAATGGCTGGTACAAATATAAGGGAGGGACCCAGAAACTAGAATACCTGAAATATCATCTTATTTCTGCCGCTCACTACCTATGAAAACATGCATGTGTTGCCTAACCTCTCAGTGCATCACTGTCCTTGTTTGTAATGTAGAAACAATAGCACATTCACAGTCATATTTTAAAAAGTTAGATGACCATCTTGGCGGCTTAAAGTGCAGAATATGTAATGGGCAATTTTGTGAGTCACAAAATATTTTTAAAGGACTAATAAGCTAGATAATTTAATATATTTTCTTTCCAGATCTTATTAAAATATAAACTTCTAACTATTCTCAGAGTGAGCTAATAGCAATTTCTCCTTATTTTTTCCTTCATCTAGTTTATCTTAATTGACCTTTCCTAATCCTGCAAAAATTCCCTACACTCAGAGGTGGCATTTAGCAGGAATATACCTACATACCTGAAGGATATTCTCATTGTCAGTGCCCATGCCATTCCTATTGTTAATATTGTGTTAATACTGTGATATATTGAATATCACTCCTGCTTTTATTAATGTTATTATTCTTGTCTTACTCATTATTGTACTTTTATTTCTTTTCAAGGATTCTCACCATCCAGAAGTCATACCAGGTAATGAGGATGAACGTCAGCTCCTTTCTCATTTCCTAACCAATGCTGAACTGCAAATCTCACCCTACCTCTGAATATCCTTTAGAATCAATGTGAAAAATCAGTATCATCCTGGAACTGTCATGTTCAAAGGCCAAGGACTGGTTTTGGTGTGAAACTTTGCCTTGATCCTGAAGACTCAAGAGAAGCATGAATCTTTAGTGATATTAGGGATCTAGGAAGTCATCTAGATCAATCTCTTCCTTTTATTGGAAAGAAAACCGAGGCCCAAGCACTTAATGTGTCATTCAAAGTCACAGAGGCTCTTCAGAGAAGAAGCAAGAATGGCAATCTCAGATCAACGGATGTGAACACTTTGGGTCACATCTGAAGAGCAAATTCTCTTGCTAACCTTTCTCCCTAGTCTGTCCCCTTTTTTTCTAGTTTACACTCCTACTGTGTGCCAAGATAAATTTAAATACATTAATATTTAATTTACACAACCATTTTACAAGGTAGAGACAGTGGGAGAACAGCCTTGAAGAACAACAACAACAAAAAAAACAGATATATTTGTATTTTGCTTCTATATTACAAATAAGGAAAGTGATTAATGGAAAGGATAAGCAACTTATGCATGTTTTCACTGGTATTGAGCAGCAGAAATGAGATGATAATGGACATGGTATTTCAAGTCCTGAGAATACCAAGGGAATGAGTATTGATAGCGAACAAAAGAGGATCAAGACTCAGCCCCAGACACACCAGTATGAAGGATTGGAGAGAAGAGAACAAATCAGCAGAAGTACCTAATAGGGAGGAATCGTTGAGTTATGTGACCTCAAAAATATATAGGGTCCTGGAAAATAAAGAGCTAGAGAGTATTTTGATAAGGAGGGGGTAATAAACTGTTTGGAAATCTGATGTTGGATCAGGGAAGATGAAGAAAGAACACTGACCTTTGCATTTAGCAACATGAAGGGCATTCCTGATGTTTACATAGCAGTTTCATGGAGAGGTTAAAGTTGGATGAGGGTGGATTAAGTAGAGAAAGGAAAAATGATTGAAGACAACAAGTATAGCAGCTCTGGAGGAATTTAACTGAAAAGGAGAGTAGGGTGATGAAGTTGTAGTTCTTAGGGTTTTATTTTTAATAACTGGAGGATGTTTTATGATGAAGGGCATCATCCAAGCACTGAACCTTGGATAAATGGCTACATTTTATAAGTGATGGAAGAACTAAAGCCAGATAATAAGAAAATGAACAATTAGAAGAGATTGTATAGAAGTTAAGAATGAGAATGACAAAACAATCCTGTTCTCTCCATATATTATATTTTTCATATGGGTTTTGGAATAAATAGGTTACAATTTGAATAAAACTGATTTATGAAGACTATTGAGCAAATTCATGTTCCTGTAGGGGTGGTCTGTTTGAGGATACTGAATGCCAGGGACTGACAGAAATCACTTGAGAATTGCCAGCTGTCCAGTCAAAGATATCCCAACAGGGTGGCACTATTTTGGTGATTTCATTACAGCCTAACAGTCAGAATTGGACTTGTGCTAATGAAGCTCACAGAGAACACAAATTTAATTATTTAAATTAGGCACATTCTCCAGTGACTAATGCTCAGAACATTATCATATTTTAACTTTCAGTCCCATTCTTTTGTTTATTTTTAGTCTATCTCCCTTCTCTTCATATATTCTTCAAGCTCTATGAACACAGTTAAATGTAATTCTTTTAATATGTGTTTCCTTAGTCACAGTCAAGTCCAGTCATGCCTCCCTAAAAGAATTCTTAAGTCACCTTGATCAAATTACAGGTGCATGAAGAATGTATCTTAAATCAAATGATTTACATAAATGTGCCAATGATTACACTTATTCTAAATGTTGAAGCTCCCTAATTAATTGATCACAGGGTATCTTTTACTCAGTACAGGAAGAATGTTGTACATGCTTCTGTAATGCTTATGAATAGTGAATAGGTTCTCCTTTATGGTCATGTTGGATGTCAGTCATTCAGAGGATAGACAGGACCTTCAGAAAAGCCAGAAAATAATAATATTTCTCTAGGTTCCCTTTTTACATGTCAAGGAAAGATATTTAGGCATGTCTTCATAGGAAAAAAGTACTAAATAGCACCAGTTAGATGACAGTCTTCTGAGAAGGAGCATTGTCTATCAATTTGGTATTGCATTTTGTTACTAGCAACAGACATGAAAGAAAAAAAAAACTCAGTGAAATAAACTAAAATTTGAAAAAGTAAATAATGTAGGGTGGGTGTGATGACTCCGTAATGCCACAACACTCAGGCTATCTCTTCTCTGCTCAACGTATTTTGCAAGTGACTTTCATCCTCAGGACCATCTCATTGCCATTGGTAATCACTGTAGCTCCAGTTGTCATGTCTTCATGAGAGGCAGAAGGACTATAAAATACTGTCAGGTAACTTCAGCTCATAATAAAAAGTTTTCCAGAAGCATTATCTAAAACTTCCACCTACATCTTATTGGCCATGACTTGGTTTGCTAAAATCATTGGTAATATAAAGTTTTGTAGCTGGACACAATGCCACTCCCCCAAAATCAGGGTTTTGCTACAATTGAAAAAGAAAATAATGGATTTGGGGTGGGCAATAAACTTTCACCAAGTTTAAACTGGGTTATGGGCTCTCTTGGGGATTACTTTTTTAGTTATCTGATGATCTAACTCTTTACTAAGGCCTTAATTTCATTTCAGTTTGTTACATCTACGGTTTTAATTTTATTTAAATGTTTCTGATTGGTTTCTGATATTTCTATATTTCACCAGATTTTTAAGAGTGGTGCTCCAAGGATAGGTGATTTGCAAACTCACTGTTTACATTTAGAGTCGATTTTCTCTTTATTGTTTTGAAAAATATTTTTCAGACCTATTTTGTTAATAGCTACCCCCTAAACTTATATAGTGCTTTTGGCAAAATAAGTCATTTATTTCATACATAGTCTTCCATACAGTAATTTTTATCTCATTATGTTAAATACTATTGACACAACAAGTTTGCTGAATTTTTGTGTAATCTATCTTTCCAAAGCTTAAATGATTTATAGTACTTCAACAGCTATAATTATTAACTTGGCCCTCCAGGTTTGTTTACTATGCAGTCTTCTTCCAAATACAAGGACATAAAATTTCTACTCATACAATTCTCAAAATTTTAATAATGTTATCTTTCTAATTTACCCATTTACAATAGTTGTTGGTTCATGATGATGTCACTTATATGTGGATGTGAGTTTTTTGCCTTTCTGTTATAATACAAAATAATAAATATTTGTAAAATGTCCATATCTACTAGGAAGTTAAGATCCAATTTTAGACTAAACTTTTTTGCTGATTAATAATATATACTTACTGAATACCTATCCTGTATCAGAATAGTAATATTTTACAGAAATACAAACATCAGTAATAGTCCTGATTTAATGACAAAACATGTAAACTAACAGAAGGCAGCATGACGAGTGCTGCAATAGGAGCATCAGCTAGAATAGTGGCCCAATGTTGTCATGATTTCTTTTTATGAGAATCAGAGCAATGGCTCTCAGCACTTACACTTTCTCAGAACCAACATTAGGAATTAAAACCAATACTGGGGCCTCACTTGTAAAGATCTAGAGATTTCTCAAATGATTTTAAGTAACAGGTTGGGGAGGGTAGATATTGGATTAAAGAAAGCAATACTTGTGCTGATTCTTGAGAGTGGGGCAAGAGTTTTCCCAGGAAAGGACATATTAGGCAAATATAAAAGCAAATTTAGGCCGGGCATGGTGGTTCACACCTGTAATTTCCACACTGTGGGAAGCTGAGGCAGAAGAATCACATGAGCCCAGGAGTTCAATACCAGCCTGGTCAACATAGGGAAACCTTGTCTCTACACACACACACACACACACACACACACACACACACACACACAAATAGGGGGGCATGGTGGTTTCACCTGAAGTCCTAGCTACTCAGGAGGCTGAGGTGGGAAGATTGCTTGAGTTCAGGAGGTTGAGACTGCAGTGAGCTGTGATCCTGCTATCGCACTTCAGCATGGGTAGGTGACAGAGCAAGAGCCTGTCCTGGGAAAAAAAAAAAAAAGCAAGTATGATCACCAATGGAGGCACTGTAAGTGACTGTTTTCGTGTAGCAAGAATAACAGGGAAGAGCAGAGTTGATCCGAGCCCGGTTTTAGATGTGGACAGAATTAGAGGCACTCCTATTGCCACACATGAAAGTTTGAAACTGTCCCCAAGCCCAACAGTTTTCAAATTGTGTTCATTAAGTATCTGCAGCTTCCTTGTCTATGCCACAGAATTTATGAACAAATAGGTTTGGGAAATGCTGCATACTATTCTCTCTTCCTGGATATTCAACATGCCTACAACTTCAAAATACCCTGAGAGGCCTACAGCAATGAAAAGAATTATGTCTGCAATTTCCTAAGCTTATTTATCTATGGAAATTTGTTTCTCTTCCCCTAATCCCATTTTGATTTTTCAATTGATATTCTTTGGGACACAATATAAAATATAATATTATGAGCTAGACAGAAAGCTTTGAATAGGGCATCAAATCAATGTACTTAGTGTGTCTCAGCAATCCATTTTAGTTGTCATATTAAATTGGGAGCTTGGTAATACTGGAGACTTGAAACCAGTTAACAGGCTATTGTGCCATTCCAAAAAGAGGACTGAAAGTTCTTAAATGAAGAAATGTAAGTGGAGGGAAAAATAGAGAAAGGATTTGAGAGATTTTTAAAAGAGAGTATGAGAGGATTTATAGATAATGAAATAAGAAAGAGTCATTCAGGAACAGGTAATAAAGTCCAGATTCCTGCAGAAGAGAATAGAGGATATTTAAATGGGAATACTTACATATCCATATGAGACAATCATAGTCTTGTGAAAGATGCTTTAGTTTGAAGTGGAAAGAGACAGATGGCTATTAGTAGTGATCAAAGTTTCTTGTTATAAAATAGTGAAAAATGCAAAGCAAATGTTTTAGCTCAAAATAATGTTATTTCCCTCATAGGAACATTTGACTGTAATGTAATTCAGTAAAAAAAGTACGATTTTTTGACACAAATGTGATTTACAAATGTCTTTGGAACATATGTATTTTGTCAGTGAGGTAGTACTGGCAGTACCAGAATGAGATTGAGAAAATTGCATGAACTCTCAGTTTGAACAAAGAATATATGGCAAAAATGTGATCTGAGAAATAATATGCCAGTGATGGACTAGAAACCAGAAGATGATGGCTTGATATATTTCTGCAGCATGTGTGAGCGTAATAGAGAATGGAGAAGCAAGTCTTTATTAGTAAGTTCTATTTCTAGCACCTTAGTGCTAAATTATATATTTGGTCCAATATTGCAGTATTTGAAGGACAGAGGATCCATAAATCCTAAAATTTTGTTATTGGATACCCTCCTATTTATTTTTAATTTTTTTAGCATAAAATTCTGTCAGTCTGTGTGCCATTACCATAAGTTGTTCATCAGTCTCGATGACAATTAGTTGTTTCTACCACACTAATGAGCTTAGAATTTTGGAGCTTAGTGATTGCTGATAAAAATAGTTTTTCATAATTTTTGTAATAGACATAATAAGGTAAAACTAACAATTTAATATGTGTCTAGTATGCCTTTGAGTGGGTCTTACATCTATTACAATATAGACTATAGGAATATTTGTGTGTCACAATTGAAATAATGTCAGGTTAAGTAAACCTTTTCACTGTCTTCAAATATTATAAAAATATAAATCTTAGACTATAAAAAATTTATATTAATATCTACCCTTAATAATTTAAGTGCAAAATACCTAATTTCAATAAAATATTTTTAAAACCAAGCACTCAAACATGATAGTATGAACATATTGAGTAAGAATGAGTGTTTCAATATGAATATATTAGGCTATCTAATGAATACATGGCAATGTGTAGCAATGTCTGTGAAATCTCAGGTGTTTTATTCCATTTTCCTTTCTTGCCTTTCTTTTGATCATAAGGAGAAACAGACAGTTCACGTCTAAAGAAGTATAGGCCCATCTGCTTTTCATTTTGACTTTCTTTGTTTTTTAAAGTTTTAAACTAATTTTTAGACTAATTGTAAAGCTGATCTAAAATAACTTTAATTTTTAAAGTTGGTGCTGAAAAAGACAGCTAAAAATTCTCATCTCAACTTACATATTTTTGTGAAAGTATCCGACATTTCATCATCAATTTATTTCTTTTCCAGGGAAAGTTAATATTGGCCTTATAGATTTCCACTGTCGTAAATAGAGTAAAAAATAACAGATAAGGAAAAATTAATATATTCTGATTAATGTATCAATATACTATTAATATATAGCACATTAATAGTATCTATCCACATAGATTTCTTAATGATGTGAACCTAATTTTATCTTCAAATAAACATTAATATCTTCCATAAATAGATTCCGTCTATCTGAATCATAATATCAACTATTTATGCATACACATATTTTGCTGGTTTTTGTTCATTTGTTTACTTTTCCTTCATTGACTGATTATTTAGCAGAATGGTGTCTACTGGTAAAAGAGGGCTAAATTAATTATCTTTATGTTGAGGGATTCAGCTGTCAAAAAAACTAAAATTGTCATTATTAATATAATAAATATGCTTAAGTTATTTAGTTGTGTCATAATGAACAGTTATAAATGGCATTAAAGAAATAAAAATAGCATTTTGAGTTCTGTCATGCACTGTCCTTGTTTATATGATTTAAGGATATTACTTCCATTGAGATTGGGGGATTCTGTGGGAGAGACTTTGGAGAGTAACTCTAAAAAACTCTAAATAAAATTTTTTATTTTATTTAAAAAAAAGAAAAAGAAAAATGAAATAACCAGCATAATCCATTTTCTTACCTACTCCATCAGCTGAAATAAGGGCCAAGTGCTATATATGTAAAGCAAAAAACAAAAAACCACATCCAATGACTCATGGCATCTGGGATTGTGATGACTGAAAATGTTTCAAGGGAAGCACTTGTGAGTGCTGGTCAGTATTAACAACAGTTCTCAGGGAAAGGATTCTGCTCAGCACCATGACTTGATTCGCACTGCATATTGGAGAATGGTGAGAGAAACATGTAGCACAGAAGATACTTTCATGTAGGTTTTAAAGATGAAATAAATTAGTTCAGTAGAGTTGCAGGTGAGTGGTAGAAACTAAAACATAAATCACAAGTATAATATTCCTGCATATTTTCCATAATGTTAATGGGAGGTTTTGTATTCTAAAATCATTCAGAGATTCTTAGAGCTCTGTCTCTGAATATGAAGGAAATGTGTGAGTGGTAGAAACTAAAACATAAATCATAAGTATAATATTCCTGCATATTTTCCATAATGTTAATGGAGAGGTTTTGTATTCTAAAATCATTCAGAGATTCTTAGAGCTCTGTCTCTGAATATGAAGGAAATGTGTTTCTTGGGTATTCAACTTCCTAGCATAACTAGGTAGTAAGTGTATTTGTCTTATTTTTCAGGTATTCCCAGAAGAACAGGGAAGGGAAAAATGTGTGAGTGGGAACATTTAAATACAGTGAATTAATTCATAAGTGATATTATGGATTATAATGTTACTTTCACAGTACCTTGTTATATTCCCATATAGGGCTTTGCCAAGTATGCAGGCTGTTAATGTCCACATGATTGGTCCTATGGTGGATAAAGCAAATTGGACTCTCAATTAAGTTGGGCCTGTATTATTTACAGTAACAAATACCAGGCAATTAGGCCATCAATAGTTATTTCTTATAGAATTATATGTTTTATAGAATACATTTATATTCTAAAAACAATGTATATAAAATAAAATCATAAACCATGAGTTAATTATCTGCTTGACATCTTACTTTGGTGTATTTTACAGTGATGAGAACTTGTCTGGAATTTGTTCAACAGTCTCTATTTACCAAGCAGCCAGAGAAAAGTTTGGCTGACCTCAAAGCAAGCTGCACAAGTTGAAGCTCATTAAAGGCTCATAAAGATGCTATTAGGGGTTACAAAGGATCTGGCCATGGTCCCCATGGTTCTAGCTGCCACTGGTTTCCCATAGAGCCCTAGGCTGGATACAATCTGTAGTGTCCCTGGAAGAGCACAGATGGATTCTGTATACTTTGTGGTCTGAATATTCTTCACGTAATGACAACAGATGTAGTAGGTAGAATAATATTCCCTCCTACCAAAAACAACAACAACAGCAACAAAAACCCATAGATGTCTACCTTCTAACCTATGGAACCTGGTAATACATTAATTACAGGGTAAAATGGTATTAAGATTGCAGTGGAAATGAAAGTTGCTAGTCGTTTTACCTTAACATAGCAAAGTAATTTCAGATTATCTCAGTGGACCCAATGTAATTACTAGGATCCTTAAAAGTGGAAGACAGAATTGAAAGCGAGAACCATGCAGTATCATTAAAACTTCTTGGTCTGATGCTACTGACTTTGAAGATGGAGGAAGGGGGCCATGAGGGAGCTAAGGAAAGAAGGTGGCCCTAAACAAGCTGAAAAAGGCAAGAAAACAGTTCTTGTCTAATGGAGTAAATCCCATGACGTAAATCGATGTATGAAGTTTCCTTGACAATCAGCAGATTGGCATGAACTTGTTACTTCATTCTTCTTAGCAAGCACGAGAATAGTGTTACAGAGAACGGTGTTGGAAATTTCCTAATCCGTATGCTTCATTTTGAGGCTATTATTCACTGCTGATGTTGTTTCCAGTCCTTGACTGCTCTCTGAAGCTTCACATTTGAAAAATTATTATAGTTACAGTAGCACATGGTCAATCTCATGTTTGTTTGATTAAAATATTGTAGAGACCCATACGCAGGAGCTAGCAAAGCAGTAATCATCTATTCTGAGGTCAAGCAGAATAACTACTCTTCCTAAGAATATTTCATCCCTTGATAGAAGTTCTGGCAAGGTAGGTGGTTGGCAACAAATAGTGACCCTTACATGGTGATCCTGAAATCTGTCTCTAATTTCTGCTCTCCTTTATTTTATCAGTGAGACAATGATGAAATCTTATATTTCATAAGATTTTAAGGATGTTGCCACTTAAAGGTTTTGTGAAACTAAATGTATTCACAACACAGTTTTAGTTTATGAGTTTGAATTCACACCCTTGAACATAAGATCTAATCCTAATGTACAGTCTTTCTACTCCTAAAATTGGAAGGAGTATAACATGTTCCAAATTACAAATAACATACGTTACAAATTACATATATTACAAACACAAATAATTTTTCAATTTAAATATGTCTCAAGAGCATTTTTTATGGTTTCCCTATCTTCTTCCAATATAATGTGCCTTGGTAATAAAATAGAGAAGTATCTACATAACTATAAAGGGAAATCAATCCATATGGCTATGATAATATAGATTATTATCATAATATTTTGGCTATGACAGGTAATTTCTAAAAATTAAAAAAGGATTTCATTTAAACACAATAATTTTTATAATTCACATATTAATTTTCAGTAAATATTGTTTCTCAATGGATAATTTGATAAATATCAATATCTCATAGCAATGGCAGATTGTTATCATAAAAAAGCAGCATTTTTGAAATATTTATCATCTCCTGATATTTAAGCTTAACTACTCCCATAAGGCTGCATACCTGTTAAACATTTTATAAAGGAAAAATGAAATTGTAA
Organism: Pongo pygmaeus; assembly: GCF_028885625.2. Taxonomy (NCBI): domain Eukaryota; kingdom Metazoa; phylum Chordata; class Mammalia; order Primates; family Hominidae; genus Pongo; species Pongo pygmaeus. The sequence goes on along the minus strand of NC_072378.2, from coordinate 67,625,072 downwards.
ATGCTTGCAATATGATTTTTTCTTAATTAATATCATTAAATTATACAAAGCCTGGAGAGTGAAGTATATCTTACCAATTCATGAGAGACAAGGTCCTCTATTTGCTACTTCTAGTATGTTTTTAGTTGTCATTTCTACTAAAATTGAAAATACTGAAGTTCTGGTACTAGAAGGGGGTGTTTTGATTAGTAAAGATCATGGTTTCCACGGAACACTCAAATGCTGAGGCTGTTTTATGGAGGAGGCAGATTGGATGACCCAGACTTCTCAACAGTCTGAAGAGCCCTGCTGGGCAGTCATTCCCTACATCTGGAGATGACAGAAACTATTTTTTTCTGGTCTTAGATAGTGCCTTCTGGTATCTGTGCACACACATAGAACAGAGATCCTGTCACCCTGAAAAATCCTGTCTCCCTGCACTCCAGTCTCTTCAATGCACATTTATTTTCTTGAGTTTTTTTCTTAAATCCTCATGGGCTTGAAAGCATTACTAGGATTGAGTTTCTTAAGGTTCAAGATACAAAAATAGAGTAATGCAAAAGCAAATTTTATTCCATCCTAACTGTTCATACTCCTTAATTTGTTGATGTGTTTTCATTTGTTTTCAACCTTTAAAATCAAACTGCAGCTAGAAGCACACAAATACATTGTAAATATTTTGATATTAGCTAGTTCTTGATCCTTTACACACTGCAGATTATGAGAAATTTATTTCATAATGGTAAAGGTTAAAATTGAAATGTCTCACATTATTCCACAAATGACACAATATGGCAAAATTATTATTCTATAATAAATGTTATTATATTAAAATGAGTTCTTTTAAAAGGCAATCTTCAATTTTTATAAGTTATTTAGAGTTTTTAGGGACACTAGAGGATGTTAAAATATATTTCCCTGATACCGGAAGAGTACATTGCATTATAACTTTCTTGAGGCGAGAGTACAGTATGGAATGCAAATCAATACAAATTTAGTTTAAAAGGCTTATTTTAAGAATTTCATCAATTTTCTATTTTCATAGAAAACTGAATGGAACAGTGGAAAAGCCCTATTATGTTCATTTTCATAATTATTAAACAATTAAGAGAAGTCATTGGTATTTTCTTTTACAGTTAAGGAAACCATGGTTCAGACAGGTAAAATCTCACAAAATCACATAGCTTGAACTTACTGAATTTTGTATTTCAAAGACTACCAGTTACCTCTCGCTTTAATGAAAACAATGAGATGAAATGAAAGTCCAGGGACTTTCATAGTATCAGTAAGAGGTCATGCTTCCAGATTGTTTTCCTATGTAAAATATGCACTTTCAAAAGGCTTTCAATTCTTATTAGTGGAAACTCCTCTATAAAATCCTACTAATTAGTCATAAATTCTCTGTCTAGATCAATATCCAATAACAAACTTTCACATGTACCCCCTGAATTTATAAGTATATATATATATATATATTTTTTTTAAATCTTACTAATTAATGTGTTACTTATCTCACTCCTGTCCTGTGACATTTCTCCCACTCGCACATGCTAGGATACATTATTCTAGCATTTCCGTGATCTTCCCTTGCTCTGAAAATATATTTATTAAAAAATAGAATATTTTCTTGCTAGCAAAAATGTTATTTTTAGATTCTGCAATTGTCTTTTTTTCTGTTTTCTGAGCTCTAAGTTGTCTCTTTTCATTTCTAGGATGGCATATCTCAGTATCTTTTGAGTTAAGACAATTATGGGTTTAAGGAATAGCCTTCTGTTTTGTAGCCACTCCATGAAGTCTTCTTGGGGCCTGCCAACCCCTGGGTAATGGGAAATCTTCATACATGTAGCTGGTTTAAAGGGACTTCCAATGAATACTTCTTTTTAAGTAGAAGGTTCTGAATTATCAGTAGATAAGACCAGTATAACCGTTAGAATCTTTGGGAGCACACCTGATTACGTACTTGGACTTTAGTTTCTGACAGAGCCCTGAGCAGTTGCTCACAAGGGAAAGCATATGTAGATTGAAGCTATGCAGAGTGAAGTCTCAACAGCTAAAGCTTACTGGGGAACCAATGGTGCCCTAAATTAAGATAATTTATGAAATGTTGTAAGTCTATGACATTCTTCATGGAAGTCAGTTAGGGAATGGAAAGTTTTGAGATAGAGAGATATAATTATATAGTAATATGCAAAATATACAATAAATATATTCCAGTTGATTTTAGGCAGAAAATATGAAAATAGGATTTTTCTATCTTATTTACTGTTTTTTTCTCCTACTCTAAGGCTTATTTTTTTATTTTTTTACTATTTTTTTATTTCTTTTATTTATTTATTTTTATTATTATTATTATTATACTTTAGGTTTTATGGTACATGTGCGCAATGTGCAGGTAAGTTACATATGTATACATGTGCCATGTTGGTGCGCTGCACCCACTAACTCGTCATCTAGCATTAGGTATATCTCCCAATGCTATCCCTCCCCCCTCCCCCCACCCCACAACAGTACCCAAAGTGTGATGTTCCCCTTCCTGTGTCCATGTGTTCTCATTGTTCAATTCCCACCTATGAGTGAGAATATGCGGTGTTTGGTTTTTTGTTCTTGCGATAGTTTACTGAGAATGATGATTTCCAATTTCATCCATGTCCCTACAAAGGACATGAACTCATCATTTTTTATGGCTGCATAGTATTCCATGGTGTATACGTGCCACATTTTCTTAATCCAGTCTATCATTGTTGGACATTTCGGTTGGTTCCAAGTCTTTGGTATTGTGAATAATGCCACAATAAACATACGTGTGCATGTGTCTTTATAGCAGCATGATTTATAGTCCTTTGGGTATATACCCAGTAATGGGATGGCTGGGTCGAATGGAATTTCTAGTTCTAGATCCCTGATGAATCGCCACACTGACTTCCACAAGAGTTGAACCAGTTTACAGTCCTACCAACAGTGTAAAAGTGTTCCTATTTCTCCACATCCTCTCCAGCACCTGTTGTTTCCTGACTTTTTAATGATTGCCATTCTAACTGGTGTGAGATGGTATCTCATTGTGGTTTTGATTTGCATTTCTCTGATGGCCAGTGATGGTGAGCATTTTTTCATGTGTTTTTTGGCTGCATAAATGTCTTCTTTTGAGAAGCGTCTGTTCATGTCCTTTGCCCACTTTTTGATGGGGTTGTTTGTTTTTTTCTTGTAAATTTGTTGGAGTTCATTGTAGATTCCGGATATTAGCCCTTTGTCAGATGAGTAGGTTGCGAAAATTTTCTCCCATTTTGTACGTTGCCTGTTCACTCTGATGGTAGTTTCCTTTGCTGTGAAGAAGCTCTTTAGTTTACTTAGATCCCATTTGTCAATTTTGGCTTTTGTTGCCATTGCTTTTGGTGTTTCAGACATGAAGTCCTTACCCATGCCGATGTCCTGAATGGTAATGCCTAGGTTTTCTTCTAGGGTTTTTATGGTTTTAGGTCTAACATTTAAGTCTTTAATCCATCTTGAATTGATTTTTGTATAAGGTGTAAGGAAGGGATCCAGTTTCAGCTTTCTACATATGGCTAGCCAGTTTTCCCAGCACCATTTATTAAATAGGGAATCCTTTCCCCATTTCTTGGTTTTGTCAGGTTTGTCAAAGATCAGATAGTTGTAGATATGTGGCATTATTTCTGACGGCTCTGTTCTGTTCCATTGATCTATATCTCTGTTTTGGTACCAGTACCATGGTATTTTGGTTACTGTAGCCTTGTAGTATAGTTTGAAGTCAGGTAGCGTGATGCCTCCAGCTTTGTTCTTTTGGCTTAGGATTGACTTGGTGATGCGGGCTCTTTTTTGGTTCCATATGAACTTTAAAGTAGTTTTTTCCAATTCTGTGAAGAAAGTCATTGGTAGCTTGATGGGGATGGCATTGAATCTGTAACTTACCTTGCGAAGGATGGCCATTTTCACGATATTGATTCTTCCTACCCATGAGCATGGAATGTTCTTCCATTTGTTTGTATCCTCTTTTATTTCCTTGAGCAGTGGTTTGTAGTTCTCCTTGAAGAGGTCCTTCACATCCCTTGTAAGTTGGATTCCTAGGTATTTTATTCTCTTTGAAGCAATTGTGAATGGGAGTTCACTCATGATTTGGCTCTCTGTTTGTCTGTTATTGGTGTATAAGAATGCTTGTGATTTTTGTACATTTATTTTGTATCCTGAGACTTTGCTGAAGTTGCTTATCAGCTTAAGGAGATTTTGGGCTGAGACAATGGGGTTTTCTAGATATACTATCATGTCGTCTGCAAACAGGGACAATTTGACTTCCTCTTTTCCTAATTGAATACCCTTGATTTCCTTCTCCTGCCTAATTGCCCTGACCAGAACTTCCAACAATATGTTGAGTAGAAGTGGTGAGAGAGGGCATCCCTGTCTTGTGCGAGTTTTCAAAGGGAATGCTTCCAGTTTTTGCCCATTCAGTATGATATTGGCTGTGGGTTTGTCATAGATAGCTCTTATTATTTTGAGATACGTCCCATCAATATCTAATTTATTGAGAGTTTTTAGCATGAAGGGTTGTTGAATTTTGTCGAAGGCCTTTTCTGCATCTATTGAGATAATCATGTGGTTTTTGTCTTTGGTTCTGTTTATATGCTGGATTACATTTATTGATTTGTGTATATTGAACCAGCCTTGCATCCCAGGGATGAAGCCCACTTGATCATGGTGGATAAGCTTTTTGATGTGCTGCTGGATTCTGTTTGCCAGTATTTTATTGAGGATTTTTGCATCAATATTCATCAAGGATATTGGTCTAAAATTCTCTTTTTTTGTTGTGTCTCTGCCAGGCTTTAGTATCAGGATGATGCTGGTCTCATAAAATGAGTTAGGGAGGATTCTCTCTTTTTCTATTGATTGGAATAGTTTCAGAAGGAATGGTACCAGCTCCTCCTTGTACCTCTGGTAGAATTCAGCTGTGAACCCATCTGGTCCTGGACTTTTTTTTGGTTGGTAAGCTATTGATTATTGCCACAATTTCAGATCCTGTTATTGGTCTATTCAGGGATTCAACTTCTTCCTGGTTTAGTCATGGGAGGTTGTATGTGTTGAGGAATTTATCCATTTCTTCTAGATTTTCTAGTTTATTTGCATAGAGGTGTTTGTAATATTCTCTGATGATAGTTTGTATTTCTGTGGGATCGGTGGTGATATCCCCTTTATCATTTTTTATTGCATCTATTTGGTTCTTCTCTCTTTTTTTCTTTATTAATCTTGCTAGCGGTCTATCAATGTTGTTGATCCTTTCAAAAAACCAGCTCCTGGATTCATTTATTTTTTGAAGGGTTTTTTGTGTCTCCATTTCCTTCAGTTCTGCTCTGATTTTAGTTATTTCTTGCCTTCTGCTAGCTTTTGAATGTGTTTGCTCTTGCTTTTCTAGTTCTTTTAGTTGTGATGTTAGGGTGTCAATTTTGGATCTTTCCTGCTTTCTCTTGTGGGCATTTAGTGCTATAAATTTCTCTCTACACACTGCTTTGAATGCATCCCAGAGATTCTGGTATGTTGTGTCTTTGTTCTCATTGGTTTCAAAGAACATCTTTATTTCTGCCTTCATTTCGTTATGTACCCAGTAGTCATTCAGGAGCAGGTTGTTCAGTTTCCATGTAGTTGAGCAGTTTTGAGTGAGATTCTTAATCCTGAGTTCTAGCTTGATTGCACTGTGATCTGAGAGATAGTTTGTTATGATTTCTGTTCTTTTACATTTATTGAGGAGATCTTTACTTCCAAGTATGTGGTCAATTTTGGAATAGGTGTGGTGTGGTGCTGAAAAAAATGTATATTCTGTTGATTTGTGGTGGAGAGTTCTGTAGATGTCTATTAGGTCCGCTTGGTGCAGAGCTGAGTTCAATTCCTGGGTATCCTTGTTGACTTTCTGTCTCGTTGATCTGTCTAATGTTGACAGTGGAGTGTTAAAGTCTCCCATTATTAATGTGTGGGAGTCTAAGTCTCTTTGCAGGTCACTCAGGACTTGCTTTATGAATCTGGGTGCTCCCATATTGCATGCATATATATTTAGGATAGTTAGCTCTTCTTGTTGAATTAATCCCTTTACCATTATGTAATGGCCTTCTTTGTCTCTTTTGATCTTTGTTGGTTTAAAGTCTGTTTTATCAGAGACTAGGATTGCAACCCCTGCCTTTTTTTGTTTTCCATTTGCTTGGTAGATCTTCCTCCATCCTTTTATTTTGAGCTTATGTGTGTCTCTGCACGTGAGATGGGTTTCCTGAATACAGCACACTGATGGGTCTTGAGTCTTTATCCAATTTGCCAGTCTGTGTCTTTTAATTGGAGCATTGAGTCCATTTACATTTAAAGTTAATATTGTTATGTGTGAATTTGATCCTGTCATTATGATATTAGCTGGTTATTTTGCTCGTTAGTTGATGCAGTCTCTTCCTAGTCTCGATGGTCTTTACATTTTGGTATGATTTTGCAGCGGCTGGTACCGGTTGTGCCTTTCCATGTTTAGCGCTTCCTTCAGGAGCTCTTTTAGGCAGGCCTGGTGGTGACAAAATCTCTCAGCATTTGCTTGTCTGTAAAGTATTTTATTTCTCCTTCGCTTATGAAGCTTAGTTTGGCTGGATATGAAATTCTGGGTTGAAAATTCTTTTCTTTAAGAATGTTGAATATTGGCCCCCACTCTCTTCTTGCTTATAGGGTTTCTGCTGAGAGATCCGCTGTTAGTCTGATGAGCTTCCCTTTGATGGTAACCTGACCTTTCTCTCTGGCTGCCCTTAACATGTTTTCCTTCATTTCAACTTTGGTGAATCTGACAATTATGTGTCTTGGAGTTGCTCTTCTTGAGGAGTATCTTTGTGGCGTTCTCTGTATTTCCTGAATCTGAATGTTGGCCTGCCTTGCTAGATTGGAGAAGTTCTCCTGGATAATATCCTGCAGCGTGTTTTCCAACTTGGTTCCATTCTCCCTGTCACTTTCAGGTACACCAATCAGACGTAGATTTGGTCTTTTCACATAGTCCCACATTTCTTGGAGGCTTTGCTCGTTTCTTTTTATTCTTTTTTCTCTAAACTTCCCTTCTCGCTTCTCTTCATTCATTTCATCTTCCAGTGCTGATACCCTTTCTTCCATTTGATCGCATCGGCTCCTGAGGCTTCTGCATTCTTCACGTATTTCTCGAGCCTTGGTTTTCAGCTCCATCAGTTCCTTTAAGCACTTCTCTGTATTGGTTATTCTAGTTATACATTCTTCTAAATTTTTTTCAAAGTTTTCAACTTCTTTGCCTTTGGTTTGAATATCCTCCCGTAGCTCAGAGTAATTTGATCGTCTGAAGCCTTCTTCTCTCAGCTCGTCAAAGTCATTCTCCATCCAGCTTTGTTCTGTTGCTGGTGAGGAACTGTGTTCCTTTGGAGGAGGAGAGGTACTCTGCTTTTTAGAATTTCCAGTTTTTCTGCTGTTTTTTCCCCATCTTTGTGGTTTTATCTACTTTTGGTCTTTGATGATGGTGATGTACAGATGGGTTTTTGGTGTGGATGTCCTTTCTGTTAGTTTTCCTTCTAACAGACAGGACCCTCAGCTGCAGGTCTGTTGGAGTACCTGGCCGGCCGGCCGTGTGAGGTGTCAGTCTGCCCCTGCTGGGGGGTGCCTCCCAGTTAGGCTGCTCAGGGGTCAGGGGTCAGGGACCCACTTGAGGAGGCAGTCTGCCCATTCTCAGATCTCCAGCTGAGTGCTGGGAGAACCACTGCTCTCCTCAAAGCTGTCAGACAGGGACATTTAAGTCTGCAGAGGTTACTGCTGTCTTTTTGTTTGTCTGTGCCCTGCCCCCAGAGGTGGAGCCTACAGAGGCAGGCAGGCCTCCTTGAGCTGTGGTGGGCTCCACCCAGTTCAAGCTTCCTGGCTGCTTTGTTTACCTAAGCGAGCCTGGGCAATGGCGGGCGCCCCTCCCCCAGCCTCGCTGCCACCTTGCTGTTTGATCTCAGACTGCTGTGCTAGCAATCAGCGAGACTCCGTGGGCGTAGGACCCTCTGAGCCAGGTGCTGGCTATACTCTCCTGGGGCACCGTTTCCTAAGCCCATCGGAAAAGCACAGTATTCGGGTGGGAGTGGCCCGATTTTCCAGTTGCCCTCTGTCACCTCTGGAAAGGGAACTCCCTGACCACTTGCGCCTCCCGAGTGAGGCAATGCCTTGCCCCTGCTTTGGCTGGCACACGGTGCACTCACCCACTGACCTGCGCCCACTGTCTGGCACTCCCTAGTGAGATGAACACGATACCTCAGATGGAAATGCAGAAATCACCCGTCTTCTGCGTCACTCATGCTGGGAGCTGTAGACCGGAGCTGTTCCTATTCGGCCATCTTGGCTCCTCCTAAGGCTTATTTTTTTAAATAAACATTTATACAAATGTAGTACCAGTTATGAGAAGAATCAAAAAATATTTGTTCAGATGCACCTATATAACCAATAGGGTTTTATATTTGTTCAGATGCATCTATAAAACCAATATAATTTTTTTCCATTAGTTATTTTAAGCTCATGTTTATAAATTTATTCGTGCATTTGAGACTGTTAGATGTATCCTCAGCATTCAAATTTGTTCACTGATGTCTTGAATTATACTAAAATTTAAAGCCCTTACAAGATTAAGAAATTGGCAAGAAAATATAAGAAAATATAACCCGAATTCTTGAAATGTTAATCACGTTGTAAATTTATCCTCATCTTAAGCTTTTATTTCCACATACTATTTATAAATAACATAAACAATATTTTAGATATAACAAAATTATGAACAAATTAAGAATTAAATATTTTATCATTTACAATTCAATTAGGAAAAATGTGTTTACAGTAATCTTAGGTTAAGAAAAAATATCGGTATTCAGATTTTGGCTTCTACCTTTGTGGTAATATAATATACATTTACATTTTTCTTTATGCTGATAAGTTAAAACTCTAATTGCTGATACTACACAATCATGAACTGAAAACATGTATTTGCTTAATGTCAAAATTACATATGTTTAAACAATTACAGTTGTTATTTAATTATCCCATATCTAGTATATGACCGTTTATTCACCCTAAAGTTGTACACTTCAAATATCTCTTTTTAAATGCTATATTTGTAGAATAATGAATAAATAATATTTTAGATAGCTTTGTTAAACATTAATTCTACTTTCCTATATTTGCTCAATATCAAAACATTCTGCAAATATATGATAAAGGGTTGGTTTCCAAGACAATAGATTACTTGAAGAAACTGTTTTAGATGTTAGGACTGCTATAAACTGAATTGTATTTCCCCAAATTCATATGTTGAAGCCCTAACCCCCACTGTGATGGTATTTGGTGATGAGGTCTTTGGGAGGTAATTAGGTTTAGCTAAGGTTATAAGGGTGAGGAATTAATGATGAGATTGACCTCCTATAAGAAGAGATCAGAGAGCTTGCTCTCTCTAGTTCCCTCTTTCTCAGCACCCTCACAAAGAAGTCATGTGAACATAGTAAGATGGTGGCTATATGCATGCCAGGAAAAGAGCCTTTACCAGAAAGCAACCATAATGGCACAATAATCTCAGGCTCCCAGCCTCTGAAACTCTTAGAAAATAAATTCCCGGTATAAGCCACAAAATCTGTGGTATTTTGCAATGGCAGACTAAAACAAAAACTTTTTCATAATTCAGAAACCTTCTTATGTTAAAGAATCACGTTGCAAATCTTCCATACTCCCAGTGATAAATATGTATTATGTTTCCAGTGAATAATGATGTGGGAATTTTGGTAATGGAAAAATTATATAGTGCATATTTTTATATATGAAACTCTAGGAGACTAAATGCATAGAAACTTCGTGTATGTATTTTCTTCTAAATGTGTAACAGCTGGAAAATGATTAAATAAATTACAGTTCATTGATACACTAAAAGATGTTTCATTAATTGGCATAAAAATATTTGTATGTCTATTAATTTCCTAGGAAATTCTTACCATGTAATATTCACTGAGAAAATAAACATGTCATTTGCTATTATTCATGTCAAGAATATAGTGTGGACTACTATTTTGTGTGTATATGGAGATTGTATATATAGGGATTCTGTTTTATTTAATGGGTGAGTCACATTTCATCTTATATGTATTCATTTTTGTATTTGTTTATTTTAGATACAATTCTTGAAGTGGAATTGTAGGTAAAAATAGGTACATTTTAATTTCCTACAGTGATTTGTAATTCAGATATTCAAAAGTCATTTTTTCTTTGAAATCATAGTTGTTTTAATTTTATCATAGTCTAAAAAATTTTTCTTTTACATATGATGTAGGAAACATGGGGTTTTCAATAAAATTGTGAAAGATAATGTTACAGCATTTATTTTATGAAATTTGGACATCATGCAATACATTTAAACATATTGAAAACTTTTTTGAGACTAGATTTTCTTTTCAGTTGTAATGGCAAATAATTTGTTTTAAATATGGAAAATGTAAAGAAATAAACTCAGCCATACTTTTATTACCTAGAGAAACCACTCACATTTTAATATATTTTCTCCCTGAAAAAAGCCTATATCTGCATATGTATATGTATAGATATAGCTGTTTATCAATTCTACGCATTATTTACATGATTGTGTTGTTTCTTTAACTACAAATAGCATTTTCTATGTTATCATAAATTCTTCAACATGTTTAACAGTCTCTTGAGTATGCCAGTTTGCTTATCCACTCTTGTTTGTTTGTTTGTTTTGTCTTTTGAGAAAAGGTCTCCCTCTGTTGCTGCCCAGGCTCCAGGCTGAAGTGCAGTGGCATGATCTTGGCTCACTGCTGCCTCCTCTTACCAGGCTCAAGCGATCCTCCCACATTTGCCTCCTGAGTAGCTGAGACTACAGGCAAGTGCCATCATGCCCCACTAATTTTTGGACTTTTTGTAGAGATGAGGTTTTGCCACCTTGCCCAGGCTGGTCTTAAACTCCTGGGCTCAAGCGAGCTGCTTGCCTCGGCCTCCTTAAGTGCTGGGATTACAGTTGTGAGCCACTGTGCCCGGCCCTCTTCACAAAATTCCTTATTTATTTAATTATTATTATACTTTAAGTTTTAGGGTACATGTGCACAATGTGAAGGTTAGTTACATATGTATACATGTGCCATGCTGGTGTGCTGCACCCATTAACTCGTCATTTAGCATTAGGCATATCACCTAATGCTATCCCTCCCCCGTCCCCCGACCCCACAACAGTCCCCAGAGTGTGATGTTCCCCTTCCTGTGTCCATGTGTTCTCATTGTTCAATTCCCACCTATGAGTGAGAACATGCAGTGTTTGGTTTTTTGTCCTTGCGATAAGCAGCTTTCCAACTTGGTTGTTCTAGGTTAACTTCCCAATTGTAATCTCCAGGAATGAAAATTGCACTAAATCCTGTTCAAATACTTTTAAATAGATACAAGCCTTCATGTACTGTTGGGATGTCTTGGCTGACTCTCACAGGGTATCTGTTCTCATCACACTCAATCTTTTTCAGGATCAGCTGTCATATTTGTCAATACCTTTTTTTCTTAAAGAAATTTATTTTCCTTATTTTCATCTTTTCTACCTGGCTGTTCATTCTAGATTATTTGCTGGCCCTCTTCGTCTGATTGACCTCCAAGTACTGGAAGATTTAAAGGTTCAGTTTTTGGCCTTTTTTGTTAAACTTCCAATAATTTCTCTTTAGGTCCAGTCCCATCTCTAGTGCTATAGTATTTCCTAAACCTTGGATTCTCACACAGGGCTTCCAGGAGACCTTTCCTGAGGATTACAAACTGAGCAGGTTCAAACCATAACAATTAAGATTCAATCTTTCCCTTTTTAGCTAATGTCAACACTTCTTCAAAGTTTCCAATCTAAGACCTGGGTGTCATCCCTGATTTTCCACACACCAAGTCTGTTGGCACAACTTGTTGGTTTACTTGTAATTTATATTCAAAATCTCATTACACTAAATCATCTTCACTTCCAACATTCAAGTCCCAGTTAACTTCAATATCCTTCTATAAATTGAAATAATTTATTCCCCTACCCCAGCCCTTTTCTGAAAGAAATAATCTAAAGCAGTACTGAGAATATTTTGTTATATATTTTGCCATCTATGTAATAGAAAATATGCTGAATGTTAAGCAAAATGCATCTATCATTTTCTTGCTACCATGACATTGGTTGAGAATGTGATTATCTTATACTATCTTGGTGTGTCTCCAAATATTAAGCCACTGGGCTTACTATTAGGTGCTAGATAAATATATATTTTGTGCTGGCACAGAGTAGGCACTAAATAACAATTGCTTTCAAATGGGTAATGAAAAGACATTTTTCCCCGTTAATTGATTATTAGGAACACAAGCATCATCTGAAATAATTATTTAAACACAAATAAATTCTCAAGTGATCTTGAAGAATAAGGGGTTTTGTTTTCTTTTCCAGTAAAGTTGTACTTGTCAGCTCTGGGTTTCTGTTATTCTGAGATCTCTTATAATTTGCTGAGAGAACAAATGAACTGTAATAATTATATTTTTTATAATTTGTGTCACATTTTTGCCTGGTAGACAATTACAATATCAACAAAATGCTGAATGAATGATTTTGCCCCTTTGCTTTTTAGAACTGTGAGGGTAACCTCTGTATTTTCATATGCCAAATTGCCCCTTTGCTTTTTAGAACTGTGAGGATAACCTCTGTATTTTCACATGCCAAATATATGTTTATGTCATATTTTGGTGTCATGTACCACTGTGTTGGATATTATTTTTAATATAGCTCATTGAATGTCAGATGTTATTTGTTTTCCTTTTCATTATATATGGAAAAATAGTCACAAAGTGGAGTGAAGATTATCACTGATCACTGTCTTTACCAATTTTCTTAAAAATGGAAATATAAAGTCAACACAGAATTCTGGAAAATAAGATATACTTTGATTATTGATTTTAACTTTTTAAGCTTTCACTGAAGTATGATACATATATACATTCACATATGAGTTTAACATTCACAGTCAGTTTTTACAGTTTTATATAACTGTGCAAAAGGCATCAAGATCACAAAATAGACTATTATCATCACATTATAAGATCTCACCTTCCCATGACTCTCCTAGTTATTAACCCCCTCCCACAGGTTAACCACTATTTTGACTTTAAGCAAAATAGATTCATTTTGTTTTAGAAATTTACATAAGTGAAATTATATATTATGCACTCTTGTATATATATTTTCCACTAAATATTATGTGAATGATATATCCTTACTGTTGCACAAACTTGAAGATTATTGTCATTGCTATACAGTATTTCATTGCTTGTATATAGTGTAATTTATTTTTCCATTCTACTGTTGACATACACTGGAGAAATGTCTAGTTTTTGGCTTTTATAAATAGTTCTACTGTGAACATATATGTACTTTAAGGTGTACATACTAGAATAAACTATATTTGTCATGGCATATGCATATGTTTAACTTTAGTATACACATTTAAACACCTTGCATACAGGTTGCACCACATTGTTCACCTACAAGTAGTGTATGAGAGTTCTGGTTTCTCTCGATCTTTGCTAAAACTTGCTATTACATTATTATTGTTATTATTATTATTATTATCAGTATTTACACTTTAGCTATCCTGCAGACTGTAGCAGAATGAAGATGCATTGTAATTCTAATTTGTATTTATCTGATGATTATTAAAGTAAATAAAGCACTTTTTTACGTACTTACTGGCCATTTGGGTATTCTTTTTGTGAAGTGTCCATTCAAATTTCTATCCATGTTTTAGCTTTTACAAATCTATTTAATATATGAAAAGAACATTAGCTTTGATGTCCTTTTCATTTATTAAATAGATTTGTAAAAGCTCTTTAGCTTTTGTTGTTTTTTTCATTGCAAATATTTTTCCCAACCTGTGAGTTTCATTTTTTTCATCTCTATTGATGATATATTTTGATAGAATTTCTTAGTTGAAATAGAATAACTTCATAGATATTTTTTAGCATTATGGTTAGTGTGAACACTAATTTCCATAAGCTGCACCTTAAATATTTTGAAATCTGTCTTTATGAAAGTAATACGCATTTGGAAATAAAGGTCTATTTTATACCCTGAATCTTCATGCCTGTAATCCCAGCTACTCAGGAGGCTGAGACAACAGAATTGCTTGAACCCGGGAGGCGGAGGTTGCAGTGAGCTGAGATCGCATCACTGCACTCCAGCCTGGGCGAAAGAGTGAGATTCTGTCAAAAAAAAAAAAATAGAATGACCTTAGGCAAGATCAGTTCATTTCCCCTTGCCTCAATTTCCTCACTGTCAGATAGGGAAAAAGGAAATAATGACTTTATTTAATTAAATTAAAGAATAAAATAACATATCTGATGATAGTGAAATGTCATTATAAAAACCAAAGCACAATACAAATATAATGATAAAGAGAACTATGTGATTTTCCATCTTTGGCACAATAGCCTGCATACTCAAATTTATGCCATGGCCATTAATCAGTGTTCAGGTTGCAATACATCTAACATTAATAATTGGAATAAAATCCCATTAATTACCATACCTTAGTTATTTTCTATATAATCCCAATAAATTTAAATTTTACAGTAGTCACATAGTTCTTGTTTGGAGCCCACCATTTAAAATCAAGTGTCCTACAGTACATGTGTTAATATATTACCTATACACTCTAAAGCAATGCAACCATGAAGTATTTTCATTTTAAGAAATTATTTTTCAAATATTTTAATATAACATACATAAATCAATAAGATTTGCCTGTTTATCTCTGCATACTATTAGGATTTATTGAAAATCTAAGTTGTTATCAGTCAGGATAAACTTGATTATGCTTCATAAAAAATAACTCTAGTCTTTTTGTGGAACAAAACATCTAAGTTATTTTTGATCAACAAAACTAAGAGTCGTTTCATTAAAAAACAAAGAATAAACAAAACTCACCAATCATTAGCTAGAGTAAGAAAAAAAAGAGAGAGGACTTAAAATCAGAAATGAAAGAGAAGACATTACAATTATAGCACCGACATACAAAGGATCAGAAGAGAATACTATGCACAATTATATGCCAACAAATTAGACAACCTAGAAGAAATAGATAACTTACTAGACACATGCAACCAACAAGAACGAATCATGAAGAAATACCAAATCTGAACAGGCCAATGAAAAGTACGATTGAACCTGTGATGAAAAGTCTCTCATCAAAGAAAAGGCCAGGACCTCATGGCTTCTCATGTTCTAGCAAACATTTGAAAAAACAGAACCAATAATTTACAAACCTTCTAGAAACATCAAAGAAAAACTATTTTTTCCAAATTATTTTTATGAGGTCAGCACATGCTGATACTAAAGGAAAAAAGGAATGCTATAAGAAAAAAAATTACAGCCAATATTCTTGATGAACATAGATGCAAAATTCTCAACAGAATACCAGCAAACTAAATTAAAAAACAAAATAAAAGGATCATTGATTATGACCAAATGGAATTTATCCCTGGGCTGCAAGAAAGGTTCAATATACACATATCAATAAATGTGATACATCACATTAACAGAATAAAAGACAAAAACGATATGATCACCTCATTACATGTAGAAAAAAACATTTGACAATATTCTACATACTTTTAGGAAAAAAATTCCCTACAAATTAGCTATAGAAGGAATGTACCTCAACAAAATAAAGACTACAGATCATAAGCCCACAGCTAACATTAGGCTCAGTGATGTAAAATTGAGAGCCTTCCTCTAAAATCTGAAACAAAACAAGTATGCCCACTCTCAGTATTTCCATTCAACCCAGTATTACAAGCCCTTGACAGAGCAACCAGGCAAGAGAAGGAAATAAAATGCATCAAAATACCAAAGAAAAACATAAAATAGTTGTTGTTTTCTGACAACATGATCTTATACATAGAAAACTCTAAAGATCCCACCAAAAAACCATTAGAACTAACAAATAAATATGGTAATGTTACAGCCTTGACTTTGAATTACCAAATATTGTCAACACACAAAACAAGTAGCATATTTATACACTAACAACTAAATTTGTAAAAAAGAGAACAATCCCATTTATAATACTTATAAAAATGGAACACTTATGGATAAATATAACCAAGGCGAGTAAAAGACTTGTACAATGAAAACTACAAAACACTAACGAAAGAAATTGAAGAAGATATAAATAAATGCAAAGACATCATATGTTCATGAATAGAAAGAACAAATATTGTTAAAATGCCCATATTACCCAAAGTGAACTACAGATTCAGTGCAACTCTGATCAAAAGTCCCACTTTTTTAAATATATAAAAATAGAAAAGTCAATTCTAAAATTCCTATGGAATCACATAAACCTCCAGAAGGGACAGTTGCCTCAGTAAATGGTGTTGGGAAAACTGGATATTCATATTCAGAAAAATGAAATTGGACTCTTATCTCAAACCAAATACAAAAATCAAGTCAAATTGGATTAAGGACGTAAATGTAAGGCCTGATAAGCAACTTCAGCAAAGTCTCAGGATACAAAATCAATGTGCAAAAATCACAAGCATTCTTATATACCAATAACAGACAAACAGAGAGCCAAATCATGAGTGAACTCCCATTCACAATTGCTTCAAAGAGAATAAAATACTTAGGAATCCAACTTACAAGGGATGTGAAGGACCTCTTCAAGGAGAACTACAAACCACTGCTCAAGGAAATAAAAGAGGATACAAACAAATGGAAGAACATTCCATACTCATGGGTAGGAAGAATCAATATCGTGAAAATGGCCATACTGTCCAAGGTAATTTATAGATTCAATGCCATCCCCATCAAGCTACCAATGACTTTCTTCACAGAATTGGATTAAAGTTCATATGGAACCAAAAAAGAGCCCGCATCACCAAGTCAATCCTAAGCCAAAAGAACAAAGCTGGAGGCATCACGCTACCTGACTTCAAACTATACTACAAGGCTACGGTAACCAAAACAGCATGGTACTGGTACCAAAATGGAGATATAGACCAATGGAACAGAACAGAGCCCTCAGAAATAACGCCACATATCTACAACTATCTGATCTTTGACAAACCTGAGAAAAACAAGCAATGGGGAAAGGATTCCCTACCTAATAAATGGTGCTGGGAAAACTGGCTAGCCATATGGAGAAAGCTGAAGCTGGATCCCTTCCTTACACCTTATACAAAAATCAATTCAAGATGGATTAAAGACTTAAACATTAAACCAAAAACCATAAAAACCCTAGAAGAAAACCTAGGCATTAACATTCAGGACATAGGCATGGGCAAGGACTTCATGTCTAAAACACCAAAAGCAATGGCAACAGAAGCCAAAATTGATAAATGGGATCTAATCAAACTAAAGAGCTTTTGCACAGCAAAAGAAACTACCATCAGAGTGAACAGGCAATCTACAAAATGGGAGAAAATTTTCGCAAACTACTCGTCTGACAAAGGGCTAATATCAAGAATCTACAATGAACTCAAACAAATTTACAAGAAAAAAACAAACAACCCCATCAAAAAGTGGGTGAAGGATATGAACAGACACTTCTCAAAAGAAGATATTTATGCAGCCAAAAGACACATGAAAAAATGCTCATCATCACTGGCCATCAGAGAAATGCAAATCAAAACCACAATGAGATACCATCTCATACCAGTTAGAATGGTGATTATTAAAATGTCAGGAAACAACAGGTGCTGGAGAGGATGTGGAGAAATAGGAACACTTTTACACTGTTGGTGGGACTGTAAACTAGTTCAACCATTTTGGAAGTCAGTGTGGCGTTTCCTCAGGGATCTAGAACTAGAAATACCATTTGACCCAGCCATCCCATTACTGGATATATACCCAAAGGACTATAAATTATGCTGCTATAAAGACACATGCACACGTATGTTTATTTCAGCACTATTCACAATAGCAAAGACTTGGAACCAACCCAAATGTCCAACAATGATAGACTGGATTAAGAAAATGTGGCACATATACACCATGGAATACTATGCAGCCATAGTATGATGAGTTCGTGTCCTTTGTAGGGACATGGATGAAGCTGGAAACCATCATTCTCAGTAAACTACCTCAAGGACAGAAAACCAAACACTGCATATTCTCACTCATAGATGGGAATTGAACAATGAGAACACATGGACACAGGAAGGGGAACATCACACTCTGGGGACTGTTGTGGGGTGGGGGGAGTGGGGAGGGATAGCATTAGGAGATATACCTAATGCTAAATGGCGAGTTAATGGGTACAGCACACCAGCATGGCACATGTATACATATGTAACTAACCTGCACATTGTGCACATGTACCCTAAAATTTAAAGTATAGTAATAAAAAAAAGTAAGGCCTGAAATTATAAAATGACTAGAAAAAAAATATAAAGGAAAAACTACAAAAAATTTGTCTGGGGAATTAATTTTTAGATTTGACCCGTAAAGTGCATACAACAAAATCAAAGATAGACAAATGGTATTTCATCAAAATAAAAACATTTTGCACAACAGAGATGACAACAGAGTGAAGAGGCAACATTTAGGTTGGGAGAAGCTATCTGCAAGCCATATATCTGACAAGGGGTACATATCCAAACTATGTTAGTGACTCAAACAAGCCTATATAAAGAAAACAAATAATAAAACACTGCATGTTCTCACTCATAGGTGGGAATTGAACAATGAGAACACATGGACACAGGAAGGAGAACATGACACACCGGGGACTGTTGTGGGGTGGGGGAAAGGGGGAGGGATAGCATTAGGTGATATACCTAATGCTAAATGACGAGTTAATGGGTGCAGCACACCAACATGGCACATGTATACATATGTAACAAACCTGCACATTGTGTACATGTACCCTAAAACTTAAAGTATAATAAAAATAAAAAAAAGGAAAGAGGCAAGAGACCTGAATAAACATTTCTCAAAAGAAGACATATATATAGTCAACATACATATGAAATAATGCTCAACATCACTAATCATTAAGGAAATAGAAATTAAAACTACAATGAGATGTCACCGGAAATCTCCCAGAAGGGCTATTATCAAAAAAAAAAATGAAAGCTAACAAATGCTAGTAAGCCATTATGAAAAACTGTATGGAAGTTCCTCAAAAAATTCCAAATAAAATGACTATATTATCCTGCTATCCCACTTCTGGATACTTACCACCACAAAATTGAAATCAGTATGTCAAAAAGATGTCTGCATTCCTATGTTCATTGCAGCACTATTCATAAAAGGCAAATTATGGAATCGGAATCCACCTAACAGTTTAGCAACAGATGAATGGATAAAGTGGTACATATACACAATGGAATACTATTTAGCCTTTATAAAAATAAATAAAAAATTAATTCTGTAATTTTTATGTCATTTTATTCCGTAAAAAGTATTTTATGTCAATTTATTTTACAAAAATAAATTCTGTCATTTGCAACAACTTGAATGGAATTGGAGGATGTTAAACTTGGTGAATTAAGTTTGGCACAAAAGGACAAATTCTCACTTATATGTGGAATTAAAAATAATCAAATTTATAGCAGAGAGTAGGGTGATGATTACGAGAGGCTAGGGAGTGAGGGGAATAGGAAGATGATGGCCAAGGGGTACAAAGCCTTTGTTAGAAGAAGTAACAGGTGTTTTTTTGATTTATTTGCACAATGTGGTGAATACAGTTAATAATAGCATTCTGTACATTTAAAAATCACAGAGTAAATTTCAAATGTTCTCACCATAAAAATAATAAGCACTTGAGATGATATATAATTAGCTTAATTATTCCACATTATATTCATAAATCATAATGTAACTTTTTACTCAATAAATCTATACAACCATAATTTGTCAATTTTCCAAAAAATTAAAAAGGAAATTTATTAACAAAAAAGTTATTTTTAACTCATGCTATGTATTCATCTCAACTGAGTTGTAGTCTCTAACTCACGTTTTCCTGAATCTAGGCTACAAGATAAAATCTAGCAACTAGAGCATTGGTAGTTGCTGTGGAAAGATGATAGTGTTCTGAAGAGTCTGTCTTCAGAAAAGGTCTATCAAAGATGTGATGTAGGATTTTTTGTGTTCACAAGTCATTGATCATTACTAGTAACACGGCCCCACACAACCCAAAGAGCCCAAAGAGGGTAGGGAAGTGTAATCTTATCATGGGGCTGAAAGGTGAAGAGCTGGGATATCTGATTTTAAAAAGCAATTGTGATTATTGCTATTTTGTATAAACAATATAAGTTTCTAAGGCATACAAAAATAAAATAGACATGGCTTGTGTCTATACAGTCACAAACATAAAAATACACTCCCCTGAGATGCGTGCAGTAAGAGTTGAGCGACTACACAAAGAAAGCATAAAAAACTCTGCTTCGATGAGCCTGGAAAAGTTTCAGAAAGAGAGAACTATTAGATCCGGGTCTTGAAGCATAAATAAGAGTTCAACAAGAAAAATAAAATGGGGCTGAATAATTGTTAAAAAACAAGGTTTCTGCACAGAAGACAGAACTAATCAACAGAGTAAACAGACAACCTACAGAATGGAAGAAAATTCTCACCAACTACATATCTGACCAAGGAATAATATACGAAATCTACATGGAACTCAAGCACATCAGCAAGAATGAAAAACACATAACCCCATTAAAAAGTGAGCAAACAACATGAATAGACATTTCTCAAAGGGAGATAAATAAATGGCCCACAAACATAAAAAAATGCTCAACATTACTAATCAGGAAAATGCAAATCAAAGTCACAATGAAGGCTAGGTGTGGTGGCTCATGACTGTAATCTCAGTACTTTGGAAGGCCACAGTGGGAGAACCACTTGAAGTCAGAAGTTTGAGACCAGCCTGGGAAACACAGAAAGACCTTGTCTCTACAAAAAAATTAACAATAAAAAAATTAGTGGGTGTAGTGGCATGTGCTGGAAATCCCAGCTATTCAGGAGGCTAAAGAGGCAGTATTACTTGAACCCAGGAGTGTGAAAGCACAGTGAGCCATGTTTTTGCCACTTAACTCCAGCCTGTGCAACAGAGAAGACTTTGTCTAAAAAAAACCTCCAAACAAACAACAACAAAAACAAACAAACAAAAAACCACTAAACTGAAAACTAAAACTAAAGATAAAACCACAATGACATACCACCTGACCCCAGTCAGAATGGCCAGTTTTAAAAAGTCAGGAAACAATAGATATTGGTTATTGGTGCGAATGTGGTGAAAATGAAACACTTATACATGCTGGTGGAAATGTAAATGAGCACAACATCTATGGAAAATAGTATGGAAATTTCTCAAGTAACAAAGAGTAGATCAACGCTCGATTGAGCTATTCGATTATTGGGTATCTACCCAAAGGAAAAGAAGTAATTATGTCAAACAGACACTTTTACTCATTTGTTTATCACAGCACAATTCACAATTGCAAAGACATGGAATCAAATTTTCTATCAACAGATGAGTGGATAAAGATAATGTAGTATATACACACCCCAGAATACTACTATGCCATAAAAAAGTGAAATAATGTATTTTGCAGCAACTTGGATGGAACTGGAAGCCGTTGTCCTAAGTGAAGTAACTCAGAAATGAAAAACCAAATACCACATGTTCTCACTTATAAGCGAGAGCTAAGCTTTGGGTACACATAGGCATGCAGAGTGGTATAATGAACATTGGAGACTCAGAAGTGTGCAGTGTGGGAGAAAGGCAAGGGATAAAAAAATCACCTATCAGATGCAATGTAATGTAAAGTATTCTTACACACTAAATATTTCTAATGCTGCACTTCTGTGACCGAATAGCACTGATCTATATATTCAATATATATATATCAAGAATAGATCAGTGACATTTGGTCACAGGGACACAGCACTAGGGTTGTGAGCAGCAGCAGGAGGGAGTTTAAAAAGGCCATGAGAAAACTTTTCAGTGATTATTTTGAAGGTGGTAATGATTTCAGAAGTGTATACATATCAAATTTACCAAATTATATTCATTAAAGATGCAATATTTAGTGTATATCAACTATAATTAAATAAAGTTTAAAATACTGAAGCGGTATATACATTAGGAGAGAAGCTAATTTCAAGGATAAGATTTGATTTTATTTCTAAGATTCTCTTGAAATTGCATAAATGATGTATAGGGGAAAATGGAGGAGCATAGTTAAGAGAGGAAGGAGAGTTTATTAAATGTACTGAGCTAAAGCTAGAGTTTATATGGAACACGCAGGAAGAGATGACTTGTAGGAAGTTTTACAGTATATTTGTAATGCAGAAGAATATTGTAGTATAAAATGTACTTGGAGGCCAATACAGTAGCCAGCAGAGAACATCATAGTATTTATGAAGCCATAGTATTTGTGAGAGTTACATGATTCAACCTGAATCAGGGGAAGGATGGATCTTTGAGCAAATTCCTATGGAAAGGAGGATTACAAAAGAAGATTAGTCAGGAAGATATGATACCATTAAAGAGGCAAAAAGACGGACAGATTAAAGTTAGACCAAGTCCAAAGATAAAACATGCAACATACTCTCAGGAGATTAAACAAAGTTGAAGGTACATATGAAAGGATGACAGAAAGGAAAAACAACAACATTTCTCTGAGAATCCAGTAAGTTATGTATACACACAGATAATTTTTAGACTTACGGATGTTAAATTCAAGAAATTCACACGTGATAATCTAAATTTACTCAGTGTAATTTTAGAAAGCAAGATGAAAAGCAAGAAGGAAGGATGTTTGTCCACACATGACTAGTATAATAAATATAACAAATAACGAATAGTACTTGGTTGTACAATAGACATTCAAGTCATTTAATCAAAAAATTATGAATGCCTCAGGGCCTTGCCTATCTTGTTATAATTCTAAAATAATGAAAATATTTCCCATCATTTCTCTTGAACTATTGTGACACATTCCATTTGTCAGTTAGAAAATATACAATAATGAAATTATTCATGAAGTAGTTAACCCACAAAGAGTTTTTTTCTGGCCCCCTGGTTAATATTCCTTGACAAAATTTGGATAGAGATCAGGGTTGAAAAAATGTAGAATGTTAGGAAAAATTCACGCTGTAGAGAAATGTAAGGTGGTTGTATTAGAACATGGCTCATTACTGTCATAGGGAAATATAATTATTTTTGCCAATCTGAGATATAGGTAAATCACTTAAATTTCAGGGGTGAGGGATTTGCCCTATTGTTCATTAAAATAAATCAAGTCTCCCATTTTAATTGAAAACTGCAGTTTAGCTGATAAAATAATAGATGACTTGGTAAGTATAATCAATTTTAAGAATACTTCATGCAATTAATCTTTGATTCAGTTTTTCCTTGTTTTACATTGTTGTTGTTTTTAATAGGGATGGCTGGTTACCTGCACGTACTAAATAATAGGAATAGCTAATAACTATTCTCAATCATTTTTTCAAGTCATGGAATGTTACAATTAAGAATTTATGGAATAGAAAACCCAACTGATCCAGGTATCAGTATTTCTCTTACATCATTCTCTTCTTGCATATGCCATTGATAGCAGACAATTGTTTGATATAAAGTAATATTGATTTGTTTTTTTATTTTTTATTTCATTATTCTATTGCTAGCCTCTGGCTATTGATTTGTGTCAGCAAAGTCTTGAGATGTAGAAAGAAAAAACAAATCAGCTAGCTGACTACAAATAAATGTCCAGCTAAGGTCTACAGGTTGGAAAAATACAAAAAACAAATAACAAAAATAACTCATATTTGAACACTTAAACTTTGCCCAGTACTATGCTAAGCACTTTCTACTTAATAATTAAGACATCGTATAAACCAGGTTTTATGAACATCTGTAATTTTCAGATTATTGAGAATCAGAGTAGCTAACTGATGCACAATGACACACTTAAAAAGTAGTAAAAGTAAGCTATGTGTATATGTATATATTCTTAAAAACAACATAGTATCTCTATTATTTTATGAAATTTGAATTGAAAAATATTATCCTCACATATAAGCTCCAGCCTGCACACATGCAATTAGGTTGTGGTTATTTCCATCCCCAAAAGATTTTTTGTCATAAAAAAGAATTCTCTGATAATGATCATTTTCTTTTTCACAAGATATGATAACAGCTAGTGATAAAAAGCTTGTTTAAAATAGTCGTTATTTTAAACTTCTAGAGTTGAACAGACTTGGAATCCTGCTCTCAGTAGGATTTTATCTCATGAGCCGTATGTAACGTAACCCCTCTGAATTTTATTTTTCAACTGGAAAATGAAGTAATAATAATACATATCTCATTTTCAATGAGAAAAGCATGGGAAATGGTTCATAAAGTGACTGGCGTATACTACACCTGAAATAGTGTAATTAAACTCTTGATTACCACCACCACCATCATTATTATTGTCATCATCATCATCATTTAGATCTGTGTAAACCCATCTTTTCAGAAAGATAGCTGTTATGTAATTCAATACACCAATGCAAGCTAATAATAGAGTTATCATTTGCAAACTAGCTTAAATGCACAAGGTAGCACAGAGATTTTTTCTTGCTCTAAATAAATATAAAAATGCAAGGGACATATTTACTATAGTTATTCAAATTTTAAGTATAGCTTCAAGCTGAGTGTGATGACATATGCCTGTAATCCCACCCATTTGGGAGACTGAGGCAGGAGGATCACTTGCACCCAGGAGTTTGAGGCACTTGAGGCCAGGTATTTGAGTCCATCCTGGGTAATATAATGAGACTCCATCTCTACACACACACATTCAAACTATATTTTATGTGTGTGTATGTATATATGTATATATGTCATACATATAGTATATAGATATATCTACATTTACTATAAGTATGCACATATACATATACATAAATATATACATGTGAGACAGACAATGAAGCTCACAAATTGCTAATAAACTCTTCTGAAGAGTTCCTATTTCATATATACTACATATATACATATATTTATATAGAACTATATTTTATACATATATATGTTGTATATATACAAAATGTACATATACATATATAAAACAATATTTTAGGGAGGAGCCAAGATGGTCGAATAGGAACAGCTCTGGTCTACAGCTCCCAGCATGAGCGACGCAGAAGACAGGTGATCTCTGCATTTCCATCTGAGGTACCATGTTCATCTCACTAGGGAGTGCCAGATAGTGGGCGCAGGTCACTGGGTGAGCACATCATGCCCCAGCCGAAGCAGGGGCGAGGCATTGCCTCACTCAGGAAGCGCAAGGGGTCAGGGAGTTCCCTTTCCAGGGGTGACAGACGGCACCTGGAAAATTGGGCCACTCCAACCCGAATACTGTGCTTTTCCGACGGGTTTAGGAAATGGTGCCCCAGGAGATTATAGCCGGCACCTGGCTCAGAGGGTCCTATGCCCACAGAGTCTCGCTGATTGCTAGCACATCAGTCTGAGATCAAACAGCAAGGCGGCAGCGAGGCTGGGGGAGGGGCGCCCGCCATTGCCCAGGCTCGCTTAGGTAAACAAAGCAGCCAGGAAGCTGGAACTGGATGGAGCCCACCACAGCTCAAGGAGGCCTGCCTGCCTCTGTAGGCTCCACCTCTGGGGGCAGGGCACAGACAAACAAAAAGACAGCAGTAACCTCTGCAGACTTAAATGTCACTGTCTGACAGCTTTGAGGAGAGCAGTGGTTCTCCCAGCATGTAGCTGGAGATCTGAGAACAGGCAGACTGCCTCCTCAAGTGGGTCCCTGACCCCTGACCCCTGAGCAGCCTAACTGGGAGGCACCCCCCAGCAGGGGCAGACTGACACCTAACATGGCCGGCCAGGTACTCCAACAGACCTGCAGCTGAGGGTCCTGTCTGTTAGAAGGAAAACTAACAAACAGAAAGGACATCCACACCAAAAACCCATCTGTACATCACCATCATCAAAGACCAAAAGTAGATAAAACCACAAAGATGGGGAAAAAACAGAGCAGAAAAACTGGAAACTCTAAAAAGCAGAGTGCCTCTCCTCCTCCAAAGGAACGCAGTTCCTCACCAGCAACGGAACAAAGCTGGATGGAGAATGACTTTGACGAGCTGAGAGAAGGCTTCAGATGATCAAATTACTACGAGCTATGGGAGGATATTCAAACCAAAGGCAAAGAAGTTGAAAACTTTGAAAAAAACTTAGAAGAATGTATAACTAGAATAACCAATACAGAGAAGTGCTTAAAGAGCTGATGGAGCTGAAAACCAAGGCTCGAGAACTACGTGAAGAATGCAGAAGCCTCAGGAGCCGATGAGATCAAGTGGAAGAAAGGGTATCAGCAATGGAAGGTGAAATGAATGAAATGAAGTGTGAAGGGAAGTTTAGAGAAAAAAGAATAAAAAGAAACGAGCAAAGCCTCCAAGAAATGTGGGACTATGTGAAAAGACCAAATCTACGTCTGATTGGTGTACCTGAAAGTGACGGGGAGAATGGAACCAAGTTGGAAAACACTCTGCAGGATATTATCCAGGAGAACTTCCCCAATCTAGCAAGGCAGGCCAACATTCAGATTCAGGAAATACAGAGAACGCCACAAAGATACTCCTCGAGAAGAGCAACTCCAAGACACATAATTGTCAGATTCACCAAAGTTGAAATGAAGGAAAAAATGTTAAAGGCAGCCAGAGAGAAAGGTTGGGTTACCATCAAAGGGAAGCCCATCAGACTAACAGCTGATCTCTTGGCAGAAACCCTACAAGCCAGAAGAGAGTGGGGGCCAATATTCAACATTCTTAAAGAAAAGAATTTTCAACCCAGAATTTCATATCCAGCCAAACTAAGCTTCATAAGTGAAGGAGAAATAAAATCCTTTACAGACAAGCAAATGCTGAGAGATTTTGTCACCACCAGGCCTGCCCTAAAAGAGCTCCTGAAGGAAGCACTAAACATGGAAAGGCACAACCAGTACCAGCCACTGCAAAACCATGCCAAAATGTAAAGACCATCGAGACTAGGAAGAGACTGCATCAACTAATGAGCAAAATAACCAGCTAATATCATAATGACAGGAACAAATTCACACATAACAATATTAACTTTAAAAGTAAATAGACTAAATGCTCCAATTAAAAGACACAGACTGGCAAATTGGATAAAGACTCAAGACCCATCAGTGTGCTGTATTCAGGAAACCCATCTCACATGCAGAGACACACATAAGCTCAAAATAAAAGGATGGAGGAAGATCTACCAAGCAAATGGAAAGCAAAAAAAGGCAGGGGCTGCAATCCTAGTATCTGATAAAAAGAACTTTAAACCAGCAAAGATCAAAAGAGACAAAGAAGGCCATTACATAATGGTAAAGGGATCAATTCAATAAGAAGAGCTAACTATCCTCAATATATATGCACCCAATACATGAGCACCCAGATTCATAGAGCAAGTCCTGAGTGACCTACAAAGAGACTTAGACTCCCACACATTAATAATGGAAGACTTTAACACCCCACTGTCAACATTAGACAGATCAATGAGACAGAAAGTCAACAAGGATACCCAGGAATTGAACTCAGCTCTGCACCAAGCTGACCTAATAGACATCTACAGAACTCTCCACCCCAAATCAACAGAATAGACTTTTTTTTCAGCACCACACCACACCTATTCCAAAATTGACCACATACTTGGAAGTAAAGCTCTCCTCAGTAAAAGTAAAAGAACAGAAATTATAACAAACTATCTCTCAGATCACAGTGCAATCAAGCTAGAACTCAGGATTAAGAATGTCACTCAAAACTGCTCAACTACATGGAAACTGAACAACCTGCTCCTGAATGACTACTGGGTACATAACGAAATGAAGGCAGAAATAAAGATGTTCTTTGAAACCAACGAGAACCAAGACACAACATACCAGAATCTCTGGGATGCATTCAAAGCTGTGTGTAGAGGGAAATTTATAGCACTAAATGCCCACAAGAGAAAGCAGGAAAGATCTAAAATTGACACCCTAACATCACAATTAAAAGAACTAGAAAAGCAAGATCAAACACATTCAAAAGCTAGCAGAAGGCAAGAAATAACTAAAATCAGAGCAGAACTGAAGGAAATAGTGACACAAAAAGCCCTTCAAAAAATTAATGAATCCAGGAGCTGGTTTTTTGAAAGGATCAACAAAATTGATAGACCGCTAGCAAGATTAATAAAGAAAAAAAGAGAGAAGAATCAAATAGATGCAATAAAAAATGATAAAGGGGATATCACCACTGATCCCACAGAAATACAAACTACCATCAGAGAATACTACAAACACCTCTACGCAAATAAACTAGAAAATCTAGAAGAAATGGACAATTTCCTCAACACATACAACCTCCCAAGACTAAACCAGGAAGAAGTTGAATCTCTGAATAGACCAATAACAGGATCTGAAATTGTGGCAATAATCAATAGCTTACCAACCAAAAAAAGTCCAGGACCAGATGGATTCACAGCCAAATTCTACCAGAGATACAAGGAGGAACTGGTACCATTCCTTCTGAAACTACTCCAATCAATAGAAAAAGAGGGAATCCTCCCTAACTCATTTTATGAAGCCAGCATCATCCTGATATCAAAGCTGGGCAGAGACACAACCAAAAAAGAGAATTTTAGACCAATATCCTTGATGAGCATTGATGCAAAAATCCTCAATAAAATACCGGCAAACCGAATCCAGCAGCACATCAAAAAGCTTATCCACTATGATCAAGTGGGCTTCATCCCTGGGATGCAAGGCTAGTTCAATATACACAAATCAATAAAGGTAATCCAGTATATAAACAGAACCAAAGACAAAAACCACATGATTATCTCAATAGATGCAGAAAAGGCCTTTGACAAAATTCAACAACCCTTCATGCTAAAAACTCTCAATAAATTAGGTATTGATGGGATGTATCTCAAAATAATAAGAGCTATCTATGACAAACCCACAGCCAATATCATACTAAATGGGCAAAAACCAGAAGCATTCCCTTTGAAAACTGGCACAAGACAGGGATGCCCTCTCTCACCACTTCTATTCAACATAGTGTTGGAAGTTCTGGCCAGGGCAATTAGGCAGGAGAAGGAAATCAAGGGTATTCAATTAGGAAAAGAGGAAGTCAAATTGTCCCTGTTTGCAGATGACATGATTGTATATCTAGAAAACCCCACTGTCTCAGCCCAAAGTCTCCTTAAGCTGATAAGCAACTTCAGCAAAGTCTCAGGATACAAAATCAATGTACAAAAATCACAAGCATTCTTATACATCAATAACAGACAAACAGAGAGCCAAATCATGAGTGAACTCCCATTCACAATTGCTTCAAAGAGAATAAAATACCTAGGAATCCAACTTACAAGGGATGTGAAGGACCTCTTCAAGGAGAACTACAAACCACTGCTCAAGGAAATAAAAGAGGATACAAACAAATGGAAGAACATTCCATGCTCATGGGCAGGAAGAATCAATAACATGAAAATGGCCATACTGCCCAAGGTAATTTACAGATTCAATGCCATCCCCATCAATCTATCAATGACTTTCTTCACAGAATTGGAAAAAACTACTTTAAAGTTCATATGGAACCAAAAAAGAGCCCGCATCACCAAGTCAATACTAAGCCAAAAGAACAAAGCTGGAGGCATCACACTACCTGACTTCAAACTATACTACAAGGCTACAGTAACCAAAACAGCATGGTATTGGTACCAAAACAGAGATATAGATCAATGGAACAGAACAGAGCCCTCAGAAATAACGCCGCATGTCTACAACTCTCTGATCTTTGACAAACCTAACAAAAACAAGCAATGGGGAAAGGATTCCCTATTTAATAAATGGTGCTGGGAAAACTGGCTAGCCATATGTAGAAAGCTGAAACTGGATCCCTTCCTTACACCTTATACAAAAATCAATTCAAGATGGATTAAAGACTTAAACATTAAACCAAAAACCATAAAAACCCTAGAAGAAAACCTAGGCAATACCATTCAGGACATAGGCATGGGCAAGGACTTCATGTCTAAGACACCAAAAGCAATGGCAACAAAAGCCAAAATTGACAAATGGGATCTCATTAAACTAAAGAGCTTCTGCACAGCAAAAGAAACTATCATCAGAGTGAACAGGCAACCTATAAAATGGGAGAAAATTTTTGCAACCTACTCATTTGACAAAGGGCTAATATCCAGAATCTACAATGAACTCAAACAAATTTACAAGAAAAAAACAAACAACCCCATCAAAAAGTGGGCGAAGGACATGAACAGACACTTCTCAAAAGAAGACATTTATGCAGCCAAAAAACACATGAAAAAATGCTCACCATCACTGGCCATCAGAGAAATGCAAATCAAAACCACAATGAGATACCATCTCACACCAGTTAGAATGGCAATCATTAAAAAGTCAGGAAACAGGTGCTGGAGAGGATGTGGAGAAATAGGAACACTTTTACACTGTTGGTAGGACTGTAAACTAGTTCAACCCTTGTGGAAGTCAGTGTGGCGATTCCTCAGGGATCTAGAACTAGAAATTCCATTTGACCCAGCCATCCCATTACTAGGTATATACCCAAAGGACTATAAATTATGCTGCTCTAAAGACACATGCACACGTATGTTTATTGAGGCATTATTCACAATAGCAAAGACTTGGAACCAACCCAAATGTCCAACAATGATAGACTGGATTAAGAAAATGTGGCACATATACACTATGGAATACTATGCAGCCATAAAAAATGATGAGTTCATGTCCTTTGTAGGGACATGGATGAAATTGGAAATCATCATTCTCAGTAAACTATCGCAAGAACAAAAAACCAAACACCACATATTGTCACTCATAGGTGGGAATTGAACAATGAGAACACATGGACACAGGAAGGGGAACATCACACTTCGGGGACTGTTGTGGGGTGGAGGGAGGGTGGAGGGATAGCATTGGGAGATACACCTAATGCTAGATGACGAGTTGGTGGGTGCAGCGCACCAGCATGGCACATGTATATATATGTAACTAACCTGCACATTGTGCACATGTACCATAAAACCTAAAGTATAATAATAATAAATAAATAAATAAATAGATTAAAAACAATATTTTATATATTTAGTATATGTATGAAATATAGCTTTGTACATATGTATACACATACACATTCAAAGCAACATTTTCAGTGGTTTAGAAAACATAAAGCATAATTAAAAGTTATAAATAATATTAAAAATATTAATAATTGAGAACTGCCAGCTTGATGGAGGTAGGCCATTCTACCATTTATTTCTAGTTCTATGGAGATATTATGTTATTAATACATCAACCCCAGTGCAGATGGCTAATGGAAAACCTTTCTGAGAACACCTCAATTTTACTGATTCATTCTTTTTCAACATTATCTCTATGAATCAAGGAGATTGATAGTAAGACAAAAAAATCACTCTAAAGTCAGTCTAATTTGGTCAATAGGCTGTAAGTAAAACAAACAAACAAACAACCAATATTTATTTTATTCCCTCAAGAAATAGAAACTTCTTCAGAAGAGTTTATTATTGATTGGTAAATTTCATTATCCCTCT
This sequence comes from Pongo pygmaeus, assembly GCF_028885625.2. Classification (NCBI taxonomy): domain Eukaryota; kingdom Metazoa; phylum Chordata; class Mammalia; order Primates; family Hominidae; genus Pongo; species Pongo pygmaeus. The sequence continues at coordinate 67,593,444 of NC_072378.2, read as the reverse complement.
TACATTTAAATTATACTTAAAAAATGAATAACTATGATGATTTTGTCCTTTCCACTTTTATATTTCCATATGTAGTTGTATACCTATATACACACATATATGTGTTTGTTATACACACAGACACACACACATACACACATACATATAGATATATCTCTAGATAAATCTATATATCTATACACCACATCAGGATATATAATTAGATTACAACTTTTAATGTTTTGTATTAGAAAGTGACCTCATGCCATGCATTTGATTGGATGACTTGAAGCCATGCATTTCATAAACTAAGCACATGAGGGCACATGGTACTAAGCAATGGAATCCTTTTGTAGCAAGTTTTTTGACCAGAAAGAGATCATGAGCTCAAAGGTAAAAATGAAATAAAATATTGGAAATTGAGACTTTTCCTTTAAATATCAAATTGCAGTCCAAATAAATACAATCTGTTCTGTTGATTAAAACTTATTGCTATTTAGCATCACTTGTGTTGGATAGAAGGAAAACATTTTCAGAGCTTTCATCTATAGTTATATTTATCTGCTTTTCAGACTGCTACAACTTAGACTAGACATAAATCCTATGACTTTCTGACATTTTGCTTAATTGAGGTCAGAAGAAAGCAACAGCATTCAATTGCTGGGTTTACAGAAAAGGTAGAAGAATTGAATGACATTTTAATGATTCAAATTAAATTCTACCATTTTAAGATGTCTAGTGTTGAATTGTGGATGTAGTAAAAGTTCAATAAATATTTGTTAAATCAAAAACAATTAAATTACATTAACTTAAAGTATTATTTGGCACTTATTTTTTCAATATTTCAAGATATGACATTCACCTTCTAAAAATAAAAATGAAGGGAGTTATCCAAGTTATGAGATGTAAATTTTTGTTAACATGTTTGAAAATTGCCTGTAGTTTTCACATTACAAATATTTTAGAGTATGAAAAAAGTGAAAATACATACACATACAAAACTAAGTCCCTGTGCATTATGTTTAATAATACATAGGTATATAGAGTAGTTATAAATAGCTTAATTATGCATTGGACATTTGAAATGTTGCTTTCCCCAAGGGCACAAATATGGATTAATTTGCTTAGAGACAGTTTTATAAACATTTTCAAAAGTGTTTAAGCTGTTTTGTTTGGAACCATAGCTAAAAACAAATAAGACTTTCATCAGTTGATCTTCAATATCTAATTCTTTCACATTTGTGAAAGAAAATTAGAATAAGAGACTTGGAGAGAGCACTGGCCCCTCATACCCCACTGAATTCCATTATTCCCACAGAGAAATTCTAGGATGTTTCCTTAAGTTTTATCAGTTCCTGTTTTCAATGGTTTTGTGCTGATGGAGAAAAAGTATTGATCAGTTACAGTTTAGTTGAAGAATGACCAATGTATTCTCTTGCATTTTCTAACTTTGATCTTGTGTAGTAATTGAATTTCCACTGTATTCAAAACGAATTTAAGGCTCTATTGTGGCTCAGTTTGACTAGTTTTGATGGATCAGTGATGAATGTTATGGGCAACTGTGGGAAGAGGTAGTATCAAAATATGCAACATGCTATCTTTGACCTGTTTCATGTAGACTGCTCAGAGCTCCTAAGTATACTTTTCTCAAATATAATGATCCCTAAATTAAGAGAAACGGTATGGAAACAACCATCTGTTTATACTACTACTGATATACCTTGGATATGCAGTATGGTGCACAGATAATGCTTAAGAGATGCAGTAATGATGTTTTAACTCAGCTTCTTACTAGATACACATCCTAGGCTGATTGATATTATTAAATCCTCATAATCGATATAGTAGCAAGTAACTATGATTATTAAATTATTTAAATAACCCATACATTAAACATTATTATTTCAATATTTGTATATAATAAAATCTAAATAAATATTAGTTATTATCATTTTCATTATACTGATTGTACTACTGACCATTTGCTTATATGTGTAGAAAATAACTACCCTCATCAGTCTCTTGGAAAATAAATATATCAATCATATACACATATATAAATATTTTTGTTAATGAACGAATGAGTCCAAATATGTATACATTTTCTCATGAGTTTAAAAAATATTATTTAGATATTATTTAAATATTATTTAAGTATTATAATGACAATATCTGTAAAGAATGCCATTAAGACTTCTAAATTTCAATTTTTTAAGATTTTGTGATTCTATATTAAATTTATTGTTTAAAAATGGGGATAAAATAATATTTTCATATGTATTTTATGATTCAACAATACAGTGCATATGACAGGTGACCTAACAAGTACCTGAATATTGCCAATATTATTAAAAGTAGAATTTCAATAGGTTGCTATCATTTAAAATCTATTGAACATCTTTAATTAGCAAGATTCTGTGACTAGAATAGGCTTAGAATCACAGGAGTTTATAAATAATTGACTTTTAAAATTCCAAATACATTTTGAAGAAAGCCTGGATGCAGATATACAGTTATGCACTCAAGACTGTCCAGGATTTCTCAAAAAAAACTTTCTCTATTTCTCAGCTTTGCGAAAGTAGTAGTATTAAATTGAAAATGTGTAGAAAGCTAATTGGTATTAAAGCTTGATTCCTTGGGAAAGGTATGGTTAAAGAGGGTAAAACATAATTCTGTATTCAAAGGCAGGCATAGCTAGTTACTAGCCTATGATACAAGGCAAAACAATACTATTTTCTGCCCCAATTATCTTACATTTAATAGGATGTAATAGTATTGAATTTCTAGGGCTATTGTAGGAACTGAATAGAAGAGTGCATGCATATAGCCTAACATATTAATCTTTCATAACTCCTGAGATTAGTTCATAATTCTTTTTGTATTTCTATAATTAAATTAGAATTTTTTTTCTCATCATAAGGGGGAGGAGGTAAAGTAAGTTGTCTAATGATCAGTTTGATATATCCAAAAGTTACTTTTTAAAAGGCAAATTGGGTCATGCCAATCTCCTGCCAAAACCCTTGCAAAGTCTTCTTAAAATCAATAAAATATTTTATTGTTGTTAACGTAGGTCAATATCATCCATTCTTTAACCATTTGTTCATAAATATTGCATATTTTCACCCCACTTTGGGTGGCTCCAATATTTTTCACCTCCCACCCTTGTATAGTCCCTTTTCTTACAGTGTTGACAGGATTGGTGACTTCCTTCTCACCAATAGAATATGACAAAGATGATGGAACATGAACCTTTTGATTCTGTTATGCTAATTAAAGCTTCATCTTGTTTTCTCACTTATTCTAAAGTATTTTTATTCTAGATGACTTTAAAGAAGCTAGCTTCAGTGAATCTTACATTTCCAAGAGAATAAATCCTGCAAAAAACCTGAGTGAGCTTAAAAGTGGGCCCTTTCCGAATTCAGCTGACTGGAGATAACTCAGTCCTCATCAAAAACTTTACTGCAGTCTCACAGAGGACCCAGATAAGCTCTTTCAGGACTTCTGACTCACAGAAACTATTAAACAATAAGTGTATTTTTATTTTAATTCACTAAGTTTGTGGTAATTTGTTATATCACCTAAAGAATCAACACAACTTGTTTACTAGCAAGACTGCTTTTCTTTTTGTTCCTTCAACGTAACAAGCTTGTGTGTTTGTAAGCTTTTAACCCGACTCTACCAATTCCTACCAGTCCCAAACCTGCTGCCATTACCGATTCTCATTATTCTTCTTATGTTCTTCATCGTCCTAACATATTTAAAGTTAATTTACTTTGAAACATTTATTATCTGACTTGTAGTTCCTATGTTTTCCCTGAATTTTGCTATATCCCAAGAATCCTATGTCCAGCTAGGAAGGGCAGAGTCTCAACGTTACTCTTCTGGAGTGCAGTTTATATCTATGCAATTCCAATCGTTTTGTAATTCATGTAATTGAAGCTCATGCTTGAAGATTTATTCAGCAAAATAATGTTTTATGTATCCATAAATAACAAATTACTGTGTATTAAGGCAAGATAAAATGGCATCAATTATCAGAGTATTTAATCATGAAATATACAGCCCTATTAAAGAAAATGGTGATTAAATATAAAATAAGATGCCAAATGAAGAGCTACATGACGACTTTAGAATTCTTCTTCTCTATGAAAAAAAGTATAATAATTAAATTTTTAGACATAAATCTGGAAATAGATTTTCTCAAAGATCATGAGGCCTAAACTATATACTACCTACCAATATGTAACATAGGTCATCTTCAAAAATTGTTATGCATTCAAATCTTGAATAACTTCTTTGATTCATTTTGGGTATATATTTGAATTATTTAAACTATGGAAATAGAAAGAGGCACAAACATTCACATACAGAAAACATATTCAATCAAAGCATAATCATTTCACAAAGGTTAACCCAGAATTTTGTGATAAAGTGAAAAGTGATATTCTCTTAAGATTTGGGAGAAAAAAAAATACCCAAACCTTCCTAATAGATTAAATCAAACACATTCAGAAAAAAAAACACCAAAAAACTGACCACTTAAATAACAACTTAAAAGATGGAAGCTAATGTGATCATGATGGAGGTATCTCCCAGATAAAATCTGGAATTATTATCCGAACTTCATGCCTAGGAATGCATTATAAGAATTTAAAGCAAAATGAAAGAAAGCCAAATAATTCAATATTTTGAAGTTAGGTGACTGATATAAAAAACCTAAGTTGTTATTACTTAGTATTGCAAAAAAATTCATTAAATAAATTATCCTCTACTGAATTAATCTCATTAATTTGTTCAAGTTTTAAACTTTTCAAGCCACATAAAAATATTAGGTATTGATAAAATGATCAATAAATATTTAATTAAATTACTGCTAATTTTATATCTCCTTGTAACCTTTCAAGAGATACAAATCACTGGAAAGTTGGCATAAGCATCCCATTCTTTAGTTAAATTTGCATGTCATCATAAAAAAATAATGTGCTTGATAGTGTATTGAATTCCTGTACTTTTAGTTAGTATGAGTCAGTCCTCTATACTAACAATCTCTGATCCATTGTCACTAGTGGATTTATTAACCTAAAAATATGGGAACAGACTCTGTGTTTTATTTTTGCAAGATACATCATCAGCACAGTACTCTGTAGCTCCAAGTGATCTCTCATTTGAAGCTCCCTTTGTGGGCTTTGTAGATTACAGGATATACATATGCATACATATATAATATAAATCATACACATATATAATATACACATATACATATATACACTCATGGAAAAAATAATAAAATCAGAGCATTATGGGGTAAGAAATGACTGATTTGCTCATATATAAATTTCATAGTCTAGCTAATCTACTAGTCTGTTTGATGGTAAATAGAGATCAGCTTTTGTTTAGAAGAAACAAACATAGAGTTAAATTGAATTCCTTAAAAGTAAAATTATTTTTAGTTAATACAAGCTTACCTTTAGCCATTCTTCAAATCGACTGGAACAAATCCAAGCATTAAAAATATACACAGCAAGTATTTTTAATTCTGTTCTTTAAAATAGCTTTCATATCTACTTGGCCACAAATGCGAGAGGTTCCTATTGATAGTATGTCTGCTTTATTTCGCCACTTGAAAGAGTGTAATTAAGGTAGAGAAAATGAAATTTAGGGAATAAAAATCAATAATATATCATACAAGAATGTATATTTGTTTCAATGTATTTGCAATAAATATTACATCTATATCTGCTATGTATATATACATATATATACACACATATATATATACACAATATATTTATGTTAAGAGTGTGAATGTGAATTCTTCCTTAGTCTCTGCTGATTTTTGATATGGGAAAGTTAATTTGCCTTACTAATCCTGAATCTCTTCATATTTAAAACACAGAATCATATTCATCTTACAGAGTTATTTTGAGGATCAAATGATCAGATAAATTAAATGGATAGGATATTGCTATTATTAGTCCAATGTCAGCCTGCCAGCAGTTTATAGTTTTTTATTTTGTATATATTTGCATTTGTTTTAAAGTCATGAATATTTAAATACAGCATATTAAATTAAATCGAAATTAGAAAGTTTATTTTGCTTATATCTAATGCCATGCGTTTCAACACTTACCTTTAAAAAAACAAGTCCCTAGGGCAGAAAATGTATAGTACAAATTTAATACTGTTTCAATGTTACACAATTGTAAATAAGGCAACATTTTTTTTCTCTAAAGAGAAGCAACATTTTCCCAGTGGCAGAAAAGCCTTTCTCTCACTTGCCAGAAACAACTTCCTTGCCCCCATTATTCCTCTAACTTCTAAAGGTAAGTTTGGAGACTACATGAATTATTATGTGCTTCTATTCTGTGAGTTACATACAATATATGTTGGCCTGAGGAGATTTCCAAATCTTGGTTATTATTAATGAAACAATTTGGGGCATAAGCAGCCCAGACATAAACCCTGTCTTCATGGGCTGCACTGCATCTTCTCATTAAACGTGGAGAAACTTCATCTTCCATTCAATTACAGATGCCTAAATAATATTTTTCCCCTGGCAAACTAAGCTTCATAAGTATTAAAGAGAGAAAATAAAAGTTATCTTATCTTTCTAAATAGTATTCATTTCTTACATTTCAGTCACAAAATGCTGTCAACCAGCTATAAGTGTGTAAGTGACTCACTGGTCAGGGAGATAGCACAATTGTCTTTTGAGAAATGGTGAATGATTTAAAACTCATGATCTGAAATAAAACATGAATCCCTAAGGATTATTGTAGGGCTTATCTGTAACAGCTCACAGAAAGCAATATATTGTTGGTTATGTACTCTTTGAGCAGGCTTATTCCAGGGTCTTGGCCACTCCTGGTTTTTATACATTATTACCTCTTCAGGGAACGAGATACCTATCTAGAGTCATAAAGATGCCATTAAGAAGACAGTATCTGGGGTTGTGATTAGTAAGCTACTGTGTCTCTGAATTCACACTTTTTCAAACTCAACTGAACTCTCACAAAATCTAGACAATTACTTTACTCATCTTTTTTTTTTTTTTGCCTCCTCTACCACATATCCCATGAAACCTATCTAGAACCCTTCCCACTTGTCTAGTACACCCAAACATACCTTTCCTAGCAGATGAAGGCCATTTCTCAGCTTTCAAAACTACGTCTCTGGAAGATTATGGAAGGAAGGGGAGAAATTAACATTTGTTGAAAGTCTATTATTATAAGGTTAAAATAACTGTTATTAGTATCATTTTTCTAGCTTATGGATGAGAATATTTGACCTGGAGAAATCAAGTGGGTATTTGAGGATCGCACACATTTAGTGAATTAGAGTACAAATTCTAAGTCAACTTGATCTAATGCCAATGTCTAAGCTGCCTTCCAAAAAGCACAGCTTTTTTGAGTTCAATTGTTTTGGTTTTTAGATCCCACAAATAAGTGAGAACATTCAATGTTTGTCTTTCTGTGCCTGACTTATTTCATTTAACATAATGATCTCCAGTTCCATCCATGTTGTTGCAAAGGACAGGATCTCATTTTTTTATGGCTGAAAAGTACTCCATTGTGTATCTGTACGACATTTTTAAAAATCCATTTATCTGTTGATATACACATAGGTTTCTTCCAAATCTTAGCTATTGTAAACAGTATTTCAACAAGCATGGGAGTGCACATATCTCTTTGATGCACTGATTTCCCTTTTTGGGGGGTTAATTCTCAGCAGTGACATTGACAGATCTTATGGTAGCTAAATTTGTAGTTTTTTGAGGAACCTCCAAACTGTTCTCCATAATCGTTGTACTAATTTACATTCCTTCCAATATTATATGAGGCTTCCTTTTTCTCCACATCCTCACTAGCACTTGTTGCTTGTCTTTTGGATCCAAACTATCTTAATTGGGGTGAGATTACATCTCATTGTAGTTTTGATTTGCATTTCTCTGATGATCAATGATTTTGAGCACCTTTTCATATGCTTGTTTGCCATTCGTATGTCTTTTGGGAAATGTCTATTCAAATCTTTTGGCCATTATTTAAATTGAATTATTAGATTTTATCCTAAAGTTGTTTGAACTCCTTATACAATTATTAATCCCTTCTCAGAGGAGTAGTTTGAAAATATTTTCTTCCACTCTCTGGATTGTCTCTTCACTTTGTTGATTGTATTCTTTGCTGTGCAGAAGCTTTCTAACTTGAAATAATCCCATTTGTCCATGTTTGCTTTGGTTGCCTGAGCTTGTGGGTTATTGCTCAAGAAATCTTCGCCGTTACCAATGTCCTGGCAAATTTCCCCAATGTTTCCTTGTGGTTAATTTCATGGTTTCAGGTGTTAGATGTAAGTCTTTAATCCATTTTGATTTGATTTTTGACTGTGGCAAGAGATAGGGGTTCAGTTTCATTCTTCTGAATATGGATGTCCAGTTTTCCCAGCACCATTTATTGAGGACAATGTCATTTCTCCAGTGAATATTTTTGGCATCTTTGTCAAAAATGAGTTCATTGTAAGTGTGCAGATATGTTTCCGGATTCTCTTTCTGTTCCATTCATCTATGTGTCTGTTTTTCTGCCAGTACCGTGCTATTTTGGTTACTACAGCTCTGTACTATAATTTGAAGCCAGGTAATATGGTTCCTCCACTTTTGTACTTTTTGCTTAGGATAGCTTTGGCTATTCTGAGTCTTTTGTGATTTTACATAATTTTTAGGATTGTTTGTTTCTATTTCTGTGAAGAACATCATTAGTATTTTGATAGGAATTTCAATGAATCTGTAGATTGCTTTGGGTAATATGGACATTTCAACAATATTTATTCTTCTGATCCATGAACATGGAATATTTTTACATTTTTTTGGTGTCTTCTTCAATTCTTCCATTAGTCTTTTATAGTTTTCATTACAGAGATCTTTCACTTTCTTGGTTATTTTCTATGTATTTTATTTTATGTGTGGGTATTACAAATATAATTTTTTAAATTCTTCTTCACATTTTTCACTGTCAGCATATAGAAATGATACTAACTTTTGTATGCTGATTTTGTATTCTGTAACTCGACTAAATTTGTCTATCAGTTCTAATATTTTTCTTGTGGAGTCTTTAAGTTTTTCCAAATATAAGATCATATTTTCAGCAAACAAGGATAATTTCAATTCTTCCTTTCCAATTTAGATGCCGTTTATTTTTTTATCTTCTCTGATTAGTTTAGTTAGGAATTCCAGTACTATTTTAAACAACAGTGGTGAAAGTGGACATCCTTGTCATGTTCCAGATCTTGCAGGAAAGGTTTCCATTTTTCCCAGTTCAGCATGATACTAGCTGTGGGTCTGTCATTATGGCTTATATTACATTGAGGTATGTTTCCAATATACCCAGTATTTTGAGGGTATTTATTATTAAGGGATGTTGAATTTTATCAGATGCTTTTTCAGCAATTGAAATAATCATAAGGTTTTTATCCTTCATTCTGTTGACACAATGGATTATGTTGATTGATTTGCATATGTCAAACCATCCTTGCATATCAGGGATAAAACCCACTTGGTCATGATGCGTGATCTTTCTAATGTATTGTTGAATTTGGTTTTCTAGTATTTTATTGGGGATATGTGCATCAATATTCATCTGAGATATTGGTCAGTAGTTTTTTAGGTATTTTTGGTTTTGGTATCAGGGTCATACAAATCTCATAGAATAAATTTGAAAATAAACCCTCCTTTTTTTGCAGAATAGTTTGAGTAATATTGATGTTAGTTCTTCTTTAAATGTTTGGTATAATTCAGAAGTAAAGCCATGGGTCCTGGGCTTTCCTTTACTAGGAAGCTTTTTATTATGGCTTTGACCTTATAACTTGTTATTGGTCGTCCAGGTTTTGAATTTCTTCCTAATTCAATTTTGATAGGTTGCATGTATCTAGAAATTTGTTCATTTCTTCTGGATTTACCAGTATATTGGCATGTATTTGCTCATAGTAGCCATTAATTATCCTTGGAATTTCTGTGGTATCAGTTGTAATGTATCTTTTTTTTTATTTCTGATTTTATTTATTTGGATTTTCTTCATTATTTTCATAGACTGGCTAAAGGTTCATCAATTTTGTTTAAGTATTCAAGAAACCAACTCTTTGTTTTATTAATTTTTTTATGATTCATCATCTCAATTTTACTTATTTTTGCTCTCATCTTTATTATTTCTTTTTTTCTACTAATTTTGGTTCACTCTTGTTTTTCTAGTTCTATGTGAGATGCATCATTAGACTGTTTATTTACAAAGTTTTTCTCTTTTTTGATGTAGGCAGTTATAGCTATCAACTTCCCTCTGTTTACTGCTTTTGCTGTATCCCTTTGGTGTAGTTATGTTTTGTTTCTACTATCATTTGTTTAAAAATTTTCTTCTTAATTTTTTCATGAACCCAGTGGTCATTCAGGAACATATTGTTTAATTTACATGTATTTGTATAGTTTCCAAAACTCCTCTCATTATTAATTTCCAGTTTTACTCCATTGTGGTAACAGAAGATGCTTGATATTATTTTAGTTTTTTAAATAGTTTTAAGACTTGGTTTATGTCTTAACATATTGTCTATTCTAGAGAACGTCCATGTGCTGAGGAAAAGAATGTGTAATCTGCAGCTCTTGGATGAAATGTTCTGTAAATATCTGTTAGATCAATTTGCTCTATGGTGCAGACATTAAATGTAAATGGGCTAAATGCCCCAATTAAAAGACACAGACTGGCAAATTGGATAAAGAGTCAAGACCCATTGGTGTGCTGTATTCAAGAGACTCATCACATGTGCAAAGACATATATAGGCTCAAAATAAAGGGATGGAGGAAGTTTTACAAAACACAAATGGAAAGCAAAAAAAAGAAACTGGGAGTTGCAATCCTAGTCTCTGATAAAACAGACTTTAAACCAACAAAGATCAAAACAACAAAGAAGAGCATTACATAATGGTAAAGGGCTCAATGCAACAAGAAGAGCTAACTATCCTAAATATATATACACCCAATACAGGAACACCCAGATTCAGTTCTGAGAGACCTACAAAGAGACTTAGACTCTCACACAATAATAGTGGGAGAATTTAACACTTCACTGTCAATATTAGACAGATCAATGTGACAAAAAATTAACAAGGATATTCAGGACTTGAACTCAGCTCTGGACCAAGCAGACTCAAGACATCTACAGAACTCTCCACCCCAAGTCAACAGAATATACATTTTTCCCAGCACCAAATCAAATTTATTCTAAAATTGAACACATAGTTGGAAGTAAACCAATCCTCAGCAAATGCAAAAGAATGGAAATTATAACAAACAGTCTCTCAGACCACAGTGCAATAAAATTAGAACTCAGGATTAAGAATCTCACTCAAAACCACACAACTACGTGAAAACTGAACAACCTGCTCTTGGATGACTACAGGGTAAATAACGAAATTAAGGCAGAAATAAATAAGTTATTTGAAACCAATGAGAACAAAGATACAACATACCAGAATCTCTGGGACACAGTTAAAACAGAGTTTAGAGGTAAATTTATAGCACTAAGTGTCCACAGGATAAAGTGGGAAAGATGTAAAATCGACACCCTAACATCACAATTAAAAGAACTAGAGAAGCAAGGCAAACAAATTAAAAAGCTAGCAGAAGACAAGAAATAACTAAGATCAGAGCAGAACTAAAGGAGATAGGAAAATAAAAAAAACACTTCAAAAAATTCATGAATCCAGGTTCTGGTTTTTTGAAAAGATTAACAGAATAGATACACTGTTAGCCAGACTACTAAAAAAGAAAAGAGAGAAGAATCAAGTAGATAAAAAATGATAAAGGGGATATCATCACAGATCCCACAGAAATACAAACTACCATCAGAGAATACTATAAATATCTCTGTACTATACTATAAATACTATAAATATGCAAATAAACTAGATAATCTAGAAAAAAATGGATAAATTCCTGGTCACTTACACACTCCCAAGACTAAACCAGAAGGAAGCCAAATCCTTGAATGGACCAATAACAAGTTTTGAAATTGATGCAGTAATTAATAGCCTACTAATTAAAACAAAGCCCAGGACCAGACGGATTCACAGTGGAATTCTACTAGAAGTACAAAAAGGAACTGGTGTCATTCTTATGAAACTATTCCAAACAATAGAAATGTTTACTCATTTTATGAGGCCAGCATCATCCTGATAACAAAACCTGGCAGGTACAACAACAACAAAAAAGAGTTTCAGGACAATATCCATGATGAACATCAATGAGAAAATTCTCAATAAAATACTTACAAACCAAATTCAGCAGCACATCAAAAAGCTTATCCACCATGATCAAGTCAGCTTCAACCATAGGATGCAAGTCTGGTTCAACATACGAAAATCAATAAACATAATCCATCACATAAACAGAACCAATGTCAAAAACCACAAGATTATCTCAATAGATGCAGAAAAGGCCTTCAATAAAAATCAACACTCCTTCATGCTAAAAACTCTCAATAAACTTGGTATTCACGGAATGCATCTCAAAATGATAAGAGCTAGTTATGACAAACCCACAGCCAATATCACACTGAATGGGAAAATGCTGGTAGTATTCCCTTTAAAAACCAGCACAAGACAAGGATGACCTCTCTCACCACTCCTATTCAACATAGTATTGGAAGTTCTGCCAGAGCAATCAGGCAAGAGAAAGAAATAAGGCGTATTCAAATAGGAAGAGAGGAAGTCAAATTGTCTCTGTTTGCAGATGACATGATTGTATATTTAGAAAACCCCATCATCTAAGCCCAAAATCTCCTTAAACTGATAAGCAATTTCACTAAAGTCTCAGGATACAAAATCAATGTGCAAAAATCACAAGCATTCATATACACCAATAATAGGCAAACAGAGAGCCAAATCATGAGTGAACTCCCATTCACAATTGCTACAAAGAGGATAAAATACCTAGAAATAAAACTTACAAGGGATGCGAAGGACCTGTTCAAGCAGAACTACAAACCACTGCTCAAGGAATTAAGAGAGGACACAAACAAATGGAAAAATATTCCACGCTCATGGATAGGAAGACTCAATATTGTGAAAATGGCCATACTGCCCAAAGTAATTTATAGATTCAATGCTATCCACATCAAGCTACCATTGACCTTCTTCACAGAAGTAGAAAGAACTATTTTAAATTTCATATGAAACCAAAAAAGAGCTCGTATAGCCAAGAAAATCCTAAGCGAAAAAGAACAAAGCTGGAGGCATCACGCTATCTGACTTCAAACTATACTACAAGGCTACAGTAACCAAAACAGCATGGTTCTGGTACCAAAACAGATATATAGACCAATGGAACAGAATAGAGGCCTCAGAAATAACACCACACATCTACCTCATCTGATCTTTGACAAACCTGACAAAAACTAGTAATAAGGAAATGATTCCCTATTTAGCAAATGGTGTTGGGAAAACTGGCTAGCCATATGCTGAAACTGAAACTGGACCCCTTCCTTACACTTCATACAAAAATTAACTCAAGATGGATTAAAGACTTAAATGCAAGACCTAAAACCATAAATACCCTAGAAGAAAACCTAGGCAATACCATTCAGGACACAGGCAAGGGCAAAGGCCTCATGACTAAAACAACAAAAGCAATGACAACCAAAGCCAAAATTGATGAACGGGATATAATTGAACTAAAGAGCTTCTGCACAGCAAAAGAAACTATCTTCAGAATGAACAGGCAACCTACAGCATGGGAGAAAATGTTTGCAATCTATCCATCTGACAAAGGGCTAATATCCAGAATCTACAAGGAACTCAAACAAATTTGCAAGAAAAAAACAAACAACCCCATCAAAAAGTTGGAGAAGGATATGTATGGATACTTTCCAAAAGAAGTCATTTATGTGACCAACAAACATATGAAAAAACACTCATCCTCAGTGGTCATTAGAAAAATGCAAATCAAAACCACAATGAGATACCAACTCACACCGGTTAGAATGGTGATCATTAAAAAGTTAGGAAACAACAGATGCTGGAGAGGATGTGGAGAAATATGAACGCTTTTACACGGTTGGAGAAAGTGTAAATTAGTTCAACCACTGTGGAAGACAGTGTGGCGATTCCTCAAGGATGTACAACCAGAAATACCATTTGACCCAGCAATCTCATTACTGGATATATACCCAAAGGATTTTAAATCATTCTACTGTTAGGACATATGCACATGTGTGTTTATTGCAGCACTGTTCACAATAGCAAAATCTTGGAACCAATCCAAACACCCATCAATGATAGGCTGGATAAAAATAATGTGGCACATATACATGATGGAATACTATGCAGCCATTAAAAAGGATGGGTTCATGTCCTTTCAGGGACATGGATGAAGCTGGCAACCATCATTCACAGCCAACTAACACAGGAACAGGCAATCAAACACCACATGTTCTCACTCATAAGTGGGAGTTGAAAAATGAGAAGACATGGACACAGGGAGGGGAACATCATATACTGGAGCCTGCCCAGGGGTGGGGAGCTAGGGGAGGCATAGCATTAGGAGAAATATCTAATGTAGATGACAGGTTGATAGGTGCAGCAAACTACCATGTCACGTGTATACCTATGTAACAAACCTGCATTTTCTGCACATGTATTCCAGAACTTAAAGTATAATAAAAAAAGGAAGCACACATTTTAAATTGTTTTATATGCTTTCTGACTTGATCCCTTTATCATTATATAGTTACCTTTTTCTGTCTCATCTTACAGTTTTCGTCTTGAAATCTATTTGGTCTGATCTAAGTATAGCATCTCCTGACTTTTTTGGCTCCATTGGCATGGAATATCAGTTTTTATCTCTTTATTTTCAGCCTGTGTATGTCTTTATAGGTGAAGTGTGTTTCCTGTAGGCATGAGATCAATATGTCTTATTTATTCACCTATTCAGCCAATGTATCTCTTTTGATTGGAGATTTTTGTCCATTTACATTCAATGTTATTACTGATAAGTAAGAACTTACTCTTGTCATTTTGTTATCTGTTTTCTGTTCGCTTTGTGGTATTATCTGCCTTCTTTTTTTTTTTTTTCTATCTTCTTCTAGTGAACCTGATTGTCTTTGGTGAAATTATCTTTTTTCCTGTCTTTAATTTTTTGCATATGCATTGCATGTTTAATAGTGTGATGTTACCATGAGGCTTTCAAATATTATCATAACCCATTATTTTAACCTGATAACAACACTATTTTCACAAATAAATAAGCAAAAGGAAAACTGTTAAAAACTCTACACCTAAACTTCATCCCCCTGCTTTTTAATTTTTTATTGTTTCTATTTATATCTTATTGTATGGATTGTGTCTTGAAAAGTTGTCATGCTTATTTTTTGATTGGTTCATTGTTAAGTCTTTCCACTTAGGATAAGAGTAGTTTATACACCACACTTACAGTGTTAAAATATTCTGTGTTTTTCTGTGTACTGCCTATTACCACTGAGCTTTATTACTTCAGGTGATTGCTTATTGCTCATTAATGTCCTTTTCTTTCTGATTAAAGTGCTCCTTTTAGCATTTCCTGTAGGGCAGGTGTGGTATTAATAAAATGCTTCGGCTTTTTGTTTGTCTGGGAAAATCTTTATACCTCCTTCATGTTTGAAGGATATTTTCACCAGATATTCTATTCTAGGGTAAAATATTCTTTCCTTCAACACTTGAAATATGTCATGCTAGTCTCTCCTGGCCTGTAAAGTTTCCACTGAAAAGCCTGATGTCAGACATATTGATGCTCCATTGTATGTTACTTGCTTCTCTTCTCCTGCTGCATTTAGAAACTTTTCTTCATCCTTGACCTTGGGGAGTCTGATTATTAAATGCCTTGAGGTAGTTTATTTTGGGTTAAACCTACTTGGTATTCTGTAACTTTTTTGTTCTTGGATATTGATATTTTTCTTTAGGTTTGGGAAGTTCTCTATTATTACCCCTTTGAATAAACCATCTACTCCTATCTCTTTCTCTACCTCCTATTTAAGGACAATAACTCTTAGATTTGTCTTTTTTAGGCTATTTTCTAGATCCTACATGTATGCTTCACTGTTTTTATTCCTTTTTCTTTTGCCTCCTCTGGCTGTGTATTTTCAAATAACCTGTTTTTAAGCTCACAATTCTTTCTTCTGCTTGATCAGTTCTGCTTTTGAGAGATTCTGATGCATTCTTTTGTTTGCCAACTGTATTTTCTAGATCCAAAATTTTTGCTCCATTCTTTTGAATTATTTCAATTTCATTATTAAATTTATCTGGTAACATTCTGATTTCCTTCTTTGTGTTATCCTGAATTTCTCTGAGTTTTCTTAACATGGCTATTTTTAATTCTCTGTCTGAAAGGTCACATATCTCTGTTTCTCCAGTATTGGTACCCGGTGCCTTATTTCATTTGATGGGGTAATGTTTTCGGGGATGGTGTTGATGCTAGAAGATGTTCTTCAGAGTCTGAGCATTGAAGAGTTAGGTATTTATTGTAGTCTTCATTGTCTGGATTTACTTGTAGCCATCCTTCTTGGAAACACTTTTCAGATATTTGAAAGATCTAAGCTCTATCTGCTTTATGGGGGCACATCAAGCCCAGTAATTCTGTGGTACTGCAGACTTGTAGAGGTACATCCTTGGTGGTCTTGGACAAAATCTAGGAGAATTCTCTGGTTTACCAGAGAATTCTCATGTTCCCTTCCTCTGTCCCAAGTGTGCAGAATCTTTCTCTCTCTCTATTCTGAGCCACCTAAAGCTGGAGGTGGAGTGACACAAGCACTCCTGTGGCCACCACCACTATGACTGCTCTGAGTCAGACCTGAAGCCAGCGCAGTGCTAGGTCTTTCCCAAGGCCTGCTGTAACCACTCTCTGGCTACTGCCTATGTTTGCTTAAGGCCCTGGATCTCCACAATCAGCAGGTGGCAAACAAGGCCTCTGTCTTGCCCTTCACAGCAGTGAGGTTCCCTATGTTCTGGGTGGGTCCAGAAGTTTCATCCGGGAGTTAGGGACTAAAGTAAAAAACCTTAGAACTCTACCTGTTATATAATATTGTGTTATGTCGTATTGTGGCTGAGCTGACACTCAGACAGCAAGATGCAGCCCTTCCCACTCTTCTGTCCTTTTTCTAAAGGGAGAGGAGCCTCACACCATAGCCACTGCCATCTCAGGCCACAAGAAGCACTGACAGATTATCACCAATGTTCCATTAAGCCCCAAGTTCTCTTCTTTTATTATTATTTTTAAATTTTCAACTTTTATTTTATGTTCAGGGGAACATGTACAAAATATGCAAGTTTGTTTCGTAGGTAAAAGTGTGCCATGCTCGTTTGCTCTAAAGATAATCCCATCACTCAGGTATTAAGCCCAGCATCCATTAGCTATTCTTCCTTATGCCCTCACTCCTCCCCACAAGCCCCCATTCTCTGACAAGACATAGCGTGTGATGTTTCCCACCCCCTTGTGTCCATGTGTTCATGTGTTCTCATGATTTAGCTCCTACTTATAAGAGAGAACATGTGGTATTTGATTTTCTGTTCCTGCATTAGTTTGCTAAGGATAATGGCCTTCAGCTCCATCCATGTCCTTGCAAAGGATATGATCTCATTCCTCTCTATGGCTGCATAGTATTCCATGGTGTATATGTACACATATTCTTTATCCGGAGTATTATTGATGAGCATTTAGGTTGATTCCATGTCTTTGTTACTGTGAATAGTGCTGCAATGAACATATGCATGCATGTGTCTTTATAATAGAATGATTTATATTCCTTTTGGTATATACTCAGTAATGGGATTGCTGGGTTGAATGGTATTTCTGCCTCTAGGTCTTTGAGGAATTACCACAGTTTTCCACAATGGTTAAACTGATTCACACTCTAACCAACTGTAAAAATGTGTTCCTTTTTCTCCAAAACTTTGCCAGCATCTGCTGTTTTTTGGCTTTTTAGTAATAGCAATTCTGACTGGTATGAGATGGTATCTCATTGTGGTTTTGATTTGCATTTCTGTAATGATTGGTGATGTTGAGCTTCTTTTCATGTTTTTTGGCCGCATGTATGTTTTCTTTGGAGGAGTGTCTGTTCATGTCCTTTGCATACTTTTTAATGGGGTTGTTTGTTTTTCTCCTGTAAATGTATTTAAGTTCCTTATAGATGCTGAATATTAGACCATTGTCAGATAGATAGATTGCAAAATTTGTTTCCCATTCTGTAGCTTGTTTGTTTGCTCTGCTAATACATTCTTTTGCTGTGCAGAAGCCCCTTAGTTTAATTAGATACTATTTGACAATTTTTGCTTTTGCTGCAATTGATTTTGGCATCTTCCTCATGATACCTTTTCCTGTACCTATGTTCTGAATGGCATTGCCTAGGTTTTCTTCTAAGGATTTTATAGTTTTGGGTTTTACATTTAGGTTTTTAATTTGTCTGGAGTTAATTTTTGTATATGGTGTAAGGAAGGGGTCCAGTTTCAGTTTTCTACATATGGTTAGCCAGTTCTCCCAGCACCATTTATTAAATAGGGAATTCTTTCTCCATTGCCTGTTTTTGTCAGGTTTGTTGAAGATCAATGGTTGTAGGTGTGTAGTCTTATTTCTGGGTTCTATATTTTGTTCCATTGGTATATGTGTCTGTTATCATACCAGTACCATGCTGTTTTGGTTACTGTAACCCTGTAGTATAGTTTGAAGTCAAGTAGCATGATGCCTCCAGCTTTGTTCTTTTTGCTTAGAGTTACTTTAGCTATTGAGACTTTGGTTTGGTTCCATATGAATTGTAAAATAGTTTTTTTCTGGTTCTGTGAAAAAATATCAATGGTAGTTTAATGGGAATAGCATTGAATCTATAAATTGCTTTGACAGGATAATTATTTCTCTCCATTAGCGTGGACTTTTTCAATTTGTTTGTGTCACCTATAATTTCTGTGAAGAGTGGTTTGTAGTTGTCTTGAAGAAGTCCTTCACTTCTCTTGTTAGCTGTATTCCTGGGTATTTTCTCCATTTTGTCAGTATTGTGAATGGAAGTTCATTTGTGATTTGACTTTTGACGTGTCTGTTGTTGCAGTACAGAAATGCTAGTGATTTTTGCACATTGACTTTGTATCCTGAGACTTTGCTAAAATTGCTTATCAGCTTAAGAAAATTTTGGGCTGTGATGATGGGGTTTTCTAGGTATAGGATCATGTCATCTGCAAACAAAGTTTTATTTCCTGTCTTCCAATTTAAATACTCTTTATTTCTTTATCTTACCTGATTTCCCTGGCCATAACTTCCAATACTACATCGAATAGGAGTGGTGAGAGAGGGCAAACTTGTCTTGTGCTGGTTTTCAAGTGGAATGATTCCAGCTTTTGCCCATTCAGTATGATATTGCCTTTGGGTTTGTCATATATGGTGCTTATTATTTTGAGGTGTGTTCCTTCGATATCTGTAGTCTCTCAGAAAAAAGCACAATCAATTTAGAACTCAAGATTAAGAATTTCAGTCAAAACCATGTAACTACATGGAAACTGAACAACCTGCTCTTGAAGGACTTTTTGGGTAAATAATGAAAATCAAGAAGTTATTTGAAAGAATGAGAACAAAGGCACAATGTATGAGAATCTCTGGGACACAGCTAAAGCAGGATTAAAAGGAAAATTTATAGCACAAAATGGCCACATACAAAAGCTAGAAAGATCTTATGTTAACATTCCAACATCACAACTAAAAGAACTAAAGAACCAATACAAAACAAACTCCAGAAGTAGCAGAAGACTAGAAATAACCAAGATCAGAGCTAAACTGAAGGAGCTGGAGACACACACACACACACACACACACACACACACACACAAACATCTTCAAAAATTAGTAAATCCAGAAGCTAGTTTTTTGAAAAAATTAATAAAATAGATAGATTACTAGCTAGACTAATAAAGAAGAAAAGAGAGAAGAGTCAAATAAACACAATCAGAAGTGATAAGGAAGATATCACTACTGACCCCACAGAAATACAACCATCAGAGAATATTATAAACACCTCTCTGTACATATACTAGAAAATCTAGAAGAAATGGATACATTCCTGGACACATACACCTTCCCAAGACCAAACTAGGAAGAAACTAAATCCCTGAATAGATCAGTAATAAGTTCTGAATTTGAGGCAGTAATAAATAACCTACCAACTAAAAACATCCCAGGACCAGAAAGAGTCACAACTGAATTCTATCAGAGGTACAAAGAAGAGCTAGTACCATTCCTACTGAAACTATCCCAAAAAACTGAAAAGGAAGGACTCCTCCATAACTCACTCTGTGATGCCAACATCAACATCATCCTGGTACCAAAACCTGGCAGAAATAACGAAAAAAAGAAAAACAAAAGAAAACTTCAGGCCAATATCCTTGGTGAATATTGATGCAAAAATCCTCAACAAAATACTGGCAAACTGAATCCAGCAGCACATCAAAAAGCTTATCCATCACGGTCAAGTAGGCGTCATCCTCAGGATGTAAGGCTGGTTCAGCATATGCAAATCAGTAAGTGTGATTCATCACATAAACAGAAATAAAGACAAAAACCACATGATTATCTCAATAGAGGCAGAAAAGGCTTTTGATAAAATTCAACATCCCCTCATGTTAAAAACTCCCAAGGTCTCTCAAGTCAGCTCGTGGTGAATGCTGCCTGTTCTGGAACTCATCTTTCAGGGCAACTCTGGCCCAGGACAGGTCCAGAAATGCAGTCCAAGAGTCAAACCATGGAACTGGGGACCCCCAAGAGCTGGCTTAGTGCTCTATGCCCCTGTGGCCATGCTGGTACCTGAGGTGCAAGACAAAGTCTCCTTTACTTTTCTCTTTGCTTTTCTCAAGCAGGAGTTTTGCTCAGTGCTCACGATAGCTGGTTATGTGCTGAGTCCCACCTGAAGTCCACAAGTCTGAGGTTCAATCAAGGCCCTCAATGTAGTACCTCGGTATGGCTCCTATTCATTCAGGGCCCAAGGGCTCTTCAGTTAGCAAGTGATGAATACTGGCAGGTCTGGTTCCTTTCCTTCAAGTCCGTGGGTTCCATTCTGGCCCAGGGTGTGTTTAGAAATGTTGCCCAGGAGCTAGGGCCTGGAACAGGGGCCTCACAACTCTGATTGGTGCCCTAGCCTACTGTGGCTGGGCTGGTATTCTAGATGCAAGACAAAGCCCTCCCCATTCTTCCTCTTCCTCTCCTCAAGTGGAAGGAACGGTTCTCTTTTGGAGCTGCGACCTGTGCAGCTGGATTAGGGGAGGCACAGTGCAGCACGCCCTTGGCTGCCCCAGCTGATTTCTCAGTATGTTGTGTCTCCTCCCCACCCACAGTCTACTGTCTCTGGGCCTAATTCAACACTGGGACTCAACTGACAAATTTCAGTCCTTATGGCCTAGACTGCCTTTCAAGTTTACTTGGAGACACAGAGTGCTGTAGCCTGCAGTGATGAGGATTGTGGGAACTCAAGTTCCCAGGTGATCCAGCTGGTTAAAATGCTCCCTCCATGGGCAGGCATCAGCTGAGTTTGGTCTGGTTTTCCTTTCTGATCTAACAGGACAGGATGGAGTTTATTGCCTCACAATTGCTGTATTCTTTCCCGCCCCCGAGTGCCCAGAGATGTTCTCCACACCATGCCACACTGCCAGGGGTGGGGAAAGGGTAGCATCAGTGATTCAAGATTATATTTTCTGCTTCTTCAGTGTCTCTTTCATGAAGTTAAAACCAGGTACCACGAATACTCACCTGATTTTTGGTTCCTATGAAGGTGTTTTTTTCTGTGTATGTAGTTGTTAACTTGGTGTCCTTGTGGATGATTGATGGAGTTTTCTGTTTCACCATCTTGCTCTTCCCTCTGTTATATCTAATTCTAATAACAATCCTGTAGATTAAACTTATTCACTATTCCAAATTGAGAAAATGAGTCTCAGAGAGCTTAGTAGGTTTCGCAAGGTAACACAGTAATTGAAAACATCTGAATGTAATCCATCGCTGCTTTGATCTAAAGTGTCTTCTTCACTGTCTTACTTTTTATATTCCCTATATTATGACATATTGTGTTTTCCCATGGCAGTTTCTTCTCTCTCTTCACTAGGTTCTATTTCTTGAAAATATCATCTTCTATTACATCAACTACCTTCACTGGACAGACTGACTTAAATCTGAACTCCATTACCTTATCTCCCCTATACCCTTCCTACCTTCTGTTCACATATCCCACCCTGTAAGCTTCACGTTCTTACTGCTGCCAGTTGTGCCCAATACTATGAGTTAATTAGTCTTGAATAACACATTCTGATTTCCCCACACTTCAGCTGTCTATTGTTATTTCTACTTCATGACGATTTCTCCTAAATGATGTCCCTTTTAAACTGGTAATGGTATAAAGTGAATCAGGGCCTCATTTTTTTTGCCCAGGCCATATCAAGGACCCATTTCAAGATCATTTTGAAGCTTAAACAAAGTTGTAAATGAATATTCCTAACACACTAGCTTCCTTCACAATATTTATTTTTACTCATGAATCTTCATGAAATTTATGCTTAAGTACTGAGTCTGGTAAATAATTCCTCCCAAGATGAAACCCAGACTTCTCCAATGTAAGCTGTACTGCCTTCCTGCCACCATTAAGCAATCTGGTTCTTCAAGTCAAAGGGAATTTTAAAAACTAGACTTATTCACTTATCTATTTTGTTTGTGCTTTTAGGAGCCAAACTCAATTTCCTTTCATATATCTTATTATAAATCTTGCTTACTGATTATTTAGAATATAGGTAATTTGAAATAAAGCACCATATTGTATATGTGTATGTGTATTTTATCATGATGCATCATATTTGTTTTGAAAACTTTAGCAATGTTATATTTTTCAATTTGTTACTTTCTGAGATTACATATTTTCAAAAAAATTTGGAAAATTAGTAGTAGGCCAACTCTTTCTCTCTCTATATATAATATACACATACACACATATGCTCATATAGATACACACCAAATATGTAGTACATATATGTATACATGTGTATATATGCAAACATATTTTATACATAATGTGTATGCGTATAACTTTATTATATAATAAGCAAATCATGTGTTTATATTTGAGAGTATTTTTAAAACTAATGTTAATTTTTTTACCTCTAGTTGATTTATTTATTTGGTGTGTTTCCTCTCTGTTTTATGAATCTTGATCATTTTTCAACAGACATTTATGTTCTCCATTTAAAAAAGTCATGCTTTTTCCATGTATCTAAGTTTTGATATGTACTACATATAATTAGAATAGAACAGTGTGAAAATGAGGTGGAGGGAAGAACCATCAAGAAAAAGTTTTCTAATTGTTTTTTGATATTTTGTTTGCATTCTGAATTTATCATGTGTCTTTTCTCACTTTTTGTTTTTTCTATATGCCTCTACGTACAGTTATATACAATTATATATGTTAAGATTAAAAGAAATTATTGTGAGAATACTGTATTTAGTGCCACTTTAAAAGTAAAAACTTTTAATTTGTATAGTTGTTATCATCTGAAAACAATAATATTTCTTATTTTGTGTGGATTTTTTAACCTTGTACATGATTCTTCAGATTATACTAGAAGTTTATAAAGAACACTTATCCAGCTACAGGACAATATAATAATTGGAGAGCTAAAATCCTTGCGCTAAATGCTTCCTTCTAATGGCATTAAACATATGCTTTAAATGTAGTTAGTTAAGGAAAAATCAAATTTAGAAGTCTTTAAAAGTCAAGACAGTAACTTGACATGATAAAGAAAATATAAAATTGTCTGTGATGGAGACAATAATACTCACCAAATAGTCTATTTACACCCCCGCATTTCCCATCCTTCCTTGCAAAGTCATGTGATTGTGTTTACCACTAAAATTGAAGAAAAAGCATATAATTTCCAGGCTGATGCAGTCAAAAGCCCATAAAGAATGCTTCAGTCTTAATTCCCTCTTTTGTGGCAAGCAAAAGGGTTGCATATTCCAGAAAATGCGTATGGTGGTACTTCTGTCAATCTAAGCCCTTGAGAAACTATAGGAAGCACAGATGTACAACTCCACTTGATTGCCACATTAGCATGTGTTATGTGCCTAAACAAATGTTTGTTTCGGTAAGTCACTGGAATTCTGAGGGTTAATTTCTAAGTACAACATAACATTGCTATACTGGCAAGTACTGACAAATGCCAATGCCAGTTTGCAACAATATCTTTATTATGTAAGATGTTTACAATCTAATATTATCCCTTTATCAAGACACTGTGTATCATTTCTCAGGAACTAGCTCTTAGGTAAAGAACATCATTCACAAAACAATTTGAATAGTAAATCAAGCTCCACACAGAATTTTACTCATTTAAATACTTTATTTTAGATAATGCATAGTAATTTTCAAGGTTTAAATACTTTAATCATTTAATACGGCCAAAACCCCAAATCATGGCACAGAATCTATTTTAAAACAATCTGTTTTATAGTCTTCTAGTTTAGATGTCATAAAACTATTAAAATAAAACACACATATAATAACAGACCCAAAGGGACTGTAATAATTTATCAAATAAATGACCCAGGAACAAAATAAATCTTGACTTAAGATGCAGTGCAATATAAAATACTCAAAGACACAGGCACACATATGTTTTCATATGCTTTATTATAAAAGTATGTATATGCTGCAAAATGTGTCTTTTTAAAAGAAGACTTATTAGGAAAGATTGTTGGAAATTAACATTCGTTTTTTAAAATATATGTTCAGTGTTCACAATTTTTGTAATTCACATTCCTTAACAGTTTCAACTTAGTTAAATATTTCAATAGCTTTAGTTTTTGGGGAGCAGTGCAGCATTTGAGACCCCTTCCTAAATTAGGGCAATAAACCACTCTGTAAGTCTGGTGAAAGGCAGGGTTCTAGATTTCACTATAGACTAAATGAGTTTATACTGGCTGTTTCTAAACTATGGCACCTAGGCTGGTCAGCTAAACTCTGCCAATTGGATACTACCACCTGGAACTTTAACTCTGGTGCCAGTTACATAAGAATGGAACACTTTAGAATTAATTACAGTGTTAGATGGCTGGGGTAGCCACATTCATAATGCTGTGGTTCTGGTGCAAGCAGAGTTCTCCAGTTTTCTGAATTCTATGTTCCTTCTTATAGCTATACCATCCTTTCCTTTTACCTTCTCAGGAACCTACACCAATGTCTGTTGTATAAAACCAAGAACACTGACTAATATCCATACAAATTTATCTTTGCAGAAGTTTTTACTGTACCTTTTGCATACTTGGCTATGGATATATACTGCCAAACATGTCCACAAAAATAAAATATATTGCATTTTTCTTCAATAAGTCAGGAAAGATATCAAAAGCCACATAATCACCCAACAGATGCTATTGAAAGTTAAAGAAACACTTTGTAAACATTATAACAGAATGAAGTGCAGTCTGTTCTTTGGTTCTTAAATGAAGTTAGTCCATTGAATTTTAATGAATGTTTCATTCCAGATATTTTCCATCTTGGGTATGTACAGTCATTTGAATGAAAACATTGTGCATATTTAAATTTACTTTTGAAAAACACTTAAAAATTAATTTATTCCACAGACAAAAAAATAATGGCCATAGTATCTATCAGCTCAACCCATAAGCAGAATTGCCATAGGGCACATGACAAAGAAATCATTTTTTAAGTTGATAAAGAGACAATGTTTTGTGTTCTATATACCATAAGTTACATCATTCAACCATAATCAATTGTGTTCTATATTTTCACAAAAACAAGGTTGAAAATTTTTGAATAATTAGTTTCCCTTAGCACTTTAAGTGAAACATTCACTCTAAAGTCTGTCAGAAAGATTCTTCAATTCTCTCTCACATGCTTAAGTGACATAAGTAGCTTTTACTGTAAACACTCCAACTGAAAAGTAATGTAGTGTTTAATATGCTTTCTGGTTAATTATGATTAAATAGGAACTACTTTTGTATATATCCTTTAAAATTTCCCTATCTTGCCTAACAAAGGGTATATTAAGCAAAAAGGAAATTTTAAAAAAGACATGATTGTTTCCTCAGGGAGATGTTTCCTTGCTTCTGAGCATTATATCCCATCATATTTTACAGTAGAAAGAGGATATGGGGGATTAGTCTGACCTTTTACAATGTATTGGGACACAGGTATTTAGAGGACTGATGAAGATATTTGAGATTAATTTCCTGATGTGAATCTGCGCCTTCCCTTACTGATGCTAAAGACCAACCATCTTTATGTACAGCCCTGCCATGTCCAGAAATCACTAGAAACCCAGTGTAGATGAACTTAAGAGTACTTTATTGATAAGTAGGACATGTAATATTCTGTTTTGCTAGCCAAGTATGTAATCATGGGCCTTCACTCAATGCGAATAGCAGCCATCTCTCCCATCTTTACCTTAGTTTCCAAATGCAGATGACTGCTCTGAAGATCTTTTTTATCCTTCAACTCCAGTTATCCATTGAGACTCTTAAAAAGCAATTGAAAAACCCTCCCCTCCTTTCCTTTAGTTTCAGTTTGTACTATTACAGGCTGGCTTCTTGAATCAGTCGGGGCAGAGTTGACACTGAAAGCTTTCTCAGGATTCGAATTCATTAGATGATAGTGTTTCTGTCCTTTCTGTCTTCTGATTCCTTTAAAATCAACAATGCCTATCCTCATCCCTGAGTGTTATATGTCAACTTCTGGAGAAAGCTAGTCTTACTTTGCTAACAAGTCACACTCATCTTTTGTATTAATACCTTCTTCCACACAAAGAATTGATTTTTCTTGTTTGGACAAACTTAAGTCATTTGTAGTATATTGTAAACCCTTTCTTTTGCTCTCCTCTAAGTGTAATTTTTTTCTTCAGTGGATTCTTTAGAAATGGAATTAGTGAAGTTGTCAGAGAAATAAATTGGAGAGGGACGTGGTGCTTTCTTTATCTCAGTTTAGCTAAAATTCTCAGTTCTTTAAACTTTTCCCCATTAGCCTTATTTTCCAACAATTATTCATCTTTGTGGCTCCCTGCTAAACTTTTTCACATTTTTCATATTTTTAATTCTATGTCTGAATTTTCTATTTCTCCTCTACTCTATGAACCTTATTTTTCTTTTTTGTAAGCTCCTTCAAAAAAAAAAGGATATTTGAAAAATAAATAAATAATCTTTCCTCATATATTTTAGAGTTTTTATTTGCCCATAGTTAGCTAGCCAAAATATGACTGAAAAGTAAAATAACCTTAATATGCTAAAGTCATATTTAAGAAACACACCTTTACCACCTGTCATATGGTCCATGTAATTCTATGGATGATGAGAGGTAAAACAACACAGTACTGCTTACAAGATATTTCCATGTATTAGGTATGTTTAAAAATTTTGTTCCAGGAAGAAGACATGATAAATGGAATAATCAAATGCCAGTCTTTCTTGTGCCTTATTGCATTTTATTTAGACTGCTATATTTTTACCTACACCCTTTTTATTTCTGTTTTTCAAACTTTACAGATCAATAATTTTATTTGCATCTTTATCACCATTAATAATGAACTTACATTTCAGAATCTATAAAAGCATAGTATTTATAGAATTTTAGTCATGGATATTTATAATTAATCTTTTGAAATCAATGATTATGGCCATAATGGATGAAAAAATATCATGTAAGCATTGTGCACATAGGACAGACTTATATAGAATATAACAATATTAGTGTCATAGATACTAGTAAATTTCTACAGTGAGTACAATCCTCTATCAATTTTCTATTAAGTTGCCTTTACCTTTTGTATTTGGATTACTTGATATCATATTATCATATTATCATATCACTTCATATCATAATATGATATCATATTAATTTTCTGGATTTTTAAATTTTGTTTCTGTCACCAGAGCTACTCTAAGATCAGTAAAGTTGAATGGCTTAAGTGGAACAAAGCAAATACATAAATTTAAGATGACAATAACCACTGGTAAGTGCTCTGAAGCTAATCCAGGTGATTTATGTGGCTTATCAACATTTACTGCAATTTGAAGAATGTGTTTCAGAGGGAAATTTGGCTGGCTTCTTAATCGGATCTCCATGGGATGGCAGTATGTTGGTGTTTTCACTATATAGCATGGTATTCTGTAATGAAAAGCTATTAAGCTTAGAAATTTGATTTCGTTAGTTCAGCCAAAGGCAACTAACTCAATGGTAATTAGAACACATGCATAAAAATCAGAAAACTAATTTATTATTTTAACAAATATAACTATTAATTGGATTGATGTTGATTGATTATACTTTGTTTATAGGCAGATCTACTTGCTAATTCAAATTATACTCGTAAGATTTCTTAATATGTGTGGAATTTATCAAAAGAAATTATAAAATAATATTCACATTTATTACATTTTGTCCACAAAAAGTCTGAAATGAGCATTTCTACTGACTTGTTTTACCAATCCCATTAACCACAAAATTAATAATATTATTACTACTGCTTCCACTACTATTACTACTATGATTATGATTATTCACACTACTGTTATTACTTCTACTTTTACTAGCTATTTTTTGGTTTATGGGTAAGTAGTAGGTATATATATATTTATAGTAGTAGGTATATATATATATTATATATATATATATACTATAATATATAATGATCACATCAGGATAAGTGGAGTATCCATCACCTCAAGCATTTATCGATTTGTTGTGTTATGAACAATTCAATTTTACTATTTTAGTTATTTTAACATGTACAATAAATTATTATTGAGTGCAGTCACCTTATTGTGCTATCAAATACAGATCTTATTAAATTTTTATAACTCTATTTTTTATACCCGTTAACCATCCCCTCTACCCTGACTCCCACTATCCTTCCCAGCCTCTGATAACCATCATTCCATTCTCTCTCCCCATGAGGTCTTTTGTTTTAATTTTTAGCTCCAACAAATGAGTGAGAGCATGCAAAATTTCCCTTTCTGTGCCTGGTTTATGTCACTTACTATAATTTCCTCTAGTTCCATCCATGTTGTTGCAAATGACAGGATCTCATTGTATTTTATGGCTGAATAGTACTCAATTACATTTTATCTCTTCATCTATTGACCAACACTTAGATTGCTTTCAAATTTTGGTTATTATGAACAGTACCACAATAAACATAGGAGTGCAGATATCTCTTCAACATACTGATTTCTTTCTTCTTGGGTATAAACCTAGCAGATGGTTTGCTGCATCATATGAAAGTTTTCTGAGGAATTTCCATGCTGTTCTTCACAGTGGTTATACTAACTTACATTCCCTCTAACAGTGTACAAGGATTCTCTTTTGTCCACATTCTCACTAGCATATTATAGCCCGTCTTTGGAATAAAAGCCATTTTAACTGAGGCAAGATATTTCATTATAGTTTGATTTGCATTTATCTGACAGTCAATGTTGTTGAGCATCTTTTCATATATCTGTTGGTTGCATGTATGTTTTCCTTTGAAAAATGTCTATTCAAATCTTTTGTCCATTTTTAAATTGGGTTATTAGATTTTTGTCTATTGACTTATTTGAGTTCCTTATATATTCCGGTTATTAATTCCTTGTCATATAAATAGTTTGCAAATATTTTCTCTCATTCTATAAGACAAAGGACTGTTTTCTTTTCTGTTCAAAAGCTTTTTTATTGATGCAATCCTATTTGTCCATTTTTCATTTGGTTCCCTGTGTTTGTATTTGTATTACTTGGGGTATTACTCAAGAAATCTTTGCCCAGACCAATATCCTGAAAAGTTTCTCCAATGTTTATTTTTTTAGTAGTTTTATTGTTTGAGATCTTAGATTCAATCTTTAATCTATTTTGATTTGATTTTTGTATATAGCAAGAGATACGGGTCTAGTTTCTTCTGCATATGGATATCCAGTTTTCTGAGTACCATTTATAGAAGAGACTGTCCTTTTCCCCAATGTACATCCTTGGAACTTTTGTTACAAATGACTTCACTGTAGATACAACGATTTATTTCTGGGTTCTCTATTGTGTTCCATTGGCCTGTGTCTGTTTTTTATTGCCAGTACCATACTGTTTTGGTTACTATAGCTCTGTACTATAATTTTAATTCATATGATGTGATTTCTCCTGTTTTGTTCTTTTGCTTAAGATGGCTTTGATTATTTTGGGTCCATTGTGGTCTCATATAAATTTTAGGATTTTATTTCTATTTCTGTGAAGAAGGTCATTGGTATTTTAGTAGGAATTGCATTGAGTCTGCAGAATGTTTTGAGTAGTATGAACATTTTGTCAGTATTGACTCTTATAATCCATGAACATAGAATATACTTTCATTTGTCTGTGTATGTCATCTTCAACTTCTTGCATCAATGTTTTATAGTTTTCTTTTCTTTTATTATACTTTAAGTTTTAGGGTACATGTGCACAATGTGCAGGTTAGTTACATATGTATACATGTGCCACATGTGCCATGTTGGTGTGCTGCACCCATTAACTCGTCATTTAACATTAGGTATATCTCCTAATGCTATCCCTTCCTGCTCCCCACACCCCACAACAGGCCCCGGTGTGTGATGTTCCCCTTCCTGTGTCCAAGTGTTTTCATTGTTCAATTCCCACCTATGAGTGAGAACATGAAGTGTTTGGTTTTTGTCTTTGCGATAGTTTGCTGAGAATGATGGTTTCCAGCTTCATCCATGTCCCCACAAAGGACATGAACTCATCATTTTTTTTATGGCTGCATAGAATTCCATGGTGTATATGTGCCACATTTTCTTAATCCAGTCTATCATTGTTGGACATTTGGGTTGGTTCCAAGTCTTTGCTATTGTGAATAGTGCTGCAATCAACATACGTGTGCATGTGTCTTTATAGCAGCATGATTTATAATCCTTTAGGTATATACCCAGTGATGGGATGGCTGCGTCAAATGGTATTTCTAGTTCTAGATCCCTGATGAATCGCCACACCAATTTCCACAATGGTTGAACTACTTTGCAGTCCCACCAACAGTGTAAAAGTATTCCTATTTCTCCACATCCTCTCCAGCACCTGTTTTTTCCTGACTTTTTAAAGATCACCATTCTAACTGGTGTGAGATGGTATCTCACTGTGGTTTTGATTTGCATTTCTCTGATGGCCAGTGATGATGAGCATTTTTTCATGTGTCTTTTGGCTGCATAAATGTCTTCTTTTGAGAAGTGTCTGTTCATATCCTTCACCCACTTTTTGATGGGGTTGTTTGTTTTTTCCTTGTAAATTTGTTTGAGTTCATTGTAGATTCTGGATATTAGCCCTTTGTCAGATGAGTAGATTGCAAAAATTTTCTCCCATTCTGTAGGTTGCCTGTTCACTCTGATGGTGGTTTCTTTTGCTGTGCAGAAGCTCTTTAGTTTAATTAGATCCCATTTGTCAGTTTTGGCTTTTGTTGCCATTGCTTTTGGTGTTTTAGACATGAAGTCCTTGCCCATGCCTATGTCCCAAATGGTATTGCCTAGGTTTTCTTCTAGGGTTTTTATGGTTTTAGGTCTAACATTTAAGTCTTTAATCCATCTTGAATTAATTTTTGTATAAGGTGTAAGGAAGGGGTCCAATTTCAGCTTTCTACATATGGCTAGCCAGTTTTCCCAGCACCATTTATTAAATAGGGAATCCTTTCCCCATTGCTTGTTTTTGTTAGGTTTGTCAAAGATCAGATGGTTGTAGATACACAGCATTATTTCTGAGGGCTCTGTTCTGTTCCATTGATCTATATCTCTGTTTTGGTACCAGTACCATGCTGTTTTTGTTACTGTAGCCTTGTAGTTTAGTTTAAAGTGAGGTAGCGTGATGCCTCCAGCTTTGTTCTTTTGTCTTTGGATTGACTTGGCAATGTGGGCACTTTTTCAGTTCCATATGAACTTTAAAGTAGTTTTTTCCAATTCTGTGAAGAAAGTCATTGGTAGCTTGATGAGGATGGCACTGAATCTATAAATTACCTTGGGCAGTATGGCCATTTTCACGATATTGAATCTTTCTACCCATGAGCATAGAATTTTCTTCCATTTGTTTGTATCCTCTTTCATTTCATTGAGCAGTGGTTTGTAGTTCTCCTTGAAGAGGTCCCTCACATCCCTTGTAAGTTGGAATCCTAGGTATTTTATTCTCTTTGAAGCAGTTGTGAATGGGAGTTCACTCATGATTTGGCTCTCTGTCTGTTATTGGTGTATAAGAATGCTTGTGATTTTTGCACATTGATTTTGTACCCTGAGACTTTGCTGAAGTTGCCTATCAGCTTAAGGAGATTTGGGGCTGAGATGATGGGGTTTTCTAGATATACAACCATGTCATCTGCAAACAGGGACAATTTGACTTCCTCTTTTCCTAATTGAATACCCATTATTTCCTTCTCCTGCCTAATTGCCCTGGCCAGAACTTCCAGCACTATGTTGAATAGGAGTGGTGAGAGAGGGCATCCCTGTCTTGTGCCAGTTTTCAAAGGGAATCCTTCCAGTTTTTGCCCATTCAGTATGATATTGGCTGTGGGTTTGTCATAGATAGCTCTTATGATATTGAGATACGTCCCATCAATACCTAATTTATTGAGAGTTTTTAGCATGAAGGGTTGTTGAATTTTGTCGAAGGCCTTTTCTGCATCTCTTGAGATAATCATGTGGTTTTTGTCTTTGGTTCTGTTTATATGCTGGATTACATTTATTGATTTGCATATGTTGAACCAGCCTTGCATTCCAGGTATGAAGCCCACTTGATCATGGTGGATAAGCTTTTTGATGTGCTGCTGGATTCGGTTTGCCAGTATTTTATTGAGGATTCTTGCATCAATGTTCATCAAGGATATTGGTTTAAAATTCTCTGTTTTTTTGTGTGTCTCTGCCTGGCTTTGGTATCAGGATGATGCTGGCCTCATAAAGTGACTTAGGGAGGATTCCCTCTTTTTCTATTGATTGGAATATTTTCAGAAGGAATGGTACCAGTCCTCCTTGTACCTCTGGTGGAATTCAGCTGTGAATTCATCTGGTCCTGGACTTTTTTTGGTTGGTAAGCTATTAATTATTGCCTCAATTTCAGAGTCTGTTATTGGTCTATTCAGAGATTCAACTTCTTCCTGGTTTAGTCTTGGGAGGGTGTATGTGTCGAGGAATTTATCCATTTCTTCTAGATTTTCTAGTTTATTTGCATAGAGGTGTTTATAGTATTCTCTGATGGTAGTTTGTATTTTTGTGGGATCAGTGGTGATATCCCCTTTATCATTTTTTATTGCATCTATTTGATTCTTCTCTCTTTTCTTCTTTATTAGTCTGGCTAGCAGTCTATCAATTTTGTTGATCTTTTCAAAAAACCAGCTCCTGCATTCATTAATTTTTTGAAGGGTTTTTTGGTGTCTCTGTTTCCTTCAGTTCTGCTCTGATCTTAGTTATTTCTTCCCTTCTGCTAGCTTTTGAATGTGTTTGCTCTTGCTTCTCTAGTTCTTTTAATTGTGATGTTAGGGTGTCAATTTTAGATCTCTCCTGCTTTCTCTTGTGGGCATTTAGTGTTATAAATTTCCCTCTACACACTGCTTTGAATGTGTCCCAGAGATTCTGGTATGTTGTGTCTTTGTTCTCGTTGGTTTCAAAGAACATCTTTATTTCTGCCTTCATTTCGTTATGTACCCAGTAGTCATTCAGAAGTAGGTTGTTCAGTTTCCATGTAGTTGAGCGGTTTTGAGTGAGTTTCTTAATCCTGAGTTCTAGTTTGATTGCGCTGTGGTCTGAGAGACAGTTTGTTATGATTTCTGTTCTTTTACATTTGCTGAGGAGTGCTTTACTTCCAAGTATGTGGTCAATTTTGGAATAGGCATTGTGTGGTGCTGAAAAGAATGTATATTCTGTTGATTTGGGGTGGAGAGTTCTGTAGATGTCTATTAGGTCTGCTTAGTGCAGAGCTGAGTTCAGTTCCTGGATATCCTTGTTAACTTTCTGTCTCATTGATCTGTCTAATGTGGATAGTGCAGGAGTCTAAGTCTGTGTGTAGGTCTCTAAGGACTTGCTTTATGAATCTGGGTGCTCCTGTATTGGGTGCATATATATTTAGGGTAGTTAGCTCTTCTTTTTGAATTGATCCCTTTACCATTATGTAATGGCCTTTGTCTCTTTTGATCTTTGTTGGTTTAAAGTCTGTTTTATCAGAGACTAGGATTGCAACCCCTGCCTTTTTTTGTTTTCCATTTGCTTGGTTGGTCTTCCTCCATCCCTTTATTTTGAGCCTATGTTTGTCTCTGCACATGAGATGGGTTTCCTGAATACAGCACACTGATGAGTCTTGACTCTTTATCCAATTTGCCAGTCTTTGTCATTTAATTGGAGCATTTAGCCTATTTACATTTAAGGTTAATATTGTTATGTGTTAATTTGATCCTGTCATTATGATGTTAGCTGATTATTTTGCTTGTTAGTTGATACAGTTTCTTCCTAGCCTCAATGGTCTTTACAATTTGGCATGTTTTTGCAGTGGCTGGTACCAGTTGTTCCTTTCCATGTTTAGTGCTTCCTACAGGAGCTCTTTTAGGGCAGGCCTGGTGGTGACAAAATCTCTCAGCTTTTGCTTGTATGTAAAGCATTTTATTTCTCCTTCACTTATGAAGCTTAGTTTGGCTGGATATGAAATTCTGCGTTGAAAATTCTTTTCTTTAAGAATGTTGAATATTGGCCCCCACTCTCTTGTAGCTTGTAGAGTTTCTGCTGAGAGATCAGCTGTTAGTCTGATGGGCTTCCCTTTGTGGGTAACCCGACCTTTCTCTGTGGATGCCCTTAACATTTTTTCCTTCATTTCAACTTTGGTGAATCTGACAATTATGTGTCTTGGAGTTGCTCTTCTCGAGGAGTATCTTTGTGATGTTCTCTGTATTTCCTGAATTTGAATGTTGGCCTGCCTTGCTAGATTGGGGAAGTTCTCCTGGATAATATCCTGCAGAGTGTTTTCCAACTTGGTTCCATTCTCCCCGTCACTTTCAGGTACACCAACCAGATGTAGATTTGGTCTTTTCACATGGTCCCATATTTCTTGGAGGCTTTGTTCATTTCTTTTTATTCTTTTTTTCTCTAAAGTTCTCTTCTCACTTCATTTCATTCATTTGCTCTTCCATCACTGATACCCTTTCTTCCAGTTGATCGAATCAGCTACTGAGGCTTGTGCATTTGTCACATAGTTCTCGTGCCTTGGTTTTCAGCTCCATCAGGTCCTTTAAGGACTTCTCTGCATTGGTTATTCTATTTAGCCATTCATCTAATTTTTTTTCAAGGTTTTTAACTTCTTTGCCATTGGTTCGAACTTCCTCCTTTAGCTTGGAGTGGCTTGATCATCTGAAGCCTTCTTCTCTCAACTCGTCAAAGTCATTCTCCATCCAGCTTTGTTCCGTTGCTGGTGAAGAGCTGCATTCCTATGGAGGAGGAGAGACACTCTGATTTTTTGAGTTTCTGGTTTTTCTGCTCTGTTTTTTCCCCATCTTTTTGGTTTTATCTACCTTTGGTCTTTGACGATGGTGACGTCCAGATGGGATTTTGGTGTGGATGTCCTTTCTGTTTGTTAGTTTTCCTTCTAACAGTCAGGACCCTCAGCTGCAGGTCTGTTGGAGTTTGCTGGAGGTCCACTCCAGACTCTGTTTGCCTGGGTATCAGCAGCAGAGGCTGCAGAACAATGAATATTGGTGAACAGCAAATGTTGCCGCCTGATTGTTCCCCTGGAAGTTTTGTCTCAGAGGAGTACCTGGCAGTATGAGGTGTCAGTCTGCCCCTAGTTGGGGGTGCCTCCCAGTTAGGCTACTTGGGGGTCAGGGACCCACTTGAGAAGGCAGTCTGTCTGTTCCCAGCTCTCCAGCTGCATGCTGGGAGAACCACTACTCTCTTCAAAGCTGTCAGATAGGGACATTTAAGTCTGCAGAGGATTCTGCTGCCTTTTGTTTGGCTTTGCCCTGCCCCTGCAGGTGGAGTCTACAGAGGCAGGCAGGCCTCCTTGAGCTGTGTTGGGCTCCACTCAGTTCGAGCTTCCCAGAGGCTTTGTTTACCTACTCAAGCCTCAGCAATGGTGGGTGACCTTCCCCCAGCCTGGCTGCTGCCTTGCAGTTTGATCTCAGACTGCTGTGCTAGCAATGATTGAGGCTCTGTGGCCTTAGGACCCTCCGGGCCAGAAGTGGGATATAATCTCCTGGTGTGCCATTTGCTAAGACTGTTGGAAAAGTGCAGTATTAGGGTGGGAGTGACCTGATTTTCCAGGTGCCGTCTGTCACCTCTTTCTTTGACTAGGGAAGGGAATTCCCTGACCCATTTTACTTCCTGGGTGAGGCAATGCCTCCCCCTGCTTTGGCTCATGCTCGGTGTGCTGCACCCACTGTCCTGCACCCACTTTCTGACACTCCCCAATGAGATGAACCCATTACCTCAGTTGGAAATGCAGAAATCACCCGTCTTCTGCATCGCTCATGCTGGGAGCTGTAGACTGGAGCTGTTCCTATTTAGCCATCTTGGCTCCACACCAATATTTTATAGTTTTCATTGTAAATATCTTCACTTCTTTGGTTAAATTTATTCCTAGCTATTTTATTTTATTTATAGCTATTGTAAATGGGATTACTTTCTTGATTTCTTTTTCAGAGTGTTCACTGTTGTCATATAAATATGCTACTGATTTCTATGTTGATTTTATATCCTTGCAACTTTACTCATTTTATTTATGAGTTTGCATAGGTTTTTGGTGGAGTGTTTAGGTTTTTCCAAATATAAGATAATATCAGGCTGGGCACAGTGACTCATGCCTGTAATCCCAGCACTTTGGGAGGCCAAGGCAGGTGGATCACTTGAGGTCAGGAGTTCAAGACCAGGCTGGCCAACATGGCAAGACCCTGTCTCTACTAAAAATACAGAAATTAGCTGGTCATGGTGGCAGGCATCTGTAATCCCAGCTACTCAGAAGCCTGAGGTGAGAGAATCGCTTGAACCCATGAGGCAGGTATTGTAGTAAGCCAAGGTGGAACCACTGCCCTCCAATCTGGGTGACAGAATGAGAGTCTGTCTCAAAAACACAAACAAAACAACAACAAAAAAGATAATATCATCAAGAGTAATTTGATTTCTTCCTTTCCAATTTGGATGCCTTTTATTTGTTTCTATTTTCTGATTGCTATAGTTAGGACTTCTAGTACTATGTTGAATAACAGTGGTGAAAATGAGCATCCTTGTCCTGCTCTAGATCTTATAGGAAAGGCTTTCAGTTTTTCCCTGTTCGGTATAATAGCAGCTGTGAGTCTGTCTTATATGGGTTTTATTGTGTCAAGCTATGTTCCTTCTATTTCCAGTTTTTTGAGGGTTTTTATCATGAAGGAATGTTGAATTTTATCAGATGCTTTTCAGCATCAATTGAAATAATCATAAAGTTTTTCCTTCATTCTGTTGATATGATGTATTACATTGGTTGATTTGCGTACGTTGAGCCATCCTTGCATCCCTAGAATAAATCCTACATGGTTATGATGAATGATCTTTTTTGTGGTGTTGAATTTGGTTTGTTAGAATTTTATTGAGGATTTTTGCATCAATGTTTATCAAGGATATTGTAGTTTTCATTTTCGATGTGTCTTTGGTTTTGGTATCAGGCTAATGCTGGTCTTGTAGAATGAGTTTGGAAGTATTCCCTTCTGCTCCATTTTTCATAATATTCTGAGTAGGATTCATATTAGTTCTTATTTAAATATTTGGTAAAATTGACATCAAGTGCTGAGCATTTCTTTGCAGGAAACTTTTTATTATGGCTTTGATCTCATTACTTATTATTGGTCTACTAAAGTTTTAGACTTCATGTTTCAATCTTGGCAGGTTGTATATGTCTAGAAATTTATCCATTTCTTCTAGGTTTTCCAGTTTATTGGCATATAATTGCTCATATTAGTTTCTAATAATTCTTTGAATTTCTGCTGTGTTAGTTGTAATTTCTCCATTTTCATATTGAATTTTATTTACTTGGGTCTTCTTTCTTTTTTTCTTAGTCTAGTTAAAGGTTTGTTGATTTTGTTTATCTGTTCAAAAACCAACTTTTTGTTTCATTTATCTTTTGTGTTTTGTTTCAATTTCATTGATTTCTGCTGTTTTCTTTATAATTTACTTTCTTCTACTAATTTTGGGTTTTGTTTGCTCTAACTTTTCTAGTTCTTTAAGATGCATTATTAATTTTTTATTTAAAGTTTTTCTACTTTTTTGATGTAGCTGCTCATTTGAATAAACATTCCTCTCAGTGCTGCTTTCCTTGCATCCCATAGGTTTGTTGTGTTTCCATTTTCCTTTGTTTCAAGATATCTTTAAATTCCCTTCTTGATTTCTTCATTAACATTCTGGTAATTCAGCAGTGTGTTGTTTAATTTCCATGTGTTTGTATAGTTTCCAAACTTCCTCTTGCTATTAATTTCTCATTTTGTTCTACTGTGTCAGAGAAGATACCTGATATGGTTTCAATTATTTTGAAATCTTTAAGGTTTGTTTTGTGGCTTAATATATGGTCTGCCCTTGAGAGTGATTCATGTGCTGAGGTGATGAATATGTATTCTTCAACTGTTGGATAAAATGTTCTTTAAATATCTATTAGGACCATTTGGCCTATATTGCACATGAAGTCTAACGTTTCTTTGTTGATTTTTTATCTGGATGATCTGTCCAATGCTGTAAGTGGAATGTTGAAGTCTCCAGCTATTATTGCATTGGGGTCTCTCTCTCTCTTTAGCTCTAATACTATTTGCTTTATATATCTGGGTGCTCCAGGATTGGGTGCACATATTTATAATTTTTCTACTCTTTGTGAATTAACCCCTTTATCAATATATAATGGCCATCTTTGGCTCTTTCTAGTATTTGTCTTGAAATAATTTTGTCTGATGTAAGCTTAGCTACTCCTGCTCATTGTTGGTTTCTATTTGAATGAAATATTGAAGTTGTCTTACTGAGATTAAACCAGTTTGGTATTCTATAACTTTCTTGTACTTGAATATTTATATTTATCTGGTTAGGAAAGTTATCTGTTATTATCCCCTTGAATATAATTTCTACCCCAATGTGTTTCTCTGCTTCCTCTTTAATAACTCTTAGATTTGCCCTTTTGAGGTTATTTTCTAAATCTTGCAGTCATGCTTCATTCTATTTTATTTATTATTCTTTTGTCTCCTCTGACTATGTATTATCAAATAGCCTGTATTCAATCTCACAGTTCTTTCTTCTGGTTTATCAATTCTGGTGTTGAGGGATTCCAGTGCATTCTTCAGTATGTCTATTAAACTTTCAGCTCCAGAATTTCTTCTTGATTTTAAATATTCAATCTCTTTGTTAAATTTATCAGATAGGATTCTAAATTCCTTTTCTGTTTTATCTTGAATTCTGTTGAGCTTCCTCAAAAAAATTTGAAGTCTTTGTCTGAGGGTAACATATCTCTGTTTCTCCAGGATTAGTCACTGGTGTCTTATTTAGTTCATTCAGTGATATCATGTTTTTCTGGATGGTCTAGATGTTTGTAGATTTTAGTCAATGATTGGTTATTGAAGAGTTAGGTATGTATTGTAGTCTTCATAGTCTGGGGTTGTTTCTTCCTGCCATTCTTTGGAAAGTCTTCCAAATATTCAAAGGGAATTAGTGTTGTGATCTAAGACTTTGGTCACTGCAGCCATACCTGCATTAGGAGACACATCAAGCCCAGTAATGCTGTGACATTTGCAGATTTGAAGAGGTACTGCCTTGGTGCTCTTGGGTGAGATCTGTGAGAATTCCTTGGATTACCTTGGCAGGTCTAACAGTGACATCTAGGAGCAAAGGCCTGGAATCGGGGACTTCAGGAGTCTGCTCAGTGCTTTATTTTACTACTACTGAGCTGTTACCCAAGTTACAGGACAAAGTCCTCTTTACTCTTCCTTTTCCTTTCCTCAGATAGGAGTTTCTCCTTGTGGACACCATAGCTGGGAATGTGCTGAGTCACACTTGAAGCCAGTATGGTACTGGATCTTGTCCAATGACCATGGTGAGTACTGCCAGGCTACCACTGATCTTTATTCAAAGCCACAGGGCTCTTTTGTCAGCTGATGATGAATCCTGCTAAGACTAAGTTCTTCCCTTCAGGAAAGTTGGTTTCCTTCTGTTCCAGGGATTTTCTGGAAATGTTGCCTCGGAACTAAGGCCTGGAACTGGGACTTCAAGACTTATTTTGGTGCTTTATTTTACTGTGGCTAAGCTGATATCCAAGTTGTAAGACTAAGTCCTCTTTACCCTCCCCTCTCCATTTCTCAGGTAGAAGGAAAGAGTCTCTCCAGGAGCAGTAAGCTGCCTTGCCTGTGGCTGAGAAGGGGTGACACAAGCACTCTCCTGGTCGCCCCAGCTGGTGTCTCAGTGGATCACATACACTCCAAGTCCACTGACTCTGAGCCCAGCACAGCAGCAGTACTTGTCCAGGAATTACAGTCCTTGTAGCCTAGATTGTCTTTCAACTTTTCTTAAGACCCTAGAACACTTTAGTGTGGTGTGTGGCTAGTCATAACTCACGTTCTGCCCACTGGGGTAGATGATTCCCCTCTGGCTAGGGCTGATCTAAATGTTCATTCCATGGGTGCTGGCTGAATTCTTCCCTGTGTTGCTTTCCACTGTGACAGAACCACACTGAGTTCTAGTGCAGAGGCCCACAATCACTGCACTCTCCCTCCCCCATCACACAGATTTTCTCTCCCTACCATGCAATCACATGACCATTGCCAGGGGATCAGGGACAGCTGGGGCCGACAATTCAAGACTGTCTTTCCTAGCCTCTTTAGTGCCTCTTTTCCTTGATAGGATGTTAAAATCGGATACTGCAATCACTCACCTGATTTTTAGTTCTTATGCAGATGATTTCTTGTGTGGATAGTTGCTCAATTTAGAGTTCTTGCAGAGGGAAAATCACTGGAGGCTTCTGTTTGGCTACCTTGCTCTGCCTCCTATGAGCTATTCTTAATGTTTCCACATGGAAGGATTTTCTTTAGCATAAATCTTGAGGCCTCTTCACGTCTTCTGTATTTTCATATGCTCTGTTCCTATACTGGAGAAACCATGATATGATTGGTATGTTTTGAAGAAAAAAATATTAACAAGCCTTGGTCAACCTCTTCCTCTCTTTCTCTCTTCTCTCTTTCTCTTAGAAGTGATGATCCCAGACAATGAAAATGCTGCTCTTATTTTCCATGCTGTAAATGTTACAGAAATAAGCCTCCTATGTGGGAAGAGCTTTCTAGATCTGGTGCTGCTGTTACTGGCTGCAAAATTCTGCCTGTATCTAGGACTCAGTATTTTTAAGTATACCTGTCTATAGATATAAACCATGATTCAGACTCAGTTCAGCTTTATCTACATTAAGACAATTTTTTCTAATCTGCTTTACTATGCATTATATTCAATTTAGTTCAGAATTTATTCAAAGAAGATATGCATTTTTAATTGGGACCTGCTATATTTTCCAGTAGTCACTACCATTCATAGGATACTTCTTAAATGCTAAAATGCTTTTCACAAAGTAGCATAGCTACTCTAATTATAGCCATTTTATAGATGTGAACACTAAATGCTTGAGAAATTAAGAAATCTTGTTAATGGTCACACTGCATGTATTAGCTATCTATAGCTGTGTAACAAATTACTACAAAACACAGTGGCTTAACACAAACTGCAGTTTATTACTGCGGCTTGTGTGGGTTAAGAAATTGGCTAAACAGCAAAAGAAACTATCATCAGAGTGAAGAGACAACCTACAGAATGGGAGAAAATTTGTGCAGTTTATCCATCTGACAAAGGCCTAATATCCAGAAACTACAAGGAATTTAAACAAATCTATAAGAAAAAAACAAAGAAACAATTCCATGAAAAAGTGGGCAAAGGACATGAACAGACATTTATCAAAAGAAGACATTTATGCAGCCAACAAACATATGAAAAAATCTCAATATCCCCGATTATTAGAGAAATGGAAATCAAAACTGCAATGAGATACCATCTTATGCCAGTCAGAATGGTAATTATTAAAAAGTTAAGAAACAACAGATGCTGGCAAGGCTGCAGAGAAATAGGAATGTTTCTACATTGTTGGTGGGAATGTAAATCAGTTTAGCCACTGTGGAAGACAGTGTGTGATTCCTCAAAGACCTAGAGGCAGAAACACCATTTGACTCAGCAATCCCTTTACTGGGTATATACTCAAAGGAATATAAATCATTCTATTATAAAGACACAATAGCAAAAACATGGAATCAACCTAAATGCCCATCAATGATAGAGTGGAAAAAGAAAATGTGGTACATATACACCATGGAATACTATGCAGGCATAAAAAATGAATGAGATCATGTTCTTTTCAGGGACATGAATGGAGCTGGAAGCCACTATGCTCAGCAAACTAGTGCAAGAACAGAAAACCAAAAAACACGTGTTCTTACTCATAAGTTGAGGCTGAACAATGAGAGCATATAGTCACAGAGAGGGGAACAACACACCCTGGGGCCTGCTGAATGGGGGAAAGGAAAAATAGCTAATGCATGCTGGGCTTAATACCTAAGTGATGGATTGATAGGTGCAGCAAACCACCTTGGCACAGTTTTAACTAAGTAACAAACCTGAACATCCTGTACATGTACCCAGGAACTTAAAATAAAATAAAATAAAATAAAAATAAAAATAATTTGGCTACACTTTACTTAGGTCCTCTTTTCTTGTTTTCTCAAGAGGTTGTAATAAAAGTATTGGCCAAAT
Source organism: Pongo pygmaeus (assembly GCF_028885625.2). NCBI lineage: Eukaryota > Metazoa > Chordata > Mammalia > Primates > Hominidae > Pongo > Pongo pygmaeus. The sequence goes on along the minus strand of NC_072378.2, from coordinate 67,550,638 downwards.
GAGTATAGTCTCATTTGAAGACTCAGCTGGAGAAATATCTGCTTCTAAGCTAATGCAATAGTTATTGGCTATTTTCAATTCCTTGCAAGTTGTTGTTGACTGGAGGTCAAGTTCAGTTGATTGCCACATGGACCTCTCCACGGCAGCTTGCTTTGTCATATAAGGGAAGTTGAGAAGGCAATAGATGGTCTGCTAGCAAGATAGAAGTTACAATCTTTTGTAACCTCATCATGGAAGAGGTATCCCATCACCTTTGCTGTATTACATTGGTTATATTCAAATTATTAGGTCCAGCCTGCAATCCAGAGAAGAGGATTACACAGGGGCATAACTACTATAAGACGGAGATCTTTAGAGACCATCTTAGAAGTCTTCCTACCACACTGTGATTAAGTGTAAGAGTCAGTATTTCAGTATTTGAATCCAATTCTTCTGACGTCAGAATTCATATTCCCAGCCACATCATTAGTTGAGAGTAGCCTCTGCCCTCCACAGGGCTGGAGTTTGTAGTGAGTATATAACTCTATAATTCTCTACTTCTAACCTTCCATTTCTAGCAAGCCAATATCTAACAAATATAATCTTTTCAAGAAAATTTAGAACAGAATCTTCAGGTCATGGTTAAGCTTTCACTTGGGCATCACTTTTAGGTGATTTTACTTATCTCTGTTAGAGGTACAATATATATGTATATATATAAATTTTTTTTTTGAGATGGAGTCTTGCTCTGTCACCAGGCTGGAGTGCAGTGATCTCGGCTCACTGCAACCTTCGCCTCCAGGTTCAAGTGATTCTCCTGCCTCAGATTCCCGAGTAGCTGGGACTACAGGCGCGTGCCACCACACCTGGGTAATTTTTTGTATTTTAGTAGAGACAGGGTTTCACCATGTTGGCCAGGATGATCTTGATCTCCTGACCTCGTGATCCACCCGTCTCAGCCTCCCAAAATGCTGGGATTACAGGGGTGAGCCACCGCTCCCGGCCATGTTTTATATTTTTAACTCTCAGATCAATATTTCTTTCCAGGTTTATTTAGCCTCCACAAATTAATTATTCATAGCACAAATTACCTCTAAAGTCTATTTTTAAAGTTAAACATTAATTTTTAATACTAAGGAAGTAATTCTAAATTAAATATGTTAATCAACCTAAATTAATCTTTTACTTATATGAAGCAGTTTTATTTCTCTGTATGCATTTTAAAGTCAAATATAAGCCTCTATTTATATTACTCTCCAAATTTTATCAATTTATTTGAGTATCTCTACAGATATGCAAGGTGAATTGTACATAGCTTTAGCTACAAGAGAAAATTATTTTCTTATAACGGTAATGTTTTAAGTGCTTTATTCCCCTTGCTTATTTTTATAATGAACAATATCAACATCCTCAGGAAGGTTCATAAGATAATCAAAGTTCACATCCAAAGATATCACATTTTTTCCGGTGGCTAGGACTTATATGTTTCCCAATTAATTACATTATAATACTTTAAATGGTGTCTCCACTTTCAAATCATTTAAGTAGGGATTTCAAATACTTCAGGTTTAGGCTCTTCTGCTTCACAGACTCAGACTCTGATTCAAGTAGATATTTATATATTCATAAACACTTAACCAGACTGGTGGAGTGTCTCTTTATAAAATCTTGCAGTAGTTTATTATAACATAAAATATTCCCACTTAATCTGTCTATAAATGTAAATTTTTCTTTTATATTTCTGAAAGCTATATGAACTTATTATCAAGAACAAGCTCTGAAACACAAAATGCTCCATTTTTCTAGCAAATATTAAGTCAATCAAAATTATTACTTGCTTTTAAACATAAATCCTTATAGTGCCCCACATTTCTGAATAATCTCTTTGGATTTTGCAGTATTCCATAATTAACACTCTAACTGTTCGTACATTTCCTCTTTTATTTGCTATTCCATCCCTTGAGGTCTCTCAATTTTTTAAATTTTCTTTGTGATAGTCATTGGAAAAAACATAACATTTGACCTTTCATAAAAAAATAGTAGTGGCTTCTTTCTTATTCTCTGTAGGCATTGTCAAATGCAACTATGCCTTCAGAAATGTCTTGTAACTTATTAAATTTTTTTGTTAGCACAGTAAAAATTCATAAACTTTTCTTTGACAAACTAAAGAATAAAATGTAGGCACTCTGTTAAAAGTTACTTAATATGTGAATGTGTGGGAAATATAATAAATGTTGCTGCTTTGTTCCCATTGTGTCATACAATATTAACAATTATAGTTATTGAAATTATTTTAGGAAAATAGTTGTTAGTAACTCGAAATTATTTCTGAATTAAAATATTATTATTTGAGTGAACTTTTAAAAATAAACTGTGCTCTAAAGCCATTTATTTTATAATTGTAAATGAAGGCACATTTGAAATAACCCAGCTTTGAAGATTAGTGCATGTAAAATATAGGTTTGATATCATACAACCACACATATTTTAGAAACTCAGCCTAAAGAAAAGTGTTCCTCAGCTTTGTCCAACAGAAGGTTTAATTTGGATCATGAGAACATTAAGTTCTTTTTACATTGACCATTTATGATATTTATCCCAACTGCTACATTCAGAACCTGCCATATGGTAATGAAAAGCTATTCAGCAAACACATAATGAAAACAATTCTGATCCTGTATTTTACTGTCAATCTATGCCAATCTTAAACTATAGAAAATTGTAGGGCTTCTGTGGAATTTTAAGACTTATTTTTACTGTTGGATTTGATTCATTATCTTTTTAAATATTTTTTGACATTTGAGATAGGAGTACTGGAGCTGTTCACAAAAACATTTATCACTGAATATAAATATCAGACAACATATCTGGAAATGTGTAGAACCAACATAGCATGAGAAAGAGAAATCTCTAGACTCAGTAACCTTTGGCAAAATATCAATCAAGTATGTGGAAGATAGAGAATCTAATTTAACAATATATTTACATAAAATAATGCAGGATTCTTAGACCTAGCTACATATTAAAATTGCATTTTGATCCCTTTACAAATTATCTGAGGTTCATCTTCAGACATCCTGATTTAGTAACTCTTGGACAGGGTCAGAGCATCTGCATTTCTAAATAAATCTTGACAATTTTTATTTACAGCTAACCTTAAAAATCATTTAAATTCTATAATAGTAGGAATTAATATTACACAGCATGGTTTATTTTTGTATTATAAAGATATATTTGCCTATGTGCTCAGAAATTATTTCACATTAGGGATTGATTCTTATAATTATTGTTACAATATTAAATATTTAGTGAATTATTCCTATGGATTCTTACAGTTGAAAAGAAACAGCTATATGAAGAATTGACTATGTCACATAATTTAAGAAATAAAATTTCTCTTAAACCAAAGGAAAGAGCTTCTAGGCTGAAACTTGATGAGCCATATTAAGAAAATAGAACATAGCATAGAAAGTAAGTGGAGTCAGCAATAACTGACCCCATCCTGAAAGATGTCAATGTACTAATCCCTGGAACCTATGAATGTGTTACATCACACCAAGAAGGGGAATTAAGATTCCAGATGGGTTAAGATTACTAATCAATATACCTTAAAATAAGGAGATTATTCTGGATCATCCTGGTGGGCCCAATATAATCACAAGAGTCCTCAAAAGTGGAAGAGGGAGGGAAAAAAGGAGCTAAATATGAGAAGGATTTGATATGCTATCGCTGATTTTGAAGATGGAGGAATGGGGCCATGAGCCAAGATATGTGTGCAGTCTCTAGAAATTAGAAAAGGGAAAGAGAAGCATTCTCCTCTAGAGCCTACAGAAAGAAATGCAGCCCTGCAAACACCTTGATTTTAGCCCACCAAAACACATCTTGGATTTCCACCCTTCAGAATCATAAAATAATTAATTTGTATTATTTTACACCATAACATTTATGATTATTTCTTACAATGGTAATAGGAAACTAAAACAGTAGGTACTTAGAATACCAAAGTGGGAATCAGTGAAAGAAAAGTTGACAAAGTGCAGAATGTAAGAGTGAAATTAATCTGGACTGTGGGTAATCCAGACACTAAAGGATTGTTCTTTAGTTTAAGGTACAGATAATCCAAGTAGTTTTCAAGGTTGTAGAGGATGCCACTTGAGTAATTTTTTTGTTTTATTTCTACCTTTTCTGTCCCTTGCTTCCTTCCTTCCCTCCCTCCTTCCTTCTTTCCTTCCTTTCTTCCTTTTTTTCCTTCCTCCCTCCCTCCTCTCTCCCTCCTTCCTTCCTTTATTCCTTTCGTTTTTTTTCCATTCTTTATTCACCAAGGAAACCTTTTTATTGGCTAATTTAATGTTCCATGTAATTATCTCAAAAACAGTATCCTGGATGGAGAATGTATATAATTCTGCTCATTAGAAGAAATACTCCCTATTTAAAAATTGGTAAATAAGCATTTAACTGTAAATTACTCTGTATGACTTTAGTCAGTGAAAGTCACTTACTTTCTTATAAATGTTCATCCATGACTGAAAAACCTTAGCCCTTTAGGAGCGAGATTTTATCAGTGAAGCAGATGTGCTACAATTATTGTTTCATTTGACACATGAAATTCTGTCTGAAATATCAATCCATATTTTAGATATTTTGATGTTTCGCTACTCACCAGGAAATTGACGATCAATTTCTAAAATACTTTTACAATGCATTAATTACTCCTTATATGCACCCAGAAAAGTATCTCTTTTACATATTTCAGTACTTACACATATGTTTAGCCTGTTCTATTTTTTATTACAGTTTCATAGTTCTTTCTACTTTCATCTAGGTGGGTCTTAGCTTTACAATAGTATAATAATATCTGCAGAGGCAGGAAGCACTTATATTTTCAGTGTTCCCCGACATGCAGTTACAAGGATTCAGTTTTTCCTTTATAAAAAAACTCTTTATAGAATGTTATTAATTATATATTATTTATTGTTTCCTACATAATGCTCATCGTGAAACAATTCTCATTAATTTACATGTTGTACCATGCGTTCTCATTTGCCCCTAATAGAAGCAAATAATATTATACTATATACACAAAAAAAATAGATTTTTTTAATAAAAAATAGTTTGATCATTAGTTACTAGGTATAAATTTGGGTGACTTTTTGTTCAGCAAGAGCTTTTTTGATTTGACTCTGTTATTTTTCTTCTTTCATGATCAAATTAACACAAATCTTACCATTGTATGATGTTGAGAAACAGAAATTGCATGCACTGGATAAATTAAAGTGTTTGCTATTATAAATTTTAATATTTAGTTGATCCTCATTTCCTTTATTAATTTACATGTTAGATAAGTGCTTATCATTTGTCACATTGCATGGTTTAAGACTCACAGGATTTTCTTTTTCTATCTTTCTGCCTAGTACATTTACCATTGAATTGAAAAATGGTCAAAGAATGTCAAAGTTCAAGTAAAGAATCAGTCAGGACACGGCCGGGTGCAGCGGCTCATTCCTGTAATCCCAGCACTTTGGGGAGCCGAGGTGGGTAGATCACCTGAGGTCAGAAGTTCAAGACTAGCCTGGCCAACATGGTGAAACCCCATCTCTACTAAAAATACCAAAAATTGGCCGGGCATACTGGTGGGCACCTGTAATCCCAGCTACTCAGGAGGCTGAGACAGGAGAATCGCTTGAACCCTGGAGGCGGAGGTTGCAGTGAGCTGAGATGGTGCTATTGCACTCCAGCCTGGGCAACAAGAGTGAGTGAAACTCCATCTCAAAAAAAAAAAAAAAATCAGTCAGGACCCCTGAGAGACAGGTCAATAATGATTAATGATGAGGATCATTGTCTTAACCCTGATTTCCCCTTTATACACATTATTAAGTGCCTATATTATTCAGGCCATATTAGGTTCTGGGGATAAGAGGAGGCATAGGAATCATTAACTGTGTTTTGGCTGTTGTTAATAGTACAGAAATGATCATGGGAATGCAGATATTTCTTTGAGATGTTGATTTTCTTTTCTTTGCACTCTCAGAAGTGAGATTGTTAGGTTGTATGGAAGTTCTATTTTTAATATTTTGAAGAACCGCCATACTGTTTTCCATAATGGCTGTACCACTTTACATTCCCACCAACAGTGCAAAATGATCTACTTTTTTCCATATGAAAGGAAGAAAATCCTACTACTTGTGACAACATGATTGAATTTTGAAAGGTATTATGCTAGGTGAAATAAGTCAAGCAAAGAAAGAAAAATACTACATGATTTCATTTACATGTGGAATCTAAAAAAGTCACTTATAGAAACAGAGTTGAATAGGGAATGTGAAAGACCAAAATGCAAGACGGATCTGTGTATAGCATGGTGACTACGGTTAATAATACTGTACTGTATATTTGAAATTTTCTGAATTCTGTATACTTAAATTTTCCAAGTAGATGTTAAATGTTCTCACCAGAAAAGGTAATTATTTGAAGTGATGGAAAAATTAATTAACTTGATCATCATAAGAATTCCACAGTTTATACATGTATTGCATCATCATGTATATGTTTGAAGTATACAATTTTATTAGTCAATTATACCTCAATCAGTCTGTTAAAATAATGAAAAGAGTTATAACTGACAGTACTTTTTACTCACAAGAGTTTCCTGGTTAATCACACCATACTCTGTGTGTGTCTCTTCGCTTCTTCATTATGGTCTTATAGAAAGTATACTTTTTAGAGTTTCACCTTTCTTTGGCAGAGTTTGTTTATAAATTCTGCTAAAGTACTTCTCTCTTCCTTTATCCATAATTGCTTTTCCCTTACATTCTAGCAACCTCTTCTTTCCAAAACTTCTTGGGAAATTTCTTTAAAGTCCATATTGCTTCATCTCCATAAATGGTTTCTTTCTGTCAAATATAATTAACATCAGAGGATGTTAATTCTACTTCTTGTTTCTTTTACAGTTTGAGAGAAAATAGTCATCAGGACAAATCAAAGTTTAGTCAGATTATTTTTGATTAGTGTGGAGCTTTGCTATGTTTATAACAAACAACTTTCTGTACTAGGTATGTATTGCCACCTATTTATATTTTTTGCTCATTCATTTCTTCATTCATTCACTTTATATTCATTAAATGCCAAATAATTTCCAGGCAAACTCCACAGTTAAACTTTTTCACTCTGTCCTTTGGTATGAAAGGAGATACTTTCTCTTGTTTTGGCAGTTTAAGATGACTTATTTTTAGTCAAATATGCAAATAAACTAAAATTTGCTAATATTTCCATACTAAAAATAAACATTTATTTTTTTTTGTTTGCTGCTTTGTAGATACACCCAGAGGCATTGAGTACATTTTTTAAATAAAAAGTAAGTCTGTGGGATGTTGATATCAGCCTAGAAAATTGCCAACTATAACATGCACATCTGGTAGAAGGGTGATTTCTCTTTAACTGTAGGCATCTCTTATTTAGTTTAAAATGAAAATAAATTTATTAATATTTCTACCTGAGAACTTGTGTTTTAGAATATTAGACTAAATTTCATGATTTTAAATTTCCTTCACTAATGCATTTGTCTTTTTCAAAGCATTCTATATACATTAATGAAATAAAAGATTGTACTCAATGAACAATGCACAAAAATATTATTGATACTTCAAAATATGTATAAAATATTTATTTTACAAGCCTTGGAATTATTGCACACAAAAATACTAAATAAAATATGGGTTTTCATATGATCACCTCAATTGATGCCACAAAAGCATTTGATAAAATTCAGCATCTCATTATGATAAAAACCCTGAACAACATAGGCATAGAATGGACTTAACTCAAAGTAATAAAAGCCATACATGACAAACTCCCAGCCAACATCATTTGGAATAGGAAAAAGTTGAAAGAATTCCCCCTGAGAACTGGAACAAGAGAAGGATGCCCACTTTCATCACTTCTGTTCAAATAGTACTGGAAGCCTTAGCCAGAGCAATCAGAAAAGAGAAACAGATAAAGGACATCCAAATTGGGAAAAAAGGAAGTCAAACTGTTACTGTTCACTGGTGATATGATCATATATCTAGAAAACTCTAAAGTCTCATCCAAAAAGCTCTTAGATCTGATAAATGAATTCAGTGAAGTTTCAGGATATAAAATCAATGTACACAAATCAGTAGCACTACTATACAACAAATACCAAACTGAGAATCAAATCAAGAACTCATTTCCTTTTACAACAGCTGAAAAAACCAACAAACAAGTAAACAACAATAACAACAAAACCTTAGGAATATACTTAGCCAAGGGGGGTAAATATCTCTACAAGGAAAACTACAAAACACTGCTGAAATAAATCATAGATGACACAAACAAGTGGAAACACATTCCATGCTCATGGATGAGAAGAATCAATATTGTGAAAATGACCATACTGCCCAAAGAAATCTACAGATTCAATGCAATTCCCATCAAAAAACCACCATCATTTTTCACAGCACTCAAAAAAAAAAATCCTAAAATTCAAATGAAAAGAAAAAGAGCCCTCATAGCCAAAGCAAGACTAAGCAAAAAGAACAAATCTGGAACATCACATTACCTGACTTCAAACTATACTATAGACCATTAGTTTCATCCATTTCTCTATTATTTTTAAATATTCAATGATGCTGTCATATTATTGGAAAATAGCAAAATCTTAAACTAAAAGTTTATTTAGTTTAAAACATTTACTAATATGTGTTATATATTCACTTATATAACACACATATATAAAATTTTATGCCAGTTTTTAGAGTTATACATAATAACCATTGTATATTATGCATATGTAACAGTTATACATACATAACAATTATAGTTTATGCCAGTTATAAATGTATAATACACATATAAAATTCTTTTTTAAAGAGAAGAAAACACTGCGTTTTACTTTGGATAATATTTCATCTTAACGGAAGTACAAATACATATTTTTTACTATCATTTCTCCAAGATCCCATTTGTCTCACTATCCATATATTATCTAGTTCTTTGTTGCTAGATCATATAGTAGATCAAATAAGCATTGAAAACAGAATTAATAAATATGTTACAGAATAAAACAAAGGCATGAGCCTATGCTAGATAACCAATTACCTTGTTACTATGAAGTTATCATCCAATAATTTACAAACTTAATAAACAATCTATGCACATATAAAGTTTATATTTTAGGGAATAATTTGTCTTATATATTCTACATTACATCAATAATGATCCAAGGGAAATTATTTCAGGAGACTTAGAATTTTAGTATATTCTAAAATGTTATTTAAGAAAAACCTTAATAATGACTGCTATTTTCCACATAATGAAAAAATAAGACAAAATATGTTCAACCTTATTTGTTTACCTGCCTAACATATGGGACAAATGGAAATCTAAATCAAATTATAATAGGTAATCCTTATTATGTATGTATTTTTTCACTCCAAAAGAGCATTGTTAGGAGGAGGAATCTATAGTAAATAAGTCAATTGCAAACATTAGTTTCACAGACTTGTTTAAACTGCTAATAAACTCTATCATCTCATGAGCTCAAAAACTTTCTGATTTTAATCCAAGATTGAGCTGTGTGATGGTTAGTTACTATTAAGTGTCAACTTGATTGGATTGAAGAATAAAAAGTAGTGTTCCTGGGTGTGCCTATGTGAGTGTTGCCAAAGGAGGTTAACATTTGAGTCAGTTTTTATATATATCTCAGTTTTTTTATCCATTTATCCAACAATATACACTTAGGTTGTTTATCTTGACTACCATGAAAAATGCTGCAACAGACATGGGAATACAGCTTTCTCTATGAAGTGCTGACTTTGTTTCCATTGGGTATATACCTGGAAAAAGATTGCTGGTTTATATAATTATATTTATAATTATTAAAAACAATTTTATTTTAATTTTTTGAGGATTCTCCATACTATTTTCTATAATGGCTTTAGCAACTTATATTTTTACCAACAGTGTAGAAGGGTTTCCTTTTCTCCACACTTGTAGTTTTTATAATAGCAGTCCTAATAGATTTGAAGTGATATTTCATTCTCCTTTTTATTTGTGTTTCCTTAACGATTAGTAAGGTTGAGCACATTTTTACATACCTGTTGGCCATTTGTATGTCTTTTTTGAAAAATTGTCCATTAAGAACTTTGCTAATTTTTAATTTTTTTATTGCGTGTTGTATTAGTCTGTTCTCCCACAGCTAATAAATACCTGAGACTGAGTAATTTATAAGGGAAAGAGGTTTAATTGACTCACAGTTCCACATGACTGGGGAGGGCTCAGGAAACTCATAATCATGGTGGAAGGAAGGCAAACACATCCTTCTTCAGAGGGTACCAGGAAGGAGAATGAATGAGTGCCCAGCAAAGGGGGGAGCCCTTTATAAAACCATCAGATCTCATGAGAACTAACTCACTATCACAAGAACAGGATGGGAAAAACCACCCCTATGATTCAATTACCTCCACTTGTTCCCTCCCTTGATACATGTGGATTATGGGAACTAAAATTCAAGGTGAGATTTGGGTGTGGACACAGCCAAACCATATCAAGCATGTACTCTCTTCTTATATATTTTGAGTATTAACTTTTTATGAGATATATAGTTTACAAATATTTTCTCCTGATCTTCCAGCTTTTCATTTTGTTGATTGCTTCCTTTGCTGCTGATTCCTTAGTTATATGTAGACTCATTTGTTTATTTTTGCTTTTCTTGCCTGAACTTCTGATATAATGTTCAAAATATCATTGCCAAGATCAATATCAAGGAACTTTTTTCCTATATCTTCTTTTATGAGTTTTATGATTTTAGTTATTGTGTTTAAGTCTTTAATCTGTTTTGAGTAGATTTTTGTGTATAGTGTAGGGTAATAATTAAATTTTTTCTTTTACATGTGAATATCCAGTTTTCCCAATACCATCTACTGAAAAGACTATTATTTCTTTATTGTGTCTTGGTGACCTTGTGAAAAATTAGCTGACCATATATCCTTGGGTTTATTAACAGGCTTTCTATTCTATTCCACTGTTCTAGGTCTGTTTTTATGCCAGTTCCCTACTCTTTTTGTAATGTGTTGTTTTAACCTACTCACTGGACAGACTACTCAAGTTATTTTATTTTTTATATATTTATTTATTTAGTCTTGCCTTGTCACCCAGGCTAGAGTGTCATGGCACAATCTCGGCTCACTGCAACCTCTGCCTCCCAGATTCAAGTGATTCTTCTGCCTCAGCCTCCCAAGTAACTGGGACTACAGGTACGTGCCACCACATGCCGCTATTTTTTGTATTTTTAGTAGAGACAGGGTTTCACCATATTGGCCAGGCTGGTCTCGAACTCTTGACCTCATGATCTGCCTGCCTCAGCCTCCCAAAGTGCTGGGATTACAGGCAAGTTAATTTTTACGAAAATATTTATATATGTACGTGATATCCAGATGGCACAAAGAGTCCTTTTTATAGGTACAATTATTACTCTCACGGATTAGGTGTAGTTATATACCTGCTCTTCTGAGGATGCTCATTAGAAAGAGATATGAGTATAACCAGTGGACAATGCTCTCAGAGCTGCCTTCAAAATGAAACAGGTTAAAGTCAGAGACTCTCAGTCCATTTGCTGATGTATGGAAACATTGCGGTGGCTTCACTCATGCGGCTGCTGTAGCATGCCCTTTTTTCTTCCCTAAATCTTTGGAAATGCTTTGCCTGTTTTTCTGCACTCATCTTGGGTGATCACAGCTCTTTTCTCTTGATACAATTAGCCAAAAGCCCAAAAGAAAAAGCCAGGCACACAGAATCCAGATAAGTAAAAGTGGCATAGTCTTAAAATGTATAACTTAATTGAAAAAACTTTTTTTTTCAGAGTTAATAGCAACACAGTTAAGCTCTCCAATAACTTTCTCTAAGTTATAGTTGCTCAACAGGTGTTATCTATTTGTTGTAGATTTTGCTATGAAAGTTATATGTGTTTCATTTATATAGGGCTCCTCCATCTCTAGATACAACTAATCTAGTTCATTTTGGTGTGCTCTACATATTATAAGCTAATTTATTTGAAGTTTCTTTGAAGAGCACATGAAATATTATTCAAAATGTTTTGTTTTCTGTCACTGTTTAGAACCATAAGTATTTTATGCTGTAGAGGAATGTTCTAAATTCAGATTCAAATCAGACTTTGTGAAAGTGACTCCAGTTCAATGGCATTTACTCATTTTATTTATATTAAATATTTGGTGCATAACGTGAATATGTTCTGATGTCAATAGATATTGGAGATGCAAGAGTGACTTTGCTTTTCTGAGTGCCAAGTACTCTTGAACACACTGCCAGAGTTATCATAGCAGAGATTTGAGAAAATATGCTTCAATATCTGCACATTGCTGATCGAATTTTTCTAAGCCTTTTGGCTTTCTTGCTTCTAGATTTGCTTGACATACAATAACTTACATACCCCCAATGAAATAAAATCCTAGGCTGCTAATCTCCTTATGGGCGAGCCCCAGAAAATGAACCTGGTATATATTCAACTCTATAGCAGGGTCTAATTTTTATGCCTTAAATCATGTGATGAGACTAGCAAGTCAGGCAGTTAACCAAGGATTCAACAGGCTAACCATGCTCTTCATTCATCTCCATGGGCATATGTCTCTCATAGGGAACATCTTTTTCTGAGGTCTAAAATGCTCTTTTAGTTTTCGAATAGCTTCATTAAAACCTCTATTATCTCTTGTTCCTTTGAGCATGCAAAGCATATCTTGGAGGTCAGGGCCCCTGAAGGGTGACTTTTTGTAAGATAACTGCAGAATCACATGCAGTTACAAGTAGTTTTAAACATCTCTATTTAGATCATATTTGAACAACCCTTAATCTCATTCTAGACCAAAAGTAGTTGAATCCATAAAAAGGTTAAACGGTCATTTAAAATTACATGTAGTAACTGATGTAGGAATATCCACATGATTCTCCTTAAATTAATAGCAAGTGCCTGCTTCAGATAACTTTGTGTAATACCATTCTTTATGACACTATATTTAAATCATTTTTATTAACATGCTTCTAAATGGAACATCATATTACTTACTCCTCATTTCAAAAAATTTATGAATACTCTATTATGCACATAAATTTTCCTGTACCCCAATAAGATGCAATAAATATAGTAGCACATTATTTTTCTATTGAAGAAAATGTGTTAAGGCCATAGCTGAATTCATATTTTTTCAGAATTAATATGTGAAAATATTACTCATATTTACCTAACAATGGAATAAATATGAGAAGATGAATCAAATCAGACCAGATCTAAGACTTATCTTTCAGGAATTTTACCACTTACTTCATTAAAAGGAATTAAAAATCAATAACAGGACCACAAGGAAGCTTGCATGTAATATATATTATATAATTTATGCTTACACTCTCTGGTAGAAGGGATCGCATAGACTCTGTGTTGATCAGTTCTCAGCTCTAGGACTGAAGCACATATATCCCTAGCTTCTAGAGGTTGTCTGGCTACCTTCCTCAAAGTCACACCTTCATTTTAGGGGCTGCTGCATCCAATGACTGGCCAGTGCATAATAAGTTCAAGCCCCTTTGCCTCTCAGAAGGCTAACTCCATTTCAGACTGTGCTTTCCATTGAAATTGATCTTCAACACCATTCTATACCCAGAACTGAGCATAGGATAAGGCACAAGGCACATGGTGGATGCCCAGTAAATATTTGCTTAAAGAGGTATAGTGAATGTAAATTGTACATAGAGTGGTCTTCAGGCTCTGAGTTATTTTCATTTTGACTTTCTCTAAAAGTTCATCAAAGATTTCAGATAGCTAATACAATTTGATGTGACAAGATTAATTTTGATCAATGTATTTCATCTTTCCTCTCTTTTCGAAGGTTTAGTGAAAGTAAGATTTATTCCCTGATTATAATGATGTGGGAAAGTCTGAGCACCTGTCACACTCAGGAACATAACAACCAAATATAAAAATATGGTTAACCCTCAGTTTAACTATTAGAATTCAAGATCAAGTTATACTTAATTAAAAGAAAAAAAGCTACATGCAAATAATTCCAGATTTGAAGTAAGTAATGAGTATTTGAAGAAAATGCTCATTCATTTTCAGGTAGTGAAATTTTAAAGTTTTGAAATTATGGCCAACTTATAATAATATTCACATTAGGTTTGTGAAATAAAAGCATATTTATGTTTTTTTAAGAAAAGAGTTTATGGGATGAACATTTATTTCGTAAAATTATTGATGTTTCATAAAACTGCCTGTTTTGGGGTAAAAGTTTCCTAAATGTAAAAGATGAACCATCAGGTGCAACATCTGTTACTATGAATATAATGACATTCTCATTCAGCAGGAACAAATGCAGCAACTGCAAGGTCTTCTCTCTGGAGGAAACTACCTTGGGAACAGAAAAGGCCCTGTAGAATTACAATGAACTAACATTGCATAGATATGTTAACACATTCTTTAATACTGTGTATTGTGCATAAATGGCAAAAGTTAGAGTTTTGTTTATTTTCCTAACATTTACAGACGTCTTAAAGTAAATGGTTTTTATCATTAGATATTAAAATGATATACAGGAAATTTTATGTCATTGATATGTATATGTTTTGTTGTTGCTTTTTTGTTGTTTTCCTTATATTGCCCACCATCACTCCAAAAATTGTTGCATATCATACCTTTGAGATACAGAGAATACTATATTCATCAGTGCAAAGTTATATTTGCAATAATACAAAACACAAAGCATTTAGTAACTCAAACTTTGTAATTTAGGCAATGTGAAATAATTCCTGGGCTCTCTGTATATTGTGAATTCTGCGTGGAGCTTTAATTTAAAGTCTTGTAGCTTGAGATAGAGACTTCTAATGTTTTTGCTCATCTGATTCTTCTTTTATTCTAAGCAAAGGATGAGATTACATTTCCAAACTCTTTAAAAAATATACATAGAAATGTAACTTCTCTAGCAAATGTATTTTGAGCAGAAGTAATATGCATCATTTCCTTAACAAATCACGTAGTCAATGGCTTGAGACCCTGCAATATTTTTTTTCCTGTTGCATTGCTGCAGACATCACATATTGTAGATAGTGCAGCAGCAGGCTGTGGATCCTCCATCAACCTAGAATTCTGAGGAGCCATGTGGAGGATGGTGTTCCTGGAAAGAATCTCAGGCCCACAAAAGACAAGTGAAGAATTAATTCTTGTTAAGTCACTGGGATTTTCTGACTGGGTTGCCACATTATAATCTATTGTGTTCTGACTTTTGCATTTGTGAAAACAACAGACTGGGACTCATGGTCTGAAGGCATAATATAGGCATAAATAGCCAAATAATCATTAAATGTAGGTAACCCACATGATAATGAATTAACCCAACTGATACTCGTTTTCCTATTTGTAATATACCTGAAATATAGGTTGGTGCAAAACTAATTGTGGTTTTCGCCATTAAAAGTAGTGGCGAAAACCACAATTACTTTTGCACTAATTTAATATAAACTCTGTTTATGCTCAAAGGAGTTAATTGGAGTAAATGTGTTCTGGAAAGCTGAGGCAGAAATACTATTTGATTTGTTGCTATTGCTGAAGTGGTAGAATTAAAGAGAGTGTCATATATAAAAGACAAACTTTCTCAAACTATTCTAAGAATCATGAGTCAACTACGAGTAAAAATGTGTTTTGGTAATATTATATGGTATTTGACTTGATGTCTGTTAAGATTTGTCTGTGTTCCCACCCAAATCTCATTTTGAATTGTAACTGCCACAATTCCCACGTGTTGTGGGAGAAACTCAGTGGGAGGTAATTGAATCATGGGGGTGGATCTTTCCCGTGCTGTCCTCGTGATAGTGAATAAGTCTCATGAAATCTGATAGTTTTAAAAATGGGAGTTTCCATGCACAAGCTCTCTCTGTCTGCCCCCATCCATGTGGTATGTGACCTGCTCCTTCTAGCCTTCCGCCATGATTGTGAGACCTCTCCAGCCACAAAGTGTAAAAGTAATTGCAACAACCTAATAACATGTATTTCAGGTATATTACAAATAGGAACATTGGATATCAGATGGGTTAATTCATTATCATATGGGTTACCTACATTTAATGATTGTTTGGCTATTTATGCCTATATTATGCCTTCAGACCATGAGTCTCAGTGTGTTGTTTTCACAAATCTAAAGGTCAGAACACAATAGATTATGATGTGGCAACCTACAGACTGAAAATCCCAGTGACTTAAGTTCACTAAAACTCTTTTCTTTCCCAGTCTTGGGTACGTCTTTATTAGCAGCATGAAAACAGACTAATACAGTAAATTGGTGCTGTATGGGGTGCTGCTGAAAAGATACCCAAAAAAGTGGAAGTGACTTTGGAACTGGGTAACAGGAAGTGGTTGGGAAAGTTGGAGGGCTCAAAAGACAGGAAAATGAGACAAAATTTGGATCTTCCTAGAGACTTGTTGAATGATTTTTCCCAAAATGTTGATAGTTATATGGACATTAAAATTCAGGCTGAGGAGGCCTCAGATGGAAATGAGGAAATTGTTTGAAACTGGAGCAAAGGTGACTCTTATTATATTTTAGCTAAGAGACTGGTGGTGTTTCGTCCCTGCCCTAGAGATCTGTGGAACTCTGAACTTGAGAGAGATGATTTAGGTATCTGGTGGAAGAAATTTCTAAGCAGCAAAGCATTCAAGAGGTGACTTGTGTGCTATTAAACACATTCAGTTTTATAAGGGATGTAGAGCATAAAAGTTTGGAAAATTTGCAGCCTGACAATGTGATAGAAAAGAAAATCCCATTTTCTGAGGAGAAATCCAAGCCAGCTGCAGAAATTTGCATAAATAATGAGTAGACAAATGTTAATCCCCAAGACAATGGGGAAAATGTCTCCAGAACATGTCAGAGGTCTTCATGGCAGCCCCTCTCATCACAGACCCGGAGACCTAGGAGGAAAATGTGGTTTTGTGGGCCAGGACAAAAGTCCCTGTGCTGTGTGCAGCCTAGGTAGTTGGTGCCCTGAGTCCCAGCCACTCTAGCCATGGCTGAAAGAGGCCATTGTAGAGCTTGGGCTGTGGCTTCAGAGGGTGCAAGTCCCAAACTTTGGCAGTTTTCACATGGTGTTGAGCCTGCGAATGCAGAGAAGGCAAGAATTGGGGTTTGGGGACCTCCACCTAGATTTCAGAAGATGTATGGAAACGCCTGGTTATCCAAGCAGAAGTTTGCTGCAGGGTTGGGGCCCTTATGGAGAATCTCTGCCAGGACAGCACAGAAGGGAAATGTGGGGTTGGAGCCCTCACACAGAGTCCCTACTGGGGCACCACCTAGTGAAGCTGTGAGAAGAGGGCCACCATCTTCCAGATCCTAGAATGGTAGATCCACTGAGATCTCTCACTGTGCACCTGAAAAAGCTTCAGATACTCAGTGCCAGCTCATGAAATGAGGCAGGAGGGGGAGTTACATCCTGCAAAGCCACAGGAGCAGAGCTGCCACAACCATGGGAACCCACTGCTTGCATCAGCGTGACCTGGATGTGAGACATGGAGTCAAAGGAGATCATTTGGGAGCTTTAAGATTTGACTGCCCTGCTGAATTTTGGACTTGTGTGAAACCCTGTAGCCCCTTTGTTTGGCCAGTTTCTCCCATTTGGAATAGCTGTATTTACCCAATACCTGTACCCCCACTGTATCTAGGAAGTAATTCACTTGCTTTTGATTTTACAGGCTCATAAGTGGAATGAACTTATTTGTCTGAGATGAGTCTTTGGGCTGTCAACTCTGGGGTTAATGCTGAAATGAGTTAAGAATGTGGAATGTGGGAAGGCATGACTGGTTTTGAAATAGGATGACATGAGATTTGGGAGGGGCCAGGAGTGGAATGATATGGTTTGGCTGTGTCCCCACCCAAATCTCATCTTGAATTGTAACTCGCAGAATTCCCATGTGTCATGGGAGGAACCCGGTGGGAGGTAATTGAATCATAGGGCAGGTCTTTCCATGTTCTTATCATGATAGTGAATAAGTCCCTTGAGATCTGATGGTTTTAAAAACGGGAATTTCCCTGCATAAGCTCTGTCTCTTTGCCTGCCACCATTCACACAAGATGTGACTTGCTCCTCCTTGCCTTCCACTATGATTGTGAGGCCTCACCAGCCATGTGGAACTGTAAGTCCATTAAACCTCTTTTTCTTCCCAGTCTTGGGTATGTTTTTATCAGCAGTGTGAAAATGGACTAATACAATATCCAAAGACTAACTGAATCTCATTAGACATTTGCTTCTTTTTCTGTAAAATTTCTGAGTGAGATACACAAAAAAGGTCCAATAACATAATGGGAGAAAATACTGTCTTATTTGTAGATGGGCCCGTAACCTGATACTCATCTTCAAGGCTCTGGTAATACTAGATCTGAACACATTCCTTTCTCTGAAAGATCAGTTAGGGTCTATTACCTCCTTATGTATGTCACGATTCTGCCAAAAAACAAAACCAACAGGAGAAAAAAATGTGCACACACACACACACATATATACACACACACACATATACATATGTGTGTGTGTGTATATATATGCACACACACACAGCTATGTGCTATATGTGACATTTTGGTCAATGAAAGACCACCTATATTGCAGTGGTCCCATAAGATTATAATAGAGCTGAAAAATTCATTTTGTCTAGTGACATCATAGCCATTTAAAGTTATAGCAAAACTCATCACTTACATGTTTGTGGTGATGCTTGTGTAAATAAACCTACTGCACTACCAGTCATTAAAAAAGTATAATGTCCTAGGTTTTCACATTTACTCACTTCTCTCTCACTGACACCCAGAAAGCTCCATGCCTGAAAAGGGCCCTTTACAGGTGTACAATTTTTTATCTTTTATATTATATTTTTACTACGTCTTGTTTATGTTTAGACAGATTTGTATACACAAATACCATTGTATTATAACTGCATAAAATATTCAGTAAAGTACAGCAACATGTTGTACAGGTTTGTAGCTCAGAAGCAATAGTCTCTACCACATAGCCTAGATGTGTAGCAGGCAATAACATTTAAGTTTGTGTAAGTACACTGTAAGATGTATGCACAATGATGAAAACACCTAAAGACATATTTCTTAGAACAAATACTTAGAGTTAAGCAAAAAATGACTGTGTGTTTGTGTGGGTGTACATGGCAGGAAGACAGGAGTTAATGCTTCAATCTTGAGGCAGAATTTCTTCTTCTCCAAGAAGCCTCAGTTTTTGCCCTTATGGCCTTTAACTGATTGAATGAGCCCTACACACATTATTGAGTGTAATGTCCTTTTCTTAAAGTTAACTAGTTGTAGCTGTTACCTGCATCTATAGAATACCTTCACCGTAACATATAGATTAGTGTTAAATTAAATAGCTTGGTATTATGGCCTGTCCAAATCAGCACATAATATGAAGCAACTCAGCTTTCTCGAAGCCAATATCTAAATCTTAGAACTTATCGCCTGTAATCAGATGCTTGGTGTAAGAACTTGAAGCAATCATTAATTTAAGAATGCTTAAAAAGAGAGAGAGGTCAGCATGGTTAAGCTGTTCCTGGGGTTGGACCTGCAGGAAAGATGAAGGAGAATCCCAAAGACAACTATAAACAAAAACACAATTTTTGCAAGCACAATATGCTGTCTACTCACAAATGTAGCACTTTTTATATTTTGCAAATTGGCCAAGAAGATAGCAATCCATCCTTACAGGGAAGAAAGTAGACAGAGAGTTGGACATGTGTGGAAGCTTTTCTTCTCTCTCCACAAGCTCTTGGGTAAATTTACTTAAAAAATGGCAGCTCTATTAGAGGCTGTTGGTGCTCTCTCCAAATCCTCCTAGCATTCATCATTCCTAATCATGCCAGCAGTTTTCTATGGAAGTGCCAGGCAGTTAACATCACTGGGAACAGCTTTCTATTAATGATGGATAGAGGCTGATGAATAAATCCCTCAGGTTTCTCATCTCTATGTGGGACAACTCTTTGGTATTCTGCCCAGTCTACAGAGATCCACAGTGGGATTGAGCCTAAATTGCCCAGTGATAACTCTCCCACTATTATATTCTGTAATTTTTTTAAATTTGTGTGTCACTTACCCACTTGTTTTTTTTTTTCTTTTTATTTTTACTTTTCTTTTTTCTTTTTTATTTTTTCCTTCCTGGGATCACTTAGCAAATAAATCACTTTCAGTTGGAACCCTTGACTTAGACTCTGCTTTGAGAGAAAGAGGGTGGGTGGAACCTAAAACTAAGACAAATACATATAAGTTGCTTACATAATCTTATTTAAAACTTTAAAAGTGATACAATAAAAAACCAAATCTCTGTATAATTCAGTGTAATCTAAATTTATGTAACCACAGGGGACTTTTTAACAGTGTGTTTATTTATATACTGACCAACTGGAGTTCTATTAAACTTTGAGAAATGCTGACCTAGAAAAATAATTGAGTATATTTATCCATTGTATTGGTCCGTTTTCATGCTGCTGATAAAGACATACCCAAGACTGGGCACTTTACAAAAGAAGCAAGTTTCATGGACTTACAGTTCCAACTGGCTGGGGAGGCCTCACAATCATGGCAGAAGGTTAAAGGCATATCTCATATGGTGGCAGACAAGAGAAGAAAGCTTGTGCTGAAAACTCCCATTTTTAAGACCATCAGCTCTCATGAGACCTATTCACTATCACAGCATGGAAAAGACCCGCCCCCATGATTCAATTACCTCCCACTGAGTCCCTCCCACAACACCTGGTAATTCAAGATGAAATTTGGGTAGGGACAGAACCAAACCATATCATTCATGATTCTTAACTGTTGTGATGATTAATTATTTCGTCAAAAAGATACATATTTAACACTCCATTTACTGATATAATTTTCAAAGTTGTAGAGTTTCTGAATTGATGGATTTATTTATATCTAATGTTTCTCTTGTGAAAGTGTTTGTAGGCAAACAGGGAAGAGAGACATGATGGTGGATAGGAGACATGGCTAACATACAGCTTGCACTTGGACAGACAGAACAGCATGTGGAGACTCACAGCATGATATTCGCCAAACAGCTATCACAGGAATGTACCATGAAAACTAAAAAAAAATTCACAGATCCTTTGAAAGAAGAGACATGCCACTGAAAAATCCACAAAACAGGCAAAAACTGTGAGTTCCCATGGTGTGAGAAGGGGAAAATCTGCTTCTGAACCCACATTCCCACTGGGAAATCTGAAAATCCAGATCACGGGAGAAGGATCTAATTTTACCTGAAACTGAAACAAATTTAGGGAGTCACATGAAACATAAAAGTAGAAGCAGCAGCAGGATGAGTCTTGTAGGCACTCCCAGTTTTCAGCTTGAACCCAGGGAGGCTATTCCTGACTATATCTCACAGGGGCCCTCAGGGAAGGCAGCAAGTGGAATTGGGGAAGGGTTGTGGGATAAAGAAAGCTTCCAACTGAAACTGGTAGTAGTTTCCACTGGACACAACTTTTTCTGAGCAGAGTCCAGGAGATGAGCAGAAGCTGTTGCAGAGATGAGCACAGAAGCCACCACTAATGTAGTGACCAGATGGGGAGGGGTGAGGTCCATAAGCCATTTTTGGTTTCTCAGCAGGGAAGCTCACAGCCTGGAGCAAGTTCTGAGCAGGACACTCCCCAGCTGTGTGAGAACTGGGTGAGGCCTCTTGCTACCAGCTATTTTCCCATTCCCTGGTGAACTATATGACACAGCAGAGGCAGCCAAGATCCTCTCTTGAACATAACCCCATTGGCTTGAGAACCACCTCCCACATCCCTCATAGTGGCTTTGCAAACCAGCAAACCCCGCCACAAAAAAGTCTGAGTCCAGACCAGCCTAACCCTGCCCCTACCTGATGGTATTTCTCTACCTGCCCTGGTAGCTGAATACAAACATACAAGCTCTTGGGGGCTTTAAGGCCCCACCTATCACCTGAGACACCAAAATACTTACCCTGGCCAACTTAGGGCAAGCTTGGCATTATCCCCCCAACCCCCACCACTACTACCACAGCTAGTGCTCTCTTGAAAGTGCCACCTCCTGGCTGGAAGCCAACCAATGCAAGCCTTTACAGCAACTCATGATAGAATATCCATGATCTCAGGAAGTAGAAGACAATACCTAATTCCACTGGCTGCAACATCCTGGCTAACCAGAGGTCCTGAGTGTGTCCATGTGACAACTTCACTGCTAGCACAACCAGCATTCAAGAAAACCAGCACGCTAAACATACCTACAACCAAGGACTGTCACAGAGTCTACCCCGCTCCCCTGCCATCTCCACCAGAGCAAGTGCTGATATCCATGGCTGGAAGACCTGAACAAAGATCACATCACAAGACTCTTTGCAGACATTCTCCCACAGCAGCTTGTAGCCTAGTAGCCCCACTGGGTGGCTAGATCCAGAAGAGATCTAACAAACACTACCGTTCAGCTCTCAGGATGCCCCATCCCTAAAGAAAGGGGAAGAGCACCACATCAAGGAATCAGCCCATGGGATGAGAGCATCTGAACAGCAGGCCTTGAGTTTCAGACCTCTCCATTGAAATCGTCTACCCAGATGAGAATGAACCAGAAAAGTAATTCTAATATTATGACAAAAAAGGATTCTATAACACCTCCAAAAGATCACACCAGCTCCCGGAAATGGATCCAAACCAAAAAGAAGTCTCTGAATTGCCAGAAAAAGAATTCAGAAGGCTGATTATTAAACTACTTAAGGAGATACCAAATAAAGGTGAAACACAACTTAAAGAAATGTAAAAAAATATATATAGGATATGGATGAAAAGTTCTCCAGAGAAATAGATATCATAAGGAGAAAACAATCATACTTTCATTTCATACATAGAAATGAAAGACACACTTACAGAAATACAAAATGCAGTGAAAAGTGTCAAGAATTGACTAGAACAAATAGAAGAAAGAAGTTCAGAGCTTGAAGACAAGGTTTTCAAATAACCCAATCAGACAGACAAAGAAAAAAAAATTAAAAAAATAATGAAGCCTCCTAGAAATCTGGGATTATGTTAAGCAGCCAAACATAAAAATAATTGGTGTAACTGAGGAAGAAGAGAAATCTAATAAAAGTTTGGAAACCCTATTTGATGGAATAATTATGGGAAACTTTCTTGACCTTGCTAGATATCTAGACATCTAAATAGGAAAAGTTCAAAGAACACCTGGGAAATTCATCACAAAAAAGATCATCACCTAGGCACATAGTCATCAGGTTATTTAAAGTCAAGACAAAGGAAAGAATCTTAAGAGCTGTGAGGCAAAAACATCAGATAGCCTATAAAGGAAAATGTATCAGATTAACAGTAGATTTCTCAGCAGAAATCTTACAAGCTAGAAGGTATTGGGGTTTCATATTTAGCCTTGTGGAACAAACTAATTATCAGCCAATAATTTTGTATCCAGCAAAACTAAGCTCCATAAATAAAGGGAAGATAGAGTTTTTTTCAGACAAACAAATGCTGAGAGAATTTGCCACTGTCAAACCAGCACTATGAGAAACGCTAAAAGGAGCTCTAAATCTTGAAACAAAATCTCAAAATACACCAAAATAGAACCTGTGCAAAAATAAATCTCACAGGTCCTATAAAACAATAATACAATTATTTTTAAAAGGGTATTAAGGCAAGAACTAGCATGATGAATAGAACAGTACCTCACATGTCAATACTAATATTGACAGTAAATGCCCTAAATGCTCAACTTAATTGATACAGAATGGCAGAATGGATTAAAATTCACCAACCAAGTATCTGGTATCTTCAAGAGACTCACCTAATACATAAGGACTTCCATAAACTTAAGGCAAAGGGGTTGAAAATGATATTCCACGCAAATGGAAACCAAGAGTTAGCAGGAGTAGCTACTCTTATATCAGACGAAACAAACTTTAAAGCAACAATAGAAAAAAAAAGTGGTACATTATATAACAATAAAAGGATTAGTCCAACAGGAAAATATCACAATCCTAAATATGTATGTATCTAACACTGGAGCTCCTAAATTTATAAAACAATTATTACCAGACAAGAATGAGATAGACACAGCACAATAATTGTGTGGGACTTCAATACTCCACTGACAGCACTAGACAGGTCATCAAGACATAAAGTCAACCAAGAAACAATACATTTAAACTATACCCTAGAACAAATGGACTTAACAGATACTTACAGAATATTCTACCCAACAAATGCAGAATATACTTTCTTTGGTCAGCATATAGAACATTCTTCAAGATAGACCATATGATCAGTCACAAAAAAATCTCAATGAATGTAAGAAAACAGAAATTATATCAAGTGCCCTCCCAGACCAAAGTGGAATAAAACCAGAAATTAACTCCAAAAAGAATCCTTAAAACTTTAGAAATATCTGAAAATTGAATAATCTGCTCTTGAATGATCTTTGGGTCAACAACGAAATCAAGAGAGAAATTTAAAGTCTTTGAGCTGAACAATAACAGTGAACCAACTTATCAAAACCCCGGGATACGGCAAAAGTGCTACCAAGAGGAAAGTTCACAGCATTAAATACCTACATCACAAAGTCTGAAAGAGCACAAATAGACAATCTAACTTCACACCTCAAGGAATTAGAGAAACAAGAAATAAAAAAACAAACCCAAACCCAGCAGAAGAAAAGAAATAACAAAGATCAGGGCAGAACTAAATGAAATTGAAACAAAAAATACCAAAGATATATGAAACAAAAAGCTGGTTCTTTACAAAAGAGGAAGTCATACTGCTGCTGTTCTCTGATGAGATAATTTTATACCTAAAAAACCCTAACATCTCATCTGAAAAGATGCCTCATCTGATAAATGAATTCAGTAAAGTTTCAGGATACAAAATCAATGTACACAAATAAGTAGCACTGCTATACGCCCACAATGACCAAGTTAAGAAACAAATCAAGAACTCAATCCCTTTTAAAACAGCTATAAGAGTAAAATAAAATACCTAGGAATGTATCTAACCAAGGAAGTGAAAGATCTCTACAAGGAAAACTACAAAACACTGCTGAAAGAAATCATTGATGACACAAAGAAATGGAAACATCTCCCATGCTCATGGATGGGTAGAATCAATATTGTGAAAATGATCATACTGCCAAAAGCAATCTACAGATCCAATGCAATTCCCATCAAAGTACCATCATCATTCTTCATAGAACTAGAAAAAGTATTTCTAAAATTTATATGGAAAAAAAAACAAAAGCCTACATAGTCAAAGCCATGCCAAGTAAAAAGAACAAATCTGGAGGCATCACATTATCTGACTTCAAACTATACTACAAGGCTATAGATACCAAAACAGCATGGCACTGGTATAAAAATAGGCATGTAGACAAATGATATAAAAAATAGGCACATAGATCAACTCTATTATGTGGTAGAGAACCCAGAAATAAAGCCAAATACTTACAGCCAACTGATCTTTGACAAAGCATACTAAAACATAAAGTCAGGAAAGGACACCCTATTCAACAAATGATGCTGGGATAATTCTTTGTTCTTCTACAGGTGCAAGTCACATGTAGAAGGACAAAATTGTATCCTCTTCTCTCATGTTATACAAAAATCAACTCAAGATGGACCAAAAGCTCAATCTAAGATCTGAAACCATGAAAATTCTAAAAGATAGCATTGCAAAAACTCTTCTAGACATTGGCTTAGGCAAAGACTTCATGACCAAGAACCCAAAAGTAAATGCAGCAAAAAACCAAAAATAAATAGATGGAATCTAATTAAACTAAAAAGCTTCTGCATAGCAAAATAAATAATCAGCAGAGTAAATAGACAACCCACAGAATGGGAGTAGATATTTGCAAACTGTGCATCCAACAAAGGACTAATATTAACAATCTACAAGGAGCTCAAACAAATCAGCAAGAAAAAAATAATAATTTCATCAAAAAGTGGACAAAGGACATGAATAGACAATTCTCAAAAGAAGATATACAAATGGTCAAAAATCATACGAAAAACTCTCAACATCACTAATTATCAGGGAAATGTAAGTTAAAAGCACAATGATATACTACTTTACTCCTGCAAGAATGACCATAATGAGAAAATAAAAAATAATAGATGTTGGCATGGATGTGGTGAAAAGGGAACACTTTTACACTGTTGGTGGGAATGTCAACTAATACAACCCACTATTTAAAACAGTATGGAGGTTCCTTAAAGTCAGAACTACCATTTGATCTCCTACTACTGGGTATTTACCTAAAGGAAAAGAAGTCATATGAAAAAGGCACTTGCACATGCATGTTTATAGCAGCACAATTTGCGATTGCAAAAATATGGAACTAGCCTAAATGCCCATTAACCAATGAGTAGATAAAGAAAAGGTGGTATATCTACAGCATGGAATACTACTTAGTCATAAAAAAATGATATAATGGCATTTGCAGCAACCATGATGGAGTTGAAGATTATTAGTCTAAGTGAAATGACTCAGAATTGGAAAATCAAATATCATATGCTCCCACTTATAAGCTGGAGCTAACCCATGAGAACACAAAGGCATAAGAATGTTTTTCCTTTAGGTAGATACCCAGTAGTAATATTGCTGGGTTAAATGGTGGTTCAGCTTTTAGTTTTTTCAGGAATCTCCATACTGTTTTTGAGAGTGGTTATACTAGTTTACATTTCCACCACTAGTGTAAAGTGTTGCCTTTTCACCACATCCATGCGAACATTTATTATTTTTTACTGTCCCATTATGGCCATTCTTGCAGGAGTAAGGTAGTATCTCATTGTGGTTTTAATTTGCATTTCCCTGATGATATAAGGACTTTGCGGACTCAGGCAGAGGGGTGGAAGCGTGGTGAGGGATAAAAGACTATACAATGGGAACAATGTACACTCCTTGGGTTATGAGTGCACCAAAATCTTACACCTTACTACTAAAGAACTTATTCATGTAACCAAAAACCACCTGTTTCCCAAAGTATTTTGAAATTAAAAAAAGAAATTCTCTGTAGGCAAGCTACAACATGGTGAAGCTCTAAAATTAAAACATATAAGATATTTTAATGCATAAACAAAATAATTATGTGGCAAAAATACTGTAAAGAAGTCAAAAGACAAATTGGAAAGAATATTTACAAGTCACAATTCAAATATATAATTTTCTTTAGATAAAACTATTATATTTGAGGATGAAAAGGTTAATATTAAAAAAATAAGATGGGCAAAGGATAAGACAATTTATTTAAAAAAACTTCTAAAATATGAAAAGGTGTTCAACTTTATCACAACTACATACACACTAACTATAACCACATTTGGATGCTATTTTCTCCTATGTGAATGATTAAAACAATAATTTAATACATCACAGTATGACCATACATTTCTTATGAAAACGTAAACTGGAAGAACCCCATTGGAAGATAATTTGGCAATATCTATAAAATTACATTTCTAGGAATGCATGTTACAAAGAATCTCATGTTTGAAAAAAAAATGTAGAGGAATATTTTCTGAACTATCCATAGAGGACTTCGTAAGTTAATAATTATACAATTAGCATTTTCTTGACCCCGTTGTATAGCAAATATAGAAGGGCGAGGGAGGAAGAAAGAATGAGAAATGTGAATATTACATGACTATATTTCTACAATGAGAATTATTCATGGAACTTAAATTCATTGAGAGCCGGCTACAACTGGACACCAGGCCCTGTGCTAGGTGGGAGAAGATTCAGATAATTGACAGGAAAACCTGCTCTGAAGATCTCAAGGTCAATGTAAACTCCCACATGGGAAGAGGGTCCCGGAGATTAAACAATTTTTCACACCCTTTAATTCAAGTGTACACAATTGATTGAGGTTTTTCTATATGGAACAGATTGTATTATGCACTGAAAGGACAATAGTTCATAAAAGGTACAGACTAAAATTTATTTCATTGACAGAAATCTTTGCAAAACAAATGGCCTGGGGTTAGCCAATTTTGAAATATCACTATATCTCTTTCAGTTGGAGACATTTTCCTTAGTGAGCTGCAAATTTACAAACTATTTTTGATGCAGATAGCATTAGCAAAAGGAAGTCTCAGAACTGATTCCTAAAATGGTGTGAATTCTTACCAGAACAAAGTATTCTATAACAAACATATAACACATTTTAAAGAGAAATTTCAAGCTTTGTAATACCACAGAGCCACCCCTTTGTCTTATTTTCTTCTTCAACCATCACCACAATCTCATCCATGTGTCCTTTCTTAGTTTCCATAACACTTTCCCGTTTTTCTTTGTTGTTGTTTTCTTCCATCCTTATACTATCACCAAGAAATGCTTAAAAGGAGAATCCAGCATATAATCTTTAGCACCCTAAGTCTGAATTTTTTTTTTCATCAGTCATTGAACATGATTGCTACCTACCTAGATTCCAGTGGCCTCAGGTCTAGTTACTGTGCTTGTACTCTTTTCTTTTCCCTGCTTCCACAGTTTGACCTGTGCAGTCCTTCCGATGCCTTGTTACACGCAAATCAGATTCTCCACGCGGCGATTCTCTTTCTCCTCTAAGACCTTCAGGCTGACATCTGTAAACACCATTCCAAGAATAATCTTCTGGATGGGGTCTCCTACCTTAAATGATATTCCTCCTACTAGGCATTCTTTTCTTGAAAACCAGCAACTAAACATGGGGATCTTCTAATCCAGTTTATATATTCAGTTTTTTACTAGGTATTTTAAGAATGCATGTAAGAATATTTATGTATTTGCTTTATTTTTCCCATCAAAAACCTTGTTTGTATGTCAGCTGTATAATATATACGCTATTTTGGAATTTTAAATTTGTTCAAAGAACATTTGTTTGATCACCAGGAAAGTTATAATAACTTTATAAAAAACACACCCTCTTGTTCATTTTTTGTAATGTGACTTTTTTATAAACTAGAAATATTAAGGTATAGTTTCCTTTGCAGTTTCATTGTAGTTTCCTAAACTAAATATAATAGTTTAATCAAGTATGAAGATACCAAAACTTGAGATGATTAACAGCGTAATTATTGAATATTTTCTACTGGACATATTTCCAATTTTTACAATTATACAAATTTTGATCGGCCAAAAGAGGAAATTTCTAATTGCCAAGCTATATTGTCTGTGTTGGTATTAAAGTCAATACAAGCCATAGAAATTTTAGAAGCACACTGGAATACTGAAACTATTATTCAAAGTCATTATGGGTGCAACTAACAAAAAAGCTGTGCAAAGCATTGAAGTTAATGAAACGATTCAATGAGCAAAATAAATACTAGGCAGAAAGCTTCCCTAGACTGTGGAAAGTTAAGAAACTGATTTGGAAGAGTAAGCTAATGCAAGTTAAGATAGAAAATAATAGAGCAAATTCACTGTGTCAAACTGAGTAGAATATTTCAGCTAACAACATTGTATTCCTCAAATCTATTCATAGTGGATAGAAGACAAGAGAAAATTGGCTCTCTAAAGTGACAGGGAAGAATTGTATCTTGTGGCTAAGAAAAAAGAAGTTTGCTAAGCAGTTTATTTTTTGCTACCATCAGTACAGAGATAGGTCCAGATTCCTCATACATATTTGTTTGTTATGCCAACTATCTAGAATCATTAGTACCACATCCAATCAGAGCTGACTATGGTGACTCACTCCGACCCTTAACTGACTTCTCAGGAAATACAGACAACTAAGGTACTGCCCACTTATAATCAGTAGGTGTCTTTACTGTGTTCTTGATGAAATGTGAAAGTAGAACAATATGTTTTATTGTAGTTAGTAAACCTAGCACAAGTTTTTAATAGGCGGTTTTGATTCTCACAAATGCCAAACAATCTGAACATTATCATCCCAGAATGGTACAGTGTCACGTAAAAGCGAAGATACAATGAAGTTTATTTGACCATAATCTAGTCTGATAATTTGATGTAAATGCTAAAACACAAATGCCTGGGACAACCCTTAGATATTCTGCACTTGTATGTTTAGATGCGCCATATAAATTTACCTTTTCAAAAGCTTTGGGGGTGTGTTGATGCTAACAGTCTGAGCATCACACAGATTAGTGCTAAAGAGCTTTCGATTTGTACACTACCTGTGTAAGTGATGTCTGCCTATTTATTCCCAGATCCATTTCCTTTCCTCTGCTCTGGTCTGTAACATGGGAAACCACATTTATCAGACCCTTTGGGTTCTAGGTAAGATTGTTTAGTGAGAGGTCTTCTGGTTGTATAATCACTTCTTTTTTTGCTTTTCTAGCCCTGGGGTGGGTAGTGGCTGTTGCTAACCTCTGAATTGCCTCACCATCCTCTGTTGGACTTTACAGCTATTCCATCACAAATGTAACTAATTTCCTGTGTCCAGATCTCTTTATGAAAGACCAAAAATTGCTTCTCTTTCCTGGATGGACCCTGAATGAAAATATGTATTACTTTGCCTCATGAAATCAGCATATTCATAGATGCTTCTGGATGAGCAAACCAGAAAGTTGACAAGAGTGAGACATAGGCTTTGGACTAAACAAAATTGTGGGAACTTGCTTGTATACGATTTCCAATAGATAAATTGTAAGATTGTTCCCATGTTAGAATACTTCTTAAGTATAAGGGATTAGAATCCCTTTTCTGGAAATAAATTTAAATGGTGATAAATAAGTCATTCTATAAATTCACAAAATCAGCTAATTTTATTGAAGAATAGGAAGGATGCTGGACACGGCTTTCAGCTTCTTATCTAGGCCAAGAAGAGGTTTAAACATGTAACTTCAATAAATCACTATTTGTGGACCTTAAAAAGGTATGATATTATCTTTGATCTAGCTAAATGTGGTCAGATAATAAGTCCCTTCAGTTTAAACAAGTTATACTACTAGAGAATAGAAACCAGTTGAAGGTCTAAAAACTCTAATATTCCCCCACAGTACCTTCCTATGTTGTTCTTAGCATATTGTTTAGGTCAGGGTCATACAAAACATTCTTAATATTTGGTGATAAGGCTAATTACTTTTAAAAATTTTTGTCATTTTTAGGTATCAGATACAGAGATACTTAAGATATCAAAACTCAAGACAGCTGGTTTGCAAACCACTGATTTAAATTATTGCTAAGTGGTTTCCCATAAGGAAGTAATTTTTGAGCCTATGAAAATTTTTATGTTTGGTTGGGAGTGGGAAGTGAAGGAAGAATATATGAGAAATTCTTTGCTTACCAGACTCGGAAACTATTTCAGTTATATACTGGAATAAAGATTTGTTACTAAATATGTTAAGTTTACGCTTCAAAAGGAAAATCAAATGGAATAAAACAAAGTAATAATTACAGTC
Organism: Pongo pygmaeus; assembly: GCF_028885625.2. NCBI lineage: Eukaryota > Metazoa > Chordata > Mammalia > Primates > Hominidae > Pongo > Pongo pygmaeus. The sequence continues at coordinate 67,519,255 of NC_072378.2, read as the reverse complement.
AACTTTGAAGTATTGCTGTGTGGAATATATAAATTGTACAGAAAAAAATTTTGATATTGTTTTGATACCTGTAAGATTTGATAACTGAAAATAATACATTTATTTTCTTTAAATGCTTAAAATGTGTAAGGTATTTCCTAAGTGCAAGTGCTTTACATATTTTAGTTTATTTAAGAGTCAAAAAAACCCTATATGTTAAGTACTGTTATTATCTCCATTTTATAGCTGAGGCATCTGAGACTAGAGAAATTCAATAATTGCCCAAGACACAAAGCTCATAAGTGACAGAGCCAAGATTTGTACTAGGACAGACTGCCTCCAGAGTCTATAATCTTAACCACTAGCATATGTTCTCTCTTCTTGTACTGTAATACCATGATACCCTTTGCACATTCTATGCAGAGAATCTAGGCTCAAAAAAGTTAACGGAGTCGTGCTGAGCAGGAATAGAGTTCTGAAGAAGCTTTAAAAAGGAAGAAGTTGCTTATGTGTCTAGAAAATAAGAGTTGGAAACTTTGAATCCTAGAATTTTTTAGACTTTTCCCTCTGTTCGATTCAAGTACAATGCGTGTGTGTGTGTGCGTGTGTGTGTGTGTGTAATATTTGCTGTGTGTTTATTTAAGGATCAAAGTGTTTACTTCATATTTCTAAGCATATGGTTGGTAAGTGGAAACAAAATGGTCATTTGAAAACTGTAGAGAAGTGATTCAAATTGAGCTTTAAAAATCTGTTTTCATCCCTCTCTGGTGGTAAAAGTTTGATGTGGGAAGCATAGGATCTGGTAGCTTTATGGCTGCTATGTAGAGGTGGCTACTTCACAGTAAAAAGAATCGCAGACAACATGTTAGAAAGTAGAGAAATAAGGGGATCTGCCTGTGTAGGGAAAGGAGGAGAAGGTAGAGCGAGAATCTTAGCAGTGTTCTAATCCCTAGGTCCAATTGTTCCAGAGATCTTTGCTTTTCCCACAGTTACATAAGCTTTAGTATACATTACTCTTTTTTTTTAATCAAACCTAGTTTGAAATTTTTGTTTCTGCTACTTGTGACCAAAAATACCTACTGAAAGTGTAAATATGCCTTTAATATTATGCATAAATCGTCTTCTTTGAGGATTGGGCAAAATATTCTCAGAGTTTGATTCAGAGATAAACTAATCCTGGGCATCCTTTAAAAGCAGGGAGTGTGAGTGAATCCCTGAACATAAGAAAGAGGGAAAACAAGAGGGAGGGAGTGCACAGATCTTTATCTCTTCAGGGAGGATTCTCTAATCATATTGTGTCAACCATGAGCTATGAAGGGAGACAGCTCTCATAGTATTTCCTAGAGAAATAACACAAACCAATAAACAATGGGGTAAATGATATCAAATAATAAATATCCCTGTTCTACTTCACCAATGCTTCTTTAAATAAGCAGCCTTTTAAAATAATATTTGGCAAGTGAAGGCGAGGACTATTATCCATACTTTGGGATGAATTAATACAGGATATAATAGCAGTAAATGTAGAAATAAAGAATAATTTACCAGTGTTCAATGCAAATAGGACAAGCAAAAAATAGAATGTGTATATTTTTTCAAGACTTTAATGAAGGTTTGAAAAGGGGATTTGTATAACACTATAAATTAAAAACTTGAATTTTTTTGGATATGAAGGGATAGGATTCTGTTCAAAATATGGAAAATCTTTGTTCCCTGGATACATAAGGTTAATACTTTCATAATATTCTATATCAACATCAGTTCCATCAAAATAATTGTAATTCAGATAACTAAAACTGGCTTTACAGGTAAGATATTAATAAGGCTAAGTGAAGGATGAATATGTTTGACTACTTAGAATTAAATTAAACAACTATGTATGTCAAAAGCAACCAAAATCAAATAACAATGTGAAACACTGAAAAAAAATGAAGCATCTATGACATAAAGCTACATTTTTTAGAACTTTAAAAATTATCCAGACAAATAAAGACATTCCTACGGAAACAATGACCAAGGACATGGAGAAATCTTTAAATTAAAATGGCCAATAATCATATTAAGAGGTGTCAAACATTAGTAATTTAAAATACTGCAGAAATTGTTGTGAAGATGTAGGAAAATGGTTGTTTCATATAATACTATAAGAAATGTAAGATTATTTACCAGTATAGAACAAGACATTACAAATATGGACCTTTGGAAGTAACAAAATGTCTAAGAATATAAATTGGCTGAATCAACAATTCTACAGCAAGAAAATGATATTATGGAAGAGGTAAAAAAATGGGATAATAAAACTTCATGACATATTTCAAGAGGGATAAAGCAGGCTACAAAACACTATAGTACAACACCTTGTAAAAAAGTATTGCATATATGTAAGTAAAGGAACATATACCAATTTTTTTTTTTTTTTTTTTTTTTTTTTTTTTTTTTTTGAGACAGGGTCTTGCTCTGTCACCCAGGCTGGAGTGCAGTGGCGCCATCTTGGCTCACTGCAAGCTCCGCCTCCCGGGTTCACGCCATTCTGCCTCAGCCTCCCAAGTAGCTGGGACTACCGGCGCCCACCACCACGCCTGGCTAATTTTTTTTTTTTTTTTGTATTTTTAGTAGCGACGGGGTTTCACCGTGTTAGCTAGGATGGTCTTAATCTCCTGACCTTGTGATCCGCCTGCCTCAGCCTCCCAAAGTGCTGGGATTACAGGCGTGAGCCACTGCGCCCGGCCAATTTTTAATGCTTGTATCTTGATAAGATAGTATTTATGGTAGGGTTAATTATTTTTCCTTTTTCTGCACTGGCATGAGTTAATATTTGAATGATCAAAACGCTAATGAAAATTTTATATATATATATATATAAAATTGGCATGAGATAGGACATATATAACTCTTCTGTCTCCTAGAGAGAACAAAATCTTCTCATGATTGGAAGAAATAGTCTCTGTTTATTTAATGTCTCAATACCAAATGGAAACTATTTTTATTAGAACATAAGAGAGGTGATTCTCTAAGAAGTAAGTGTCATGAGTGGGAGTTAACAAATAGCTATTTTATAGCCACAACAAAAACGTTAGTCTAAGATTTGTTTCCCTATGTAAAACAAATGTGTACTGATGTTTTAGGAAAGAATTGGCAGGATGACTTATAATTATTTAAGATCTTTCATGCTTTTTTGGGTTAACTAGATTCAGCTGGGAAGTTCTTGCTTGGGGACTTTTTGTGACTTAAAGTTGAAGTCCCAGTTGGACTGTTTTTCTAAGATGGCTTATTCACAGGGCTGGCTGTTGATGTTGGCTAGGATCTCACATGGCACTATTGACCAGAGTGCTCACATATGGCTTCTCCATGTGTCTTTGATTTATCTCGGGATGAGATCTAGGTTGAAAGTGGGAGTGTCCTAAGAGAACATCCCGTGTACCCAAATAGAAACTCAAGGCCCATATTAGATGGGTAGTAAACTCTTGTTGAAGACTCATTCTTATAACCCCTTAACTTTCCTCCTCAGACTATTACATGCTATTTTAATGACATATCTACCTGTGTGTCTAGGCTATCTACCCCAGGATTAGTCTTGTTGTCTCCTTGGCTTGCTATTGTATTTACAGTGACTAACATTGACTTAGGACCTAGTAGGCACTTCTTATTTGCCAAATAGTGAATAAACGAATGAAAAAATGAAATAGACATAAAAAAGAGGGATTTTATGTTCTACAGTGACCAGAATCAATGCTAATTTTCCTAATTATGGAAATGTAAGAACCATGCCTACTGGATCTTTAAAACATGAATACATTGGTGCCCATCTAAACAGTGCCAAAAATGCTCATGAACATTCAACATGACTGTTTTATTTGAAATTAGCAATGCCAATTTTTTATACCAATTAAGTATCACTTACCAGTTTATTCCAGTCACATACATACTTGCATGAGAATTAGATTTTGAATCTGGTGAAGTTAGAGTATTTTGTCTTAAATCCAGAAATATAAAAAATAATAAAAAATAATGTATAGATCTTCTAAGAAGTTTCTCTACGTTATTGTGGTTTTGAAATTTTCAGTAGTACTAGGTATTTTAAATTCTTTGTACACAATAAATTTTTTTTATCTAAAAATAAATTTCAATGTGTACGTTCACATACTACTTTTCTCTATAAGAACTGAGGAGGGAGGAAACTTTGTTTTCTTTTCCCAGTTTTAAATTATTCACCTTATCAAATATTCAGATTCTTATGAGTATTCTAGAGTAAGTTAATTAGAAAGAGAGGATAGTAGTTGAAGTTCGAATGTTAATACAATATATATAGGTCCATGGAATTATAGTAAGATTCATATTATATTGTCTACCTTCTTTTCTTTAGTTATTTTAAATACTCAGCAAATATATACTAAGCATCTTCTAAGTGAAGAGTAGTATATATGATAGGGGCTAGAAATGTGTAAGACATAGCCCCTGATACCAAGAAACTTAAGATCCACTGGGAGAGTCATTCACATAAATGGAGTATTTTGGGAGCACAGAAGAAACACAGTTACCTCATACTGGAGGAGTTAGGTCAAGCTTCTTGGAAGAGATAAGGTTTCAATAAAGGCTTAAATATTAAGGAAAATTCATTAGTTAAAAATAAAATTGAGAATGAGAAGGAAGATACTTTTGGTAGAGAGAATAGAATAAATAAACACTCAGAACCTAAAAACGGCCTCGTATGTTCAGTGATTATGTGAAGTATTTTTATGTGTCTGGCACATAAAGTGTGAGGTCTACAATGGTTAGAGATAAGGCTATAGGGATTGGCATGAACCATTGCTGCTTTCCTGATAAATTTGAATTTTATCCTGTAGATATTGGGGGTGGTGCAGGATTTTAAGCAATATCATAATGTACCTGACTATATTGCATTTTCAATAAATCATTCTGTGTAGAAGAATAGTATGGCACTGGAGACAAGTACATATTATAAAGAAACTTCACACATTGTTTAAAAATTATTAAAAAGGTGTATTATGATCTTCAAAATATGAAAATTAAGTTTGAAAAACACTTCTTATTAACAACAATATATTCAGAAAATGATGCTGAGGCGCAGAAGCTGGAAGCCTATAATTCTATGCCCAGCCTAAATAACATCAAAGAACAAGGGGAATTAAGGCAATTCTAGACAAAGAATAAGAGAGTTCATGTTTCAGAGATCATCACAAAAATAATATTTAAGGGATGAATTTTAGCAATAATAATTGTAAACATAGAGAAATGAGTAGATTTTTAAAGAAATAATAAAACAGAACAAAACTTGTGGTGAGCAAATAATACTGTTAAATGTAATTAAATATTGGGGTCATCAGAAAACCATTTGTCTTACATAAACAATGTAGAATTAAATTTCCTAACCAAAAAAATGAAGACAGTTAGATAAGGAAGAGAGTGAGGTATTCAGTGAGGAGTTCAAATATGTTAAAGTTTTTTATTATCCTTAAGAAAGGGATATAGAGTCAAAATAGCTAAAGTTATTTGTTTAAAAAATACATAGTACATTTAATTATGAAAGAACAATACACTTTTTCTAAACTTTCCTGTTATTTCTGTTTCCACTTTTTTCCTCTCTGTGGCTCAGATAAGCTCAAAGTGGAAGTTCCTTCATTGTTTTCTCTATATTCTAGTGGTAAAGAAATGATCAACAGAGGGAGCCTAAAATTTATGGAGCAACTATAACATATAAAGTATTTTACTGCACTTGTATTGTTAGTAGAATGAAACTTCCTTTACATTTTTAATAACGTAATATTAACTAGTTGTCTTTGGCAGAATTTAAAGAGACAGTTCATACACCCATTCTCCATTCACAAATAATTGAGCTCACCTGGTCCTGTTTGTGTCTCTGTCCTGAGGAAGACTTTAGGAACAAGGGTCCATTCTTCAGCAAGCTTAGCAGCCTCTGCTGCTTCATGCACTCATATTTATCTGAAACACAGTAAATTGTCAGGGTCAGTGTACATTCAAACAGGGAGTCCTAATTGAACACTTCTACATGTAATCCTAAGTACCTTTGTGCCTGTCTACAAATGGAGGTGTGTGGGAAGTAGGAAATGAGGAGAGTTAGAGGAAAATAAAAAAAAAATTGGGAGCACTGTTTACAGAAAGAATTATCCTGTCAGTTGGCTCTGAAAATATTATTTTTCATTATACATACCTGAGGGAAAATTACTGTTCCTTCTGATAACAGTTTGTTTATAAACCTTAATATTTTATTAAATACAAAATTCAGAAATTTAATTGTATTTCAAACAAAAATATATCACTACTATCAAGAATACATATTCTATAAGAAAATAAAAAGGTGTTAGAAGCCTATGACCTCAAGCTCTGTAGATGATACACATGTTAATTTGTACCACTAGATACAAAACATGGTTTCCCTGTAACCATGAATGGCTATTCAAACATTTTCACATAAAATAAGAAATTATGTTTTTGACATAAGTTTATTTAAAATGTGTTCCTCTACAAACTTCCCAAGGAAATAGTCTCAGTTCTATTTATATGGCTCTTCCCTCCTGGATATTATAAATGCTTTTCTATTATTCTAATCTCCTGGAGGCATTTTTGTAGTTAATATAAATTATTAGAGTCTTTTTTTCTGTAATATAAACACTTAAAAGGTAGCTTTTCATTTGCCTGAGCATGCTCATGCAGACTTTCTTTGTCATTTATACTGGAGAGATAATGCTTCTTGTCCCACCAAAACTCTATGCAACGAAAGGAGGCTAGTCTAATTGTATATCGCTACTTGCTCTGGCTCATAGAATGTCACAAAACTTTAACTACAGAGAAAAAAAGACTAGGTATGACATGCCTCAATTTCAACATAATAAAAATAAAATACTTCTAGCGGATATTTTCTTAAAATGTCTCACTGGAATATTTTTTTCTTCGTTTACCATTAAATTATCTTGAGAGAGTTTCGAAGGTCTTTAATCAACCCCTACACTTTTTGTCTTTAGATTAATATGCTGTGTCAGAAATAAGTGAGTCTTGGGTCTATGGAAATTACATGAGCATTGAAGTGGATCCTAATGGCAGCTGGGTGCAATTACAAGTTAGTTCAAGTTGTCTTCTATGTCCACTTGGGTATGTCCTCTTTCCCTTCTTCTAACAATTCTTCCACTTTTCTCTAATCACATCTTCCTGATCACAGCCAAAGATATTAGTTATATTGTATTGGTATTAGTATTTTTTGTCCCTTTATTTTTTGGAATATAATTATCATTCCCTGTTTAATGATTTTTAAGTGTTAGTACACAGTTAGGTTATTTGACACCAGAAAGCCATTGCCATTTGGTGTGGGAAAAACCCAAGCTTTACAGAGAGATTGGAATCAGAACCTTTCCTCTATACAATTTATCAGATGTGTGACCTTTGTCAAGTCAAGTGACATTTCTGAGGCTCATTGTCCTCGTAGATAAAGTGGGGTTCATGAAAGTATCACAGAGAGTTGTGACGGCTGGAGAGAGTAAAACCCCTAATACATAACAGAAACTTAATACATGTTGGCTTCTTTGTTTTTCCCTTGCTTTTATGACTTTTCTGTTTAAATTAATTCAAAACAATACTATTTATCTTTAAATTTATGAATATCAAGACTAGCTCTGAGATAATATTTTATGAGACATATTTTGACTTTAGAACGCTCCTATCTTAGGAACTTGAGTTTAAGGGCTTAATCCTGGTCCTTGGCAGCCTTATGCTTCCTCCTTCCTTCTCTCTACTCAAACCTGTTCTTAGGAAATCATCTGCTAATTTCATTTACTCATAGTTGAAAATGACTCATGAGATTGAATGCTTCCAGGGAAATTTGCATTTTAACAGAGCTCAAAATTTTTACAGTGAATGTGTATTGCCTAATAGGAGAATTCAGAGAAACTAGTAATAGACAGAGGATGAAAATTTATTTTCTTTTTTATCTGGACTCTCCATAGGCATCACTCATATTAAACCACATAAACCTCTGTCTTTTGAACCTTCCCCATGATGATTGAGACTGTGAACATTTTACTCCGAAAAGAAAGATAGCAGTGGTAATATGCATGACCTCGTGAGGCAAGAAAGCCACATAAGGCATTTGACTAATTTGGGAGTTAAGCATTATGAAGGCACACTTGTCATGAGAGGACACTTTCAGTTCCTGTCCTGAATCATTCATATATCTTCACTGAAGCTAAATACTTTAAAATTCTCTGTGACTTTAACCTCTGATTCATCTCACTTCAATATATGCTATCCTGTATTCTAATTTATCCTAAAATTTCTTCATACATTTTTTTCCAATCTTTAACATTTAAGTCTGCCATCTGCTTAATTTGTTTTACCGTGCGGGATTTAGCTGGAAGCACAGTGAAAATAAAGCACTTATGGTGAGTAGCTTTCATGATGAAAGTAACAAAAAAATAAAACAAGGCCTATCAAATAAGCACTTTGTTGAAATTCTTAAATAGCAAATGTCAGAAGAGGTAGGTCAGAGGCAACATTTGCCTAAATGTGCTGAGGGCAGTCATTGTGTGCATATTTGGGATAGGGAATGGGAGGAAAGAACAACGGGTAGCACAGGGAATAAAGGTAATTCTACCCCTTTGATACGGATGTAGAGATTGTATAAACATGGTCAGTGCTCACTCACCCTTGTGGGGATAGGGCTCTTCTCCGTGCAAACAACATTTCTCTCTGTGTAGCATGACTTGCACTATGGCATGAGTCCTTTTATTAAGAACTTCATTCATTTTAAGTCCAGGCGTATTGTTTGCCTTTAGTCTGGCATAAAATAGGTTTGAATCCGTTCACTCATCCATTCCACGGTGATTTTCTCACCTCTACTATGAATAAGTGGCACTTATGAAAGGAGTAGGTGCTTGGATTCTGTGTGTAGGCCATCTGGTTTTGAATTCCAACTCTGCCATTTAATGGTTATGCAGTGATGAACAAATAGCATAAATACTTCATGCTTCGTTATTACCATCTATAAAATAATGATTACAACACCTCCTATTAAATGATGAAATATATTTAAAAAATAGTGAAACAAAATAAGTACTCAAAATTGTTCAATAGAGCAATTTGTGCTACGCACAAGAAATCGTTGAGACTGTTTTCCTCTATTTCCTTCTGTAGCCTGCTCAATTAACTTCTTATTCTTTTTTTAAGTAGAAAATTGTCTTTCTATTGACTGTGAGCATGGAGACTTATTTTCTTGAAATAAAATAAGCACAGAGGATCCATCTCCTTAGCTTTGGGGGGATTTTTTTGGTTTATTTTTGTTTTTGTGTTTAAGATTTGAATGTATCAAATCAGTAAGTTATCTCATTAGGAGACCAAAGAACATCAAAGATAATGTAATATGGGTTGGTAATTGGAACTGAAACTGAGCTCATACTAAAGATTTGGGAAAAATGAGTATACAGCAATGAAAGGGAATATTTTGAGTGTCCAGATTTGAGTCCAAAGATCAGTCCTAGTGAGGAGCAGTAGAATGGGGAGACACAAAGAATAACAAGGTTGGTCTCACAAAAACACTTGGACTAGGGTCAGATTACTATGCAATGAAGGACAATTACTATGCAATGAAGGATACTTCATTCTCAATGAAAGGGAAAAAAATAAATGTTCACTAGGTTCATCGCATAGTAGTCCACAAACATTTTTCTATTCATACATGTATGTTAAAAAATACCAGTTCTAACCTAATGCAACTACTTTAACATAATACTGAAAATGCATTTGCCCTCTCCCCAAAGATTGATAATCCAAAGTCTTAAATTCAATTTCTACACGCAGTTCCAAGATTAGAATCTTTGGATGAGATAACTCACTCTTACTCAGATTAGATGTTGCACTAAATAAATTTGTAATCTGCAACTGCATGATGAATCAAAAAAGCCCCAACATATCAAGTCCAAAATTAAGAACTAAGACTAGAATAAACACATAGAATAAACATTTTCACATGAAAAAACAAGAGAATAGTAAGTAGTATACAGTGACCTTTGAGCTAGAGCACATATTAGTTCTGCTGGACAGAAACCGGTGGCTGTGGTTCAGTGGCAGATGAATCAATGTCTTGACCAAACTGCCTCTCTCTGTCCTCTTGCAGGACATGCCCTGGACATTTTCCTCCATGGCTGCATCATCTGAGATTATTGAAGGATTTCCATTTCTGGAACAGCACTGTTTTGGTAGGCAACTTCCTTTTTGTGTAAACTCATTGATATGCTAATTGTCTGAGGCATTGAAAATTTGCCAATATTGAAGTTTTTCTGGCAAAATAATGCCCTTAAAACTTCAGCTGACTTTTGTTTGACTGCTACCTGCTTCCTCCCTCGACTGGTAACCAGGCTCAAAGACTCTTATCTTAATCTAAATTTCATTCTGGTGGTTTCTGTTTCTTAGCAACCCATTTCACTGTTTCTGCCTAGGGCAGTGAGACTAGTAATCTGTTCTTTATTTTTGGCTGCATTAGAGTACATGGTTGTTAATACTAGGACCACTAATTTTTTTTAATTTTTTGGACAGGAAGTGAACAATGATTGTTTGAGTTTAGTCATGTCTTGATTTACTATTTGGATGTTTTGTTCAGTGTGAATTTTTACATTTTTTATTTTTAAAAATGTTTCATTAAATATTATATTTCTTGATTACCAAGATTTTTTAGTGCCTTCTTAAATTTTGTGCTTGAAATATGTGCCTCAATTATCTCACACTAATCTTGCCCTTGCAAGATAAAGTTTCTTCTTGATGTCTGGCTTCTGGGCTCTAATACAAAATTTGCTGATTTCCCTACCCCCTTGCACCTTTGCTTTCACTGACTGTCTTGGAGTCATATTTATATGATTTAGCTTTTTCAGCCTGTAAGACATGCTCATATAAATTTTGGCAACTTTGATATCTTGGATGTCACCTTTGTTAGGGAGAAATGGCTGCTACTCTCTGCTTTGAGGGAAGTTAGTTTAAGCAAAAATTGGTCTTAGGACCTTACTAAAGGCTCCAGGGAGCATTCAATAAACTCTAGCATCAAAACAGATGTTTTTGTTTTGTTTGTTTGCTTGCTTGCTTGCCTCTAATGTGCCCTAAAGCTCCCAGATACTTTATTTACATTGTCTGATTTTCAAGATACAACAGGTAAAAACTTAACCATATTCTTTACCATCACATAAGGAGGTTGATAAACTTCCCAGTAAGAGATGAGAAATCATTTCTGTTCTACTGCTTACCTTGACCTAGCTAAATTCATATTTGAATTCCTTTCTCATGCAATATTCCACTTCCAGTACCAATTTCTGCATTTAGTCAGAATTCTGTTAGTTAAAGGTATCAAAGAGTGAGTGCAAACTCATTTATTCCATAAAATTGACTAATATAGCAAGGGAGGGGGAGAGGTTCTGCTTTAGGAACAGCTAGATCCAGATTTCCAAACAATGCCATAAGGTCTGTTTCTCAGCATATCTTAATCTGCTTTCCTTTGCTTGGCCACATTCCCAGCAAGTTATTATTCTATGGTGATAAATTGATCAGGCTTGTAATTTATATCATATATATATTTATATTTTATATATATATGTGTGTGTGTGTGTGTATATATATATATATATATATATATATATATATATATATAAATCGAGATCCCATTGAACAAAAAACTTTCCCCACAATAGTGACAAAATTATGGGAGAAATTCTGGTTAACATGGCTTAAATCATGTACATTTCACTGAAATAACTGCTATAACTAAGTGTCCTCTGGTCATAGTGTACTCGGATTGGCCAGGTTTTGGCCACATGCTTACTCATGAGCATGGAGTGTGAGTTTGTCCTAGTACAAACACAAGACTGCATAGGATTACTAATAAGTGATAATAAAGTGGTTCCTCAAAAGATGGAATGTGGAGAAGACAAAGAACAGTCCATGATAATATGACTCATCTGCTCTGGGCGCGGAGAGGCAGTAGGGTTACACCTTAAAGCTCTGGAGGAGAAGGACAGACAGAGAGGTGATCAAATGAAGTAATAGTTGTGAACATTCACAATTCAGGATGGACTGTCCAGAGTGACTGCTCTGGTCTTCTTTGGAGTACAAAAGACATTAGCTTGGAACACTCTTTCCCCCACCTTGGTTGGCTCAGCCCAGGGATATGCCAGGGTTTCTTTTTAGGATGGCAATTTTCTCCCTGCAGTTAAGCAATCCCAATGGAGTGTGTGAAATGTGTGTTTTTTGTGTTGAGGAGGCTGGGGAAGACAATGCATTAGAGAAGCTTTTCTCTCTTCCTGTGTAGTAACTAGGAGACAGGGCACACAGTGAAATGCATTGCACAGATATATTTTTACAGACTAGATTCTTCTTTACAATTTTTCATTGGTCAAATAAACTCTGGTATGTTTTTAGTATTACTGTAAAATTCTTAATAATCTTCTTGCTGTTCAAAATACTGTGCCTACAAATAATATAAATCAGTAATTTTAAATCATGTGCTAGATAAAATTCTGGGCACTGAATAAAAGTGTCTTAAATGAATATTCTTTAGCAGATTTTAGTTGAGTACTTTAAATTCCTTCAACATGTATGAGTACATTCAGTTCGGAAATGAAGCAAATGCTTAAGAAATGGTTACATAAGCTGGCCCCTTCTCCTCCTGTATGTGTGGGGAACAAGCTGTCTCAAGGGCATGTAAGGCATCTTACTCCCCATAAAGCTCAAGTGAGGGCTCTTTCTTCCCTGGGTTTCAGAAACACACTCCCGGGATGTCCTATCTCAAACTGGGGAGCGGGAGAATAACTTACTTGAGAGTTAAAGTCTCTCAGGAGCTTTTTTACACATAACTCCAGTATGGATGATTATAGATTTAATATCTCCTTGATGCTAGCACCTTCCTTTTCCCTTTTGATGGTTGTTAATCCCAAATTTATGGACACATAGAAAAGATTTGGTTGTTCCTTGAATCCCTGAAATGGAAGTAATATTACTAATATGTTAGTATGAACATTTGTCTCATGAAAGGGCTTATGCAGTGTTATCAAATATTCTAGAATGAATTAAAAATTATAACTCATTTAGAGGAAGCCAGTTGTGAAAAGATGCTTATATACCAGATGAGAAAAGATGTTTGAGTCCCTACACTGTGATGCTTCATATGAAAATGTGAGGTATCCATGCCTAAATTTCTTCACAAAATTATACTCCTCAGTCTGCTATAACATTTCTATATCTACCTTTAGGTTGCTGTGATTGAGAAATGGATATCCTCTTATCTGTAATCCCATTATTCTAAGCAGTAAATCCTACTTTCAATAAAGAAATACAGAATTGTAATAGTTCTCCAGTGTCTTAACCATACTTTACGTAACACTATGAAAAGATGTGGTGGTTGAAGAGATTCCAGCTCTCATCTGCCACAAAAACTACATTGTGGTATTTCCTTTCCATTACAAGAGTAGGAACTGAATAGGCTCACAGCTGCATTTTCCCTAATCTCAGGAGAGCAAGAAGCTCAGGTTAGCTCCTGCTCAAAGGGTTGTCCAGAGCTGACTACACTGGAATTTTAGAGTGTTATGCAATTTCTTCACTGGATATCCAACATATGGTATGTGCCACTAGGTGTGAAATGATTGAAATTTTAATGAACAGTTTATACTTGAGTTTCCAAGGACCCCAGACATTTAGAGATGGCTGGTCTGTGAAATACTCGTGAATGAAAATGACCCCAGGTAACTGAATATTACTCACTCTACAGATGTGTGTATTATACACTCAAATAATGAAATGAAAGCCTCACAGAATGCTGATTGTATTTGACATGCAGTTCCTTGTAATTGTTGCTGAAATAAAGAAAGTGACATAAGAATTTTTTCCACAGCTTCATTATAGATGTGGCTAAATATGTTATTTGGGAAGTAAATTATATAATATTAATATATGTGAAAGTGGCTTCTGTAGACATATCCTGAATGTCACCACCTCAAGTCTTCTGAATAAAACCCAGCTTTGGCCAATAGACACAATAGCAACTGATTCATTTCGTGGGTAAGAAATCGTGTATCATGGCACCTTAGTAAAAACAAAAATCTCAGAAATGCAATCAAGTATAAGCATCATCTTTTCTATTCCATAAACAATTTCTGAATAGTAGATGCTTGATTATACAGTATCAAGAAATCTTTTCATGAATATATTAAAAATGAATGCAAAAACTGGTAAGCCCCAGAATAGATTTAATGCACACAGTACACTTTTATAACCATCTGTTAATTCTCCCTGGCCATACAACTCCTCGGCTAACTAGAACTGCAATTAACCAAGCTATCCCAATTCTTAACCATACTGTATAAATAGGCATTTATTGTATTTTCTACACAAAGAAATGATTCTGTGGGAATTCTTCTAGTGTTTCCATACCTGTCAGTCACCTATAACTACTTTCAAAGAAGAGGCAAGCTCCGGAGCAGTGAGAAGACAAAAAATAAAAATTCACTTAAAAGTTTGGCTCCATAAAAATAATTGAAAATTAGTAGAGTCAATGAATTTAATTAAGGCTGAAAACAAAGATTTGAGATATGTAAGCACGACTGGGGTAAATTATTTGTATTTTCTCATGAGGAGGCTTAGAGCGTGGCAAACAACACACTCCCTAATTTCAAGAAATATCTGGTAATATTATACGCCAACTTACTACTCAAATTTACTCTCTCACGGTCTGGTTTTGATGCACATTGCTTGTGATCATGATTATAATTATTATGATTATGAATACTTTTTGAAGCATTCACAATCTACAAATTATTGGACAACCTACAAATTATTTGAGGCTAGGTATGCAACTCAATAATTGGTTACTTATTTTCATTTGTCTTTAAAAAGTCTTTTTTTCTTTTTCTCCTTGTTTATTCTTTCTCCCTTTTCCTTTCATTCTCCTTCCTCCCACCTTCTTTCTTTCTCTTTTTTCTGTCTCTTATTAATAATTAGAATTATTCTTATACACCTTAATGTGCATATGTAGATTTTCCCAGGGAGGTTTGTCATCACCACCTCTACTTTTGCCTCTGTTACTTGCTGTATTAACTTCCCTGCATCTCAATGTCTTAATCTAGACCATGGAGATAACAATCTTTGACACATGGAGTAGCTGAAAGCAATAGATGGATAATGTGCAGGGCCCCTAGCCAAGTTCACACTGGGTGCTCATCGTCCTTTCTGCCATTGAAGTGTCATAGCAAGGTGTTATGCTTCCCCTCTCATTTCAAGGCCATCCACCGCAGAATGTCTCCTGTAGCAGTCAGTCCCTTGGAGCAATCTCCCATATCTCAACCTTTGCCTAACATTAACCTTTATCTGCCTTATCTTGTTCTTTAAAGGTTTTGGCCACATCTAAGAGATAGGGCTATTTGGACAAAACTAATATAATTCACCAATTGTTTGGATGCATAACTTTCCTAGAAAAGAAATTTTTTTTTTTACACTCAACTTCAGTGGGCAATGTCTGTCTTACTCTAACGAAATAAATTTGATGTGAAACATTACAGATGATCTGGCAGGTGTGAGAAAGATAATTTTGGTTTATAGGGTCTTCCCAAGCCCATTAAATGCTGTCAGGTATAAACTATATACGTGCATTATAAATTCTGGTCCACTATGTGGTACATGCACAGCAATCAAATAGAATTTTCTTCATTACTTTATTAATAAACCAAACATTTCACATATGTTGTCCATGGCTTCATGTTAATTTTTTAATATCTTAGGACAAGACATTTATTGATGTGATGTTTACTATTTAATGTAATTTATCAATTGGAAACTCATTAGTTCTAACAGCAAAACAAACTTTTTGCTTCTCTGATTAAAATGTTCTGTGTCACATCTAAGAGGATGGGGCAGAGACAGTGACTCAGAAAGACAGCTGGGTTAGGAAAATATTGCAATCCGCAAATGAATGGGCACGAAAATACTTAGAGAAATATGAAGTCCATGACTATTTCCTTCATTAGCATCACAATTGGTTTCTCTGCAATTCGACTGTGGGTAAGAAAGGGTAGTCCAATTTTAATTCCCTAAAAGAGAGAAAAAAATAACAAAAGTTATTTAAATCTTTGCTGAGGATACAACTAAAGAAACACTGATTTTCTTAGCATTGATTGCCCCTTGTTTATACCACATACCTATTCCTTCACTATCACATCTCAAATATGTGATTGTGAGATTTTTACCTCCCCAAATATTTACTATTCAATGATCTTTAAGCTTTACAACTTTAATCTTTTCCTACAGAAGTTTAGCATTGGGAAATACCCCCTCAACTAGTATCCCAACGTAAGATATCCAACATAATGATGATGTTAATATCCAGAATGTGTAGTGGGTAAGGCATGTGGGGTGAACATAAATTTGGGAAATAATTATAAGACCATTGAAAATACTTAAAATCAAATTTGTTTCATACTCTGCACCAATTTCAAAATATAAAATTTTTGTCTTAAGATAGCAAATACAATATAAAGAGAACTATAAGTGTTGTTATAAAGAAACCTACCAATGCCACATGCCAGTTATCTGCCTGTGCCTGCAGCATTTTTTTTCTAATCTTTTATTTTTCTGAATGTTCAGAATTGCAGCCCAGCATCCTCTTTACTGAACTCTCGGCGTTAAGGCCTAGTGAATGTGAACTTGCCTTATTTACTTAGGAAAATTGCCCATTAGTTATCTTGAACTTTAACATTTTTAATCCCAAGTTGGTAGAAAGGGAAAATGTTCAATAATTGATCTTTGAAGTTATTCCAATAGATTAGGTACACTGATTTTATTTTGGTTAGCATTTATGTAAATTTTTTAAAAAAATATATGTAGGAAAACAATTTGATCCAGTGTATTTCACATTTAACCAATGCCTACCAGTTTACTAATATCAATTGTTTACATCTGGTATCAATTTTTGTTAGTCAGCATCCATGTTTGTTCAATTAAATGTTCTACTATCAACCATGTTTACAGATACTAGAAAATATACAAGTGATTTTATTATTTTTAATTCAAATAAATATTATCTACCAAGGTCTCTGAAATTGGTTAATTTCAGGTGAATATTCTCAGATAAGTAACAGTAAAAATTGTATCCTAATCTACAGCAGCCTGGACACATCTGGACTTTTGAGTTATTCATGGAATTATAAATAACACAAGTTTAAGCAGCACAGTGCAGCTAGTTAAATATGGTAATATGTAATTATACTTTCCGTGACATTTTCTGGATGGTACACAATACATCTAAACAATGGGTCTATGTTTTTTTTTTTTTTCTGTATCTGTATCTGTGTCTATCATTGTTAAGGAAGTACATTCAATTTTTCTCCAGTCTAGGACAATAGTATTATTTTTCTAAATTACTTGTGATAGTCTATATAGAGACTAAGAATATTTTCTTCATAATATGAAATGCCATTTTGGCTTTTTAGTCTTCACAGGGATATTTTCAGTTCACAGAATAGATATTTTTGAACAAATCAAGCACATGATTTTAAATATTATTTGTATAGTGGTCTGTGTGTATTTCTATCATATCTGTGTTCATAATACTTACTAGCTATTAGAGTATGTGTGTTTGTTCATTACTACATCTTCAGCATTCAACCCTTTGTCAAGGCCACAGCAGACTTGAGGTAAATGTTCACTCATTGGATGAATGAATAAATTACTTCAATTGCTGACACTTTACTTTCAATTTGTATGGTTGGATCTATGACCTCTCTCTACAAATATATTCAGAACTTCTTAGTGTTGAACTAGAATTTGAACTATAATCTTGTGGTACATCTAAAAATGTATCATTTTTCAACATTCATGAAAATAAAGGGCTACTACGCCCTAAAGAAGATGAAAAATTGTTTACAAAATTAGAAACTCAAAAATGTTTTGGGGGGCACAAAATATTGCATTAACTTTGCTCAAAGTTATCATTAACATGGTTACTCAACCAACAAGTCCAAAGACATTAGAGCATCTTTTGAGTCCTTGTGTGCTGCCTGGACTTGCATACTGGTGGATGCAATAAGATTGAAGATGATTCCAAAATAAAACAAAAACAAAAAACAAAAAACAAACACAGAGGAAGAATTGGCAGGTAATTGCAAAATTGTAGTACTAAAATTAAAGCAAACAACAAAGAAGCCACTAGCAATAATTAAACTCAGAGTGGGGGTGGGGCAAAGAGTACAGCCCTTGTTAGATGGAAAATATTTTTGCATCATACATATTTATGATCTCTAGCAAATTTCACTGATCTGTTGAGAATTAATATCCCTGTTTCCTCTCTTTTATTGTTCTTATGTATAACTATCTCTTCTTTAACATAAACACTACAATCTTCCATTCCTCTAGCCCCTGAAAAGTAGCAGCAATGTGCCCTGCAACAGAATCTGCACACTACAGAGATACTACAAAAGCTACCATGAAGAAGCTACATAGGTGATACCTGGGTTGTACCTCTCAAGTACTTTCTCAGAAGCCACATCCATATTATTGCTGAGAGTACATGCTTTGCTATAAACCCTAACTGGGTTGAATCCCGGCTGTGCCACTTAGTAGCTAAGAGATTCTGACCAAATCACTGGCAGAGACCTTTGTCCCCTTGTCTATGAAATAAAATAAAAATAGCTACCTTTCTGAGATTTTTCAATAAAACCTGTTAAATTTTAGAAGGTTAACTGGCTAATATTTAAGTTTTGCATTATCATGTGCTATCCTGGCCATCTTGAGAGCTGTGTTGTTAACTGGCCTGACACAGATCCAGCAAATCCTTTGGAAAATCCTGGTGAGGCTGACTTTTAAGTTTAGCAGGCTGCAATCTTTACTCAGGTTCCAAAGCAAAGGTGGAAAATTACTGATAACGCTACATGAAGATGTCCACATATTTCAAGTTAAATCTACTACTGTCATATCAGAATATAATTTTATAAAACTAAGATTATTATCTTTTCTTTTGAACTTTTTTTTTTCTGTTCATTGTTTTTGCCAATATTTTACTTAAAAGGATCAACTAGCTTTCATATGTAAGAGATTTCTGGAAAATGCATTAGAAAGTCAAGCATGTTTTTACAAAAAATCCTGAAACAACTAGGGGGCAGTGCTGCCAAATGATAGCTCAAAATCATCATTAGTCAGCTGAGGTGTGAAAAACCATTTAGATCCAAAAAGCAGATGAGGGATTGTGATGGAATGTATTAATTAAATCGAGAATCATATGAAAGCCAAATTCATGGTAGATGCAGACCACCATATTTTTCTATGTATGGGAACTTATGAGCCCTGAGTCATCTTTGACTATTCCTTATTCCCATATTCGTGAGGCTCAGCCTCATCTTTGTTGGGATCTTATTTTGTTGGTAATATATTTTTCATCAGCCCTTTCCTTCTTCTCATAATTCCAGTCTTAGGTCAACTTCTTGTCACTGAGACTAATCAATACCTCTTACTTGATACCACTACATTTAAAAGATATTGGCTTTCCAAAATTCAGCTTTCCTCCCCAAGAGGCGTTATAACATGCAGTATAACGTGCATGAGGTTCTGGCTCTTGCTGTCAGAAATATCTGCATTTGTAACTTGATTTCACTATGTACTGTGAGATTTTGGGTAAACTGATTAACCTGGCTGAATCTCAGATTCTCAACCTTAATTAAATAATTTTTTAGAAAATGCTCTCCCTTCATTGCACATCCCCCTTCCAATTTCTGCCTTGTTTCTCTGCTTTTTAAATAGACTCCTTGAAAATAGTATTTGTACTGCTATCTCCATTTCTTCACCCTCTGTCTCTCTCTCTCTATAGCATACCAACTAGGCTTTTGCGACTACCTGTCTGTGAAGATAGCCTTTGTCCTCTTAATTTTCTGCCTTTTGTTGTAGGCATTGTCAGCCCTTCTCCTCTCCTCCGCTCACCTAATCCTTTATCTTCTCCTCTCTCCCTTTCTGTTCCTTTTCTTTCCTTTTCTAGGTAATGTCATTGTCTCTTAACTTTAAATAATAACTATACACCGATACTCTCAAAATCTGAATTCCACTCTAATAAAACAACTTGTATACTCATAATTTTGAATTGTGTCTGTCATTTCAAATTTTACATAACCCATGGGAATTTCCATTTCTGTCCTCTGAAACTTCAAGTCTTTCTTATTTCAATTTATGCTACCACCATCCACTTGCCGCTTCAAAAATAAAGAATAACAACAACAATAAAACAAACAAACAAACAAGAAGAATCATTCTTAATTCCTCTCTTTATACTTACCCTATATCTGATCTCTCTGGTAGAATTCAGTCTGGTGGGCTTTTACCTCCAAAACACATATCCACATCTTTCCCATATATGTCCACTGCTTATGCTGCCAATGTATCTCAAAGAAGACTGTAACTGTTTTTTCTGCATCTACTCTTGTACCCTTTACAGGCTATTTTCTACACAGCATGCACAGTCTGTTAATAGTGGTTATTATATCAGGTCAGTTTTGTTCTTAAAACTCTCTAATGACTTCCTGTTGTAATTTGAATATGATATAAATGTAATGCCACTGCCTAGAAGGCCCTGCTTGCTTTATATACTATTTTTAACTCCAAATTCCTCTCAATACACTTTCTTTCTTAGACGCCATCCAGAAACAGTAGCCTTCTTTCAGTCTCTATAATCACACCATCCAATATGGTAGCTATGAGTCACAAATGACTATGATTACTTAAAATACAATCACCATATCTAAATATTCTAATTTGAATTCATTTTGTAAATCTAAAATATGCAGCATATTTTTAAACCTTAGTATAAAAAAAAGTAAAATATTTTCATTAATGTTTAATTTGATTACATGCTATTTAGGGTATATTACATAAAATAAGACAAAACTTAGTATTACTGTAATTGAACCACTTTAATTTTACTCTTTAAATGTCTCCTTACAAATTTAAGATTACATATGTGTCTTGTATTGCATTTCTAGTGTACCACATATTTCTAGAACCAACTAAACTCACTTCTCTCTCAAAAACTTTGTAATTTTTCTTTCTGGTTATGTTTTCTTTTTAATATTCTCCCCCAAAAAGTTCAATTTATTGTTTGTTCACCTCTCAGATCTCAAGTCAAATTACATTTCTTCAAAATGTTCTTGATTGATCATCCTACATAAAATTTACCTGCTCCCGGCTTCCCAGTTCTACCATATTCACTCTTCACATTTCCTCTTTCATTTCATTCTTAGCCCTTCTAATTCTTCAGAATTATTAGTTTGGTCATGTATAAATTCAGCAAATGGAAGGATATTTTCTACGTTGTCAATTTATGTGTCCTAGGATTCTGTCATAGTTACTGGCACGTTGTAGATACTCGATTTATAATAATTGGGATAGTGAATCACTTGCTGGCTAACTGTCTACAATACTGTCATTTTAACTTCCATTTTCACATACCCCATGCCTAGCAGTTTTTTTTTCTGGGATTATAAAAAACAATTTCAGTTGGGGAAAAAATAAACTAGGATACTCATGTTTGTCATTAATGGGGTATAGGAAATGTTACCCCAAAATGTGGAATCTTGCCATACTGAGTATTTTAAAGCTGAAATAAATTGAGAAAACTGCAGAAGCAGGAAGGTCTCTCTGACTTTCTCCCTCCCCTCTCTCCTAAAGAACCTCATGTGACAGATGTCCTGTCTTACTACGGGAGGGAAGACAGGTCACACGGAGGGTCCAAGAAGAATCTGAACAAACAGGCCTTGTTAAGTTTACCCCAGTTTATTATCCTTAGATCATACTCTTTTGTGCTCCAATGACACTTGTGTATGACTTCCTGTAAAAATGCAGTTTTCCCTGGTTCTTTACATGTTCATTTCTGAAGGCTTTCTTTCATATAAAACTTATGTTAAATAAATTTGGTTATCCTATATTTTTGTTGTTAATTTGTCTTTTGTTGTAAAAGCCTCAGCCATGAATCTTGTGATGGGTGAAAAATATTTTCTCTCTTACCTCATGTTGACGAATATGTGCCTAGCTTCAGTTCTCATTGCCATATGAGAACACAGGCAAGAGCTTCCTTGGTTTTTTAATTTCTCACAGACAGTTTGCATAATCTGTACATATTAATTATTCAATAAATTCATGTTGATTTTTTTCATAAACCACAAGGAGCAGATGCATCAGATCTTTAATTGAATCTGATCTTGTTAGAACACATATAGATTCAGCTGTAGTCAGTTGCTTTTCAAAGATTCCCATGGAAACCTACAAAAAGTAAGGTAATAAGAGAAACAAAGATATTAACTCATTTAAGTTTCATCAAATGATAGCCCTTTGAATCCTTTATAAAAAATTCTTATTTTTTATAAAGAATAGAGATGTTTTCTTTAATATTGATCAATATTATTCTTTCAATTATAAAAAATCAGAGATGCATTTGTTGTGAATCCCCCTAATAAGCAAAGTAGAACCATACAGAAATGCAGTGTGAAGACTGACAAACACACAGACTCCTTTGCATGAGTGCCCTTTTTTACACTTTTCTCGGAGAGAATTATATTCCCTTCTTATTTAGAGCTGGTTATTTGAGAGGGACAAGTTGGTATATCTTAGGTTGCTTTCCATAATGAAAGAAACTTGTCCATACCTGATGTAGAAGATACAGAGATGTGTCTTCCACATCCCCGTTTAAGAAAAGAAATGCTAGCTCCAAGGAGTGTGGTTATCAAACAGCCTCCAGCTATCAGCTTCTTTATCGTCAGCCTCAGATTTCAAGCCGAGGTACCAGTCTTCTTAGAGTGGCTGCCAGCCAGTGATTGAACAAGGTAGTGGTCCAAAGGCTTAGCCATGTGCACCTGAAATAGAACTCCTCTAACAGACGACATTTACTCTAGAGCTCCTTGTGGGGGATACAGCCTCTGTCACATCTAACCATCCCTTCTTCTTCCCCTTCTTTTGCTAATGTAACTTCTCAATAAAAAAGAGTTGTACAACCAACTCTGGCTCAACGTTTTCTTCTTGTAGTACCCAAACTGCAAAGCCTTCTATTGTCCATAGTGGACACTTCTGGTACCTACCCTGTAGCAGCCATTCCATTTTGTATACTGATAAGGTCTAGGAAAGGAACAACAACAACAAAAATAGTTAATACATTTCTTCCTTCCTTTACTTCCCACCCTGCTTCCCATTCTTCCCTACCTCCTTCCCTTCTTCTTCCCTTCTTTACTTTCTCCTTCTTTTCTTCAACAAATATTTACTTTGCACTTAGGAGCAGGATGTATAATAATAAATAAGAGAGATAATACATAATTCCTGCCCTAATAGGTGCCTACTCACTAGTAAAAATGAATTTTTAATAAACTGGGTAAGAGAAATTTTAAAAAATTGGAAATAGGTAGATGATAGATAGATAGATGATAGATAGATAGACATAGTGTCCTTCAAAGTCACACAATTTCACATTTCAGGTTTTTATGAATGCACCGAAGAGAATGAACCCCATGAGTACCCTAGATCTATATAGATTCACTTCTGTTATTTATTGTAAAAGATAATATTTGTTTTTCTGCTATTGGAGTTTATAATGATTAAATTTTTAAAATGTCAATAAGACTGGAAAAATAAACACAAAAATTTAAGAATTATGAAGTTCACTTAAGTTCAGATATTTTAACGAGTTCTGAGAAATTGGTTGTTCCTTATCTGGATTTACATAAGCTTGGTAGCTTGGATTTGATGTTTCCAAATGCCTGTCTTCAGACAGATTATATATTTTATATATATATATACACACACATATATATATAAAATACACATATATAGAATCACCATACATACACACTCATACACACACATACATGCATACACTTGAGTCTTGATTTTTTTATGTCAGAGGAATCTAGAAATCTGGCAAAAAATGTTTTGTGTAATGTTTATGGAGCTGGGAATTTTAATAAAGGCCATATAATCAAGACAAGTACTATTACTTAAACACAGCATGTTGCCATATTAAGCCCTGTTCCTCTGTCTGGTTAACAAAAATCTTTAATATGAAAGCATAAACATCTAAACTGATGAAATATTTTCCATTATAGATTTGCATGATTTCAGCAAATGAACAATGCTTGAGTGTACAACTATTACACAAAAATCCAGAAAACATATTTCTAGAAAGGCATTTTCTTATTCAACTATGAACTTTAAGCATAATAGAGCTTTGCAGAAAGAAAACAGCTGCAGCCAAATGTTCTCTCTAAGAGAAGGAACTTGGAGGCCAAAAAATGGTTGAATGTTTTAAGTGGTTGTTGATCTTCCTAAGAGTTAAAGTAGGTCAAGGAAACACATACAGAAACACAAATAAACACAAACACAGCACTCACAAATACACAAGGGATCAGGCTGTCTCTTTGAAAGAAATTTCAAGTATAGGTAAAGGAGATATGTACTGATAAGGTAAATTGGGCTTATTGCTAGCAGCAATGAGAGAGCAACTATATAAGCAAGCCCTCTTTCCAGGAGCAGCTGAAAGGTTTCTTTGAGCATGATTGGACATGGCACCTGGCAAAGCAAACAACATTGCAATTAGGTATGTTTTCCACAAAATAAAAACAGTTCCCCAAGGTTCTGTGTGTGTGTATGTGTGCACACACATGTGTGTTTCTATACCCTGAATTCAGACTTATTCACAGTAATATCCACTTTGTGGCACCTCCTTTTTTCTTCAATAATTGAGGACTAAGGGATACAGACACTGCTAAGTGAGCTGAGGAACTTCAGAAGACCTGAACAAATGAAGAAAAATAATCATTACCTTGCTTGTTTTTATGAAATGATTTCATTTGGGTGTGAGTTTTTTTCTTTCAAAGACATAGGACTCAAATTGTAGTCAATTAATGATTTAAAGATTCAAAACAACATTTTTGTATTCATGGCCAATTGTATAAAGTCTGGGATGTTGAACTATATATTGAACAAACATTTTCTTTTTGCTGTGAAAAATAAACTTCCTTGCAATTTTGCTTCTGTCCTCAATATTCTCTTGATGAATAAAGGGTTGAAGATATCATACAGGTCAATATCATCAACAAAAACACCTTCTATGAAAAAAAGAACAGGCTAAGTATTGTCAACACAAAGATGTATAGTACAGAATTGATATGGTTTGGCTGTGTTCCCACCCAAATCTCATCTTGAATTGTAGCTCCCATAATTCCCACATGTTGTGGGAAGAGCCCAGTGAGAGATAATTGAATCATGGTGTCTGTTCCCCCATACTGTTCTTCTCATAGTGAATAAGTCTCACAATAACTTACGGTTTTATGAGAGGAAACCCCTTTCTCTTGGTTCTTATTCTCTCTTGCCTGCTGCCATGTAAGACATGCCTTTCACCTTCCACCATGATTGTGAGGCCTCCCTAGCCCCATGGAACTGTGAGTTTATTAAACCTCTTTTTCCTTATAAATTGTCCATTCTCAGGTATGTCTTTATCAGTAATGTGAAAACAGACTAATCAAACAATATAAAATATGAGACTTAAAATCCATTTAATTATAAAATGTATTTAACTATACATTATTTTGTTAACTATACATTTTAAAATACATGTTTACAATTGTTATAGATATGCAAATTTGTAAACATTTTGCCATATCTATTGAGCTGAAGTTGGGATAAGTAACCTCCACACTAGCCTCAGAAAATTTCTTTCCTGTATGAAAATCTCTTTCATATTAAGGCAGTATTTAGAGCTTGTTTGTCCCAGGCATTGTTCTGGGAATGGTTGGGAGAGATAACAGGAAAATATATTAGCATGGAAGTATGCACTTGTATTTTTGCATATTTTAAAGCCATAAGTTAAAACAATAAGCCCAATAGAAAGATTAGCATAAAGGTTGGACAGGAATCTTTGGGTAGCAACAAAAGTTTTCCCAGTGAATTTGAAAACTTGTCTCCAGCCATTTAGAGACTCCATATATACTGACTTAGGAAGAACAAAAATAAATCATATTTTAATAAGGCCGCTATTTCTGAAGGCACTCTGTTCACTCTCAAAAAAAGTGCAACAAACTTTCTTGAAGAAGTCTAGTACCAACGAACAACTCCAAGGCTGTATATATTTTTATGGATAAACAACATCTGGAGTCAGATTGACTGTATTTGTATTTGATTTCAGATTTTTTTTAGCTATGTGACCTAAAGCAATTTATTCAATCTCTTTGGCCTTCAGTTGGTACTTTATTTGTACAAATGGGGACAATAATGGAGTTATTTTGAGCATTAAATGAGTTAAAACATGTAAAGTATAGTCCTTGGAATAGTCATAAACGTTCAATGAATGTTAATGCTAAAAAGGGATTCCTAGAGGACTCAAGGGTGGCTGGCAAGATAGCCAAATAGGAACAGCTCTGGTCTGCAGCTCCCAGCGAGATCAATTTAGAAGGCAGGTGATTTATGCATTTCCAACTGAGGTACCCAGTTTTATCTCATTGGGACTGGTTAGACAGTGGGTGCAGCCCCTGGAAGGCGAGCCAAAGCAGGGTGAGGCATTGCCTCACCTGGGAAGCACAAGGGGTTGGGGAACTCCCTCTTCTAGATATGGAAAGCTGTGAGGGACTGTGCTGTGAGGAACAGTGCATTCCATCCCAGATACTACACTTTTCCCATGGTCTTCACAACCCACAGACCAGGAGATTCCCTCAGGTGCCTACACCACCAGGGCTCTGGGTATCAAACAGAAAACTGGGTGACCTCTTGGGCAGACACTGAGCTAGCTGCAGAAGGTTTATTTATTTATTTATTTATTTATTTCATACCCCAGTGGCACCTGGAATGCCAGCAAGACAGAACCATTCCCTACCCTGGAAAGGGGGCTGAATCCAGGGAGCCAAGTTGTCTAGCTCAGCAGATCCTATTACTATGGAACCCAGCAAGCTAAGATCCACTGGCTTGAAATTCTGGCTGCCAGCACCGCAGTCTGAAGTTGACCTGGGGTGCTTGAGCTTGGTGGGGGAGGGGTGTCTGCCATTCCTGAGGCTTGAATAGACATTTTTCCCCCTCACAGTGTAAACAAAACCACCAGAAAGTTCAAACTGGGCAGAGCCCACTGCAGTTTCGCGAAGCCACTGCAGCCAGACTGCCTCTCTAGATTCTGCCTCTCTGGACAGGGAAGCTCTGAAAGAAAGGCAGCAGCCCCAGTCAGGGGCATACAGGTAAAACTCCCAGCTGGGTACAATGGCTCACATCTGTAATCTCAGGACTTTGAGAGGCCGAGGCAGGTGGATCACCTGAGGTCAGGAGTTTGAGACCAGCCTGGCCAACATGGTGAAACCTCATCTCTACTAAAAATACAAAAATTAGCTTGGCGTGGTGGCAGTTGCCTGCAATCCCAGCTACTCAGGAGGCTGAGGCAGGGGAATCTCTTGAACCCAGTAGGCAGAGGCTCAGTGAGCTGAGATCGTGCCATTGCACTCCAGCCTGGGTAACAAGAGTGAAACTCTGTCTCAAAAACAACAACAACAACAAACTCCAATTTCCCTGGGACAGAGCACCTGGGGAAAGGGGTGGCTGTGGGCACAGCTTCAGCCGACTTAGACGTTCCTGCCTGCTGACTCTGAAAAGAACAGTGGACCTCCCAGCACAGCGCTTGAGCTCTGCTAAGAAACAGACTGCCTCCTCAAGTGGGTTCCTGGCCCCCATGCCTCCTGACTAGGAGACACCTCCCAGGAGTGGTCAACAGACACTTCATACAGGAGAACTCTGGCTGGCATCTGGCAGTTATCCCTCTGGGATGAAGCTTTCAGAGGAAAAAACAGGCAGCAGTCTTTGCTGTTCTGCAGCCTCCACTGGTGATACCCTGGCGAACAGGGTCTGGAGTGGACCTCCAGCAAACTCCAACAGACCTGCAGCAGAGGGGCCTGACTGTTAGAAAGAAAACTAACAAACAAAAAGGAATAGCATCAACATCAACAAAAAGGATGTCCACACAAAAACCTCATCCAAAGGTCACCAACATCAATAACCAAAGGTAGATAAATCCACAAAGACGAAGAAAAACCAGTACGAAAAGGGTGAAAAGTATAAAAACCAGAATACCTCTTCTCCAAAGAATCACAACTCCTCACCTGCAAGGAAACAAAACTGGATGGAGAATGAGTTTGACAAACTGACAAAAGTAGGCTTCAGAGGTGGGTAATAACAAACTCCTCTGAGCTAAAGTAGCATGTTCTAACCCAATGCAAGGAAGGTAAGAACCTTGAAAAAAGGTTAGAGGACTTGCTAACAAGAATAACCAGTTTAGAGAAGAATATAAATGACCTGATGCAGCTGAAAAACACAGCACAAGAACTTTGTGAAGAATATACAAGCACCAATAGCCAAATCCATCAAGCGGAATAGAGGATACCAGAGATTGAAGATCAACTTAATGAAATAAAGCATGAAGACAAGATTAAACAAAAAAGAATGAAAAAGAATGAGCAAAGCCTCCAAGAAATATGGGACTATGTGAAAAGACAAAACCTACGTGTTTGATTGGTGTACCTTAAAGTGATGAGGAGAATGGAACCAAGTTGGAAAACACTCTTCAGGATATTGTCCAGGCGAACTTCCCCAACCTAACAAGACAGGCCAACATTCGAATTCAGGAAATACAGAGAACACCACAAAGATACTTCTCGAGAAGAGCAACCCCAAGACACATAATTGTCAGATTCACCAACATTGAAATTAAGAAAAAAATGTTAAGGGCAGCCAGTGAGAAAGGTCACGTTACCCAAAATGGGAAGCCCATTAGACTAACAGTGGATCTCTATGCAGAAAATCTACAAGCCAGAAGTGAGTGCGGGTCAATATTCAAATTTATTTATGCTTAAATAAAAGAATTTTCAACCCAGAATTTTATCTTCAGCCAAACTAAGCTTCAAAAGCAAATTAGAAATTAATTTTTTTTACAGACAAGCAAGTGCTGAGAGATTTTATTATCACCAGTCCTGCCTTACAAAAGCTCCTGAAGGAAGCACTAAACATGGAAAGGGAAAACTGGCACCAACCACTGCAGAAACATGCCAAAAGGTAAAGACCATCAACATTATGAAGAAACTGCAAAATAGTATACAAAATAACTAGCCAGCATCATAATGACAGGATCAAATTCACACATAACAATATTAACCTTAAATGTAAACAGGCTAAATGCCCCAATTACAAGCAAATTGGATAAAGACTCAAGACCCGAAGATGGCCGAATAGGAACAGCTCTGGTCTACAGCTCCCAGCGTGAGCGACGCAGAAGATGGGTGATTTCTGCATTTCCATCTGAGGTACCGTGTTCATCTCATGAGGGAGTGCCAGACAGTGGGCGCAGGCCAGTGGGTGAGTGCACCGTGTGCCAGCTGAAGCAGGGGCGAGGCATTGCCTCACTCGGGAAGCGCAAGGGGTCAGGGAGTTCCCTTTCCAGAGGTGCCACTCCCACCCGAATACTGTGCTTTTCCGACGGGCTTAGGAAACGGTGCCCCAGGAGAGTAGAGCCCGCACCTGGCTCAGAGGGTCCTACGCCCACGGAGTCTCGCTGATTGCTAGCACAGCAGTCTGAGATCGAACAGCAAGTCGGCAGTGAGGCTGGGGTAGGGGCGCCTGCCATTGCCTAGGCTAGCTTAGGTAAACAAAGCAGCCTGGAAGCTTGAACTGGGTGGAGCCCACCACAGCTCAAGGAGGCCTGCCTGCCTCTGTAGGCTCCACCTCTGGGGGCAGGGCACAGACAAACAAAAAGACAGCAGTAACCTCTGCAGACTTAAATGTCCCTGTCTGACAGCTTTGAGGAGAGCAGTGGTTCCCCAGCACACAACTGGAGATCTGAGAACAGGCTGACTGCCTCCTCAAGTGGGTTCCTGACCCCTGACCCCCGAGCAGCCTAACTGGGAGGCACCCCCCAGCAGGGGCAGACTGACACCTCACATGGCCAGCCAGGTACTCCAACAGACCTGCAGCTGAGGGTCCTGTCTGTTAGAAGGAAAACTAACAGAAAGGACATCCACACCAAAAACCCATCTGTACATCACCATCATCAAAGACCAAAAGTAGATAAAACCACAAAGATGGGGAAAAAACAGAGCAGAAAAACTGGAAATACTAAAAAGCAGACTGCCTCTCCTCCTCCAAAGGAACGCAGTTCCTCACCAGCAATGGAACAAAGCTGGATGGAGAATGACTTTGACGAGCTGAGAGAAGAAGGGTTCAGACGATCAAATTACTCCGAGCTATGGGAGGATATTCAAACCACAGGCAAAGAAGTTGAAAACTTTGAAAAAAATTTAGAAGAATGTATAACTAGAATAACCAATACAGAGAAGTGCTTAAAGGAGCTGATGGAGCTGAAAACCAAGGCTCGAGAACTACGTGAAGAATGCAGAAGCCTCAGGAGCTGATGTGATCAAATGGAAGAAAGGGTATCAGCCCTGGAAGATGAAATGAATGAAATGAAGTGAGAAGGGAAGTTTAGAGAAAAAAGAATAAAAAGAAATGAGCAAAGCCTCCAAGAAATGTGGGACTATGTGAAAAGAACAAATCTACGTCTGATTGGTGTACCTGAAAGTGATCGGGAGAATGGAACCAAGTTGGAAAACACTCTGCAGGATATTATCCAGGAGAACTTCCCCAATCTAGCAAGGCAGGCCAACATTCAGATTCAGGAAATGCAGAGAAGGCCACAAAGATAGTCTTCGAGAAGAGCAACTCCAAGACACATAATTGTCAGATTCACCAAAGTTGAAATGAAGGAAAAAATGTTAAGGGCAGCCAGAGAGAAAGGTTGGGTTACCATCAAAGGGAAGCTCATCAGACTAACAGCGGATCTCTCAGCAGAAACCCTACAAGCCAGAAGAGAGCGGGGGCCAATATTCAACATTCTTAAAGAAAAGAATTTTTAACCCAGAATTTCATATCCTGCCAAACTAAGCTTCATAAGTGAAGGAGAAATAAAATACTTTACAGACAAGCAAATGCTGAGAGATTTTGTAACCACCAGGCCTGCCCTAAAAGAGCTCCTGAAGGAAGCGCTAAACATGGAAAGGCACAACCGGTACCAGACACTGCAAAATCATACTGAAATGTAAAGACCGTCGAGACTAGGAAGAGACTGCATCAACTAACGAGCAAAATAACCAGCTAACATCATAATGACAGGATAAGATTGACACATAACAATATTAACTTTAAATGTAAATGGACTAAATGCTCCAATTAAAAGACCCAGACTGGCAAATT
This sequence comes from Pongo pygmaeus, assembly GCF_028885625.2. NCBI lineage: Eukaryota > Metazoa > Chordata > Mammalia > Primates > Hominidae > Pongo > Pongo pygmaeus. The sequence continues at coordinate 67,487,992 of NC_072378.2, read as the reverse complement.
GGATAAAGACTCAAGACCCATCAGTGTGCTGTCTTCAGGAAACCCATCACAAGTGCAGAGACACACATAGGCTGAAAATAAAAGGATGGAGGAAGATCTACCAAGCAAATGGAAAACAAAAAAAGGCAGGGGTTGCAATCCTAGTCTCTGATAAAACAGACTTTAAACCAACAAAGATCAAAAGAGACAAAGAAGGCCATTACATAATGGTAAAGGGATTAATTCAACAAGAAGAGCTAACTATCCTAAATATATATGCACCCAATACAGGAGCACCCAGATTCATAAAGCAAGTCCTGAGTGACATACAAAGAGACTTAGACTCCCACACATTAATAATGGGAGACTTTAACACCCCACTGTCAACATTAGACAGATCAACGAGACAGAAAGTCAACAAGGATACCAAGGAATTGAACTCAGCTCTGCACCAAGCAGACCTAATAGACATCTACAGAACTCTCCACCCCAAATCAACAGAATATACATTTTTTTCAGCACCACACCACACCTATTCCAAAATTGACCATATACTTGGAAGTAAAGCTCTACACAATAAATGTAAAAAACCAGAAATTATAACAAACTATCTCTCAGATCACAGTGCAATCAAGCTAGAACTCAGGATTAAGAATCTCACTCAAAACTGCTCAACTACATGGAAACTGAATAACCTGCTCCTGAATGACTACTGGGTACATAATGAAATGAAGGCAGAAATAAAGATGTTCTTTGAAACCAACGAGAACCAAGACACAACATACCAGAATCTCTGGGATGCATTCAAAGCTGTGTGTAGAGGGAAATTTATAGCACTAAATGCCCACAAGAGAAAGCAGAAAAGATCCAAAATTGACACCCTAACATCACAATTAAAAGAACTAGAAAAGCAAGAGCAAACACATTCAAAAGCTAGCAGAAGGCAAGAAATAACTAAAATCAGAGCAGAACTGAAGGAAATAGAGACACAAAAAACCCTTCAAAAAATAAATGAATCCAGGAGCTGGTTTTTTGAAAGGATCAACAACATTGATAGACGGCTAGCAAGATTAATAAAGAAAAAAAGAGAGAAGAATCAAATAGATGCAATAAAAAATGATAAAGGGGATATCACCACCGATCCCACAGAATTACAAACCACCATCACAGAATATTACAAACACCTCTATGCAAATAAACTAGAAAATCTAGAAGAAATGGATAAATTCCTCAACACATACACCCTCCCAAGACTAAACCAGGAAGAAGTTGAATCTCTGAATAGACCAATAACAGGAGCTGAAATTGTGGCAATAATCAATAGCTTACCAACCAAAAAAAAGTCCAGGACCAGATGGGTTCACAGCCGAATTCTACCAGAGGTACAAGGAGGAGCTGGTACCGTTCCTTCTGAAACTATTCCAATCAATAGAAAAAGAGGGAATCCTCCCTAACTCATTTTATGAGGCCAGCATCATCCTGATACCAAAGCCTGACAGAGACACAACAAAAAAAGAGAATTTTAGACCAATATCCTTGATGAACATTGATGCAAAAATCCTCAATAAAATACTGGCAAACAGAATCCAGCAGCACATCAAAAAGTTTATCCACCACGATCAAGTGGGCTTCATTCCTGGGATGCAGGGCTGGTTCAATATACGCAAGTCAATAAATGTAATCCAGCATATAAACAGAACCAAAGACAAAAACCACATGATTATCTCAATAGATGCAGAAAAGGCCTTTGACAAAATTCAACAACCCTTCATGCTAAAAACTCTCAATAAATTAGGTATTGATGGGATGTATCTCAAAATAACAAGAGCTATTTATGTCAAACCCACAGCCAATATCATACTGAATGGGCAAAAACTGGAAGCATTCCCTTTGAAAACTGGCACAAGACAGGGATGCCCTCTCTCACCACTTCTATTCAACATAGTGTTGGAAGTTCTGGCCAGGGCAATTAGGCAAGAGAAAGAAATCAAGGGTATTAAACTAGGAAAAGAGGAAGTCAAATTGTCCCTGTTTGCAGATGACATGATAGTATATCTAGAAAACCCCATTGTCTCAGCCCAAAATCTCCTTAAGCTGATAAGCAACTTCAGCAAAGTCTCATGATACAAAATCAATGTACAAAAATCACAAGCATTCTTATACATCAATAACAGACAAACAGAGAGCCAAATCATGAGTGAACTCCCATTCACAATTGCTTCAAAGAGAATAAAATACCTAGGAATCCAACTAACAAGGGATGTGAAGGACCTCTTCAAGGAGAACTACAAACCACTGCTCAAGGAAATAAAAGAGGATACAAACAAATGGAAGAACATTCCATGCTCATGGGTAGGAAGAATCAATATCACGAAAATGGCCATCCTTCCCAAGGTAATTTACAGATTCAATGCCATCCCCATCAAGCTACCAATGACTTTCTTCACAGAATTTGAAGAAACTACTTTAAAGTTCATATGGAACCAAAAAAGAGCCCGCATCACCAAGTCAATCCTAAGCCAAAAGAACAAAGCTGGAGGCATCACACTACCTGACTTCAAACTATACTACAAGGCTACAGTAACCAAAACAGCATGGTACTGGTACCAAAACAGAGATATAGATGAATGGAACAGAACAGAGCCATCAGAAATAATGCCACATGTCTACAACTATCTGATCTTTGACAAACCTGAGAAAAACAAGCAATGGGGAAAGGATTCCCTATTTAATAAATGGTGCTGGGAAAACTGGCTAGCCATATGCAGAAAGCTGAAACTGGATCCCTTCCTTACACCTTATACAAAAATTAATTCAAGATGGATTAAAGACTTAAATGTTAGACCTAAAACCATAAAAACCCTAGTAGAAATCCTAGGCATTACCATTCAGGACATAGGCATGGGCAAGGACTTCATGTCTAAAACACCAAAAGCAATGGCAACAAAAGCCAAAATTGACAAATGGGATCTAATTAAACTCAAGAGCTTCTGCACAGCAAAGGAAACTACCATCAGAGTGAACAGGCAACCTACCAAATGGGAGAAAATTTTCACAACCTACTCATCTGACAAAGGGCTAATATCCAGAATCTACAATGAACCCCAACAAATTTACAAGAAAAAAACAAACAACCCCATCAAAAAGTGGGCAAAAGACATGAACAGACACTTCTCAAAAGAAGACATTTATGCAGCCAAAAAACACATGAAAAAATGCTCACCATCACTGGCCATCAGAGAAATGCAAATCAAAACCACAATGAGATACCATCTCACACCAGTTAGAATGGCAATCATTCAAAAGTCAGGAAACAACAGGTGTTGGAGAGGATGTGGAGAAATTGGAAGACTTTTACACTGTTGGTGGGACTGTAAACTAGTTCAACCCTTGTGGATGTCAGTGTGGCGATTCCTCAGGGATCTAGAACTAGAAATTCCATTCGACCCAGCCATCCCATTACTGGGTATATACCCAAAGGACTATAAATCATGCTGCTATAAAGACACATGCACACGTATGTTTATTGCAGCATTATTCACAATAGCAAAGACTTGGAACCAACCCAAATGTCCAACAATGATAGACTGGATTAAGAAAATGTGGCACATATACACCATGGAATACTATGCAGCCATAAAAAATGATGAGTGCATGTCCTTTGTAGGGACATGGATGAAATTGGAAATCATCATTCTCAGTAAACTATCGCAAGAAGAAAAACCCAAACACTGCATATTCTCACTCATAGGTGGGAATTGAACAATGAGAACACATGGACACAGGAAGGGGAACATCACACTTCGGGGACTGTTGTGGGGTGGGGGGAGGGGTGAGGGATAGCATTGGGAGATATACCTAATGCTAGATGAGGAGTTGGTGGGTGCAGCGCACCAGCATGGCACATGTATACATATGTAACTTACCTGCACGTTGTGCACATGTACCATAGAGCCTAAAGTATAATAATAATAATAATAATAAAAAGAAAAAAAAATTGTAAAATTCAACATTTTATGCCATTCCTTGAGACTAGGCTTCACTATACAGTCTACCTAAGTCATCTGCCTTATTGGTCATTTTCAGGACCCATAATGCCACCTACCTAATGAGAACATTCATTGAAAATACTTTGTGACCTTTTGTTTAAATATCATATTGGATAATCTCCTTACAATAATTAATACCCAGAGCCTATAAAAGAAAAGATTGGCCAATCAGAATATTAAAAAAATTAATTCTATATGACAAAACACTATAAAAATTAAAATTAGGAGACAAAAGGAAAATGCTGTTTGTACAAAATATGTCCTACAAAAGACTACATTTCATAATATATTGATTGGAATATTTGCTAATCAATAAAGGTGAAAAAAACCCAGAAAAAAATGCAGAGGGATATTAACAGGCAATTTACAAGAGAGAAAGTCCAAATGGCTTATTAAATATATAGAAAAAAGTTTTCAATTTAGTAAGTAGTAAAGAAAAGTAAACTAATACAACAGGGAAATCCCATTTTTTTCTCAAACAGGTAAGGAAAGTGTTGTCAAAGCATGGAGAAACTCAGTCTCATACGAAGTTGATGAGACAGAATAGTGCCAAACAACATCGATCTGTCAAAATTTTAAAGACACATCAGTCTTCCATCATTGATCTAGCAACTCTGTCTCTAGAAATTTTGTGCACAAATATACCAAAGTATTTTATAAGGTTTACTGCAGTTTATTTGCAATCACAAAAATCTAGAGAAAAAAAGTAAAAACTATCAGTAGGGATCTGGCTAAGTAAATTACTATATATCCACTTAATGGAATACTATGCTGTCATTAATAAGAATTAGGCCAACCTAAATAGGCCAATATTGTAAATTGTCAAATATAGATTGTTAAGTGCAAAAATAAAATCAAATTTATCAATAAAAAAAAATTACAGTGTTAGAATAGCAGACATGGAATCAACCTAAATGCCCATCAATGACAGAATGGATAAAGAAAATGTGGTTCATATATACCATGGAATATTATGCAGCCATAGAAAGGAACGAGATTATGCCTTTTGTGGGGATATAAACGGAGCTGGAGGCTATCATCCTTAGCAAACTAGCGTAGGAACAAAAATCAAATATTGCATGTTCTCACTGGTAAGTGGGAGCTAAGTGATAAGAACTTATAAACACAAAGAAGGAAACAACAGATACTGGGGTCTACTTGGGGGGGAGGGGGGAGGGTGGGATGAGGCAGAGGAGCAGAAAAGATCACTATTTGGTACTGAGCTTGATATCTGCATCGTGTAATAATATGTACAACAAACCCCTGTGACACGTTTATCTATGTAACAAACCTTCACATGTACCCCTAAACCTAAAATAAAACATTTAAAAAAAAAAGAAATCATAGTGCTAGGAAGTCCATTAGAGCCAAAAAGCAACTTGAAGCTGGCTGAGGTGGTTATATATCAAACATAAGAGAATGAAATAGGGTCCTGAAAGGTAACTGAAGACCAAAGACCAATATGTCATTAGTGCTAAGCACTCCAGTGGCCCACATTTTCTTTACTCTCCTATGCAATTCCCCTTATTAATAAAAAAAACTCTTGTCTTTTGAAAAAAAAAAAAAAGACTCAAGACCCATCAGTGTGCTGTATTAAGGAGATCCATCTCACGTGCACAGACGCACATAGGCTTTTTTTAAGGAATATTTACCAAGCAAATGGAAAGCAAAAAAAAAAAAAAAAAGGGGAGAATTGCAATCTGCAATCCTAGTCTCTGATAAAACAGACTTTAAACCAACAAAGATTTAAAAAGACAAAGAAGGGTATTACATAATGGTAAAGGGATCAATGCAACAAGAAGAGCTACATATCCTAAATATATATGCACCCAATATAGGAGCACTCAGATTCATAAAGCAAGTTCTTAAAGAACTATAAAGATACTTAGACTCCCACACAATAATAGTGGGAGACTTTAACACCCCACTCTCAATATTAGACAGATGAGTGAGGCAGAATATTAACAAGGATATTCAGGACTTGAACTCAGCTCTGGACCAAGCAGACCTAATAGACATCTACAGAACTCTCCACCTGAAATCAACAGAATATACATTCTTCTCAGCACCACATCACACTTATTCTAAAATAGACCACATAATTGAAAGTAAAACACTCCTCAGCAAATGCAAAAGAATGGAAATCATAACAAACGGTCTCTCAGACCACAGTGCAATTAAATTAGAACTCAAGATTTAAAAACTCACTCAAAACTGCACAACTCCATGGAAACTGAACAACCTGCTACTGAATGACTACAGGGTAAATAATAAAATTAAGGCAGAAATAAATAAGTTCTTTAAAACCAATGAGAACAAAGACAAAAGGTACCAGAATCTCTGAGACACAGCTAAAGCAGTGTTTAGAGGAAAATAGCACTAAATGCCCATAGGAGAAAGCTGAAAAAAATCTAAAATCGACAGCCTACCATCACAATTAAAAGAACTAGAGAAGCAAGAAAAGAAATTCAAAAGCTAGCAGAAGACAAGAAATAACTAAGATCAGAGAAGAACTGAAGAAGATAGAGACACAAAAACACTTTAAAAAAATCAATGAATCCAGAAGCTGGTTTTTTGAAAAGATTAACAAAATAGACCACTAGCCAGACTACTGAAGAAGAAAAGAGAGAAGAATCAAATAGACACAATAAAAAATGATAGAGAGGATATCACCACAGTTCCCACAGAAATATGTACTACCATTAGACAATACTTGATGAAATGTATCTCAAAATAGTAAAAGCTATTTATGACAAACACACAGCCAATATCATACTCGATGGGCAAAAACTGGAAGCATTCCCTTTGAAAACCGGCAAAAGAAAAAGATGCCCTCTCTCCTCACTCCTGTTCAACATAGTATTGGAAGTTCTGGCCAGGGCAATCAGGCAAGAGAAAGAAATAAAGCATATTCAAATAGAAAGAGAGGAAGTCAAATTGTCTCTGTTTTCAGATGACATGACTGTATATTTTGAAAACCACATCGTCTCAGCCCAAAACCTCGTTAAGCTGATAAGCAACTTCAGCAAAGTCTCAGGATACAAAAGTCAAAGTGCAAAAATTACAAGCATTCCTATACACCAATAATAGACAGAAAGCCAAATCATGAATGAACTGCCATTCACAATTGCTACAAAGAGAATAAAATCCCTAGGAATACAACTTACAAGGGATGTGAAGGACCTCTTCAAGAAGAATTACAAACCACTGCTCAAGGAAATAAGACAGGACATAAACAAATGAAAAATATTCCATGCTTACGGGTAGGAAGAATCGATATTGTGAAAATGGCTATACTGTGCAAAGTAATTTATGGATTCAATGCTATTCCCATCAAGCTACCATTGACTTTCTTCACAGAATTAGAAAGAAACTACTTTAAATTTCATATGAAACCAAATATTCAAGACAATTCTAAGCAAAAAGAACGAAGTTGGAGGCATCATACTACCTGACTCAAACTATACTACAAGGGTACGGTAACCAAAACAGCATGGTTCTGGTACCAAAACAGATATATAGACCTGTGGAACAGAACAGAGACCTCAGAAATAACACCACACATCTACAACCATCTGATCTTTGACAAACCTTACAAAAACAAGCAATGAGAAAAGGATTCCCTATTTAATAAATGGTGTTGGGAAAACTGGCTAGCCATATGCAGAAAACTGAAACAGGACCCCTTCCATACACCTTATACAAAAATTAAATCAAAGTGGATTAAAGACTTAAATCTAAGACCTGAAACCATAAAAACCCTAGAAGAAAACATAGACAATATCATCCAGGACAAAGGCATGGGCAAATACTTCATGACTAAAACATGAAAGCAATGGCAACAAAAGCCAAAATTGACAAATGGGACCTAATTAAAATAAAGAGCTTCTGCACAGCAAAAGAAACTATCGTCAGAGTGTACAGGCAACCTACAGAATGCGAAAAATGTTTGCAATCTATCCATCTGACAAAATCTATCCATCCAAAATCTACAAGGACCTTAAACAAATAAACCAGACAAAAACTAACAACCACATCAAAAAGTAGGTGAATGATATGAATAGACACCTCTCAAAAAAGGACATATATGTGGCCAACAAAAATATGAAAAAAGCTCATCATCACTGGTCATTAGAGAAATGCAAATCAAAACCTCAATGAAATACCATCTCACGACAGAACGGCTTTCATTAAAAAGTCAGGAAACATCAGATGCTGGACAAGTTGTGGAGAAACAGGAACGCTTTTACACAGTTGGTGGAAGTGTAAATTAGTTCAGCCATTGTGGAAGACAGTGGTCGATTCCTCAAGGATCTAGAAACAGAAATACCATTTGACCCAGCAATCCCATTACTGAATATATACCCAAAAGATTATAAATCATTCTACTATAAAGACACATGCACACGTATGTTTATTGCAGCACTATTCACAATAGCAAAACTTGGAACCAACCCAAATGCCCATAAAAAATAGACTGGATAAAGAAAATGTGGCACATATACACCATGGAATACTATGCCACCATTAAAAAGAATGAGTTCATGTCCTTTGCAGGGACATGGATGAAGCTGGAAACCATCATTCTCAGCAAACTAACCCAGGAACAGAAAACCAAACATCGCATGTTTTCACTCATAAATGGGAGTTGAACAATGAGAACACATGAACACACTGAGGGAAACATCACACACCAGGGATTTTCCCAGGTTCGGGGGCTAGAGGAGGGATATCTTTAGGAGCAATACCTAATGTAGATGACAGGTTGATGGGTGCAGCAAACCATCATGGCACGTGTATACCTATGTAACAAACATGCACATTCTTCACATGTATCCCAGAACTTAAAGTATAATAAAAATAGGAAAAAGAAAGAAATAGAAGACTCAGACATAAAATGTTATTCATTTCTTTTACATTACTAACAAATACACAATCCTCGAAGATGATAACGACTGTATTTGTATTTACATGAATTAAAGTGGAAGACAAAAGCATTTCATATTCATAGTTTTCTAGGTATCCTTATCTAATCTAACAAATCTCCACTTGCTAATCATTTCTAATTTTCATCACTCAGCTATAGGTCAGAGCAGGTAATATTGGATGAGAAAATAGAATGGATTCTTTAAGAACATTTTCATCTCTTCTGACTTCCACCTGCATAGAGTATCTTACATGTTTGTAAAGAGTTTGTTGTTCTAATTTTAAAAGGGAAAGTTGGCTGAATAAGAATGTCTTGAGGAAGTGGACACATGGAAAAAATTTATTTCAAAATTTTATATTACTATTTGACTATTCAATTTAAAGCTACAAAGAAATAGATGTCAGGTGAAGCTCAGTGAGGATGCTGGGTCGATGAATCTAAATAACTGGGCATGGCAAAGATCAAGAAAGCAGGAGAATGTCAGTGTCACAGGATGCACACAGTATTTACAGAGAATTTAGAAACTCTTAAAGAGGGTTGAGGCACGACAGATTGCTCTCAGAGCATTGAAAACTAGAGAGAGCCTTAAAAAAAGATAGAGCCTTAAAAAGAGCAGTAATATGAATAATAAATTTTATAGGTCATGCTCAATATTTTTTGAACTACACACCAAAATTGCCTTCTTTCTTTCAGATACGAATTTCTTTGTTAGAACTGGTTAGCCCTGTTAGAAAACTTTAGGCTAGAAGAAGAAAGAGCTATGTTAATTGCTCTTGAGTAGGGGAGGGCAAGAAAATGTATTGAATCATTAACTAAAAATAAGTTTAACCTCAGCTGAATTATCATATTAAGTGACATATTTTGTAAGCCAAATCCTCTATATTTTTGGAAGAAAGCAAGAAGTAGCCCCTCCGTGGTTCAGTGGGAAGATCTTCTCATCAAACTATCATGCTTTTCCAGCTAGAAAATTATGAGGTTATAGAACACAGCAAGATTCTTGATATACAGTAATATTTGGAAAAAATGAAGTTGCCTGCACACTTATTGTGTTTAAAAGAACTCCTGGGCAGTGGTACAAAAAAGCCAGGTGGGTGAGGCTGAATTACTTACTAATCTGTAAGTTTTTAAGGAACTATTACTCCAGGGGCAGAGAATCACCTTTTTAACTCTTTTACCTAAATATATGTAACCCCCTTTCCAAGTTTAACATGGCCTTTCTAAATCTATCCCCATTATTAACTGATATGCTCATCCCTTGAGTCATTCTTTGACATTTACAGCACACAGCATAGTGGAAAGAATATAGGATTTGGATCTCTAAAGGTCTCAGAGGGAACACTGACACTCACATGCTCTGAGAAATTGAGCAATTAACCTCTTGAGGCCTAGTTTCTTCATCTCTAAAATATGAATTGTACTTATCTCATGTAGTTGTTGAGAAAATCAAATAAGATTATGTTTAAAGTACCCAGTGCATAATAGTTACTCAAAAATTGAGAGCTGCTAGTTGTAGCACAGGCTTATTCTTTAGCGTTTATACTCTAGGCATGGATTGCAGTACCTGGGGAGAACAAATAGGGACAGGCATGTTTCTGTGGGGTGAGGGAAGGAGCAATGAGAATGGACACATTAGTGAATGACTTAGCAAGGCAGAACTCAGATGACAGGACTCCTGAGGAAATTTGGAATTTTGGACTCAGAGTAAAGAAACCCATTCCATTCATTCAATCAACAAATATTTATTAAGCATGCAACTTAGAGTAGGTAAGTGAGGTACTTTGAAATAATAGTAACATCGGTGTACTGATGGTCTTAATGAAATGGAAGGATTTGGGAAATGAGAATTCTAGAGGAAATAAACTAGAATTTGGAGGTAGTGAATCACAGCATGACTTTTTGAAATTAAAACTGTGGAAAAACTATATTTATTAGGAACTACAGGATCTGCAGTAGGGTCAGCAACTTTTACTTAAAAAGCCAGGTAATAAATATTTTAGATTTTGTGGGCCAAGAAGGAGAATTGAAAATATATGCCGCATATCTACAACTATCTGATCTTTGACAAATCTGAGAAAAACAAGCAATGGGGAAAGGATTCCCTATTTAATAAACGGTGCTGGGAAAACTGGCTAGCCATATGTAGAAAGCTGAAACTGGATCCCTTCCTTACACCCTATACAGAAATCAATTCAAGATGGATTAAAGACTTAAATGTTAGACCTAAAACCATAAAAACCCTAGAAGAAAACCTAGGCATTACCATTCAGGACATAGGCATGGGCAAGGACTTCATGTCTAAAACACCAAAAGCAACGGCAACAAAAGCCAAAATTGACAAATGGAATCTAGTTAAACTAAAGAGCTTCTGCACAGCAAAAGAAACTACCATCAGAGTGAACAGGCAACCTACAGAATGGGAGAAAATTTTCACAACCTACTCATCTGACGAAGGGCTAATATCCAGAATCTACAGTGAACTCCAACAAATTTACAAGAAAAAAACAAACAACCCCATCAAAAAGTGGGCAAAGGACATGAACAGACACTTCTCGAAAGAAGACATTTATGCAGCCAAAAAACACATGAAAAAATGCTCACCATCACTGGCCATCAGAGAAATGCAAATCAAAACCACAATGAGATACCATCTCACACCAGTTAGAATGGCAATCATTAAAAAGTCAGGAAACAACAGGTGCTGGAAAGGATGTGGAGAAATAGGAACACTTTTACACTGTTGGTGGGACTGTAAACTAGTTCAACCATTGTGGAAGTCAGTGTGGCGATTCCTCAGGGATCTAGAACTAGAAATACCATTTGACCCAGCCATCCCATTACTGGGTATATACCCAAAGGATTATAAATCATGCTGCTATAAAGACACATGCACACGTATGTTGATTGCAGCATTATTCACAATAGCAAAGACTTGGAACCAACCCAAATGTCCAACAATGATAGACTGGATTAAGAAAATGTGGCACATATACACCACAGAATACTATGCAGCCATAAAAAATGATGAGTTCATGTCCTTTGTAGGGACATGGATGAAATTGGAAATCATCATTCTCAGTAAACTATCGCAAGAACAAAAAACCAAACACCGCATATTCTCACTCATAGGTGGGAATTGAACAATGAGAACACACGGACACAGGAAAGGGCACATCACACTCTGGGGACTGTTGTGGGTTGGGGGGAGGGGGGAGGGATAGCATTGGGAGATATACCTAATGCTAGATGATGAGTTAGTGGGTGCAGCGCACCAGCATGGCACATGTATACATATGTAACTAACCTGCACATTGCGCACATGTACCCTAAAACCTAAAGTATAATAATAATAAATAAATAAAAAAGAAAATATAATGTGGGTACTAACATTACCGTGTTAAATGTGACCATTTAAACATGTAAACTTTATCTTTTTCACGGGCTGTAAAAAACCAGGTTGAATGCCAGATTTGGCCAGTGGGCTGTACTTTGCCAAACCTTGACATAAAATATGATTACTTGAGTGTACGTCTGTGGTAGGATGGAGGACCAGATGATTGAGATAGGAGACTTCACAGGCCTGAGATGCCAAGGTGATGAGGGAAAAAGAATTCATTCTTTTTAGTGGAAATTCAAGAAGATCAGTGGAACCAGTGAGATATTGTCAGAGACAGTTTATTGACAGCAGTGCAAGTTAACTCAACATAGTGATGGTCAAAGAGAACAGGGAATGGAAAATTCATAAGAGAGAGACTTGTAGTACCTACTTACACAAAGGAGGCTCAGATACAAAAACTGAAGGGACAAGGGTAGAGGTAGGGGTCATGCAATGGATATTTTTAGCAGATGACTGTGATTCTGTGTGGAGGCCTAAAAGCAAACCCTTCCTCACCTGACGTGCTACAATATGTTCTCTTAGATGTGATATGAAGGAGTCCAACTGCATTAAAACAGTAAAGAATTTAGTTGGGTATGGTGCCTCACACCTGTAATCCCAGTACTTCCGAAGGCTGAGGCAGGCAGATTGCTCAAGCCCAGGAGTTTAAAACCAACCTAGGCAACATGGTGAAACCCTATCCCTACAAAAATACACCAAAAATAGCCAGGAAGTGTGGCATACACCTGTACTCCCTGCTACTCAAGAGGCTGAGGCAGGAGGCTCACCTAAGTCCTGGAAGGTTGAGGCTGTAGTGAGCCATGATTGTGCCATGGCACAACAGGCTGGGTGACAGAGTAAGACCCTGTCTCAGAAGAAGGAAAAAAAAGAAAAGAAAAGAAAAGAAAAAATAAAGTATTTGGTGGACTGACTGAAAACTCCATACATATAAATCAGAAGTGTCTCTCCTCTTTAATACTCCTTTGCTAGGTTTTTCTTTATGTAGAACAGAAGAAAATTTATAGTCCACTGTTATTCTTTTCCATTGTCTGTCCATATTTCTCATTTGGTGACAAATATGCAATGGAGATTCATACTGTTTCTGTGTCACACCTTCCTTAAGGATTTTCTTCTGGATTGTGGTAGTGACACTCTCTTGCTGATTGCAGCAAATGTTCCAAATCCCTAGAATATATAAATAATGCCCACGACTGTTCTTGTGCATGAATTGACATTGCTCCACCATAGTTCTCCTCCAGACCTGTCCTTGAGTAGGATCTGATCCTTGGGCAGGAACTTGTAGAAGCTGGCTCAGCCTGTGGCACAGTCTAGAGCAGAGTGCCTCAGACTCCACGTGCAGTATGATATTCCTTTAAATGTGCCCAAATGTCATCTCTGTTGCCCATCCTAGGCCAAACTATATTAGTCCATTCTTGCACTGCTATAAAGAACTACCTGAGACTGGATAATTTACAAAAAAAAAAGTTCAATTGGCTCACAGTTCTGCAGGCTGTACAGCAAGCATGGCTAGGGAGGCCTTAGGAAACTCACAATAATGTCCAAAGGCAAAGGGAAACAGGCATGTCTTACATGGCCAGAGATGGAGGAAGAGAGAGAAGTAGGTGCAGCACATTTTATTATTATTATTATAATACTTTAACTTTTAGGGTACATGTGCACAACGTGCAGGTTTGTTACATATGTATACATGTGCCATGTTGGTGTGCTGCACCCATTAACTCGTCATTTAACATTAGGTATATCTACTAATGCTATCCCTCCCCCCTCCCCCCAACCCACAACAGGCCCCAGTGTGTGATGTTCCCCTTTCTGTGTCCACGTGTTCTCATTGTTCAATTCCCACCTATGAGTGAGAACATGCGGTGTTTGGTTTTTTGTCCCTGTGATAGTTTGCTGAGAATAATGGTTTCCATCTTCATCCATGTCCCTACAAAGGACATGAACTCATCATTTTTTATGGCTGCATAGTATTCCATGGTGTATATGTGCCACATTTTCTTAATCCAGTCTATCATTATTGGACATTTGGGTTGGTTCCAAGTCTTTGCTATTGTGAATAGTGCTGCAATAAACATACGTGTGCATGTGTCTTTATAGCAGCATGATTTATAATCCTTTGGGTATATACCCAGTAATGGGATGGCTGGGTCAAATGGTATTTCTAGTTCTAGATCCCTGAGGAATCGCCACACTGACTTCCACAATGGTTGAAATAGTTTACAGTCCCACCAACAGTGTAAAAGTGTTCCTATTTCTCCACATCCTCTCCAGCACCTGTTGTTTCCTGACTTTTTAAAGATCACCATTCTAACTGGTGTGAGATGGTATCTCATTGTGGTTTTGATTTGCATTTCTCTGATGGCCAGTGATGATGAGCATTTTTTCATGTGTCTTTTGGCTGTATAAATGTCTTCTTTTGAGAAGTGTCTGTTCATATCCTTTGCCCACTTTTTGATGGGGTTGTTTGTTTTTTTCTGTAAATTTGTTTGAGTTCATTGTAGATTCTGGATATTAGCCCTTTGTCAGATGCGTAGATTGCGAAAATTTTCTCCCATTCTGTAGGTTGCCTGTTCACTCTGATGGTAGTTTCTTTTGCTGTGCAGAAGCTCCTTAGTTTAATTAGATTCCATTTGTCAATTTTGGCTTTTGTTGCCATTGCTTTTGGTGTTTTAGACATGAAGTCCTTGCCCATGCCTATGTCCTGAGTGGTATTGCCTAGGTTTTCTTCTAGGGTTTTTATGGTTTTAGGTCTAACGTTTAAGTCTTTAATCCATCTTGAATTAATTTTTGTATAAGATGTAAGGAAGGGATCCAGTTTCAGCTTTCTACATATGGCTAGCCAGTTTTCCCAGCACCGTTTATTAAATAGGGAATCCTATCCCTATTTCTTGTTTTTGTTAGGTTTGTTAAAAATCAGATAGTTGTAGATATGCGGCATTATTTCTGAGGGCTCTTTTCTGTTCCATTGATCTATATCTCTGTTTTGGTACCAGTACCATGCTGTTTTGGTTACTGTAGCCTTGTAGTATAGTTTGAAGTGAGGTAGCGTGATGCCTCCAGCTTTGTTCTTTTGTCTAGGATTGACTTGGCAATGCAGGCTCTTTTTTGGTTCCATATGAACTTTAAAGTAATTTTTTCCAATTCTGTGAAGAAAGTCATTGGTAGCTTGATGGGGATGGTATTGAATCTATAAATTACCTTGGGCTTTCTGGCTATTTTCACGATATTGATTCTTCCTACCCATGAGCATGGAAAGTTCTTCCATTGGTTTGTATCCTCATTTATTTCACTGAGCAGTGATTTGTAGTTCTCCTTGAAGAGGTCCTTCACATCCCTTGTAAGTTGGATTCCTAGGTATTTTATTCTCTTGGAAGCAATTGTGAATGGGAGTTCATTCATGATTTGGCTCTCTGTTTGTCTGTTATTGGTGTGTAAGAATGCTGTGATTTTTGCATATTGATTTTGTATCCTGAGACTTTGCTGAAGTTGCCTATCAGCTTAAGGAGATTTTGGGCTGAGACAATGGGGTTTTCTAGTTATACAATCATGTCATCTGCAAACAGGGGCAATTTGACTTCTTCTTTTCCTAACTGAATACCCTTTATTTCCTTCCCCTGCCTGATTGCCCTGGCCAGAACTTCCAACACTATGTTGAATAGGAGTGGTGAGAGGGCATCCCTGTCTTTTGCCAGTTTTCAAAGGGAATGCTTCCAGTTTTTGCCCATTCAGTATGATATTGGCTGTGGGTTTGTCATAGATAGCTCTTATGATATTGAGATATGTCCCATCAATACCTAATCTATTGAGAGTTTTTAGCATGAAGGTTGTTGAATTTTGTCAAAGGCCTTTTCTGCATCGATTGAGATAATCATGTGGTTTTTGTCATTGGTTCTGTTTATATGCTGGATTATGTTTATTGATTTACATATGTTGAACCAGCCTTGCATCCCAGGGATGAAGCCCACTTGATCATGGTGGATAAGCTTTTCGATGTGCTGCTGGATTCGTTTTGCCAGTATTTTATTGAGGATTTTTGCATCATTGTTCATCAGGAATATTGGTCTAAAATTCTCTGTTTTTGTTGTGTCTCTGCCAGGCTTTGGTATCAGGATGATGCTGGCCTCATAAAATGAGTTAGGGAGGATTCCCTCTTCTTCTATTGATTGGGATATTTTCAGAAGGAATGGTACCAGCTCCTCCTTGTACCTCTGGTAGAATTTGGCTGTGAATCCATCTGGTGCTGGACTTTTTTTGGTTGGTAAGCTATTAATTATTGCCTCAATTTCAGAGCCTGTTATTGGTCTATTCAGAGATTCAACTTCTTCCTGGTTTAGTCTTGGGAGGTTGTATGTGTCAAGGAATTTATCTATTTCTTCTAGATTTTCTAGTTTATTTGTATAGAGGTGTTTATAATATTCTCTGATGGTGGTCTGTATTTCTGTGGAATCAGTGGTGATATCCCCTTTATCATTTTATATTGCATCTATTTGATTCTCCTCTCTTTTCTGCTTCATTAGTCTTGCTAGTGGTCTATCAATTTTGTTGAACTTTTCAAAAAACCAGCTCCTGGATTTATTGACTTTTTCAAGGGTTTTTTTTTGTGTCTGTATCTCCTTCAGTTCTGCTCTGATCTTAGGTACTTCTTGCCTTCTGCTAGCTTTTGAATGTGTTTGCTCTTGCTTCTCTAGTTCTTTTAATTGTGATGTTAGAGTGTCAATTTTAGATCTTCCTGCTTTCTCTTGTGGACATTTAGTGCTGCAAATTTCCCTCTACACACTGCTTTGAATGTGTCCCAGAGATTCTGATATGTTGTGTCTTTGTTCTCGTTGGTTTCAATGAACATCTTTATTTCTGCCTTCATTTCGTTATGTACCCAGTAGTCATTCAGGAGCAGATTGTTCAGTTTCCATGTAGTTGAGTGGTTTCGAGTGAGTTTCTTAATCCTGAGTTCTAGTTTGATTGTACTGTGGTCTGAGAGACAGTTTGTTATAATTTCTGTTCTTTTACATTTGCTGAGGATTGCTTTACTTCAAACAATGTGGTCAATTTTGGAATAGATGCGATGTGGTACTGAAAAGAATGTTATTCTGTTGATTTGGGGTGGAGAGTTCTGTAGATGTCTATTAGGTCTGCTTGGTGCAGAGCTGAGTTCAGTTCCTGGATATCCTTGTTAACTTTCTTTCTTGTTGATCTGTCTAATGTTGATAGTGCAAGAGTCTAAGTCTCTTTGTAGGTCTCTAAGGACTTGCTTTATGAATCTGGGTGCTCCTGTATTGGGTGCATATATATTTAGGATAGTTAGCTCTTCTTTTTGAATTGATCCCTTTACCATTATGTAATGGTCTTCTTTGTCTCTTTTGATCTTTGTTGGTTTAAAGTCTGTTTTTTCAGAGACTAGGATTGCAAACCCTGCCTTTTTTGTTTTCCATTTGCTTGGTAGATCTTCCTCCATTCCTTTATTTTGAGCCTATGTTTGTCTCTGCACATGAGATGGGTTTTCTGAATACAGCACACTGATGGGTCTTGAGTCTTTATCCAATTTGCCAGTCTGTGTCTTTTAATTGGAGCATTTAGCCCATTTACATTTAAGGTAAATATTTTTATGTGTGAATTTGATCCTGCCATTATGATGTTAGCTGGTTATTTTGCTCGTTAGTTGATGCAGTTTTTTCCTAACCTTGATGGTCTTTACAATTTGACATGTTTTTGCAGTGGCTGGTACTGGTTGTTCCTTTCCATGTTTAGTGCTTCCTTCAGGAGCTTTTATAGGGCAGGCCTGGAGGTGACATAATCCCTCAGCTTTTGCTTGTCTGTAAAGCATTTTATTTCTACTTCACTTAGGAAGCTTAGTTTGGCTGGATATGAAATTCTGGGTTGAAAATTCTTTTCTTTAAGAATGTTGAATATTGGCCCCCACTCTCTTCTGGCTTGTAGAGTTTCTGCCGAAAGACCAGCTGTAAGTCTGATGGGCTTCCCTTTGTGGGTAACCTGACCTTGCTTTCTGGCTGCCTTTAACATTTTTTCCTTTATTTCAACTTTGGTGAATCTGACAATTATGTGTCTTGGAGTTGCTCTTCTCGAGGACTATCTTTGTGGCCTTCTCTGTATTTCCTGAATTTGAATGTTGGCCTGCCTTGTTAGATTGGGGAAGTTCTCCTGGTTAATGTCCTGCAGAGTGTTTTCAAACTTGTTTCCATTCTCCCCATCACTTTCAGTTACACCAATCAGACATAGATTTGGTCTTTTCACATAGTCCCATATTTCTTGGAGGCTTTGTTTTTTTCTTTTTATTCTCTTTTCTCTAAACTTCTCTTCTCACTTCATTTCATTCATTTGATCTTCCATCACTGATACCCTTTCTTCCAGGTGATCGAATCGGCTAATGAGGCTTGTGCATTTGTCACGTAGTTCTCATGCCATGGTTTTCAGCTCCATCAGGTCATTTAAGGACTGCTCTGCATTGGTTATTCTAGTTAGCCATTCGTCTAATTTTTTTTCAAGGTTTTCAACTTTTTTGCCATGGGTTTGAACTTCCTCCTTTAGCTCGGAGTAGTTTGATCATCTGAAGCCTTCTTCTCTCAACTCATCAAAGTCATTCTCCATCCAGCTTTGGTCCATTGCTGGTGAGGAGCTGCGTTCCTTTGGAGGGGGAGATGTGCTCTGATTTTTAGAGTTTCCCATTTTTCTGCTCTGTTTTTCCCCCATCTTTTTGGTTTTATCTACCTTTGGTCTTTGATGATGGTGATGTACAGATGGGGTTTTGGTGTGGATGTCCTTTCTGTTTGTTAGTTTCCTTCTAACAGTCAGGACCCTCAGCTGCAGGTCTGTTGGAGTTTGCTGGAGGTCCACTCCAGACCCTGTTTTCCTGGATATCAGCAGTGGAGTCCACAGAACAGCAGATATTAGTGAACAGCAAATGTTGCTGCCTGATCATTCCTCTGGAAGTTTTGTCTCAGAGGAGTACCCGGCAGTGTGAGGTGTCAGTCTGCCTCTACTGGGGGGTGCCTCCCAGTTAGGCTACTCGGGGTCAGGTACCCACTTGAGGAGGCAGTCTGTCTGTTCTTAGATCTCCAGCTGTGTGCTGGGAGAACCACTACTCTCTTCAAAGCTGTCAGACAGGGACATTTAAGTCTGCAGAGGTTTCTGCTGCCTTTTGTTTGGCTATGCCCTGCCCCCAGAGGTGGAGTCTACAGAGGCAGGTAGTCCTCCTTGAGCTGCACTGAGCTCCACTCAGTTCGAGCTTCCTGGCTGCTTTGTTTACCTACTTAAGCCTCGGCAATGGCAGGCGCCCCTCCCCCAGCCTTGATGCTGCCTCGCAGTTTGATCTCAGACTGCTGTGCTAGCAATGAGGGAGGCTCTGTCGGCATGGGACCCTCCAAGCCAGAGACGGATACAATCTCCTGTTGTGCCATTTGCTAAGACCATTGGGAAAGCACAGTATTAGGGTGGGAGTGACATGATTTTCCAGGTGCCATCTGTCACCCCTTTCTTTGACTATGACTAGGAAAGGGAATTCCCTGACCCCTTGTACTTCCTGGGTGAGGCGATGCCTCACCCTGCTTTGGATCATGCTCGGTGCGCTGCACTCACTCTCCTGCACCCACTGTCCAACAGTCCCCAGTGAGATGAACCCGTTACCTCAGTTGGAAATGCAGAAATCACCCGTCTTCTGCATTGCTTACTCTGGGAGCTGTAGACTGGAGCTGTTCCTATTTGGCCATCTTGTCTCCACCCCAGGTGCAGCACATTTTTAAGCCATCAGATCTTGTGAGAACTCACTCACAATCAGAAGAACAGCAAATGGAAAATCCACACCCACAGTTCAATCACCTTCAACTAGGCCCCTTCCACAACCCTGGGGATTACAATTTGACATGGGATTTGAGTGGGACATGGTTCCAAACCATATCACTGGCCTTCTTTTGAGCTCGCCTCTCCTTGTAGCTCTGAAGGTATGGCCCCTGTCACTGTGTCAAATTATTGAAACTTCGTACATTTTTTCCTACCACATCAACTGCTAGACAACTTTAGATTTATTTTCTTGCCTGGGAAGTAACTCATTTTAGGACTTTCTTCTCCCCAGTGAGCACATAACCTATCCTTACAACCACTCCCATGTTTTTTTCCAGAAAGACCATGTCCTTATCAGTGATATGCACCTCAATGTTCCTGGAGACCTGAGTTGGAGGTCAAGAGGGATGTTTCAATGACAGAAGGTCTTTTACTACATAATGGCTTGGGGACAAGATGAACTATCATCTTTTGCATGAAAGTTAAGGAATCTTAAAAAAAACCAGGAGACTAAATAGAAATTACTTCAAATAAAGACTTTCATTTCTGTCTCACTAAAACACACATTTATGTATATGTGTATTCGTAAAATATATTAGCTACTTTATTCAATAAAATAATGTAAATGAAAAACTGACATTACTTTTTTATTATACTTTAAGTTTTGAGATACATATGCAGAACTTGCAGGTTTGTTACATAGGTACGCACAAGCCATGGTGGTTTGCTGCACCCATCAACCCGTCATCTACATTAGGTATTTCTTCTGATGCTATCCCTCCCCTTGGCCCCATCTTCCAACAGGCCCCGGTGACTGACATTCCACTCCCTGTGCCCTTATGTTCTCATTGTTCTACTCCCACTTATGAGTGAGAACATGTAGTATTTGGTTTTCTGTTCCTGTGGTAATTTTCTAAAAATTATGGTTTCTAGCTTCATCCATGTCCCAGCAAAGGACATGAACTTGTTCTTCTTTTATGGCTGCATAGTATTTTGTGGTGTATATGTGCCACATTTTCTTTATCCAGCCTATCATTTATGGGCATTTGGGTTGGTTCCAAGTTTTTGCTATTGTGAATAGTGCTGCAATAAACATACATGTGCATATGTCTTAATAGTAGAATGATTTAAAATCCTTTGGGTATATATCCATTAATGGGATTGCTGGGTCAAATGGTATTTCTAGTTCTAGAACCTTGAGGAATCACCACACTGTCTTCCACAATGGTTGAACTAATTTATGCTGCCCCCAACAGTGTAAAAGTCTTCCTATTTCTCCACAACTTGTCCAGCATCTGATGTTTCCTGACTTTTTAATGAAAGCCGTTCTGTCATGAGATGGTATTTCATTGAGGTTTTGATTTGCATTTCTCTAATGATCAGTGATGATGAGCTTTTTTTGATATGTTTTTGGCCACATATGTGTCTTCTTTTGAGAAGCATCTGTTCATGTCATTGACCTACTTTTTGATGTGGTTGTTTTTTTCTTGTAAATTTAAGTTTCTTGTAGATTTTGGATATTAGCCCTTTGTCAGATGGATAGATTACAAAAGTTTCTCCCATTCTGTAGGTTGCCTGTACACTCTGATGATAGTTTCCTTTGCTGTGAAGAAGTTTTTTAGTTTAACTAGATCCCATTTGTCAATTTTGGCTTTTGCTGCCATTGCTTTTGGTGTTTTAGTCATAAATTCTGTGCCCATGCCTATGTCCTGAATGGTATTGCCTAGGTTTTCTTCTAGGGTTTTTAAGGTTATAGGTCTTACATTTAAGTCTTTAATCCACTTTGAGTTAATTTTTGTATAAGGTGTATGGAAGGGATGCTGTTTCAGTTTTCTGCATATGGCTAGCCAGTTTTCCCAACACCATTTGTTAAATTGGGAATCCTTTCCCCATCACTTGTTTTTCTTGGTTTGTCATAGATTGGATGGTTGTAGATGTGTTGTGTTATTTCTGAGGCCTCTGTTCTGTTCCATTGGTCTATATAACTGCTTTGATACCAGTACCATGCTGTTTTGGTTACTGTAGCCTTGTGGTATAGTTTGAAGTTGAGTAGCTGACGTGATGCCTCCAACTTTGATTTTTGTTTGTTTGTTTGTTTTGTTTTATTTTATTTTGTTTTGCTTAAGATTGTCTTGGCTATATGGGCTCTTTTTTGGGTTCATATGAAATTTAAAGTAGTTTTTTTTTTTTCTAATTCTGTGAAGAAAGCCAATGGTAGCTTGATGGGCATAACATTGAATCTATAAATGACTTTGGGCAGTATGGCCATTTTCATGATATTGATTCTTCCTATCCATGAGCATGGAATGTTTTTCCATTTGTTTATATCCTTTCTTATTTTCTTGAGCAGTGGTTTGTAGTTCTGCTTGAACAGGTCCTTCACATCCCTTGTAAGTTGTATTCCTAGGGATTTTATTCTCTTTGTAGCAATTGTGAATGGCAGTTCACTCATGATTTGACTCTCTATTATTGGTGTATAGGAATTCTTGTGATTTTTGCACATTGATTTTATATCCTGAGACTTTGCTGAAGTTGCTTATCAGCTTAAGGAAATTTGGGGCTGAGACGATGGGGTATTCTAAATATACAACCATGTCATCTGAAAACAGAGACAATTTGACTTCCTATCTTCTTATTTTAATACCCTTTATTTCTTTCTCTTGCCTGATTGCCCTGGCCAGAACTTCCAATACAATGTTGAATAGGAGTGGTGAGAGAAGGCTTCATTTTCTTGTGCCAGTTTTCAATGGAAATGCTTCCAGATTTTGCCCTAATTAAGTATGATATTGGCTGTATGTTTGTTATAAATAACCCTTATTATTTTGAGATATGTTCCATTGATACCTAGTTTATTGAGAGTTTTTAGCCTGAAAAGGTGTTGAATTTTATCGAAGGCTTTTTCTGCACCTATTGAGATAATTATGTGACTTTTGTCATTGGTTCGGTTTATGTGATGGATTACATTTGCTGATTTATGTATGT
Source organism: Pongo pygmaeus (assembly GCF_028885625.2). Lineage (NCBI taxonomy): Eukaryota > Metazoa > Chordata > Mammalia > Primates > Hominidae > Pongo > Pongo pygmaeus. The sequence goes on along the minus strand of NC_072378.2, from coordinate 67,464,870 downwards.
TGAACCAGCCTTGTATCCTAAGGATGAAGCTGACTTGATTGTGGTGGATAAGCTTTTTGATGTGCTGCTGGATTCAGTTTGCCAGTATTTTACTGAGAATTTTTGCATCAATGTTCATCAGGAATATTGGCCTGAAATTTTCCTTTTTTGTTACGTATCTTCCAGGTTTAGGTATCAGGATAATGCTGGCCTCATAAAATGAGTTAGGGAGGAGTCCCTCTTTTTGCATTGTTTGGAATAGTTTTAGAAGTAATGGCACCAGCTCCTCTTTGTACCTTTGGTAGAATTCAGCTCTGAATCCATCTGGTCCTGGGCTTTCTTTTTTGGTATGCTATTAATTACTGCCTCAATTTCAGAACCTGTTATTGGTCTATTCAGAGATTCAACTTCTTCCTGGTTTAGTCTTAGGAGGGTGTATGTGTGCAGGAACTTATCAATTTCTTCTAGATTTTCTAGTTTATTTGCATAGAGGTGTTTATACTATTCTCTGATGGCAGTTTGTATTTCTGTGGGATCAGTGGTGATAGTCAATTTATCATATTTGTAGTGTCTATTTGATTATTTTATCTTTTCTTCTTTATTAATCTGGCTAGTGGTCTATTTTGTTAAACTTTTTTAAAAAAAAACAGCTTCTGGATTCAATGATTTTTTGAAGGGTTTTTCATATCTCTATCTCCTTCAGTTCTGTTCTGATCTTAGTTATTTCTTGTCTTCTGCTAGCTTTTGAATTTCTTTGCTCTTGATTCTCTAGTTCTTTTAATTGTGATGTTAGGGTGTTGATTTTAGATCTTTTCTGCTTTCTCCTGTGGGCATTTAGTGCTATTTCCTTCTAAACATTGCTTTAGCTGTGTCTCAGAGATTCTGATACCTTTTGTATTTGTTCTCATTGGTTTTAAAGAACTTATTTCTGCCTTAATTTTATTATTTACCATGTAGTCATTCAGTAGCAGGTTGTTCAGTTTCCATTGAGTTGTGCAGTTTTGAGTGAGTTTTTAAATCTTGAGTTCTAATTTCATTGCACTGTGGTCTGAGGCACTGTTTGTTAGGATTTCTGTTCTTTTGCATTTGCTGAGGAGTTTTTTTACTTCCAATTATGTGGTAAGTTTTAGAATAAGTGTGATGTGGTGCTGAGAAGAATGTATATCCTGTTGATTTGGGGTGGAGAGTTCTATAGATGTCTATTAGGTCTGCTTGGTGCAGAGCTGAGTTCAAGTCCTGAATATCTTGTTAATTTTCTGTCTCATTTATCTGTCTAATATTGACAGGGGGTGTTAAAGTCTTCCACTATTATTATATGGGAGTCTAAGTTTCTTTGTAGGTCTCTAAGAACTTGCTTTATGAATCTGGGTGCTCCTGTATTGGTTGCATATATATTTAGGATAGTTAGGCCTTTCTTTTACATGGATCCTTTTACCATTATGTAATGCCCTTCTTTGTCTCTTAATTTTTTTTTTTTTTTGATTTAAAGTCTGTTTTATCAGAGGTTAGGATAGCAACCACTTTTTTTTTTTAATTTCCATTTGCCTGGAAAATATTTCTCTATCTCTTTATTTTAAGCCTATGTGTGTCTTTGCATGTAAGATGGGTCTCCTGAATACAGCACATCAATGGGTCTTGACTCTTTATCCAATTTTTCAGTCTGTGTCTTTTAATTGGGGCTTTTAGCCATTTACATTTAATTTTAATATTGTATGTGTGAATTTGATCCTGTCATTATGATACTAGCTGGTTATTTTGCATATTAGTTGATGCGGTTTCTTCATAGTGTTGATGGTCTTTACATTTTGGCATGTTTTTGCAGTGGCTGGTACCTGTTTTTCCTTTCCATATTTAGTGTTTCCTTCAGGAGCTCTGTAACGCATGCCTGGTGCTGACAAAATCTCTCAGCATTTGCTTGTCTGTAAAAAAGATTTTATTTCTTCCTCACTTATGAAGCTTAGCTTGGATAGATATGAAATTCTGGGTTGAAATATTTTTGTAAGAATGTTGAATATTGGCCCCCTCTTTCTTCTGGCTTGTAGGGTTTCTGCAGTGAGATCCACTATTAGTCTGATGGGCTTCACTTTGTGGGTAATCCAACCTTTCTCTCTGTCTGCCCTTAACATTTTTTCCTTCATTTCAACCTTTGTGAATCTGATAATTTTGTGTCTTGGGGTTGCTCTTCTCAAGGAGTATCTTTGTGGTGTTCTCTGTATTTCCTGACTTTGAATGTCGGCCTGTCTTGCTAGGTTGGGGATGTTCTCCTGGATAATATCCTGAAGTGTGTTTTCCAACTTGGTTCCCTTCTCCCCATTACTTTAAAGTATATTAATCAAATGTAGGTTTGGTCTTTTCACATAGTTCCATGTTTCTTGGAGACTTTATTCATTCCTTTTCATTCTTTTTACTTTAATCTTGTCTTCATGCTTTGTTTCATTAAGTTGATCTTCAACCTCTGGTATCTTTTCTTCTGCTGGATCGATTTGGCTATTGATACTTGTGTATGCTTCACAAAGTTCTCGTGCAGTGTTTTTCAGCTCCATCAGCTCATTTATATTCTTCTATAATCTGGTTATACCAGTTAGCAGTTCCTGTAACCTTTTATCAAGGTTTTTAGCTTCCTTGCATTGGGTTAGAATGTGCTCCTTTAGCTCAGAAGAGTTTGTTGTTACCCACCTTCTGAAGTCTACTTCTGTCAATTTGTCAAGCTCATTCTACATCCAGTTTTTTCCCTTGCTGGTGAAGAGTTGTGATTTTTTGGAGGAGAGGAGGCATTCTGGTTTTTGTAATTTTCAGCCTTTTTGTGCTGTTTTTTTTTCCATCTTCTTGGATTTATCTACCTTTGGTGATAAATGTTTGATGTTGGTGACCTTTGGATGCAGTTTCTGGGTGAGTGTCCTTTTTGTTGATGTTGATGCTATTGATTTCTGTTTGTTAGTTTTCTTTCTAACTGTCAGGCCCCTCTTCTGCAGGTCTGCTGGAGTTTGCTGGAGGTCCACTCCAGACTCTGTTTGTCTGGGTATCACCAGCATAGGCTGCAGAACTTCAAAGACTGCTGCCTGCTCCTTCCTCTGGAAGCTTCATCCCAGAGTGGTACCCACCAGATGGTAGCCAGAGCTCTCCTGTATGAGGTGTCTGTCAACCCTACTTGGAGGTTCTCCCTGTCAGAAGGCTTGGGGGTCAGGGACCCACTTGAGGAGGCAGTCTGTCCCTTAGCAGAGCTCAAGTGCTGTGCTGGGAGATCCACTGCTCTTTTTAGAGCTGGCAGGCAGGAACATTTAAATCTGCTGAAGCTGCACTCACAGCTGCCCCTTTCCCCAGGTGCTCTGTCCAAGGGAGATGAGAGTTTTATCTATAAGCCCACCCTGCTTCTGCTGGCCATCTGTGGGCTGCACCCACTAACTAGACCCAGTAAGAGGAACTGGGTACATCAGTGGGAAATGCAGAAACCTCCCACCTTCTGCATTGGTCTTGCTGGGAACTGCCGACCAGAGCTGTTCCTGTTCTGCCATCTTGCCTGAGAATCAACATTACTTTTAAACCAAAGACATTAATATCTGGGCAATACTTGAAAGGTAGCATCACATAGGGTGCTCTGTAACCTTTACATTGAATCTTGAGCCATTATCATGAAGTCAGGTTAGTTTCATGTATTTGGCTAATCGTTATGGACATTTAGAACAGCAGAAGAATCTATCTCTAACTCTGTTTTTACTGTGACTTAAAATAAATGCAAGATTATACAGTAGATCCTAAAGTATCTTCATAAAATATTCTAGCATAGAACAACACTGAGCTTTCTCAGGTTACATTCTCCCTCACTTCATCAAAGGTGAAGGTTTACAATAATGTCATTCTTTTTGACTTAATGTAGCCAGCATTTTTCTTGTCTTAAAAAGAACATCTCTGAGCTTCCAAGTCTTGGCATATTTCTGGTATAGAGAGAGAGTAAATTTTTTAACATGCCCCTCTATATTTTAGTATTAATAAACATTGATTTAGAATAAGAAAATGAATGATGAATAAATGATAAAAACCAAGGGTTTGATTTGTTGCTGTGTAAGAATATAAATAAGAGTCCAGAATGGTGTATTGGCCTCTAACAGGAGATATTTAAAAAGTATTGACTTACTGAAAAAGGGATTTTACCCTATAGTCAATCAATGCTTCATGTACCTTTCTCATATATAGAATTCAGGAGGATAAGTGACATAAATGGCTCCTTAAAAATGCCTGTTACAGGAAGGGGAACATCACACTTCAGGGACTGTTGTGGGTTGGGGGTAGGGGGGAGGGATAACATTGGGAGATATACCTAATGCTAGATGACGAGTTGGTGGGTGCAGTGCACCAGCATGGCACATGTATACATATGTAACTTACCTGCACATTGGGCACATGTACCATAAAACCTAAAGTATAATAATAATAATAATAATAATAATTACAATAAAAGAAAAAAAAAATGCCTGTTACAAAACAAACAAACAAACAAAAACTAAAGCTGTCTTATTTTTGATGAAAGAGCTCAATATAGGTATTTACAACCATGTAGATGAAAGAGAAAACTCATGGTTTAGCCAGAGGTTTAGCAATTCTTCAACCAAGTTTACCATAAAAACCAGATCTTATGTCCACAAAAATATATACTCTGATGTATTTATATGATATTATTTAAGTAATCTATATATAAACTTGGAATATATGTATAACTTGAAGAATATATAGAAATTTTATATATATGTAAATATAAATATAAATATATATATACATATGTTTTAAACAATAGAAAATGGCCATTTTACAGTTTTGGCCCAGAAAAAGATCCTTGCAAAAATCACAGTTTTGGATGAATCTTGATATTATACAAAGTGAAACACATTAATAAACTATTTGGCGAAGGGGAACAAACAATTCTGTGTTTTTTATATATATATATGTATATAATTTGAAAGACTCATTTAGTTAGCTTCAGTGAGTCACAGGTATGTAATACCTATGCTCACTGAAGGCATGCATTTTCTTCCAGAGAATATGGCTATCACTGACTTACTCAACATTTCTTTTTAATGTGTTAAAAACGGGAAAAAATACACTGTAGAAATTTTTATTTGCTCATGTTAAAGGAAAAAAAATTGCACCTGCAGGGAGAATAACGGCTCAAAATTTGGTATGTTTTTTAAAATATCAAAAATCAACCTTAGATTTCAACCTACTACAAATCACCTTATTTCAAGATTTTTTGAGCCATACGCTGTCTGGCATCAAGATTCCTCAACCACAGTGAGATAGAATAATGCATTTGCTTGTTCCAGTCCCAGGGGGACCATAATGTGATTGTCTGTTAATGGCTTTGTTCACAAAGCTCAAAGCAAAGGATAGATTTGGCAATCACAGAAAGGTGCCAACTAACAAACAAATTTTGTGCCAAGACCTATTTGTTTATTCATTTATTCATCTATCTATCTATCTATCATCTATCTATCTATCTACCTATCAATCTATCTATCCATCAATGAATCAGTTACTAGAAATGTACAATATACCATTTCATATGAACAAGGCAACAAACAGAAGTTAGGCTTCCAGGGACGTCCATTGAATGCAGTTATTACAGAGTTCAGTATAGGTATTGAAGTACTAGACAAGGTTGGGGAACTCTTGCTGCTTTCCTAGATGCCTGATAAAGGTTGGGCAGTGATGGTCACCCCATCCTGACTTAACAGGGATCTCTCAGACCTCAGAGTGCTTCCCATACTCTAAAACAATTAATATGATCTTTAGTCACATGTAGGGTATACGTAAGGTGCTTATTCCTAATTTGGAGAATATCTCCATCTGATTAATTAGATCAATATAGGAAACATATTTGCATAATTCTGGGCACAAAGTAACAAGTCTATTTGGCTTCAAAAGATCTAGTTTGGCTTATGGCATAGTTAAGTTTTTGACTGATTTCTATGTTTTTGCTTGGTAGATTTAACAATTGGAATAAAAAGCTTTGCCTAAAGTGTTGTTTAGCAGTTTATGTCTCTAAATCAACCATAATAAGAGTAGTCACTTAACAGTTTGAAATAAGTAATCTTTATTTGTATATATCCCAAAGTATTCAGTACTGCAGAAACCCAAGCTCCTTTATTTTTGACTCTTTAATTTTTCCATTGAAAAATAAATCAAGTTAATTCTGACACTATGTGAATTTGAGTTTATTCAATTTCAAGAGACAGTCCAGAAATCTTTCTTAGTTCTTATTTATAGTGTCCATTTTGCAAACTGTTCTCATTCCCATGTGTCTTACCAGCCATTAATGCTCTGTTTCTATTTTCTTTCCAAATTCTCTGTCTCTCTCACTAAATTATTAAACAATTCCCACTGCAACTTCTTTCCTTGAGTTAGGAGAGCCAAAAAAGGGCAGTATCAGGCCTAGTAAAGCACAGAATTCTTTGTTTCTCTTCGCCAAATGGTTTATTAATGTGTTTCACTTTGTCTAATATCCAAATTCATCCAAAATTGTGATTTTTGCAAGGATCTTTTTCTGGGCCAAAATTGTAAAAAGGCCATTTTCTATTGTTTAAATCTATATTTATTAACTTATGAAAAATTTAAAAATTCATTAAATATGTAGTTTTTCAACCTTTAAAAGGTTACATTTTGGTTGCTGCTAAACATATTTTATGATCCAGAGAGAAATTGTTAAAATTAATATTAACTAGTGCATTTAAGAATTTTCTACATTAAACAAGGACAATATTTTTGATATTTAATGACTATAAATATAGTTTAAAATTATTACTCAAGTAATCTATAACTGCTTCAATGACATTAGATTTCACCTTCTTTGCCTTTTTTCATTTTCTTTCTTTTTATAATTAACATGAGTATAAATTAATTTTTAAAAATTTTAGAATTTTGCAATGTTCTTTCAGAATAATTAAAAGCAATAGGTTTAGTCTCAGAAGAACTTAAATATGGGTACTGGAATAATACATTAACATAAATTAGGGAACAAATAAAATAGATTTTAAAATGTAAAGTAACAATGTAATCATTATAATTAAATGCTAATATTTGCAGGAACTAACTCTCAAAGTTTTTAACAAATGTATCTAAATACCTGTGTGGTAAACTCAAGTAATTTCCTTTATTTATTTATTTACTCATTCATTCATTCTTTCATTCATTCATTCAACTTGTATTAGGGATTCAGAGGGTGCATGTGCAGATTTGTTACATGGGTATATTGCATGATGCTGAGGTTTGGGGTACAAATGATCCTGTAACCCAGATAGTGAGCTACCCAATAGCCCAGTCTCTCCCTCACTGCTCTGGTCCTCCCCAGTATCTATTGCTCCCATCTTTACCTCCATGTGTATTCAATGTTTAGTTTCCACATATAAGTGAGAACATGCAGTATTTAGGTTTTTGTTCCTGCATTAGTTCACTTAATTCACTAAGAATAATGGTCTTCAGCTGCATTCATGTTGCTGCAGAGGACATTCCATGGTGTTCACGTACCATATTTTCTTTATCCAGTCCACCATTTATATAGGCAGTTAGGTTGAGTCCATGTTTTTGCTATTGTGAATAGTGCTGCAATGAATATAAGAGTGCATGTATCCTTCAGGTAGAATAATTTATTTTCCTTTGGGTATATACATATATACAGTAACGGAATTGCTGGATTGAATGTTAGCTCTGTTTTAAGTTCTTTGATAAATTTCCAAACTGCTTTCCACAGTGGCTGAACTAATTTGCAGTCCTATCAACACTGTATAAGTGTTCCATTTCTTCACAGCCTTGCCAGCATCTGTTGTTTTCTTTTTCATAATAGCCATTTTGACTATTGTGACATAGTATCTCATTGTGGTTTTGATTTGCATTTCTCTGATAATTAGTGATAAGCATTTTTTCCTATGTTTGTTGGCTGCTTTTATGTCTTCTGTTAAGAAGTGTCTGTTCAAATCTTTTGCCCATTTCTTAATTGGATTATTATTTTTTGCTTGTTAATTTGTTTAAATGCCTCCTAGATTCTGGATATAGAAACTTTGTTGGGTGAATAGTTTGCAAATATATTTTCCTCCTATTCTGTAGGTTGTCTGTTTACTCTGTTGATAATTTATTTTGCTGTGCAGATACTCTTTAATTAGGTCCCACTTCTAAATTTTTATTTTTGTTACAATTGCTTTTGGGGACTTGGTCATAAATTCTTTGCCAAAGCTTACATTGAGAAGGTAATTTTCTAGGTTGTCTTTTAGGATTTCTATAGTTTTTATAGCCTTACATTTGACTATTTCCTCTATCTTTAGCTAATTTTTATCCATGTTAAAAGGTAGGGGTCCAATTTCATTCTTACGCATATGGATAACCAGTTATCACAGCAACATTTATTGAATTGAGAGTCCTTTTCCCATTGCTTATTTTTGTCAACTTTATTGAAGATTAGATAGCTGCAAGTGAGCAGGTTTATTTCTGGGCTCTCTATTCTGTTCCACTGGTGTATGTGTCTGTTTTTGTACCAGTACCATGTTGTTCTGATTACTGTAGCCTTATTGTACAGTTTGAAGTTGGGTAAAGTGATAACTCCTGCTTTGCTCTTTTTGTTTAGGATTGCTTTGACTATTTGGGATCATTCTGGGTTCTGTATAAATTTTAGAACAATTTTTTTTCTATTTCTGTGAAAAATGACATTGGTATTTTGTAATGAATGGCATTGAATTTGTAAATTGCTTTTGGAAATATGATCATTTTAATAAAATTAATTTTTACAATCCATGAGCATGGAACATTTTTCCATTTATTTGTGTTGCCTCTGGTTTCTTTCAGCAGTGTTTTGTAGTTTTCCTTGTGGAGATCTATTACCTTCTTGGTTAGATGTATTTCCAGGAAATTCATTTTGTTGTGACTATTTTAAATGGGATTGTATTCTTGCTTTGGCTCACAGCTAGAACATTATTGGTGTGTAGAAACACGACTTATTTTTCTACATTAATTTTGTATCCTGCACCAAATTAATGTTTATCATGTATATGGACCTTTTGGTTGAATGTTTAGGGTTTCCAGGTATAGAATCTTATCACCAGCAAAGAGAGATAGTTTGAATTCTTCTTTTCCTGTTTAGGTTCATTTTTTGTCTTTCTCTTGCCTCATTGCTCTGGCTAGGACTTCCTGTATAAAGTTGAATAGCAGTGGTGAGAGTAGGCATCCTTGTCTTGTTTCAGTTCTCAAAGGAAATGGTTCCAGCTTTTGCCTGTTCAGTATGATGTTGAATGTCGATTTGTCATACATGGCTCTTATTTTTTACAGAATATTCCTTCAATACCTAGTCTATTAAGGGTTTTTATTATAGGAGGATGTTGGATTTTTATCAAACGCTTTTTCATTGTCAATTAAGATGATCTTTTTTTTTCTGACTCTGTGTATGTGGTGAATAACATTATTTGTGTATATTGAAACAAACTTACATCCCAGAAATAAAGCCTACTTGAATTAAGTTTTTAATATACTGCTGGATTTGGTTTACTAGTATTTTGTTGAGGATTTTTGTGTCTATGTTCATCAGGGGTATTGGCTTATAGTTATCATTCTTTGTTGTGTCTCTGCCAGATTTTGGTATCAGGATCAAGCTGACTTTGCAGAATGAGTTAAGGAGGAGCTCCTCTGCCTTAATTTTCTTGTAACAGTTTTAGAAGGATTGGCACCAATCTTTTTTGTATGTCTCACAGAATTCAGCTACAAACCAAACTGATCCAGGGCTTTCTTGTATTAGTAACTGTTTTATTATTGATTCAATTTCGGAACTTGTTATTGATCTGTTAGGGCTTTCACTTTCTTCCTGGTTCAATCTTGGCAGATAGTGTGTTTCCTGGAATTCAGCCATTTCCTCCAGATTTTCTAATTTATGTGCATAATTGTCTATGAGGATTTCTGGTATTTCTGTGGAATTGGTTGTAATGTCTTCTTTGACATTTCTGACTGGGCTTATTTGGATCTTTTGTTTTGTTGTTTTTCTTTGTTAATCTACCTGGAGGTCTATCAATCTTGTTTATTCTTTCAGAGATCCAATTATTGGTTTCCTTGATCTTTTGTGTGGATTTTTGTGTCTCAATTTCTGATAGTTCTTCTGTTATTTTAGTTATTTCTTTTTTACTGCTAGCTTTGGGGTAGGTTTTTTCATTTTTCCAAGTTCCTCTTAACACTGGTTATCTAGATCCTAAAGATTTCCATAAGTTGTGTCTCCATTTTTCATTAGTTTCAAATAATGTTTTGATTTCTGCCAGGAGAAAGTTGTTTAAAATCCATGTTTTGTGTACTTTTGAGAGATCTTCTTGGTATTGACTTATATTTTGATTGCACTATGGCCCAGGGATGTGCTTAATATGATTTCTATTTTTTTGAATTAATTGAAATTTGTTTATTACCAAGCATGCGGTCAATTTTAAAGTATGTTGCATGTGCAAATGAGAAGAATGTATATTTTCAGTGGTTGGGTATAGTATTCTGAAGATGTCTATTGGGGCTAACTGGATGACTGTCAAGTTTACGTTCAGATTTCTTTGTTAGTTTTCTGCATGGATGATAAGTCTAACACTGTCACTGGGATGTTGAAATTCCTACTATTATTGTATTGCTGTGTAAATCTTTTTGGAGGCCAAGAAGAACTTTTCTTAGTAATTTGAGTGTTCCAATCTTGAACCATTTATCATTATTTAATGCACTTATTTGTCCTTCCGAGTTATTGTTGGTTTAAAGTCTGTATTTTTATGATATAAGAAGGGTGACTCTTGCTTTTTTTTTATGGTAGATCTTTCTGCATCCCTTTACTTTGAGCCTTTGAGTGTTGTTACATGTGAAATGGGTCTTTTCAAGACAGCAGATGTTGGGTCTTGTCTTTTCATCCAATTTGCCTCTCTATGTCTTTTAAGTAAGATGTTTAGACTATTTACATTGAGGGTTAATAATGGTTGATAATGATATATGAGATTTTTAACCTATCATTGTCTTGTTAGCTGGTTGTTTTGTAGATGTGACTGTGTAATTTGCAATTTATATTGTCTGTGGGCTATGTGCTTAAGTGTGTTTTTGTGGTAGCAGATATTGATCTTTCATTTCCATGATTAGCACTTCTTAAAGACCTCTTGTAAGGCTGAACTTGTGGTAATTCCTTTAGTGTTTGCTTGTCTAAAATAATTTTATTTCTCCTTTGCTTAAGAAGCTTAGTTTGGCATGATTTGAAATTCTTGGTTTGAATTTCTTTCCTTTGAGGAGGCTGAAAATAGGTCCCCAATATCTTCTGGCTTAAAAAGTTTCTGCTAAGACATCAACAGCTAGCCTGATGAGGTTCCCTTTGTAAGTGGCCTGACCTTTCTCTCTAGCTGCCATTAAGATTTTTTTCTTTCACATTGACCTTGGTGAATCTGATGACTATGTGTCTTGCAGATGGTCATCTTCTATGGTATCTTGCAGGGGTCCTCTGTATTTCTTGAATTTTCCTATCAACCTCTCTAGTAAGATTGGGCAAATTTTCATGGAATAGATCCTCAAAATGTTTTCCAAGTTACTCACATTCTCTCCTCTCTCAGGAATGCTATTCAGTTGTAGATTTGGCCTCAATATAAACTCATATTTTCTGGAGGTTTTGTTCATTGTTTAAAGCTCTTTTATTTTTTGTCCAATTGATTTTATTCTATGAACCGGTCTTTCTGCATCTCAGATATTTTCCTCAGTTTGATCTCTTCTGCTGTTAATGTTTCTAACTGTATTATGAAATTCTTGTAGTTATTTTTTCAGTTCCTGAAATTAAGTTGGTTCTTTCTTAAAATGACTATTTTGTCTCTGATCCTTTACTGGATTCTTTGGTTTCCTTGGACAGGGTTTTGGCTTTCTCCTAGATCTCAGTGAGCTTCTTGCCATCCAGATTATGAATTCTACAACTGACATTTTAGTCATTTCAATCTGTTTAAGAACCATTACTGAGGGGATAATGTGTCCCTTTGGAGGTAAGGGGACACTGACTTTTTGAATTGCCAGACTTCTTGAACTGGTTCTTTCTCATCTGTGACGGCTGGTGGTCCTTTATCTATGACATAAATTGAGTATAGTCAGTTGGATTCATTTCTGAATGTTTTTAGAAGGTCAATGCTATGCACAGAATCTTTATCTGTGGCTGGATTCCTGCCTTAGGCTTCTTAGGTACTGTATACTGGCAAACTATGTTTGGTGTTGTAATTGGGGCTACAATCCAGTAGATAGCGCTTATGAATGATGGCCAGGAGATAGGCTCTTAGGCAAGCTGCTCTTTTTTTTTTTTTTTTTTTCTATAGGAGGTACCTCTGACCTGAATCTTTTTTTTTTTAATATTATTATTATAATACTTTAAGTTTTAGGGTACATGTGCACAACGTGCATGTTTGTTATATATGTATACATGTGCCATGTTGGTGTGCTGCACCCATTAACTCATCATTGAGCATTAGGTATATCTCCTAATGCTATCCCTCCCCCCTCCTCCCATCCCACAACAGGCCCCAGTGTGTGATGTTCCCCTTCCTGTGTTCATGTGTTCTCATTGTTCAATTCCCACCTATGAGTGGAACATGCGGTGTTTGGTTTCTTTGTCCTTGTGATAGTTTGCTGAGAATGATGGTTTCCAGCTTCATCCATGTCCCTACAAAGGACATGAACTCATCATTTTTGATGGCTGCATAGTATTCCATGGTGTATATGTGCCACATCTTCTTAATCCAGTCTATCATTGTTGGAAATTTGGGTTGGTTCTAAGTCTTTGCTATTGTGAATAGTGCCGCAATAAACATACGTGTGCATGTGTCTTTATAGCAGCATGATTTATAATCCTTTGGGTATATACCCAGTAATGGGATCGCTGGGTCAAATGTATTTCTAGTTCTAGATCCCTGAGGAATCGCCACACTGACTTCCACAATGGTTGAACTAGTTTACCGTCCCACCAACAGTGTAAAAGTGTTCCTATTTCTCCACATCCTCTCCAGCACCTGTTGTTTCCTGACTTTTTAATGATTGCCATTCTAACTGGCATGAGATGGTATCTCATTGTGGTTTTGATTTGCATTTCTCTGATGGCCAGTGATGATGAGCATTTTTTCATGTGTCTTTTGGCTGCATAAATGTCTTCTTTTGAGAAGTGTCTGTTCATATCCTTTGCCCACTTTTTGATGGGGTTGTTTTTTTCTTGTAAATGTGTTTGAGTTCATTGTAGATTCTGGATATTAGTCCTTTGTCAGATGAGTAGGTTGCAAAAATTTTCTCCCATTCTGTAGGTTGCCTGTTCACTCTGATGGTAGTTTCTTTTGCTGTGCAGAAACTCTTTAGTTTAATTAGATCCCATTTGTCAATTTTGGCTTTTGCTGCCATTGCTTTTGGCGTTTTGTGGGAAAACTGGCTAGCCATATGTAGAAAGCTGAAACTGGATCCCTTCCTTACACCTTATACAAAAATTAACTCAAGATGGATTAAAGACTTACATGTTCGACCTAAAACCATAAAAACCCTAGAAGAAAACCTAGGCAATACCATTCAGGACATAGCCATGGCAAGGACTTCATGTCTAAAACACCAAAAGCTGCTCTTTTGTAGTTAAGTGTGTTTACTATAGGGCTCTGTGGTGGGGTGGTGGAGAGAGATGACCCACTTACCGTATCCATTCCTGGGCCTTGGAGGAGTCCCCCGATCACTGGAGCCGTTCCTGCATTTCCTCTGTTAGATGTTCTGGGTCATGGGGAATTCCTCAGGCAGAGCCTGCAGCTGACAGACCACATTCCTTCCTGTGCTGGCCCTGCAGAGGGAGGCACTCCCTGCTTCCACACTGGCCCACAAGCCCACACATCTCAGCATTCTCAGTTTTCTGAGTGTGAAGACTCCTCTGCTAAGGCACTGCCAATCCAGTGAGTCAAGCTAGTGAGAGAACAGAGATCTGTGCCCTCCCGCAGTGTTCAGACAAGGGTGAAGCCACCATGCTGGGAGCCCAAGCTGGTGAGAACTGCCTGGCTAGGCACAGTGTGGGATGGGGAGTAACATGATCTTCCATCTGAGTGTTTCTGGCAGGAATACAGCACTATGCCCACCCACAGGGTTCAGGCATGGGCAGGGCTGCTATGCTAGGAGTCCAAGCTGGGGAGACTTGCCTGGCTAGACACAGCAGGGGGAGGGAGGAGGATTCACAAGGGTTGCTGTTCTGGTGTTTCCCGGGAAAGCTCAGCATCGTTCCTGCCATCAGAGTTAAAGTAGACACAGTGTTGCTGCACTGGAAGCTGAGCATAGCCTTGTCTAGCAAGGAGTGGGGCGAGCTGATTGCTCCCTGCAACTAAAACTGTGGTCTCTATTGGAATTTATGGCAGTTGGTGCTGGGCTGCTCAGGGATGCAAGGGCTGTGGGGCTTGCTGTGGTCTTGAGCAGTGCTTCTGCAAAAACTCCAAGCAGCTCTCTGTGTCAGTCTAGAGACCCGAGGGGGTCAAGAGGTTTTTTCCATTCCCAGGATTGCAAAGATCCCTATGGGAAGTGTGGACTCTCCAGGGGCTCTTACTATCTCAATCTTTCCATCAGTTAGGGAGCCCCTCCCAGCTCCTTGGTGCTCCTGGGTAGGTGACTACCCAGATTTGCTCTTCTATGTTCTTTGTGGGTCTCCTTTCTTCCTTTATGTCTCCTGACATGGTTTCTTAGATGCTCCACTTGAAGAGTCAGTATTTATGTGCCAGTTTGCTTCTTTTCCATGAGAATGGTGCACACTGTCTGCTTCTAGTCAGCCATCTTGACCAAAAATCCTTTTTTTAATATATAATAGAGAGCTTCTTATCCAAACACTCAAATACATATAATTTAGAAAATATAAAAGTCAAAAGGATTGTCCTTAATCATTAGTATTCATGAAACTCTAGAGCTGGAGATAGTTACATTTGTTATCTATTGCTGTGTAACAAATTATCCCTAACTTTATCAGTTTAGAAATGTGAAAGGAAATTAAATCTTTGGACCTCAAACTCATTAAGCCAAAGGGAAAAGTCAAGGTGAGAACTGGGGACATGCAAACTGCCTCCCCCTTTTTGGTTCCTAAATGAAATGGCTACAAGATGAAAATCTGTATGCCTCCCCAATATTTGCCCATAAGAGAATCCCTAGTGAGCTGCAAGATCTTTACTCTAAGGTGTTTCTATTAAAATTTCACCATGACAATGTAAATTGATAACTTATCTTTATAGATGCAGTCACCCCCCGGCCCACTAGAAGCAAATGAATATCTGATTGTTCTCCTTCCCTATGTTGTCTGTGTTCTTACGTAAAAGGAAGATTCCTTACATTTTTCCTCTACCCCATTTGTCTATGCCATCTTGTTTTATTAAAAAAAAAAAAAAAAAAAACAGATTCACTTGAGCCAAAGGCATGAATGACTATTTTTCCCTACCCTCTTCTTACACAAAAATTGTGTACTTCTCAATATCCCACCTTTTCCCTTTTAAATTTGGAGCCCTCAAAATCATCTTCAGAGAAAAGCATAGACCTGTCTCCTAGACATGCATCTTTAACTGGCAAATAAACCTCCCAAAATGATTGAGACTTATCTCATCATTTTTCTCAATTGACAAAACAATAATATTTATTATCTCATCATTTCTGTATGTCAGTAATCCAAATAGGACTTAGCTCAGGGTCTTTAATGAAGCAGAAGTAAAGGTGTTGGCTGGGACTTCAGCCAAGATCAGCTTCCAAGGTCATGGACATGATTGTTACAGGGCTCAGTTCCTCATAGGGTATTGGATGGGGGAACCTCAATTTCTCAGAGGCTACCTTCAGTTTTTTTACATGTGGCCTTTTCCTTAAGACAGCTCACAATAGAGCAAATGGCTTTATCAAAGCAAGCAACTGAGAGGACATGACAATATGAGGAAGAGGGAAGCCACAGGCTTGTATAACCTAATCTCAGAAGTGATACCTTTTACTTTTGCTTCACTTTTATTAGCTATAAGCAAGTCACTAGGTCCAGGGTGTGCTCAAGGGCATTGGATTATACAAAGAATTGAACATCAGGAGGCAGGGCTCATTGGGAGCCATTTCAGAAGCTGCCTACCACAGAGGTTAGGAAACATGCTAATATAAACCATTCTTTATAAAAAGAAATTGAGACACAGAAAAATGATTTTACCTGATGTGTACCTTTATCAAAGGCCATCAGTAATCAAGACAGTTAACCTTTATTGAGTTCTTCACATGCCTGCACTTATTGCTAAGTTAATTATACACAATTTTTAATTTAATCCTCTGAGACAACTTTTGAAAAAAATGCATGTTAATCCTACTTTACAAATTAGGAAACTGAGACTCACAGAAATTCAATAATTTACTTAAATAATGTCATATCCTGGTGGAAGAAGTGGGACTTAATTCCTGGCATCCGGATGCCTGATTTTACCCTTGTAGAAATGGTGTTATATTGAAGTCGCCACGTGAACTAATTCTTAAGTTCCCTTAAAACTGCTGCTAAAGACATTGTTCATATTTTTAATTCATATTTTATTTAATATTCTCAGTATAAGAAATGTATTCTAGTGTTAAGGTCAAGAAAATACTTTTTTATTCTCAAAAACTAGTCCACTTGTTTCATTTTATAATTGGAAGATAGATATTACTATTTCTTCCCTATTTGACATGATTTGCAGAACAAAAAATTGATTCTTTAACAGTATGCATTGTTTTATAAGGCAACACAACTATATTTATCAAGAACCTTAAAAATTTTATGCCTTTTAATCTTGCAAATAAATTTTCTAGAGAACAAATGTAAATACACAGGAGGATTCCTGTCAGAGACAATCATTTTAGGGATTTTAATGGTGGTATATCAAAGATAAAATAAAATGTCCAAACTATGAGGTGGTGAAATATATTGAGAAGTTATGATATAATATTATTTAGTCATTTTAAAAGATGTCAGGAAAAAATAATTAGAAAATTATTATGCATTAACTAAAAAATTATTATAAAACATTTTGGATGAAACAAACTCAACTATGAAAGAAAAATGAATAGGAAAATAGAGCAAAAAATATGCAAAACTGTTCAGTAGAAGTTGCTTGTGGATTATGTAAGCACAGTTATCTTCTATATCTATTAATGTGATTTACTATTTTGAAAACTAGGAAATAAAATTAATTAGACAGCTATTAAAGAAAATCATGTTCCCAGAAAAATTCAAAGTTCCTTCCCTTTGTCTCTAAATTTCATCATCTTTGCATTCTGTTAAAATTTCATTCTCAGGATTTTACTTTTATTTTTGTCCTTTTTTTTTTTTTTGAGACAAGTTGGAGTGTAGCAGAGCAACGATAGCTCACTGTAAACTTGAACTTCTGGACTCAAGTGATACTCCCACCAAAGCCTCCAGAGTAGCTGGGACTAAAGGCATGTACCACCATACCCAGCTATTTTTCCATTTTGTTTGTAGAGAAAGTCTTGCTAGGTGGCCAAGGCTGGTCTTGAGTTCTTGGCATCAAGCAGTCCTTCCACCTTGGTCTCATGAATCGCTGAGATTGCAAGCATAAGCCACTGTACCTAGCCTCATCCTCAGGATTTTAAAAAATAATTATTCTTAAATTGACTTAGATGTCTATCACGCCTAGAAAAAAATTGCCTTACTAATAAATATTTCATCTTACGAGTCCTCAGTGCATAGCATAGTGCTTGGCACAAAATAGGTGCTTAAGGAATGTTTTTTAAAAGCATAAAAAATAAGTCTAAGCCAAGCACAGTGGCTCTTATATGTAATCCCAGTGCTTTGGAAGGGTGACACAGGAGGATTCCTTGAGGCCAGGAGTTTGAGACCAGTCTGGGCAACATAGCAAGACTCTGTCTTTACAGAAAATTGTTGAGAAATAACCAGATGTTGTGGCTCATGCCTGTAGTTTCAGCTATTTAGGGGACTGAGGTGGAAGGATTGCTTGTCCCCAGGAGTTCCAGGTTACAGGGAGCTATGACCATGTCATGCACTCCAGCCTGGGTGACAGAGCAAGATCTTGTATCTAAAAATAACAATAATTATGATGATGATAATAATGAGTCTATGGGGTTAGCATTTTTGTTTATCTTCTTTTCCATGGTCCTGACATCGTAGTTTACTAATATTGTTTATGTCTAACATAACTCAAATCCTTTTGGGAAAATTGATGAAATAAACACATTTAAATTTTGGTGCAGACTTTTAATGAACAAAGAGTGGAAGATGAGGACTTAAGTTTTCTCACTCTGGACAATTTTGCTAATATCTATATTTCTCTCCTCAAGTAGATTTTGGAGTGAGTGTCTTTGCAAAAGACATTATATCTTATTCATGTTTTTGTTTTCTTACTCAGGGAGTCAGCGTAGTTCCTGGCACAACATAAGCACTTACAAATATAGCAAGATTGATTGCTAGAATGAAGAAATGCTCTAAGAAGAGCAAAATTCAGTTCCTGCATTTAAAAAATAATATTTATTACTTGTATTTTTATATATGTAAGAAATTACAAAAATGCAAACAAGAAAATGAGCCTTTGTCTCATATAGACAAATCCTGATGGAATAAATATAAAAATACTAATTGTACGTTGTTAGAAAATTTGAAAAGTAAAGGAAGGGAATGATTCTTTCTTTTTACATTCTTATCTCCAGAAGTAACAATTGTTAACAATTTCCTGTAATTTCGAATAAGAACTTCTATATCTTAAACTACCAATAACTAGTAACATTTCTTTAAACAGGTTTTTTTGAATTTTAGCATACACCAGCATCACCTGGGAGGCTCGTTAAAACATAGATTGCCGGACTCTGTGCTCAGAATTTCTGATTCAATACACATGAGATGGTATCTAGACTTTTTATTTCCCAGGAGATGTCAGTGCTACTAGTCCAAAGCTCACACTTAGAGAACTACTTATTAACATAATTTACCAAAGAGATAATAAAATGACCACTATTTTGCCCTTTGCTTGTTCACTCATAGAGTATCATAAGTGATAAAACTCACAGAATCATAAGTGATATTCTATGAGTGAGTGAACACAGAGACGTCTAGAGTTTGAAGGAAAACTTCAACCCAACACAGAGACATCTAGAGTTTGAAAGAAGACTTCAACCAACACAGAGACATCTAGAGTTTGAAAGAAAACTTCAACCCAACACAGAGACATCTAGAGTTTGGAGGGAAAGAGTATTTAAAAGAAATAAGAGAAAATTAAGACTGAAAGCCTTGTGATGTCTGAAGCTTGGGGAGGAAAGCAGAATAAAATAAGAGGCATATCTAAATCAGGTTAGAGAATATATGTCAAAGTTTTCCTTTTTCTTTGAACTGGTTCCTTTTAGGTACTACCATTTTTATCAGCTTTTTTCCTTTCTCTTATGGATATCTATACTGTCAAAAAATGAGCAAGCTTGTATTTACAGGAAAAGTTATGCTCTCCTTTTTTAAACTCAGCACAGTAATTTAAAGGATCAGCAAACAAACAGCTGCAACTTCTCATTAACATGAAAAAACAGACTGGTGTGATCCTATGATTCCTGAAGTGTGTTTTGGGTTCTGTATTTTTCCATGACTGAGAAAGCACTGAACTTTTTCATGTAAAATCTGTATAGTCAGACTCTACTACCCTGATGTTTTAAAGCTCCCTGTAAAAATCTGTGTTCCAATGGGTAAAATCTTCGATAACAAACTTGTGTCATGTGATTGAAAGAATATTTAGCAAAATTTGCTGAGGATGCAATTTAAAGCTAGCTAACATTTAAGATTATACAGTATCATCTTTATAAATTGCTAACCATGTGGTTGACCACTTCTGAAGAATTTTAGTTTGCCAGGGTTTGTAAAATGAATTTAGAGGGACTATGTGAATGTGATGAAATTTGGAAGCTTGATGCTATTTCCAGAAGAGAAGTTTAAAAAGTTAATTTTTAAATCTACTGAAAGGCCTCAGAGTGAAGAGAGGAGAAAGAAGAAAGCCAAAATTCTCATGAATGAGCCTACCTCAGGAAAAAACGAGAAAACGCAAGTACGAAGGGGAGATTTACTCTGCTACTGTATTAAGTATCAACACACTTTATATAATTAAAGTGATATTAATGCCAAAATTGCTATAGCAATTATTTAAACAATGTGTATGTTTATTAAAAGTTAAGATAACATTTTTTGTTACTTTTGGTCTGCTATAACTTGGTATAATTTCCACACTCTTACATAATCAACCTAATTTAAAATTTTGGATAGGCTAATTAATTTTAATTACTATACTTGCAGGTCACTGTGTTATAACATTTGATGCAAGCAAAGTTTTCCAAGATTTCATAAAAGGCTACTACCTACTGCATGCTACAATTTCAGCATAATAAAAAATGTATGATAAATAGAAAGATGAAAATAGTGTTTTCACATCCAGTATTCTCTTGTTAAAGCCTTATCTTACTAGAGATATGTTAAAGAATTTTGTAAATGCTAGTTGCTATTTACTCCTTTCAGTAATAGTAGAAAGAAATGAAATGTAAAACTTAGGATTATGTGCAATTGAATTTTTGTCTATTAAAATCATAGACAAACAGTGAAGAAACTAGATATTTGTAATGTCAGCAAAGAAAATGTGAATATACTTTGCCCTCAATTTTAAACTTCTATTGATATTTAAAATGAATATGTAAGTAAGTCAGGGTGTCATGATGTAGAACCTCAAAACTTCTCCCCAAGTGTAAAGTGTGATGCTTTTGTAGGTATCACATTTTGTTTTAGCTGGCAGAGCAAGAATAGATTGTCCTCTATGGATGAACTCTTATTAATCAAAATCAAAATATGAAGAAGTCAAACTTAAATGAGGATTATAACTGATATGTAGAACATTGATGATGTTGTTAACACAAACAGTGAATTATCTTTCTTAGGCACTGAAAGTAAAATTATAATCAAAGTTTTTAGATGAGTATGGAGCAAGGGTGATTTGAATACTTAATAGCATGAAGCAATGACAGCCAAATGTGTTCATTTTCTTAATAGCCATTACCAAACCTCTTGTGCCCTCTTATAAAACTCTCTTCATTGAGCCTCATGCCACCCAGACCTTATCCTTGTTACAGGCTGACCTCTCTCAAACTCCTTCCATCACATTCTTTAAGGACTATGGCCCCTGGCTTATAAACTTTCTCTCCACCATTAATTCCACTATCTTCCAGAACGATTTAAAAGTGAGTGGGAAAATAAACATCCCCACTTTAACCTTAGACCACTGTGACTTTATGAACCCCAGTGAATTTCTCACTTTCTTCACTCCAGTAACACTAAATTGTTTCATTAACTAGAGTCACAGTATCTATTAAATTTCTGAGATCTGAACTCCTACAGCCCATTTTTTTAGCATGTTACTGGACACTTCCAGGGTTTTTACTCTCTTATTTATAATCTAGCTTTTTTCCAACATTACCTAGATTTAGACCATTTACAACACATTTTCTCCCAATCTGTATGGTCTCTTAAACATTTTATTTACTATGAACATGATTTCCATTTATCCTGGTTTGCTTAGTGATAAAAGTTTATTCCTGTTTTCCAATATCTTGTTTGGCCATTGCCTTCTTTCGCTCTCAAATATTGCTCAGTTTGGATAAATTATATAATCACTCAACTGTGAAAAATAAAATCTTTCTCTCTAGTATCCTAAATAGGCTGACCTCCTTTTTGCTCCATTGTAACTACTTTTCATTGACACAACCTCCTGACTTGGTTTCATTTTCACCTGCTTCACTGAGTGTGCCTGGAGAAACCCCACCCCACCCCCACCATTGCATATGGAAGCCAATGTGAATTCCTACTCTCCAATCAGATGTGCAATTTCGGTACTACCCACAGATCCTCCGACAAATCCCTTAGCCACATTTCTCTCTCATTGCCATAAACAATTCTTTCAGACTAAAAGTTCCTTTCAACACCCCCTGCCCTGCAAGCTGCTCTCTCATCCTCAGGCCAAATTTGATTCCTACCTCATTAAGATAATTAAATCAAGAGGTTTCTTGATTGTCTTCCCTGATCTTTACAAATAAGCAGCCATTAGCTTGTTCATTTTCCAACTCCCTTTCTTAATCAGCGGGAGTGGTATGCCATCTCCTATACAAAGCAAATCCCTGCATGTAGAGGCTTTGTTTTGCATCCTTTACACAACTCAAATACCTTGCTCCATCAACCACATCTTCTCAAACCTGCATCATCAGCCTTTGTCTCTTTAATGGATTTTTTTGATGCAGGCAAAAAAGTCTGTTCAATATTAAAAACAAAATAAAACAATTTTTCCTGACTTACAGTCTCTTCTGTTTGGTGACTTGTTTTCTTAAGGCAGGTTTTTAAAATGATTAATCAGCCCTGTGTTCATTTCAACATCTCCCATTTATACCTTAGTCCACTGTGTTCTTGCTTCTGCCCACACCATTCTATAAAACTGCCCTTTCCACCGTGGCCTTTCTTGTCTCTCAAATCTCCCATTATTTTACTTCCTTAAAACATTTTCTTCTGTTTTTCTGCTACATATCTGGCTTCTATTAAGGTACTTTCAATGGATTTTTTTTCCTACTCATCTCTTTCATATCCATGTTCACCAAGGCCCAACCATGACCCTGTCCTTTTCCTCTTCTATTCATTGCCCCTGAATACCTCATCAGAACTCATGCTGATTGCCTGAATGCTTATTTTAATCACCTTCATACAGGTTATGAACCACTATTAGAAGCGGTACCTATTACTGAAAGTAATAAGGTGCATCAGCAACTCATGTTTGACCTTAGGTCTTTCCAGAACACTTCTCCACTACTCAGTGCTATGCAGCACTCATTTTGTCAGACTTCACCTATTAATAGTTTAACCAGTAGAGTGTAGTAATTATCTTTAGCCTATTCCAAATAAGAATACTTTATCTTCAAATTCTTTTAACTTTGGTATTTATACCAGATCTAATTCACATATACTTGTTTAAGTGTGCCACATGTAACATTACATAAATAATAAGTAGTCTTTATAAATATAATCATTATCAGAAAATTTAGAGCAGTTATTTAAGCTTAATAGGAGATTAATACTATAGCTACAAAACTGAGAAGATTAGAAATATTGATAACACGTTATCATATTGTAATGTGTTCAGAAATAAGTCTTAGGAAGAATAGGTGTTATCTACTCTTTGCCTAGTAGTAATGTGGCATGTGGGAAATGACTTCTTCACCCACTACAGGCAGTAAATGCCTCCTGGAACATTAAAATATCAAATCCTCTTATAATTGATCAAAACAAAGAAGTACACCAATGTATAGAGATTTATTTTTAACATAATGATAGTAGTCATACTAAAATTGGTTAATGTATCAATGAATCACAGAAATCTGACCTTTCTGCATAAAGAATAAAAATCATAGGAAAGTATGTGTATCAGTTATGTGTGTGTGTGGGTGGGTGGGTGGGTGTGTGTGTTGGCCGACATTTATTTTCAACTTTTAAAGAGTAGAGGTCTAGATATCCTAGGATTCATATACCCCAGCTTGACGGCTATAACTTTCAGGATTATTCTTTTCTAAAATATAGTTATAGTAAATGACTTAGTATTTATATTAGAAATTGATGTGCTGTGGATAAAGAGCCAAAGTAGGATATTTATCAGAAATCTTCTCTTCACATGTCTTGTTGTATCCCTTGCAAAAATAGCATGGTGGAGAAAACATTCATTTTAATTTTGAGCACCTAATAAGCTTTGCTTTTTCAATACTTGAACTATTTTTCAAATTTTACTATAAAAATAACTCTATTTATCTTAGCCTCTAGGCATTTGTACATTGAAAATACATAAATCATCTGAGGACTAATGAAACAACTGCAGCCCAGCAGAAACTTGAGGAGATAAAAGCATTGTTTTAAAAACGGATGCACAAAATCTGTATTGGACTGAAAGTAGAAAGAAACAGACTGCTTGCTTTCAGCAAACCTAAGTTACATGTGAAGGAGCCATATCGCAGAGGCTATAGAAGGTTTGTTTTCTCATGAATGAGAACAGAAATCAATATATTCTACAAGATTTTGGAGATCACATTCTCACCGGGATTTTAAAAGCAGATGGAAGAAAGGACATCATCCTGAAGAAGGATCAAACTAGACCTTGATAAGAGGCCCAGGAAATCTTTGACTTTAATATTCTTATCATGGGTAACATGCATTTGGTTTTTAGTTGTTTTTAAACTCAGAATTAGAGAAAAGACCTTATTTTTAATGATCTAGATATTATTTTCTGACTTAACGTCTTTAGTGGAAAAGAAAATATAAAGACAAAAAGATATAAAGGTACAAATATTATAAACAAAAGGTACAAGACAGAAAGGACAGAAGGGCCTACATATTGTAAAATGATATATATGTTTGAAATATGTGGTTGACCCTTGAACAACATGGTCATAAATTGTGCAGGTCCGCTTAAAGGTAGATTTTCTTTCACCTCTGTCACCTCCTGAGACAGGAAGACCAACTCTTTCTACACTTCAACCTATTCAATATAAAGATGATGAGAATAAAGACCTTCATGATAATCCACTTCCACTTAATAAATAGTAAATATATTTTATCTTCCTTATGGTTTTCTTAACATTTTCTTTTCCCTGCCTTATTTTACTGTGAGAATACAACATGTAATATGTATAACACATATAATATGTGTTAATCAACTGTTTACATGATTGATAAAAGCTTCCAGTCATTTATTTGTTAAGTGACTATTATTAGTTAAGCCCCTACATTGTTCAGGTGTTCAAGTGTCAACTATATGTACGTATGTGCGTGGTTTGACAGACCAAAATAGTTGCCCCTTTATCAACTGAGATAGATCTAAAGGTTAAAGAAACAAAAGTTACCCATGGTTCAAGGGTTCAGTGCCTGGCTGACATGGAAAATTTCTAAATTCCTATAACTACAAGAAAAACCACACTCTTGCTAAACTCCATAAGAATAGGAGCTACCAGGCAAATTATCAGACCTCTCCTAACTCTGTTTTAAAACCCAGGCCACTACAACTCTGATTGGACAGAGGATCAGCCTTTCATTATCATTGTCTTTGTTGGCTTCAAGCTTCTTTTGATTCTTTGTTCTGACTTATTGCTCTTTATCTGTATCTTAGATTCAATCCAAACAGTGACAACTCCCTAAACACTTCTATACTTATAGGTGTTCCATAGATTCTCCACACAATCGACATAACTATTTCCTAGTCTTTGATAAGACTGTAATACGAACAGAACGTAAATTAATACTTAAAGATCTAGGGTCATGGGGAAAGACTTATGCTTACTAATCTTCATCACAAGGAACAGATAAACTACCCTCTCACACACATACATGGCACATATTACATAACTCTTTCAATTCTCTTAAATTTTATTTCAGATAGTTAAAACATTTATTTAAAGTGTTTCTGACTACCCTACCACTGAGGCTATCATTCACAATGCAGTTTTAACTTTCTTTGAAACCAGTCTATAGAGGCCTCTGGAATTTTTTTCATTCTCCAATTCTAATCTTCACTTGCCACTGACCTTCTCCCCACGTAATGGTCTCAGGCCACCCTAATTTTTCCTCCCTAGTCCTCGCCTTTTTTTGCAAACAGTTCAGCTTCATTTAGCCCAAGTTCCTAAATCCAGCAAAAAAGTCAACATTTGCATACCTTAAATCCTTTGAAATACCCAATTGACCCGGAATGACCTCCCTTTTCTAATTTCTTATGAATAATTCACATACCTTGAAAAGGAGTCTTTTAGAATTAAAAAATGTTTTCCATTGCTACATAAAAAGGGATTTTGTTTGCATATTTTTAAAATAGAGAGAGTTTTGCATGCCACTATCTTGAATCAATTTAATTCATGACACTCTGAAATACACTTTCAAATATTCTTATTTAACAATTAAGCAAACAAATGTTTAGAGAAATTTTAAAATTTGCTTAAGATTTCACAGATATGAAGTGCCTACATGGGATTCTGGTTATGAATCCAAACAATGGATTTTTTTTTTTAAGATTAAAGAGATTTATCTAGCATTTTTTGGTTTATATGAAAGTAATTGTATGCTTTATCCATCAGAAGGTATGCAGAATTAAGTCCAGAAGAAGCCAGAACATAGAGCTAAAATATAAAATTTAGAGGGGTAAAATTGAAAAATAAAACACTTCAGTAGCTTTGACAGATTGATAGGTATAA
Source organism: Pongo pygmaeus (assembly GCF_028885625.2). Lineage (NCBI taxonomy): Eukaryota > Metazoa > Chordata > Mammalia > Primates > Hominidae > Pongo > Pongo pygmaeus. The sequence continues at coordinate 67,438,644 of NC_072378.2, read as the reverse complement.
CATGATTTGTTTCCTGAATATTCTATTATAATGATGGCATGGTTTATGAAATAAAGTGAAATTCACAGCCAGAGATGAAGTGGATGTGTGCTTGCGAGTGGGAGTCTTCCAGAGTAGACAGAGAAATCTCAGATGCGTTTTTCCAACCTATTTGAACTTGTAGTTGGAAAACTAGCTCCTAAACTCTTAAGTGCTGTGTAGTACTGCCTCATATAATTTTAAGTGAAGCACATGGCTTCAATAAACACTGAAGAGCACTTAAAGACCCACTAGGGAAAAATTATTAATGAGTCCATGAATTTTTAAAAAGTTGGTGGGAGTGAAGTTTATTGATTTTGTGTGTATGAATGTGTGTGAAGGCATAGTTGCTGATTTCAAAATAACTCCCTGAAAACTGAGAATTGCTGAAGGATTCTTTTGCCTCTACTGTATTACATAGCGTAGTGGAGGTAGTCACCTTTCTGGAGTCAGATCTAGGTTTGAATCCTAGCTCTTCTGTTGCTGGATGAGACACTGCAAGCAAGATAGCGCTCCATGCTTCAGTATTTTTAAACTGTGAGGATGGAGATGATAATAATGCCTATCTCCATAGGTTGTTGGGAGGATTGGTGAAATGTTGCTCATCAGATATACACTGTGTTTTGGATAGAGTTAGTCCTCAATAAATAATAAATATACACTATTCTTTGATAATTGTTTAATTGTATGCAGTATATAAAAACTTTCCCTTGAGACGTTTGTCCCAGAAGAGAAATATTCCTAATTAAGTAAAAATTATGTTGTTTTTTTAATGAAGACATAATGACATAAGTGATTTGAAATCTTAATTTTTTAGCCGTAAGTTTACATTGTCATTAAAAGTCAGCATGAATGATGACAATATCTTAACAGTTTGATTGAGCTGTAATTGACATACCACAAACTGCACGTATTTAAAGTACACAATTAAATAAGTTTTGACGTACATATGCATCCACAGAGGTTCACAGAAAGAAGAAAATGAACATATCCACCACCCCTGAAGGTTTCTATTGTCTTTCCCTCCACCTCTCACCACTTGCCTTGGCTCCTGCCCATTTACCAGGCAACAACTAATCTGCCTCTGTTACTATATATAAGTTTTCAGTTTCTAAATATTCTAAATGGAATTGCACAAAATGTATTCTTTTTGTCCAGTATAATTACCTTGAGTTCATCTATGCTGTTGTGTGTTTCAATAGTTTGTTCCTTTGTATGGATGAGTTGTATTCCACTTTTTGCATATATCACAACTTGTTGATCCATTCTCCTGTTGGCAGATATTTGAGCTGTTTCCATTTTTTCCCTAATACTAATACAAAAAGCTGTGGTGAACGTACGTTCGCAACATATAGACATATATTTCCTTACAAAGTATACGCATAGGGACATAACAAAGTTCCTATACGTATATTTTGTATTGACATATACTTTCAATTTTCTTCAATAAACACCGAGATGTAAACTTCCTGTATCATATCATGGTTGTATGTTTTACTGAAGAAACTAAGGGAGGAGACCATCCCTCATATTGTCGTATGCCCAATTTCTGCCTCCAAAGAAAGAAGAAGTAAACACTAAAAGGCAGAAATGGAATCCACAGGCAGATAGCCCAGCACCGCGCCCTGGGCCTGGTAGTTAAAAATCAACCCCTGACCTAACTGCTTGTTGTCATCTATAGATTCCAGACATTGTATGGAAAAGCATTGTGAAAATCCCTGTCCTATTCTGTTCCATGCTGATTACCGGTGCATGCAGCCCCCAGTCATGTACCCACTGCTTGCTCAATCAGTCATGACCCTCTCACGTGGACCTCCTTAGAGTTGTAAGCCCTTAAAAGGGACAGGAATTGCTCACTCGGGGAGCTCAGTTTTTGGAGACGTGCGTCCACTGATACTCCCAGCTGAATAAAGCCCTTTCCTTCTACAACTGGGTGTCTGAGGGATTCTTGTCTGTGGCTCGTCCTGCTACAAAACAACCAAGTTGTTTCTGAAGTAGTTATATCTTTCTGTATCCCCACCAGCAGTGCATACAAATTCCAGTTCTCTCACATTATTTTTCAGCACTTGGAATGGTTGATGTTATTGTTTTAGCCATTCTAGCTATCGGTGTGTAGTGATATCTCACTGTGGTTTCAATTTGTCTTTTCCTATTTACTAATGATATTGAATACCTTTTCATGGTGCTTATGACCCATACCCTATATCTTCTTTGGTTAAGTAATCAAATGTTTGTCAATTTTCTTAAAAAAATTCTGATTACCTCATTATTGACATTAAGAGTTCCTTATGTATTCTAGGTACAAGTCCCTTATTATATATATAATATAAATATAAATATTTATAAATCACACATATATATGTGTGTGTGTGTGTGTGTGATTTATAAATATTTTCTCCCAATTGGTAGCTTGTCTTTTCATTCTTTCAACATTGACTTTTGAAGAGTAGACATTTTTAATTTTTATGAGCTCTAATTTTTCAACTTACTCTTTTACAGTTTGTTCAACTTCTTGCCCAGCTATTCCTATTAATATTAGTGGTGTGGAAGAATATATTATCTGTGAAATAAAATATTGCCATGATCCAGGTTGCTAGGGACTATACTATAACAGAGGGTAGGAAAGTTAATATAGCAAGATTGTTAATGTACAATGTAGCCCATTCCAAATTAATGTAAAATGTTGCTAATCCTCCTTTCTGATAGGAGCAAAAAGAATGTTTTTGTCAACTCAATGATCACGTGTCAGGTTCCTGTGATAATGTTAATCTACTATAGCAATGATACTACATCTATCACAACAGCTGCAATTAGGTTACTTGAAGACAGTTAAAGAAAATCTAAGGATTTAAGGTCTTCAGGTGTATCATTTCTGAGTATCCCACTTCTTCCTTCTGGGACCCTAACATTAAGATAACAAGCTATGGACTATACAATTTGACCTCTTCTAGAGCTCTTCTACTCTTATGATTGTGCCCTGGACTGATCATCAGCTTTTCCTGTCTTCCTAATTTAGAAATTGATCATTTCTGCATGCTCTAAGGCCCTCTTGCTTTCACTGTTTACCATTAATTGGTGATCACTCTTAGTCTCTTTCCGTGTCATTAATCAGTCCTAGAAAAAGCCATTTAATTCAACAACTCTCATGCTATTATTTACACCACACTTTCTAAATATCTGCTACACAGGACCCATCAGTGCATTCTTGGCACACCATCCCAATTCACCATTTGTGAAAGTGTTAAAATGCACTATTACCACTTAACAGGTGCTATCAGTGCTTCATTTACCACCAGTGATGGGACCCTCCCTGTCCACTGGCCAGAGGGTAACGGAGCTCTAAAATTCAGTTTTTGTATCTGCTTCTTTGGATCACTTCTTGTACCAACTATCTTACATGGATTCTCTGGGTAAACAGGTACTAAGACACAGATTTGCATACAAGAAGTTTACTGGAGAGTGTTCTTAGAAACAACACCTATGGGGTATTAAAGGAGGACCAGGAAGAGGAAGAAATTTAACTATTATGCAGCAATGACAAAGGTCTCAGCTGATCCCATGAGGAAGTCTAAAGTTAGAATTTAGAACACCTCGGAGGTGTTCTAAATTGTTGCAAGTCAAGTATTTATTAATTAATTAAAATGATAAATTCATTATATGTTAAACAATGCATTTTCACGAACAATAGCTATATTTTGCAGACAAAAATTTAATGAGGAATGGCATTGTTTTACATTTTAAATCTTTTTAAAAAAATATCTGGTTTCATAGAGAGGAGCTGGATAAACTCTGTTGCAAATATGACATGCCATATGGCTTGTAGAAATTCCCACCATAAACTAGTGAGAGAAGAGGAGTGAAAAGGCAAGGAACATCCCAATATTATCATGAAAATGTTTCGGGTGTTTGAGAAACCCAGCAGCCCATGGACCATGTATTGAAAACTGCTACATTAGACCATGCTCTGGCAATGAGTGCAGTTGCTATTCCTTAAAACAGCGGTCCTCAACCTTGTTGGCACCAAGGACCAGTTTCATGGAAGACAGTTTGAGAGGGGTGTAGGGATGGTTTCAAGATGAAACTGTCCCACCTCAGATCATCGAGGATTAGTGTCTCATAATGAGGGCACGACCTAGATCCCTCACATGCACAATCACAGTAGGTTTGGTGCTTCAGGGAGAATCCAAGGCTGCTGCTGATCTGACAGTAGGCAGAGCTCAGGTGGTAATGCTCGCTTGCCCATGGCTTACCTCCTGCTGTGTGGCTCAGTTTCTAACAGGCCAAGGACCTTGGCCAGAAGTTTAGGGAATCCTGCTTTGAAAGCATGATTGCATTAGTCTATCTCTTTAAGTCCTTGTAACTTTTTTGGTTAATGGACTTGTGTAAGTCATTTGGGATGTTTCCAAATATTTTGATTCTCTTCTCCATTTAGGGGCAGCTGTAGACTTGTACATGTTTCTACTCCCTTTGAAGTTAAGTCTAGATGTAGTATTTCCTTTAGCTAATGAAATTAAGTCTGAGAAGTGTATGTTGTGTTCTGGGAATTAGGAGACAATATGCAATTTGCTGTATTCTATTGTTCCTGTCTTGAATGCCTGAGTGTTGGCAGTGACCATACTGATGAGCGTTGGAAATGTAGCACAAACAAGAAGTACCCTCTTGTATTAAGTCACTCACATTGTGTGGATGTTTGTTATGGTAGAATAACCAATCCTATAAGAGTTAATGTAGTGAATGTACTGTGTGGATGTGTGTGTACATGGTCCCAATAGGTATACTTAAACATTATTTTCAAGGTTTGGATTAGGGCTAGTAGAACTTCAACCCAAGCCAAATATGGCTGTGAATGTGGCATTATGAACTTCAACTTGTGCAGCACCTAGTGAAGTAGGGCTTTAATTACCATTAGAGGTTTTATTTCTTGGAGATGACTTATTTGAAAAATTGTAGGAAAATGGGGAAGGGTGATTGCCAGAGCAGGAATTTTACATAGTAAAATCATCTTAGCACCCTCAAAAATCTAACTTCCCTTCTAACACTAGACTTTCAGTAACCATCCAGAGAGAACAATTGTGTGATTTGCTAATTTATGAGTAAGTTATGTAGTATATATTTATATATTTGTTTGTGTTTTAGAGACAGAGTCTCTCTTTATTGCCAGCCTGGAGTATAGTGGCATGATAATAGCTCACTGCAACCTCAAACCCCTGGGTTTAAGCAATCCTCCAGCCTTAGCCTCCCAAGTATCTGAGACTACAATTGAATGCCACCATACCTGACTAATTTCTTTATTTTTATTTTTATAGAGATGAGGTCTCTCTATACTGGCCAGGCTGGTCTCAAATTCTTGGCCTCAAGTGATTCTCCCTCCTTGGCCTCCCAAAGTGCTAGTGTTACAGGCATGAGCCACTGTGCCTGTGTTATATTTTAAATAGGCATATTTTATGTGTGATTATGTTGGGATATATGAAGAGGAGCTAGAGTTTTTAGCACTTGATAGAACAAATTAATGCAGCAGGCCCCCTTATATGAAATTTGAAATAAATTGTGAAACCAATTAATAATTTTGAAATATAAATCAATAGTAGTAGATGGCAATTCTTCCCCTATTGCCTTTCTGTGTAAAGTTACAAATGCTCAAGAACCTAATAATGAATAAACTGAATCTCTTTTGTCAATGTGTGTGTGAGAGAGAGAGAAAGAGAGAGAGAGAGAGAGAGAGAGAGAGAGATGCAACAATATAAACTTTCTTATGTTCCATATGGTTATGGCTGAATTTCAAAGATTAAGTATAATACAGTAGGAACCAGGTACTCCAGATTCTGATATGATATGCTAGAATGTGCATGTAAGTCTTGATAAACAATTGTAAAATTGATTTAGCCAGCATTAACTCATCAGTGACTTGGAGGCTACTTAAGAGAAGGCAAATTATTAGTTGGGCAGCTGAGGAGCCTAGAGAAGTTTCTTCTTTGGAGGAAGATACTTGGGGGCTTGCATGCTGGTGGTGAAGGGTGCGCATAGATAATTCTCCCAAGAGTGCAAAAAAATCACCTGGAGAACTCGATGTATAGTCCCTGAAGTATGAGGGACTGGTTTCTGACACATCCTGAAAAGTCTGAAGTTTAGAGCCAGCACTTCACAAGCCACCACTAAATACCAAAGTAAAGAGGACTGTGAATGGTTTTGCTTTCAAAATAAAAGACAGTGCATGGTTGCAAGCATAAAGAATATGGGTGTGATATATTTCCTGGGAAGGCAGGTAGATGGGGCAAACTTGACTGGAACTCTGCACAAGAGGACAGTGTAAGGGAAAGGGTGAATCAAAGAGGGATGTCTGAAACCAGTTAGCAGAGATAAAATGCATGAGAGGTCAGAGGAGGAATGGTTTACTTCAAAGAAATATAGATGAGAGCAGCTAGGGAATAGAAAAAAAAGTCATCTAAGCAGCATATCTGCTCTTGCCTCAAGACTGTATTAAATTATATACTGGAATCACTCACAAACAGAGGCAGCCAAACGCAGATTACATAGCTTCAATTCAAATAAAACTTCATGGCTTCTTATTTCTCTGCCCTCCAACCACTGCTTCAGAATTGGCAAGACCAATATTGCAGCTCCTTAGTGGAAGAGATTGAAAAAAAAAAAAGAGAGAGAGAGAAGTTTTCATAGCACTCATCCCACCTGCAAGCATGCAGTGCTAAAGAGAACTAGAACTGGGGCCCAGAGAAGGATTAAGTTGAAGAAAAGTCTGAAGATTTGATGCTATGCTGGACTGGATCTTTTTAGATATATCTAGGAGGAAGCAATTTATTTATTTCAAAAAAATATAAAAGACTGAGACTTGATCTACAGAAAGGGGAAAGTGGATACAGAGAAAGTATTTGTAGGGCAATGGTGAGGAGAAAAGCGTTATTGTTGCCTCTAACCAAATGATCTGGGTAAAATTTCACACTTTTTATTTTAGATTCAGTGGGTACATGTGCAGGTTTGTTACAAGGGTATATTGTATGATGTTGAAGTTGGGGTTTTATTGATCTCATCACCCAGATAGTGAACATAGCACCCAATAGTTAGTTTTTCAGCCCTTGCTTCAACTCTTTCCCTTCTTTTGTAGTGCCTAGTGTCTATTGTTCCCATCTTTATGGCCATGTGTACCCAAGATACCCAAGATTTAGCTCCCTCTTATAAGTGAGTACATGAAATATTCAGTTTTCTGTTTCTATGTTGATTTGCTTAGAGTAATGGCTTCCAGCTGCATCTATGTTGCTGCAAAGGACAGGATTTTGTTCTTTTTATGGCTGCAAAGTGTTCCATAGTGTATATGTACCACAGTGTCTTTATCTAATCCACCATTCATAGGAACTAAGTTTGATTCCATCTCTTTACTATTGTGAGTAGTGCTGCAATGAACATTGGTGTCTTTTGTGTAAAACCATTGATTTTCCTTTGAATATATACCCAGTAATGAGATGCCTGAGTAGAATGGTGGTTTCTATTTTTAGGGTTTTTTGAAAAACTTCCAAACTGCTTTCCACAGTGGCTGAACTAATTTACATTCCCACCAACAATGTATAAACATTCCCTCTTCTTCACAGCCTCACCAAGATCTTTATTTTTTTGATTTTTGAATAATTGCCATTCTGACTGGTGTGAACATTTTCATTTTAAAAACAATACAATTATTAATTCCACATCAGACTAAGAATGAACACCAGCATTTTTCTTTTTTTTTTTTTTTTTTTGGCTTTTAACTAGATCATTAACAAAAGTTTCAGACCTCTTTATATTAGGCTGTTCTCACACTGCTATAAATAAATACCTGAGTCTGGGTAATTTATAAAGAAAAGGGATTTAATTAGCTCATGGTTCGACAGGCCGTACAGGGGGCATGATGCTGGCATTGGCTCAGCTTCTAGAGAGGCCTCAGGAAACAGAATCATGGTGGAAGGTGAAGGGGAAGCAGGAATGTCTTACATGGCCATAACAGGAGCAAGAGAGATGGAGGAGGTGCTACACACTTTTGAAACAACCAGATCTTATGATAAATCATTTATGTTCTCACTCTCATGACAACAGAGCCTAGAGGATAGTGCTAACCCATTCATGAGAACTCTGCCTCTATGAGGCAATCACCTCCCACCGGGCCCTACTTCCAGCACTAGAGATTATAATTTTACATGAGATTTGGTGGGAACATAGATCCAAACCAAAACACCTCCTTTTATGGACTTTCTCCCAGAAAATTATTATTTTTAAAAAAAGTACTTTGAATGTATTGACCTCTAAGTCCATATATATTTATGACTGCTATCTTTCAAAGTTTGTAATTCAACAGTACTTTAACTGTGCTAAAATATTATATTTTATAATCATTTTTGATGCTTTTAAAATTTAAGAGAATCCCATTTTGACCTGGCTTTACACTCTTTATTAAACTTTGAGTTTAAACTTTTCTATTTACCATTCTAGGAAGACAAATTTTTATACTACTGCTCTGTTATATATTTTGAGCCTTTTATCACCTAGATTCCTTCTTTATAATCCCATAATTGATATCATTCAGTTGCTAGGAGTAACAAAGAGACACATAACAGAAAATTGCAGGAGAATGCAATGAATGAAAACCATTTCTATAAAGAAACTTTAGCTTTCTTTACATCATTAGGTGGAACATTCTAAAATTTGCACAATATAATAGAATAAAAGTGATTCATCACATGTACATAGACCCAAGAAACATTTTCTTCTTTTCAAATACTGCCGTTACCAAAAATACTATTTTTATGTTCTACCTCATTTGGTTTCTATGTGGACATTTTGAATTAGTAGAGGGAATTAGTGAGGCTAGGAGAGAAGTCATACTGTTTTTTACCTTCATTGGTACTAACAAATGGTGTTGTGTGCAAATGAGCTTAAAAATCTCTATGAAATTAGCTTTCCATTTTACCTTGAATGTTTTAGTGAAGACTGTTAGCTAATCAAGCTGAGAAATTGAAATAGAGTGTACACAAAATTGTTTATGAGTAATATTATAAACAAGCAGGGCAGATAGCACTGTACCTGTTTTACTACTGCAATAAAATAAGCAGTGATATCAGCATTGCATCCATTTAAGTGTAATTGTGCAAATTGCTAACTAATCAGATGAGAAACACAGTACTTGAAAGAACAATTTTCTTCATATATGCTATTATCTTTGTGTATTTAGCTATGTATGTAAACTATTTTTAGACTAACACAAAGAATTTGAGGATGGATTTAAAAAAATATTTTGGTAAAATAAAGTGAATGTATGTTTTTCTGAAATAATAGGCCTTGGGCACTTCATTAAAAATGTAAAATTGGGCAAATGCATAATATTCACTGAAAAAAAGTAGTACAGCTCTGTTTATCAAGTCAGATGCAGTTATTAGCTCAAAGGTTTTGACATGCTCTACACAGCAGGCCCTTAGCTAGAATTGTACAAGTCTAGCAGAAAAACGTGATTTTTTTTTAAGAAGCAATGTTGAAAATTTATGAGCATAAGAGGAAATTACACGTTTTCATCTTTCTATAAATTTTATTTTATCTCAGATTTTATAAACCCTACTGTGGATTTGACATTCTCTCTCCACAAGGAAAGTTTCTATTAGTAGAAAATTTCAAGAGATAGAATAAGGACCCCCAACTGGGGCTCTTGCTTCTTAGAATAATTCATATTTTGTTGTTTCTGCCTACTTGTTTGTGATGTGGTTCTAAGATATCTTCCAAGAAATTAAACACATTCTGTGTAGGTGTATATGCATATGCACATTTGTGAATATGTTCATGTGTGTTAATGTATGTGCATGTATCTAAAGCTGCCAATGTTATTATGCTATAAAAACTGGAATAAAATCCAAGTAAGGACTTGTTTTTGTTTTTGTTTCAGACTGAAGAAAGAGTCAACTGCAGGATTTTTGTTGTTGTTGTTGTTGTTATTGTTATTGTCATCTAATTATGTATTCCACACGTATTTATTTAGCACCAACTATGTTCCAGCATTGCTCCTGGTTGTTTCTTTATGCAGCTTACAATACAGTAGTTTATCTCTATCTGGTATTATTTCTTATTATTTCTTTAAAAGGCCTTCTCTGATTTCTCTACATCTGATCAGATTGCTCCTATTCTAAAAATGCGTAGCTAGTAAAGAAATTACGTTTATCCCTGATGAAGCCTTTTTATGCTCATTTTATTTTCTATACCTGTAGACTATCTATAATTCACTTCCCTATCTCTAACCTGGGCAGAATTGTGTGTCAACAAGCATAGATGAGTTACTACACACTAAGATGAATGAATTATAGTAATGATAAAGTATCTACAAGTTTCTTTAATTATTTTAATACTATTAAAATAACTTAAATGGCTTGTTGAAAACACAGTGCCATATCCAGAACTACAACCTGGTTAACTGATTATTGATTCCATGATCTTTCCGTTGAGTAGAAGGCATACAAAAATGAAATATACATGAATTTAACGTGAAAGCTATGTTTTGAGTTACAACTCTGTCAGATGTGATGTTGCTTAAGTCAATGTGACATTGGTTATGTCATTTGATTTTCTGAGTCCCATATAATAATCCATGGATGAAGATTATAACAAAATCAATTTGTAGCTTGTAAACATTAATGTAATGCACAAAATTTTGTTGTAACCATAATAAGAGACATTAATTGCGATTTTTCACACTGTTAGTAATTAAATGCTGTAGAATTTATACTGATGAGAGTGCCTCCAAACTGAGGTCATAGACATCCCAGTGACTTGACTTTCCTATTAGTTTGAACTGATTTTTGTTTGCTTTTTTTTTTTTTTTGAGATGGAGTCTTGCTCTGTCACCCAGGCTGGAGTGCAGTGGTGCGATCTTGGCTCACTGAAAGCTCCACCTCCCAGGTTCACGCCATTCTCCTGCCTCAGTCTCCCAAGTAGCTGGGACTACAGGCACCCGCCACCTCGCCTGGCTAATTTTCTGTATTTTTAATAGAGACGGGGTTTCACCGTGTTAGCCAGGATGATATCAATCTCCTGACCTCGTGATCCTCCTGCCTCGGCCTCCCAAAGTGCTGGGATTACAGGCGTGAGCCACTGCACCCGGCATTCTGTTTGCTTTTGACTTGGTGATAAACACACTTTTACCTTAGCCATATATGTATATGGGCCCAAAATACGTAAATTTATAAAAGAATTTAGAGCTAGAGGTGTACATATATTTCTCTACTCAGCTTTCATTGTAACTTTTAGGGCAATTACCACTGACATGTACTGATTCCTAATACTGGATATTCAGTCAGAGTCACAGCTTATTGAGTTTAAAAAGTTCCCCATAGATCCAGAGATAGCATATAAAACTGAGTTATGCATTGCTTCTTAAGTTCTTGGGTATAGCTTCAATGAATAAAAACATTGAATAAACCTGCAACATTTAAGTAGCACTGCTTCACATCAAGGGTGACAAGGAGTAGATCAAACAAGAATGCCTTCAACGTGGATGCAGCTGGACGTTATTATCCTAAGTGAATTAATGCAGAGACAGAAAACCAAATACCACATGTTCTTACTTAGAAGTTGGAGCTAAAACTCCTACACATGGACATAAAGATAGAAATAATTGACACCAGATACTCCAAAAGGAGGAAGGGAGAGAGAGAGAGGCAAGGGTTGAAAAACTACCTGTTGGATAGTGTTTTCACTTATTGGGTGACGGATTCAAGAGAATCTCAAACCCCAACCTTATACAATATACCCATATAACAAACGTGCACATGTCTGCCTGAATCTAAATAAAACAAAATTTTTAAAAATTAGAAAGAATGCCTTCAACAATAACACTACTATCTATAATATCTAATGGTAGCCTTCGTGTTTTTAAAATGTCTTGTAGGATTATTATCAAGTTAAATGTCTGAACATTTCTCTGATGTAATTTGGTAAAAGTGATTTGAAAAAGTTGAAGGTACAGATATCTGTTGAGATGTGAATCACATTGTATATTTTGGTTAGGTCAATCTGCTTAGTTTTATCTCTTTATATTTGGTTATTTTGGTTAATTTTATTTCTTTTTATAAGAAATAAATCTTACAAAATCTAAATTTGACTGGAGTCAATGCTTGACTCAGGGATACTTTTTAGTCATTAATAACTTTCATTTTGTGTTAGTAAACACCTTATTGCTCACAGAGAGCTGCCATATTTGAAATCCAAAGTTTTAAGCCTTAGTAACTTTTGAGACATTTCTCCATCAGGAATTAAAGTACCTTAAAGTTCTTATGTACATTGAAGAACACTATTTTTACTTACATAATATGATTTTTATATCAGCTAAGCACATTAAGAATATAAATTAATATTTTTTGTATATTTTCGGTTAAGTTCTCATTTCATTAATGGGGAAACTTAGGTCAAGAGAATGGAGCAAACGTCTGAGATAAAATCACATCAAAGTTGGAATTTCCCATAGCTTATGGCTAATCTACTCATATAATATTGTTCTTCAATTATTTTTTCTTATCAATTATGCAACTGGAGGATAACTACAGGTACCGTCTTTTATGCTCTTCCTTTTTTAAACTGTTTATATGTTACGATAGAAAATGAAAAGATACTTTGAAAACAAGAACAATTTGTTTTCTATTGTAAAAAAAAAAACGGTTGCAAACCCCACCCTACTGTTATAGAAAGGAGAATAAATGTTGCTTTGCAAAGTGGACCTCTGTCCTTATTTCTAATTTACATTGTGTTGTTATATTTCTTTCCCTGCTATCTCACTATTCTTGGGTTCTGCTGGAAAAAGATGTGACCAGAATCTAACCAACTAGTAGCCATCCCAAATACTTCTGAAAATTCTTAGATGAGCTGTAAGAAATGTCTAGTTGAAATTCAGCTTCTCTCATTTTCCACTTATAACAGAATCTTCAAGGAATGACTACTAACAATAGAGTTTGTTGAAGTGAATTTAAGAATATTTTCTCAGGACAGTTCTCATGGCTAAAAGATGTGTACTTTGATAGTCATGGACCCGAATATCTGAAAAATCTGAACTATTTCCCAGGTCAAGAGTGAGTTAAAAATAATTTGTGGACCTGCATGTTAGAAAATATAGCATTTAGCTATATATATCTTAATTGATGTGAAAGCAAGCAGAAAATATTTTCTAAATCATCTTGTCTATATAATTATTGTGAAACAAGAGGATGAGAAAAATATCTAAGTGTTTCTGAAGACGGTTATACTTTTAAAACAATTTACTTAAGGCATTGAAGAATACGATGACTGAGAATTGCTCCACATTCTAAAAAAAGTTAAGAGATAAGTAGAAACTAAAATCTCATAAGAATGAAATGGAGTGAGATTAATAAAGACATATCAGACATAGAAAATGTATAAGAAGACTAAAGAGGTAAGAACTGAGCCTATATTGAAGGTAGTAAGAACTACACTTGATTCTAAAACAACAAATCAGTAGTTAAGACCATATCCAAAAATGTAATTGAGAGTAATGCAATAATGGAAGCCATATGAGAAATGAACTATGTATTGTGAAATAAGAAAACATATACATTTGGAAATTACATGTACCTATGGAAGAAACAAAGCAAATTATGGCAGAAAAATTAAAAATTAATTAATTAAAAAATAAATAAATAAAACAAAACAAAACAAAACAAAAAAAGCAAAAGAAGGAAACAGTAAGGAAAACATTGACAGATTTAATAGCACAACGAGTTTTAAATATCTGAAAGTCAAACAATTATTTATTATGAAACAAACTGAAACTCAAATATATGTGACATGTCAGAGAGAAATATTTTGAATACATAATGAGCTCTTGAATGACTCATAGGTTAAATTTTAAAAATGCTGTAAAAATAGTGAAGAATATATGTATATAAATTTGCATACATAAAAACAGTCATTTTATGTGTATATGCATAAAAGAAATATAACTTTCTTATAAATTAATTATCTTAGAATGATTAATTTATTGACGTTTTAGTTCTATTTTTCCTGATTTTATACAATAAAAACTGAATAATTTTAAAGTCCAAAAATAATCAGAAACAAACAGATGCTATTATTTTTAAATGATGAGCCGTTGATTGACTCATAGTTAAAAATGAAGAATTTACATTAGCAAGGTTATAATGGATGTAAAGTAATTTTCTTTAAAGGTCAATCTACTTATTCCTACTCCTATTCAATTAGTGCTTATTGGTATTTAGGTTAGCTTGACTGTATAAATGACCTCTTTGAGGCATGTGTGCTCTTCCTAAAAGTTTTAGCAAAGAGATTCCCCTCTCAAAACACCAAGCCTGGGACATCCCTAACGTGTATACACATGAACCTACCTAACAGAGCTTTTTTTTTGCTTATTTTTTTCTCCTCTTTCACTTCGACAATTTTTGTCTCTTGTGATTTCACATTCTTCAAACTATTTTTTCAATAAACCAGTTCGAAGGGCGAAAAAAAAGAAAAGGAAAGCTCAGAAAGTTTTCACCCAAACTACACATTTCAATGCAGTCTAGGCATCTGAAAACTGAAGGCATCCATTAAGTGAAACTCCAGACAGGTGTCAGTCAAGATATCTTCGTGCTTAATTGTTATGAGAGGCTCACAGAGCAATAGACAATAGTTCACTGAAAACAAAGGCTTTGTGAAATACAAGTGTAACCTTGAATAGCTAGGGGCAGCCTGAGAATCTACTCTCCACATTTTCCACTTCCATTTCAAATATACCACAACCACACCATTACCCTTGAGAGAGAGACCAAAGGCACAATAAAGAATTGCTGATTAACTGGAGGCTCAAAAGACCCAGGATAGGTACTAGAGACACGGCAGGCAGCTAAATAAAGAGCAGCTGCACCAGTAGCATTTCTGTAGGACAACTTCCAGTCTTGGAATACTCTTGAACTTGATTATCAAAGTCACTTTCCTCAGAAATCTTGTCAAGGCATCTTGGCTATACCTGGATTGCCTGTGAATTTTGATGAACACCAAAGAAAAATGAAACTAGCGAGACACAAAGAAAGCTATTGAATTTTGCCCATTTCACAGTTTTTACACTTTTTTCCTAATAGTGTTTCCTTAAACCAAACTAAAAGCATTGTAAGAAACATTTTTCTTAAGTTTCTGGTTTGTTACCCTCTAATTCCATTTTTATTTAGATGACAAAACCTCTCTTCTCTGTTTCTGTCATTTCTGTTATGTGTTACTTGATAATGATTTTACCTTTTCTAGCTTTAAATAGCTTATTTCCTCAGCTCACAAAGTGGATATTGGATCTTATGTTACTTTGTATCCCCTGAGGGCCCAGTAGAGTGTCTGATATACAGAAAAGAAATAGTTGCTCATTGTTTGATTGACAGATTGATTAAGAAGATGAGAAATATTGATATGCTGCAAAAGAGTTTGTTATCACTGGCACATATTAGTGTAAAAAGAAAACTATTTAGACTATGTAAGGGATGAATACCATTCCTATCTTTACGATGGACCCTCTCTACTCTATAATTTCCTCTACTTATTTTGCTTTTCTAGAACAACCACACCAAGAATGCATAACCACAATTACAGTTCAAGTGGCATCAATATTAACAAACTAACATGCAAACTCAGGACAGTTCAGATACTGCTTTTAGAAGAGTGCCTTAAGTTTTGTCTAGTGTTTGTCACAGTGTAGTTAATTCATTTTTTTCTAAGAAGGTTCTACTTATTTTAAATTTGTATTCAAATACTGTCAGCATGAATTAAAAGTCAGGAAAAGGTGCAAAGGCTAGAGGTGGTTGTTAGACCATAAAAGTATAATGTTTAAGTGCAAGTATTTTGTCATATCCAAGAGGAAGTGGAAAGCAGGACCATGTCATTTTGCTAACATATTGTAAAAGGAGATTGATGACCCAGTAATGTGATACTGTAGCTACATCCAGTGTTCTTGTTTGCTTCCTTCTCCACGGATGGCCAGACAGCCTTATTCACCATCACCAATGAATATTTATAGGACATCCATTAGCCATTAGGTATCTTATGTGTAGAGATGGATTAATACAGCATGAATGTCCCTTACCCCTTCCCTAATAAATTTTGAAAAAGCCTAGTTAATCTGAATTTCAGAATTAATTCCATTGTTAGACAATTTATGCATTTTTAATTCCATACTTGGCTTATTTGCTCTAGTGTAGTGATGTTTAGATTAAATGGAAGGAAAAGAGACAAACATTTGGGAAAACATGCATCTACCCCCCTTAGGTTAAAAAATAATAATAATAACATCTAAAAAGAGTCCGTGCCATATCGGTACCTCTTTATAAATCAACTACAATAAGAGTTTTTATTTAAGATAAATCATATACAATAGGGCATAATTCTGTTCTCGTGTAGTGGGAAAATGCACGAGCATCCACACATAATGAGTGATCCCTAAAAAATCACCTTCTGGTTTAGATCACCTTAGAATTTGGTCTTGTCCGAGCCATTGTACAAGATAATTGAACTGTTTAATTTGCAGCTGGATTGTTTTAGTTGTTCCTTCCATCACTCATTATTGAACGATACTTAACTCCCATAAGAGTAACTTGAACAAAAATTTTATCTTTGCTTTACATTGAACTGAGCCCAGCTGCTTCATAATGAGTAAATAATCTAACACTTCAATCAGTGTTGTTCTACACCTGAAAACTGCTACGTAAACATCTCTATGCTCTGCTGCCTATGTCACTTTCATTTTCCATGGTAACTGTTTAATTAGATTGGCATGCGAGAAAGAAACTATAGACCGTTTTCTTTGAGATGGCATGAACTACACATTAGCATTAGCTCTCCCTGAATGCTGAAAATCCTACAAGATTAGGATAGACATAATGCACATTGAGAAAAGAAAGTCAAAAGAATAACAGAGACCTGATATAGTTCTTATTACAATGGGAAAAGGTTTTAGTGATTGTGCCAAAGTAAAATATGGAAAGCTCTTTTTGATTGCAGACTATTCATTAGATAGAAGATACTTTTTCTTCTAGGACATCCTACTGGCAGGATTGAGCATCATAGCTGAATTTAGGAAATTTTACTTTCAGTATAGTATACCAAACCAGAATTATTACATTTTAAATAAATTATTAATTCAGGGAAGATTAGCAACGGTGATAAAACTAGGAGTAAAAATCCCAGTAATTAGTGTTCTTTAGAAATGATGAATGATAGGCTGGGCGCAGTGGCTCAGGCCTGTAATACCAGTAGTTTGGGAGGCCGAAGCACGTGGATCACGAGGTCAGGACATCGAGTCCATCCTGGCTAACACGGTGAAATGCCATCTCTACTAAAAATACAAAAACAAAATTAGCCGGGCGTGGTGGCGGGCGCCTGTAGTCCCAGCTATTCAGGAGGCTGAGGCAGGAGAATGCCGAGACCCTGGGAGGCGGAGCTTGCAGTGATCCCAGATCGCGCCACTGCACTCCAGCCTGGGTGACAGAGTGAGACTCCATCTCAAAAAAAAAAAAAAAAAAGAAATAAGGATTGATAGACTGGTAATGTAATGATGAAGAAAATAATTACTATATATCAAGGAAGGCTAGCACTAACATCGGCAAAAGTTAAATTTTGTTATGTTAACTATCTTCTTATCATGATTATTTTTTACTCTAAAAGCAAGTGTAAATGAAGTTTTAATGTTGTTTTGTTTTCATAATTTTAAAATTTATTCACAGTGTATGAAATAGGCAAGGATAATAATATCCCCCAAATCTTCCAAGGGCAGATGAAATGGAAATAACAGATCTGTTGTTCAATAAATAAAACATAAAACTTAGAAAATTAATAGATGTTTCAATTGTTTTGTTTGAAAAGTGCATTGGAATCTCATTTATTATATTATAACTGTAAGGATTTATTTGAAGAGCACCTTTCTGAAAAAATATATGGCTGTTGATTGCATATACACATCTTTCTACTGATATAATTTACATTAATTAAGATTGAATATATTTTATGCTTTATGTTGCTGAATTTTCATGGTTTTGCAGCCAAAGTCCAATTTCATTGAAAATCTAATATTAGGTGAAATGCAGGCTAAGTACAGACACTAATTACCACTCATCCCCAACCCCTCCCAGAAAAATAACACCACCATCACCAAAAAGAAAACTAGCACCAATTCCATTCAGTAGACCAGGCCAGATGAGCAATAGCAATTTTAAGGAGTCAGATGAAATTCATATCTAAGGGGTATGGCCATTTATTCTGAGCTACCACCCCATGGGGAACTGTGGAAGGGTAAAACATATATGCAATCTAGTTCTCATGCCTTCTGGGCTTTGTGTTTGATTCAGGGATGATCCTCTTATCTACCATCACATACAGATGTTCCTTTAAAAGGGAATATTGGGGAGGGATAGCATTAGGAGAAATATCTAAAGTAGATGACAGGTTGATGAGTGCAGCAAACTACCATGGCACGTGTATACCTATGTAACAAATTTGCACATTCTGCACATGTATCCCAGAACTTAAAGTATAATAAAAAATAAAAAATAATAAAAATTAAAATAAAATAAAGGAGAATATTAAACATATTGAAGTTGGTTCAATTTCTGAGTTACACATAGACATCTCTAAAATGAGTAAATAGCTTAGCTATATAATCTATATTTCCTCATGTTTTAATGTAGAATTATTAAGATTATGAATTCTGAAACTATAAACTGTATATTTACTAATTTGTTTTATTTTGTTTTAGTGGTATTGAGGAAGTATTTCAGACTTTAGAATGAATAAATCTGGTTGTGAATTCTACTTCTCTAAATAACTATAATTTTAGTTAATAACCTTATTGAGCCTCAGTTTAATGTTATGCAGTTTAGAAGATGAAAAAAAATAATTAAACCTCTGATATAGCAAGCATTCAGTAAGTGGTAGCTATTTTAAAAAGATCTCTGTTTAGTAAATGCAGCTGCTTATATTTAAGAAAATTAATAATTTAAGTATTCAAAATGTTTTCTAATTCAGGATATTTCAAGCTGTCTGTAAAGGTGGTTTTATGAGTCTGTGAAGTAGTGTACTTGTCTAAATGACCTAATAATCCTAAAATATATGGTAAAATAGTTTAATTATAAATTCTCAAGGTAAATATCATATATACATACACACACAAACACACACACACAAACATATATATATATATACGTATTTGGATTATGTGCATTTGTGTGTATGTTTGTAGAATTTTAGCACCTAAAAAAGATGATAAGAAAGACATGGAGGCCCGAACCCCAAAACACAAGCAGCCTCAAGCTCTGTGGCAGTAGATGGGAACATGAAGAGTGAGGAGGAGCTCTCCCCTCTCTTGCTCTTAGCCTGCTCATATTACACCTGACACTCAATAGATAGGTGTATTAGTCTGTTTTCATACTACTGATAAAGACATACCTGAGACTGGGCAATTTACAAAGAAAGGGGTTCAATGGACTTACTGTTCTATGTGGCTGTGGAGGCCTCAAAATCCTGGTGGAAGGTGAAAGGCATGTCTCACATGACAGCAGAAAAGATGAGAGCTTGTACAGTAAAACTCCCATTTTTAAAACCATCAGATCATATGAGATGTATTCACTATCATGAGAACAGCACAGGAAAAACGTGACCTATTGATTCAATTACCTCCCACTGGGTCCCTCCTGCAACACGTGGGAATTCAAGATGGGATTTGGGTGGAGACACAGACAAACCATATCATGCCACCCCTGTCCTCTCCCAAATATCATGTCCTCACATTTAAAAACCAATCATGCCTTTCCAGCAGTCCCCCAGTCTTAATTCCTTTCAGCATTAACTCAAAAGTCCACAGTTCAAAGTCTTATCCAAGAAAAGACAAACCTCTTCTGTCTATGAGCCTGTAAAATCAAAAGCAAGTTAGTTACTTTCTAGATACAATGGGGTACAGGCATTGGGTAAATATAGCCATTGTGAATGGGAGACATTGGCCAAAACGAAGGGGCTACAAGCCCCATGCAAATTCAAAATCCAGTGGGGCAGTCAAATCTTAAAACTCCAAAATGATCTCCTTTAAATCCATGTCTTACACCCCGGTCACGCTTATGCAAGAGGTGGGTTCCCATGGTCTTGAGCAGCTCTACCTCTGTGGTTTTGCAGAGTACAGCCTCCCTCATGGCTGCCTTCATGGACTGGTGTTGAGTGTCCACAGCTTTTCCAGTAGCATAGTGCAAGCTGTAAGTGGATCTACCATTCTGGGGTCTGAAGGATGGTGGCTCTCTTCTTATAGCTCCACTAGGCAGTGACCCAGTAGGCACTCTTTGTGGGGGCTCCCATCCCACATTTCCCTTCTGCACTGCCCTAGCAGAGGTTCTCCATGAGGGCCCCACCCCTGCAGCAAACTTCTGCCTGGACATACAGGCATTTCCATACATCCTCTGAAATCTAGGCAGAGGTTCCCAAACATTAATTCTTGACTTCTGTGCACTCATAGGCTCAACACCACATGTAAGCTGCAAAGGCTTGAGGCTTGCACCCTCTGAAACCATGGCCTGAGCTCTACATTGGCCCCTTTTAGCCAGGGCTGGAGTGGCTGGGGTGCAAGGCACCGAGTCCCTAGGCTGCACACAGCACAGGGACCCTGTGTCCAGCCCACAAAACCACTTTTTCCTCCTAGGTCTCCAGGCCTGTGATGGGAGGAGCTGCCATGAAGACTTCTGACATGCCCTGGGGACATTTTCCCCATTGTCTTGGTGATTAACTTTGGGCTCCTCATTAGTTATGCAAATTTATGCAGCTGGCTTGAATTTTTTCTCAGAAAATGAGATTTTCCTTTCTATCATATTGTCAGGCTGTAAATTGTTGCTCTGCTTCCCTTATAAAACTGAATGCCTTTAACAGCACCCAAGTCATCTTTATGCTTTGATGCTTAGAAATTTCTTCTGCCAGACACCCTAAATCATCTCTCTCAAGTTCAAATTTCCAAAAATCTCTAAGGCAGGGGCAAAATGCTGCCAGTTTTTGCTAAAACATAACAAGAGTTACCTTTGCCCCAGTTCCCCACAAGTTCCTCATTTCTGTCTGAGATCACCTTAGCCTGGGCTTTATTGTCCATATCCCTATCAGCAACTTGGTCAAAGCCATTCAACAAATCTCTACGAAGTACCAAGCTTTCCCACATTTTCTTGTCTTCTTCTGAGCCCTTAAAACTGTTCCAACCTCAGCCTGTTACCCAGTTCCAATGTCATGTCCACATTTTCGGGTATCTTTTCAGCAGCGCCCCACTCTACTCTATGAATTTTCTGTATTAGTCCGTTTTCATGCTGCTGATAAAGAAATACCCAAGACTGTGCAATTTACAAAAGAGGTTTAATGGACCTACAATTCCACATGGCTGTGGAGGCCTCACAATCACAGCAGAAAGTGAAAGATATGTCTCACATAGCAGTAGACAAGATAATAGAGCTTGCACAGGGAGACTTTCATTTTTAAAATCATCAGATCTTGTGAGACTTATTCACTATTGTGAGAACAGCATGGGAAAGATTTGTACCAATGTTTAAGTTACCTCCCACCGGGTCCCTCCCACAACATGTGGGAATTCAAGATAAGGTGTGGGTGGGGACACAGCCAAATCATATCAACAGGTCCATAGAGAGGGTCTGGGAGGAGCTTAGAAAGTGCACATTATCCATCTTCATCGATACTGCATTTGCTCCCCAAAGAGCTTAAGACTGAAACATACTCAATGCAGCAAACACTAGACTGGACCATAAAGGCTCCTTGATCTTAGTAGAATGGATGTGAGGCTAGCAAGCAGGTGCTCTGGCTACCCATATGTCACAGACAAATTGGATTTTTTACTAATAAAAGCAGCAGTGAAAGCATTAAGAGAACTCTTTAAACATATCTGAAACACTATTTCTTAACAACGATAGTCATGCCTGAGAAGTCTAAAGCCACCTGTGATTTATAACCACAAAGTTTTAGTTTTCATTGACAAGATTGGAGAATCACACCTTTTTCTTCTAACTTTCCCCTCTGGATATTTCCTACAAAGTTCTAAAGTTAGTAGACTATCACTATATGCTTGCAAATTTACTTCATTTATGTTAAGGAATTCTTCATCACCATCATCATTTATTGATTATTAACAACCTTATTGTGTTACAATGTTTGTACTTTCAGAGCCTATCTCACCCATAATAACTGAAATTTTCAAAACAGTATATTTGTCCCAGAACTATAGAGACAGAAAATAATCCTAAACAAATTTGAGACTCCAATTTCCCTCTACCAGCCTATCCATCATTGAGCTTACCCATTCATGACTGACTAGTCTTTCAATATCTTACAAATTTAGACTTGGCTTGGCTTTACTTTTGTACTATTCTTTAAGCTACCATTAAAGCAGCTTTCTCCACTTTCCCCTTTCCATGTGTTTCATTTCTCCTTGAATCTAAAATAAAAGTAAAACATTGTTCAATGCTTTTATTCTAGTTCTGGGCAGAAAGTGAGGGTTCAGTATATTCTTATTAATAGATGACCTTGTTCTTCACTGAGTGATCTATTCTTCTTCTCACCTGTGATATCTCTGTAAATTTCTACTGACAAATTCTTGCCCCATGTATTTCCTTTATTTTGTTCTTATAACACGACAGCTTTTTTTTTTTTTTTTTCTGTATAGGTAGGAAATAATCACGTGATATAAGAGGCTGACATGAAAAGTTGAACTTCAATGTTTAGTGGAACTATGCAACTTGTCTATTGGAAATGTATTAATTTAAATTTATTTTGAAGCTGATGGTGGAGAAATACAGAGTACTACTATTTGTCATAGAAGCATGTGTAGAAACCATTCCTGAAGTCAGATGTGTGTGAGTATGTGTATTTAAACTACTCCAGAATCTCCTTAGATTAGTAAGTTTTCTTGAGAAAAAGACTTCAGAAATACGTTGGGAATAGACTATTAGATATCACAAGAATAAATGTCATCAGAAACATAAACAATCCCATCAGTGGATTCAACTTTTACATCTGAGATGGTAAACAGGTATTGTTTAATTGTTGAACAATTAAACAAAGTCCCACAAGAAAAGACAGAGTGAAACTAAAGAGATTCTATGTGGGTGGTGTTTATGTAAAATGATGAGTCAAAATAAAAGGTGGTGGTTGTGTGGCCAAGAGACATGTTAAGAATTAGTATACCTAGTGTTTAATTTGAAATCATATTATTTTGACATGAATATCTATTCTATTACCCCATTTTTCCTCCTTTTTTATTTTTTTGAGATACAGTCTCACTCTGTCACCTAGGCTGGAGTGCAGTGGCTCAATTTCAGCTCACTGAACCCTCCACCTCCCGAGTTCAAGCTCACTGAACCCTCCACCTCCTGAATTCAAGTGATTCTTGTGCCTCAGCCTCCCGAGTAGCTGGGACCACAGGCACATGTTACCATGTCCAGCTAACATTTTGTATTTTTAGTAGAGACAGGGTTTCATCATTTTGGCCAGGCTGGTCTTTTTGACCTCAAGTGATCTTCCTGCCATGCCTTGGCCTCCCAAGTGCTGGGATTACAGATATCAGCCACCATGCCTGGCCTACCTGCCTATTTTTACTATAATTTATTTTACTTAATTCATTACGCAAATACATTGTATGGGCGACTTTGAGATTTATGTCTGAGTCAATGACATATACACAGACAATAGATCCTAAAAGAGGACTCAGAGCCAGAGGTAATCATGATAGTGTAAACTCCCTGGAAATTCACAGAACTCTTGCACAGAGCTTTGAACTTCTACCAGATGTTTTGAATCACATTTAAATAGGATGATAAATTCTAGTTAACATCTGGTTTTCACCCATCTGGGACAAAAGGGTGACTTTATATATGGAGAGAAATTTTTAAGTTATACTCACTGCAGATAATTTTTTCACTTTTTTCTTTATGTGAATCATTGTATCACTCCATGAACTTCAAACATGAATGGAGTTATTGTATCTACTTTGTTCCATTATGTTAATTGTTAGGTGTGAATTTTATCAGAGTTCTTGGAGTCTTACCAAAGTTGTTATAAAACCCAAATTAAAGACCATTTTCTTTTCATGACTGACCATGGGAGGTAAAATTATTGGCTTTCCACCACATCAGACGCTCTTTAACTTCTGATGGGGCTACATTCTAATAAGCCCATTTTAGGTTGAAAATATTGTAAATCAGAAATGCATTTTCCAATCTTCTGAATGAACACTATACCTTAGCCTAGCGTACATCATTTGTGCTCAGAACACTTACATTAGCCTACAGTTGAGCAAAATCATCTAACACAAAGATTATTTCATAATAAAGTGTCAAATATCTCATGTAATTTACTGAATACTGCACTGAATGTGAAAGACGAAAGTTGTAAGAGTACTCAAAGTACAGTGTCTACTGAATATATGTTACGTTCACATACTCATAAAGTTTAAAATCATACTAACCACTGTAAAATGCGGACTATCTGTGGTTTGCTCAGTGTTTGATTTCCCGTCCACGTTATTCATTTGACTATACTAGTTATCTATTGCTGCATTGCAAAATAACCAAAAATGTAGTCACTTAAAACAACAAATATTTACTATCTTGCAGTTGTGGTGGGTCAGGACTAAGTAGGGTGTCTCTCGCTACAGGTCTCTCACAATGCTACATTCATGCTTTTAGCCAGAGTGGCAGTCTCATCTGTATAGTCAATTGGCAGAGTATCTAATTCCAAATTCAATTACATGGTTATTTTAAGGACTCAGTTCTTAAGAAGTTGCTGAGCTGAGGGCCTCGGTTCTTCATGGGCTGCTTTTTGAGTTTCGAGTTTCACAATAGAGAAGCTCTCAGCATGGCAGCTGGCTTCTTTCACAATGAACCACTGAAATGCCTAAGAAGGTACTTAAGACAAAAGCCACATTCTTTTTGCAAGAATGTCAAGTGACATCTCAACACTTTTGTGGTATTCTATTCTTTAGAAGTGAGTCACTACATTCAGCCTACTTTGAAGTAGATGAGGTTGCACAGGGTAAATAACACTAGGTGAGACCAGGATTGGGGGCCACATTAAAGGCTGCCTATGATACCGAGGAAAATAGAAACATGTTTGCATTGGAAACAATAAATCTCTAAAGTTTAGTATTCAGGAGGGAATAAAAAGCCTATTAACATAGAATTAACTAAATTGAATTTGACTTACCATACTGTCAATTGGGATATTCTTTTCAAATACAAGAAGGTAAAAATACCTAGCGTCACGTAATTCAACAATTGGGAAGAACACAATACGTAAATTTCTACCACCATGACATGATTATTTCACATTACATGTCTGTATCAAAACAGCTCATGTACCCCATAAATAGATACACCTACTATGTATCCACAAAAATTATTTAAAAAATAATAAAAACATTTTTAAAAAAATTTGGGAAAGACACTAGAATATTAAATAGTTATTTCTATTTAAAAGTATAATGTCATCTTTAATAGGAATTATATACACCCTACGCATGGCAGTAGGAAAATGTGAATCATTAAAACACATTTTTTTGACCCCAGACATCTACTCAGTCAAGCTATTTTCTATTTTAATAAGCACTTGTTCTCTCAGGTATTACTGGCATGTAAAACAGAGTAACCTGCATTTATGGCTCAATTTGAGGAAGAGAGAAATCACCCTACTGTGGATAAATATGATACTATCTTGGATAGAACCTTTATTTTGGATGTTCTTAGGCCAAAAATAGATTTTCCCAGATCAGAACAGCCAGGGAAGGATTAAAGTGGATTAACTAATTAGGATGTAGAGCCTTTTATGTGTATTTTTTTCTTTTAGAATTTAGATGCAGAGTATCAAGTAGAACAAGTATGGCACCCTCTAAAAGAAGATTTAACAAGTCATGCATTATGATCAAAATATACTCCTAAAGAATCTTGACACACTATTATTACTATGCCTACTAAGTTACATTTTCATTGTTTATATTTCTTTGTTTCTCCTACATGCTACTACACATTTTCTGTATGCTTAACAATGTTATCAAGTCCACAAAGATTTCTCAGCAAATATTAAGTAAATGAATTAATCAACATATCTTCCATAGGACTATTTCATAAATATAAAAAACATGCTTTATTCTCAAATATTTGCTTTATATGATATAATTATTTTCCTAATGTAATGTGTGGTTTGATTGCTATATCTTCCCAGAGAATGGAACACTTTATTGCTATTTAATATGTAATGTTCCTTTTTGTCCATGGTAATCATTATTGATCCAAAGTCTGACTTATCTGAAATTAATATAGCTATATCACATTTCTTTTGAGTAGTGTACATTTCTTCCCTTTATTTTTAACTTACATGAGTTCTAATGATTTAAAGTGAGTTTCTGATGGACAATACCAAGTTCTTTCTTGTTTTTCCTGTTAACTAATGTATTTAGATTATTTATATTTAAAGTAACTATTGATGAGGTGACTTCTCTCTAATTAACTACATACATTTTTGAATAATTAAGGTCCATCTTCAAATACTGCTATAACATTTCTTATGTAATGCAGATACTTTAGAATAATACTAAATACACCTCCTATACTTTATGATATTGTCATTTATTTTATTTTTACATGTTATAAACATCCAAAATATTACTACTACTATTTTTATATGTTTGTTTTTTAGAGGAAATAATGATAAGAAAAATAAAAGATTACATATTACCTTCATTTATTTTTTCCTTTTCTTACACTCTTTCTTTTATAATGTGTCTTCAACATTCTGACATATATCATTTTCTTTCTTGTGAAGCAGGCTCACTGTGCACTGCTTACCATTTAAGCCCACTGAATCTTACACTGTAATTTATATTCTTTGCATGAGACTATTGAGACAGAACACTCACACAGGTTAAGAAAAGCAACTTCATGACTCCCAGACAGGGAACAAGGACAGTAAAAGCCTAGGGTTCAGGATGAGTAAGTCCTTCAAGGCTCAAGAATGCTGCCCAGGGCAAATAAAATATTGCCTGCGCATATACCACTTGCATTGTAGTTGAAGAACATTGAAAAGCAGCCCACCCTGAATTCTATTCCTAAGGGACGCCATAATATTTCAGGCTAAAATACTACATGATATCCTTTTTCTAGAAGGTACTGAAACAGAGCCCAGGCTGTTCCAACCAGTTAGTTACCTCTTATCTCAGGATATTTGCTTTTACATTGTTGGTGGGAATGTAAATTAGTTCAACAATTGTGGAAGACAGTGTGGCGATTCCTCAAGGATCTAGAACCAGAAATACCATTTACCCAGCAATCTCATTACTGGATATATACCCAAAGGATTATAAATCATTCTACTACAGAGACACATGGCCGGATGTGGTGGCTCACGCCTGTAATCCTAGAATTTTTGGAGGCCGAGGCGGGTGGATCACGAGGTCAGGAGTTTGAGACCAGCCTGGCCTATATGGCGAAACCCCGTCTCTACTAAAAATACAAAAATTAGCTGGGCATGGTGGCGCATGGCTGTAGTCCCAGCTACTCGGGAGGCTGAGGCAAGAGAATCACTTGAACCTGGGAGGCAGAGGTTGCGATGAGCTGAGATCATGCCATTGCACTCTAGACTGGGCAAGAAGAGCGAAACTCCCCATCTCAATAAAAAAAAAAAAAAGAAAGAAAGAAAGACACATGCACATGTATGTTCATTGCAGCACTGTTCACAATAGCAACGATTTGGAAACAACCCAAATGCCCATCAATGATAGGCTGGATAAAGAAAATGTAGCACATATACATCATGGAATACTATGCAGCCATAAAAAAGGATGAGTTCATGTCCTTTGGAGGAACATGAATGCAGCCGGAAACTATCATTCTCAGCAAACTAACACAAGAACAGAAAACCAAACACCACATGTTCTCACTCATAAGTGGGAGTTGAACAATGAGAACACGTGGACACAGGGAAGAGAACATCACACACTGGGGCATGTCGGGGAGTGGGGGGCTAGGAGAAGGGTAGCATTAGGAGAAATACCTAATGTAGGTGACAGGTTGAAGGGGAGAACAACCCACCAGCGCACATGTATAGCTATGTAACAAACCTGCATGCTCTACACATGTGTCCCAGAACTTAAAAGTATAATAGTAATAATAAAAAATTTAAAAAGCATTTGCATTTTCTACACATTCAACAGTTACTCTTGAAAACAACATTAGAGAATGGTGGGAGAACAGGGCTGGTTTAAGGCTACCTAGAAAACTGTTCTGCCTGAAGATCTTTTAACGTTTATTGCAGGTCAAGTCTGCTGGCAATGCGTTTTCCTAATTTTTGTGTGCTGAATATGGTAGACTGAAAAATGCCCCTCTCAAATATGTCTGTGTTCTAATTCCCAGACCTGTGAATATGTTACCCTGCATAGAAAAATAATTTAGCAAATGCAATTAAGTTAAGGTTCTTGAGATGGGGGGAGGGAGGTTTATCCTGGGTTATCTGTGTGAGCCCTATGTAATCTTTTTTTTTTTTTTGAGACGGGGGTTCATCATTGTTGCGCAGGTTGGAATGCAATGGCACGATCTTGACTCACTGCAACTTCCACCTCTCTGGTTCAAGCAATTCTCCTACATTAGCCTCCTGAGTAGCTGGGATTACAGGCACCTGGCACCCCGCCCAGCTAATTTTTGTATTTTTAGTAGAGATGGGGCTTCACCATGTTGACCAGGCTGGTCATGAACTCCTGACCTCAGGTGATCTGCCCGCCTCAGTCTCCCAAGGGCGCCAGGCCCTATGTAATCTTAAGTGACCTTATAAGAGGGAGACAAGAAGTCAGAGAGGATTGAAGGCACTGAACTGATAGCTTTGAACACAAAATAATAGATCATGAGCCAGAGACTGCAGGTGGTGTCTAACAGCTGGAAAGGCAAAATAATGGGTTTTCCCCTCAATCCCTCAGAAGGAATGTAGCCCTGTTGACACCTTGCTTTTAGACTTCTGAACTTCAGAACTGTAAGAGAATAGATGTGTGTTATTTTAACTACCATATTTGTTATAGCAGAAACAAGAATTTAATACACTGGGAATGTCTCCATTATTTTTCGTAGATATTTTCACTGAATGAGAAATTCTGGGTTAGCAGATTTTTTCTTTTTCTTTTCTTTTTCTTTTTCTTTTTTTTTTTTTTTTTGAGACAGAGTCTCACTCTGTTGCCCAGGCTGGAGTGCAGTGGCACAATCTTGGCTCACTGCAAGCTCCGTCTCCCGGGTTCAGGCCATTCTCCTGCCTCAGCCTCCCAAGTAGCTAGGACTACAGGCACCCACCACCATGCCCGGCTGATTTTTTTTTTGCATTTTTAGTAGAGACGGGGTTTCACTGTGTTAGCCAGGATGGTCTCGATCTCCTGACCTTGTGGTCTGCCCATCTCGGCCTCCCAAAGTGCTGGGATTACAGGCGTGAGCCACCGTGCCTGGCTTATTTTTCTTTAAAAATATTAGGTTTTACTTTTTTCTTATTTACATGGTTTCTGAGAAATTCATTTTAATTTTTATTCACGTTGCTCTGAAGATGTGGGTTTGATTTTCCTCTTCTGGCTGCCTTCAACAATTTCTCTTTGTCCCATAGTTTGAAAAGTATGGATGTTCTTTTCTTGTTTATTTAGTTTAGTTGTTGTTTTTGTTGATATTTATCCTACTTGGTGTTCTCTGAACTTCCTAAATTTCTGCCTTAGTTAATGTCATTAATACTTGAATTATTACCTCAAATATTTCTTCTGTCTCATTCCATTTTTTTCCATCTGGTATTCCAATTAAATGTATGCACACTGCTTGATATTGTTCCACAATTCTTAGATTTTCTATTTTTTCATACTTTTTCTCTTTGTGTTTCTGTTTAGCAATTTCTATTGATATATTGAAGTTCACTGAATTATTTCCTTGGCTGTGTTGGGCCTACTGATGAGCACTTTCAAGACATTCTTCTTTTCTTTTACTATGTTTTTTATTTGAGGATTTATTTTATATTCTTCTGTGTTATTTTAATCTCTCAGTAGATATATATTCTACATTTGACATGTTTTATACATTCTCAATTAGAACCTTTAATATTTCAATCATAGTTACTTTAAATTTTTTTTCTGATAGTTCTAACTCCTGTGTCATACCTAAATATGCTTCTGATGATTGTTTTATATATAAGACTGTTTTGGTATGCTTTTTTAAATTGATAAACATGCATGCATATAGCAATAGATATGGGCTTCAGTGTGAGAGTGTTAAAATGTCCTGGAGTTGGGTTGGACTGTGTTTGATGTTTCTTAAACTATGGATAATTTCAAATGCCTCAAGTAACCTTGTTTTTAGCTCTAGATTTAAAAACATATTAGTTCTGGGACTTCCCTTTGTACTATCTCATAATTTTCTGAGCTACAATCCACTGTTATTATTACTGGATGCTTATTAACTTGGTGGTAGACTGTGGACGTGGGTCTTTAGTCTTCTGATTAAGTCTCAGGCTTTACAGTGCACAGTGGGCCTATATCTCAAGGATATGGCCTCATAAATCTTTCCGTTCCTCACAAGATTTTTTGTTACCCCTCCAGATGGTAGGCCTTTTTCCATGTACTTCTTAATTAACTCCTTGGCTACAGTGGGTGTTCTCCAGTATTCACTGTCTTTCTCCTGTGTTCTTTACTTTTTGATGTTGTATGAGAAAGCGTAAACCTTGAGAGATGTGTTGGGGTAAAGGGAGCAGAGGAAATACGAACAAAGAAACTTGGTAGGATTGGGGAGCACCTTAGATTGTCAGTGAAAATCTTATAGTAAGTATGAAGGAAGGATCTGAGTTTTAGATGACAGAAGGGAATTGTCAAAAATGAAGACTGTGGGGAGAAAATGGCTTTATCAAGTTTAAATCTGGAGAGAAATTTTACTGTTCTTTTTCTTCTATTGTGATGAAAAAAGTATAAAAATTATTTTAAAATCACTCCAAGTTCTGTCTCTGTTAAATAATATATTTATTTGAATTTTATATATTTTGACTGTTCATTTAAGAGATTAATGAATATAGACATTTTTTCATATTCCAAAGACCTTCTGTCAATTAATAGGTAGTTATTCAACTTTAAATGAGTTATTCTCTTTTTTATTTCTTATAATCTTTTCTGGATTTGAGAGTGTGACTGAGGTAGGATGAGATGAGATAGGGCATCCAGTATTTTTACTATGAGTTTGTCATCTCCAAACCTTGCTAACAATACTCTCATGTTTTCTGTCCTCACATCGGGCTCCCCTGTATTTTCAGTGACTGCACCATTATATACCTTTGTTATTGATCATCTGTGTACTTCTTTTTACTAATGCTCATCTTTGGCTGCAGTTTACTTTTAGCAATTTTCTTCCAGTTAGACGTATGCCATAGTTGATAAAGTTGACAAGTTTGCATTATTTTTTCTTTAACTTCTCTACCTGTTGTGACATAGATAGTTGTCCGAATAAGAACATTTTCTATCCTCCAGTAGTTTACTAAAATGCCTAGATTAAATTTCTCTAATTGGTCAATGGACTTTTCATGAGTCTTAAACTTTCAGAGGTATTTTTATTTTGCTAAGATCTAAGGAGATATACACATGTTCTCAATATCTTCCATTGTTTTGTTTTAAATACAAGTATATTAAAAGATTACTCATAGTTTCCTTTTTGTAATAATGGTTGTGTACTACAATAAATTATCTTTAGCAATTTTTCTTTTTATAGAGTGTTTAGATATGAAAAGTGAGAATAGGGATAAAAAGTTATTACATCTTTTATCTTTATTTAAAAGTTTCAGAAAATATTCCTGAATGGTTGAAATGATGATGGAAGCATGTTAAGTGGTTCTCTTTTACCATCTTTTTTTCCTTCAACCAAACAACTAGATTAACAAATGGTATAACTAACCTTTTCATCTTTAAATTTATGTTTGTCTAAGATCACAAGTACTCGCTTCTTTAAAATAAATAGACAAAAGGCCACAGGTACTGGTTTTTATTAAAAAAAAAGTCTAATGAGTTCTGAGAAACAAATAAATTTAAGTGCCTTTAAAATGTTTTTCTAATGCCTTTAAACTATTAAAATATAATGGACGTTTAGATCTTCCCCAATAAAAAAACAATCTTTTATAAATGTTAATCCTTATTTTTTATATTTATAATTTATATTTCTAATATAGAAATAGTGGTCTTAAATTAGCTGAAACTTTAAAAATAATTAATTTTTAAGTAGAATTCAGGATTCAGTGTTATATTAAAAATATATAAGGCAAGAAATTTGAAAAAACTAAATCAAAGTTTTTTTAGATTAAATGTATTATTTCTAAATAAAGAAGATAAGAAACAAAAAGTCATTTTTATGATGAAATGCATTTCTTATAATTAGCTAAGATATGTGCTTCTAAATTCATGATGTTAAGCTTATATTTTTGTATTATCAATATATCTACTTCATCACTTAGGAAGAATATCTCACGATTCTAGAAGTTAAATTTATTTTTTTATAATAAAAGGATGTAAAACATGATATGATGGCTCAGAGATGTCAAGTTCAATATGATATAAATGTCTTAAAGTTGTAAGATCATATTTAAAAATGCAGTCATGCATTTTATAAAAATATCTTATAATGCTTGTAAAATGTGCAGTTATTCTTATGAGTGATATATTCTGTATGTATAGATGTCTCAGAAAACTATCTGGCAGGCACTGTTCCAATGGTATAATAATAAAATAGTATTTAGGAAAGTACTGTTTTTTTCCCCAAAAATTAAGTACATTGTATTATTAAATTTCATTGCTGACTTTATGAAAATAGTACACTGAAGCTGAAAACCAAACCAAGACAATAACAGTTGAAAATAATGTAATGCACTTAGATAAACAGCTGTTTTCTATTTTCCTTGCAAACTGGAAAATAAAAATGAATATACAAACGCTTTCTTATCCAGCATGAGATTTTAAGTTCTACAATAATATGTATTTAAATGAGGAGGCAGGAATTACTGACTTATCATCAAGAGGGATGTTAGTTTGCTTCTCGACAATTTATTTCAATGAACATGTATTTTGCATATATTAGGTCAAACATATTCTAAATTCTGGTAAAATAGAGATGAATTATATATATTTCAAGATCTATCTATGTACCTATCTATTTATCTATTATCTATCTATCTACCTCTTGTTCTCAAAACATCCACAGACTAGTAAGAAATACACAGATAAACTAACAGTGCGAAGAATGTAAGAGAACAGAAAGGAGTAAAAGAAATGCAAAGGAGGGACACAAAACTTCAGCAGGTTGGAAAGATTTTGAAGCCAGTAGATTATGGATGTGTGGAAGGCATGCAAATTAGAATGAGATTGGAGAGAGAGCAAAACGGAAAAGACTTTGCAAGAGTCCGCATAATGAGGAGATCTTTGGTTAGGATGATACTCAAGACAAGAGTAATAAAACAGTTTGAGAGAACGTTAAGATTTAATCTCAGGATTTGTGATGAAATAAATATTTGTCTTAATGAGAAACGGCACTTACTACCATCTTCCAAGTTTTTGTTCATATTGTATGGAAAGGTTTGGTAGTTGTGTCATTAACTGATTCAGACTGTAAGTGAAGGGTCAGAGTTTTGGTGACAAACATCAATTATTTAGCACTTTGAGAATATTTATTGAGAAACTATTTTGTGCATGACTTTTGATTCATTTTCAAATCTACAGAAATGAAAACATAGTAATTGTCCTCAAGGGCCTCTCAGAATAATGATAATGATGATAATTGATGATGATGATGATACTGTTGTTATTATTTTTTACATATATAGTATTATTATTTTATAGATAACATTTAAATAGCTATTAATATAGATTAGCTCACTTAATCTCCTTAAAATGTCTATAAAGTAAGTACTAATACTACCCTCTTTTACAGCAGAGAGAATTGAAGCACAGAGAGATCCCTTTGCAAATATTATACAACCAGTGAGTGGCAAAGTCAGAATTCAACATTGTAAGTCTGGTACCAGGTTCCATCCTCTTAATAATTTAATAAATAAAAACAAATAAGATAGACTATAAGCTGTAGCCACGTAAAGTTGAATGGATTCTATGGCGGCTCAAATAAGAGGACAGTTAATTCGGTCTACAGACATTCCCTGATGAAGGGGAAGTTTGACATTGTTCCCTGCTAAAGGGGAAATTTAACGTTGCTTCTGACAATCAAAGAATATGTAGTCATAAGAATAAAGATGGAGTTAACAGTTTGAGCCAAGAGGTCTTCAGTACAAAACACAGAACCATACAACTTGCAAAAGTAACAGTGAAAAATTACAGAGCTTGTGATGCACATGGTTAGTTGCAAGAAATGAAACATTTGAGATTAGCCAGGCAGGCAGGAAATCTACAAATTTCATTATAAACAAAATGGAGGATCCAATGAAGGGTGTTCTGAGTAATTTTAAGGTGTAGGTACAATTCTATTTTTAAAAATTAAAATCATCTTGTTTTTATAGAAAATAGCAACTAACCATAATTTTAATAGAAAATATTAAAAATACTTTTGGAGTCTGAGGTGAAACAAGATGGTGAAATAGAAGGCTCTACTGATCGTCCTCCCTGCAAGGACACTAATTTAACACACTTTTCAAAAGAAAACATACACATGGCCAACAATTATATGAAAAAAAGCTCAATATCACTGATTGTTAGAGAAATGCAAATCAAAGCCACAATGGGATATCATGTAATCCCAGTCAGAATGGCTATTATTAAAAAGTAAAAAAATAACAGATGCTGATGAGGTTGTGAAAGAAAAGGAATGCTAATACATTGTTGGTGAGAGTGTAAATTAGTTCAGCCATTGTGGGAGACAATGTGGCAATTCCTCAAAGATCTAAAGGCAGAAATACCACTTGATCTAGCAATCAAATTACGGGGTATATGCCAAAAGGAATATGAATTATTCTAATATAAACACAAATGCACAAAAGCAAAGACATGAAATTATCCAATTTATAAACCAATGACAGACTTGATGAAGAAAATGTGGTACGTATATGCTATGGAACACTATGCATCCATAAAAAAGAATGAGATTATTTTGCAGGGACATGGATGAAACTGAAGGCCACTATACTTAACAAGCTAACACAGAAACAGAAAACCAAATACTGCATGTTTTCATTCATAAGTGGAAGCTAAATGATGAAAACACAGACATGTAGAGGGGAACAGCAGGCACTGGGGCCTACCAGAGCATGGGGGAGGGGAGGAGGGGAGGAGGGAGAGCATCAGGAAAAATAAATAATAGGTACTAGGCTTAATACCTGGGTGAGGAAATAATCTGTACAGCAAACCCCCATGAAACAAGTTTACCTATGTAACAAAACTGCACTTGTACCACTGAGGTTAACATTAAAAAACAAAAATTATCTACACACACACATACACACACACACACACACACAACACCAGAACATCTTCATAAGAACCAAAAATAAGGCAGGCACTCACAGTACCTAGTTTTAACTTTATATCACTTAATGAAGAAATGAGGAGGTAGAACACACCATCTTGAATAGCTGACCTCACCCCCTTTCATGCCCCAGAAGCAGAGGTATGGTTCAGAGAGTATTTCCATGCACTGGAAGTTGGAGAGCACAGAGAGCAATTGTGAGACATTGAACTTGCTGCTGTCCTGTTATAGCAGAAAGAAAAACCAGACCAAACTCAGCTGACACCCACCCATAGAGGGAACATTTAAACCAGCTCTAGCCAGACAGGAATTATTGATCACAGCATCAGAATCTGAGTTCCTGTAAGCCTTGTCATTGGAGCTACAGTGCTCTGGGGCTCTAAAAATAAACTTGAAAGGCAATGTAGGCCAAAAGGACTGCAAGTCCTGGGTGAGTCCTAGTGCTTAAATGGACCCAAAGCCAGTAGACTGGGGCAGGGGGTGGTACATGACTTACCTAGACACCAGCTGGGGTGGCTAAGGTATTGTTGGCATCAACCCTTTCCTAATCCCAGATTGCACAGTCTGCAACTCCAAAAGAAACTTCTTTATGCTTAAGGAGAGGATAAGGAAGAGAGGAGAGGATTTTGTCTTGCATCTTGCATACCAGCTTAGCCACAGCAAGATAAGGCACTGGTCAGAGTCGTGAGACACCGTTTCCAGATCCTAACTCTCAAATCACACTTTTAGACACACCCTGGGCCAGAAGGGAACCTGCTGCCTTGAAGGAGAGAACTCCTGGCAGCATTCATCACCTGCTAACTGAAGAGTGTTTGGGCCATGAATAGCCAGCAGCAATACCCAGGTACTACATCAAGGGCCTTGGATGAGGCTCTGAGACTTGCTAGCTTCAGGTGAGGCTCAGCATATTCCCAGTTGTGATGGCTATGGGACAAGACCCTCTCTGCTTGAGAAAAGCAGATGGAAATGTAAAAGGGATCTTGTCTTGCACCTTAGGTGCCAGCTCAGCCAGAGAAGTGTAGAGTATTAAGCAAACTCTTGGGGTCTGCAATTCTGGGACTTGGTTCCTAGACAGCATTTCTAGACTTTCCCTGTGCTGGAGAGGAGCACAATGTCCTGAAGAGTAAGTCCCAAGACAGGCAGCCTTCATCACAAGCAGACTGAAAAGCCCTTGGGCCTTCAGGGAACATTGGCTAGTAATCTGGCAGTACTCCTCACTGCCTGGAGTGGCAGTGGCTACAAGATAAGGCTCCTCTGCCTTTGGAATGGGGACGGAAGAGTAAAAAGAGCTGCATCTTGTGGTTTGAGTGTCAGCTTAGCTGCAGTAAACAGAACACCAGAAAGATTAAGATTTTTGACTCTAGTCCCTGACTAGTCTGGACCCACCTGGCTCCTGAGGGAACTCACCTTCATGAAAGAAAGGGCACAAGCCAGACTGGCTTTTCTACCTGTTATTTGTGGAACCACATGACCTTGAATTAACATAGGTGGTAGCCAGGGAGTGGTTACAGTAGGCCTTGGGCAAGCCAGTGCTGTGCTGGCTTCAGGTCTGATCCAGTGCAGTCATAATGGAAGTGGCCGAAATGGTGCTTGTGTCACTCCACCCCCAGCTTCAGGTGGCTCAGAACAGAGAGAGGGGCTCTGTTTGTTTGGGAGAAAGTAAGGGGAGAGAATAATAGTCTCTATCTGGTAATCCAGAGAATTGTCCCAGATCTTGTCCAACACCATCAGGGCAGTACCTCTACAAGTTTGCAAGAACCACAACATTACTGGGTGTGAGGTGGCCCCTAAAGCCAATAGAGATTAGATCACAACACCCAAGTGCTTTAGAGTATCTAGAAAGCCTTCTCAAGAAGGATGAGTGCAAGCAAGCCCAGACTCTGAAGACTACCATAAGTACCTAACTCTTCAATGCCCAGACACAGATGAACACCTACAAGTGTCAAGACAATCCAGGAAAACAAGACCTTACAAATTAAACTAAATAAGCTAACAGGGACCGATACTAGAGAAACAGAGAATGTGACCTTTCAGACAGAGAATTCAAAATAGCTGTTTTGAAAAAACACAAAGAAATTCAAGATAACACAGAAAAAGAATTCAGAATCTATCACATAATGTTAACAAAGAGATTGAAATAATAAAAAATAATCAAGCAGAAATTCTGGAGCTTAAAAATGTAATTGGCATACTGACGAATCCATCAAGGTATTTTAGTAACAGAATTGATCAGGCAGAAGAAAGAATTAGTGAGCTTGAAGACAGGCTATTTTAAAATACATAGACGAACAAAAGAAACAAAAAAAAGAAGAAAAAATAATAAAATATTGCAACAGGATTTAGAAAATAGCCTCAAAAGGGCAAATCTAATAGTCATTGGCCTTAAAGAAGAAGAAGAAAAAGAAATTGGGGTAGAAAGTGTATTTACAGGGATAATAACAGAGAAGATCTTAAACCTACAAAAAAGATATCAATACCCTAGTACAAAAAGGTTATAGCCACCAAGCAGATTTAACCCAAAAAGGACTATCTCAAAGCATTTAGTAATCAAACTCCCAAAGATCAAGGATAACGAAAGCATCCTGAAAATAGCAAGAGAAAAGAAACAAATAACATATTATACAATAGAGTTTCAATACATCTGGCAGCAGACTTTTCAGTGGAAATCTTACAACCCAGGAGACAGTGTGGCAAGATAAATTTAAAGAGCTGAAAAAAAAAAATAGCCTAGAAGAGTATATCTGGCAAAAAATACCTTTCTTTTTTTTTTTTTTTTTTTGAGATGGGGTCTTGCTCTTTCACCCAGGCTGGAGTGCAGTGGCGCAATCTTGGCTCACTACAACCTCCGCCTCCTGGGTTCGCGCCATTCTCCTGCCTCAGCCTCCTGAGTAGCTGGGGCTACAGGCGCCTGTCACCACGCCCGGCTAATTTTTTGTATTTTTAGTAGAGACTGGGTTTCACCGTGTCAGCCGGGATGATCTCCATCTCCTGACCTTGCGATCTGCCCGCCTCGGCCTCCCAAAGTGCTGGGATTACAGGCGTGAGCCACCGTGCTGGGCTGGTCAAAAATACCTTTCAAATATGAAGGATAAATAAAGGCTTCTCCAGACAAACAAATGCTGAGGGATTTCAACAGAAGACCTGTCCTATGAGAAATGCTAAAGAAAGTACTTCAATCAGAAACAAAATGACGTTAATGAGCAATAAGTAATCACCTAAAGGTAAAAAAACTCACTGGTAATAGGAAGTACACAGAAAAACACAGAATAGTGTAACACTACATATGTGGGATGTAAGTTACTCTTAACCTAACTGGAAAGACTAAACAATGACCCAATCAAAAATAATAACAACTTTTGAAGACATAGACAGTAAAGTAAGATACAAATAGAAACAATAAAAAAGTTAAAAATCAGGAGGACAAAGTCAAGTCATAGTTCTATTAGTTTTCTTTTTGCTAGTTTGTTTGCTTGTTTAGAGAGTGCTAAGTTGTCATCAGCTTAAAATAATAGGTTGCAAGATAGTGGTTGCAAGATAGTATTTGCAAGCTTCCTGGCAACCTCAAACCAAAAAACATACAACAGATATAAAAAATAAAAATAAAAAGCCAGAAGTATAATCTATCACCAAAGAAAATTATGTTCACAAAAGGAAGACAGGAGGGAAAGAAAGAAGAGAAGAAGACCGCAAAACCACCAGAAAACAAATAACAAAATGGCAGGAGTAAGTCCTTAATTATCAATAATAAGATTAGATTTAAATGAACCAAACTCTCCAATCAAAAGCCAGAGTGGCTGAATGGATAAATAAAGAAGACCCATTGACCCGTGGCCTGCAAGAAAAATATTTTACCTATAAAGACACACACAGGTTAAATAAAGAAATGGAAAAATACATTCCGTGCTAATGAAAATTGAGAAAGCAGGAGTAGCTACACTTATATAAGAAAAAATAGATTTCAAGACAAAATCCATAAAAACAGACACAAAAAAGTCTCTATATAATGATACAGGTGTGAATTAAGTAAGAGGATATAACTGTAGAGCGTCTGATTTCATTGCTATTTGGGATGCCACTCGTAGCCTGGTGGACTGAACAAAGGGTGCGAATGCAGGAATAAAAGACAAAGACAAGAGAGTATATTTGGAAGAAGCGGTCAGGGGCCACCTTGCCTCTAGTGGACAAGGGCCCTGAGTTTTTTCAGCCTTCCAAATTTATTAGGTAAAAGAGATAATGAGAAAGGTGGGGTGATTGTTGGGTAATTGTCAGTCAGCTGTTTTGTTCACAGCAGCCTTGCAAGACTGCATCCTTCGAACAATAGGTGCTAGATTTCTCAGTAGATAATTTCAAGGAGCCCGGTGCCAGGGAGTGATGGCCCTCAGCAAACCTCCTGGCAGCAGGTGCAGGAGTGAGTTTGCTCACATGCTGCATTCATGATAAACAGTTTGCTGTTTGATCATATAGCCTCCAGTGGAAAGCTAATTTGGCCACAATCCCTTTGGCCTTTTCGGCTCCCAACATATAACAATTGTAAATATATATGCACCCAACACTGGAGCACCCAAATGTATAAAATATTATTAGAACTAAAGACAATACAATAAAAACTGGAGACTTCACCTCCCATTTTCAGCACCGGACATATCTTCCAGACAGAAAATCAACAAAGAAACATCAGACTTAATCTGCACTATAGGCAAAATGAATCTTGTGATGGTTAATATTAGGTGTCAACTTGATTGGATTGAAGGATTTCTAGAAGGCTGATAAAGTATTGTTTCTGGGTATATCTGTGAGGGTGTTGCCAGAGAATAGTGAGATTTGAGTTGATCAACTAGGAGAGAAAGACCCACCTTTAATGTAGGTGGACACCATCCAATCAGTTGCCTGTAGTGCTAGAACAGGGTAGTCAGAAAAATTTAGGATAACTTTACTTGCTGGGTTTTCTTGCTTTTTTTTTCCTTCTCATGCCAGATGCTTGTTTCTGCTCCTCCTGCTCGTGAACATGAGACTCCAGGTTCTCTGGACTTTGAACTCTTGGAATTGTGTCAGTGGCTTCCCCAAGGTATCTCAAGCCTTTGGCTGCAGACTGAAGGTTGCTCTGCCAACTTTCCTGCTTTTAAGTCATTCAGATTTAGACTGAGCCATTACCAGCTTCTCTCTTTTAAAAAAGAGATGGCCTAATGTGGGGCTCTGCCTTGTAATTTAGTGAGTCTGTTTTCTCAGTACACACCCTTGTGAAGCAGAATCACTGTCTGTGGTAAATATCTGAGGTTCGTTGTCTCACAGCAAGGGAATCAAGGATACAGACACACAAAAGTAGTAAGTTTAGGAGTGGAGGTTTATTAGGCAAAAGAAAGAGAAAGGAGAACAGCCCTCTCCCCTGCGAGAGACAGTGGTATCCTCACAGGAATTCCAGCCCACAGCAGAGTGAACCGGATTTTATAGACAGGCTTGACAAGGTGGTGGCTGATTTATATAGGGCGCAAATATTGGTTAGACCAGGTGTGACATTTACAAAGTGCGTGAGGAAACTGGCTGCCGCCATCCTAATCTTATTATGCAAATGGGGTCTTTGTTTGGCTGTTGCCATGTTGCCTGCTCCTTACTGTACATGTGGCTGGCAAAGAGTAGGGATGATGGAGCCACCATGTTGGACATGCCTATCCCCAGTTATTGGCCCAGCTGCCAGCATTCATCTGTGCAAGTTTCTAGCTTGCCTATGTCTGCAGCTTGATTTTGTAAGCTGCTGTTTGTTAGAAAATAAATGATTTGGGGGCTATTTTTATTAAAAGGAAAACCTTACCAAGGACTTCCTTACCCTCACTATCTGCCTTAATAATTTCTTCTTAACAACCATATAATTTCATATATACACATATGCTATTGGTTCTGTTCCTCTGGATAACCCTGAGTAATACAGATTTTGGTATCAGAAGTTGTTCTAGAGAAGCAGAATTTTAAGGATGGATTTCCTTAGTTCATTTTGGGGTTTCTTGAGAGGGCTCTCTAATCTGATTAGACTTACCAATGCTAAGAACTCTGTTTTTAATAGTACCAAGAGCACTGATAGTCCTTGGTGTGCATTGTTTAGAGAGTTGTACAAAATAAATGCATTTGATACTTCTAATTCACCACTCCTGAGCGGCAGGCTTAGTCACTCTATACGTAATACCTTTGAACATTTGTGGAGAACCAATAACTATAATGAAGTTCATTGGTTGCTCCTAAGTTTGCTGGACAAAGTGATGAAATAAAAGGATGAGCTCAGGGATATATCTCCCAGCTGTAAAAGCATATGTTTAGCCTCAAAGCTTCTAAGGGTACCCTGGTGAGACTCTTATTTTTTTGGAGACAAAGGGCTGAAATTGCTGAAATTCAGACACAAGCTTGAGTGGCTGACCTAAAACAATAGGTGCATACTCAGCCTTGCCATATGTCCACTGTTTAAAGTGGCGGCTTTGATTGGGAAAAAAATGGGTCCCTGTAACTTGGAATAGTTATGTGTGGGAGGACCCTGATGAAGCTGGGGACACTGAGCTTCTAAATTCTGATGAGCCTTTTTTCTTTCCAGAGGAAATGGCCTCCCTCCATTCCCCCTGTGGTGGCAACTTTCCTCTGCCTCATACAGGCCATTATCAGCCTTTTTACCTTTGTCTGACGAGATTAACTCTGCATTGCATGAGCGAAGAACAATAGCCTCCCCTGAGGCAGCTGCTAGGCAACACAATGCTGATTCTCTTCAGGACCCACTCCCACCACCCCTGTAACTAGACTCAAGTTCCAGCAGCCCCGTGGTGGTGAGGTACAGTGTGACCCATGAGAAGGTGTGCTACTCTCCAAAAGAATGATCTGAGTTTTCTAATTTATATAAGCAAAACCTACAAAATAGTTATGGAAATGGATATTAAGGGGCTGAGAGAATGGTGGTAGAAACATAAAATTGGATCGGGCTGAATTTATTGATATGGGCCCACTAACCAGAGATTCTGCATTTGACGTTGCAGTTTGGGGAGTTAAACAAGGTTCTAATAGTTTACTTGCTTGGTTAGCTGAAAATTGATCAAAAGATTGCCCACTTTGAGTGAACTGGAAATGCCTAATCTCCCTTGGTTTAATGTAGAGGAAAGGGTCCAAAGACTTAGAGAGATGGGAATGTTAGAGTGGATTTGTCACTTTAGACCTACTGTCCCAACTGGGAGGATCCTGAAGACATACACTTCACCAATACCTTGCAAAATAAATTTGTGAGGGGAGAACCAGAATTTTTGACATTTGTGACATTTTCTCTGTATGTCAGATCTTACAGTGGGAACCACAGTGACTTAACTGGAAAGCTTAAATGCAATGGAAATAATTGGATCCCTAGGTAGCAGGAGCCAAGTGGTGTCACTCTACTATCAAAGGCAAGGGTGGCATATTTACGATAATGAACAGCAGAGGCAAAGCAACAGTCAGAATAGTCTGACTCATATAGAGCTCTGGCA
The DNA here is from genome assembly GCF_028885625.2 of Pongo pygmaeus. Lineage (NCBI taxonomy): Eukaryota > Metazoa > Chordata > Mammalia > Primates > Hominidae > Pongo > Pongo pygmaeus. Next base: position 67,395,614 of record NC_072378.2, on the reverse strand, counting down.
TTGGCTAATTAATCATGGCCTTCCTAGAAGGAAAATTGATGGGAAGCCTACTGTGTTTTTACCTGAGTTGTGTAAGCAGAAACCATTCAGGTCAAGTGGACTAAAGTCTAATTTGAATTATAAAAACAGAATCACAGCCATTCTATCAATTTCCAGGCTTGAGCAATTTACAGACCCAGAACACTTTCAGTGAAGGTGAGGAACTTGAGAAAGGACCCCACTACACTACCACAAATTTATACTGTTAATCATTCTCCCATCCTTCCCCAAGAAGACTTCCATCCTTTTACCAGGGTCACTATACACTGGAGGAAAGGGGAATAAGAAGACCTTTCAAGTACTACTGGCCACTGGCTCTGAACTGACACTGATTTCAGGGGACTGAAAATATCATTGTGGGTTATGGAAGTAACCCACAATTAGGGGCTTATGGAAGTCAGGTAACTAATGGAATTTTAGCTCAGGTCTGACTTATAGTGGCTCCAGTAGATCCATGGACACATCCTGTGGGCATTTCCCCAGTGCCAAAATACATAATTGGAATAGACATACTTAGCAGCTGGCGGAATCCCCACATTGGTTCTCTGACATGAGGGGTTAGGGTTACTGTGGTAGGAAAGACCAAAAGGAAGCCATTAGAGCTGCCTCTACCTGGAAAATAGTAAATCAAAAACAATATTGCATTCCTGAAGGGATTGCATATATTAGTGCCACTATCAAGGACTTGAAAGATGCAGGGGTGGTAATCCCCACTACATCCCTGTTCAAATCTCCTATTTGGCCTATGCAGAAGACAGATGGATCTTTGAGAATAGCAGGGAATTATGGTAAGTTTAACCAAGTGGTGACTCAAATTGCAGTTGCTCTACCAGATGTGGCTTCATTGCTTGAGCCAATTAACATATTTCCTGGTACCCAATATGAAGTTATTGATTTGGCAAATGATTGTCTCTCCATCCCTGTCCCTAAGTCCCACAAGAAGCAATTTGCCTTTAGTTGACAAGGCCAGAAATATACCTTCACAGTCCTCCCTCAGGGGTATATCAACTCTCCACTCATATGTCATAAGTTTGTTCACTGAGATCTTTATTGCTTTTCCCTTCTACAAGATATTACACTAGTCCATTACATTGATGACATCATGGACCCAATGGACCCAGCGAGTGAGAAGTAAAAACCACTCTGAACTTATTGGTCTGACATTTCCGTGTCAAGGGATGGAAAACAAATTTGGCAAAAATTTAGGGAACTCAGTAAAACTTCTAAGGGTTCAGTGGTGTGGGGCCTGTTGAGATATTCCTTCTATGGCAAAAAATAAGTTGTTGGATTTGGCCCCTCCTAAAATCATGATAAAAGCACAATGCCTAGTGGGCCTATTTGTATTTTGGAGGCACAACATTCTTCATTTATGTGTGTTACTTTGGCCCATTTTTTGAGAGGCTGATAGTTTTGAGTGGGGCCTAAAATAGGAGAAAGCTCAGCAACAGGTCCAGGCTGCTGTGCAAGCTGCTCTGCCACTTGAGCCATATGACCCAGCAGATCCAATAGTGTTTGAGGTGTCAGTGACAGATAACAATGCATGATATGCAGACACCACCTGAAAGTAAACAGCTGCAGCACTACAACCCCTTTCAGGGATGTCCCTGAAGGACAGTGGTGAAAGGAAATTTTCCCAGTTAACAAAACTTCGAGCACTGCACCTGGTTGTGCACTTTAGTTGAAGTAGAAATGGCCTAACGTGTGACAGTATACTGATTCATGGGCCGTAGCCAATGGTTTGGCTGGATGATCAGGGACTTAGAAAGAATGTAATTGGAAAATTAGGGACAAAGACATTTGGGGAAAAGGTATGTGTATGGACCTGTCTGAGTAGTCAAAACCTGTGAAGGTGTCTCATGTGAATGCTCACCAAAGGGCAACCTCAGAAGAGGAGGATTTTAATAATCAAATGGATAAAATGGCCCATTCTGTGTCCACCACTCAGCTTCTTTCTCCAGCCACCTCTGCCATCACCCAATGGGCTCATAAATAAAGTGGCCATGGTGGCAGGGATGGAGGTTATGTGTGGACTCAGTAACATGGACTTTTACTTACAAAGGCTGACCTTTCTAATGCCACCACTGGACACCACTGGGTGTCCAATCCACCAACATCAGAGACCAATACTAAACACTTGATATGGGACCATTTCTCAGGGTGGTCAACCACCTACGTGGTGGCAGCTTGGCTATATTGGAACTCTTTCATTATAGAAGAGGTAGTTGTTTGTCCTTACTGGAATAGACCTTTACTTAGAATATAAATTTGCCTTTCCTGCATACAATACTTCCACTAATACTATCATCAGTGGACTCACGGAATGCCTCAGCCACTGCGATGACATTCCACATGGCATTACCTCTGACCAAGGAACTCATTTCACATACAAAGTGTGGCAGTTGGCTCATGCTTACGGCATTCGCTGGTCTTATCATCTCCCCATTATTCTGAAGCAGTTGGCTTTAAAGAATGGTGTAATGGTTTTTTGAAGTCACAATTACAATGCCAACCAAGTGACACTACTTTGCAGGGTTGGGGCAGAGTTCTCCAGAAGGCTATGTATATTCTGAATCAGCATCTGTTATATGGTACTGTTTCTCCCATAGCCAGAATTCAGGAGTCCAAGAATCAAGGGGTGGAAGTGGAAGTGGCACCACTCACCATTACTTCTAGTTGACCTGCTAGCAAAATGTTTGCTTCCTGTCCCTGCAACATTATGTTCTGCTGGCCTAGAGGTCTTAGTTCCAGGAGACACAACAATGATTTCATTGAACTGTAAGTTAAGACTGCCATGTGACCACTTTGGGCTCCTCTTGTCTTTAAGTCAACAGGCTATTAAGGGAGTTACAGTGTTGGCTGGGGTGATTGACCCAAACTATGAAGAGGAAATCAGACTATTACTCTGCAATGGAGGTAAGGAAGAGAATGTCTGGAATACAAGAGAACCCTTAGGGTATCTGTTAGTATTACCATACCCTGTGCTTAAGGTCAATGGGAAACTACAACCCAGTCCAGTCAGGACTACAAATGACTCAGAACCCCTAGGAATGAAAGTCTGGGTTACTCCACCAGATAAAAAGCCACGAGCAACCAAAGTGCTTGCTGAAGGCAAAGGAAATACAAAACAAGAAATAGAAGAAGGTAGTTATCAGTATCCGCTGTGACCATGTGACCAGTTACAGAAATGAGGAATATAATTGTCATCAGTATTTCCTCCTTATTTTGTTAAGAATATGTTTGTGCATATATATACCTCAACTAAGAAAATATTTTTATTTCTTTTTGTATTTCTTTATCATGTAACATAAGACTTACTGACTTCATATCAGCATTTAAATGTTGGCAATTTTATGTAATAGCATTCAAGTTAAGAATTGGTGCATTTTTAATTACATAAAGGATAGTTGTATTATGTTAGGCACAAATATGACCTTATTATTATCTTCATTTGGGGAGTAAGTATGATTTAAGGAGATCTGTATGGATGCCAAGTTGACAAGGGATGGACTTGTGATGGTTAATATTAGCTGTCAACTTGATTGGATTGAGGGTTGTTTAGATGGCTGGTAAAGCATTGTTTCTGGGTGTGCCTGTGAGTGGGCTGCCATAGGAGATTGATATTTGAGTTGGTGTCCTGGGAGAGGAAGATACATCTTCAATGTAGTTGGGCACAATTTGCACAATTTGGTGCAGATAAAACAAGGCAGGCTGAAAAAGGTAGAATAACTTTGCTTGCTGGATCTTCTGAATTTTTTTCTTCTTTTAGTGGTGAATGGTTGCTTCTGCTTCTTCTTCCCTTGGACATCAGACTCCAGGTTCTCTGGACTTTGGACTCCGGAACTTGCACCTGTGGCTTCCCCAGGGCTTTTGAGCCTTCGGCCACAGCCTGAAGGCTGCACTGTTAGCTTTCTTAGTTTTAAGGCTTTTGGACTTGAACTGAGCCATTACTGTCCTCTCTGTTTCCCAGCTTGCAGATGGCCTGTAGTGAGAATTTGCCTTGTAATTTAGTAAGCTAATTCTCCCTAATAAACTCCCTTATGTATATACATGTATCCTATTGGTTTGGTCTCTCTGTAAAACCCTGACTAATACGGATCTACTAGATATTTACAGAACATTTTATCCAACAGTACAGAATACACAATCTTCTCCTCTTCACAGGGATTATCCTCAAGGATAGGCCATACGTTAGGTCACAAAATAAGTCTTAAAACATTTACAAAAATTGAAATAATACCAAGCATCTTTTCTGACCACAATGAAACAAAACTACAAATTAATAACAAGAGGAATTTTGGAAGTCATACAAATACATGAAAATTAAGGCCGGATGTGGTCGCTCACGCCTGTAATCCTAGCACTTTGGGAGGCCGAGGCGGGCGGATCATGAGGTCAGTAGATCGAGACCATCCTGGCTAACATGGTGAAACCCTGTCTCTACTAAAAATACAAAAAAAATTAGCTGGGCGTGGTGGCGGGTGCCTGTAGTCCCAGCTACTGGGGAGGCTGAAGCATGAGAATGGCGTGAACCCTGGAGGCAGAGCTTTCAGTGAGCCGAGATTGCGCTACTGCACTCCATCCTGGGAAACAGAGTGAGACTCCGTCTCAAAAAGAAAAAAAAAGAAAATTAAACGACATACTCTTGAATGACCAATGGGTCAATGAAGAAAAAATAAATAAAAACTTTATTAAAACAAATGAAAATGGAAACACAATATATCAAAACCTATGGGATACAGAAAAAGCTGTATTCAGAAGGAAATGCCTACATAAAAAAAAGCTCAAATAAACAATCTAACAATGTACTTTAAAGAAGTAAAAAAGCAAGAGCAAAACAAACCCAAAATTGGTAGTAGGAAAGAAATAATAAAGATCAGAGCAGAAATAAATGAAACTGAAATAAAGAATACAAAGATCAATGAGACAAAAAATGGTTTTTTGAAATAAAACAAAACTGGCAAAACTTTAGCCAGACTAAGAAAAAAACAAAGATCCGAATAAATGAAATCAGAAATAAAAAAGGAGACATTGCAACTGATGCTACAGAAATTCAAAGGATTATTCATGGCTACTATGAGCAACCACATGCCAATAAATTAGATAATCTAGAAGCAACTGACAAATTCCTAGGTACATACAACCTACCCAGATTGAACCATGAAAAAATACAAAACCTGCACAGACCAATAATGAGTAACAAAATCAAAGCCATAATAAAAAGTATCCTAGTAAAGAAAAGCCCAGTATCTGATGGCTTCCTTGCTAATTTATACTAAGCATATAAAGAAGAGCTAGTATCAATCATATTCAAACCATTCTGAAAAACAGAGGTGAAGAGAATCTTTCCAAATTCATTCTATGTGGCCAGTACTGCTCTGATACAAAAACCAGACAAAGATACATCAACAAACAAGCAAACAAACAGAAAACTGCAGGGCAAAATCACTGATAGTTATTGATGCAAAAATTCTCAACAAAACACTAGCAAACTAAATTCAACCATATATTGAAAAAATCATTCCTCATGACCAAGTGAGATTTATCCCTGGGATACAAGGATGATAAACATACACAACCAGTCAATGTGATAAACCCCATACAAACAGAATGATGGACAAAAACCCTCTGATAATTTCAATTGATTCTGAAAAAGAATTTGATAAAAATTCAACATCACTATATGATAAAAACCCTCAGAAGTCTGGGTATAGAAAGAACACATATCAACATAACAAAAGTCCTATTTTTCAGACCCACAGCTAGTACCACACAGAATGAGGAAAAACTGAAAGCCTTTCCTGTAAGATCTACTATATGATAAGGATACACACTGTCACCACTGTTATACAACACTATGTTGGAAATTTTAACTAGGACAATCAGACAAGAGAAAGAAATGGAAGCCATTCAAATTGGAAAAGAAGAAGTCAAATTACCTTTGTTTGCAGATGATATATTCTTATATTTTGAAAAACCTAAAAACTGTACCAATAAACTATTAAACTGAAAACAAATTCACTAAAGTTGCAGAATACAACATCAACATACAAAATTAGTAGCATTTTTACATGCCAACAGTGAACAATGTGAAAAAGAAATTTTAAAATGTCCCTCTTATAATACCTAAACATGAAATTAAATAACTAGGAATTAAATTGTCCAAATAAGTGAAAAACCTCTGTAATGAAAACTATAAAACACTGATAAAATAAATGGAAGAGGAATAACAATAAAAATAAAGACATATCTCATGTTAATGAATTAAAAGAATCAATATTGTTAAAATGTCCATACTACCTAAAGCAATCTACAGAGTCAATGCAATCCATATCAAAGTACCAATGACGTCTTTGCAGAAATAGAAAAAGCAACTCTAAAATTTATATGAAACTACAAAAGATCCAGAATGGCCACAGCTATTCTAAGCAAAAAGAACAAAACCAGAGGAATCACATTACCCAACTTCAAATTATACTATAAGGATAATGTAATCAAAACAGCATGGTCCTGACATAAAAACAAACACATAGACCAATGAAATAGAATAGAGAACACAGAAACACATCCACACACTGACAGGGTAGTCATTTTTGACAAAGATGCCAAGCTTACACACTGGGGAATAAGTACTTTTAATAAATGATGCTGGGAAAACTGAACATCCATGTGTAGAAAAATGAAACTAGACCACTGTCTCTTGCCATTTACAAAAGACAAACCAAAATGGATTAAACACTTAACTACTAGACCTTGAGCCATGAAACTACTACAAGAAAACACCGGGAAAACTCTCCAGGACATTGGCCTGGGCAAAGATTTCCTGAGTAATACCCCACAAGCACAGGCAACCAAAGCAAACATGGACAAATGGGATCACATTAAGTAAGAAAGATTCTGCACAACAAAGCAAACATTCAACAAAAAGAAGAGGCAACCCAAAGAATCGGAGAAAATATTTGCAAACTACCCATCTGATGAGAGATTAATAACTATAACACATAAGGAGTGCAAACAATTCTATTGAAAAAAATCTAATATTCTGATCAAAAATGGGCAAAAGATTTGAATAGACATTTCTCATAAGAAGACATACAAAGGGCAAACAGGCATATGAAAAGGTGCTCAACATCATTGATCATCAGAGAAATTTAAATAAAAACTATAATAGGATATCATCTTACCTCATTTAAAATGGCTTATATCTAAAAGACAGGCAATAACGGATGTTGGTGAGGATGTGGTGAAAACAGAATCCTTGTACAATATTGATGGGAATGTAAATTAATACGACCACTGTGGAGAACAGTTTGGAGATACCTCAAACAACTAAAAATACAGCTACAATATGGTCCAGCAATCTCATCCCTGAGTATATATCCAAAACAAAATAAATCAGTATATCAAAGAGATGTCTGCACTCCCATGTTTGTGTCAGCATCATTCATAATACACAAGATTTAGAAGCAAGCTACGTGTCCCTCAACAGATGAATGGGTAAAGAAAATATGATACATATAGTTACTGAAGTACTATCAGCCACAAAATAATGAGATCCTGTCATTTTCAACAACGTTGATGTAATTGAAGATTATTATGTTAAGAGAAATAAGCCAGGCACAGAAAGACAAGCATCACATGCTCTCACTTATTTGTGGGATTTACAAATCAAAATAACTGAACTTATGGTGATAGTGAGTAGAAGGATGGTGACCACAAGCTGGCAAGGGTAGTGGGGGTGTGGGGATGTGGGGATATTTAATAGGTACTATATAGATAGGTAGGAAGAGTGAATAAGACCTAGTGTTTGATAGCACAACAGGGTGACTACAGTCAATAATAACTTAATTGTACATTTTGAAATAATTTAGAGAGTGTAATTGGATTGTTTGTAGTACAAAAGATAAATGCCTGAGGGGATAAATATCCCACTTTCCATGATGTGATGATTATGTATTGCACACTTGTGTGAAACCATCTCATGTACACCATAAATATATACACCTACTATGTTTTCACATAAATTAAAAATAAAAATTTAATACATGAAAATATTTTTTAAAATTTTAGTATTATAATCCACCAGTCATTTTGATTTTGTCTTGGTGAGGAAATAGATCAGATTAGACAGTAGGGAAACTTGGGTATCCCAATGATACACATTTTATAAATATCATTTTTTGTCAGATTCTCTAAAGCTCATATTTATCTTATGTTATAAATTTATAGTAATTGCTAACATACATAAGGGTATAAATTCTAAATCCACCTTCAATACTACTTGTAGCTTTACTATACCAAGGTTATGTGTAAGAATGTAATTAATTAGAAACTATCAGTGTTACTATAGAGCTTTCAATCTATTCTCTGGGTGCATATCTAGCTATACAACATACTACATTATGTAAGGGCAACGTAAAGGTTCAAAAACGTATGGTAATTCAAATAATAAAGATAGAGATCCACTTTAGATTAGTAAAATGAGACATAATAAAATTATAGCAAGAGAAAAATGTGCAGAGTAGGTGACTTCAAACACCCACCCCTCCACATCAACATTTAAAAAAAGATAGAAACAGTCAGAACCAACATTTTCAAAACTCTGAAAACAATCAAATATTTACACCCAAGCAAATGCTACATCAAGGAAAAGCTGGCTTAAAAATGATTGGAAAGTCTGGGCGCGGTGGCTCACGCCTGCAATCCCAGCACTTTGGGAGGCCGAAGCAGGTGAATCACGAGGTCAGGAGATTGAGACCATCCTGGCTAACACGGTGAAACCCCGTCTCTACTAAATACACAAAAAATTAGCTGGGCGTGGTGGCAGGCGCCTGTAGTGCCAGCTACTCAGGAGGCTGAGGCAGGAGAATGGCATGATCCCGGGAGGCGGAGCTTGCAGTGAGCCGAGATGATGCCACTGCACTCCTGCCTGGGCGACAGACTGAGACTCTGTCTCAAAAAAAAAAAAAAGAAAGAAAAATAAAAATAAAATAATAATAAAAAGATAGGAAAGCTTTGTGGCATTTTTACATCCCCTTGTATTAATGGCTTCACAGATCATCAGTTGTTTTGAAGATAGCTGCCCATGTTCTGGGTGTGGGACCCTGGTCTGAGGTTCTTGAGAGAGCATAGCAAACTGTTCACAATTTATTATGTTTGTCTTTTCTAACCTGTTAAGAAACTACCTGAAATTCTAATGCAAGATACTTTTCTCTGTTTCACCTAGTATGAACACCCTTAGCGTAGAAAAGCAGTAGTTATTTCATAAAAACATTGTAAGGTTAATATAAAACTTACAATGATCGGGGCAGAAGTTTATAGTTGAGTTATATAACAGACCACGTAAAGCTTGGAAGGCAAAGCTGTGGAGTTTCTTTGGAATATCAGGGCATTCAAAAGCACCTGTGTATACTAGTGATTTTTAAAATTCTGTACCTCTATTGGGAGAGGATGTATTGCCAGAAAATAAAAAAAATTTAAAAAAAACTAAGTTTTTACAATTAGCTGATCTCTATGTTCAATGCAAGCAGGAAATGAAACATAAAGCCTAAGTATAAATCATTTGGACAGGTGCTAAGAGTATCTCAGCACAGAGCCAATTGTCAAAAACTGGGAGAGGTATGTATTATTTTGTTTTGTTGTTTTACCTCTTGGTATTTAAAAAAATCTTTATCAAGAAAGTAGTTAAACACAAGCTAAAGAAATGAAGACTTCAGTAGAAACTTCAAAAACCACATACAACATGGATTATAATCTTTACAAAAATAGTTTGGAGAAGTCACTAAATAGACAACTGCACACTACAGCAATAAAGCATAGCAAATTCTAGGGGACAGGAAGAATCATTTGTCTTTAATATGTTCAAAGACCTAAATAAAACCAATGCACAGGAAGTAAAAGAAAGAATAAAACAACACATTCACAAATTAAGAATACCAATAAGGAGAAATAAATTTAAAACTGAAACAAATAAAAGTTCTGTAGTTGAACATACTAACATTAAAGTGAAAATTTTACTGTAGAGATTCTACAGCATGTTACAACAAGCAGAAGGAAGAATAAATGTACTTCAAGATAACATAACTGAAATAATTCAGCCTGAAGAACAGAAAGTAAAACAGAATGAAGAAAAGTGAACAGAGACTAAGGGATCAGTGAGGTGCCTTCAAATTGAACGATATACTCATACGGGAGGTCCAGAAGAAAAAGAGACTGAGAAAAGGGTGAAAAAAAAATTTGCCTAAATAATGACAAAAAAAAACTTCAGAAACTTGATAATAGACAAAAATTTACACATCAAAGAAGCTCAACAGCCTCCAAGCTTCATGAACTCAAAGAGACCCACCTCGAAATACATTATAGATCAAACAAAAGACAAAAACAGAAAATCTTGAAAGCAACAAGAGAAAAGTGCTCATCAGGTACAAGAAATTCTTGTAATAATTTATAGCTGACTTCTCATAAAAAGCCATGGAGGACAGAAAGAAGTAGGATGACATATTTAAAGTAATAAGGTAAAAATACTAACAACAAAGAATTCTATATCTGGTCAAAATAAAGATGAGTTTAAGATACTTGCACATTGACAAAATGTGACAGAGACTGTTTTACTAATGGATGTGCTCTACAAGAAATGTTTAAGGAAGTCATTTGGTCATTTCAGCCAGTAGCAGCTTTGCAACTTGCTGGACAGAGCTCTGAGGGAAAACTGAAAGCTTCTCTGCAACTGTCTCTGCAGCGGATCTGCCCTTGCTACCCATGGACTAACAAAGGAGCAAAGACACTAAGTGCCTTATCCACACCTCCAAAAAAACTGCAGTCGACCCAAGGAGAGGAGGCTAGTCCATCTCCCATATGTCCCATCACCCACCCATTCATCACCAGATAGGGAACCCCTGTCTTGGGCCCACAGTGCAGACCCTCCATCCTAAGATGATTGCACTGAGAAATTGATGATGTGCATTTCTCTGGGGTGGAGCCCGCAGGAGACAAGCAAAAACCCTTGGCTGCAATCATTACTGGATTTCCTTCTTCTGCCATCCCCATGCTCAGAAAGAAACAAACTGGGAGATCACCCCAGAGCTCCAGTGGGCAGCCCAGGAGTCACAATCTACAGCCAACACCCAAAGGGGAGAAACACCCACACTTTCAGGACATTGAGAGGAAACATTGCTGCAACTGTGAAAAAGCATAGGGGAGCCACATAACTGAGCAAGAGTCTACCAACTGACCAATATGCCCAAGTGCAAATTACTGGATCACACCCCAAAGCTTCAACACCAAAAAAACCTCACTAACATACCCCCCTCTGAAACCAAAAACAAGAAGTTAGCTTCAAATAAAGACCCTGCACAACGCATCAGCCCTGTGAAAACATTCAGTAGTCTATTGGCTGTACTCAGTCTGCACTGCAGTTAAAGAAACACCTACATTCAGAGATGTGACTCAATTCAAGAACTCCAGTAACTTAAATGGCCAGAGTGTTGTACATCCTTCAAATGACTGCATCAGTTCTCCATCAAGAATTCTTAGCCAGGCTGAGCTGGCTGAAATGGCAGAAATAGAATTCAGAATAGGGATGTTTTCACCAACAACTTTGTTACCGGGACTTATGTTTTAATTAAAGTAACTAAATAAATATTTATTTATTTTTATCTAGTATATATTAGATATTTTAATTAAAATAACTAAATAAATATTGATTTATTTTATATATAATATTTATTATAAATTAATATATTATATATAATTATTTATTTATATAATATTTATTCACAAATAGGTAGAAAGTTATAAAAACTCTTACTTGTAAGCTCAATGCATGCAAAGTATATTCTAGGCAGGTGAAGTATTAGTTTAATTTCAGAATCAGATGCCATGAAATGAAATCCCTAAGAAAAAAAATAGGACACAGGAATTGACTAAGTCAGCCTAAATAATTATGTGAAAGAAACTAACTCATTGGTTCATCTGATTTTGATGTAACACTCAGGCAAAGTTGGAGATATCTATTCAATATGTCTAGATAACTCACATATATCACCATACATTTCATATTTTTTCATCTTTTATTATTATTAACAAAGTTTATGGTGTATCTTTAGACAGTGACAATTGAAGACTGTAGAATTCTCCTTTGGATGGTGGATTTTTAATTACAGTCATTAAAATACAAGCTGACATGTCTAGATTATGGACTGTTAATTGTGATAAATTAGATGTTATTTATCTGCTTCTAGGCTACAGATTCCGATTCACTTACACATACTGATGAATCTGTTTATGTTGAAATATTTTAAAGTAAACAACAGAAATTAGCAGTCTTTACTGTTAATGATGACAGTTGCAACACCTTTCAGAGGCTTCTCTTTCATCATGGACTTCTATGTTCGCACTGGGTGGAAAGGGATAAGATTATGAGAATATGCGAAAAAGTCTGTCAGTGAAAAACTGGAGATAACATTTAAAATCACTTTTATTCTAGGACATTTCCTTAGCTGTAGAAATTCTGGGGATAATGATTCCTAATATGCCCATTCTGATGCCTATTTCTTCCCATGTTCTTTGTTAAAGATAGGATATCAGGGGCAGAATATCTTCTTATCATTTGTTCTATTGTATGTTGTGTGCAGAAGAAAAATACTAGCAGAGTAATTATAGGTAGAGTGACCACAGAATTTATTGACTAAGTTCCAATGTTTAATAGTAAAAAGGGAGTGTTAGTAATCAAAATGACAGAAAAAAAGTTGTAAACCAAGCCTATCCTAAACAAAATTTTGATGTATGATCGCTTTTGGTTATGGGCAAAGGACGATCAGATTGAGAAAAGATAAAGGCTCTTAATTATACTTTATAATCTAATATAGATCTGTTAATAAAAATTTTGATTTATCGAATTAAAATTTCTATTTCCCAATGACTGAAAAGTAAAAATAATAATCCATGAGAATTCAATAAAATTACTTAAATATTTACAAATGTTATAGATATTTAAGCAAAATTGTTTATATAGTAAATAGAGATAAGTAAATTAGGCATACATTTATTGCAGTGGATACATGCAATGATCATTAGAAAATGAGCCTAACTTGAGATAAATAAAAATAAACAAATGACAACCAAAATGAAATATATATTGGTAAATAACATAGACATTCAATTTTAATAGTAAATTAAAATAATACAAAGTGAAAATAAAGTAGTATTTGCTAAAACTAGGGATTACTTCAGTATCTATACAATCAACTATTTATTTGTTTGTATGCCAGTCTTTGTGCCTATTTATAAAGAAAGATAAAACTAACAGTAAAGTTTTTAATAAAAATAATTACAAGAAGGCTTATGAGCTCTTACCTAAAATAATCTTTCTGTAGCCTAAAGTCATTAATTTAATTTAAAAGTAGTAAAAATATTATAAAATATATAGATTAGGCAGTACATAAATAAAAGTCATTTTATACATTGTAAATTGATAAAATCCAAATAATTAAAACAAAATAGTATAAAAGTAAAAAAAACTACAAGACAAAAAAATGCATGGGTAGTTAAAATATGGATTCAACTGCAAGGCTTCATAATACATAATTTTGTTGTAGAATGTGCAATGGTTCACAAGCATTGTGTTTCATAATTTTTCTTCAAAGGAATTGAAACTTTAAACAAGATGTTGTAAATATAGAATATGATTCACATTATAAACTTCACTTTTATTTCATTTGTAGGGTTTTATTTTTAAGGCACTTTTAACATATTTTATGTAAATTCCCTCCAACCTGAAACACATACCATCAGAAGATACCTAGTGTAAATGCACAATAATATGGTCTACATTAAAATGTATATAATAACATTAGAGGTCATGCCTTATATAGAATAATGTATTAAAGGATATTCTGTGATAAGCCAACCAGTTTATTTACAATATTAGAATTAGCTTTATATTTGAAAACATTTACGAATCCAGGATTTATTGTTTTTTGAGAGACAGAGCATTGGTTACAATAGACAAAGTTGGATGTAGGAAACTTCCTCAAATCTCAGTGGTTTTATGCAAAGTGTTTTGTGTTAGTTTATTTCTCAGTATCTTTATAAAAATCAATTTGTAATTGTTTGTTTATTCTTTGGTCTCCCTGGTCACAATAACTAAAGAAGAGACAGGTGGAGTTTTGCTCTGCTTCACCAGCAGGTGACACATGTCATCATCAACCCAGACCATTAGCTCAAGAAAATAATATTTCTGCCTATCTCTGCTAGCATTAGAAAATGAGAGGAGCAGATGTAAACAGAAGGTTAAAAAGAAGCTGTGAATTGGTGGGGTTTCTTATTCTTTAATTGGCTACATGTGTGATCCTGGACTAGCCATGTAATTACTTAAACCTCATATTCCTCATCTATAAAATAAATCGAATGAACCTGAATGACATTTATTTCCTTCTCAGATGTAAAGTTCAGTGATGACAATATGTAAATTAGTAAATAATATGTAAATGAGTGATGATGGCTGTGTTACAATAAATCTTTACTTATAGAAAAGAACAATGAGCTAGATTTGACTCATAAGCCACAGTTTGACAACTTTTGATCTAGAATAGTTTCTGTTGAATAGGTAGTTGATATGGTTTTGCTTTGACCCCACCCAAATCTCATCTTGAATTGTAACTCCCATAATCCCCATGTGTCCTGGAAAGGACCTGGTGGGAGGTAATTGAATCATGGGGTTGGAGGGATTTCCTCTGCTGTTCTTGTAATAGTGAATAAGCCTTACAAAATCTGATGGCTTTATAAAGGGCAGTTCCCCTACACATGCTTTCTTGCCTGCTGCCATGTAAGACATGCCTTTGCTCCCTCTTTGCCTTCCACCATGATTGTGAGGCCTCTCTAGCCATGTGGAACTGTGAGTCCATTAAACCTCTTTTTCTTTACAAATTCCCAAGTCTCAGGTATGTCTTTGTTAGCAGCATGAGAACATGCAAATACAGTTAATTGGTACCAGGTAGTGGGGCGCTGCTGTAAAGATACCTGAAAACATGGAAACAACTTTGGAAGTGAGTAGCAGGAAGAGGTTGGAATAGCTTGGAGGGCTCAAAAGAAGACAGGAAAATGTGGGAAAGTTTGAAATTTCCTAGAGACTTGTTTGAAATTTCCTAGAGGCCTTAGAAAACAAGATGTGGGAAAGTTTGCAACTTTTTAGAGACTTGTTGAATGTCTTTGACCAAAATGCTGATAGCGATATAGACAATGAAGTCCAGGCTGCCGTGATCTTAGATGGAGATAAGGAACTTGTCGGGAACTGGAATAAAGGTGACTCATACTATGTTTCAGCAAAAAGACTGACAATATTTTGCTCCTTCCCTAGAGATCTGTGGAATTTTGAACTTGAGATAGATGATGTAGAATATCTGGCAGAGGAAATTTCTATGCAGCAATGCATTCAAGAGGTAACTAGTGTGCTCTTTGAAGCATTCAGTTTTGTTCATCACAAAGTATGGTTTGGAATTGGAACTTATGTTGAAAAGGGAAGCAGAGCATAAAAGTTCAGAAAATTTGCAGCCTGACAATACAATAGAAAAGGAAAACCCATTTTCTCAGGAGAAATTCAAGTTGGCTGCAGACATTTGCATAAATAATAAGGAGCCAAATGATTATAACAAAGACAATGGGAAAACATCTCCAGGGCATGTCAGTGGTCTTCATGGCAGCACCTCCCATTATAGGCCCAGAGGCCTAGGAAGAAAAAATGGTTTCATAGGCTGGCCCTGGGACCTTGGTGCTTTGTGCTGTCTCAGGATTTGGTTCCCCTCATCCCAGCCATGGCTAAAAGGGGCCAAAGTATAGCTTGGGCTGTGGCTTCACAGACTGAAAGCCCCAAGCCTTGTCAGCTTACACGTGGTGTTGGCCTTGTGGGTGTGCAGAAGTAAAGTATTGAGGTTTGGAAACCTCTGCCTAGATTTCAGAGAATGTGTGGAAATGTCTGGATGTCCAAGCAGAAGTCTGTTGCAAGGATGGAGACATCATGGAGAACCTCTGCTAGGGAGGTGTGGAAGGGAAATGTGGGATTGGAGCCTCCACACAGAGTACGCACTGGAGAACCGCCTAGTGGAGCTGTGAGAAGAGGGCTGCCATTCTCCAGACCCCAGAATGGTAGATCCACTGACAGCTTCCACCGTGTGCCTAGAAAAGCAGCAGAGCAGATACTGAATGCCAGCCTGTCAAAGCAGCTTGGAGGTAGCTGTACTTTGCAAAGCCACAAGGGCAGAGCTGCCAGAGACCATGGGAATCCACCACTTGCATCAGCATGACCTGGATGTAATGCTTGCTGTCAAAGGAGATTGTTTTGGAACTTTAAGGTTTAATGACTGCACTATTGGATTTCAGATTCGCATGAGACCTCTAGCCCTTTGTTTTGGCCAATTTCTCCTATTTGGAATGGATGTATTTGCCCAATGCCTGTACCCCCATTGTATCTAGGAAGTAACTAACTTGCTTTTGATTTTACAGGCATAGGCAGAAGGCGCTTGCTTTGTCTCAGATGAGTCTTTAGACTTGGACTTTTTGGTTAATGCTGGAAGGAGTTAAGACTTTGGGGGACTGTTGAAACCACATGATTATGTTTTGAAATTTGATATCATGAGATCTGGGAGGGGTCAGGGATGGAATTATATGGTTTGGCTGTGTCCCCACACAAATCTCATCTTGAATTGTAGCTCCCATAATCCCCACGTGTCCTGGGAGTGATCTGGTTGGAGGTAATAGAATCATGGGGCCAGGTTTTTCCCATGCTGTTCTTGTGATAGTGAATAAGTCTCATGATATCTGATGGTTGTATAAAGGGCAGTTCCCCTGCACATGCTCTCTTCCCTGCCACCATGTAAGACATGCCTTTGCTCCTCTTTTGCCTTCTGCTGTAATTGTGAGGCCTCCCCAGTCATGTGGAACTGTGAGTCCATTAAACCTCTTTTATATTATTTAAATTACCCAGTCTTGAGTATGTCTTTATTAGCAGCATGAGAACAGACAAATACAGTAGCACTTTGTTTCTCTCTTCCTACACTAGTTAATAAATCCTCAAAAACAATTTAATATGTTAAATTAAAATTTTCTAATGTAACAGAAATAAGATGAAAGAAATTTTCCAAGTTTTGGAGAACTTGTACATTCATCCATACCTTTCGTATTTTCTGTTTACAACTCCTAATGATGTCATCTCCAGCATAATAGTGATCCAGCAATACTGTTTATAAAAGCATGTTTTTAAAAAGATACTATTAGAAAGAGCATATGTAATATGGATTCAAAAGCTTAGAGAGCCTAAGATTATGGCAAAGAAGTTGATTATATATAAAATTAGTAATATAAGTTGTAGGTAAAGATAGTATATGTAGGGTAGAATCTATAATACTAAGGCAAATAGTCTATCAAAACAAGGAGCCCAGATGTTTGGACTGATGGAAAGATGGTGAGAATAGAATGTTTGTTTAAAAAGCAGAGGCTTTCTAATGGAGCAGAGACTCTAAGCTTCCTTGCATTATTATTATTATTAATTATTATTATTATTATTATTATTATTATTTTGAGAATGGAGTCTCACTCTGTCACCCAGGCTGGAGTGAAGTGTCATGATCATGGCTCACTGCAAACTCCCCCTCCTGAGTTCAAGTAATTCTCCTGCCTCAGCCTCCTGAGTAACTGGGATTACAAGTGCCCACCACCATGCCTGGCTAATTTTTTTTGTTCATTTATTTTTTAGTAGAGATGGGGTTTCACCATGTTGGCCAGGCTGGTCTCAAACCCTTGACCTCAAGTGATCCACCTTCCTTAGCCTCCCAAAGTGCTGGAATTACAGGCATGAACCACCGTGTCCAGCCTGATTGTCTTTTAAAGCTGCTGTTAATGTAATCATATTGTTTTTCTTTAATTTACTGAGTAAATGAATTATAATAAAGGACTGCTATTACTTTTCTGGAATATTCTTTAATCATTTTTGATAAACATCTGGATTTGATTTCCTAATATTTGCTTAGAATGTGCTTGTTTTCATATTGATCAATAAAATTTGTCTATAGGTTTTTTTTAATATTACCTTTACCAGAAACAGGTTATGCTAAATTGAAAAACTAAATTGGGAGGGGTTATTGTTTATTTCATCTAGATTAATTTAAGTTGTATTGAAAAGTGTCCTGACAAAATATATGTTCAAATGTTAGAATGTTTATCAGTTTACAATCATTACGTAATTTTTGTATTCAATTTTCTCCTTATTGTTATCTTAAGATTTGCTGATATAAATTTGTATATAATATGCTCCCATGATTAGTTTACTTTTTTCTTTTTGAGACAGAGTTTTGCTTTTTTGCCCAGGCTGGATTACAATGGCACGATCTCGGCTCACTGCAACCTCTGCCTCCCGGGTTCAAGCAATTCTCCTGCCTCAGCCTCTTGAGTAGCTGGGATTACAGGCATGTGCCACCATGCCTGGCTAATTTGTTTGTATTTTTAGTAAAGACGGGGTTTCTCCATGTAGGTCAGGCTGGTCTCGAACTCTTGACTTCAGGTGATCCGATTGCCTCAGCCTCCCAAAGTGCTGGGGTTATAGGCATGAGCTATCGTACCCGGCTGATTAGTTCACATTTTTATATCTCATATTAAGATTTCTTTTTTAGTCCTAATCTAATACTGTTTGCTGCCCTCCATTTTTGAAAACCTTATTTTCAGGAATTTACCAGTTTTATTGATATTTTTACAAGAATCAGATTTTATAGTTATTATTTTTTGCATTAAAATTATATAACATTTTCCATACTAATTACTGTTTTTCTCTACATATGTCTTCAGATTGATTTTTGTTCATTATTTAATTTCTTATAATTAATAATATCTATGTTCTTCACTTACTTTTTTTTTTTTTTTTGAGACAGGGTCTCTCTCTGTCACCAGGCTGGAGTGCAGTGGCACTATCTTGGCTCAATGCAACCTCCGCCTCCCAGGTTCAAGCAATTCTCCTGCCTCAGCCTCCCGAGTAGCTGGGACTACAGGCGTGCACCACCATGCCCAGCTAGCTAATTTTTCTATTTTTAGTAGAGACAGGTTTTCACCATGTCGGCCAAGATGGTCTTGATCTCCTGATCTCATGATCTGCCCACCTCGGCCTCCCAAAGTGCTGGGATTACAGGCGTGAGCCACCGTGTCTGGCCCCATCTTTCTTTTTTCAATATTGAAAGCATTTAAGCCATTTTGAAAATAAATTTAACTATGTTCTATTAGTTTTTATTTAAAACGTTCTTATTTTATTATTTTCTAAGTGAATAATAATTTTATGTTGAATTTTCTTTGAATAATGGAATATTTAATAATTTATTTCAAAATGCCTAGTAGTTACCATACTTCTTTCTTTTTATTATTTATTGGAATTTTATTGAATGTATTTACTTTTATCATTTAGAGGCATGTGAATATATATGTGCATACATACAAAAGTTTTGTTTTAAATTTCTTCTATTTGCTTCATTTTAATAGAAGTATACTAAAATCTTCCAGTGGACCTATGTATAAGTTCATATAGTCTCCCTTGTTGACTATGGAAATCATTATTGTGCTTGTCTCCTAGAATTCAAAACACCTTCTTTCAAAAGCTTTTTTTGTTTTTTGTTTTTTTTTTTTTTTGAGACGTAGTCTGGCTCTGTCCCCCAGGCTGGAGTGCAGTGGCGCCATCTTGGCTCACTGCAAGCTCCGCCTCCCAGGTTCTCGCCATTCTCCTGCCTCAGCCTCCCGAGTAGCTGGGACTACAGGCGCCCGCCACTACGTCTGGCTAATTTTTTGTATTTTTAGTAGAGACGGGGTTTCTCCGTGTTAGCCAGCATGGTCTTGATCTCCTGACCTCGTGATCCGCCCGCCTCAGCCTCCCAAAGTGCTGGGATTACAGCCATGAGCCACCACGCCCGGCCTCAAATGCATTTTATACCATGGTCTGACTTACTTTGTAAAAGCAGCTTTATTTATTTAACTTACTAATTTAAAAAATCCTTTATACCTAGACATTGTTTATTATATCTATAATAATATACTTGCATTTAAAGTACTCCCAAGTCTTGTCAACCTTTGTCTGAACTTAACCTGCTAGTAACTCTCCTCACAGATAAAGCAAGTTTTTTCACCTCTGTGCCATTAGTCACACATTTACTTTTGCCTGAAACATCCAGATTTTATCTCACTACCTGCTTAGCCCCAATCTTTTTGCCAAATATCCTCCCCGAAATGACCTGCCAATTTTATGTTTTTCTCAGCATTGCCTGTGTGAAGCATGAATTCTAAGCATTCTTTACTTCTTAATTTTAATTTTATCTTTTCATAGTATGACAACCTAACAAAAATAATATGAGAATACAATCAGAGACAGCCATGTTATAACTCAGTATTGCCACAGAATTTTGGTGTCCGTTTTAGTCCATTTCACATCAACTGTTCTCCAATAATTTTAGTATCTATGATACTATAGGGAATAAAAGTATAATTTTCTACCCTTAATATTATATTCAAGTTTGGTCACTTCACAGGGCAAATGTTTTCTTTATTTCAAAAATAATTACAATGTATAAATGCTTATGTAGAATAAAACCTAGTTTCTTAGGTTCATATAGTGAGAGATTGCCTGAACATCATAAAAAATAAATAGAAAGGTGGTCTGAAAGTAATGAGGAGGAGCTAAAAACAAAACAGACATGAGAAGGTAAATTTATTGTAAATGATAATCAATGATATAATGAGGCTGAATGAAGAATAGCTTCACAGTTGTTCAAGTCAATTATATGACAGTAGAACTGACTCATTATATGATCCACCATGTAGACATGTGTAACAACACATACAAGTATACTGCAGCATAACTATCTATCAATATCTCTACCTGATGGACTCCGTATATTCCCTTTATTGTACTTTCCCTCTTGCAGTAGTTCTTTAACAGTAAGTGTGTTGGAAAGCAGTAATTCTCTTTGCTTTATATGTATGGGAGCAGAACTTTTTTTTTTTTAATTTTATTTTAAGGCGGAGCCTTGCTCTGTCACACAGGCTGGAGGGCAGTGGTGAGATCTCGGCTCACTGCAACCTCTGACTCCCGGGTTTAAGCAATTCTCCTGCCTAAGCCTCCTGAGTAGCTGGGACTACAGGCACCCACCACCACGCCCGACTAATTTTTGTATTTTTAGTAGAGACAGGGTTTCACTGTGTTGGCCAGGCTGGTCTCAAACTACTCACCTCAGGTGATCCACCAGCCTCAGCCTCCCAAAAGTGCTGGGATTACAGGTGTGAGCCACCGCACCCCGCAGCAGAACCTTCTTATACTTCCACTTAGTGTTCATAGGTGTTACTGACCAGTGAGAATTTTCGAAGATCTTCAGAACAGAATGGAAAAAAAGTTAGGAAGTTTTGTTTGACTAGCAGAATAGTGTTCAGAGTGTCTTACATGTTTCCTTCCAGATGCAGATGAGCTATAGAGTTTTGATTTTTTTTCCATTTAAAGATGAAACTTAGACTGTAGAGAAACATACAGATGATAATTCTCTTCACTTTCCAAAATTATGACAGCTAAGTCTCTTAGTCACAATTTAGAAAATCAGATTGCACATACATTGAGTTATGAAAAACAACAATGATATTTTTGTAAATGTTTCAAGATAACATTTTATACTGAAGATGAAAAATGTCTAATTTAGAAAATGAATCTGTCCTAGAGCCTGAAGACCAATAATCCAGAAATATGATAGGCACAAAAAGAAATGCTTTCCTAAATATTAGCTCCACACTATAATGACTTTGACCCTGTATGGTTGCTGTGATTACCAAGAGGAGAAAGCCTATGTTTACTTGAAATTGTGGCTTTGATCAAAAGAGATTTAAATAATCCAGGACAACCAATATTTTAATAACTGAGGAAAAAATCAATTGCTTTAAAAGAGTATTCAGAATCGAATACTAAAAATTGAGTATGAGTTGGCATATGGGAATATATGTATTTGTTTATATAACATATAAATACATATATATGTGTGTTTAATCTGTGCATGAGAATGTATGTGTTTATGTGTGTGCACATGTGTTAACAAGTCACAGAAGATTGTCTCATTCTAAGATTCGGAGTTTCCAATTTACTTGTGAATAATTTATTTGCCCAATTTTATGTTGTATATATTAATATAAGCTTTGGAGCAGAGATTTTCAACTTTGGGTCTGTTGACATTTTGGAATGCATTGATCTCTGTTGCCGGAATGAGGCTGTCTTGAACATTGTAGAAAGTTAGCAGCATCCCCAGTCTCTATCAAGTAGATGCTAGCAGTAGCCATGCCTTAGTTTTGACAACCAAATATTTCTCTAGATATTTCCAGATGTTTCATGGGAGAGGAAGTGAAATCATCCCAGTTAACAACTACTGCCTAGAGAAAAATAAACAATAAAAGACACAGAAACTCTTTCTCAGCATACATAGATCCTTTGTAAATATGTAATTTCAATTTTTTTATATTATTATGTTCTTTAAATATCATACTTCATTCTTTGGCCAAGTCACATTTGAGAAGTATGATCATTTATTTAGTAAAATCTATATAAAAGGATAAGGTCAAAGCTATTATCATACACTTCTACTTAAAAATTCTGCTTAAATTCACAAAGGCTGTAATAATTATAGGGTTATTGTCTGTAAAGAAGTGTGTAAATTACACAACAATAAACTCTACACACTGTATTAAAATTTTAAAGGCTAGAGGCATCTGTATCTTACATAAAATTACTTCTATACACAAAGAAAATATTAGTAATGAATATGAAGTTAAAAATGTTTTAAAATCAATGCTTGTCTAATTTTGAAAACCTATTGGAGTCTTGCAGAACTTTGATATTTTCTGCATTAAATTCTCCTAAAACATTGTCTGCTTTGTAGAAGTTTCAAGGACACATTGAAGGAGAATTAAATTATAAAGTAACACTGCAGCTTGTTCTTATATTTACATTTATCTTTAAGGAGAGTAATTTATTTTGGGGGCCAAAGAGAACTATATATCATACTAATGCACATTCAGTTTAAAATTTGCCCTTCACGCTATGACTGGACATTGTTAAGCTCATTTTGCAGTGGTTGTATTTGCTGGAGGGGAAATTTCAAATAGGTAAGCTCTATAGTAGTCTCTGCTTCGAACATATTTTCTGTTTTGCATTTATGTGGGAGTGGCAAAACAAAAAATCATCTGCTAAAAAGAATAACCTCATAATAACCATTTCCTAAATCTGTTGAACTGATCCTCATATGTCTACCAGATGGTGAAGTGGTGAAATGGAACCAAGAACGCCTTGAGGCAGTTGCTGTTGCTGTTAATCTCCGGAGGATTTCAATATGGAAGCAGACCTGCCTAAAGTCTGCATCAACCTTGCAAGTCAAAAAGAGATTTTCAATATAGTTTCTGAAAAGGAAGATAGGAATTTGTTGTGTCTCTACTCTTCTGTTCAAACAAAAATATGAATTTTTGCTGGTTTTAGAAACACAAGTGTACAACGTGGTTTTGCTTGAGGACTAAATTATCAACATATACTACAACTTTGTCCTGAGCTGCATCTAACTCTAGATATTCTGTTCTAATAAATTCTGTTTATAAATTCTGTTCTAATGCATTTAAATACAAAGTCTGGGCTGGAAAAGAGGCATGCCAGGAAGAGGAGGGAACGTTGTGTGATAATCAAGAAGACAAATTCCATTTCCATTTGTTAAGAAGTGAGAAGCAAAACTCCACGAACTTTTTGATGTTTAAAAACAAGGTGAAGAATGTCACTTTAATACAGATGATGACATTTAGAAGTTACTCTCTGAATAATTTTCTGGCCAAGGCTATAACATAGCTCCAAGCACAACCAATTAAAATATGGGAAACGGACCAAAAATATAATCTATCTTGTATAAATAGTTACTGGGAATTTGTTTTTTAAAATGGGACTGTTTATTAAATTAAAAGAGAGTCTTTAAGAAGCTTGTTTGTATTTGTTATTACTATTATAATGTGGAATGCCCCATTTAATTTAGAATAACATGCTAGGGAGACAAGAAAAAAAATCAAATTTTGCCATTCTTTTGACTAACTTTTAATTGTTACTTTTATATCAACATAAAGTATATACAGTTATTTCACAAATACTAATAATCAACAATACTTGGAATTTTCCAAGAGGGAAGAAACAAACAAACAAACAAACTCTTGAGGTTCTAAATTCCTAATATGTATATATTTCTTAGAAATAAAAAAAGAATAAATGCTCTTGTTAGTTAAGGTATTAAAACTAGCAAAGTGTTTAACAAAGTACTTCTTTACTCCTTCAGTTAAGTATGACATATATGTGGCAGTATAAGATATTTGTTAAACTTTTCAACGTCAAAGTATATTATTACCACATGTAGCAATTAAAATACCATTTTCCCTGGAAGAATCTGTATTAGTCTTTTATCCAGCACAATTCAACGCTTGAATGCTAATTTCAATAAAACTCAGTTTATTACCATACATTTCCTAAAGGCAACTTTGAAAATACACATGTAAGCTAGGACAGATCTTCCAAATGCTTCACATTTTATCCCCCTTTGAGTATCTTTAAATACAACAGCTCTTCTACTGCTCTGGTATATATTTTATTGTGAGCCTTGAATAAAACCTCTCATGCAGTTTTATTTAATGTCTTATTCACATTTTCTTCTCTCACATTATTTCTCCATTTTTTTTTCCCAGATGTTCAAAAGATGGTTTGTCAAGGAAGAATCTTACTGAAGAAAAGAAATGAATGGGTCAACAGAGAATCCTCCTCATTGGAAATGTAAGGAAACCAGTAGAAGCAATATGTTAATGTAATTTTATTTCAATTATACAATACTACATTTAATACTGATAATATATTTGGTTTAGATTAATGAGGATTTAATTTAAAAACAAAATACCAAGATTATAACATTAATAAGAGAAATATAACAAAGTTTTTTATTCAGTAGATGTTTATTCTATGTGAATAAGCAATTCAAAACACAGAAAGTATTAATGAATAAAATAAAATTCTATGTTTATCCTATTAGTAGAAAAATGCAATGGTAAATAGTGTTAAATAATGTAGATTATTAGGAAATTTTATTCGTTTATGACTTTTTCATTTACTACATGTATGAGTATGAGTATATAACTAAGCCTAAGTTTCTTCCTCTATAAATTGGTGTTAATAACTTGGAGTTGCATTATCAACAGAACTTTCTGTGATGAAGAAAATGTCCTATATCAGCTCTGTCTGATACAATAGCCACTAAGCACTTGTGGTTATTGAACACTTTGGATAAGATTGGTGCTATTGAAAATCTGAATTCTTAATTTTAGTTAATTAATTAATTTTTAAATTTTATTTATTTATTTTGAGACAACGTGTTGCTCTTGCACAGTCTGTAGTGCAGTGGTGCAATCTCAGCTCACTGCAACCTCCCCTCCTGGGTTCAAGGGTTTCTCCTGCCTCAGCCTCCTAAGTAGCTAGGATTACAGGCATGTGACACCATGTTCGGGTAATTTTTGTATATTTAGTAGAGATGGGGTTTCACCATATTGACCAGGCTAGTCTCGAACTCCTGACTTCAAGTGACCCACCTTCCTCAGCCTCCCAAACTACTAGGATTACAAGTGTGAGCCACCACGCCTGGCCAATTTTAGTTAATTTAAATGAAAATAGTTATATGTGGCTGGTGACTACAGTATTGTTCAATACACCCTTAAAGGATTTAGTGACATTATCATGAAATTAATTACATTATTTATTAAAATAATTTCTCTTTTCATTTTCTCATAAAATTAACAAAGGTCAAAATGTTGGCCAGGGTGTGTTGAGAATGTCTTTCTAATAAAATTATTATGTAAGAGTGTATTGATACTATATTGGAAACAAAATTTGTATATCTAAGTCTTAAAATGTTAATATTTTTAACTGTAAAATTTTATTTTGAAATGTTACCCCAAAAAATCTAATTTTGACATTACAATTTTTGCTTAACTGACTTTATTTTGAGAAAAAGATTGGTCAATTGCTATAAGCTTTTACTAATCCATTGTAGGTGCAAATTATGTGACACTTTGAACAATCATTAAATTAAGTACATATTAAGATGTCATAGGTTTATATGAGTTTGCTATAGTGAGAAACAAGAACAACAAAAAACAGCAATACACTGGAAACCCTAAGAAAGACACTTCATTTCTCTTATCAGTTAGTTGTGTGTCTTTGGGAACACCAAATGACTGCTCTGGGTCTTAGACGTTCTCATATGCAAAATGTAAGATTAATAATCTATAAAAGATATTTCAGTTATATAATTCTATGTCTCTTGCTGCTTTTTCACTGAAAAACCCAGAAACGAGTTTTAAAAAATAGTCTTATTGTTTACCACAGTTGTATTCAATACAACGTGTATCTTTGGGGAAGAATTAATATTCATCCTGAGGCAAAGATGCTTTTAAGGAGGATAATTTGTCAAATACTCTTTGAGAGCACACTGTTGAGCATCATCAAAGTGAGGGAAGGAGTAAGGAGTACTTGGACTCATCTTGCAGTAACATATAAGGAGACTCTTTGGAGTGAAGCATATAAAACGGGAGCTCCAAGGCACACACAGCAGTCAAAAGAGAAATGAGCCGGACAGCAGACCTGATGAAATATTAACCATGCTGAGAACTTGACTATTTATACAAGGTTTAGTAATAAAATACAGTCTAAGAGAAAGGATGTGCATTTAGATTTTTATCTGCCTAAATTTTGGTGATAAGCTATAAAAGAAAGCCCTAGATTATCTGTAGGATGCTAGTGAGATGAACTGTATGTAGAAATATCTTTAATCTAATTAATGTGTAACAGATCTATAATATCATCAGCCATTACATTTGAACTTAAGTGACAAAAAGCATGGTGCTATTAATGAACTATGAATGTGAGAAAGAAAAGAAAAAATTTGGGAGAAATAATGTATTTTAATTTTTGATCTTTTGGAATCATAAGACCATAAGAAAGCTAAAGGGAATGAAAATCTGAAGCTTCAGAAGGAAGTCATAGTGAAAATTTTTTTACAAGCTTCATGCATATTCACTGAACTCAAAATTCTAGTCATTATTAAGGCTACTAAATTACATGCACAATTCAATTTGTTAAGAAATGTGGTTCCATCAACATATAAACAAACAGGATCCATTCAGACAGTAAGACAATTATGTCTAATAAATGCAAACCAAAGATACTTTCCCTCCGACTTTAGCAGTAATCCTTGTGCATTATTCCTACATTGTGTCTAGTTGCCCTTTCATTTTTGTCCTAATCAGATCCTGAACCTTGAACTTGTAAGACATTTGGCCTCACTCCTATTTTCTGCTCTTGTCCAGAGAAATTTGAATTTGATTTTCTCCATTTAACTGTATTAATCTGTCCTTTAACAATAGCTGACCTAGCCTCCTTACTGGATCTTTCTCATTGGCTATGAAAAGTGGGATAGTCTATCTAGCTAAACTGTCCTTCTAGATCCAAGATTCTGTCCACAGCATTGGCATTGGGTGCTACACCTCAAAATGATCCCCCCTTTACTGGAAAAGTTTTTACTACCCATGGGTTACTCCTGAAGTCATATCTATGCTACAGGAACTGTTTTTTTCGCTAGGGTTTCTAATCTAGGGCACATAACATGATCCAACTTAGGAAAATCAGATTTTCTTTTCCAGAATTTAAAACTTGAACAAAGACACAGATATTAGGAACCATGAAACCTAAGACCTTAGGGACATGTTGGCAACTTAGAGATCATTTTTGTGAATTATTGTGGCTGAGGTTTCAGGGCTGCTCTGCATCCAGACCTGGAAAAAAAATCTGCATATTTCACTTTGCTTTTGATCCCTGAGCTGCCCAAGGAAATAAGTTTATTTTGGAATAAACTTATTCCAATAAGTTTATTTTGCTTTACCTTCCAGTGCAGATTTTGACCAGAAGAACCTTGGCAAACAGAATCACGCAGCCCTATGAGGTAAAAATACACATAAGCAGGAATCACAAGAAAAATCTCTCTATATATATATAAATTGTAGTCTATCATTTTTTCTCTCTCTCCGTGTGTGTGTGTGTGTGTGTGTGTGTGTGTGTGTGTGTGTGTGTGTCTGGGGTGTCTCACTCACTGAAGCCATCTGATCCTTAATATTTTAACATTTCAGGTGAGCTTGGTTATCTCTTATTTCTCTTACATTCTTTAAGAGTGCTTATTTAAAAGACGGGTTACTATGACACACCAAGACGTGCTGATTCACTAAGGGGCTGGGTTGGAAATATGGACTATAAAGCTGCATTTATTCACTTATGTTCACTATTTTCTATGTTTGCATGTGTGTATTTATATGTATATAGAAGTGATATGTATAACAGTAGCTCTTCCTTATTCTCAGGGGATATGTTCCAAGACTTCCAGTGGATGCGTAAAACCATGGATGGTGCTGAACCCTATGCATACCATGTTTTTTTCCTGTATACACACAGTTATTATAAAGTTTAATTTAAGCTTGGTGCAGTGAAAGATTAACAATAATAACTAATAATAAAATAGAACAATTCCTGTAGTAAAAATTATGAGATTGTGGTCTCTCTTAAAATATCTTATTGTACTGTACTCACCTATTTTGGGCCTGCAGTTGACAATGAGTAATTAAAACTATGGAAAGTAAATTGTGAATAATGCGATGGTACTGTATGTATTTATAAATATGTCATTGGTTGAAGCAGCAAAACCCACAAGGAGTAGGTTATATTCCCCCTTTTAAAGAAACTCTAATGAAATTTTGTAGAAAGAAAAAAAAAACAGAAACAATTTCATACGTAAAGCTAGAAAATTTAAATGAAATCTTTTCTCTCCACTATATCACATATCCTTTAATAAAGAAAATGAGTGGTTTGTGAATTTGCCTTATACCTATAAATATAAGAAGAGAAGATCTCTGAATCATAACTTGAATCTCAGTTAATGAGAGCTGTCTTATTTTAAAGATATTTCAAATGTTCAGAATGCACATGTGTACTGACTTTTAGATAGAAGAAGCTAAGCATGTTAATTACCTAAGTTTTATAGCCTATGGACAATGTAAACAGAATTACTATCCATTGAACCTTTTTTTCAAACTCATTATTTATATTTCAAGAATGTTCTAAGTTATTTTTAAGAGCAAAATAATTTTTAATCATGTCAAATAATATAAGAGACTACTCACATATCAGGCGTCAACAAATAGAAATAGAGCCCTTTGCTTCTGGCAGAAAGAGAATCTAAAAGAAGGCCATATTCGTGCCTCATTAGTCACTCCCTGGTATCTTTAGCACCATCAACCATTTTTTTTTCCATTTATGTCATGGGAATTTACCAGTCAACCAGAATTGACAAACCATGAGAAATTCCCTTTCCTCATTTTCCTATATGCCTCCGTGGAACACTTGGGAGCAGACTTAGTAACTACAGCCTTGTACTGAATTTTAACTACTGACATGAAAGTGAAAGGTACTATCCTGAATCATTGTGTCCTTCTCCCTCTATATTAACTCCATGTTTAGTCTCTGTTACATATGGTAAAATACCAAGGTGTTGAATCAGCAATTTTATGGAGTTGGAGAAATTTCCTCACTGTTTTCATTTTAATTGAATTGAAAAGAACTTGGAAGTTTGAACATGGTGATGAGTCAGATGTCATGGTAAACCTTTAGCTGAAGAGAGAAATATATTTTCAGGGCTTACAATTAAAAGTAAAACAATGGGTAACTCAATTCAACTGTATGTGTGCCTATCCAGAAGATAGAGGAAGGGTCATAAGTATCTTAGCACATTTATAGTAAACTAATACTGTTAGAGTTTCTCCCTTGGATTTTTACGCAAAGGAAATGTAAAATAAACAAACAAACAAAAATTAGGCCTGGCGTAGTGGCTCCCACGTCTGTAACCCAGCACTTTGGGAGGCCAAGGCGGGTGGATA
This sequence comes from Pongo pygmaeus, assembly GCF_028885625.2. NCBI lineage: Eukaryota > Metazoa > Chordata > Mammalia > Primates > Hominidae > Pongo > Pongo pygmaeus. The sequence goes on along the minus strand of NC_072378.2, from coordinate 67,365,539 downwards.
TCTTGAGGCCAGGAGGTTGAGACCAGCCTGGCCAACATGGTTAAACCCCATCTCTACTAAAAATACAAATATTAGCTGGGCATGGTGGTGGGCACCTGTAATCTCAGCTACTTGGGAGGCTGAGGCAGGAGAATTGCTTGAACCTGGGAGGCGGAGATTGTAGTTAGCTGAGACTGCACCACTGCACTCCAGCCTGAGCAACAGAGCAAGACTAGGTCAAAAAAAAAAAAAAAGAAAACAAAAAATTATTTTTCTTTCATTCTGATTTACAGTGGTTTCCTTAGTTTATACATCATACTTTGTAGTTGTATTAATATTGCTTATTCTTCCTCTTTCCTTCCTACTCTTTCCCTCTTTCTCTGTGTCTTTTTCTGTGTCTCTCTTCCTTTCTGTATGATAAATCTCATTGGAAATTCCTCACCCCAAATACAAGGAAACCAAAAAGTTTGTGGAAAAATTGAATTGAAAGATAAAAATGTTTAAAAAATAATATAAACGTTAAACTTTATTTCTCAACATAAGCGCCATCAAGCTCAATACACATTATGAGAGATTATATCAGCCATTTAATCCATCCCTAAAGAACTGACAGTCTTAGGAATTTAATGTCAATGCAGTCTTTTCTTATTAGGTTGGTGCAAAAGTAATTGTGGTTTTGCCTTTCAAAAAGAAATGGCAAGGTCGAGTGGGGTGGCTCACGCCTGTAATCCCAGCACTTTGGGAGGCCGAGGAAGAGGATGACTTGAGGTCAGGAGTTTGTGACCAGCCTCACCAACTAGTTGAAACACTGACTCCACTAAAAATCAAAAAATAAGCACAGCGTGGTGGCTTGTGCCTGTAATCCCAGCTATTTGGAAGGCTGAGGCAGGAGAATCACTTGAGCATGGGAGGCGGAGGTTGTAGTGAGCCGAGATCGTGCCACTGCACTCCAGCCTGGATGGCAGAGTGAGACTCCGTCTCAAAAAAAACCCCAAAAAGTAATGGAAAAACCGCAGTTAATTTTTCACCAACCTAATACATTGTTAACTGAAAAATGGATGCCCTTTACAGATTTCTTATGATTAGAAAACAAAAATAACTTAGAAAGAGCCAAATCAGAAGGGTTAGGGGGGATGCTTAATGATTTCCCATAAAATTCCCACAAAATTACCCTTATTTGATGAAAGGAATGAGCAGAAACATAGTCACGGTGGAAAGGGATTCTCAAATCGAGGTGTCTTGAGCATTTTTCTGCTAAAGCTTTTTCTAACTTGCTCAAAACACTGTGATAATAAGCAGATGTTATCGTTTTTTGGCCCTCCAGAAAGTCAAGAAGCACAGTGCCTTGAGCATCTAAAGAAAACTGTCTCCATTAGCTTTGCTCTTGGCCATCCTGTGTTTGCTGTCACTGGACCACTTCCAGGTCTTGGTAAGCATTGCTTTGATTGTGCTGTGTCTTCAGGATCATATTGGGAAAGCTATGTTTCATCTTTACTATACAATTATTCAAAACAATGCTTCAGGACCTTGATTGACTTGTTTGAAAGTTCCATCAAAAGCTCTGCTCTTCTCGGCAGCTGATCTGGGTGTAACCATTTTGACACCCATCAAGTAGAAAACTTGCTCTCCTTTAATTTTTTAGTCAGAATTGTGTAAGCTGAACTAACTGAGATGTGTATTGTATTGGCTATTGTTTTTGCTGTCAATCATCAGTGTTCTTCAATTAGGGCACAAACAAGATTGAATTTTTCCTTGCAAGTTGATGTGGATGGTCTGCCACTACAAGCTTCATCCTCAACACCATCCTATTCCTTCGTTTAAATCCATTTGTAAACTGCCTAGTTATTTGGAGACTGTCCCAATAAAGTTTTCATAAAGCATATATGATTTCACCATTCTTTCATCCAAGCTTCACCATAAATTTGATGTTTGTTTTCACTTCAATTTTAGCAGAATTTATGTTGCTCTGATAGGGACTATTTTCAAACTGATGTCTTATCCTTCTTAATGTTTCAAACTAGATCCTGTTGAGACATGTTATTAGAAGGCAGTATGAGTTTACTTTGATGCAAACATAATTTGCCTTGTTTTTTGTAATATGCATTTTCCATGAATTTTTTAAAGTTCCTTCATATTTTCTTTAAAGTTTTCTTTTAAATTTTCTTCCCTCACATATTTCAAGTGCTAGGTTTAATGTATGTTGTGCCTCAATAATGAGTGTTGGTCGTGGCTAGCACCTTTTAAGCTCTAGAGAGCTGGCACTGAGGCAGCTGTAGGGCTTGGATAGGTGATGGCAGTTCACAGAGTGAGGTTAGCAGGTGTTTGCCATAACTATCATGAGAACAACTCCAATATAAATGTTGATCCCAAAAGGAAGTAAAATGATTAGTTGTATTGATAGGTGTTTATTGTAAGTGGCACATAAATCTGTGGTTACAGGAGTTTGGCAAGATTCCTTATTTTAAAATTCAATCACATATTTTATGAATTGTAAGGCACAATTTCTGTTGCCTTTGCCTTTCCTTGCTAAAGCCATAGCAATCAAAATAACAGCAGCATATTGGCTCAAGGGTTCAACTAATATAAAATACTTTGGAAACTGGGAAAAAAATTAGATATTGAGCCTCCGTGAGTATATTGTAAATTGGAACCATGTCTGTCTTGTTCACTGCTCTATCTCTAATGCCCTAGCACAGTACCTGGCTCATACTTGGTACTTGATAAGTATTTATTGACTGAATGAAGGACATTACCATCTTCTCCAGATTGCTGCGACTCCCGCTATTTTTCTGTGTACTTAGGACTATGTCTGATTTCTCAAACCCGAGTTACATTTAACCAAGTTTTATTACTTTTATATTTTTACAAAGTAAAACACAATTTACAAAGCTAGATAACTATATCCAAATGTAGCTAAAATATAATCTAATGATTGCTATGTTAGCATGATAATCAAAGTGCTAAGAGAGCATGGAGGAAGGAGTAATTATTCCACTTTGGAATTTCAAGGGATCTGGCACAGAGAATTCACCATTAAATCTAAGCCTTGAAAGGAAAGAATATGAGTATATGAAAGGCATTATAGTAAACATGGCAAATCAAATACGTGTGTTTACCTTTTACAATCCTACATGAAACTTGAAAAAATTATAAGAAAAGAACAAAAAAAGATATATATATATATATATTTCCACCTCCCCCTCAAAAAATCAGAGTATTAGAGAGGGGCAATTGCATATAGGGGTTGCAATTTTTGCACCACATTTTTGCACCAGAAGAAACAGCTGAAGGAAGTAATAAAGAAAGTTAGATGCCAATGGTCTACATGGATAGTGGGGTGCCAATGAGAGGTAGAGAGTTTTAGAGGATATAATTTTATGAGATTATTACAACAAAAACTAGAAAATATCTTTTTATAGCATGTTTTCATTATGCTACACTTAAACTTTTGAATTTTTAAATGTTTAAGTAAAATTAAGAAATTTTGTGGAAGCAAAGATCGTTTAAGAGGAACATTTTCAAATTTTCATTAATATATATTTGCCAGGAGGTGGAAACTTCTTTGGGACATAGAACATTATGGGGAAAAAAACTAAATATATAGTTGCCAGGAGGTGGAAACTTCTTTGGAACATAGAACATTATGGGGAAAAAAAACTAAAAAATATTAAAAATTTTAGTTAACAATTTTGACTTACAAGAATATTTTATCAATATAAATATGAATATGGTTTGATTTTGGAAATGTTATTATTTTGCTCATTGCTTAAATAAGAAACAAAATTATGCTTGTCTTCATTTATTGTAAAAGTATACAATAAAATTCAAGACTACATTGCTAATAGCTAACAACCCATTAGTTTATAATCTTATTAGTTTATAGCAACAAACATCTATGTCCTGTTCATGTTGTATGTAATGAGATACAGGTTACTTCAATTTGCTCTATATGTCTCCTTTCTCCAGAACCCAGGCTAAAGGGGCAGCCCTATTTTGAACATATTATTTTCTTATCAGAGGGAAAAAAGAAAGAGAACTGGTAGAAATTTTTAATGCCTTTTAAGCTTCTGCTCATATATAACATATGCCATGTTTTCTCAAATACCACTTATCAAGTACATCACAAATCCATGACTATCATTAATGGGACAAAATATACTCCCCTCACAAGGCAATGAATAAGATGTGACGCTGAGCTGGGGTGAATCCTCCTACAGGGCATGGAAATTATGCCTGAGAACTATAATACAATCTGCTACGCTATCCCTGATATAAAACCAAAACAACAAGTATACCACCAAATATTGTTCCAAATATTAGTCTATGTTGCTTAGCATTATTAAAGAGGTTTGTCTATAACAAAAAATTATAGCACACTTCAAATGGGAAATATTTGGTGAAATCTTGTTGAAATCAAAATGAAGCATGAGTGGCTAGTATCATGATTTCATAAAACTGACTTTATGCCAGAATGGAAAGACAAACTAAGTGGCAACATTTTCTGTTCAGTAAGTTATTTATGCCTTTTAGTACATTTAATCATTGTTTTCTCTTGTCATGAAAGTATTCTACATTTACATTCTTATAATAGATAATTCATGGACTTCTATCTACTGTGAATTGAATCACTTTTTCTGTTACTCTTTTAAGTTGATTATTACTAAGAAGCTATTTTGAACTTTCATTATGTCTGTTTTCTTCTCGGTTGATTCATTTAAAGTTTATAAGTCCTCCAATGATGGACTATAAGTGATTTTTCTTTGAGTTTCAACATTTTGTTTAACAAATATATATTATATTAACAGGTAAAATCTTATTAGAAAATCTCTAGGGTGTTTTCTAGTTCAAGCATTGTATAAGTTATCAGATGGCAGCAGCTTGAGCAGTTCAGAATTCATATTATGAAAGATTAAAGGAAACCTTTGTATTTTAAATATCAAAGCCATTTTAGCCACAAAACCTAGCATAGTCCTTGCCATTTAACATTCATTTAATTCTTTCCATTTGGTACAGTTACTGGCAACAGATTAGCATCTTGATTATACTACAGGAACAGAGTAGAGCAAGGAATTAACTTATAAATTATGCTCAGGAACAAACAAATCAGCCAAATGTGGTGTGGAGAATGATTTCAATTATAGCTTAAGTATTACTGTCAATTGAGAATCAATCAACATTGAAAATATTATTCTGTTTTGTGTTGCATATGGCATGGAAAGGCATTCTTATTATGTAGCAGGGAGTTTTAGATACATTTAGGATGAGACAAATGGGATACATTTGGAGAGTTCAATGTTTTATACTAATAGGTTGCACTTCACTTTTTGAATAGCAACAAGCCAGAAATAGAATATTAGGTAAATCATTACAAAGTATCTGTACAAAACAATGAATTTCAACTAAATCGAGATGAGACTATTTTTAAAGTAATAATTGACTTTAAGTTTAGAACAGAGGAATGAGGGATAGGCAACAATATGATTAGTGAATGAACTATGGCTCACATACAAAAATTAGGGTAGGAAGACATCAAGGAAAAGGCAGTGTTCATTTCCAAGTGTGTTGCATCCCACAGAATCTTGCAAAGGGATGGGGGAGGTAATGGCTAATAACATTTATGCTAAAAATTTATTGAAAGGCTAGTAAATGCCAGGCAGAATGCTAAATTCCTTTATAAGCTTCATTTAATCTAATCCTATCAACCTCTCTGTGAAGTACTATGATTTCTATGTAGTTTAGAAAGTGTGAAAATTGGCTTAGAGAAGTAAAATAATTTGTCCAACAACATAATTTCAATCAATTTTGATTCAGTTTCATTAGATAGAAAAATTGTTTTGTTTATAGTTGTAAGACTGCTGCAGTCACATGAACTTTGATGAGAGTAAATGAAATCATACAGTTTATTAACTCCTGTAGGCTAGGCTTTTTATTTTTTTTCTTAAAACTGTGGACTGAGCACACATGTTACTCTCAACATCTCTTATTGGAGTGATGGTGTAGTGAATCGATAGACCTATATGTTAACAATTTTTTGATGTGAAAAATAGTGGAAAACAGTTCTACAGAAACATAAAACAGAGATGACTATAGCCTGCATTGTGAACAGGAGGGGGCTGCATTATTATTCGGTGGTGATCTTCCTGATGAAAATCAGTATAGAGAACAGGTTAAGAGCTAGGTACCGAGTATGAGAAATGAAATGAAGTAATTGAAAGTTTATCTCCAGAGAGATTTCTTCAGTTGCCTCTCAACCCTTCACCAAGAGAGCCAAGCAGTCTGGTACTTATAACCAAAAATGAAAGAAAACCAAAATTACTTGGGGTCCTTTTTAAAAACAAGTCAGTTAATCGGAATGTGGCTCACTTTATTTTGATATATTTAGGCTTCTATGCAGACAAGCACTCTGATTTTTTTTTTTTTTTTTTTTTTGAGACAGAGTCTCACTCTGTCGTCCAGCCTGCAGTGCAGTGGCTCCATCTCAGATCACTGCAACCTCTGCCTCCTGGGTTCAAGAGATTCTCCCACCTCAGTCTCCCAAGTAGCTGGGATTACAGGCACCTGACACCACACCCGGCTGATTTTTGTATTTTCAGTAAAGACGAGGTTTCACCATGTTGGCTAGGCTGGTCTCGAACTGCTGACCTCGTGATCTGTCCACCTCAGCCTCCCAAAGTGATGGTATTACAGGCATGAGCCATTGGGCTCGGCCCACACTCTGATGTTTAAACAAAGTGTATAATGCAGCAAGCCTGGAAAACATGTCAATTTTATTCAGAATTCCAGTCACTATTTCCTTTAAGGTAGAAACCCCTTAGCAAAGCAGAGCAATAGCAGAGGACTCTTAACCTGAACTTAGAAAAAGCAAAAGAGCCTCCTTAAGTATGAAAAAAGACTTAAGAAACAACAGATACATAAGGAAATTTAGTATGAAAGAACAAAGCTAATAAAAAATAAAGTAACGGACCAGGAGGAAGCCAGAAGATACAGTTTTATGAGTATTCAGGGTGAAAATATCTCTTATAATATAGGGCATAGGCTAGACAGTATGAAAAAATATAAACAAGAAAGATGATTGATCTAGAAGAAGTGACATCTTACTATGATGTTCTAGGCAAGGATAACTGAAGAACAAATTCATCAGAAAAAAAAAAAGAAAGAAAGAAAATGACAGCCAGAGGGAGAGGGAGAGAGGAAGGGAGATGGAGGAGAAGAAATGAATCATTCATGCGTAAGAAAGACACAAGTCTAGATCAAAGGGCCTGCCAAATGACATATAGAATATATGTTTTAAAATTCACACCCAGATCTGTTGTAAATTTTTTGAATGCACAAGATAATAAGGAAAAACTAAAATTATTCAAATCAGGAGGAGGGTGGTGGTAGATAAAACATGGGTGACTTCGAAAGAAATAGCTTCAGATTATTATTAACACTGGACTCTAAAAAAAACTCAATAAATTTACATCCAATGCTCATGTATGTAACTAAAGCAGCTTCCAAGAGAACATATTAGCAAAGTGAGAGCATGCAATGCAGTTAAGTGTGAAAATGTTTTAGAATGATCACTGTGCAGCTGGCTTTGGAAGTGGTGAGCCCAACTTAGGACAGTTAAATTTTGAAAATAATGTGTTGGGGTTTTTTTATTCTTATTTTTCTTTTCTTATTCTTCTTTTCTTCTTTGAGACAGAATCTTGCTCTGCTGCCCAAGCTGGAGTGCAATGTCAGGATCACAGCTCACTGCAACCTCTGCCTCCCAGGCTCAAGCAAACCTCCTGCTTCAGACTCCCCAGTAGCCAGAACTACAAGCACACAGCATCACATCTGGCTATTTTTTGTATTTTTTTATAGAAACTGGGTTTGGTCATGTTGCCCAGGCTGGTCTTAAACATCTAAGCTCAAGCAATCTGCCTGCCTCAGCCTCCTAGAGTGCTGGGATTACAGTGTGGGCCACTGTGCCTAGCTGAAAATAATGTTATAAAGAACAGGAGAGTTTCATTACTTAGCAAAACATGAAAGACTAAAATATAGAAAAATGTTGTGGTTTCATGCATAAATTATGCATTTCTGATTCAAATATGAAGCAAACCAAAATCTGTTCTTATTTTGATCAACTAACTTAATAGAAAAGAATAAATGTATCTCCTTTTTGCTAAAATTATTATTCTAGAAAGGTCATATCAACATCAACCCAGTAGAATGAAGTATGCAAATTATTCTGTAGTAAACAATATTTATACAATCACAAACAAATCATTTATTTCCCTTTTATTGAGGCATAATTTATATAGAGTGTATTTACAGATCTTAAGTGTAAGTTATATGAATTTTGAAAATGTACATAGGTATGCATATAACCCATATCCCTATCATGATGTAGAACACTTTAATTGCCCTAGATAGCTCTCTGGTGTACCTTCCCAGCAACTGTTGAGCTGTGCCCCAACCCTAGGCAACTACTGCTCTGATTTCTACCATCTTTGATAAAAATCTGCCAATTTTTTTATTCACCATAGAGCTTTATTTTTAAAATATCATACTATATGTAACTTTTTGTGACTTTTAGTAAAATGCTTTTGAGATTTATACATGTTGTGGTATTATTAGCTGGTTCCTTTTTATTTCTAATAGTATTCCAATGTATGAATATACAATTTATTATGCATTCACCTGTTAATGGGTATTTGGGTACTTTTCACTTTTAAGTTATAATGAATAAAGTTTCTGTGAACATTTATTGTCCACATTTTTCCTTATGAATATAGATTTTTATTTATTTTAGGTAAATACCTAGGGCTGAAATCTTTTGTGTCTTGATGGTATATATGTGCTTAATTTAAAAATAAAAAAACACCAAAAAATTTTCCAAATGTTGATATGATTTTGCTCTCCCACCAACTATGTATGATAGTTTTTGTTGCCTTACATCCTTGACATTTGCTATTGTCAGATGCTCTTAAGCCATTTTTGTTTGTAAGATAATTAGTAATATATTTTAGTTGTTATTTTCATTTACCTGATAACTGATAATTTTGATCATCTTTTCACATGCTTATTGGCCATTTTTATGTCTTTCTTTGTGAAATGTCTATACAAGGGTTTTGCTCATAGTTTTGTATTATTGCTTGTCTTTTTATTATTGAGCTGCAGAAGATGATGGATGGAGAGAGAGGCAAATAGATTTAAATAAGTTTTAGCACTAAAAGATGTTAGTTCTACGTATCGCAAATATATTATCCTACTGTGACTTTTTTATTTATTTTCTTAATGACTTTTTAGTGTGTTTTAAGCTTTGATGAAGTTTAATATACTTTGTCAGGAGACACTATTCCTCAACATACTACTGGATTCAATTTACAAGTACTTCTTAAATACACTTGCATTTACGTTTATAGATATGTTAGTACTTTGGAGAAGGGGGTTATTTGTTTTTTAAGTTCCATTTCAGGTTCATGCTGGTCTCCTAAATTGAGTATGGGAGAATGGAGTGTTCACCCTGTTTTTGTTGTGTTTGTGTAATATTGACATTATTTATTCAGTAAATGGCTTGAAATAATTTACCATTGAGGGTATCTGGGCCTTGAGTATGTAAAAGTGTGTGTGTTTGTGTGCACAGTGTGTGTAAAGACTCCGTAATTAGTTTTATTACAGTCATGTGTTGCTTAACAATGAAATACATTCTGAGAGGTATATTGTTAGGTAAAATTTTATCATTCCAACATCAAGGAGTGTACTTACACAAATCTCCATGGTATACTCTACTGTGTACCTAGGTTATCTGGTATAGCCTAGTGCTCCTAGGCTACAAACCTGTACAGTGTGTCAATGTGCTGAATAATGTAGGCAATTGTAACACAATGGTATTTGTATATCTAAACACATGTAAACATACAAAGAGTACAGTAAACATATGGCATAAAAGATTAAAAATGTTACACACCTGCTGGGGGCACTTATGATAAATGGAGTTTGCAACACTGAAAGTTACTCTTGATGAGTCAGTGAGTGAGTGGTAAGTGAATGTGAAGGGCTAGGACATTAACGTACACTACTGTAGACTTTATAAATGCTGTACACTTAGGCTATCATAAATTTATTAAATTTCTTTTTAGCAATATTAACCTTAGCTTATTGAAACTTTTTTATTTTGTAAACTTAATAATTTTTTAACTTTTTGACTCTTGCAATAACACTTAGTTTAAAACACAAATACATTGTACACTTGTAGAAAAATATTTTCTTTCTCTATAACCTTATTTTATACATTTTTAATATTTTTAAAATTTTTATTTTTTATTTTATTTTTACCTCTTAAACTTTTTTCGTTAAAAATCAATATACAGCTCGGTGTGTTGGCTTAATCCTTGCACTTTGGGAGGCCGAGGTAGGAGGATCACTTTAGCCCAAGACTTCAAGGCCAGCCTAGGCAGCATAGTTAAACCTCCTCTCTACAACTGTAAAAAGAAAAAAAAAAAAAAAAAAAAAGCCAGTTGTGGTGGCGTGCACCTGTGTTCCCACCTGAGAGTTGATCGCTTGAGCCCAGGAGGTCCAAGCTGATCATGCCACTGCACTTTAGGCCCTGGGTGACAGAGCGAGACCCTGTCTGAAAAAAACATAAAAATAAAAATAAAACAGTAAAAATCAAGACACAAACATACACATTAGGGTAGGCTCAAACAGGGCTACGATCATCCATATCACTGATTTACCTCCACATCTTGTCCCACTAAATGGTCTTCAAGGGCAAAATATGTATGGAGCTGTCATCTTCTATAATAATAATGCCTTCTTCCGGAATACCTCATGAAGGACCTACCTCAGGCTATTTTACAGTTAAAATTTTTTTAAATGTAAGTAGAGTAGTACACCAAAAAAACAATAAAAACTATAGTTTTTATTGTGTAAACCAGTAACATAGTCATTTATTATCTTTGTAAAATATAATATAGTGTACATAATTGTATGTGCTATACTTTCATATGACTGGTGGCACAGTATGCTCGTTTACACCAACATCACCACAAACATGTGAGCAATACATTGCCCTATGATATTATGATGGCTACAATATCCCTAAACAATAGAAATTTTTCAGATCCATCATAGTCTTGTGGGACCACTGTCATGTACATGGTCCATTATTGGTCAAAAGGGTGTTAACGTGGTGCATGACTGTGCTTAATAGGTTTAGAAATTTTTAGGTTTTCAACTCCTTTTGTTGTCAGTATTTGCAGGTTGTGATTTTAAATAATTATTTTATTTTATGTAAGTTGTAAAATTTGCCAGCGTAAAGTGGTTAATTTTATACGGCTAGTGTCTATTTAATATCTACAGATTCTGTAGTGAAGACTCCTTTGTTATTCTTGATATTGATAATTTATGTTTTCTCCTATTTTTTCTTGATTATTCTTATTTATTTATCAATTTCATTAATATTTTCAAAACTTAATTTTTAAAATGTTGATATTCTCTGTTCTTTGTTCATCTACTGTTTTAATTTTTTTGTTTTTATTTCTATATTTTCTGTCTTCTACCTATGTTGATTATAATTTGTTATTTGCTTTCTAACATTTTCATGCAGAAATATCATTGATGTTCTACCTTTCTGTTTCCTCATATACATCACAAATTTTCATGTTATGACTTCTTTTACTGCAGCATCTTGATAAACTATTGCATAATTATGAAATGTCCCTTTTGTTTTTGGTATTACTGTTTTCTTACAATTCAATTTGTCTGACACCAATATAGACACAAGCTTTCTTATGTATATTTAATTTGGTATGCATTTTTTATCCCTTTTTAAAAATCTCTTATTTATGTTTAAAATTTTTTCTTGCAAACAGTGTACGGTTGAGCTTCACATTCTTATTCAGTCTGACAATCTCTGCATTTTAATTTTTTATGCAACTACTGTTAAGTTTAAGTCTAACACATTGGCGTTTATTTTCTCTTTGATTAATTTGTTCTTTTCTTTGTTCCCACTTTTGTGCCTTCTTTTTTAGTAAGTCATGTACTTTTATCTTCTATTTATTTTTTATGTTTTATTATGCATCCTTGAATTATTAATTTTTGTGAGTTACTTTAGAGATTATAATGTCCATTTTCATCCTATTACTATCTTTGTTGAAAAGCATATTTTAGTAATGTAAGAACCCGATGTAATATGGTTTTCTTATCATCCTTCTGCTTTTTTGGTCTAATAACACATAATTCACATCTGCATATAGTATCAGTTGTGCAACATCGATAATTTTACTTTATATAGTCAATACTATGTTATAAAAATTTTAGTAGTTGAACTTTGAAGTTTTATTTTTATATTTATCCTTTCTGGTTTCTTCATTCACTCCTGAAGACTTGTCTTTCTTATGATATGCTTTAATTTTTTATCATCAAAAAACATTTTAAAAAATATTTCTTGATGTTCAAATCGATTGGATAAAAATTCTCATGTCTTTTGTTCATCAAAAAGACTTTAATTTGCCTTCATTTGGAGAACACATATTTTACTGAACATGGAATAATTCCACAGGGCAATATTTTTGCAGCCCCTTAAAATGTGTTCTATTGTCTTCTGACCTCCATTGATCTGAAGCAATGTCCTTTACCCTGTGGTGACTTTTTAAGATCCATTCTTTATCCTTGGTTTTTACCAGTTTGTCCACTATACATTTAAGTGTGTTTTTGTTTCTACTTATACTTTCTGAAGTTCACTGGGTTTTATGTTTCTGGTGGTTACAGTGTGTCTTTCACTTTAGAAAAATTTAAATATTATCTCTCTCTCTCTCTCTCTTTTTTTTTTATTTTATTTGAGACAGAGTCTCATTATGTTTCCTAGGCTGGTCTCAAACTCCTGGGCTCCAGTAATACTCCTGGCTCAGCCTCCTGAGAAGCCCATGCCACACCACCAGGCTTTGATTTTTTACATACTTTTTATTTCTCCTCTTCTGTGAATTTCAATTATGCATCTGTTAGAACATTTGGTATAGTCCTACAGATCACTGTATGTTTCTAATTTTTAATTCAGTTCAAATAAATTCAGTTCTCTTGTCTTTTCTTCAAGTTTCTCTGCTATGGCTATTTATTTCTAATACTACATTTTCCAGGTATAAAATTTCTATTTGAATTTTTTTCATATTTTCCATCTTTGTGAGATTCTTCAAATACACACACACACACATATATATCTTTTGACTTTTTCATACATATTTTTATTTATACACCTGATAAAAACCAACATCTTGGCCATCCGTTGCTTGTTTTCTATTAAATGTTTTCTCTCTTGACAATTGGTTATATTTTCTTGCTTGGTTTTATTGCATTATTTAAAGGTTATACCAGATTTTGTGCATAAAATAGTAGAAACTATATTAAATGATATGTATACCCTCAAAATATGTGCTTTTCTTTTTGTCAGGCTTCTAGTATTGAGCAAGTATTTCTGAGACAGTTATCTCTGTAGAAGGTGAATATGCATTTTTGTTGTCTAAAATTTAGTTCACTACTGTCTTGAAATTACTTGAGAATGGAATCAGTCTTCTTTTTATCAAAATTTGAAATCTGATAACCAGAGATATTCCAGAGATTTGCTCCTGGTTTAAAGTCCATATACCTGTTTTATAAACAGTAGGAGATATCACAGTGCTTTAGAACCTGTCAGCTTTTCTACACAGTTTATTCTCCCATCTGGCCCTTTCATTTTATGTTTATCTTTTTCTGCTCTGCTTTCCTGTCCCAAGTCTTGGATGGTGAAGGCTGTATTTTCTATGAATGTCCACATGCCTGCAGGAGTTGTCCTCCCAGTTCTCTTTTTTGTCTCAGCAAGAGTGGTCCTTTCTGTTCTCTTTTTTGTCTCTCAGCATTAGCAGGTCCTGTACACCTATATATAGAAATGGTATCTGTCAAAAATTCCAGTTTGAAAGTTGTTACAAGAGATATAGAGAAAAATATAGTTATAAGACCACTGTCTTATGTAGTAAATAATTAGGCAGTATTGTGTAAATGAGGGAACAAGTGATGGAGATGTATTTATATTTAAAGTTTGAATGCTACTTGGAAGGATAAATGCAACTATTAAAATTTAAGGAAGGTACATGAAAGGAGAATATGAGTATTATATAAATGAGCAAATTAGTAATCTTCTATAGAGACAATTGGTAGGGTCTACAGTTTATTAATCTAGAAGTAAATATAAAATATTTAATGTTGAAGTAAGCAGAAGACAATGACTAAAATTGTCACACTTAGGAAGAGACAGTGGTGATGAAATCATGTGGGGCAGGGAATCATTTTATTATATGAACAATATGTTACTTAATTTATAAACAATACATCCAGTGGATATTCTAGTACTTTTTATTATAGGTCAAGAAAAACCAAAAGAGGAAGGGAGGGGAAGATACAGGATATAGGGCTAAGTACGAAACGTGTTTCTTTTCTAATAAAAAAAATGAGTCTTTGAACATTAATACAGGATTGCTTTCACAGTTCTGCCTAGTGATATGGCTGAAAATGTAAGCCCTAGTGAAATGAGATCAGAGAAACAGAAGTTGATGCCTGTTCTATCAATGAATGTGCACTATATCCTTAGGTTTATAGAAAATAAAATTTTATTCTAAAACGTTTTCTTTTGACGAACCCCCAGGCTATAAGATCAGAAAAAGAAAGAAACTGGATTGTGATTGAAAAACAAAACTGAATTATATCACTGGTTTTATATCTTTAATTTATTCTGGGCTTTTGTAGGAGGGTAACAATTATTCTGTGCAATGTAGTATGTATTTATATGCAAACATGACTAGGATATACTTTATTATGTGCTGCTTCTCTTCTGCAATCTGTAGCTAGAAATTAATGGCCAAAACTATAAGTTCTGCTTGAACTATCTATTGTAGAGAAGCAATGAATTTTATTAGAATGCAAATATTAATGGATTGAAGTAAATATGAATTAGTATATCCACATAGAATGGCTAATATTGATGAATGCGTGTATAAGAAATGAATGTCAAGAAAAAAGATAAACATGAGAGAATGAATGAGACATTTGGAAAATAAGTTATAGTCTAGGGATAATTTATTTAAATAAATGCAAATTAAACCTTCAACTCCTAACATTGATATGATCCATAAATTAAGAATGGTAGTAGTGCAAAGCTCATATCTGGAGCTTACTTTACTCAAAACAGATCTTCATCATCTTACCTTAGCATTAAAACAACAGAAGCAACTAGAGCAAGTCACTGCAAGTGAGTGACCCATGACAATTAAATTGTAAATTTGCGTTTCTTTTTCTTCTATCTACTGCTGGAAGAAAAGTGCTTTTTTATTTTTCTAGTTTTATGAATAATAGGAAAGAGAATGAGGATGTGTGTTT
Source organism: Pongo pygmaeus (assembly GCF_028885625.2). Lineage (NCBI taxonomy): Eukaryota > Metazoa > Chordata > Mammalia > Primates > Hominidae > Pongo > Pongo pygmaeus. Next base: position 67,350,185 of record NC_072378.2, on the reverse strand, counting down.
AAAATAGTATTAGCATGCTGATTCCTTTTATCAGAATGTTTTCAGTTATAGAGCATAAGGGTTACATACTAGGAGAAGTTGGAATAGTAAGCTATGAAAATGAGAGTTTGTACTAAATTGTAGTAATAATAACTTGTAGAGAATAAGTGAAATTCCAGAACTAAAATGTTTGAAATTTTATTTAGACTACAACTGAAAGTCTTTTAAATAAAAAAGAGTGAATGGTACAAAAAAAAAATCTGGTGAGATCATGAAAACACTCAGAGAACCAGCAGCTTTAATATTTAATCTACATATTTTAATGGCATCAGTGACCTAATCACCCAGAGTATATGCTTCGGAAAGCATACCTTTTGCTCAGTTCACAGGTCATGTGTTTTCATATTCGATCACACATGAATGCACAAACTTTTTAGTGCAATATTAATCTTGATAATTTAAACTCCTTAAAGTTATGAAATGCAAATTTCAGGTTCTTATAGTTAATTCTGTTTTCTAGGGGACATTTTGCAACTCTTTTTGTATATAAGCAAACTCTAATTACTTTGATTCTGTTGAGTAGCCATTTATATATTGAAATTAACCTTAGAAATCCCATAAGAGGTTTATATAATAACAATATGATGTTTTCTTGAAGATAGGATGTGAGACTGAGTCAAGGAGGCTTTAGGTGCTTTCACAGCAGCAGAATCCTCTCCAGCTGTCTTCCAGTATTTCCTAGAAAAGTACCTGTCCTCGTCATTGCTGTGATGTGCTTACTGCAATTTAAGTTTCCTAACATGTTCTCTCTGATGGAAGTCTATGCAGGAACGCAGGGTAGCGGTGAGTAACTGGGAGGGAGTGGCAGGAGAAATGTAAGAATGGCAATTAAAATAGGGAAGTGGAAGTGGAAGAGGACAATAGGAGAAGAGTAGATTGATTATATAAAAGAAACCAGTATTTGTTGCTCTGGTATGTTTAATTTTATGGTTCCAGAAAGTCATCCCATTACCTGTAACTTCTAGATGTGGTGTTCTTTAGAATCTAACCTACTCATGGATAGTGAGATCAGTTTAGTTCACTTCACAAGTTTTAAACAAATACAAAATCAAATAGACAATGTAAATGCCTATTACATATCATAAAGATAATATTGTTTAATTATAATTCATTTTATCTCTTTTTTATATATTTACCATCTATCTATATTCAGCAATTAAATTAAAGTTTCAGTTATTAATGACACAAACTATTATTAAACGTTTTCCCTGAGTATTCTCAGGCAATATTGCCCCATAAGCTCATTCTAAAAATACACTAGAAACAAAATTTTAGACAACCAAAATAACTAGAGAGACATCAATATAAGAGCAGTAATAGGTGGTGATAGTATTAACATTGTATTATTATTTCAAGAATGTTATATTATAAATTGTATCATAAAGTGTGATTAAGCAAATGAGTAAGCAAGTATGTTGTATTCTTTATTATTCCCTTTTTCATTGAAAATGCTGGGAAATTTTCTTTGGAAATTTGTGTGAAAGAAGGCAATAGAGATATCTTGTAGAGGGGATTAAGCAAACCACATAGTCCTGAATTTGAAATCACCCTAAACATCACGACAAATGCATGTGTACACACACACACACATTTATGAATAAACAGATATGATTATATATATTATTTTATGTATCTGTGATATCATGACAGTATATATATGTGTGTGTATATGTGTGTGATACATATATATATATATATACTTATCCCCAGATTTGTTCACTAAAAATTCTAGAACCAATTAGCAACAATGGCAATTAATGTTCATAGGGCTGAAATTGTGGTTAGGCAACATAATTTAGTACCAAAATATAAGGTATTTTGGGGAAAATGTTCAAGATAAGCCTGAAACATCTTGACATACTAGATAGAGATATAAAGCTCTTAAAGTCAATGAGGGCTTTATGAAAAGGACACCACAGTCAACTTGAAGGGATTCTCACTGGCCTATGAATTGACATTTTGTACTTCAATATGCGTAAGAATTGCAATCATGTAGAGTCAAGGCAACAAAATATGTTTAAATCTCTGAGCTTATACATTTTAATTGGTGATTTTCAGAGGTAGGAGAGAAATTGAAAAATAAGAAAATTACAGGATAGAATTGAGCATTTATTCTACCTTTCCTACATAAATGAAACCTTGTAGAAATAATAGATACAAGCAGCATATGATAAAATTATCCTAACCAATAAATGAAATCAAAATGATGCAGATAGAATATTGCCATTTTGTACCCACCTCTGCAATGAATAGACAGGCATTGAACATCATCAGCATTTTTGCTACTTTTCTCCAAAAGCAACAAAAACAGATGTATAAATGCCTTCTAATGAAGAAACATACAAACACTTGAGTTCCATCAAGTCTTCATATCTAGCTGTCAAATACATAGAACTGAGAAACACATGTAACTTCCCTTAAAGGATGCAATCAGACACATCCAGACTTCAACTCTTAAACCCCAGGATCCAAAAATACTAATGAGTTGGATTTATGTTTCTTTTCATTTCCATGACTTGATTTTAGTTAATAATGTTTAATTTACTATAGCCTACCTACAGTACATGCGTAGTATTTGGTAGGTTAACTTACCCCTCTTATTTTTCTTCAGCATCATCTTGACTCTTCCTCACTCTCATACATTATTAGGAAGTTAGGATTACCTTGCCAAGTTATTTGAAGACTGACATGACATTGTGGTAGAAATTTCAGAGTTTTTGATCATGGCATAATTCTGTAAATTAATATCTTTCTGTTTTTATTGGTGCCTTCATTACTTTTGTTCAAAAATATGTTTTTAAATTTATAATATTCCAGACTTTCTAACAATATATTTAATTTTTATTATTTTAGTGGAATGTGAATGAAAGATTTAACACCTCAGAGGCATCCACTCTTACCAGTTTCTTGTGCAATATAAAGTCTGCAGAACCAAATTTACAGCCCATTCTTACTCATGCTTTCTTCTCATACCATATGGTGCTTACATGCATGCAGATGATGGTGCTCACCTTTGCCTGCAAACATGTTGTTTGTTCATCTCCTTTATTCCAAACAGCTGTTTTTTGGCACTTCTCCAACCTGCACGTGTGCATGAATGTGCACAGACCATTCATGGAAGAATGGAAATGGAAAAAAATGGCTCATGATGTCCTTTGATTTAAGCAAGAGTATTTATGGGGCAGGGATTCCTGGGGTTCTGAACCACTAGAATTTGTTGTATAAGGGGGATCATGGGCTCCGGGTGGTCATGCTCTTTCCTCTTTCACCCATTTCTTTCATTGTGAGGAGCAGTGCACCTGGAGAAAAGCAAGAAGCTCTCAAATTGTGGAGTCCAAAGCACATAACTTCTTGCTTGAGTCTAAGGGTGTTATAAAGTAGAAGAAAGTTTCTCAGTTAAGCTATGAGGGAACAATGAGAATTGTAAAGGGACACACTGATATATGAAAGCCAAATGATGTTTTGAAGTAGGTAAGGTAGTAAACATAGTAAACGCTGCAGGTGGATTTGACAAAATAAGGAAATAATACTATTCATTGCCTTTAATAACAGGAATTGCAAAAGCAATTTCAGTGACATAGTTAGGATAGCCTGTAATAAATGTTATTGCCCTTATTATAATTACAGTATCTCTCAGCTACAGTACAAGTTTTAATCCTCTTCATGTTCCGTTGTATCTCAATTCAACCATATAAATCAATAAACCTTTTCCATGGGTTTTGCAATGAAGAATTCTCTACTTGTTGAAGATAGTGTCAGTGTTTTCATTTGAGTTCAGATACTGTAACATAAATAATTTTATTGCCATTATCTACCCAACATTGAGCTTGGCCCTTTTTACTCAGTAAATATTTACTGAATTATCACCACTGAATAAAGGAGCTTGTCTGTTGTCAAGTGGATTGTCTACCATTACTGAAGCAGTCACGTTTTCCTCCTTAACCCTGAAAAAATGTCTGAGTTGATGTATTATTCTTGAGGCTTAGGCATTGGTGAGCCAATTTATCTCAAATAGAGGCCTCTGGAAAGTAAAATTCTCAGCTGCCTGAAGAAACAAGCTTATTGAGATAATTGAAAACAATTTCAGAAACAACTACTTGAAGTAAATCCTACTCACTTCAGTGGCTGAAAATTGAGAAAGGAATCTAAGTTTACTTGCAGCATGAAAGAAACAAGTGGAATATATGAATAAAGAAAGCAGCAATTTTATTTCTTTTTGCTGTATTTTTAACAAGAAAATACAACAGTGAGTGTTAACCGCCAGTTTCAATCATTTTTGCCAAAAATGGCCATTATCTTCCCCCAACTAAGCACAAAGTGATTTATTTCCACAATTCATGTTTAATATTATTGTAGCCAACATAAGTTACATAATGCTTTGTTCTCTTTTCCCCTCTTTTGATCATTTAGTGCAAAACAACATTTCCCAGAGTGGTAAGAAGGAGCAAAAAATATTTTCCTAATTTCTTTAACTTTATAATCTTTTCTTTTCAGCCTGAGTCTGAGTTGGCTAACAAAACAGCTGTGTAAAGTTATAGGATTATTACAATGAGCTTGGAGAAGGTAGAAAGAACAAACAGTGGGGATTTTTTTAATTTTCTGTTTCATCACCAGAGCCTCTTGACTTTGACTTTGAGATTTGAATAGTCTCTCTCTCTCTCTTTTTCTTCTCTTGAGCAAAATTCTATTGCAATAGGAAGTGGTTTTGATTTGCTTTGAACTTGTACTCTGCAACTGAAGAGAACAAGTTCTTGAGCATAATTTTAATAATTGTTGAACAATTGGCTATTTATCCAAAGAGTTACAACCATGAATCTGAAACTTCTTTTAGTACACCAAAATCAACACTGAACTTTCTAGTTCTTTTTTTTATTCTGATGCCTCTTTTGCTTCAGAAATTTATTTTTTGATTTTTAAATTGTATTATATACTTTTTATTTTAGAGATAGGACTTTGCTCTATTGCCGAGACTGGAGTGTGGTGGCATGATCAAAGCTCATGTAGCCTTAAATTCCTGGCTCAAGGGATCCTCCTGCCTCAGCCTCCCAAGTAGCTGGGCCAACAGACACTCTCACTCTGTTGCCCAGGCTCATCTCTAACTCCTGGCTTCAAGTGATTCTCCTGTCTTGGCCTCCCAAAATGCTGGGACTACAGATGTGAGCCACCTTGCACAGCCTCCTTTAAAAATTTGTATGTTCCCTTCTTATTTTGTTCCACAAAGTCAGCAAATAAAAATAAGTACTGTGGTTTGTTCAGTGCCCTCAATTTTGCATTAACAGAAAGTTTATATGTCTTCATAATATTGGGGTTTTTTCACTGTAACTAAAAAGGCATTTTATGGAAATATTTTTAAATTAAAAGTAATTTTTTTCCTTGTATCTATAATTCTTTTATTTTGTGAAATTCAGGCTTCTCAAAAACAATTTTCTTCTAAATAATGAAATATCTTTAAAATGTTATCAGTTAATGAATGTGTGTACTTTTCTCTAATGCATGATAAAGATACAATTTATGTACATATTTAATTATATTAGAATTTCTAACGTATTTATTTACTTTATTTCTCTGGAAGAGCATTGTCCCTAGCAGCAAGTATGAGTGGTTGATCCTGCGCCATTTGTGGTACTATCAAAATACAACTGCCTGAGAAGCTAAATACTCCCCTGAGTTGTTTTTTAAAGACATTCACATAAGGTTTTTCAAGCATATCATTCTACTTCTGCATTAGTCCAAAAATCTTGATAATACAGTGTAGATAGTCAACAAAGTCATGGGAGTAAGGCATTGACCTCAGAGAGCTCTAATGTTCAAAAAGCAAGAATACTCCAAGGAAGGAGAGCAGAAAAGTGCTAAGGGACTAGAGTGGCCAGCACTACTGTGTTTCTGCCTGAGGAATATTATCATTAACAGTTATACACACTAGGAAATCCTGGGTAAAATTTTATATAAAGTAACTAGACTTCAGTTACAAGCTGCACTACTTTGAAATCAAGATATGTTTGGCAAGGTTTATTTTAACAGTTTCACTTCTGTAAATATGAACATCTCTATTTAAGTTCAGCAAATATTGACTGCTCCTTTATGTCAGACATTTTGTTTCTAAATAAAAGCAAGGAAATAGGGGGGCATATGTGTTGCGGGAAGTCAGGGACCCCGAATGGAGGGACCAGCTGAAGCCACGGAAGAACATAAATTGTGAAGATTTCATGGACATTTATCACTTTCCCAATCAATACTCTTATAATTTCCTATGCCTGTCTTTACTTTAATCTTTTAATCCCATCATCTTTGTAAGCTGAGAATGTATGTCGCCTCAGGACCCTGTGACGATTGCATTAACTGTACAAATCGTAAAACATGTGTTTGAACAATATGAAATCTGGGCACGCTGAAAAAGAACAGGATAACAGCAATTTTCAGGGAACAAGGGAGATAACCATAAGGTCTGACTGCCTGCGGGGTCAGGCAGAATAGAGTCATATTTTTCTTCTTGCAGAAAGTGAGTAGGAGAAATATCACTGAATTCTTTTCCCAGCAAGGAATAACCCTGGGGAAGGAATGCATTCCCAGGGGTGGGTCTATCAATGGCTGCTCTGGGAGTGTCTGTCTTATGCAGTTGGAGATAAGTGATGAAATACTCCCTGCTCTCCAGCAGTGCCCTCAGGCTTACCAGGATTGGGAAATTCCAGCCTGTTGAATTCTAGTCAGACTGGTTGTCTGCTCTTGAACCCTGTTTCCTGTTAAGATGTTTATCAAGAGAATGTGTGCCCAGGGGGACATGGAACCTCATCAGTAATTCTAATTTCACCCTCTGCCCTGTGATCTTTTATTGCCCTCTGAAGCATGTGATCCCTGTGACCTACTCCCTATTCGTACACCCCTACCCTTTTGAAATCCCTAATAAAAACTTGATGGTTTTGAGGCTCAGGTGGGCATCAAGGACCTACCAATATGTGATGTCGCCCCCAGAGGCCCAGCTGTAAAATTTCTCTCTTATTACTCTTTCTCTTTATTTTTCAGACTGGCTGACACTTAAGGAAAATAGAAAAGAACCTACGTTGGAAGATGGCCGAATAGGAACAGCTCCGGTCTACAGCTCCCAGCGTGAGCGACGCAGAAGACAGGTGATTTCTGCATTTCCATCTGAGGTACCGGGTTCATCTCACTAGGGAGTGCCAGACAGTGGGCGCAGGACAGTGGGTGCAGTGCACCGTGCGCCAGCGGAAGTAGGGCGAGGCATTGCCTCACTCCGGAAGCGCAAGGGGTCAGGGAGTTCTCTTTCTTGGTCAAGGAAAGGGGTGACAGACGGCACCTGGAAAATCGGGCCACTCCCACCTGAATACTGCACTTTTCCAACAGGCTTAGGAAATGGCGCACCAGGAGATTATACCCCGCACCTGGCTCAGAGGGTCCTACGCCCACGGAGTCTCGCTGATTGCTAGCACAGCAGTCTGAGATCAAACGCAAGGCGGCAGTGAGGCTGGGGGAGGGGTGCCCGCCATTGCCCATGCTTGCTTAGGTAAACAAAGCAGCCAGGAAGCTCGAACTGGGTGGAGCCCACCACAGCTCAAGGAGGCCTGCCTGCCTCTGTAGGCTCCACCTCTGGGGGCAGGGCACAGACAAATAAAAAGACAGCAGTAACCTCTGAAGACTTAAATGTCCCTGTCTGATAGCTTTGAGGAGAGCAGTGGTTCTCCCAGCATGCAGCTGGAGATCTGAGAATCGACAGACAGCCTCCTCAAGTGGGTCCCTGACCTCTGACCCCTGAGCAGCCTAACTGGGAGGCACACCTCAGTAGGGGCAGACTGTCACCTCACACGGCTGGATACTCCTCTGAGACAAAACTTCCAGAGGAACGATCAGACAGCAGCATTCGCAGATCATGAAAATCCGCAGTTCTGCAGACACCGCTGCTGATACCCAGAAAAACAGGGTCTGGAGTGGACCTCTAGCAAACTACACAGACCTGCAGCTGAGGGTCCTGTCTGTTAGAAGGAAAACTAACAAACAGAAAGGACATCCACACCAAAAACCCATCTGTACATCACCATCATCAAAGACAAAAAGTAGATAAAACCACAAAGATGGGGAAAAAACAGAGCAGAAAAACTGGAAATATTAAAAAGCAGACTGCCTCTCCTCCTCCAAAGGAATGCAGTTCCTCACCAGCAACGGAACAAAGCTGGATGGAGAATGACTTTGACGAGTTGAGAGAAGAAGGCTTCAGACAATCAAACTACTCCAAGCTACAGGAGGAAATTCAAACCAAAGGCAAAGAAGTTGAAAACTTTGAAAAAACTTTAGACGAATGTATAACTAGAATAACCAATACAGAGAAGTGCTTAAAGGAGCTGATGGTGCTGAAAGCCAAGGCTCGAGAACTACGTGAACAATGCAGAAGCCTCAGGAGCCGATGCGACCAACGGGAAGAAAGTGTATCAGTGATGGAAGATGAAATGAATGAAATGAAGTGAGAAGGGAGGTCTAGAGAAAAAAGAATAAAAAGAAATGAACAAAACCTCCAAGAAATATGGGACTATGTGAAAAGACCAAATCTGCATCTGATTGGTGTACCTGAAAGTGACGGGAAGAATGGAACCAAGTTGGAAAACACTCTGCAGGATATTATCCAGGAGAACCTCCCCAATCTAGCAAGGCAGGCCAACATTCAAATTCAGGAAATACAGAGGACACCACAAAGATACTCCTCGAGAAAAGCAACTCCAAGACACATAATTGTCAGATTCACCAAAGTTGAAATGAAGGAAAAAATGTTAAGAGCAGCCAGACAGAAAGGTAGGGTCACCCACAAAGGGAAGCCCATCAGACTAACAGCTGATCTCTCGGCAGAAACTCTACAAGCCAGAAGAGAGTGGGGGCCAATATTCAACATTCTTAAAGAAAAGAATTTTCAACCAAGAATTTCATATCCTGCCAAACTAAGCTTCATAAGTGAAGGAGAAGTAAAATACTTTACAGACAAGCAAATGCTGAGAGATTTTGTCACCACCAGGCCTGCCCTGAAACAGCTCCTGAAGGAAGCACTAAACATGGAAAGGAACAACCGGTACCAGCCGCTGCAAAATCATGTCGAAATGTAAAGACCATCGAGACTAGGAAGAAACTGCATCAACTAACAAGCAAAATAACCAGCTAACATCATAATGACAGGATCAAATTCACACATAACAATATTAACTTTAAATGTAAATGGACTAAATGCTCCAATTAAAAGACACAGACTGGCAAATTGGATAAAGACTCAAGACCCATCATGTGCTGTATTCAGGAAACCCATCTCACGTGCAGAGACACACATAGGCTCAAAATAAAAGGATGGAGGAAGATCTACCAAGCAAATGGAAAACAAAAAAAGGCAGGGCTTGCAATCCTAGTCTCTGATAAAAGAGACTTTAAACCAACAAAGATCAAAAGAGACAAAGAAGGCCATTATATAATGGTAAAGGGATCAATTCAACAAGAAGAGCTAACTATCCTAAATATATATGCACCCAATACAGGAACACCCAGATTCATAAAGCAAGTCCTGAGTGACCTACAAAGAGACTTAGACTCCCACACAATAATAATGGGAGACTTTAACACCCCACTGTCAACATTAGACAGATCAATGAGACAGAAAGTCAACAAGGATACCCAGGAATTGAACTCAGCTCTGCACCAAGCAGACCTAATAGACATCTACAGAACTTTCCACACCAAATCAACAGAATATACATTTTTTTCAGCACCACACCACACCTATTCCAAAATTGACCACATACTTGGAAGTAAAGCTCTCCTCAGCAAATGTAGAAAAACAGAAATTATAACAAACTGTCTCTCAGACCACAGTGCAATCAAACTAGAACTCAGGATTAAGAAACTCACTCAAAACCACTCAGCTACATGGAAACTGAACAACCTGCTCCTGAACGACTACTGGGTACATAAAAAAATGAAGGCAGAAATAAAGATGTTCTTCGAAACCAATGAGAACAAAGACACAATGTACCAGAATCTCTGGGACACATTCAAAGCAGTGTGTAGAGGGAAATTTATAGCACTAAACGCCCACAAGAGAAAGCAGGAAAGATCTAAAATTGACACCCTAACATCACAATTAAAAGAACTAGAAAAGCAAGGGCAAACACATTCAAAAGCTAGCAGAAGGCAAGAAATAACTAAAATCAGAGCAGAACTGAAGGAAATAGAGACAAAAAAACCCTTCAAAAAATAAATGAATCCAGGAGCTGGTTTTTTGAAAGGATCAATAAAATTTATAGACCACTAGCAAGACTAATAAAGAAAAAAGGAGAGAAGAATCAAATAGACGCAACAAAAAATGATAAAGGGGATATCACCACTGATCCCACAGAAATACAAACTACCATCAGAGAATACTACAAACACCTCTACGCAAATAAACTAGAAAATCTAGAAGAAATGGATAAATTCCTAGACACATACACTCTCCCAAGACTAAACCAGGAAGAAGTTGAATCTCTGAATAGACCAATAACAGGATCTGAAATTGTGGCAATAATCAATAGCTTACCAACCAAAAAGAGTCCAGTAACAGATGAATTCATAGGCAAATTCTACCAGAGGTACAAGGAGGAACTGGTACCATTCCTTCTGAAACTATTCCAATCAATAAAAAAAGAGGGAATCCTCCCTAACTCATTTTATGAGGCCAGCATCATCCTGATACCAAAGCCAGGCAGAGGCACAACCAAAAAAGAGAATTTTAGACCAATATCCTTGATGAACATTGATGCAAAAATCCTCAATAAAATACTGGCAAACCAAATCCAGCAGCACATCAAAAAGCTTATCCACCATGATCAAGTGGGCTTCATCCCTGGGATGCAAGGCTGGTTCAACATACGCTAATCAATAAATGTAATCCAGCATATAAACAGAACCAAAGACAAAAACCACAAGATTATCTCAAGAGATGCAGAAAAGGCCTTTGACAAAATTCAACAACCCTTCATGCTAAAAACTCTCAATAAATTAGGTATTTCAAAATAATAAGAGCTATCTATGACAAACCCACAGCCAATATCATACTGAATGGGCAAAAACTGGAAGCATTCCCTTTGAAAACTGGCACAAGACAGGGATGCCCTCTCTCACCACTCCTATTCAACATAGTGTTGGAAGTTCTGGCCAGGGCAATCAGGCAGGAGAAGGAAATCAAGGGTATTCAATTAGGAAAAGAGGAAATCAAATTGTCCCTGTTTGCAGATGACATGATTGTATATCTAGAAAATCCCATTGTCTCAGCCCAAAATCTCCTTAAGCTGATAAGCAACTTCAGCAAAGTCTCAGCATACAAAATCAATGTACAAAAATCACAAGCATTCTTATACACCAATAACAGACAGAGAGCCAAATCATGAGTGAACTCCCATTCACAACTGCTTCAAAGAGAATAAAATACCTAGGATTCCAACTTACAAGGGATGTGAAGGACCTCTTCAAGGAGAGCTACAAACCACTTCTTAGTGAAATAAAAGAGGATACAAAGAAATGGAAGAACATTCCATGCTCATGGGTAGGAAGAATCAATATTGTGAAAATGGCCATACTGCCCAAGGTAATTTATAGATTCAATTCCATCCCCATCAAGATACCAATGACTTTCTTCACAGAATTGGAAAAAACTAAAGTTCATATGGAAGAAAAAAAGAGCCCGCATCACCAAGTCAATCCTAAGCCAAAAGAACAAAGCTGGAGGCATCAGGCTACCTGACTTCAAACTATATTACAAGGCTATAGTAACCAAAACAGCATGGTACTGGTACCAAAACAGAGATATAGATCAATGGAACAGAACAGAGCCATCAGAAATAATGCCGCATATCTACAACTATCTGATCTTTGACATACCTGAGAAAAACAAGCAATGGGGAAAGGATTCCCTATTTAATAAATGGTGCTGGGAAAACTGGCTAGCCGTATGTAGAAAGCTGAAACTGGATCCCTTCCTTACATCTTATACAAAAATTAATTCAAGATGGATTAAAGACTTAAACGTTAGACCTAAAACCATAAAAACCCTAGAAGAAAACTTAGACATTACCATTCGGGACATAGGCATGGGCAAGGACTTCATGTCTAAAACATCAAAAGCAATTGCAACAAAAGCGTAATTGACAAATGAGATATAATTAAACTAAAGAGCTTCTGCACAGCAAAAGAAACTACCATCAGAGTGAACAGGCAACCTACAAAATGGGAGAAACTTTTCGCAACCTACTCACCTGACAAAGGGCTAATATCCAGAATCTACAATGAACTCAAACAAATTTTCAAGAAAAAAACAACCCCATCAAAAAGTGGGTGAAGGATATGAACAGACACTTCTCAAAAGAAGACATTTATGCAGCCAAAAGACACATGAAAAAATGCTCATCATCACTGGCCATCAGAGAAATGCAAATCAAAACCACAATGAGATACCATCTCACACCAGTTAGAATGGCAATCATTAAAAAGTCAGGAAACAACAGGTGCTGGAGAGGATGTGGAGAAATAGGAACACTTTTACACTGTTGGTGGGACTGTAAACTAGTTCAACCATTGTGGAAGTCAGTGTGGCGATTCCTCAGGGATCTAGAACTAGAAATACCATTTGACCCAGCCATCCCATTACTGGGTATATACTCAAATGACTATAAATCATGCTGCTATAAAGACACATGCACACGTATGTTTATTGCGGCACTATTCACAATAGCAAAGACTTGGAACCAACCCAAATGTCCAATAATGATAGACTGGATTAAGAAAATGTGGCACATATACACCATAGAATACTATGCAGCCATAAAAAATGATGAGTTCATGTCCTTTGTAGGGACATGGATGAAATTGGAAATCATCATTCTCAGTAAACTATCACAAGGACAAAAAACCAAACACCACATGTTCTCACTCATAGGTGGGAATTGAACAATGAGAACACATGGACACAGGAAGGGGAACATCACACTCTGGGAACCATTGTGGGGTGGGGAGAGGGTGGAGGGATAGCATTAGGAGATATACCTAATGCTAAATGGCGAGTTAATGGGTGCAGCACACCAGCATGGCACATGTATACATATGTAACTAACCTGCACATTGTGCACATGAACCCTAAAACTTAAAAGTATAATAATAATTAAAAAAAAAAAAGAAAAGAACCTACGTTGAAATATTTGGGGCTGGTTTCCCTGACACATGTGGATATCTTTGGCTCATACAAGTAGAAACATAGGTAAAGTAGTTGAAAACATGACTCTGGAGTTCAGGATGTATGCAGAGAATTAAGTGAAATATTTATTTTTAGTGTCTCTTAGTATCTGAAGCTTCGGGAATACATAATCTTATTCACAACTGTATAGAGGAAAAAGAAAGACAAAACCTTGAGACTTTTATATGGCTTCATTTTATGGACTTTTAAATGGCTTCATTTTATGGACTTTTAAATAGTCTCATTTCTATGGAATAGGATGTCTGTGTGTTAAACAGAAAGAGAATTTTGCTCAGTGTTCTTTATATACTCCCCAATGATATAGATATAGATTTTCAAAGCTAAGAATTACTAATTGAAGAATAGACGTTTAAGAGATCTGTTGTACTACATGGTGACTACAGTTAGTAAAAATGTACTGTATTCTTGAACATTGCTGAGAGAATAGATTTTAAGTGTTCTCATCCAAGTAATAATGGTTTGTGAGATACTGAATATATTAGTTAGCTTTATTTAGCCATTCCATAAGGTATGCATATTTCAAAACATTATGTTGTATACCACAGACATATATATAATTTTTATTTGTCTACTTAAAAAATTAAAGTAAAAAGAGGCAATAAAAGATGAAAGAACACTAAGAAAGAAATCCAGAAAAATGATATTGTTTAAAATTAATGTAGGGGTATATGACAAATGAAGAAATGCAACAATGAGAGGATGTGGTGATGTGATACATTGTACAATTTTTCTTTGGGGCACAACACATCAAAAGCTTTAAAATATATTTATTTTTGACAAAATCACCCAATTATGAGAATTTATAATTAATACATAAGCATATACTTGTAGATTTAGTGCTATAGTAAGTGATTAATAAGATAAATGGTACTTCTATACAAATACTAAAAATATTGTGGTGGTAGCTTATTTAATAACATGCAAATATGTTCATAACATATTTTTAAAAGCCAACAACAACAAAAAAGCAAGTTATAAATGTCTTGCATATGGAGGCAATATAGTAATTGACTGCATAATGTTCAGAATCAGATGCCAAACTCATTGCCTAGTCCTACTCTTAGTAATCATGGGTCTTTAGGTAAGTTACAACTCTTTGATTCAGATTCCTTGCCTTTTAGGTTAAATTAATATAAATCTACCTCACAGTGGTGCTGTTGGTATTAAATATCCTTACAAAGTAGCATTTAACATGTTAGCTATTATTATTTTTGTAAAATGAATTGTAAATAGATGCATATACAAAGGAGTTGAATATATTTATAATTATGTATGATTGGTTGTAATTACAATAGATTTTAATTTTTTATATTTTTAATCTTTTAAAAAAATTCACAGAAAAAATTAACTGTAAAATTTGGAGATCAAGCATAGAAATTAAATTGTGACAATGAAGATGTCATTAAAATGTTCTTTATGACTTCTATTTTTTATAAATTGATGGAGAGAAAAATCAATTTTCTATGTGCAAAATAGAAAGTGAAGAAGTGTTTTAGAAGTAGTAATAATGAATGTATTGTATTGAGACAAAAGCAGGGTGACAGGTTGAACACTAAAAAAAATATAATCATGATTAAAAATAGTCATTACGGAATTACAGGTTTTCATTATTATTTAAAAATTTTCTACATGCAAGCTATTTGCTCTCAAACTATCATGCCTATCAGCAATACTTTTAAGGATTTAAAATAAATGTATACATATATATATTCCACTGTTTTTTATTTTGATTCTGTAAATATGAACATCTCTATTTATTGCGAATAAAAGAAAAAAAATTCATAGATGATAGCAATGTCGACCAAAGCTTGAGAAACTTTGTTCCAGATAATAATTGTATAAAAATATGTTAAGTGAAAAGGTAATAGTAGAGTATTTCTAAAATATATTATAGCTATATTTGCCTTTATTTTTATACACTGAAGGATACTCTATAAACAGCAATAGGATGAAAGGACTATTTATAACAAAATTAAGTAAATCTAATCAGATGAAAGTTTGATTTAAAATAGATAAATGAAATGGCACAAAGAGTTGGTGCCACCCAATGACTCACAGCCACACTATAAACACATGAGGACCTCTTTTTATATACGAATGGAAGGTGAACTTCTCAGAATGCCAGAGGTCGGCAAGAATATTAGAATGATAAATTGATGAAGTGAACCACACAAAATCAAAGATTAGACTTTTGGATAAAAATATATTTGTTCTAAGTTGAATTTGGAATTACTATCTTCTGGGAATCAAATATTTGTTCTCTGTGTTTTTGTGAATCCCATCTGTAATGGATGCATGAGGCAGTAGAGGCAGAAAAATATTATATTACAGTACAGTAGAGTGTTGAATACTAACTCCTGATGAAGTTCTAATCAGTAAGAACTGTTAGGAACACTGATCATATCCTGGCAGCCTTCTCTGAAAATGAGAAATGGAACCCTATCAGAAATAACTAAATATTTGGATACAGTTCTTTGTAGATCTCTTATGTTCCTAGACAATATAGGTCTTCTAAGCAAAAGCATTTACAGTCAATTTAAGGTTTATTTTTTATTTATTTGTTTTTATTTATTTCTTTTTGAGGCAGAGTCTCACTCTGCCACCCAGGTGGAAGTGTAATGGCACGATCACGGCTCATTGCAATCTCGACCTCCTTGGCTCAAAAGATCCTTCTGCTTCGTTTTTGACTTTTTATTTTTTTGTAGGGACGAGGTTTCACTATGTTGCCCAGTCTGGTCTCAAACTCCTGGGCTCAAGCAATCCTCTTGCTTCAGCCTCCCAAAGTGCTGAAATTACAGAATTTAAGATTTTTTTGTACAAGACATTCCAGAAATTTAAAGCTAAAGTCTTCCTTTTCCTCCCAGGATGAGATATGCTTACTTTCCAAGGTAATAAGATAATACATCTTGGAGGGGAGAATGTGCGTGCCTACCAGAGCATCCCTGTAAGATCTGAAGGAGTCCTAAGCTTAGTATTTCCTCAGCTGTGTCACTAATCCATCATGTGTTTATCATCCACATGAGTCTACTCTACCTTGGCCCAGTAGATAGGAGAGAAAGTGAAACCAATGGGAATATGGAGCATATGTGTTCTGCTGTGTCATGAGTAATAAATTGTCTAAATCCATTTAGGCTTCTTTCTTCTTGCTAAATCTGTGATAGAGTATGGAGCTGACCTGGCAGATGCCTACAGCTTAGAAACAACAAATAGCATTAAATCTATAATTTAAAATAAGAAGCAATTTACAACAAAAACTAAAAAATTATTTAGGAGCTAATTAAAAATACATAAAACATCTATGGAAGAAAATATAAAACATGATAAAGGTAATAGAAGATAAGCTGAATTATGAGAAGACAGTTGATACCCTTGAATGTGACATTAGCATTTTAACGATGTTAATTATTCTCAAATTTATATACCTATTAAATGAAGTTCCAATATTCTCAATGTACATTTTTAGAAACTTGACAATGGAGTCTAAAATGTAAATGGCAGAAGAGAAATGTGAATAGAAAGGTTAACTTTGTAAAAGTAGCAGGAAATTGTAAGAACAAAATATTTAAAAGATTTGTAGAAAAAAAAAAAAAGAAAGCACAGTGTGGTGTTGGGGCAAGCAAAGCCAAATGAAATGTTGGAAAAGAAGAGAGATTTCTCTATGTATATATACAAATTTAATATAAGTAATGGTAACACCACAAATCAAAAGGGAAGAGGTAGATTGTTTAGCAAAAGTGTTAGAAACCTGGCACATTAAAAGGATAAATGTAAAAAAGTTTTCCTATCTAACACCATATAAAAAAATAAAATAAAATGAAATATAAATTGTAAAGCTATAATGTTAACTAAACAAAAACAAGACAAAAAATGATATTTTTATTTTATCTATAAGGCAATATGGATTCTTAAAGAAATTCCAAAGCTCAACCCCTAAGAAAAAAAGTATGCATGTGCTTAACTTAAAAAGTAAGAATTTCTATCAATAAAAAATACCATGGACACCATTAATTTAAAGATAAAAATATTAAAATATATTTACAATGCCTGAAATTAATATCTAGACATAAAATTAATATCCAGAGTATAAAAATAATTTTTAAAACAATAGGAAAAAAGCAAAATTGTTTGAACAGACAACATAGAGAAGGAAAATTCCTCAAAGCTAGCAAACATGAGAGAATATGGTCAAAATGATTTTAATTAGACAACACCTTTTTGAACAACGCGTATTACTTGATACTTGTTAGAATGACAAAAATTAGGATGTTCTTTAAAGCCAACTGTGAAGAAGATGTGGAGATATGGTGTTCCTCATGCACTGCTGTTGATAATGTAGTCTGGATCAGCTCTTCTAGAAAGCAATGTAATACTTCTTCCTTAAATTATACATAGGCATATTCTAATACACAGCAATTATATTTTTGGGTGGGTATGACAGGGAGAGTCTTCCATTGTTTTATATGAGGACATGTAAGGTATTCACGGTGGCATTGATTGTAGTAGTGGGTCATTGGAGGATTATTGATTAGGTAACATTTGAAATATATACTTTCTAGAGTATTATATAAGAAGTATATGCAACAGACAGGATAGACACACAACTGGAATGGATGTTTAACATATGGTCTTTAGTGATTAAAGCAGAATAGATAAGTACATACATAACACAATTCCATTTTTGTAAATTTGAAGAACACTTATATGAAATGTTTCATTTATACGAAAGGACAATATAGATTTTGTAATAACACACTGAAATGATCTCCATCTATATCTAAAGCCTGAGAAGTAGCCTTAAGGTAGAAAAAAAATCAAGCTTATAATTGGTTTTGCCACCTCAAGTTTAAGAAACGGTATCTATCTGTATGGATAGATATATAGATATAGATGGTTACATATTGCAGGGAGAAAGTAATGGATATAAACATAAATTAAGAAAGGGCTTTGCAGGAGTCAATAATGATTGTGTGACCTAAAAATTTTAGGTTCACTAAGTTTACTCAGTCAATAAATTATATATATGCTAATATATGTGTATATGCTAATATATGTATATATGCTAATATGGCTTTGGGAATGAGAAAAGGATAATAGCTTGAAGGTAGAATGAGAGGAGTCCATCAATGTGTCTCACTGTCTCACAGTAAATTAAACATTATAGTAGAGCATTGCATTATGATAAAACAACTGTCAGGTGAAGAACTGGAAAAAGAGTTCTCCAATCAGAAGGTAAAGAAAGAACAAAGAACAGATTGTGGGCCGGGTGCAGTGGCTCACGCCTGTAATCCCAGCACTTTGGGAGGCCGAGATGGGCAGATCACAAGGTCAGGAGTTTGAGACCAGCCTGGCCAATATGGAGAAACCCCATCTCTACTATAAATACAAAAAAAAATTAGCCTGGGTGGTGGCACGTGCCTGTAATCCCAGCTACTCAGGAGGCTGAGGCAGGAGAATCTCTTGAACCTGGGAGGCAGATGTTGCAGTGAGCCTAGATCATGCCACTGCACTCTAGCCGGGACAACAGAGTGAGGACACTGTCTCAAAACAAAAACAAAAACAAAAAACAAACAAACAAAAAATTAGCCGGTCGTGGCATCGGGCACCTGTAGTCCCAGCTGCTAGGAAGGCTGAGGCGGGAGAATGGCGTGAACCCAGGAGGCATAGCTTGCAGTAAGCCGAGATCGCGCCACTGCACTCCAGCCTGGGTGACAGAGCAAGACTCCGTCTCAAAAAAAAACAAAAAAAATGAAAAAAACACAACAAAAACAGATTGTGAAGCAAAGGAAACAGAAGAGTGAGGCCAGCTAAGAAACTCCTGGTATAAAGCACAGCATCTATAAAAATTGTTGCACAAATCCTGATGAAAGCTAGTCATAGGAGAAATATATATCTGAGAGAGAGTTTATGGCATTTGATGAAAAGCAAGAAATAAAAAATAATTCCATGAATTTGGCCTGAGCATATCTGTTGAAGAGTGCCACCACTAATTGAAAGGGAGAAACTTTGGTAAGGAACAGATTGGGATATAGGGATAGATAAATAAATTATGTTTTACCACCTTAAGTTTAAGAAACGTATTGTATACCCAGTGTAGACATGGAAGGCCTGAAAGAGGCAAGATTTGGAGATAATGACTTCATGTCATCATCATAGTGATATGGATATTAGTTTGAATGGTATCACCTAAGGGAATATACCTAGAAAAGCAATCACTGAGAGGGAGGAAGGGCACTCACATACTTGAAGTCCCTTGAGGGGGTGTACACAGCCAAGAAGCCTGAGAAGTAACCTAAAGGTGGGAGAAAAAATCAAACTTATAATACTGGAACCACAGAGGAGGAAGTTCTCTAAAAGGAGTTAATTATCCAATATGGGATGGATAAGTGTAGTGGATTGACTACTGGGTTTGGCAATGTTATTAGGACCAATGGTGACCTTGCCTGGGGAGGAAGAATTTCTTTCAAGTGGTGGAGACTAAATCCTACTTGTTTAAGCAGAGAATCCTTCTTGTTTAAGAAGAGTTCATTTAAGCAGAGAATGGACAGGGAAGAAAGGAGATTAAGTATAGACAATTATTTTAAGAAGTTTTAATGTAAATGAGAATAAATACATAAATGATAGATTAACAGGGGTATAGAGTCAAGGGGAAATTAAACAAAATATTTTTAAAATAACAAATATTAATGAAACGAAATATATTATCAGACACTACAAAATTATTTAAGGATAAACTCTCATTAAAGAAAAAATAAATCGAAAGGGAAAGTTTTGGTTTAAAAGGACTAGCATTCCTTTACTCAAATGAGAAATCTAGTTATTTATGTGTTTTCAGGTAAATTTGGGAGATCAAATTAACCGTTTCTTTGAAATGTTACTCTTTTGAGATCCTGGAAATCAAGGATCCTGGAAATCAAATCTTTTGAGATCAAGCCACATCCTTTAGATCTTTTTCAAGCTGCAATTGACGTACATATAAGCTTTCACAAAAGTAACCAGTACTTGTCTAACCCAGCACTTACTAAATAGTAATAGCTAAACAATTGATACATCCAAATTACTATGTTGAGAGAATTATCAGACATTTCTTCTCCTATTTCCTCTTTCTTTCCTAGCTTTTCTCCTGTATTCATCATGAAAGCAGAGCTACATAAGGCAACAAATTGAGCACTTTTATCACCAGGGAAAATAAGAATTGCTTTCTGTATCTTTTAAATTTTATCAAAAAAGCTACATCTTTTTCTCTTTTTCTTTTTTTTTAATCTGAGGAAGACCACCTGTGGGAAACATTTGTCTCCAAGATTTTTTTCATATCACCATCATTCCAGGGTCAATGAATTTTTATTAACAAATGATAAAAACATGTAATTCCAGTATCATCACAATTATTTGAAAAGAAAAAACTAAGGAAAAATTTGTAAGAAGAAAATGCATGGAAACTAATGTTAATAATCAATTATTAATAATATTAATTAATAGCTAATAATGGTTATTAATAGTACTAATTAATAATAGTTAATTATTAATAATATTAGCCTCAGCCTCCCGAACAGCTAATATTACAGGCGCACACCACCACACTGGATTAATTTAATTTAATTTTTTATTTTTAGTAGAGATGGGGTTTCACCATGTTGGTCAGGCTCGTGTCATACTACTGACAACAAATGATCTGCCGGCCTCAGCCTCCCCAGGTGCTGTGATCACAGTGGTGAGCCATCACACCCAGCCTGACTAATTTTTTAAAAGACAAAAATATTTTATTTTAGGTCCACATGTTCTTCCATGCATCCAAGATTTATAAAATATAATTCAAAAATTTCTACAGCATCATTTGTCAACTTAAGCCTTTAAGGAAATTTCATTCTAATAACCATGCAATTTAGATAAGAACATGTTCTAGGCTAAAAACTCATAGACCTGTTGCATGTACAATCTGCAATAGAAAGTGGCTCTGATACTTTTAAGAAAATGTTTTGATCACTGTGATCTGTAGTAACCCATTATCTAGGTCTCTTCTATTTTTGTATCCACCTTCATTTGGGGAATGGAAAAGGACAGGACAGTTTTGTATTTATATATGTACAGGACAGCTTATTCTGTTGTGTCCTGGGAAAAGCTCATTCATTGGCTTTCTGCTCTTTTCCATGGATTTCCTAGTTTTCCGAGCTCTAAGACTTAGAGTTGAAAGACTGCTTCCTATCACAATCTATCTGCTTACAAGCTAGACTTTCAAAATCACACCATATAAGTACATATGCTGTGAACCCTATATTTGGTATCAAGGTTCCATCTCTTTAGTAGTAGGCTCTTAAGTTTTCAAAGAATAGCACTACTATGACATTGTCCAAAAGCCTGTAGATTTGTTGCTATTGTTTTCATCAACTTTGATCTGTACTCATCTAGATTAGCTGCTACAACTATGGCAGGCATCACACCAACGCCCTGCCAGGTCATGATCACCTCCTTTTTACGTTGGGAAAAACATTCTTGGTTAATTTTTGAATGGCATGTCCACTTAAAATAGCCCCAGCCTGACAGCCAACTGGTATTTGATCACTTTTTTTTAGAATCCAGTGATCCTGTGCCCAGGTATGCCCTGGCAAGATATTCAACTTCAATACATAAACTTCTTCTTCTTCTTCAGACTTCAGTTAAAGTATTTAAAGAATCACTTCCAGGCTTTGTGCTCACTAGAAAGGTTAGTCTGACAATTGCCATTTCAGCAACTTCTCAGTCACATGTCGTAGCTTCCACCCAAGATTGAGTAGCATCCTGAAAATATGTCAGTGTTGATGACTCCATCCATTAGAAATATAGGAAGTAATGTTCTCCAAGGATTCTTCCTTGTGATGAAGTATACTTTGACTGCACAAGGCTACTGACTATGAAGGGGAATTTCCTACCACACCTGCAGGCCAGCCATGGTATATCTTTTTTCTCAAGTAATAAAGGTATTCTCTTTAAGAGGTTTGAAACTTAGTTTTAAGAGTCTTTTCTCTCAGTATCATTCTTGGGATATAATTCTGATTCAGTAAACGTTATGTCTCACATGAAAACACGTAAGAGCAAATTGTTTTTTGTGTAATCACAGATCTGAACTGCAGATGTCCTAACTATCCTATTTTAGATTTTGCCCTTCCAGTCCTCCCCC
This sequence comes from Pongo pygmaeus, assembly GCF_028885625.2. Lineage (NCBI taxonomy): Eukaryota > Metazoa > Chordata > Mammalia > Primates > Hominidae > Pongo > Pongo pygmaeus. Next base: position 67,327,728 of record NC_072378.2, on the reverse strand, counting down.
CAACTAGAAGGTATTAGTAGCATTAGCATTTCAAGTAGTTGGTTATTTTTATTCTTATGCCCCATTGTCATTGCCACAAAATTGTGAAATTTGCCTAGGTGACCCACAAAAATAGGAAACGTTTGAAGAGCTATTTGAACTAAAAGGTATGGAACAGTTTTTATACAGCAGGCAAGATGGTCTCCAGTTCACAAGTGCAAAAAAATAAATTTCTCCAGGTTATGTGACTTGCCTATAGTTAGGCATACACAGCATGATCTGGAGTGAAAATTGCCTGTGAGAGTTCTGTGACTAGTGTGTGAGTTAATAAGAAAATCACCATTAGCATTCAAATCTACCTATGATAAATTTCACTATAGTCAACATAGGATAAAATAAAATAAACTGAGATTCTGGCAGTGAGGTACTAAATCTCTGTTTGTGATCAAAAAGAAATTCCCTGGATGGAGAAATGTTTTGAACCTGCCTTGAACTTGAAAACCCTTAGTCTTATTGTTTTCAACATTTACAAAATCACATCTTGTGTGATACAGTAGGCTTTCAATCTCTAAAGCATTACACAATAAATATGTGTTATTGAGTGAATTACAGGCTCATTGTATCACACAACTGATGTGAAATTGTTTGTTTGTTTTTGTTTGTGTGCCTGTAAGGAGGATGGATTTAGACACCTATAACTGTGGGAACACCTTCAAGAGTTTAGCATTTAAGGGAATATCCAGTCCTCCTGTGTCTGTGTATGTACTCTAAAACTTTTGTATAGATGTCTTTTCTTTATTGCTTTTTTTTATGGATGTTCATCCTATATTGCCCCCAACTTTCTACCAAAAGACACATAAATATCTAGGCACCATTAACTGAAGGAGCACCATTAATATTCTAACACCCCTAGAATATACATGTTGAGAAAGCAGACCCTTGAGTGGCCCTCCTTTCAAGTTTAGCAGAAAAGCTGATTACCAGCTTGGCCCATATCTTCCTGAGAACTTCCAGCTTGCTTAGAAGTGCAGCACAGAAATATTCTAAAGGGAAACTTTGCTAGAGCTAGCAGGGAACATGAGAGGACTCCGGTAACTGATGGTTAATCTGAAGTACACCAATCTTAGTCACATTTCACAAAATTTCAGTTTGTCATATTATGCTAAAGGAAATGAGTGGAAAAATTCACATTGTGTCTACGGTTAGGCAAAATTGTAAACTGAGTATTCTTTCTGATCCTTTTCTACTCTATGCTTTCTCAATGGAGGCAATACCATTTCCTCAGGGATGTAAGAATACCTTATTCTCATGTGTAAAGCACAGATATACATAAATTGTATAAATAGATATACAGTACAACTGTAGTATTAAAATTTCCTGGGAGGGATTAAGACAAAATGTCTAACAAGCCTGCTCAGAAGCTAATATTTTTTTAAAAAATTTAGAAACATAGGTCTATAGGATTAATGGATTGGCAATACCCTACCTTAAGCTGAGAAACCTGAAACCCACGGCCCAAAGTGAGAACTTCTATGTCTGCGTGCCCACTCTCTCCCGACTGGTTCTTTCTGAATGATGTCTTTTTAACAATGGAATGTTGCCTTTTCCAGAACTACCTATGGCCCACCATGCCACCCATCCTGTGTCTCTAAAGACCTCAGATTCAGCTGGCAGAGGAGAGAAGCGGCTGGATGTCAGGGAGAGGCGACTTGACTTCAGAGACGGAGGCTGTATATATTTGATATATATATATATACATATTGCATATACATTTATCTTCATAGTTACATAGGTATAGTTATGTAGGATCTAATGTGTCTGACCTTTCTTATCTAAAAATATTCTCAATACCTTAGTCATGCAGTTGTTTTTTTTTTTTTTCTAGCATCCCATTTTGACATAACTGGTTTAACTTAGCCATTTTTATGCATCTGACCATTTGCCCTATAGACACCAGGATGAGATGAGATGCTGGAGTGGCGTTCTACTGCCATTTTGTGGATATTTTGCCAATGTTGGCAGAAGTTGGATATTCAATAATTTGTATTTCATTTCAATTTAAAATGTCTTCTAATTAAAGCAGCTGCATCAATACACTGCGAACTTAGTGAATTTAAGGAGTGCAGCTCTATTTTAGTTATTATTTTCAGTGAGACCATGTAGATGAAACTGGGTATGTTTAGACACATAACAGATAAAAATAATATTATTTGAAACATGATATAATATAGTTATATACAAAGAACAGTTACAGCAGAAAAAAAGGAGAAAAAAAGGAGAAAAAAAGGCTTTCCATTGAAAGTGACATTTGCACTGAGACTCAAGAATAGAAAATTTCTTGGTGAGAAAGGGATAAAAGGGCATTTCTATTAGAGACAGAAAACTGTGAAGTGGGGAAGACAAACTCTGCCAGGAGACAGAAAATAAAAAGCTTATTTACTCCTGAATTGCAAGAAGTTCAGAACAGTGGCAGAAGACGGACTAAGGGTCTAGTTTAATGGCTGGAAACAGAAGGAGGGGAAAGCCACATGATGAAAAACCTTGACTGTCCTGTAAGAATTTAGATTTCTTTTCCCTGTAGGCTTTGGGAAATGGAAATTGGTTTTGAGTAGTGCAGGGCCTCAACACTTTTCCTTTAAGAAACTTACTACCCCATTTGTATAATCTGTTTTGTGTGTAGAGTGATGTAATAGATCCTAAGGGCAGCGGTGTTTTCTGTCTCATTTTAGGGAAGAGATTTATGATTTTCAGCATATAGGTAAGATTTCCAATAAAGATAATGTATGAAACTACCTAGGGGAAACACATAGAATGAAATGAGAAAAGGTAAAATTACAGAACAATAGGAGCTTATCTAAATTAAACCACATGGGGTTAATGGTGAGATTAGCTGGATGACATTTGTATAACCATTCATATATATTTAAATTTGAATCACATATAATCATAAATGAAAGTTTCTCAGATGGGTCAGGTAATGGTATGGTTCTTTGCTCCTTCATTGGTTATAAATTCTGTTTTTGTGAAGGTCTAGGGAAGTCGTTTGTTAAGGCCACTAGTCATTTTATTACAAAGATGTTTACTTATGTGTGTAATCCTGTTTATGTAAAACAGCTATAGAATGCTGACCCATAACTAGCACTGAGTTCTCTCACAGCACTTACTGTAAACTATTATAGCTTTCTCTTTACATATTCTTCATACAACTGTACCACCACAACTTACTTTTCCAGATCATGGAGTACCTACACACTTCTCTTTAGGGTAATTCTCTTCAATGCTTCAAGGATGCCTGTATACTGCCTTCAGGATAAGCAACTTTGGGGATTCAGAGAGATCTTTCTTATGATCCATGAGACTTGCAGAGTAGAGTGGAACAAAAATAAATAACACAAACAAAAATGACAACCACAAACTGAATCTTTAGAAGACCCTAAGAGACTCATATGACATAAAGTGTTCTGTGTAGACTTGGAACCCAGTATAGGTTCTGATTGTACCAACTTTCTTAAGCTTCCTGAGCCACAGTTTACTCCTTTATAGATAGAGATATTAGTACCTGCCCTACTTACTCTGCAAGAATCAAATAGCCCATGACACATTTATATGGTGGTACTTGTGAAAAACATAGATTGTTATTAAAATATTAAAAATTATTACCATTTAACCAAGTAAGTTTTTATATTCTACCTGTTACACTTAATCAGTACTTAGAATAGTCATTTTCAATAAAAAATTGAATAGAATACTGTCTTTCATGAAACTAGAATTCCACGAATAGTTTGCCACTTTTATTTTATTCTACAGACCTTGAATCTTTATAATAAAATCCTATTTTTAGCTTTATGATGTTATGACAGTATCTGTAACCTCAGATACTATTCATATTCATGAATTAATTTGCATATCAATTTAATATTCTCCTGCTTTGCTACACTTGTTATGATATGCTATCTAAACTACCAGCTCAATTTTTAAAGAGCGTTGTAAGTATTTAGTTAGAGGCAATAATATGAAGTAGCACCTACACTAAAAAATCAAAATATTTTCAGAGACAAAATTGAAGCATCTCATGCTGAGATTTGTAGTGCTTTCATGTCTAAGTTTGTCCCACTCCACTACTGGTGTTTTGCAAAATCAGATTACCTAATAATTTGGAAATAATACTTAGTACTTGCTCTTTCACAATGACTGACTATTTTTAGTCATTAAAATATCAATCCCCTTTACTTTTGCTCTCATTAGCGTGAGTAAGCAGATTTTAAAATTGTTCTCTTCTCATTCCATTCTAAAACTGGCTTGCATAGCACAGAAGATTAGTAAAGAGGGAAAGCCTATTTCAAACATACAGAATCCCTCAAATCTCTGGCAAGAGAGAGCTTCTGTTTATTTTTAAGTCATGTTATTTTTGCAGGCTGTCTTCTTTATTATTTGCCACTATCATGTAAATTTCAACAAGTTCAAAGATGAAAGCTTCATTTGTTCCCTGTCATAATCTTCTCTTCCCTACCATGATCACAGTCATCCAGGCATGCAAGTCAGGATTATAAAAGTTATTCCAGGTTCTACTTTTTCCCTCATTGCTTCCTATCTCCATGATACCATTGAACCCTAAGTGACATTGATGCTAGACCTTTAACATCACCCAAATCATTCTCCTTTCCCTAATTTTATTACCTTTGTCCTTGTTTGAACTTTATTATTTGTTATTTACATTACTAATCTCAAGAGCTTCCGTGGCTTTCAAACTTGCCAAAATTTTATTTTCTCAATCAATACACACTATCTTTCGAATTTCAGCTTCACTGAAAACTTAAGCAGAGAGTACAGAGAGTTCCCAAATACTTCTGTCTGCTCCTCAGTTTCCTCTATTAGTAACATCTCACATTAACATGATACATTTGATGTAACTGATGAACCAATATTGATATTAATGAATCAATATTGTTATTGATTATTGTTAACTAAAGTTCATAATTTACAGATCATTCTTGTGTCAAACTGTTTTAGGGCTTTGACAAATGTATAATGTCATATATCCATTATTACAGTGTTATAAAAATAGTTTCACTGACCTAAAAATCCTTCGAGGTTCATCTATTCATCTATCTCTCTTCCCATCTCCCCAGATTCTGACAACCACTGATTTTTGTACTATCTCCACAATTTTGACTTCCAGAATGTCATATAGTTGGATTCATATGGTACGTAGCCTTTCAGATTGGCTTATTTCACTTAACAATATGCACTTAAAATTTCTCTATTATTGTGGATTAACAACTCCATATTTTTATCAGTGAATAATATTCTAGTCTACGTATGTACTACAGTTTGCTTTTGGTACATACATTTTGATTTCTTCAAAGTTTTGTCAATTATGAAGAAAACATCTGTAAACATTTATATATGGATTTTTTGTCAAATAGTTTTTAATTTAGATGAGTAAATATCTAGAAGCATGATTATTGAATTGTGTAATAAGAGTACATTTACGTTTACAAGAAATGCCCCAGCCATCTTCCAAAGTGACTGCTCTATTTTGCATTCCAAGCAAAATTGAATGAAAGTTTCTGTTATTCCATGTGCTCACCAGCATCTGGTGTTGTCAGCATTTTGGATACTAGCCATTCTCATTGGTATCTTGTTGCTCTTTCAGTCTACAGTTCCCTAATGACATATGATGTTGAACATCTTGTCATATGCTCTGGCCATTTATAAATCTTATTTGGTGAGTTTCACGAATGTCCATATGAAGAGCCCACCAAACAGTCTTTGTGTGAGCAATAAAGCTTTTTAATCACCTGGGTGCAGGCAGGCTGAGTACAAAAAGAGAGTCAGCGAAGGGAGATAGGGGTGGGGCCATTTTATAGGATTTGGGTAGGTAGTGGAAAATTACAGTCAAAGGCGGTTATTCTCTGACTGGCAGGGGTGGAGGTCACAAGGTGCTCAGTGGGGAGCTTTTGAGTCAGGATGAGCCAGAAGAAGGAATTTCACGAGGTAATGTCATCAATTAAGGCAGGAACAGGCCATTATCACTTCTTTTGTGATTCTTCAGTTACTTCGGGCCATCTGGATGTATACATGCAGGTCACAGGGGATATGATGGCTTAGCTTGAGCTCACAGGCCTGACATTCCTGTCTTCTTATATTAATAAGAAAAACAACATAAAATAGTGCTGAAGTGGTGGGGCAGCAAAAATTTTGGGGGTGGTATGGAGAAATAATGGGTGATGTTTTGCAGGGCTGCTTTGAGCAGGATTAGGGGTGGTATAGGAACCTAGAGTGGGAGAGATTTTGCTGAAGGAAGGTTTTGTGGTAAGGGGTGATATTCTGGGGTTGTTAGAAGGAGCATTTGACGTATAGAATGATTGGTGATGGCCTGGATGTGGTTTTATATGAATTGAAAAACTAAATGGAAGACACAAGGTCCGAATAAGAGAAGGAGAAAAACAGGTATTAAAGGACTAAGAATTGGGAGGACCCAGGACATCCAATTAAAGAGTGCCCAAGGGTGTTCAGCATAATTACTTGCTTGGTTGGCGAGTTTTGGGACTCTATCCTTGAAAGAGTCCTCCTTTTTAAGTTGGAGGCTGAGCTTGGTGAGGTGTGTTTTTAAAAGACCATTAGTCTGTTCTACTTTTCCTGAAGATTGAGGACCATAAGGGGTATGAAGATTCCACTGAATACCAAGAGCCTGAAAAACTGCTTGAGTGATTTGACTAGTAAAGGCTAGTCCGTTATCGGACTGTATAGAGGTGGGAAGGCCAAACCGAGGAGTTATGTCTGACAGGAGGGAAGAAATGACCATGGTGGCCTTCTCAGACCCTGTGGGAAAGGCCTCTACCAATCTGGTGAAAGTGTCTACCCAGACCAAGAGGTATTTTAGTTTCTTGACTTGGGGCATGTGAGTAAAGTCAATTTGCCTGTCCTAGGCAGGGGCAAATCCCCGAGCTTGATGTGTAGGGAAGGGAGGGGGCCTGAATAATCCCTGAGGAGTAGTAGAATAGCAGATGGAACACTGAGAAGTGATTTCCTTGAGAATAGATTTCCATGATGGAAAGGAAATGAGAGGTTCTAAGAGATGGGTTAGCAGCTTGTAACCTACATGGAAGAGGCTATGAAATGATGACAAAATAGAATGGGCCTGTAAGGGTGGAAGGAGATATTTTCCTTGGTTTAAGAACCATTTGCCTTGTGTGGGAAGAGATTGATAGGTGGACGTTTCAGTGGGGGAGTAGGTGAGAGTGACCCATGAGAAGGTGAAAAACTGGCCATGAGGGACAGAAGTTGGAATGTTAGCTGTTTTTTTAGCTACCTTATCAGCATAAGCGTTGCCCTGAGCAATGGGATCTGACACCTTTTGAAGGCCGTTGCAGTGAATGACTCCAGCTTCCTTTGGAAGTAAAGCAGCCTTGAGAAGAGTTTTTATTAAAGAGGCATTAATGATGGAGGATGCTTGTGTAGTGAGGAAACCTCTTTTTGCCCATATAACAACATGGTGTTGCAGGATATGGAAGGCATATTTAGAGTCAGTATAAATATTGATGCATAGTCCTTTTGCAAGAGTGAGGGCTTGAGTTAAGGCAATGAATTCAGCTTGCTGATATGTAGTGGAGGGGGGAAGAAAGTATATGCATCAGATGTGAGGAAGAAAATAGATTTTGGAAGTTATGAGAACTGTAGAGAGTGAGTTGAGCATAGTTTGTGATTTTGAGGGCCTCTAAAATTATTAAGGCAGTGGCAGCTGACACACACAGACATGAGGGATAAGCTAAAAGTGTAAGGTCAAGTTGTTTAGACAGAAAGGCTACAGGGCACGGTCCAGGCTCTTATGTAAGAATTCTGACTGCACAGCCCTGCACTTTGGCTGTGTGTGATGAAAAAGGGTTGGGATGAGTTAGGGAGAGCTAGTGTGGGAGCAGCTTCTAGGGCTGTTTTTAAAGAAGGGAAAGGAGTGGCAAAAGGATTTAGGATATGTGAGGTCAGCTAGGTTTGCTTTTGTGAGTTTATATAATGGTTTAGTCAGGATGGTAAAACTAGGTATCCAAAGGTGGAAATAACTAGCCATGCCTAGAAAGGAAAGGAGTTGTTGTTTTGTAGAAGGGATTGGGATTTGGGAGATTAGCTGGACACAATCAGCAGGGAGAGCATGTGTGTTTTCATGAGAGTAATGCTGAAATAAGTAAAAGATAAGGAAGAAATTTGGGCTTGACTGAAGTAATGGGGGCTGTCTGTGAAGCCTTGCAGCAGTACAGCCCAGGTAATTTGCTGAGCCTGATGCGTGTCAGGGTCAGTCCAAGTGAAAGCGAAGAGAGGCTGGGATGAAGGGTGCAAAGGAATAGTAAAGAAAGCATGTTTGAGATCCAGAACAGAATAATGGGTTGTGGAAGGAGGTATTGAGGATAGGAGAGTATATGGGTTTGGCACCATGGGGTGGATAGGCAAGACAATTTGGTTGATAAGGTGCAGATCCTGAACTAACCTGTAAGGCTTGTCTGGTTTTAGGACAGGTAAAATGGAGGAATTGTAAGGAGAGTTGATGATAGGATTTAAAAGGCCATGCTGTAACAGGTGAGTGATAACAGGCTTTAATCCTTTTAAAGCCTGCTGTGGGATGGGATATTGGTGTTGAGTGGGATAAGGGTGATTAGGTTTTAATGGGATGGTAAGAAGTGCATGATCAGTCACCAAGAAGGGAGTAGAGGTGTCCTATACTTGTGGATTAAGGTGTGGAAATACAAGGGGAGTATGTGAAGGAGGCTTTCAACTGGGGAAAAGGGTGGCAGTGAGATGTGGCTGTAGCCTAGGAATAGTCAGGGAAGCAGATAATTTAGTTAAAATGCCTAGACATAATAAGGGAACTGGGCAGGTGGGGATGACTAAAAAGGAGTGCATAAAATAACATTGTCCAAGTTGGCACCAGAGTTGGGGAGTTTTAAGAGGTTTAGAAGCCTGGCTGTCAATATCCACAATGGTTATGGAGGCAAGGGAAACACGCCCTTGGAAAGAAGGTAATGTGGAGTGGGTAGCCTCCATATTAATTAAGAAGGGCACGGACTTATCCTCCACTGTAAGAGTTACCAAAAACATCTGTGATGGTCCAGGAAGCTTCCAAGGCAATTGGGCAGCATCAGTCTTCAGTCACTAAGTGGAGAAGATCTGAGAAGGAGTCAGTCAGAGAGCCTTGGGGCAGAGATCCAGGGGCTCTGGGAGTGGCTGCTGGGTGAGTTGGACAGTCTGATTTCCAGTGGCCTGCATAGATGGGACAAGGCTTAGGAGGAATCCCAGGCTGCGGGCATTCCTTGGCCACACTTGAAGCAAGATCGTGATGGAGAAGGTCCTGTAGGAATGCTTGACTGCTGCAGCTTAGGCATTTGGAAGTTCTTTTGTGCTGGAGATGTTGCTGGGGTTTCTCTCACAGTGGAGGCAGGAATTGCAACTCAGAAATATGTTGCTACTTGGCTGCCTCCATTCTATTATTGTACACCTTGAAGGCAAAATTAGTTAAGTCCTGTTGTGGGGTTTGAGGCCCGGAATCTAATTTTTGGAGCTTTTTCTAATGTTGGGAGCAGATTGAGTATAACTTGCATATTGAGAATAAGATGGCCTTCCTCTGGGGTCTGATGAGAAAGAGCCTAAACACTGACTGATCTGAGAGAGGTCTAATAGAGAAAAAGGCACATGTACCCTGACTATGCCTTCAGCTCCAGCCACCTCTCTAAGAAGAATTGTTGGGCAGGTGGGGAAGAGCTAGTCATGGACCCAAACTGTAAGCCGGACCTGGTGTGAGGAGGGGAGTTGACAGAAGGATTATAGGGTGGAGGAGCAGAGGCTGAAGAAGAGTTGGGACCTGGCTCAGCCTGGCGATGAGCAGCCTGAGGAGGAGGGGAGAGTTCAGATGGGTCTGTAGAAAAGGAAGATTGGAAAGACTCAACAATACTTGGGGTTGGGACTGAGGGGACAGGCGGGAGGGAAAGAAGGAGGATTTGGGAGGAATCGCATTGGGAGCACAGACCAGGGGGGGAACAAAGTGTGAAAAATGCCTGGATGTAAGGCACTTCAGACCATTTGCCCATTGTTCGGCAAAAATTATCTAGGTCTTGTAGGATGGAGAAACCGAAAGTGCCGTTTTCTGGCCATTTAGAGCCATTATCAAGTTTGTATTGGGGCCAAGTAGTGTTGCAGAAGAAAATAAGGCATTTAGGTTTTAGGTCAGGTGTGAGTTGAAGAGGTTTTAAGTTTTTGAGAACACAGGCTAAGGGAGAAGAGGGAGGAATGGAGGGTGGAAGGTTGCCCATAGTGAAGAAGGCAAGCCCAGAGAACAGAGAAGGTAGAGACACAGAGAGAAGGGGTATGGGGTGCTTGCCCCCTAGGAAAGTGTAAAGGGGCGGGTAGAAACATGGAGAGAAGGGGTGGGGGTTGCTTGCCCCCCAAAATAGTGGTGCTTGCCATTAAGGGTGAAGGATCAAGGCAGGCATCCCCACAGTGATCAGACACCTCTGAAACATAGGTGAATAATCAAGCGGACATCCCCACAGTGATTAAACACCAAGGGAAGACTGTCTTCCTGAGCCCGTGACTGGCACTGGAGTTTTGGTTTCATGGATAAAATGCATCTCCTCTGTCTCTATCAGAAAAGGAAAGGAATTGAAATTAAGAGAAGGGAGAGATTGAAGGATGGCACCAAGATTGAAAGGAGAAAGAGGTTGAGGGATAATGAGAGAGGTTGGATAAGAGAGTAAAAAGAGGCTGCTTACCCGATTTAAAATTAGTGAGATGTTCCTTGGGCTGGTTGGTCTGAGGACCCGAGGTCATAGGTGGATCTTTCTCACAGAGCAAAGAGCAGGAGGACAGGGGATTGATCTCCCAAGGGAGGTCCCCCGATCCAAGTCACGGCACCAAATTTCATACGTGTCGGTGTGAAGAGCCCACCAAACAGGCTTGGTGTGTGCAATAAAGCTTTTCAATCACCTGGGTGCAGGCGGGCTGAGTACAAAAAGAGAGTCAGTGACGGGAGACAGGGGTGGGGCCGTTTTATAGAATTTGGGTAGGTAGTGGAAAATTACAGTCAAAGGGGGTTGTTCTCTGACTGGCAGGGGTGGGGGTCACAGGTGCTCAGTGGGGGAGCTTTTGAGCCAGGATGAGCCAGGAGAAGGAATTTCACAAGGTAATGTCATCAGTAAAGGCAGGAACAGGCCATTATCACTTCTTTTGTGATTCTCAATTACTTTAGGCCATCTGGATCTATACATGCAGATCACAGGGGATATGATGCCTTAGCTTGGGCTCAGAGGCCTGACAGTGAGGTGTCTTTTAAGACCTTTTGCTTATTTTTTAATTGGCTTTTTCTTATTGTTGGGTTTTAAGAGTTCTTCGCATATTTTGCAAATAAGCAACCCTTTATCAGATATATGTTTTGCAAATAATTTCTCCCAGTTTGTGGCTAGGCTTTTAATTCTCTTAACAATGTCTTTCATAGAATAGGGCCTTTTAGCTTTAATAAAGTACAATTTACCAATTTTATTTGATGAATCAGACTTTGGTGTCGTATCTAAAAATTCATTACAAAGTCAACATTGCCAAAACTATGTTATCTTCTAAGAGTTTTATAGTTTTATATTTTACTTCTATAACTCATTTTAAATTAATTGTTATGAAAGGCATAAAGTTAGTGTCTAGATTCATTTTTGTGGCATGTGGATGTCTCTCCAGGACCACTTGCTGAAAACATTCATTCTCTATTGGATTGCCTTTGTTTGTCAAAATGCAGTTGACTGTACACGTGTAGATATAATTCTGGGCTCTCTATTCTGTCTCATTCACTTATTTATCTATTATTTAACCACTACTACGCTGACTGTCTAGAGACTGTAGCTTTATATTAAGGCTTAGAATCAGCATCAATTTTTTTTTTACTTTGTTCTTCAATATCGTGTTGGTTATTTCTGTATAAACTTCAGATTCACTTTATCAGTATCCAAGTAACATGCTGAGATTGTGATTGGCATTTCATTTAATCTTTAGAATTAGTTGGGAGGACATTTAAAAAATGTTAAGTTTTCCTAACCGTGAACATGAAATACATCTCTATTTATTTATAACTACTTTGATTTCACTGACCTACTTTTCTTTCTTTACACCAACACCATCGTGTGCCTCTGGAAATTTAAATATGATGCTGATGTTTTAAATTCCTCATTGGCTGTCCCTGACTACTCTGGCAAAGCCCAGTATTCTCTTTTATATTCTGAAACTTGCTGATCTTTCCAGAATCAGCCTCTGATACTCTCCTATCCGTTGTTTACTGTCCAGCAGTACTGACGCATTTAATTCTCCTTAATGCACTGTTGGTCAAACCTCATATATAGTCTGAACAAATTTATTCTTCCTTTCTCTATCACTGATTAAGGAGGTTGGATCTTATTCCTAGAATCCTTTGAATCTAAAAAGAACAATATCATCCAGATCTGTTTGTTGACAATTTCACTGGAACTTTAATGAGGCTTCTGTGAAAGATGCTTTCTTTCTGGTAGATGAAGTAAGGCTCACAGAAAGAACGGAATATGATGCCCGGGAGTGTGGTTGTCATCTTGCAGTGATACAGGAAATGTTAAAGTAGTAGGAAATATACTATTCCAACACCCTAACCTTGTGTAGTTGCTGAACCAACTTTGTAACTAATTATATTACTTGCATTCAATCAATAAATAACCTTATAATTTAAACTCCCATAAGTGAGGCTTTCTGTTACTTGTAGCCTAAAGAATTCATAAGTGAGCATGCCCCATTTTGTTTGTGAATTCCTGGGTGTTCTTCTCTCCGCTTAGAATGGTGTTCTCTTTGTCTTTCCTAAGAATTGTGATCTACATTTCAAAACAACTCAGTTGACACCTCCTTTATGAAATTTTCTGACTTCACCACAGCACTGAAAGAATGAATGATGCCCTCCCATTTCTTGCCTCTTTTGTAATTATTTGCCTGCATACATACCCATATTTGTATAATTATTTGTGGATTAGGATCAAGTTTTCCTCACTTTTGAATTTTCTCTTCCAGGGAAACATGTAGCATGAAAATATTGTTTATCAGTGTTTGTCTTAAAGCATATTATTCTAAAGAATGGCCTGATTTAGACTTCCAATGTTAGAGAAAAATTAACTAGACAAATACATTTATGTTCAATATTTTCAAACAATGATTACTTGAGTCTCAATTTATTTGTATTTATTTGATCTTAACACTGAATCTTATACATATTTTAGACATCCATATGTTTTCTAATGTTTCGTCATTTGAAGTACTGATTTACTTCTACAAATAGAAATACATGAGTTGAAATAAAATGATAAAATTGTTCTCAGTAACTTTTAGTTTTAGCTGAAAATATTATGCATATAAACTAATTTAATGTTATTGGAACAAAATGAAAACCAAATGATTGTACTGAATTTAAGAAAGGTATATCTTATATGTTAAAACAAATGACTTTTGGTCTCCAAACTTTTCTTATTATAAAATAAAAATATTGTTGCAGAAAACTTAGAAAATATAGGCAAAGACATTTTTAAAAATCACTCATATTCTCATCATAGAAAGAGAACCAATATGAACCTACTGCTCTATTTATTCCTTGCCTTTTCATCCATTTATTTAGTTTTTAAACAAATGCAACATCATTCTGTACATTTTCTGTAACCTGCATCCTTCACATAAAAATTTATATGCTGAGAATATTTCCATATGATTACGTATTTTTCTATAAGATTTAAGCACTTTAAAAAAAAGAATGTTAGACTTACTTAAAAATTGCAAAAAATAGTACAGAAAGCTCCTGTATGCACTTCCACCAGCTTTCTCTCATGTTAACATCTTGTATAGCCACAGTAAAATTATTAATGCTAATAAATTAATATTGACAAATGCCACTAACTAAACTACAGGCTTTATTTAGATTTTACCAAGGTTTTTTAAAATTAATGTTTTTTTTTCTGTTCCAGATTCAAATACAGAATCCCACTTTTCATTTAATTTTCAGGTATAAGCTTATTTTTAACACATTGTTTTCTACTTCCTCACATCATATGGTAAGGAATGAGAGACTGCTATTATTGAACATTTCCTATCATGCAGGAACTTTTCAAATAAAAAGATTGTAAGGTATTAAAAAAAAACAAAAAACGTTTTTTCTTTCACACAAGTGAGAACTCTGAGGCAAGAAAGATCACATATGTGGCCAAAAATCACACAGCTGGCAATTGGCAGAACCGATACAGAAGCCCAAGTGGTCCAATGTTTAAGCCTATGTTCTTTATTACTTACTAATATTAAATATTAATATGTTTGCAAATCTCCCAATATAAAAAATACAGTCATTCATAATCCTGCAGATGAACCATTTCTATCAACTGCTGTTTTCATTTTTAGTTTTTTAAATTGTACATTAATTGACACATAATTGTACATAATTATGGTGTACAATGTGATATTTCAATGCATGCGTACATGGTATAATGATCAAATTTAGGTAATTACTATATTCATCACTTTAAATATTTATCATTGTTTGTGGTGACATTTAGAACCTTGTAGCTATCTTGAGATGTATATCATTACTTGCTATAATCACACCACTGTGTAACAGAACACCAAAACTTTTTCTTCAAAGAGTTTCTAAGTCAGTTTTTGTCAGTGTAACAAAGTCTCAGAGATTAACATTTTATTCTGCCTTTTTGGTAAAATAAACAACAGAGAAAAATAATCTCCTAAAGTGCTTATTTGAGCTATACATCAATTAAACTTAGTAGGATCATAGTAAATTCAAAAACAAGAATTACCATTAGTCTGACCTAGTTTCTTTGAAGGTATATGAGTCTACCTATTTACATTCTTTTTCTAACCAATACCTTGACCATTTATTAGCATTAGTTTTAGTGATTACAGCTTATTATCTCTATATTACTTGTTAGGCTGAGAGCCAAAACTTGTCTACAAAAGATGCAGTTCCATGGTGGTTTAGTAAGTCATTTCATGGGTAGTTATGCTATGAGCATGATAATGTACTAATCTGCCTGTGGAATTTTATTAACATCTTAGTGTATTAATAAAACATTATATTAAATAACATATCTAAAATGTCTGTATAATTTTGTATCTCAAAATTTTGTACCTGCTACCACTACTTCTATTATAATCATTATTATGACTTTAACATGCTTTATAATGGAGTGATGAAGTTTAACTTCCAGACTAAGTTTATATACTCTCTGTATTCAGAAGAAAGTTTTGTACAATTGACAAAATATCCTCTTATCCAGCATCCTGTATATTACTAGAAGCCCCATTTTATAAGTGAAAAAAAAAAATCACTGCTCAGAGAGGTTAATTTGCCTAGGTGTCTTGGTTGATTGAAACTGCGTGTTTTCATAGTCCATGGCCTAATGCTTTTAAGTAAAGCACCCATGTAATCCCTGTTTTATGGAAATCATGATTGAGGGGCAAGATAAGAAACTCATCTCAGAGTAAAATATGTTATAGTAGATTTTATGGCATTTTATAAAAGTAAATATAATTCTGAATATTCCAAATACCACGAAATCTTTTTTTTTTCTTTCCTTTTTTTTTTTATTTTTTGAGGCAGAGTCTGGCTCTGTAGCCCAGGCTGGAATGCAGTGGCATGATCCCAGCTCACTGCAACCTCTGCCTCCCGGGTTCAAGCGATTCTCCTGCCTCACTTTCCTGTGTTGCTGGGATTACAGGCATTAATAACCATGCTCAGCTAATTTTTGTATTTTCAGCAGAGATGGGGTTTCTCCATGTTGGCCAGGTTGGTCTCAAACTCCTGGCCTCAAGAGATTCGCCTGCCTCAGCCTCCCAAAGTGCTGGGATTACAGGCGTGAGCCACTGCACCCAGCCTGAAATGGATATTATTATCATTTTTGAAAAGATAATTTTCTTTGTCCCTTCCTCCCATTTTGGCTACAAAGCCACCCCATTGTATTCTGATTCCAATATAAAACTTGTTTTAAAAATGGTTTGTTCTCCACATCTGTCTTTCAACTCACTGTAGTGCAGCTTTTATCTCTGCCACTCCATCATATTCACTCACAGGACATTGGTGGCCTCCTGCTGGATTGGTTTGTTGCTTCTTTTTATTCTTCATCCTTGGTATCCCTCCTGCTTCTGAAAATTTAAGTCTTCTCTCTTTGTGTGGAAAACTTCTCTCATTCAAGTTATTTGCTCATTATGTTTAAGAATTGTTTCTGCTGATTTTAATCTTCCACACCCCTGCATTTCTACCCTATTTTTCCCAACCACTTCCCTGACTCACTCTCACTGTTAATTCTAGGCAGTATTTGTGTGCAGTTTTTGCAATATGTGTGCTTAGGAAAAGACTTAAGATGTAAACTTATACTTGAGATGAGTTGCTGGCAACTGAAATAAGTTTTCTTGCTAATATTACTAACAATAAGATTACTACACAGAGTTCATAATTTCCTTCTAATTACATTTATCCTTAATATATTTCTATGATGGATAGTAGGATTGTTTCCATTATTTCCATTCTTCCAATATTATTAACAATAAGATAACTAAATAGAGTTCATAATTTCTTTCTAATTACATTTATCCTTAATATATTTCTATGATGGATAGTAGGATTGTTTCCATTCTTTGACTAACAAGTTATGCCACAATGAATAATCTTGTGTAAAAGATTTTCATATTTTTGCTATATGATTGGGGCTAGATTTCTAGAAGTGAAATTGTTGGATCAATGCATAAATGCTTAGATAATTTTGCTACCTAGTTTGCCACGTCTCTTTCACTTATTTATTTTTCATATCCAGAGCAAATAGTAGTCATTTCCCCACAATCTCACTAACAGAAAATGCTGTCACAGTTTGGATCAATCTAATAAGTGGGAAATGATAAGCATTTCTTCTTTTATTAACTTCTCATATTTCCAAGGATAATTTTTTTGTAATCCATCTCAACATATTCTTGGCTATTTTTCCATTGGGTTACCTGTCTTTTATTTTCATTTTTAGTACCAATTTTTTGCATTAGTGACACTGATTGTCAATTGTCATTTAGATATGGTATCACTTGTCTGCCATATATAGAATTATTATACTTTTATGTAGTTCAAATTTACTATGTATTTTGATTTTGTATTTTTTGTTATTCTTTGGAGTTGTTATGGGTTGAATTTTTCCCCGCTCTCAAAAAAAAGATGTGTCAGAATTTTAATCATAATTAGATTAAAATGAGGTCATTAAAGTGGGCTCTAATTCAATCTCTCACGTCCTTAGAAAAAGGGAAAATTTAAACACAGAGACACACATAGAGGAAAGATGTGGAGAGACACAGGGAGAAAATCACTGTGGATAAGCCAAGAAGAGAAGCCTGAAACAGGTTTTCCACTCCCAGCCCTTGGAGCAAATCTTGCCAACCCCTTGATTTAATACTTCTAGACTTCAAAAATGTAAGCTGTTAAATTTTTGTTGTTTAAGCCACTTGGCTTGTCGTACTTTGTTGTGGCAACTCTACAAGGAAATGTTTCCCTACTGTTAGGTTTTAACCAAATTTGCCACTGTTTTCTTTTAGTGTTTTAGTGCTTGTATAGTGTTTTTTCCTTTTCCGTTATTTAGATTATTGATATTTTTGGCATTTGTAGTAGAATATGTTTCATAAGAACAGATCTAATTTTATCTTTGTACTTCAAATATCTATCCGGTTGTTCCTGGAGAGGATTACTTATTAACAAGTCTTTTTTTTTTTTTTTTTTTTTGAGAGGGAGTCTCTCTCTGTTGCCCAGGCTCACTGCAAGCTCCACCTCCCGGGTTCATGCCATTCTCCTGCCTCAGCCTCCAGAGTAGCTGGGACTACAGGCGCCCACCACCACGCCCAGCTAATTTTTTGTATTTTTAGTAGAGATGGGGTTTCACTGTGTTAGCCAGGATGGTCTCGATCTCCTGACCTCATGATCTGCCTGCATCAGCCTCCCAAAGTGCTGAGATTACAGGTGTGAGCCACCATGTCCGGCTACAAGTCTATTTTTTTCTCTGCATATTTGAGATGCCATTTTTATCCTATACTGAATTTCACCATACACTTGGATCGATTTCTATAATTTCCATTCAGTTTTATTGGTCTGTGTTGTCTATTTATGCATAAGTACCATACTCATTTAATTATGCAGCCTTTATAGTATGCTTTAACATCCTACAGACTAGCTCTACCCACCTTTACCTCCCAAACTCTGTCTCTCACACACTCATGCAAACAAACACACATTTTGCATTTTGTAAATCTAAGTGTTTACTTAGCTATTCTGGTATTTTTCTTTCTTTTTTCCTAGAAAATTTTAAATAAAAATTTTAAGCTACAGAATAAAAAATAAACTTTCATCTGTTGTATTTATCTTAAAGCAGCTTTTTGATGTTGAATTTTCTATTCACAAGTATGGTATGTCTTTCCATTTTTTCAAGTCTATGTTTTTGCTTTTCAGAAATGACTTTCGTTTTTTGATAAGTTTATATTTAGATATTTTAGTTATTTTAAATGTCATGTTTTAATCCATTACGTTATCTAGTTAGCTATTACTTGCACATATAAAGGCTATTAACTTCTGAGTTAATTTCTCATTTTATTTCATTAAATTGGAGAATATTTTATATCTTTTCTGATTTTTAATGCCTCTATTTGCTTTGATTACATTGAAGATATGTTCAATATATTACTAGTTATAGTAGCCAACCTTGTATTTTTTCTGACATTACTAGAATTGACTTTAGCTTTCCTTTCTCATGTAATATGCTGGATTTTTGCCTGATATGTAAAGAAGTGCATATATTTCTTTAGCATGTTATTTAAGTATTTATTAATTAATATGTATTTTACTAGTGTTCCTTAGACCTATTAATATGAATTGTTATAGTAATGCATTTCTTAATATTCAACTGCATGCTTCTTCATGGAATAAATCTGGGTCATGATGTGTAATTTTTATAAATATTTATAAATAACATTTACCTGTATTTTTTGTGTGTAATTTTTACAATGTTTTGATATCAATGCTAAATTTGTTTTCATAAAATGAATTTATAAGTTGTGTTTCTCCTGAAGTTTTACTTCAATGAGGATAATTATGCCTTAAAACAAACTTTCTGGAAAGTTAATAGAAAATATCGTTACTAATTGTTATCTTGCCTGAATACTCCATTATCTACTCCAAATACAGAGACAGAGAAGATTGTTGATGATAAAGTTTCAATTAACATCTGCTGAAGATTTTGGTATTTCAGAAGTGATAAATAAATGAAACACTGTGTTCAAGATTCAATTGCTTATTTTTTTTCTGTCTTATTTTGAAAGGCAGAGGATAAAGTGGAGAAAAGGGAATGCAAAGTGAAAAGTGCTATGTCTATGTGTTTTGACTTCAAGATTCAAGAAGATGAAGTCTGCAATATAGATTCAGTCATTAGGTCTCCGGTTTTAAAGATTTAGTCCAAGGACAAAGTCATCTGTAAGCCTGCCTAGGCATTATTTACCGATCTTCTCAAATCTGTCATCATAGTTATGCTCAGAAGTGGCATCCAAGAAGCACATAAACAATTCCACATCTCATTTCATCTTCAAGAAATACTGTGTAAGTTTGCATTCAAACCAAATAGTGAAGTTGATGATGCTCTTTGGAAAATTACTCCTGGTAATACAAATATGCAACAAATTTAGATTTTCCATGAACCTGAGCATTTTGAGGTTTTGCTTCAGTTGAAGATGTGAATGAACAAATAACAAAAGGAAAACAACTTCCACCCTTGTCTTAATTTAAAAAAATAAATTTACCAGTCACTTGGAACTTCCATGACTGCTAGCTAGTAAAAAATACGAAGCTGACAACCATTTTCTCTTAAAAATATCTTTTTTAAATAAATAAAGTCTTCCATAAAATCCCTGTTCACATTGCCTTGTAAGGCAAAGCTCCTAACTCATTCTTAGAATAAGGAGGGAATAAATAATTAATACGTATATAAGTCCTCACATTCATAAATAAAATTGTAAAAATACTGAAGGGTTGATTCATTTTGAAATAAAGCTAACTTCCTCCTTTGCATGGCAAAGGTTTCTCTCTAGAGCCATGCCAGTTTCCTATTGCATTAATTAATGAGGGAGAAAGCCTCAGATGAAACTTTTATATCAGCAAGGTAACAGGTATTCATCATTACATGCAGCTTGACTTAAGGGTGACAGATGGAGAGCTTGTGATCTTTTGAACCATTAACTTGAAAACTTTAAACTAGTATTAGCCTGTGGTAGCAGGAGCCAAGAATTTAAAGTTACTATTTTTTTCACTCTCTTTCTCTCTTTTTTTTTTTGCACATCAGAATCAGTGTCTTGTGAAAAACTCATTTAAAAATATATCTTTACTTCATTTTCTAGCTGTATCATATAATGGTACCTGATTTCTCACTTACAATTTTATTTTGGGGGGAAAATATAACTTTCTCTGATACATTTATTTGGCTTCTATTATTTAGATTTTAGCTTTTCAATGATTGCAGAAAAAATGGTATTAAAATTTTTTTTATTTGTAATTTTTGTGGGTACTTAGTAGGTGTATATATTCATGGTGTACACGAGATAATTAAAAATACTATTTCTTTAATCGGTACCACAAATTCCCATGTCACATGTTTACTTATGTAACAAACATGCACATCCTGCACGTGTACCCCTGAACTTAAAATACAAGTTACAAATAAAAATAAAAATGATATTTCTTAAATCAAATTAATTTGGATACGTATATAATGAAATATCAAGAAAGTGTAATAGTTAATAGCTCTTATTTTTATTGTTTTTCATGAAGCTAATGCTTATATTTTGTTGGTTAAGGCTTTGTATTTAAAGGAAATATTTGAAAAATTATAGTATAAAATAAAACATTTGCTCATGAATCCTTTAGTTCTATGTCAGGAGATATAAAATTGTATTCATTTAGCTCATTTTCTCTGTTGATCCCAATGAAAAGACTCTGTGAGGTTGCCACTATAGTCAAACATTTTAAATTTCCTGCATTTTCTCTGCTATTATGTTGACTTAATCTGTGATTTAAATGATTACGCTACGCAACACTTTCTGCTTTTCCTCGCTCCAAGTTTGTCTCCAGCTGCTCCTTGTTGAGGGTTTTGTTCTCTTTTCAACAGGAAAGAACATCCACCCACACCAGCTTGAAGTGTCTTATTAATGTCAACCAAAAATGTAAAACAGAAGTTTCAGTATCGGTTCCAGATGTAAAATTCTCAATATCAAACACTTTGCTTTTCTTTTTTGTAAAGGCAAAGAAAAGTGAAAGTAGATTATGGATGTTAATTAACATGCATTAGATAACGTCTACTAGTCTCACACTTTTAGATGAATTATTTATTTTAGTTCTCACAACAGGCTTTCACATGTTTTCCAATATTTTACACGTGATCTACATTTGGAAAAGTCATAGTCTGAAGTTTTTTTTTTTACATTGTGAAATAACACACAATTACTGATTCCTGATTTGGATGCAAGCTTAGCTTGTCTTTCTTCGGAATACGTGCTCTTTCAATTACCTCATCTTGATAAATGTAATAAATGTATGTTTTTTTGGTTTTGGTCACCCAGCAATTTGAACTTATGTTACCAGACTACTACATTGTTCCCTGCTTTGCACAGTGAATGGTGGAAAGTTCAAATACTTGTTCTCTTTACTCTGCGACAGCTAGATATGGCCCATAACTTAGATTTGGCCCATCAGCTATACCTGCCTTTGAATCTGTAGGGAGTGTCACAAGGAAGCAAAGGCAGTTTAGAATTTACTTTTCATGGTAGCAGCACTGCCACACTGTCCATGGTGACCCACCAGAATAGCAGTGGCAGTTATGATCTAGCCTTCTGGCCTTTGTTTCTGTATTCAGTGTTTGGTCCTCTAAGATGGTCCTGTAGTAATTTCTCCATTAATTTTGAGGGATACACAAAACAGGCACTCCAAATTCCTGTTCTGCTTGTTAACCACAGTTAATTTCCCAAGAAATGGGATTAATGTGGAAGGTAATAAATCAGATTTCTAGTGGTTATCAATACTAGAGGAAATAGGTATAATAAATATAAGTGACTTTATTACTTAGGTTCCTAATAGTTATAACATTTAATATAGTGTCCCAGTGAGTTGGGGAAAAAAATAAAGTGCTGTAACTTAGCTATTCATGTAAGTGATCATTTTCCTCAATATATTTATGCCTAGAAATTCATATGTTATATGTCTATAACATAATACTAGTGTACATGTATTCATGGTAATTCTTATAGCTTTCTTCTATGAGCTAGCCCTAGTCCCCATTTTTTAATTTTAAAATAAACTTCTAATTTATTTTCCGTTTTTAAAGGTTGCTCACTTGCATTCATTCAGGAATAGAAAGGAACATCTTTCTCTTAAATAATGGGATTTATTCTTTTTCTGAAGTACTAGCATACAAAAACCATTCTTAATTTTCTTTATCCTGGTTGCTTATCACATTTTAAGAATTTTAACATGATTAATTTAAATATAATTCAACAAATCCAACCTTCTCATTTAATAGGCATGCAGATCACCGGAAAAAAATATATATATATGGTTATATATAGCCACTGCTGAGCATGAGTTCAAGTCTCCTTTTCTTTGTTAAGTACTTACTATGTGTTAAGAATTGTTCTCATGCTAAGAATTGCTACTGTATAAGTCCGTATAAATGCTTTAATTATTAACCTATTTAATCCTCTTAACAACAAAGTGAGACATTATGCCCATTGGTAGATAAGAAAATTGAGACACATAAAGGTTACATAATTTGTCTAAGATCATAGAGCTAGTTAGTGTCAGAACTAGCACACAAATACAGGTAGCCTGGCCCCTCACATGTTGCTCTGTCAGCCCTTGGACTCTACTGCCTCCCAGGTCTTTGGGTGTTTTCCAAAGAGCAGCCCAAATTATTTGGCTGCATATTTACTAGACTTATCATTTTACTCCCCAAAGATATGTCTTATTTTTGTTTTATTTTACCTTCCAAAATATTATCTCTAAGATTGATAAGTAAGATGGCTTATTTTTTTCTTTTTTTATTATTATTATACTTTAAGTTCTGGGATACATGTGCAGAACATGCAAGTTTGTTACATAGGTGTACACGTGCCATGGTGGTTAGCTGCATCTGTTAACCTGTCGTCTACATTAGGTATTTTTCCTACTGCTATCCCTCTCCTAGCCCCTCACCCCCTGATAGGCCCCAGTGTGTGATGTTCCCTTCCCTGTGTCCATGTGTTCTCATTGTTCAACAGTCATTTATGAGTGAGAACATGTGGTGTTTGGTCTTCTGTTCCTGTGTTAGTTTGCTGAGAATGACAGCTTCCAGCTTTATCCATGTCCCTGCAAAAGACATGAACTCATTATTTCTTATGGCTGCATAGTATTCCATGATGTGTATGTGCCACATTTTCTTTATTCAGTCTATCATTGATGGGCATTTGGATTGTTTCCAAGTCTTTGCTATTGTGAATAGTGCTGTAATAAACATACATGTACAACTTACAAGGGATGTGAAGAACCTCTACAAGAGAACTACAAACCACTGCTCAAGAAAATAAGAGAGGACAAAAACAAATGGAAAAACATTCCATGCTCATGGATGGGAGGAATCAATATTGTGAAAATGGCCATACTGCCCAAAGTAATTTATAGATTCAATGCTATCCCCATCAAGCTACCATTGATTTTCATCAAATAATTAGAAAAAAACTACTTTAAATTTTATATGGAACCAAAAAAGAGCCTGTACAGCCAAAACAATCCTAGGCAAAAAGAACAAAGCTGGAGGCATCATGCTACCTGACTTCAAACTATACTACAAGGCTACAGTACCAAAACAGCATGGTACTGGTACCAAAACAGATATATAGACCAATGGAACAGAACAGAGGCCTCAGAAATAACACCACACATCTACATCAATCTGATCTTTGACAAACCTGACAAAAACAAGCAATGGGGAAAGTATTCCCTATTTTATAAATGGTGTAGGGAAAACTGGCTAGCCACATGCAGAAAACTGAGACTAGACCCCTTCCTCACACCTTATACAAAAATTAACTCTAGATGGATTAAAGACTAAAACATAAGACCTAAAATCATAAAAACCCTAGAAGAAAACTTAGGCAGTACCATTCAAGACATAGGCATGGGCAAAGTCTTCATGATTAAAATACCAAAAGCAATGGCAACAAAAGCCAAAATTCACACATGGGATCTCATTAAACTAAAGAGCTTTTGCACAGCAAAAGAAACTATCATCAGAGTGAACAGGCAACCTACAGAATGGGAGAAATTTTTTGCAATCTATCTATCTGACAAAGGGATAATATCCTGAATCTACAAAGAACTTAAACAAATTTGCAAGGAAAAAAACAAACAACTGTATCAAAAAATGGGTGAAGGATATGAACAGACACTTCTCAAAAGAAGACATTTATGCAGCCAACAAACATATGAAAAAAAGTTCATCATCACTGGTCATTAGGGAAATGCAAATCAAAACCACAATGAAATACCATCTCATGCCAGTTAGAATGGCCATCATTAAAAAGTCAGGAAACAATAGATGCTGGTAAGGATGTGGAGAAATATGAAAGCTTTTACACTGTTGGTGGGAGTGTAAATTAGTTCCACCATTTTGGAAGTCAGTGTGGCGATTCTTCAAGGACCTAGAACTAGAAATACCATTTGGCCCAGCAATCCCATTACTGGGTATATACCTGAAGGATTATAAATCATTCTACTATAAAGACACAAGATGACTTATTTTTAATAAATTAGAATTTATGCATCTGAAGAGGCATCAGCTCTTCAAAGTAGCCACTTAAACCATGGATATTGCCTGTGCTTAAGATATATTGTAATTGATAGGCAATCTGAAAAGACTTTTCAGGCAGCAAGTCTTTATTTTGGATGCCAGGTTTGACTTTTGCAAACAAGAAAAAAAATTTCAAAAGTATTTATTGTGTTGAGGTGAACATCAAAATACATGATAGTATTGTAGGCAAATAATATTTAATGTAATAAGATGTTTCGTGTGTGTGTGTGTGTGTGTGTGTGTGTGTATAATGTTATTAAGAAGATATTTCAAAAGGGGAGCTCTTTAGATATTTTGAGTCATCATAAGATACTTTTAACATTGGTGGATATTGTCCCAGGTTTACAACACTGAAAAGGACAAAGGATACCATTAGCTATGATATGTCCAGTGACACTATATTGTAAGTGAACTAAACAAAGATATTCTTTTGACCTTCAGCCACATTTTAAATTTTTTTTCTATATTCCTGATATTATAGATGTGGAATACGTGATGCAGAAAAACTGAGTTCATTTTTGGTAAGAGCATTCCAGAAGACACAAACAGGAAAAAAAGTTTTTTTTTTCTCTTTGTTTTTACTCTTCTACCTTAGAAGAGGCAATAAGGTGGTTGAATGTAAAATTATACCATTTTTACTATCATTCCTATATTAAAAAAAAAGGTTGAATTTGTGTTTGGAAACTCATTTTTAAAGCTTTTGGAGAACATGTTTACCTTTGCATTGGTAATTTTTGAATATAAGCAAAATTTTAAAATTTGTTATAAGTATTTTTTTCTGAATAAAAGAAATAAACTTTAAAAATTACTGAAGTAAAAAAACTTACAAAATCTCTATGCAAATAGTGCAATTTGTTAAAACAATTCTAAATGCTAGTAACTATTTTTGAAACACTTCAACATTGGGCCAAGAATGTGTTTTCCATATCTTCTCAACTGATCCTTTTAATAAGTCCTTTTATTTACCTTCAGTATGTAGGTAGGTTAAGTGCCAGTGGTCAAACTGGAAAGTCTTGTAATTTACAGCAAAAGAAAGATTATTTGAAATATCCAGGTTCACTTGAACATAGAGAAAATTAAATTATTTTTATGACTGAAAAATCATTACCAAAATGAAAACTCTAGGTCTAACAAAAGCCAAACATATTGAAATAACTTCCCTTAAATTATACAAACAATACTTAACAAAGCTCTACTGAGAATTCATTTTCTTTTAAAATTCTTATTTCATTTCCTATTTCTGTTCCTCAGAAAATCTGGCAAATCTCACCCAGTGAAGTCATCCTGTACATGCTTACTTATGGTCATATATTTCACTGGCTGTTTCTGAAGGAAGAATGTAAAAGAGATAACTTATTTACTGCTGCATGAATTCATATTTCCCAAGTCACATAACAGTTTGCTAACTTGGTTGGAATTTATAGACTGGTATGTTGTGGGTAACATTAGTTCTACCCTAAGAATATCTTTTTTGTAGTACCCTACAGACTATGCTTCATAAACCATGGTTTAGTGTTATGAATAATTTCAACAAAGGAATAATTTTAGAGTGATGAACTTCACGGACAGGACAGTGTATTGCTCCTTTATAGCTGTATTCACACCCTGATTTTGCATCTACTAGATTCCCAGATGTTTTCTTTTGGAACATGTTCAAATTGAGAAGACTGATAAGAAGCCCCAGTTTCTGTAATTACCAGAAATGTAACTATATGCCAAAGGCATTGCTGAAAGTATTTTTCATTTATTGACACTGTTTTTTTAATGTAAGTAATTTCAGCAGCTATTTCATAATATATCTTTCAAGATCTGCCCCTTTACATATTTCAATTATTTAATCATTATTCAAATGAAAGCTTTTTATTATATAACTTAGAGTGATGAATTTCACTTTAAAATTTTGATAGATGATGAAAGGCAAGAGAAAGTAATAAATAAAATAAATGAATACACCTGCTCCCTTCACATAATGACAGGGTCTAAAATCTCAAAAGCTCTTAGAACAAAGACAATTCACGTGCTTGTAATTATTCTCTACAAAGTTCTATGTTGTTTTCTTTGAACTCTCATTTCTGTTACATTTTATTACATACATACTTATCTTTATCCATATAATATCAGCAACTTGAGTTTTCCATTTTAACCCAAAATGTACTATAAGACATTTATCAGCAGATAATAGCCTAAGCTGCCATGACGGGGCAAGAACTTGTGCATTTTTTTGGCAGGGAAGCTTTCATTGCCCTCCTGCTACACACCGTTACATCTCATTCAAGTCCATTATCCTTCTGTTATTTACTTCTCAGCGTTAATATTTTCGGATAACTTCCTGTCAGCTAGTTGACAAAGATTCATTTATCATTCAAACAATTCAGTGCATGCTTGGCTTTACTCATATTCCCAGATTAAAAGAAATGTCAGGGAATGTACAGTTATTAGATGACATAAGCAGATAAGCTAACAGAGATAGACGTTATATGTATGAGAAACAAATTATTCTCTCAGCCATTATATGTATTTCTAAAGAGAAAGATGTTGAACTAAATGAATGGATTCCCGGTGATGTAATACAGTGAGAGAAAGAGAAATGGGTCTTCATTCTTTCTAATATTCTCAATCTGTTTCCACAAACATTTCTCCTGAGCTGAAAAACTTGACCCAGCTTTCAGCTTTCCAAATAACTTCCTGATTCAAACAAAAGAAAAATATCTCAAAAGAGAAACTTCTCAGTGCATGTTCTGTGAACATGAAAACCATCTTAGCATAATTTATAGTAACCACAACTGGAAGATATTTGAATATATTTAATACTTTATGCAACATTTTGGAAGGGGGCATGAAATATATCATTAATTTTTGAAATGAATTTCATAATAAAGTATTTAAATATGTATGTTAAAATATTGAGTGCTACAAAAATAAAGCTAAATTGATATGGCACTTTCTAGGAGCTCAGACTTTCATAGTAGAAACTCCGATGCTGAATGACAAAGAAACATTCAACTTAGTAGTTAATTTTACCTCATCTCTTTATACCTCATCTATTTATCAGAGAGACTACTAGACCTTAGACTGGCTCAGTAATATTATTATTAATATTAAGTAATAGCTC
This sequence comes from Pongo pygmaeus, assembly GCF_028885625.2. Lineage (NCBI taxonomy): Eukaryota > Metazoa > Chordata > Mammalia > Primates > Hominidae > Pongo > Pongo pygmaeus. Next base: position 67,299,714 of record NC_072378.2, on the reverse strand, counting down.
AATAATATCACAGTAATTTTTTTAATAAGATAAAAAAAGACTTCAATTTCAAATTAGCTTTAGAAATGTTGTGTAGCCATGCCCTGCTTTAGTAGTCACAATGGACATTAATATTTGCAAGAATCTAATAGGTAGTAGTTAAGAAAAGTCTTAACTTTGCTAAACTAGACATTTTAAAAATGTAATAGACTACAGAAACCAGAAAATCACTTAATGCTTACTAATATTTTGCTGAGCTCTGAGAATACACTTTGTGAATGTTGGGTCTTGTTGGTTCCATTTCTGGCATCCATGGATGGATTTCAAAGGAACTATCAACTCCTCAAATTGTATACAGTCAGTTGGGTTTATTTAAATGCTTTCATGTGGAGAGAGATTATTTTTCTTTATTAGATGTCTGTGACTAAAAATATTGAAAACCCATTGACTTGAAAAGATTCCTAAGGAATTAAAAAAAAATCTTATAAAAGTGTCACATACATAATAATATTTCAATACCTCTTAACTATTATTCTTAGTGTTACTAAGCAAACATTTACATCATTATTCTGAATTATTTTATAGCACAATCTATAGATCTGAAGATAAGTATATTAATCTATAGATATCTCTAGTTAAATTCAACATGATCCAAGATTTTCTATAAAGTGAGTTTGTTTTTAGCAAATACTATTTTCTCCCTAAAACCATTATTTTTTACTTAACAAATAAAATAAGGTACTTGATTCTTACCTAATTATATAATAATGCACACAATTTTCAAAAATAATTACAAAAGAATAGTAACAATTTTGCATACCAATGTACAATAGTGCTATACTCATAAAAAATAAAGTAAAAAAAAATACTGACAATTAAAAATATGTTACCAGCCAAAGAATTTAGCCCAGGAATAGAAACACATAGATCTGGTCAACTGATCTTTTACAAATGAGTAAAAGACATTTAATAGAGAAAGGATAGTGATTTCAACAAATAGTGCTGAACTACACATATATAGGCAAAAAATAAATCTAAATACAGATTTTGCACTTTTCACTAAAATTAATTCTCAATGGATGGTAGAACTAAGTGTAAAACACAAATAGCAACCTCCAATGCAGAATTTTGCTGAAATTTTTCTAAAAGTAGGTGTGATATGAATTTATCTTTTGTCTCAGGTAAGAGCAATATCCTTTGAGAATCTGAATGAGTAGTGAACATCCAATTTCTTTGTTTTTCCTTAGTTCTTGTAAAATAGTAGTTTTCTTTTTGGCCCCTTTACAGTTTCTCTAACTTCGTACTTCTTCAGTCCAATTTCTGAAGTTTGAGTGCATAAAAATGATTGCAAAAAATATTTAAATCTAAAATCTGGAAGATAACATAGAAAAATCTTGGTGAACTTGGGTTTGGCAATGTTTTCTTAGAATAAAAAAAAAGCACCATTATAAATCAAAATCAAGTTGGGCATTATTAAAATTAAAAACTTCAATTTTGATAAGGACACTGTTAAGAGAGAAAAGCCAAGACAAATCACCAACTGGGAGAAAAAAAATGAAAAATGCAAAGCTAACCTAAAAGTCTTTGTATATCTAAAATGTAAAAATAATTTCTTAAACTAAATAAGAAACCAGAAATTCAATTGAGAAATCGACCAAAGATCCAAACAGACATCTCACCAAAGGAGATATCTATCTATCTGTCTGTCTGTCTATCTATCTATCTATCTATCTATCTATCTATCTATCTGTCTATAGCTATAGATATAGATATATACATGAATAGAAAAATAAATAGAATAAACAATAAATAGAATAAATCTTCCATTTATATGCATGCATGTCAAAGAATATATATGCATATAAATAGAGCTCTATTTCATATGTCATTAGGGAATTGCAAATTAAAACAGTGAACAGATGCCATCACACACCTACTAGCATGGTTAAAATGAAAAATCTAGACATTGCTAAATGCTGGCGAGGATGTTGAGTAACAGAAACTACAATTCATTGCTTGTGGAAATGCAAAATGGAACAGACACTTTAGAAAGTAGTTTGGCAGTCTCTTACAAGATTAAAAATAGTCTTACTATAAAGTCTAGCAATTGTGTTCCTGATATTTATTCAAAGGTATTGATAACTTATGTCCACATAAACACCTGCTCACAAATGTTTATATCAGCTTTATTAACAATTGTCAAAACTTAAAAGTAACCAAGATGTCCTTCAATAGGTGAAAGAACAAAGAAACTTGTATATCCAAATGGTGGAATGTTATTCAGTGATAAAATGAAATGAGCTATTAAGCCCTGAAAAGTTATGAACTTAAATACATATTAGTAAGTGAAAGAAGCCAATCTGAAAAAGCTACATACTATATAATCCCAACTCTACGACATTCTGGAAAAGACAAAAATACAGAAAGATAAAAAGTTCAGTAGTTGCCAAGCGCTTGGGGGGTACAAGGGAGGGATGAATAGATGCAGAACAGGGTATTTTTAGGACAGTGAAACTATTATGGATGATAATATAACAACAAATACTAACAAATACATATCATTCAGTTCTCAAAATCAATAAAATGTGTAGCACAGTAAGTGAATGCAAATGGAAACTATGGATTTTAGCTAAAAATATTGTGTCAGTGTGGGCTCATCTGTTATAACAAATGTACCACACGAATGCAAAATATTAATCATAGGGAAAAATCAGGTATCGGGATGGGAGCCAGGCGGTTTAAGGAAGCTCTGCACTCCGCTCAAATTTACTATAAATTTAAACGACTCTGAAAAATGAAGTCTACTAAGTAAAAAATTAAAAACATGGTGCCAGTGCAAATAATCCTAATAATTTAATTGCCTTACATGGTAGACACAGAGTATGAGAAACTAATCTTAAAATAGAAAAATTGCTTTAAACAAATTAATCTCATTTATTCAGTCTTTTTAAAAAATCTTCAAAACCAATTTGTTTTGTTTCGTCTTGTTTTTGCATATTTCCAGGCACTTTTACCTGAAGAAAGTGTGTGATATTTGGCTGTGTGTAGGTAGCAATGCATTAAATCACAAATTAAGGTTTTTATTTGCATCTAGCCAATGAAATTCACACATTAGTAAATTCTTCTCAGAATGAAACAGTTGGCTGATTTAAATTATGGTTATTACCCTAAGGGCTTGATGCAATGCTACTCACATCACAGATTGGTTTATTTGTTACATATAAGCTGCAACAAATTTAGGGGTAAAAGGGAAAACTGCTGACTAGGGTCCTTCTGATACATAGGAATGCTTAACTGGAAGTTTTGTCATACTCTGTTATTACACTGGCCCAGTGAAATAGAGCCTCTGTCTGCTGTATTGACATCACCAAAGCGAGGCAATATACTTTTGGTGATGGATGTCCATGAGACTCATATAAGCAGATGTGGTCTAAGGTATATTTCAAATGCCAAAGTTGATTTTAGTTAATATCTATCAAAGATTCCCATTTTATGGGTCAGTGTAGTCTGTTTTTTAAATTGTATATTGACAAATTATAGTTGTATATATTTACAAGGTACAGGGTATTGCTATAATTTTTGAATACAATGTGGAATGATTAAACTAAGCTAATTAACATACTTATCACCTCAACTATTTAACAGCTTTTGTGATGAGAACATTAGAAATTAACTGTCAGTAATATTGGAATGAACAGTATGCAATTATTAGCTATATTTAACATGCTATGCTTTTGAAAAGAAGTCACGCTTATTCCTGCTATCTAACTGAGGTTTTGTACCCTTTAGCTATCATCTCCCCATTGCCTCCAACCTTCAGCCTCTCGAAACTACCATTCTACTTGGGTCTTCTGTGAGTTCAATTGTTTTAGATTTCACATGTAAATGAGAACATGCAGTATTTGTCTTTTTGTGTTTGGCTTTTTTCACTCGTATAATCTCCTCTACTTCCATCCATGTTGTTGCAAATGACAGAAATTCTCCCTTTGATAAGGCTGAATTGTAGTCTACTAAGTAAATATCCCACATTTTCTTTATTCATCTACCCCATGATGGATACTTTGGTTGAATTAACATCTTGGCTATTATGAATAGTGTGACAATGAACATGGGAGTGCAATACATACTGATTTCAAATCTATTTTTTTTTTTTGAGACAGAGTCTCACCCTGTCCCCCAGGCTGGAGTGCATTGGCATAATCTAGGGTCACTGCAACCTCCACCTCCCGGGTTCTAGCAATTCTCCTGCCTTAGCCTCCTGAGTAGCTGGGATTACAGGCACCTGCCACCACGTCCAGCTAATTTTTGTATTTTTGGTAGAGACATGGTTTCACCATATTGGTCAGGCTAGTCTTGAACTCCTGACCTCAGGTGATCCACCTGCTTTGGCCTCCTAAACTGCTGGGATTACAGGCATGAGCCACTGCACCTGGGCGATTTCAAATCTTTTGGGTCAATAGTCAGAAGTGGGATTGCTGGACCATATGGTAATTCTATTTTAGTTTTTCAATGATACTTCATGCTGTTTTCTATAATGGTTATACCAATTTACATTTCTACCAAGACTGTACAAGTGTTCCCTTTTCTTTACATTCTTAACAACCATTGTTATTTCTTGTCTTTTTTATAAAAGCCATTCTAAAAGGCTTGAGGTGATATCTCATTGTCTTTTAATTTATGTCTGCCTAATGATTAACAATGTTGAGCATTTTTATGTATCTGTTAGCCATTCCTTTGTCTTCTTTTGAGAAGTGTTTATTCATGCCCCTTGCTTGTTTTTTAATCAAATTATTTGTTTTTCTTTTATAGAGTTGAGTTTCTTCTATGTTTTGGATATTAGTTCTTTATCAGATGTATGGCTTGCAAATATTTTTTCTCAATCCAAGGATTGTCTCTTCACTGTTATTAATTATTTCCTTTGATAGGCAAATTTTAAAACATTTTGTTGTAATCCTATTTTTCTCTCTTTGGTGCTGTTGCCTGCCCTTTGGGAGGTCAAATCTAAAAAATCATTGACCAGCCCAATGTCAAGTGGTTTTTCTTCTTCTTTTTTTTTTCTAGTAGTTTTATAGTTTCATGTCTTAAGTTTAAGTCCTTTTTTTATTTTAACTTTTCTTTTATGTTCAGGGGTATATGTTAGGGTTTGTTACATGGGTAAGCTTATGTAATGAGGGTTTGTTGTAAAGATTATTTAATTGCCGAGGTATTACGCTCAGTACCCAAGATTTGTCTTTTCTGCTCCTCTCCATTCTCCCACCTTCCACCCTCTAGTAGACCACAGTGTCTACTTGATGCAGTATTTGGTTTTCTCTTCCTGCATTAGTTTGCTAATGATAATAGCCTCCAGCTCCATCCATGTTCTGGAAAAATATATGATATTATTCTTTTTATGACTGCATAATATTCCATGATATATATGTACCATATTTTCTTTTTCCTGTCTGTAATTGATGGGCATTTAGGTTGAATCCATGTCTTTGCTACTGTGAATATGCTGCAATGAACATTTGCATTCATGTGTCTTTATGGTAGAATGATTTTCCTTACACCATATGCAAAAATCAACTCAAAGTAGATTAAAGACTTAAACGTAAAACCCAAAATTATAAAAATTCTGGAAGACAACCTAGGGAATACCATTCTGAACAAGGAATGGGCAAAGGCTTCATGACAAAGACACAAAAAACAATTGCAACAAAAGCAAAAATTGACAAGTGAAATCTAATTAAACTTAAGAGTTCTGCACAACAAAATAAATATCCACAGATTAAACAGACAATCTACAGAATAGAAGAAAATATTTGTAAACTGTGCATCTGACAAAGGTCTAATATCCATCTTCTATAAGGAACTTAAGCAAATTTACAAGACAGAAACAAACAACCCCATAAAAAAGTGGGCAAAGGATATGAACAGACACTTTATAAAAGAAGATATACATGCAGCCACCACCATATGAAAAAAAGCTCAATATGACTAATCATTAGAGAAATGCAAATCAAAACCACAATGAGATATCATCTCAAACCAGTCAGATCGGCTATTTTTAAAAAGTCAAACAATAACAGATGCTAGCAAAGTTGTGGAGAAAAGGGAACACTTATACATTGTTGGTGGGAGTGTAAATTAGTTCAACCATTGTGGAAAGCAGTGTGAGATTCCTCAAAGAGCTAAAAGCAGAACTCCCATTCAACCCAGCAATCCCATTACTGGGTATATACCCAGAAAAATGTTCAAGTTTTTCATCCATTTTTTAGTTGATTTTTGTATACAATGTGAGATAAGGGGCCAATTTCATTCTTTTGCATGTGGATACCAAATTTTCCCTATACATTTATTGAAGAGACTGACCTTTTCCCATTGTATATTCTTGACACCTTTGTCAAAGACCAATTGATCACCAAAGTATGGATTCTTTTCTGAGCTTCCTATTCAACATACGCAAATCAATAAATGTGATATACCACATTAACAGAATTAAGCAAAATCATATGACCATCTCACTAGACAATGAAAAAAAGCATTTGGCAAAATCCAATATCCTTTCATGATACAAACTCTCAACAAATTAAGGGTTAAGGGCAGGGTTAAGATTAGGGTTAGAAGGAAAAAAAGGAAAAAATATTCAGTATAGAAGAAATATATCTTAACACAGTAAGAGCCATATTTGAAAAACCCACAGCTAACATCATACTCAATGTGGAAAAGTTGAAAAGTTTTCCTCTAAGATCCTAAACAAGATAAGAATGCCCACTTGTACTACGTCTATTTGATAGAGTACTAGAGGTCTTAGCCAGAGCAGTGAGGTCAGAGAAAAAAATAAAAGATATTCAAATTATAAAGAAAGAAGTTAAATTCTCCCTTTTTGCAGATAACATGAATTTATATATAGAAAACCCTACATATTCCACTGAAAACACTGTTTAAACTGATAAGTTCAGTAAAGTTGCAGGATACAAAATCAACATGCAAAAATCAGTAACGTTTCTCTGCTCTAACAATGAACTTTACCAAAACAAAATCAAGAGAATAATTCCATTTACAATAGCTATGAAATAATTACAAATACATTTAACCAAGAAGGTGAAAGAGCTGTACACTGAAAATTATAAAACATTAATATAAATTGAAGAAGATATAAATAAATGGAGACATATCTTGTGTTCTTAGATTGGAATAATAAATGTTGTTAAAATGTTTGCACTACTAAAATGTTCTACAAATTCAATGTAATTCCTAACAAAACACTATGTGTTTTTTCATAGAAATAGAAAAAAGTAATCCTAAAATTCATATGAAAATGCAAAAAACATGTGAATAGCCAAGGAAATCATGAGCAAAAAAAAAAAAAAAAAAAAGCTGAAGACATCATACTACCTGATTTCAAACTATGCTACAATGTGATAGTAGTTAAAACAACATGGTACTAGCATGAAAACTGACACATTGACCAATGGAACAGTTTACTTTCTTGTACTAGTCACTTTAAGGTGCTTTATTAGGTGTCAGTACCAGAGAGCAGTTATATTGAGAAATTCAGAAATGCATAGTACTTCATGCATAGAGAATGAGAAGTTGTCCTGAGATATTCAAGAAATCAAAAACTCAAAGTAAGTATAAGGAAAAACACGTGAAAGATCTTGCTAAGTCAGACATTATTATTTTCTACAATATGAAATTGCATTAGCATTATGGATATAGTTAGCAAGTATGTACAGGAATGCACACACGCACGTACTTTTGCAGGCAAGAAAACACTTGAGAGACCCAAACTAGCACATAGAAAAAGTTACCTGAGGACATGTTCTATTTTCTGTAGTTATTTTTTTTTCTTAATAAAGCTTCTAGGTTAAGACATCACTGCATTTCAGCATATATTTATGATAACCTCTTTATGCCAGTCAGCTTAATATTCTGAACTTTCGATTTATTTCCCGTTTCTGTAACCCAGATAGCAACCTCCAATGCGGAATTTTGCTGAAATTTTTATAAAAGTAGATGTAATGTGATTATCTCTTTTTTCTCAGATGATAGCAATATCCTTTGAGAATCTGAGTGAGTAGTGAACAGCCAACTTACTTGTCTGCCATTTAGTTCTTATGAAATAATACTCTTACTTTGGCCCCTTTCCAGTTTCTCTTTGTATTTCTTTAGTCTAATTATTAAAGAGTGTGAGTATATAAAAGTGATTGCAAATATATTACTTATTTCAAGTCTTATCTTGCTTAAACCAATCCTGATTATAGCTTGCTTTGTCATAAATCTCTCAATTTGAAAACTGATATTTTCAAATACTACTCCTGCAGAAGCTGGTGGAAATTATTATTTTAAGCTAACAAATGTTTAAATAAGGTTTACATTGTCTCAAAATATTCTTATCAGTTAAAAATCAGGATTTTATACAAGTTGGGAACTCACCCAGAGTCTGATTTTATTATTGTTCAACATGACCCTGGAGCGTTTTGGGACCCAGATATTAGCAGAAATTGCTGGAACTCTGAATAGAATGCAAGGTGGAAAGAGTGACATTAGCTCAGGACAAGAACTCAGGTGGTATTGCACATTGCTGCCTCCAGAAGAGTTGATTCCTTCATCTCACTCAACCTCACTGTTGTGCTTACCCTGATTTTACAGAATCAATATGATCTCAAATTTTGGAAAAGGAATGGATTATTAAACTAATTTAATTCCATTTAAAATATTTAAGTTTAAATATGCTTTAAACCATATATTACGTAATAATCTTTTGTTAAATCTATATCTTGTTTTTCCAATTTCTTATTTTTCTGGACATAATTACTGAATTATAGGCACTGAAAAATTATAACGGAGGATATTGATTCTTAAAATGTTTAATTTCTTAATATTTGAAGTGCTATTGATTCATTACATTGATATGCTTACAATTGCCCAGAAATTACACAGCAAATGGAGTTCAGTACTCAACATTTTAAAACTTATATTTTCTTTTAATAACTGTAAAAATCTCTTTTGCTTTCCTACCCTCAATATAAAAATGTTGGACTATAATTTGAGTATAAATGTTCCATCTACTGTATTATCTAAATCACTCAAGAGAATTCTGGAGAAATTTATTATGCCTATTATATAAATAGTTGTTGTTCACATCCAATTATATAAATTGCAACCTGGAATTCATGATAACTTTCCTACAGCAGGAAGCTTATTTCTCTGAATGAGAATCTTTAGATTAGATGTTTTTAGGATTACCAGAAACTCATTGGTTATTTTTTTCAGCACAAAAGAAATCCGATTATTCTGCCACTACTTGTACTATGTCAAAAAGCTCAACATGCAGTGTCCTATTTTTGCTCCTGCAGATTCTAGTGTGATTTTTGAAGCAATTTGCAAAGTTAAGGACAGAGTTAGTAAGTTGTAAGCATGTATTAAAATATCTTTACATTAAATCAGATATTCTTCAGAATATAGTAGAGGGGCTTTTTTTTTTTTAATAGCAATTCCGGCCTAATCAGATTATCTTTTTTCCTAAATAAATTGGCTATTTTTGTACTTATTTTCTTTATCTCCACCTACAAAAATCTAACCCAAAGATTATTCTATTTACCCCTTGTTGGAAGTGGGTTTTTTTTTTTTTCTTGATGATGTTTTTAGAGCAGTTTTAGGTTCACAGCAAAATTAAGAGGAAGATACAGAGATTACCCATAAAAACCCTCCCCGATTTTTACCATTCCCCCGCCAGTGTGGTATATTGTTATCACAATTGTTGAAACTACACTGATGCATCATATTGTCCAAAGTCCATAGTTTACATATGGGTTCACTCTTGGTACTCTACATTCTGTAGGTTTTGACAAATGTATAATAACATGTATGTACCATTATGAAATCATACTGATTTTTATTGCCCTGAAAATCCTCTGTGCTCTGACTATTCATCCCCCACTCCTCCATAACCCCTGGCAATCACTGATCTTTTCATTGTTTCATAGTTTCACCATTTCCAGAATGTCATAAATGGAAATTATACAGTATTTAGTCTTTTCAGATTGGCTTCTTTCACTTAACAGTATTTAATAAGTTAATTTTATAACTTTTCATGGCTTGATATCTTATTTCTTTTTAGCACTAAATAGCATTTCGTCATTTGGATGTTCCACATTTTGTTTGTCCATTAACTTATTTTAGGAAAGCTCAGTTGCTTCCACATTTTGTCAATTATTAATAAAGCTGCTTTAAACGTTCATGTGCTGATGTTTCTGTGGACATACCTTTTTCAGCTCCTTTAGGTACATGCCAAAAAGCTCAATTGTTAAATCTTATAATAAGGGTATGCTTAGTTTTGTGAAATGCTGCCAAACTAACTTCCAAAATCATTGTCTCATTTTGCAATGAATGAGAGTCTCTGTTGCTCCACATCTTCCCAGCATTTGGTGGCTTCAGTGTTCTTCTTGGATTTTGGCCATTTCAGTAGGTGTGTTATGGTATCTCATTGTTATTTTAATGTGCATATTTCTGATGATATATGGTTTGGGGCATCTTTTCATATGCTTATTTGCAATATTTATGTATATTGGTGAGGTTTCTGTTAAGGTCCTTAGCCCATTTTTGAAAATTGGAGTTTATTTTCTTTAACAGTCCTTTATCAGATACGTGGATTGCAAATATTTCCGCTCAGTCTGTGGCTTCTCTTTTTATTCTCTTGACAGTGATTTTTTGTTTTTGTTTTTGTTTTTTTCAGAGAAGGAACTTTTAAGTTTAATTTATTCCTGTTTATTAATTGTCTATTTCATAGATCATGCCTTTGGTGTCCTATCTAAAAAGTAATCCCCATCCAAGGTCATCTGTGTTCTCTCCTACGTTATCTTCCAGAATTTTTATAGTTATATGTTTCACATTTAGGTTGTGATCCATTTTAAATTAATTTTTGAAAAGGGTATAAAGTCTGTGCCTGGATTCACTCATTTGCATACAGATGCTCCGTTATTCCAGCACTGCTTGTTGAAAAGATTATCCTTTTCCCATGCTGCTGCCTTTGCTCTTGTCAGAGATCTGTTTGCTGGATTTACACGAGTCTATTTCTGAGAACTGTATTTTATTCCACTGATATATTTGTCTATTTTTCCTCAATGCAATACTGTTTTGAACACTGTAGTTTTGTAGCGAGTCTTGAAGTCAGGTAGTGTCAGTCTTCTGACTTTGTTATTCTCCTTTAGTATTAAGTTGGCTATTCTGGGTCTCTTACATTTCCATGTAAACATATGTTTAAATTTATTTACATTTGTTGATATTCTCAAAATATCTTGCTGAATTGTAGGGCATTGTTGTTGTTGCTGTTGTTTTTAATGTTGCTAAATTAATCCAGTCAAGAACTCAAGCTTGATTTAATTGGAGGAATTATGTAATTAATCAGGGTAGTTCCTTCATTTAACTAGTTATGAAATTATCACTGGATCCACTGAACAAAAGGTTACTGAGTGCTTATAATTATGTAAAACATTATATACAATATTCCTATCCTTATTACAGTCAGCCTAAAGTATTCTGTCATGTACCCAATTGCAATCATATCACTTGATTTGGGTACAAAATAGGGTAAGTTGAAAAGGTAGAAGGCTGTTTTTTAAGGGTATTAAAAACAACTGCAGTGAATTTAAAAGCAAGTGAACTTAGGTGTTGTTTTTTTTTTTTTTTTCTGTCGTCTATAGGAAAAAATAACAGTTACTAAGTAAAATGAAAACATTGATTATATGTTAGACTGGTGGTCAGGGTGAACATTTACATCAACATGAAACCATGCAATCTGTGTCACTGCAATAATTATATATTCAATCAGATGTATTTCAGAGGTATGTATGGGTAATATGGAGCTGAGTTTAGGGGAGGAGAAAGAACAATGTACAAGCTAGCAAAGAGGCAGAACACAAGCATTTAGATGTGCATTTGTTACTCTGCAGGCACTTAGAAGAGTAGAGAGGAAATAAACACAATGCCAATATGATAAAACAAACAAACAAACAAACAAACAAAAAAACCTTGTGATAGAGAGGAGGTGCCAGCTGGGCTTCCTGGGTCGAGTAGGGGCTCAGAAAGCTGTGAAACTCACTCATTTCCTGCATCAGGACCTACTTCGGTCCTGGATGAGTAATATTGAAGACACATGCTTAAAATATTCCTAACACCAGGATTTGTGCATGTGTTTTCTTCCCCAAGAAAGCTATAAACAGCGAAACTTTTGCTGTAAGTTTCCCTGTGTCCTCTCTCTCTTTCCCTTCCGCCTCCCCTGAAACTAAAGTAAAAGGAATGTTAACTGCCTGTTTTTCTGTGACCAGCAGACCTTATCTATCCTCTCAATTCCAATTCCTTGAAAACATACTTTGTAACAAAGTCCTGTAAGATCCTGTCTCCTTTGCCATGCTGCTGCAAGTTCATAAAGTAGGTAAAACCTAAGTTGCAATTCCAGTTTTCCTCAAGGTCTAAGACATGTTACAAATGGTTAATTGCCTTTGTTTCTCACTCCGGTAACATCTTATCGCCACACGTATTTCCCACCTTAAAGAGTTTAAAAGGCAGTCACATAATCTAACTCTGGCTACCCGTTCGGGACTCCTTCCACACTGTAGAAGCTTTGTCCTTTCACTCTGCTCAAGAAAGCCTACAGCTTTTTTCTCTCTCGGTCTGTGTCTCTATCACTCATCACTGTCAGCCGCCACACCAATTCTTTGGCGTGGCTAGGCAAGAACCTTAGGCATTACATAATGATAAGTGAATAGTAGCATTTTTGTTCAAATTGTGCCCAAATGATTTTTTATTATAATTTAACTTATTGCATAACCCCCCATCATTTCTAGATCCTGAAAATATCCATCTACACATGCATATTAATAAAACAATTTATAACAATCCAGTCTTCTAAATGTTTACGTTTATTCTATTCTAATTTATTAGGGAGTACGTTTATATCAATGTAAAAACAGACTAATACAGAGAATTGGTACTGGGAGTGGGGCACTGCTATAAAGACAACCTGAAAAGGTTTGAAAAATTTGCAGCCTGACCATGTGGTAGAAATGAAAAATCCATTTTCTGGGGAGGAATTCAAGCCTGCTGCAGAAATCTGCATCATAAGTAAAGAGGAGCTGAAGGCTAATAGCCAAGACAATAAGGAAAATGACTTTGGAACTGGTTAACAGGCAGAGGCTTTAACAGTTTGGAGTGCTCGGAAAAAGACAGAAACATGTGGAAAAGTTCGGAACTTCCTAGAGACTTGTGGAATGGTTGTGACCACAAGGTTGACAGTGATATGGACAATAAAGTACAGACTGAGGTGGTCTCAGATGGAGATGAGGAACTTATTGGAAACCGGAGCAAATATCACTCTTGCTATGATTTAGTAAAGAGATTGGTGGCATTTTGTCCCTGCTTTAGAGATCTGTGAAACTTTGAACTTGAGAGAGATGATTTAGAGTATCTGACAGAAGAAATTTCTAAGTAGCAAAGTATTCAAAATGTGACCTGGCTTATTCCAAAAGTGCTCAGTTACATGCATTCCCAAAGAGATGGTTTGAAATGTGAACACGTTTAAAAGGGAAGCAGAGCAGAAAGGTTTGAAAAATTTGCAGCCTGACCATGCGGTAGAAATTAAAAACCCATTTTCTGGGGAGGAATTCAAGCCTGCTGCAGAAATCTGCATCACAAGTAAAGAGGAGCTGAACGTTAATAGCCCAGACCATAAGGAAAATGTCTCCCGGTCATGTCAGAGACCTTCATGGCAGCTCCTCCCTTCACAGACCCAGAAGCTTACAGGGAAAAATGGCTTCGTGTGCCGGACCCAGGGCCCTGCTGCTCTGTGCAGGTTCCAGACTTGGTAGCCTGTGTCCCAGCCACTCCAGCTCCAGCCATGGCTAAAAGGTGCCTACGTACAGCTCAGGCTGTTGCTTCAGAGGGTGTAAGCCCCAAGCCTTGGCAGCTTCCATTTGGTGTTTTGCCTGGGGGTGCACAGAAGACAAGAGTTGAGCTTAGGGAGCTTATGCCTAGATTTCAGAGGATGCATGGAAATGCCTGTATGTCTGGGCAAAAGTGCTACAGCAGTGGAGCTCTGATGGAAAACCTCTACTAGATCAACGCAGAGGGAAAATGTGCAGTTGGAGCCCACATACAGAGTACCACTGGGACACTGCCTAGTGGAACTATGAGAAAAAGGCCACAATCTTCCAGACCCCCGAAAGGTAGATCCACCAACAGCTTGCACCATGCACCTGAAAAAGCCACAGGCATTCAACACCAGCCTATGAAAACAGCTTCAGGGGCTGCACGCTGCAGAGGCTGCAGAGACTTAGGGGCAGAGCTGCCCGAGGGCGTGGGAGCCCACCCCTTGCAAGAGTGTGCCCTGGAGGTGAGACACAGAGTCAAAGGAGATTTTGGAGCTCTAAGATTTAATGACTGCACAGCTGGATTTCAGACTTTCAAGGGGGCTGTGTCACCTTTGTTTTGGCCAATTTCTCCCATATGAAGTAGAAATATTTACCAAATGCCTTTACCCACGTTGTATCTTGGAAGTAACTAACCTGCTTTTGATTTCACAGGCTTATAGGCAGACGGGACTTGCCTTGTCTCAGATGAGCCTTTGGACTTGGAGTTGTGAGTCAATGCTGGAATGAGTTAAGACATTAGGGGACTGTTGGGAAGGCATGATTGGTTTTGAAATATGAAAAGGACATGAGATTTTGGAGGGACCAGGAGCAGAATGAAATAGTTTGGCTCTGTATCCACACCCAAATCTTATCTCAAATTATAATCCCTACATGTCAAGGGAGGAACCTTTTGGGAATTGATTGGATCATGGGGACAGTTTCCCTCATCCTGTTATGATGATAGTGAAGGAGGTCTCATGAGATCTGATGGCTTTAAAAGTGGCAATTTTCACCTATGTGTGTTCTCTCTCTCTCTCCTGCCACCACATAAGACGTGCCTTATTCCTTTTCACCTTCGGCCATGATTGTAAGTTTTCTGAGACTTCCCCAGCCATGGGGAACTGTGAGTCAATTAAACCTCTTTCCTTTATAAATTACCCATTCTCAGGTAGTATCTTTATATTAGTGTGAAAATGGACTAATTAATACACCAGCTCAGCACACTTTCTATAATAAGCCACACAGCAAATATTCTAGCCTTTGCAAGTTAGATAGATTCTATCCTTACTATTCAAATAGCCACTGTAGAACAGCCAAGGGCACTATGCAAATAAATGGGTATGGCTGTGTTCCAATAAAACTTGATTTACAATAATTAATAGCAGACTAGGTTTGATCTTTGGGCCTTGGTTTGCTTATCTTGTATATGCTGTCATGGAAAGAGTTGTATACCATTTTTGGAAAAAACCATTGCAGTGATTCTTAATAAGAATGATATGTTGTTTGGCTAACTTGTGAAATGATCTTGCTCAATCTAGCATGATTATTTGGAATAATGTATAGCCCGGCATCAAGATTTGCCCTTCTTAAAGAAATTAAAAAGAAAAAATCCTACCTCCTTGGATTCAGAAACCGAAATAAATATCCTGAAAGTCATAATTAGATACACATATTTCACAAAGAGAAGGAATTCATATGAATAGTAACCTATGAACTTTAGATATACATTCTGTTGTTTAATCACATGGTTTTTAACTTAGAATAATAAAATAATAGAAATAATGCTTGCACTTCAATGAGTGGAAAGATGGGTTCAGGGAGGTTAAGTGACTTTTATGGTCATAGCCAGTGTTTTTATTTAGTTGAATTATCAGCTTATTTGTTTGTTTCCAGTTAAAAAATAATCCTATTGACACTAATTTACCCTAACCCTTCTGGAGATACTCATACTTGTCATTAAGTCTTGGTTTCTGTTTGTTGATACAGTAAAGCCAAACCTATTAACATTTGTAAAACTAACCTTTAGGTTACTTTTGGCAGTTTAAAAGTAAACAGACTTCCAAATTAACCTGTCTTGGGAGGTGGTGTGATCCATAATGACATCCTTTCCTTAGGGTGAAGAAAACCTTGGGATAAAAAATATTTTCTACGCCCCTGTATTCCCAGCTACTCGGGAGGCTGAGGCAGGAGAATGGCTTGAACCTGGGTGATGGAGGTTGCAAGGTTGCAGTGAGCCGGGATCGCACCACTGCACTCCAACCTAGGTGACAGAGCGAGACTCCACCTCTCAAAAAAAAAAAAAAAAAAAAAAAAAATTTCTGAGTTCCTCAAATTGCATATATACTGATTAATGCATGAGCAGCTAATTTGAGAAAGATGCTGATTTGTTTCTGAATCACGAAGTTTTACTGATTGTCTTACCTGTAGACATTTTAGCCTATATGTTACAATCTGTAGCCAATGATTGTAACCTCCATATTGTGCCCTCCAGTGAAACAAGGGAACTTCAATATGAGGAGCACCCCTCCCTTCTTCTAAACATTCTTAAAAAAGAAACAAAAAATGGAAAAAGAAAGCTCAGCTTCTATTTTAGGTTCAGAAGGTACATCTGGAGGTTTGTTACATGGTAAGATTGGGTGACACTGAGGTTTAGGGTACTAATAATGATCCAGTCACCCAGGTAGTAAGCATAGTACCCAACAGGTAGTTTTTCATCCCTTGTCCCCCCTCTCTTTCCCCCCTCTACTAGTCTCACATGTCTATTATTCCCACTTTTATTACCATTTGTTCCCAATATTTAGCTTCTACTCTAAGTGAGAATATGTGGTATTTGGTCTTCTGTTCCTGATTTAATTTGCTTAGGATAATAGCCAGCTGCATCCATGTTGCTGCAAAGCATATGATTTCATTCTTTTGTATGGCTGTGTAGTATTCCATGGTGTTTATGTACCACATATTATTTATCTAATTCACCGTTTATGGGCACCTAAGTGATTCCATGTCTTTGCTATTGTGAATAGTGCTGCAATAAACATACAAGTGTGTATGTCTTTGTGACAGAATGATTTATTTTCCATTGGGTTTTTTCCTAGTAATGGGATTTTTGGAGTTGAATGGTAGTTCTAAGTACTTTTTGAGCTTTGTATATATGGTATCAATTCAGTTGTTTCATTGTATTGTTCTCTAAGCTTCATTCATGGTGATACACAAAGCTGTTCTTCATTGTTGTTTACTCAGGTGTAAAGCTTTCTATTATAAATGATATATATTTTTTCCATTCTCTTGTTTGTAGATTGTTTTATTACCTTTCATCTTTGGACTTGTTATGAACAATAAATATTTTTATAACCTATGACTGTGTATTATTTTCTGGGGCTTCTTATACACTTGCTTAAAAGTATCTAGTAAAAATATCTACCTAGCAGTAGAAGTGTTGATTATTGGAATGTGCATATTTAGTTTTACGTAATACTTATCAACTTGCTGTCCATAGTAGTTGTATCAGTTGACTTTTCATTAGCAGTGTATTAGGATCTGCGCTGTTACATTTCTTCACAGATGCTAATATTATCTGACAAAATTATCGCTGCCAGCTGTGGTCGTTTGAATTTTTTTCATTAAGGTTTTATTTAACAAATCCCTAATTACTGACTAGGTTGACATTTTTAATGTATTTATTAAATATTATTGCATTTTTTTCAGGGAAATGTCTATATTTTTGCCATTGTCTATCTTATGTCAATTGTCTTTCTGCTTTTCATGTATGTTTTAGTCCATTTGTGCTGCTGTAACAAAATGCGGTAGATGGAGTAATTTATAAAGAACAGAAATTCTATTTCATCAGAGTTCTGGGGGCTGGAAAGTCCAAGGTCAAGGCACCAGCAGGTTAGGTTTTCTGGTGAGCACTGCTTTCTTTTTCCAAGATGCTGCTTTGATGTTGCATCAGGCATCAAGACACAGGAATCCTGTGTCCTCACATGGTGGAAGGGAGAAGGCCACAACACAGGAATCCCATGTCCTCACATGGCAGAAGGCAGAAGAACAAATACTATGTGAGGAAGGCCCTTTATAGGAGCCTTGATGCCAGTCATCAGAAAAGCATATTCAAGACCTTATCACCTCTTAAATGCTCTACCTCTTAAAACTATCATATTGGCAATGTTTGAATTTTCTACGGGACACAATCAAACCAAAGCAATGTACACAATGTTATTGTATAATATATACTACAATTATTTTTCGATTATATGCATTGAAATATCTTCTCCAAAGTTGTATTTTTTGCCTACTATTTAATGGTGTTTTTAATATACAGAAGCTTATAATATTAATATGGTAAAATATATATATACATGTACTTGCACACATATGTATGTGTGTGTAAGTAACAAAACATTTTTGGAAAAAAATCAAGATTGAACCAGAAAGAAGAAAAGTAAGAAGAAACTTTTAAATTTATTTTTAGAATTTTAAAATGTGCAGCGAATCTGAATTTTATAATAGCTAAGAAAAATGTATACAGTCAGTTAAGTTTCCAAATCCTGAAGGCTTTTCAAAAACTAAATTTACATTTCTAGGCACAAGATTAAAGAATTTACTTAATGCTTAAATAATGATCCACCAATACCTATTAATATGCATTTCCATTATTTTTTAAGGAAATTAATAATTTTACTTTCAGTTTTCAAGGTTATTTCCTGTATTTCAGTCCAAGAAGTATCTTCTACTTCACTTCAGCTCCTGTGTATTTAATATGTGGGTTATTAGACATTTTTTCTGATAAAAAATATATATTTCTAATGGAAAAAATATATATCTTTTAACTACTTAAAAATTTTTATTTTTCACATAAAACTGTTGCTCAGGTGGAGTACTCTTTATATGCTTCAAGAATGTTTGAACAGTATCTTAGTAGATTGTACTACATGGAATCTGAGGCAAGAAAAACTTCTCGATCATTCATGTTTTCTCATTCTTTCTTCTTCTCTTTTTTTCGCTCCTGCCCTCCATTCGTTCCCAGAATTGAAAGCCTTCTTTTTCTTTTCTCTTAGCCTACTACATTTTCTTTTCTTTCCTTAAAGTATTGACAGTCCCCCAGAATAGAGCTTACTTTCTCAAAAGGAAAGATTTTATCTTGCAAAAACATGATGTGAACATGCAATTAGAAAGATTTAAATTATAAATTCAAATTTAGTCTCAGAAATCTCTTTGTTTTTGACATTTCAAGTATCCTAAGTTTAAAATTTCTGGGTCTATTAAATCAAATGTTGATGGTAATAATAAAATTTCTTTATGATTAATGAGATATCAAAAGTAAACATGTAATATTTATAGAGTTAATTCACTTAGGTGTGTCAAGAAAATATGCTATGAAATATTTCTATATATGCCAATTAGTTATTGACTTGCACTATATTGAAACTTATGCCAATCTCAACATTGTGTTTCAGAAAAGTAATTTTTTTATGTGAATTAACTGTATTGATGAATCCATTATCTATAAGGAGCAGAGAAGGGAATTTTTTGTATTGAGTTCCTATAAAAACTTTGCTTATAGTTTGAATGTTTATGAAATATTTTTAAGCTAGCAACTATTTTAACATATTTTACTGGAAAGAAGGGACCTATATAAAATATCATGAGGGTCAAGGGAAGACTAAGATACTGAATCATCTTTGTCCTGTAAAAATTAAAATGTCAGTGATTATGGTAGTGATCAATAATATTAACATATGTAGTGGTTTTAAAATTTTGAGTTTTATAGTTTTCTTCAGTTGTGCCTAGAAATGAGGAAACTTATAATGTGGGGTCCCTTAAAGTTCCCCTTTCAGCCATTAGATTCCACTTTCATCTGTATTATAGATTGGTCACAAAATTGAGTTATTTTATTAAATAAATGATTCTGTAGATATTAATAAATTATTTCCAATACAATAAAAATAAAATTGATATGAATTCATTAAAACATAATAATTAGTTAATAAATGAATGGACGAAATATTTGAAACTTCCACTTTAGTGCAGGCTACATCTCATAAGAATAAACTCATAATTTTTTTTCTCTATAGTTGTTATTTTCTGGTTAGATCAATCCATCTTTCATTTCATTTTTAAAATTGTTATAGAAATAACTATTAAATTCTAGTTCATCTACTGAATTTATTATGTAATATGATATCAGACTACATAATATCACCATAAAAATTGTTTCATCAAGTTATCTCGGCAGTTGCACATTTCAATAATCTCACTGGCCAATTTTTATAAAGACAGTTTAAAAGCCAGTTAGTGGAATTGAACAATTGTTTACTTTGATATACGAGTGAAAGTAATCCACTTGAACGAGTAGCATGTGCAGACACAGTTAAAAAGTCAGTTTTAGTATGTCAGTTTCATTACCACTGTCAAATGAAAAGACAATAACTCTTATTTTATAGGGATTTGGCATTTTGCATACATTTAACTATGCTTGTGTAATTATTCCACCCTGAAATGTAGAGAGTAGAAGATGGGACCTTTAAACATATCCCTTTCCCAAATAAGAAATAATAATCAGTAAAGCAAAACTACCTATTTACTAAACAGTGACCAATGATTAAGTCTTTTCTTTCTTTCTTTTTTTTTCTTTAAGGCGAGGTCTCACTCTGTAGCCCAGGCTGGAGTGCAGTGGCGGGTATAGGCTCACTGCAACCTCCGCCTCTCAAGTTCAAGTGATTTCCTGCCTCCATCTCCCGAGTAGCTGGGATTACAGGCATGCACCACCATGCCCGGCTAATTTTTGTATTTTTAGTAGAGATGGGTTTTCACCATGTTGGCCAGTCTGGTCTGGAACTCCTGACCTCAGGTGATCTGCCCACCTTGGCCTCCAAAAGTGTTGGGATTACAGGCATAAGCCACTGCACCTGGCCTAATTAAGTCTTCTCTAAAATAAGAGCATGCATACATACATGGAGAAAAAAAAAACCATACTTTTTAAATTTACTTTTTATTTTTTTTGAGATGGAGTCTCGCTCTGTCGCCCAGGCTGGAGTGCAGTGGAGCGATCTCGGCTCACTGCAAGCTCCGCCTCCCAGGTTCACGCCATTCTCCTGCCCAGCCTCCCGAGTAGCTGGGACTACAGGCACCTGCCACCACTCCTGGATATTTTTTATGTATTTTTAGTAGAGACGGGGTTTCACTGTGTTAGCCAGGATGGTCTCGATCTCCTGACCTCGTGATCCGCCCACCTCGGCCTCCCAAAGTGCTGGGATTACAGGCGTGAGCCACTGCGCCCGGCCAACAAACATACTTTTTATGTTTCATTAACTTTTACATAATTCCTATTTATGTCTTTGTGAAGTTTCTTATAACATGTCTGCTAACTGACATCTATAGATGTTAAAATAAGTCATTTCTAAATTATCTAATCATTTTCTAACAAATTTACACATAAACCATGAAAAGAATCATAAAGCAATAGAAACAGATTTTCTTTCTTACTCTTCTCAAATTTTGGAGCAAAAGAATCCCTCTTCATTTGTTGTTTTCATTTTCTAATAGTCAGCAGTTCCTGCCACAGCAGCAATGATAGGAGTAGTGTTAGTCTTGAATTCTGAAGGATTTCCAAAGTCATGAAATTGTTGTGGATTGTGTAAATTAAATTATGTATTCTAAAATCACTGAAAGATCAAACTGTTGGGATATAAGAACTATAAGGCTGGAGAAAGAGAGACAGAGGCCATCGTGATGCTAGAGTTTAATTTTCTTCTTTCCTGGAAGCACAAACTTACTTGCAATATTGATGGGGGGAAAAAAGGCTCAAGAGCCATTGCAAAGCACCAAGGAGGAAATTATGGGGCTGATTTGCTGCTCTAGGAAGAGTCTTAAAGTTAATATGAATCCATATAAAAAAGGGCAATAAGATGTCAAATCCAAACTAAATGCTAGTATCATTTTCAACTCACTGTAATGCAATAAATTTTAGTTATTTCTAGTGAGTATAGTCATGGAAGTCAACAAAGGCTATTACCATATACTTCTGAATCCACTGTCACATGTCAGCAGCCCGTATGTCACTATCTAAACAGATTCAAATACTCTATGTGATCTCGGAGAAAAAATGTTAATGGTATTTTTACACATATACACATTACATAAAATCTTAGAAATAGATGTATAGGTGTGCATAGGAAAAGTATTAGGTGTACCACTCTGAAATGTTTGTAAAAATAAACAGTATGTAGTAAATGATACACTTAATTTTAGTAAATCAGATGTTTTATATTGCAAAATATAAAGGAAAACCTAAATTAACTTCTAAAAGTTTTAGTAGAAAATATATGATTTTGAGGAATAAACTAAGAATCCTGGAAGAATCAAAGAAATGTCTTGAAAAGAAAAATCAGATGTATTCAATACTATTCATTAGGGGACTCTATAATAAAAGATGATTTTGGAGAGCAAAAGTATATGAATGAACCATCTCTACATAATAATGTGAGGAGATATTTCTTTTGTAATGTGTTTGTAGAACATAAAGACTTTCCTTATGTATATGAGAAAATAGAAATGGCGCAGTCATGTATTTCATTCTAAAACTTCTCCCTACCCCCTACTACTAATGTATCATCTGATAATTTTTCTAAGATAAATGGATATATGTTAGAATTGCATCTTTTCTTTTTAAATATTTTCTTCTATATAGACCTAAAGTTTTGCAACAAACAAAACATAAAGAATGGTATAAATATATTTTCTTCATGTGTAGAATGAGAATGATAGTGTAATTATAAGGTGGAAGGCCATACTTTGTCCATAGGGTTACTGTAAGTCAAAAATGGAAAATCAACAACAACAACAACAAAAACATGTATGATGTTCTTAGCAGAGTGCTGGGCACAGAACAAACATTTAATAAATGCCAGTATTATTTTTCAAATCAGTATTTCCAACTAACATCTCATTTTCTGTTTAACATGCAGTTTTTTGTGCATGTGTGTGTGTGAGTGTGTGTGTGTGAGTGTGTGTGTGTGTGCATGCACATGTTCATTTTGTAGCAAAAATTTCTAAGGCCAATTTTCAGCAGCCACTTGGAATATTGAAATTATAACTAGATTTAGAGTCAGGTTTAGTGAAGCAGCTACTAAATATCAAGCATAGCAGCTAGCTCCTAGAGACAGATTCTGAGAAAAACAAAAAAGACACAATTCCTGGCCTAGATGGCAAAACAGCACAGATAGCAAAGTCCAGCACAGCGCTGCCCAGGAGACGGGCACCTTGCCTGGCTGGGAGGAGGCAAGAGCAAAACTAGAAAAGTTCCCGGATGAAGTGAAATCTCATCCTAAAGCATTGTGAAGATTGGCTGGGGGAAAAGGGAGGAATATTTTAGGCCGTGAGAGCACATGGATGAGGGTGAAGACACAGGATTGTGTTGCAGTTAATTTGCATACTAACTCCCAATTCTCTCAATTTCTGTGCAAGTCATTTAATGCTTTGAATGAGCTTTCTCACTATGAATAGAAAATACTATAATGTATGAGCTAGTTCTTTCTAGCAGTTTTCTTGAGGGAGTGATCAGTTGAAATATTATGTGCATAGGTGTTCTATCTAAGATTCCAGTGAGAATATTAGTTATAATATTTATATGATTAATTTTTTTGGTAGAAAAGTTATTTATTCACTGAATTGTTACTGAATTACTGCTGAAGTATTTAAGGTTTACTGAGTTCTTACATTATGCTTATTCATTTTGGTATTATCTCATTTGGTTTCCACAACCATTCTACGGGCAGACTATTTAATTGCTCAAGGACACCCAGCTAAAATTTGGAAAATCCCAAATTTAAACTCATTAATCTGGCACCACAGCCCATAAACTCAACTCCTAAGCTTACACTCTCACAATATATTATCTATTATTTGGTATACTCTGTGTCTAGTGCCAGGGATAGAAGCTCCTTGCCTTCAAGAAGCACACGTACACTCATATGGACCCCCAGATAAGTAAATGGTAATTATGATAAAAGGAGTGATTGGTATTATCAGGTATGAATGAAGGATGTCTGATGTGAATCAGAGATCTGAAAAGGCTTATTTAAGGATGTGATATAGAAGCTGAAAACACGAAAGATGTTTTGACAGTATCAGGCGAAGAAATTGGGAAGGACATTTCAGGCAGAAACCTGAGGGTAACATACCTGACCATTCATCCCTGTTTGTCTGAGAATGTCCTACTTTGTGCCTGATGTTCTGGTGCAATTATGAATAACACCCACTTTAACTCTCAGAAGTGTCCTGGTTTAGACGATAAATTATATAGCCACCCTACCTAAGGGCAGGGACAGAGAGTTGTGAGAAAACATAGCATATTTGGCAAAATGCGAGCAATTTATCATGGCTAGAATTCAGAATGTGAGATGGGAATTGTGAAAGATTAGAGAGCCTGGGAATAAAGTATAAAGGGCCTTGCTCCTCAGGCTAGGGGAGTTAGTTTCACTTTAAAGGTGATGGGATGTCACTAGAAGGTTTTAAATAAAGGAGATAGTGTGGTTCTATGATGCTTTGAAAGATCACTGGCATTATTAAGAAGAATATATCTGTATGATGCAAGATTAGTAGGAGGGGGAAAAAGACCTTCATGTAACACATATTATTCAGAGTCCAACTACATTCTGGTGTCTTTCTAAGTTCTTAGGACACGTCAGTGAACAAATTGTGTGAGATCCCTCTCCTCCTGGTGCCTTCATTCTAGTAGGGAGAGGCACAGTAACAATAACCATAATAAATTAGCAAACGTAGATCAGGGTGAGAGGGATCAGGGTCATGTTGTAATATTGAAAAAGGGGATGAAGGAAGAATTTAAATTTTATATTTCAGCAAAGATCTGAAGATATTGAGGGAATCAGCTATTCAGATATGTGAGAGGTGTGGTAACTAAAGAGCATAGCTAGTGTAAATTCCCTGAG
Source organism: Pongo pygmaeus (assembly GCF_028885625.2). Classification (NCBI taxonomy): domain Eukaryota; kingdom Metazoa; phylum Chordata; class Mammalia; order Primates; family Hominidae; genus Pongo; species Pongo pygmaeus. Next base: position 67,274,900 of record NC_072378.2, on the reverse strand, counting down.
GTGAGAATGTGACTGGGAATCCCAAAGATCAGTAAGGTCGCTGATGTAGTTGGATCAGGAACAGCAAGGAGTAGATGAAGATTCCAGAGAGGCAGTGAGGGACCAGAACACTTAGGATATTTCAAGCCATCTTTAAGGAATTTGAGTTTTACTCCAAGTGGCACAAGAAGCTGTTGCAAACCTTTAAGGAGAGGAATGGCATACTATGATTTAACTTTTACAAAGATTGCTCCAGCTGATGCTTTGAAAACAAAGTTTAGGGGACAATCAGTAGTTCACAAAAGACCAGTCAGGATGCTATTACAGAAATTCAGATCAGAGATGTTCTGTAGGCAAGAGTGTGCATGGCAAATGGAGATAGTAAAAAAGCATCGATTGTGAACCTAGTCGCATACAAGATTGAATTGAAGCCAAAAGAAATGAAAGAAGAGAAAGATGCTTTACAAAGTAAAGGTCAGATTTCTCATGTGGTATAAATGATTTTGAAGATCTTTGGGCCATATTAAAAAATGTATATATTTCTTACAATCTGATGCTACAGAAAATACAGAGAGACTGACAAAATATATTAAAAATGAATTTTAATGCTGTTAGTTTAAGACATGTCAAACATACAAGTACTATTAAGTGTCCTGGGAAAAACTTAACTGTGCTTCGAAATTCAAATTCAAAATCAAATTACATTACTTTTTTTAAAAAAAGTTTGTATGGTAGCAACAAATACCATAAACAATATTTAAAAAGAGATGTCAAAATGAGAGTATTTGCAATACAGATTATGTGCAAAAGGGTAATCTCTCCAGTATATAAATCATTCTTATTTATTTATTTATTTATTTATTTATTTATTTATTTATTTATTTGAGACAGGGTCTTGCTTTGTCACCTAGGCTGGAGTGCAGTGGCACTATCATGGATCACTGAAGCTCCGACTTCCTGGGCTCAATCAATCCTCTCACCTCAGCCTTCTGAATAGCTGGAATTATAGGCATGCACCACCATGCCCATCTAGTTTTTGTATTCTTTTGTAGACACAGGTTTTTACCATGTTGCCCAGGCTGGTCTCAAACTCCCGGACCTAAGCAGTCTCTTCCCCAGATCCACTCAAATTTCTAGGATTACAGGTATGAGCCATTCACACGTCCTAAAAATAATTCCTATAATTTGATAGCAAAAATAACTCTCAAAGCCTGATAGAAAAATGGGCAAAAGCCATGAATAAACAATTCGCAAAAACAGATATACAACTAACTGTTAAACTTACGAAAATATTCTGGATTCTCCTCATAAGAGAAAAAAATAATAAACTAATACTGTCGTTGCTTTTTACCTATTATATTGGCAAAAATTAATTGATGTCAGATACCATAGTGTCAATATTGTGATTTCCCTACCAGTTCCAATTCTGAGCCTATTTTTAGATTAAGATCTTGCTGATCTAAAAGGAGATTATTGAAGGAGGACCTGACAAAGACACTTCAAGAACAGTTAATAATAATGCAAGGTAATTGAAACTTGCTAAGAAAGTCAACCTTGATTGTATCATCACAAATAGACACACAAAATTGAAACTATATGAGGTGATAGGTTAATTAGGTTAATTAGTTCGGTTTTGTTATTTCAGTATATACATATATCCAAACGTCACATTGTACACCTTAAATATATACAATTTTTATATATCAATTATACCTCAATAAATTTGAGCAGGGAAAAAAGAATGTACAGTAAGTGTTTCCCCATTTGTAAATTTGAACTGTGTTACCAGTAGATGATAGCAGTCTTTATTTCCTTTATTTTCTTTGGTTCACCTTTTATTTCAGTAGCAGCAATGCTGAACTGCTCTATGTAAGTCAGGCTTATCTCAAACTTACAGCACAACACCAGAGGCACAGATACACTTTTCTGCCTCTTGTCCTTCTCTAATGCCGTAGGAGCCTCCTTGACTCATATGCACTTCAGCCTGGAAGTACTGGAGTTAATGTTCTTGGGGGTGCCCTCAATGAACAGGAGGTAGGAGCTAAAGGATTAATTAGCCTTTCAAGCAGAGAATTCTGTAAAGCAACTGTACATTTCAGGATGTCTGGCAGAGTCCCTTCTGTTGCACACAGCAGTAAAAATAAAAATGCACTCTTGAATTGTGTTTTCATTCTCCCCTGACTCACTCTTCTAGGTCTCTTACTTTAGTTTCTTGGGATTAATTCCCAAAGGAACTACTAAACCTCCACAGCAGGATTTCAAGGGGAGCCCCCCAAAACACTCTTCATAGTCGACCTTAATTTTGTCCTTTTAGAAAACTCTTTTTCACTATAACAAAACTGAAAACTTTTAATATCTAGACCTAAACAGAAAAAGTATGTTGTTCCTTGTTCTAGATTAATTTTTCTAATTTGTTGTACATCCCTATGTAAGCATAAGGAATGAATTTTATTACCTTTATTGTACCATTTTCTCTCTCTGAAAGAGAGAGAGAGATAGAGAGAGAGGCTCAAATAGGCATTTCTTAAAAATAACAAAAACAAATGGTCAACAGGTATATGAAATAAATGTTCAATGTCATTATCATCAGAATTACATATAGAGAGAGAGAGATAGTGAGAGAGAGATTTATATTTATTATGTTAAAAACATTTAATACGAGACCAACCCTCTTAACAAATTTCTAAGTGTACAATACCTAATTGTAGACTATAAGTACAATGACACACAGCAGACATGTAAAGTTTATTTATTTTGCTTCATATAAATTTTATACTAATTGAGTAGGGATCCTCATTTCCCCCTCCTCTCAGCCTCTGGTTACTACCATTCCACTCATTGATTCTATCCATTTGACTATTTTAGAGACCTTGTATGACTGGACTTATGCAGTATTTGTCTTTCCACAGCTGGCTTTCAACACCCCTTCATGTTAAAAACTCTCAATAAACTAGGTATTGATGGAACATATCTCAAAATAATAAGAGCTGTTTATGACAAATACACAGCCTATATCATGCTGAATAGGCGAAAACTGGAAGCGTTCCCTTTGAAAACCAGCACAAGACAAGGATACCCTCTCTCACTACTCCTATTCAACATACTATTGGAAGTTCTGGCCACGGCAGTCAGGTGAGAGAAAGAAATAAAGGGTATTCACTTAGGAAAAGAGGAAGTCAAATTGTCTCTGTTTGCAGATGACATGTTTGCTTATTTGGAAAACCCCATAGCCTCAGCCCAAAATCTTCTTAAGCAGATAAACAACTTCAGCAAAGTGTCAAGATACAAAATCAATGTGCAAAAATCACACGCATTCCTATACACCAATAACAGACAAACAGCAAAATCATGAGTGAACTCCCATTCACAATTGCTACAAAGAGAATAAAATACCTTGGAATAGAACTTATAAGGGATGTGAAGGACCTCTTCAAGGAGAACTACAAACCACTGCTCACGGATATAAGAGAGGACACAAAAAATGGAAAAACATCCATGCTCATGGATAGGAAGAATCAATATCACGAAAATGGCCATACTGCCCAAAGTAATTTATAGATTCAATGCTATACCAATCAAGCTACCATTGCCTTTCTTCACAGAATTGAAAAAAAACTACTTTAAATTTTATATGGAACTAAAAAAAAGCCCACATAGCCAAGACAATCCTAAGCAAAAAGCACAAAGCCGGAGGCATCACGCTACTTGACTTCAAACTATACTACAAGGCTACAGTAACCAAAACAGCATGGTACTAGTACCAAAACAGATATATAGAACAATGGAACAGAACAGAGGCCTCAGAAATAACACCACACATCTATAACTATGTGATCTTTGAAAAACCTGACAAAAGCAAGCAATGGGGAAAGAATTCCCTATTTAATAAATGGTGTTCGGAAAACTGGCTAGCCATATGCTGAAAAGTGGAACTGAACCCCTTCCTTATACCTTATAGAAAAATTAACTCAAGATGGATTAAAGACTTAAACCATCAAAACCCTAGAAGAAAACCTAGGCAATAAGGACATAGGCATGGGCAAAGGCTTCATGAGTAAAACACCAAAATCAATGGTAACAAAAGCCAAAATTGACAAATGGGACTAATTAAACTAAAGAGCTTCTGCACAGCAAAATAACCATGATCAGAGTGAACAGGCAACCTACAGAATGGGAGAACATTTTTGCAATTTATCTAAAAGGGCTAATATACAGAATCTACAAAGAACTTAAACAAATTTACAAGTAAAAAACAAAAACAATCCTATCAAAAAGGGGGCAAAGGATATGAATAGACACTTCTCAAAAGAAGACATTTATGCAGTCAACAAACATATGTGAAAAAGCTCATCATCACTGGTCATTAGAGAAATTCAAATCAAAACCACAATTAGATACCATCTCATGCCAGTTAGAATGGTGATCACTAAAAAGTTAGGAAACCACAGATACTGGAGAGGATGTGGAGAAATAGGAATGCTTTACACTGTTGGTGGGAGGGTAAATTAGTTCAAACGTTGTGGAGGACTGTGTGGTGATTCCTCAAGGATCTAGAACTAGAAATACCATTTGACCCAGCAATCCCATTACTGGGTATATACCCAAAGGATTATAAATCGTTCTACACATGCATATGTATGTTTATTGCAGCACTATTCACAATAGCAAAGACTTGGAACCAATCCAAATGCCCATCAATGATAGACTGGATAAAGAAAATGTGGCACATATACACCATGGAATACTATGCAGCCATAAAAAAAGGATCAATTCATGTCCTTTGCAGGGACATGGATGAAGCTAGAAACCATCATTCTCAGCAAACTAACACAAGAACAGAAAACCAAACACTTCATGTTCTCACTCATAAGTGGGAGCTGAACAATGAGAACACATGGGCACAGGGAAGGGAATATCACACACCGGGGCCTGTTGGGGGGTGGGGGGTTAGGGGAGGGATAGCTTTAGGGGAAATATCTAATGTAGATGACCGGTTGATGGGTGCAGCAAACCACCATGGCACGTGTATACTTATGTAACAAAACTGCATGTTCTGCAGGTGTATCCCAGAACTTAAAGTATAATAATAATAAAAAAGAATGATTTCTTTAAGCTTCATCTGTTTTGTTTCATATTGCAGAATTTCCTTCGTTTTTTAAGCAGAATAAATAACATTTTATTTTCTTTATCCATCATCTGCTGATAGACATTTAGATTATTTCCACGTTTTAGCTATTGTGAATAGTGCTCCAACAAACATAAGAATTCTCATATTGCTTTGAGATCCATTTTCAACTCTTTTGCATAAATACTCAAAAGTGGGAACATATGGTATTTCTATTTTTATTTTTTTGAGAAACCTCCATGCTATTTTCATAGCAGCTGAACCATTTTGCAATTCCTCCAACAGTGTGAAAGAGTTTCAATTTCTCCATATTCTTGAATACACTTTTTGTCTTTTGTTTTTTGATAGTGTCTATTTATCCTGTCAGCTATAAGATGATATACTGTAATTTTGATTTGCATTTATCTGATGATCAATGACATTGTGCATTTTTAAAATATACCTGTTTACCATTTGTATGTTTTTTAAAGAAATGCCTATTCAAGTCCATTTTTATTGGATTATTTTATCTTATTGACTTGTAGGAATTCCTTATATATTTTGGAAATATTTTTATTATCAGGTATGTGGTTTGTAAATATTTTCTCCCATTTCAGAGGCTGCCTTTTCAAATTCTGTGACTTATGTCCTTTGCAATGCAAAGGCTTTGTAGTTTGATGTAGTCCCACTTGTTCATTTTCATTTTTGTTGCCTGTGCTTTTGGTGTCATATTGATAAAATCATTGCCAAGACCAAACTCATGAAGTATCTTCACTGTTTTCTTGTAAGCATATCACAGTTTCAGGTCTTACATTTCAGTTTTTAATTTGTTTTGAGGCATTTCACATTCTACTTTCAAAATATATTACAAAGCTATAATAATAAAAGCACTATGGTATAGACATAAAGACATATAAACCAAAGGTGCAGAATGAGAACCCAGAAATAAAGGTAATAAAGCACTCCTGTGACCAGTTTAATAAGTGCAAAATTCTGCCACTTTATGTCACAAAAATTTGAAGTAGTGCTTATCAAGCGTGGAGAATTATAGGCCAGAAGATAGGAAGCTTTGAAAGTATAGTTTGAGGAAGGCCTAATACATGTAATAATGAAATCAATATTTGCTGAGTGCTTCAGAAGTGCTACACCTTGCACTAGACCACTTTACAAGCATTAGCTCATGTAAGTCTCACCTCACTCTGACATACTTGCTAAGCTCACTTTGGCTAGTAAGTTGCCAAATTCTTCAGTGTAACTATTGCTGATTGTTAAAATATTAGCTATGATGCAAAACATATTTTATGAGATATTATTTTACTCTATAGTAGTTTATATCATTTTATACTGACATCAGAAAATAAAATTTAATTACCACTCTTAGTCACGTTGCTAGTATCATGTACGTTCTCTGTGTAGCCATTAGTGACTCAAACTGACACTATCATAACATTTCTAAAAAGGCAGACTCGTTGGGATCCCATAAGGCAGCTGCAGGAGTGTATGCATTTCTTATCCTGGCATGGCCTTGGCTAGTTACCTCCTCTGACTAGGATCCTCTCTTTATCCACATGCTGATGGTGTGAGATGATGAGTACATGTACCTAATTAGAGAATTTCCAGCAATGTGGAGAAAATGAATCAGGAGCTCTATATCATTTCTCAGATTCTGGCTATATGTGGTGGACAAGATATAATTTTTCTATGCTGATAAAAAATGCAACATCTTTTCCTTGAAAGTAGAAGACCAATTTTTACATATGACACCTGAGACCATTTGAAATAAAATTTTGAAAACCAGAGAACAATTTGGCTGCCTCAACTTCTTGGCTAGAATGCACTATCATAGAATTTAGATTCTTTCCTTGGGGACATACCTCTAGATTTGGAGAAACTTGGATAGCAAGGAATTAGAGTGATACCACAGCTTTAAATACCAGCATGAACATGCAAATTTTTCTAATGTTATCACCTTCTCAGTACATGAGGACTTTAATGATACAGCTTGAAAATGGGGGCAAATGAATCCCCAAATTTGTGATCCACAAGACAGTGACCTTATATAAAACAAATATGAGCATACTTACTTTGAAGAAATGTTCCTATGCATATCAAATGACTTTTGGATAACTGAATGAATGAGTTAATGATATGACCAAATCTAAATCTTAGGAAACTGTAGTTGCAGGGAGTCCTTTTCAGAAAACTAACTACTGAGTAAAATATTCATAGTAAAACATACTCACGTCAATAGAAAAAGATATTCTCTGGAAGTATTTTGACCATTTTTACTGAAGCTTTTAGAGATATCTATAATTTCCTGAACAAATAGAGGGTTGCAATACATAAGTTAAATTACAAAACTTGTTTTTATTACCCAACAGCATTCTTTTTCAGACAGACTTAGTTTTATGTTCATGTAAGTCACAGAAATTCTTTTCATTTGGCAAGATTATCAAATTACCAATATCAAAGGCGGTAAGCCCTAACCATGTTTATGTAACAGTTGAAACAGAGAGGCTGCTAATGATTTGAACTCCCTATATTATTCTACCAACTAATTACTCAAAACTGCTATATATAATATTCTTTCTACTCCTGTTGAGAAAATGCAAGCTTGATTTGCTCTTATTAAAATCGTGCACAGCATAGAAAAAATGTCAAAATTCCAAATATAAATTTCATTTGATTGGATATACATTCATTCATCTTAATTATTTTTGACACCTTCTACATTACGCTACAAGGGTCTCAAGAGAAAAGAGAGAGTTTATCTCCTGTAAGAGCAGTTTATTGAGAGTGACATGCTATTGTCATTATCTGAAAATCCTAAAAACCTACTTTAAAAATATGGGAAAATAATGAAAAATATAACCTAAATGAAATACAGCTGTGCAAAGTAACATACCATGTCATATATTAGTTGCTAATAAATATTTCTTATAAATGTCCATGAAATACAAAGTTGCATTCAACAACATTTTCTTAAATATATGTGAAGTACACCTTGCAGATTGTCAAATTCCAAAATAGGGAGAATTTCTCAAACAATCATTTCTGAGTGAAATAACTGTATATATGTTATGGTTAAGCATCACATGAATTAGTTGCTCTTAGCTTAGGAAAATGTTCAACTTTCTCATATATTGTTATTATCATTCGAAGGTCTGAAATTACAGAGCTGTAGAGTTACACATAATAAATAGGCAGAACTGCAATCAGAACTATTTATTCTAGGATCTCTGTCAAAGGAGATATAGAGGAAAACGTAGTTACTAGAAGGCAATTGTGAATTCACAGGGGGCTAACATTCTCTTCAGTGACTAGGATGGGCTAAGTTTGAAAAACATCTGAAGATGCATGAGGAAGGCTGAATAATAGGTAAAATCAGCAGTGAAAGTAGCCTTTTGAAATTTGAACAGTGATCTGAAGCAAAGGGTGAGGTAGTGGGGCATGAACAATAAATACATGTTAGATATTTCATCTGAGTTAGACAAAATATATCATAAATAGAAATTAAAGCAAAGATCAGTTACATATTAACCATATATATATATATATATATGGTTATGTAAATTGAAAAAATACAAAACGGCAACAGTATTAGTATGTAGAGAAAGGAATTCTTAGGATAACATCAAGGCACTCCTTTATGTAGATGAAATCTAGAGACCTTATACTTATTCTTCATCTTCTTTCTTCTTAATTCCCTTCTGCATGTTTCTAGCCCAGATTCTAATTGTCTAGTACCTTGATCCTTTCTCATCAATGCCCTTGTTTTGGACACTTTCCTTTTCTTGATTCAGCTTGTTCTCACTAGGATTAATCATCTCCAAATACTCTGCATTTTACTACAGGCTGCTTTTGAGGTCTGTAGTATCTGTTCATCACCATCTCAAGGCCAACCACCGTATTAACATTTTTTGTTTGATCTTGGGACTCCTCAGCCTTGCTTTCAAACTTTTTATAAATGTGACTGCACATTACCTAGCCAACAATACCATCTTCTGCTCCAACAAAAACATAGTGATCAAGTTATATGTGCCTTTTTCTGTTTTTTCTTGCTGCTGAGCTTGAATTCCTTCTGTTTTTCAAACCCCTTTGAAATGTCGTGGATTTCCCTCCACCAGTCCCCAAAATTCCTATTCTTCAAGAATTAGCTTGGGTCTTGCTTATTTCAGAAATACCACTCCAATAAATCTAGTCACATGGAGACCATAGAATTATAGAATTATTAAATTCTAGAGATGGAAGGAAACTTTAGGAACACCCAGCAACAATTTAGTCTTCAGAAAGATAAGAAAAGGAGACCTCAGTTGTAAGATGAGTTGAATTCATCTAGCTACTGGAAGATTGTCCTTTCCTCTTCCATAATTTCTTAAGCTTTTTGTTTCTTAATTAGTAGGGGAGATGGCATAGTCTTCTATGGAAAGCCCAAGTGTGGGACTCAAATCTGTGTTTCAAATCCAAATCATCTAATTATTCATTGTATAATCTTATAAAAGTTAGCCTTTTTCCCTTTTATCTTCAAAATATCAACAATAATAAATATCTCAAAATGTCATTGTAAGGATTTAATGAGAGAATGAAAGTGATCTTTTCATTATACTATCTTGCACATAATAGGTCCTCACTACATATGTTATAACTAATTGCTTAATTTGTATATGCTTTATTTTTCAAACTTACACACAATATTCTAAGGACAAGAACAGTACTGTTACTTTTTTCTTTGTTTTCCTCTTATTAACTAATATCATAATTGTATATTAGATATTTGATACATAATTTTTCAATAAATGTAACTCTCCCTTTATATTTCTCCCTTTATATTTCTTCTTGTTAATCTCTTACTGAAAGTGTGTTTACAAAGGACATGGTGAAGCCCTGTCTTGAGGGCTTACAAGAGAGCTGGATACTTACGCCAAAAAGCACAAATAAAGAAGGAGTGATTATGCCACTTTATAAAATATATAACGCTACCAATTTTCCATTTACCAGTGTTTGTCAATAATTTGAAGAACTCTTATTGGCTATAGTCAGAAAGTGTCATTTCCCACTGAGCAAAAGGACTTTGTAATATTGGGGAGAATTCTTGAATCCGACATTGTTAAACATTGGAGATTTTATAAAATCACATTTTATAAGCATTTTTGAAAAATATTTAAAATGGAGCAAATTTTTACTTTGTTCTGAATAATTAATGTCAGGGCTCTTCTGGGACTCGACTAACATTCTAAATGGATTAATGTTAGCTTCGCTACATGGTGGTAATACAGGCGGAGGTACAACTAACAAATGCCGATAATATCATCAAACAATTTCTGTGACTGAGTAATTTTGCATAGTGCTTCCTTCAATATTGTTCTGTTACTTTGAATGCAGTAAATTGGATTTGAGCATGGAATAAATTGCATGAACACTCCATATTCATGTAATATCTGATTCTATAGCCTACTATCATAAAATTAATATAATGCCCCCATAGGTATACTTTTAAGAAAATAAATATATTAATTCGGCTGTTAAAAACACTTGCAAATAGGAATAATTCCATGCTGGGATATAGCATCAATATATCATTAATGTTAATAAAGAGGCCCAAAACTATTAAGTAAAATATGTAATATTATTAATTGCTTCAGCATGCAGAATTGGCTGCTTAGGTATTTTTATACGAGGCACTAAGATTGCCATTTGGATTATAAACACACGATATGCTTTCTTTAAATGTAGACACTGAATGCCCACATTTCAAGTCAAGGGCTAAAACAGAAAATAAATTGCATTGAATATTGTTTAGTAATATTATAAAGGAAAAAAGATATTTTTTTTTTACATTTAAGGTATTCTTAAATTCCCAAACATTTTGCCATTTAATACCAAATAAATTCTTTCCTAAAGTCACAAATATATGAGAGACATTTTAAAAGTCATGAAGTTTACGGCATTTGTAGTACAACAATAGCTCCAAGATAATTGGAAGGCCAAGATATTTAAATGAAAATAGTTAAATATTATTTTTTCTTGAGAGATATTTTCCCCTCCCTTACTAGTTGTCAAACCACATCTATTCAATTAAATATTATGGATATTTATAGGGATTCCAAATATTCTAGATGTCCCTCTGTGCCTTTAGTTACACAATTGTAGGATAACTGTCAATATAAATGTATGCCTGTAATGGGAAAAAGAACATAGTCCCACTAGGAAACTAGAAAATATACCTAACTCTTAGAATCCATTAAATCAATAAGGCTCTTCTCAGGCTAAATGCCTTACTGTAATCTCTATACCTACGGTTACTTCTTGGAAATAACACTTGCTCTGTATCACTACAAAGAGTCTTTTGATTATTTATAGTGCTTAAGCTGCCCTTCTAGCTCTAACATTTATTTCTCCAGGCTTTACAAACCTGGTTCCTTTAGCCTTTTCTCCTACGACACATTTCTTAAATTGTTAATCATTTTTATTACTCCTCTTTGGTTTCTTTCCAAATTCTCTTTATCATGACTCAGTTAGGGATGTTTAAATGCAACCCACTATGCTAATAAATATTTGACCACTAGTGGTGTCAAGAAGAGAATGTCCTTTGTGATTTATATAGACACTATTTGCCTGAACTCTCCCGTGTTAAGGATTAGGGATAGTGGATACCTTGAATTCTTAAGATACCGCCTTGAATGTTAAAATCAGTGTATTTTAACAGAGCCAGAATTAGAAACTTATTCAAATTATGCAGAAAGCATAGCATAAAAGAATAAAAGCATCAGAGAGTAAAAGACAGAGAAAGCAAATGCCAACACCATAGGCTCTGAAAGAAGTTGAGGGGTTTCTGGTTTACCATTATTAGTTACTGACTATTTGTGTAGGATCAGGGCAGATTGAATTCAATGTATATTTAAGGCAAGTATAATTTTTGTTTTAGCTTCAGAATATTTGGCCCTTTTTCAGTTATTAAAACGTATTTAAAGTTGATTTGCTTGCAATTATTCCAAATAAAATGGCATGGTAAAACATTGAACTGTGTAAGGGAAATCTTCAATTTCCAAAACTTCTCCCAAAGAGCCATTCATTTTGAGATATTAACAAAGTAGGGATGTTATTTGACCAATTTGAGATCAATAAAACGGTACTGCTTTTCCTGCCTATCATATGAAAATATCATGTGTTTAGTAAATTTTTTGTATTTTATTCACTGTTGTACACTGTTGCCTTGAACACTGCGGCAGCTCCATAAACATTTGCTGAATGAAGAAATCAATGAACTTTATGATCTCTGGTTCCCAGTGCTGGTGAGTAGCAATGCTATATTCTAGTCTGTACCAAGTTTTAAAACCAAGACTCATTTTTGACATTCCTGCCTACCATTTGTCATTCCGGCCCCTCCTCTTACTTTCTTATATGCTTTGACTTATTTTGTGTCCCTCTAACTACTCATCTGATTTATTAAAATTGGTTCAGACACCCCTTTTGCTCACTCCAGACACAATCTTCCAAATTTTTTTCAGATTAATTAGAGTAATTTTTTAAAAATACAAGTATAATTGCGGCACATCCCAACTGTAACATATCCATTATATTTGAAATTAAGAAAAGTCACTGTGTTAGCACATGAGTTCCAGGCTATATCTCTAGCTTATTTCCCTGTTCTTTCCTCTGGTTCTAGCTATTTCACTACCCTACATACAAAGAAAACTTTTAACACTCCCTCTCCTTCACCCTGCTCTTCTGTTGACTGAACTCATGGCCACTAGCCCACTCCAAAGCATCAGCATCTCACTTTCTCACAATTTCATAACACTCCCCATAGCCAAGGGTTTGTAGTTATTTTTAAAAATTATGCTTTTTTACATGCTATTTTTAAATTTTAAATTCCAATTCTTTGTTTTCCCTGATATTTGCTAATTGAAGGTACCAATTTCAATTAATATCTTTACTTTTTTAAAACAACAGTTAACAGTTGACTACATATTTCTGATTACACATTTTTCTTTGTTTGGTTTCTAAGAACTTATGATCTCTGGCATATCTCATACTGTAATAATAGTGTCTTTTTTTGTGGTCCTGGCTATTCTAATACTTCATCTATCAAAACATTACATACTGATGAATCATGGAGACTTGATCTACAACCTGGTTTCACTGAACTCCTTTTGTGGCAGAACTAATCCAAAATATGGCTTTAACTTTCTTTTTTTCACTGTGTTGATGGCTAACAAATTATATTTGCTACTCAGACATCCCTCCTGAGCTGTAGGCATGTGAGACATCCTTCTGGATAGCTCTCAGGAAACTTAAAAAAAAAAAACACGCATTTAAACATGTACTCATTTAGCCTGTTTTTCCTCTGCATTTCCACCATTTAGAAACGCAGGAACATCCTTTTAGTTCCTCAGTCAGAGACACTTTGACAGTCCTTTTTCAACCTGCTCTCCTGTTGACCGAATCCACAGCCACCACTCCACTCCACAGCATCAGCATTTCACTGTATTTATTTATTTTTTGAGACAAAGTCTTGCTCTGTCACCCAGGCTGGAGTGCAATGGCGTGATCTTGGCTCACTGCCACCTCTGCCTCCTGGGTTCAAGAGATTCTTCTGCCTCAACCTCTGGAGTAGCTGGGATTACAGGTGTGCACGGCCACACCAGGCTAATTTTTGTATTTTTAGTAGAAATGGGGTTTCACCATGTTGGCCAGGCTGATCTAGAACTCCTGACCTCAAGTGATCCACCCTCCTCGGCCTCCCAAAGTGCCAGGGTGATAGGTGTGAGCCACGATGCCCAGCCCTCTTACTTTCTTACTTACATTTTTAATACTGCCCCCTAAAGACAAATGTATCTTTTGAAAACAGAAATCTAATTTTGTCACTCCACTATTTAAGTCCATTTTATGTTTTTCTATTTCCCTTAAGTTATAAAAATGTGACCATTACTTACAAGACCTATCTTTAACATTTCATCACTCACATCCTTCTTTTTTTGCTATTTCTCCTCTCTTCATATGGAATGTCTTTCAGTTCTTTCATGATAGTAACAATGCCATTGATTTCAGCTCTTTAGCCCAATGTTACAGTAGTTATTCATGATTAATTTTCTTTCCCAAATTATACGTTTCTTAAAGACAGGGCATATTTAACATACTATCTGACATTTACTAAATGTTTGGTAAGTAGTTGTTGAGTGACTGAAAGATCAAAACCTGAATGCTTTTAAAGGTGATGCATAAGTATATTTATCAAATTATTTTGTCATTTTCCCTTCCTTTCCTGTGGTAGTGAACAGTTCAGTATATATTGCCTAATTTGTTTATTTCTATCTCAATTTAACTTTACTAAGTTTTGGTTTTTGTTGTTACTTTGGTTTTACCAATTTGTGCTTAGAAGAACCTCACTTCGTTCTTTGTCTCTTCCTTTCTTCCCTTCTTTCTCTCCTTCCTTCTTTCCTTCCTTCCTTTCTTCCTCCCTCTCTGTCTCCCTCCCTCCCTCTCTTCCTTGCTTCCTTTCTTCCTTCCTTCTTTCCTTCCCCCTTCCCTTCCCTTCCCTTCCCTTCCCTTCCCTTCCCCTCCCCTCCCCTCCCCTCCCCTCCCCTCCCTTCCCTTCCCTTCCCTTCCCTTCCCTCCCTTCCTTCCTTCTATCTTTACTTCTTTCCTTCCTTTTTACTTTACTTCATTAATCATATAATATTTAATACATTTTGCTAGGTACTTCACTATGCACTGAAATTTAAAACATTAAAAATAGTTTATAAGGCACCTTTACTTTCTACCACCACAAGTTGCACATTGACTAATCACAACTCTTACGAATTTTAATTAGAACCTCATTTTTAGAAGTGAAGGCTGTGCCTAAAAACTGTCCGTTACTTTCCACTGAACTTGGAATAAATCCTAGTTTATTTACATTTTTACAATAACCTCTCATGAACTCATCTTTACCTACTCTTTGATCTTTTATCATACCACTTTTACCTTTTCTCACTATGTTCTTTTTCACACAGAATATTTTTTAAAACCTCAAGCCCCTTCTTCAGGCCTTTGAAAATGCTAGCCCCTCTTTCTGATATCTTTCCAGGCATCTTGACATTACTTGTTTCCTCTTTCCCTACTGGGTCCCAATTTTAATGTCTTTCTCTCAGAATAGTCCTTTCTGACCATGCAAGCTAAATTGGGTTTCTATTCCTATATATTCTCTCCTATCAATCTGCTCAATTATTTTCCTCAATGGTAACTATGTATTTATTTAACCATTCTCCTGTTTATTAACTTTCTTCCCAATGAGACTGTAAACTATAGGAGATCAAGGACCTTGTCTGTTTTGTTTATTATTACTGTAAAGTCATGTCACATCAGGTCTGGCCAAGAAATGTGCAGCAATTAAGTAAATAAATAGAGTCTTTCAATTTCCAGATGTATCAATGAAATTGATAGACTATGGCTCTTTTTTTTTGCATCTCTGGAATGAATATGATTCAAGTCGTGCCAAGAAACTCCTTTGGTCTCTTTCTCCTGCTCATACGTTGAGAAACCAACACAGGCCCTCACGTCCTGATGCCGGTTCAGAGGGTCTTGGTTTTGCCTTTATCACATCCTGAGAGTGACAGTCACCTGAGAACATGATGTCTTGTGCCCTTTGGCATGTCAGACTCTGGGCAGCTGGGCTGGGAGACATCCAGACTGACTCAGACATTCAGTAGTGTTCCAGGGGACTACCAGGAATGGGTAAGGGGCTGGCAGAGGTATAACTTAAAGAAAAATTCATAGACTGGGATAATTTTCACAGTTAAATCTGGGAAAACTCAAACAAAAAGAATGTTATGCTGCATATTTCACTGCAAACTTAATGATGGTACTCCAAGGAGAGCCAACTGTCATTTTCTTTGTACTATACTTGCTAGTAATTCAAAACTCATCCCCCACCGAATACTCATTCCAGCTAATCCTCATTATGACAATTCACTTATTTCATACCCCTTTAATGCTTACATATTGGCTACATACCTATTGCATTGTAAATCATAGTTTAAAATCGTTTCAGAGATAATTATTCTCTGTTAGAAATATCATTCTATTTTGAGTCAGAAGAAAGCCATTTTGCACTTTTGCACAAATGTCTTACTCTTTCTGGGCTTCAGTTTGTTTACTTATTAAGGCTGGAATTCTAATCATGCTTCTTTCTCAAAAATTTCTGTGGAACCTAAGACAGCAAACTCTGAAGTTTCAAAGAAACACAGCACACATCAAATATTAGTTTTCAAAACTACATCCGTATCAAACAACTTTAATCTCATTTTCATTTCTTTCATATTCATAATTATCTGGCTTTCTAAAACATGGCTATGCATCTCTCTTTGTCTCTTTATTCTACGCTGAGAAAAGACTCTGCCGGTTTCTGCTGCCTGCACTCTGTTAGCTAGAAAGATTCATGGCATGGTAATCAGGTCCTGAAGACATAACAACTTTGAGCTCACTATTCCTTTTTCTGTTGTATTCCATATAAATCTCACAGAAACTCTTTCTCTCTGTATTAGGTCCCTTACAGCTGCTTTAACAAATCTTAACAAACTTAGTGGCTAAATAAATACATACTTTTTAAAAATTTTATAGTTCTGGAGGTCAGAAATCCAAAATAGGTTAGCATGGTTGCATTTCTCCTAAAGGCTCTAGATGAGAATTTTGTTCCTTGTCTTTTCCAGCTTATAGTAGCCACCCCAGTTCCTTAGTTTTTGGCTCTTTTTTCTATCTTCGAATTTTCTGTCTTCAAAGCCTGCAGTGGAGCATCTTCAAATCCTATTTTCTTTCTTGTTTTTTCTCTCTCTGTCTCTGTCTCACACACACACCCCTCTGTTTTTTTGTGTTCTTCTCCATCTCTGACTCTAATTATGACCTTCTTACTTCTTTCTTGTAAGGAGCCTTAGATTGTGCAAACTAAAAGTAATCATCCTATCTATCTCCTGGTCCTTAATTTACTTACATCTACAAAGTACCTTTTGCCATGTAAGGTAACATGTTCACAGATACCAACGATTAAGAAACATTAGGACATGGACATTTTTGGTGGACCTTTATACAGCCTACCATACTATTCTTTCCTCAGATAACTAAATTGGTGAGAAATGCATTTGACTACACAGTATGAAGTCAAGGCTAACTTAACGCAGCATTATTATTGCTTCCTGTCTAGTTGATACACTCATTTAGGTCGCCTCTCCCATTGCCTCACTACTCACTGCCATTTAACAACTGGAACACACACAGAATTTCATGCCTATCCAGTACATTTCCAAGTCCTTAAAGTCCAGCTTTTCAAAAGCCATGCCACTATTATCCGCAAACCTCACTATGGAGGATAGATAGGCCTTCCTGTCACCATCACTGCCCTTGCTACCTTGCAGTGTACATTGCATGTGAAAGATGACCTTCAGCACCACCAAGAGCTTCTGTGAATGAAGGTCGCTTACGACTGAAATCTAGATTTTTGCTGATACTAATGACAGTAGGTACTATTACTTACTCTAGGTCCAAGGATGTTGGTGACAAATTTCCATATTAGCTAAGTATCTATTTAGAAAACAAATTGTAGAGGTTATTAAAGTAGAGACTTTTGCATACAAAAGAGAAAAGATGAATATCTTAATTTGGTGCTGAAATGTATGTCTAATGTAATATTCTGACCAAAGACCTTACGTCCTACATTGAGATGCCAGTAGCTCTTTTCCTTTTCTGTTTTCACTAAAAACCTGTATAAAGTCTTATTCTGGTAGGATTAAGATTAAGATCTGTTAATGTTCTGATCATGTATATTATTGTTTTTTAAAAATTCTTCCCGCATTAGTGATATATATATCCTACTGACACATGGAAATAAACTAAAAGTATTTATCATTATCTCTATGTATTATCTTTCATATATATATACATACATATATAATTTTGTGTGTCTCATACTATTTTGTTGTTGTTGTTGTTGTTGTTGTTGTTTTTGAGACAGAGTCTCACACTGTCGCCCAGGCTGGAGTGCAATGGCGCGATTTTGGCTCACGGCAAGCTCCACCTCCCGGGTTCATGCCATTCTCCTGCCTCAGCCTCCCGAATAGCTGGGACTACAGACGCCTGCCACAGCGCCTGGCTAATTTTTTTGTATTTTTAGTAGAGATGGGGTTTCACCGTGTTAGCCAGGATGGTCTCGATCTCCTGACCTCGTGATCCACCCGCCTCGGCCTCCCAAAGTGCTGGGATTACAGGCTTGAGCCACCGCGCCCGGCCTCATACTATTTTTATCCTACAAGGTTGGAATTCAAAAATAGCCTTTATACCTGTAGCACGGAATATTTAATGTACATTTATTCTGATTTCAGATTTTAAATAATGGAACCTCCATTAGCTGATTTAATCAGGCTATGTTTCTCTCCATTATGCCTTATAAAACATATTCTTTAAATGTATTCTTTCACTTCTGGCTCTACAAGTGTCTGTCCTTCAGCATTTAGCCCAACTGTTGAGTGCTCATTATGTGTTGAGCATAATGCTAACAGCTAGCGTTTCAGAGGTGTGTAAAAAGAATCCTGGCCACTGCTTTTATGGAGCTTATGGTCAAGAGAGGGAGAAAGCAATAAACAAATATTTACACACACTGAAAACTTTCATAAAACATGCTAAAGAAAACTACAGTGTTGTTATATGAATCTAAAACAGAAGCATTGACCTAGTTTGAATAAGCATGAAAGGCTCCCCTGAGCAAGAGACAACCGAGTTGAGATCCAAAAAATCATTAGCAATTGACTAAGAAAGTGAAACTGGGTGAGAAGGCATTTCAGGCAGAGAAAACCATTGTCTGAAGCTTCAAAGTCTGATGCATGGAAAGTTGATGTGGTTTCAGTTAGTCACCTCATTTCCTACATATCCTACTGACATATGGAAATAAACTAAAAGTATGTATCATGATCTCTATGTATTATCTTTCATTGCAAAAAGGTATATACACTCATACATATTAGTGGTAACAAACACTGGGCTCTAAATATAAACTCTGTGAACACTCTATGAAATGACGTAATTTTTTTTATATGTGAAAAAAAGTTATTTCTACCAACAGCAAAAATATTTTGAGTCATGGGCTGGGTCTATTTTTTGATTTCCTAACAGCACCTTATCTAGTGCCCTAGAAAAATATCGGCTGCCTGGCCATGAAGAAAAACATTGATCTATGGAACCAAAGCAAAGAGAGATCCACAGTTTTCTAAAGCAAACAATACTTTCTTAAAAAATTAACAGTATCTAAGCACTAGACATTCTCATGGCAACTTAACTTAGAGATACAGGATTAGGTAACTCTGACTATTTTTAATTAAATCTCTCTGGCTGGGGGATTAAATTAAACACAGTCCTTTTTTTGGACTTTGTTTTTTTCAGCCAAGCAAATTTTCATAATGACACATGTCTATTATCAATCTTATATTCTAGAATAAATGAGGACTTTTAAATACAGTTGAAAAGAGTGTATAAATATAACAGTGGGGAAATTTTGGACCTGCATGACTTGAAATGATCAGGTAATGAAATGAAACAGGAGGTTCATAGATGATACAGCATCAGCACAGTCGACAACCACCATAATTTGGGGGAAAGCCAGCTGCTATATCTTAAGTTTTATTCAATAAATAAATTCAGTATTTTATTGCTTAACTGAACGCAAGATAAGAATACATGATCTAATGCCAGACCATGAATTTTGTAACAGAAAACACATCATGGTGCCTAACTTATAATTCAAATTATAAACTAGTCAATGATCATGGAGTCATTTTCCTACATGGTGAGTCATCTAATTTACAACTTAGAAAAGCAATGATAATTCATCTTCTAATTTTATTTGTGATGCTTAACAATGTTATAGAGCATGTAAGTGTTTTCTCTCAGTGCTAAATTTAAAATCAATATAAATCAGATGTGTTTGAATTACAAAGTGTTTGCAATAGGAAAAACAACACAGCTTGTATCTGCAGTATTTATATTGTGAAAATATTTCTACATAAATAAATAGAAGTGTGAATGGTAACTTATTTTCAATTTTATCATTTTACCTGTTATATAAATACATAACAGATAACTCAGATCTCTAAATGGAATAAGACTGTAAATAAACGTACTAAAGAAGGACTCTCAGTTTGGTTTTAAGCAGAGATTAATTTTCTATCGCTGGATGGGCTTATTCCATTAAGTACCTCTCTTGCCATGTCCATCATCTCCCCTAGTTTATTTTCTACACGGTAATAAGGAATCTTTCAATAATGTAAACAAGTTTGTATCAATTCCCTGCTTAAAATACACATCACATTCTTCTTCCATTGCTCACAGGATTCTACTTCATGTGATTCCTGCTCAACTCTCTGGCCTCATCTCATGCCACAAATCCACCTTGTTTACTACGCCTCAGCCTAACAAGCATTTTTCAGTTTTTAATATAGTGCAAACTCTTTTCAACCTCACGGCCTTTACACAAATCAATCTCTTTGCTAAAAAACTCTTCTCGTGCTATAGCATGGCTGGCTTCATCTCACCCTTCATTTCCAAATTTAAGATCACCTTGTCAGAGAAGCCTTTTCTCATCACTCAGTGTTAAGTAGTTCATTTTCCCAACACAAATGTACACCTTTATATTTTTATTCTCTGACTCTTTGATCTTTTCCTTCATTGGAATTTATTAGTTTATTTACTCTATTCACTAAACAAGAAGGATAGAAACCAAGTATTTCTTATTCAATATAATATTCTTAGTTCTGGTAAAGTGAGTAACATTTTTAGGTGCTCTATAAAAACTTATTGACTACTTAACTAAGTGAATGAATGAAAGAGGAAACTTCTTGGTCCAAGCTCGGTGACTCACGCCTGTAATCCTAATAGTTTGGGAGGACTAGGCAGGCAGATTACCTGAGCTCAGGAGTTCTAGACAAGCCCGGGCAACACGGTGAAACCCCCTCTCTATTAAAATACAAAAAATTAGCCGGGCATGGCGGCCTGCGCCTGTAATCCCAGCTACTCCAGAGGCTGAGGCAGGAGAATTGCTTGAACCCTGGAGGCGGAGGTTGCGGTGAGCTGAGATTGTGCCACTGCACTCCAGCCTGGGCGTCAGAGCGAGACTCTGGCAAAAATAAAATAAAATAAAAAAAAGAAAGAGGAAATCTCTTTGTTGCAGTTACCCTTTAATGCTCATCACATCTGACACTCTGAGATAATATGCTGAATGAGGGGAATATCAACTGTTGTGCAGCTGAGCATGGGGATTCTAATGGGGGTGTATTATTAGAGTTTCTTTTGTGTCTATGTGTATTTTTCAATCTTAGGAGTTCTAGAAGAAAAACAATTTGTATGTTATTGCAATTTATATATTATTGTCTAGTCCTCATTGACTAAGCGGAGTGGTTCCAGACGAACACACATGGAGCGTTATGGATCACTGGGTACCAGATGCTTTGGCCAGATCATCCTCACATCTGTATAATTACTGCTTCTTGGCATTCTTCAGAGCAGTGCACATATCTTGTAGTGCTCTGGTCAGGGAGGGGACATATTTTTTAAAAAATAACTTGGGTAACTACCTTGAGGAAATCTAGTTTACTGGTCCAGACATGGAAAATTATTCATGTGATTATGATTAATGCTCCCTTTGAATGAGAGGAGTACAATGTTTAAAGAGAAATGATCTATGCTTAAAGATTATTTCACTGAGGGTAGAGGATAAGAATTAAAACATAAATATATGGAAGACTTTTGAGAAAAGGGGCCACAAATAAATTTTTTCTGTGGTTTTCATGGCAAAATCTTAAATTCTTGCCATTAATGGTAGTGTAGGACTCATGAGAACCCAGGAGGCTTGGCTAAAAGTCAAGAGACTGAACTTAGGTGACAGCAATATTAGCATCCTTTTAATTAACTACTTTTGACATCCTCATCATTCAAAAGTAGAGAAATCCAGGACTGATGATATCAATGATTAAATCTGAGTATTAGTTTATAAGGTACCCGGTAGATTAAAATAGTAGGGTTACAAAGGGAACCTAGATAGATCTAATGAGGTCCAATACCACTGTATGACATTTAAGTTAATATGCAAAGTAGTTTTTCAACTGCCTAGACTTTTCTATAATCTTAGAGATGGTCCTAAAACAACAAATGATATACTATCTTACTGATTATGTACTTACATACTTATGAAATTTTACATCAAATATCACAAAATATTTTAGTTCAGTTTCTTTATGTACATAATGTTTTAAATGTTTTACATCTATAAACTTGGATTTTAATTGATAGATTATTAAAGCCTATGTGAATATAATTATACATGTATATGTTTACTGTAATCAATTTTAAGTATATTTCTGCTCTGAAACCTTCTTAATTTAGTAGGATTATTGCTTTTATCATAACAATATGCTTTAATAAAATGTGTATTTATATAATCACTATAAAGACAATTTTATCTTCAATGTTGAATTTAACTTTTTTTGCAGTAGTACAATCACAATAATATCTGCAGTTTATGTCAACTGTAGTAACTCTTAAAACATAAAAGTCAAGCTAATCTTAGAAATTACTAATTTCCTATTTAGTTACCTGATAATACTTATACAATTTTGACATTATTTAACTATTTGAAAAAGTATTCTTCTGTTTCTGTAGCTAATACCTTAAAAGCCATCATTTCATATTATAAAAATGTATTTAAAACTTTTAATAAAAAGTGTACAGTAGTCATTTAGAACCATGGTCATTTAATTTAAAGTCATACTTTTCCTATACGCAACTTCTGTAGCTGGATATGTTAAATCATGTCTTTGAATGCAATTGTTTAAAAATAATTTCTAACATATGAATCAGATGCTAATATTGCTTCAGCATTTTTGTTTCTTATGGTCTTTTTGTTTCTTTTTTTAAAATATAATCATATAGTCATACCTGGATCTCTCTCTCTCTCTCTATATATATATATATAAAAACTTATTTTAGGTTCAGGGTTACATAAGTAAGTTTATTATATAGACAAATTGTGAAATTGGGTGTCTTATGAGCTTTATGTGATTAATGATGTCACTCTGGTACCAACGGTGGATAATAAATGTCAGCATACATTTAAAGACAGTTATTCATTTATTTTTAATATGTTTTAGGAGACAAACTTAGTGTTTGATTTTTTCATTAAATATGCCCTTTTATATTTTTAATTTATTACTACCTAAAAAGTTATAACATTTAAAAATAACATTACAATCAGTAAAAATAAATAAATAGTCTTACAGCATTTTGTAAAAGTCAAAATCTCTGTAGCAATAGCATCCAGAATATTTTCTATAGGTTCTAAGACAGAACTACTGAAATCCTATTTACCAAACATATTTCATACACACCTAACCTATAATTCCTCATTTTTCTCACTGACTGCTGAATGTTGGCATGGTGGCTGCACACACTTTAAAGGCCAAGGCATGGGACATGTGCCCACTGGTTGGTACAACATATTTCCTGCAGAAGCCACAGCATAAATTACTTTTCCCACCAGCTTAGACAATAGAAGGACTTAGCAGTGCTGAGCTGCTTACATCTGAGCACAAACCCTTTTGAGTGATGCTCTTTCATGTTATTCTTGGAAGAGAGGTGTTAGTAATGTAGTGTCTAGAAAGGGTGAGAAAAAGGAAATGGGCAATTTATACTTTCAGGTTTGACATCTGTAAAATTGAAAACTTTGTTCAATGTATTTGTATCTCCCATTAGTATACAAGACCACTAGGCAGAAGCTGAAAGGACAAAATGGATGTTTATAAAACTCAGATTTACTATTAATTAAAAGTGCTTTGTTATTAATGTCTATTAATTTCAAATGAAAAAAATCTGAAATACATTCTAAACTTGATGCGACAATAGGACAAGAGTTGTAAAATGGGACTCCCCAGCCAAATTGCAACAATATGGAGGTTCTTCTATCTATGGGAGAATCTAAATCTGTGAAACCAACAAGGTGGTTTGTCAGCCAAATCCTAGAAGTAGAAATTTTAAAAAAATTGTTTGAAGTAGAATCAGATTCTAAAATGGAAAAACATTTATAGCAAGATTCTACATGGTGTCCTCAATGGCCACAATAAAAGTAGAGTTCCTGGATATTTGATGCTATCTCTTATACTCATAATGTTATTTATTACTGAGTCCTCATACTTCCTGTGACTCCAATATTAGTATCTCCATCATGCATCCGTGCCTTATGCAGCCACTGAATGTGGTGACATTCTCCTACATTGGAGGTGTAGCATTCAGCCAAATGACCACATTGCAACCAAGCTGAGGCCCTGCTGGAGGTAGAAATACTCAGAGTGCTTATTTTATTTTGTTTAGAAAGTTAGGTAAGTGGGAATATGATATGGATTAAGTCAGTCAGATTATCCTATGTTTTATTTAAACTCTTAGACAATGGCAAAGTTAGAATTTGAGATCTGAAAGTTGCCAAAGTAAACTAAGGGTAAAAGTATACTTACATGGCATGTTGTCTAACACATAGGGTGAAATAGTAACATGGAGACCATGTTGGCCTGTGTAGCTCAAGTTAGGGTATCAAAAGAGGGAGGGCCCTGGAAAATGTGTTCTGTGGTAGCCTTATATAAGAGGAGAATGGGGATCCCCAAAAAAGGGAAGTGTTAGATGATCAAAATACCCAAGAGTTCAGTAAATCTGGTGAAACTATACATGCCGTAGGAAAGAAAGTTAGTAAGAGACCAGTTGGCATGGGAGAAATTATAGCACTCATAAGCAGACATTAATTTTTACTCAGGCAGAAGTTTAGAACCCCAAAACCAGAGCACACATTAAAGACTCTTCTCAATAACATTGTGAGGGTTAATACTGTGTGTCAACTTGATTGGATTGAAGGATGTAAAGTATTGATCCTGGGTGTGTCTGTGAGGGTGTTGCCAAAAGAGATTAACATTTGAGTCAGTGGGCTGGGAAAGGCAGACCCACCCTTAATCTGGGTGGGCACCATCTAATCAGCTGCCATGACAGCTAGAATATGAAGCAGGCAGAAAAATGTGAAAAGAGTAGACCGGCCTAGCCTCCCAGCCTACATCTTTCTCCCCTGCTGGATGCTTCCTGCCCTTGGACATAGGACTCCAAGTTCTTCAGTTTTGGGACTCAAACTGGCTCTCCTTGATACTCAGCTTGCAGAGGTCCTATTATGGGATCTTGTGATCATGTGAGTTAATACTTAATAAACTCCTCTTTAGAGATATCTCTCTCTATATATATAGACAGATAAATAGACAGATAGATATAGATATAGATATATCTTATATCTACATAAGCCCTTAAGGGTTGTCATATGATAGATAGGTTTCCTGATTTTTTAATAGGATATATATATATCCTATTAGTTCTGTCCCTCTAGAGAACCCTGACTAATACAACCACCATGAGGTTATATAGGCATCTGAATC
The DNA here is from genome assembly GCF_028885625.2 of Pongo pygmaeus. Taxonomy (NCBI): domain Eukaryota; kingdom Metazoa; phylum Chordata; class Mammalia; order Primates; family Hominidae; genus Pongo; species Pongo pygmaeus. The sequence goes on along the minus strand of NC_072378.2, from coordinate 67,249,343 downwards.
ACCTGTGGACATAATGAAGAACCTGAAAGCATTTGCTGCTCAGAGTGAGACAGAAGAGAAAATTACAACTAGTTATTTCTACCATAGATTATTTCCAAGGCATTTTTATCAAATTCTTTCTAAACTATTATTTTGCCAAATATTCATTTTAGCATTTTACTTCCACCTTTCAATTATATATTTTCTGAACGTTTCCACCTACTGGTAGATTATCATTCCAAGATCTTCATTTCTTACACCTTTTAACTTTGAGTGCTTTAGTCCCATCTGTATTTCCCTCTCCCTATTTTTAAAACCTAACTCCATCAAAGTTTTCTCCTTTTGTTACCTTAATATTGCCATTCCATAACTTCCTTAATATTAAATAAAATAGTGGATTCATATCCTTTTTAGACTCTCTATATTCCTTTCAGAAGCCATTACATATTCAGCAATAAAAAAGAATGAGATCTTCATTTGCAACAACATGGAGGGAACTGGAAGTCATTATGTGAAATGAAATAAGCCAGGCAGAGAAAGACAAATATCACATGTTCTCACTTACTTTGTGGGATCTAAAAGTCAAAACAATTGAACTAATGGAGATAAAGAATAGAAGGAGGGTTGTCAGAAGCTGGGAAGGGTACTGGGAGTGGCAGTGGGAGTGAGGAAGAGGTGGGGATGATTAATGGGTAAAAGAAAAATAGTTTAAATAAATAAGACAGTATTGGTAGTACATAGGATAACAATAGTCAATAACAATTTAATTATACATTTTAAGATAACTAAAATAACATAATGTAATTATTTCTAACACAAAGGATAAATGCTTGAGAAGGTAGATAACCCATTCTCCGTGATGAGATGATTAGGCATCACATGCCTATATCAAAACATCTCATGTACCCCATAAATATATATATACCTACTATGTAACTACAAAAAAATAAAATTAAAAAATGTTAAAATAAAACAAAATTCGCACATTAAAAAGAGAAACCATTACAGTTTCTCTTTTTAATAAAAATAAAAACCTGGGTTTGTATCCTGACTATGATCACTTGAGGCCATAACGTACTATTGCTGTGGTTCTTATGTCTAGTCTTAAACTCAAGAATATCTTTCTTTTGAAGCATTCGGGGAGACTTAAAGAGTAAATATATATGACCACACCTCAAAAACTACATGATGCATAGAGGGACTGAAAAATATTGAGTGGAATATGAATCTAATTCTAAAGCAGTACTCAACCTTTGAAGATAAATAAAAAGAAGGCATATATTCATTGAGTGTCACGTATTTACTGAGCATCTGCTAGATGTCACTGTGCAAGACACTGAGGATATAAAAGTAAACAACAACAACCAAATTAAACACCGTCTCAACCTTCACAAAGCTTAGAATATTAGTGTGATTCTCTTAAAAATATATCCCAAATAAAGCTAAAACCAATTTCCTTGTGATGTAAGACCTCTCAGTAAAAGTTTTGCTCATGCCAGACTTTCACAATCTCAGCTGGAAATATAAACAGGAATCACCCTGTAATGAACACAGGCAGAGCCCTTAAGTGTTGTCATATGATACATAGATCAACTGATTTTCTTCTCCTGTCAAGCTACTGATTGGAGAGATGGGTAGAACCTAAAAGATATTTGCTAAAGGATAATAAAAGACAAGGGAAAAGGAAAAGCTCATTTATCTGGTAAATAAGGGTATCTGCACCTGCTGAAACATAATTTTGGTTTGGATAAACATTTCAAATGTCAGGATAATTCAGAGCGGCAACTGGCGAATATCCAATTTTTCATATGGTCAACTAAGCCAAACTTCAGCTCCTCCAACTCTGTAAGTCTATCTATGACTAATTGCAAAGCAGGAGAAAATTCAAATAATGGTTACAACTTTCAAGTTAAAAATTTCAGTCTAGACTGCAAATTTTTTATAGACAGAAAATCTGTTTTTGTGCTTTATAACAGAAACATTTTCATTTTTTTCTGGTTGATTAACAAAGCTAAGAGCTTATATTTTCACTAGAATCCATGTTCTTTTTTGCAATCTTTCCTGGGAGATTTCTACGGGAAATAAAATCATGAAGCAACATTAGTTTTGTTTGTTTGTTTGTTTGTTTTTCTGAATGGTTTAAATAATAACTACATCACACTAAGCCTCACAGTCCAGTCTTTTAAAAATCTGATTTCCAAAACAATGTGATAGCAAAAAAAAATTTTTGAACAAAAATTATTGATTTTTGGAAAAGCTGACTTCAAACCACACTATAAATATATATTTTTATAAAGGCCTCCATAATTGGACACACATAAAGTCACAGGTACAGCTTGCTAGAATATTAATGAAGGCTTTGTTTGAATGCATCTAACCATATTTTATCACCCAGATATAATCCAATAAACTTCTATGGCTGTCTATAAGCAGAATTTTTAGAAGGGATAATAGGAATCAGATACGCTCTGATGCTGTGCTGTATGTATTTGAACAAATCATTCTAGCCACAGTACATGAAAGCTAGCAAGAAACCTGCTCCCAGCCATGGCCATGTCTCCAAGCTAGCTTAGCCTAAAAGAAGTAGAGCATTTTCTTAATTATTCAGTCTAGAGAGCAAATCTTTTTCTAACTAGTTTTATTCTGGGGAGAGTGTCAATTTAGTTACATCTAGCTGTTCAACTTTAGCTAATATTTGTGTTGTCTGTACATAGAACCTTGAAAAAATAGGGCATAAAAATTACATAAGAAATAGATCGAGAGATCACTGTTACATACATATGACTGAAAGAGATGAATTCTCCTCATAAGGAGGATTTTCATGAATAAGTTCATATGTCCTTACAGACTTACAAGTTTTAGCAAATTAAATAGCTCTTATATTTAATATTAAGGCTGAGTATGTCCAGGCACTTGAGTAATGTAGATTGTACCTGTAATGGAATTATAGTTAGACGTATAATGTACCTGTTTTGATCTGAGAACTGCCTATATAGCCATGTAGCCACCTTTAGAAAAAGAAAAAAAAAAGGAAGAAAGGGGGAGGAAAAGAGAAACTGGGGGAGAGAGAGGAGGAGAGGAGAGAGGAGAGGAAGGGAGGTGGGAGAGTGTGAGGGAAAAATTACAATGAATAAAATTGAGTGGATCCAGTACATAGGATGTTTTGATGAGTGATAATATTTTTTGCCTTAAACTCTTGAAAATTATTAACAGAACAACATAATGTATTTGTTATTTATTTTTGGTTTCACAAAATTTCCTCCAAGAAGTAGACTCTGAAATACAGGTTAGTGAAAAGGAAAGTAATTAGAAATTTCTCTTGTGATGAACACCTGTGCGGAGGATAAGGAAGCAGTATTAAGATGAAGAAAAAGTTGAGCTGTGATGCAGTCCCAGTGATGCTTTCAGCAACCTCACAGTAAGCTTTGATGCTGAGATGGCCCAACAGAATTGTCTTGATTTGGGGAGAGGAAGCCAGGCATTTACTTTTTTTAGTTGATCAGTAGTTTTGGGTTATGGGCTGCCAATGGTAGCGGTTCTGACTTTTGGATGGACACTTTTTCAACCAAAGCCCATCCTATGGATTGCTTAGATAAAGATTTTCTTCTGACAACACTCCCAGTAGCTAAGGGATAAGTCTTCCATTTTGAAAGACAATTCTGGAACAAGCAGGGACTAGGGTGAATCGACTGAAGTGCCTAAGGAACAAATTCAAGGAAATGCTCATTCGTATGACCTTGAGAGGGTGTATCTCCTTAAATTCTGTGCCCTATGTGCTTCGTCACTTCAAATTAGTGCTGGCTTTTTTTCAGGAGGGGGCATCACAGGTACCACCATAGTTGATTCTTATGTTGCTAAGATCCACTTTCTTCTGCAGGAGTTTAAGTAGTTCCTCTAGGATTCCAGAGTGCTTCTCTTCCTGAAAGAATCTTAGAAAAGAAAGATGAACAGGATGAACTACAGTCCCAGCTACTGCTACTGGTCACAAGACTTCAAATTATATTCATCCACTTTCTTATCTACTATCCATTCTATATTTGCCTCATCCTCAGGTAGCACCCCTACTGGTCTTAATGGTCTTCTTCGTAGTGTGATTCAAATTCTCATCCTTAAGTTATCTGTACCCTTTGTCACAGTACCCTTCTCAAACAGGGTGTCCACACTTGTTCACTTACTGTCAAATGCGCAAGAGAGCACCAAGAAGTACACAAGTAAATTATCTATATATCAAACCTATTTTTTCTGCTTCCACTGTGTAACGTCATCCATGTTTTCAATTGCCTCTCTATCACCTTAATTATTGATACCAAGATGTTGACTCTTCTTCCCTGCTGATTTTCTGTCATGAAAATCCCAAAATCTCAAGTGGCAGCTATGACTTGTAATTCAATGGGATTCTTGCAGTGCTTTTGGTGGACATGTTCTCTCTTTGAGAACCAGAACTTCTGAACTCATGGAGCCTAAATGGGAAGCATAAATTCTCCAAGTGAGTTATTGGCAGTGATGGTAAGTGGAACCACTTCTGCTTTTAGCCCCTGTTTACAGGAGCAAAATAGTGTACCTACTAGAGACACTGTACCATATATTTTTTAAAAAATTTTAAGATATACATTGCATGTTACTGTGCAATACAAATGTCCTCAGGTATACTCACTCCCATGTGTCCAACCACCTGCCTGTACCTCATATTTTCATGACCCTGATTTTCTAATGAATCCATATATACCTTAACCTTGAATCACTTCCTTTGTCACACACTGGATAAACAGGTGCACAAGACAAAGCTCTGCCCATTGGATGATTTTTTTTTAACTGTCTTTCAAGACTTCCCTGAGTAAAACTCTAGTTTAATAGCTGTCCGCATTTGGCCTGTACCTACATACTAATCTGACCTATTAATCAACTAAATTTGGTCTTTTTTCTCTTCCTTCAGAGTCATAAAGAATTTCTCATGCAGGTGTGAGGAAGAGATACTGATGCAACAATGGTATATGACATAGGGTTTTGAACTGCCCACTGGGTAGCTTGCCTGTGCCCTCTGATCGTGGATATGGTGCTTCCATTTTATAGGTGGTTGTGCTAGGTCTCTCTGACCTTAAAACTTGGCAGATCAGACATAACCAAGGACTTCTACACTGCACCCTACTAAAGCTAGCAGATTTTTTTTTTTACATATGGATTGGTATGTTTTTTGACCTAGTTTTCCCAGGTGTGAAATATACTACTTCCATAACCAAAATAACCCTTCCAGACAGTATTGTGTCTGGAATTGTGTGGGAGTTGCAAAATGCAATTATTTGTTCTTTACTATGGAAGGGATGTCTGTGCATGCTTCAGACTACTGAATTTCTAAAAAAAAATTTCTATTATGCCAGGTCTTTAAATATTTATGTATTAGTCAATTTTGTGCTACTAGATCAGAATACCACAGACTGGGTAATTTAAAATAAACAGAAATTTTTTCGGTTACAATTTTGAAGGCTGGGAAGTACAAGAATAGGGGTCCAAAATCTGGCCAGGGTTTTCTTGCTGCGTTATCCCATGATGAAAGACAGAATGGTACACATAAGCTAGGAGAGAAAGGAAGAAGGGACTGAACATGTTCTACGAGAAACTCCCTCCAGTGATAACAAACCCTCTCTTACAATGGTGGTATTAATCCACTCAAGAAGCCAGTGCCCTCATGACTCAACCACCTTCCATTAGGCTATACCTCCCAACACTACCACATTGGGGATCAAGTTTCCAACATATGAACTTTGGGGACACATTCAAACCATAGCATTTTATAAGGTTTATAGACAAATATCTGCAATACTTGTGTCTTACCAAGACTTCTAGTGTGCTAGTCTTTTTTGCTCTGCATTATGTCTTTAATATAGCAGACCACTTGATGTTCTGTGGGATGTTTCAAGTATCCAGATATGATAAGATTCTATTACAAAAGAAGGAAAGAAGTTTAAAATAGCCTAAAGAAAAATTTTTGAATACACACAGTCCTTCATTTCAAGGGAATGCGAAGGATTGCTGATCCTCTTTTCTACCACCATAGAAAAATGCATTCATCATATCAGTAGCCACATACCATGTGCTTGAGAAGGTATTAATCGCCTGTAGCAAGGATACCATATTTAGCATAGAGGCAGTAATCAATGCTACTTCTTGGTTGGGTTTGCAGTCATCATCATCTGTGTCCTTGCAAACACAAACAGACCTTCAGGATCTGTGTGATTTTTGTAGGGCAAACTGATAAAGTAAATAATATAAAATAAAGTGGACCATTTTGCCAGCATTCTTTAGGTCTTTATGGGTGGTGCTAATTTTTTACCATTCTGCCTGGAGTATGATATTATTTGGCCAGTAGTTGGGAGAGAGAATTTTTGAGATTCCCACTCACTATGAATGTCTATGACCCACTGTAGAGGCTATGACAACTGCCAAATATGTCTATTGCAATAATACATTTGGGGATTGGGAAAATGACTAGCAGGTGAACCTACACATTCAGTGGACCCACTGTGACATGAACCTTGGCCTGGACTCCATTTATTATCTGACTTCCATATACCTCCACTCTAACAGGGCCCATAGTAATGTTCTGATCTCCAGGTATAAATATCAAATAGAACACTGTGTCCAAAAAGTTTTACAATACTTGAATAATCATTTTTCCAAATGGTCAGTTACCCAAATCATTAGTTGTAAATTGTTTTAGGGAATTATTGGAGAATCAATATTATGTACACTGCCACAGTATTTTAGGATCCTTACTCCTAAAGACCTGGCCTCTCATTCAATGTGGTCCAGTTATAAAATTGGATCAAGTCTACAAACAGGATAATGGCTTATGAGTCTCTATTAGGAACGTTGCCCTCAGCTTGTTGCCTACCCATCCTTAGTAATTCCTTATTGTGCAGATTGAGCAATACTCTTCTGAGTCTAGGGATTTTTATGTGTTTAGCTTTCTAAATGCCCACTTTCCTTGTCTGCCCCTTGGACTTTACTTCTTATTACAATAATTCTATATACTTGATGTCTAACAGTTGAGCATCATCACCTGGACTCTGTTTTTTTGTTTGTTTGTTATTTGTTGTTGTTTTTAGGATTTTTGTTTTTTTGTTTTGTTTTTGTTTGATTTGGGGTTTTTTTGGTAACATGATTCCCATTGCTAAGCTCAGTCCTCAAACAAATTATTTTATGGTCATCCCTGGACTACCAAGGAGAACCACTACTAAACTTCTTAGTGATGCTGCTTTATCCTCACCAGAACATTTCTTATCACATTAGAAATGGTATGATGATACAACATTCAAGACTTTTCATGAAATAAACCATATGGTGAGTTTTCAGCTTAATGTATCTGCTCAGACATGATCACTTCTTTGCTTTTAATACCTTCTTCCACCATTTGCTATGTCAATTGGTGTAGGGGCATTGCATCTCATGTTTCTAGGTGCCTTTCTAGCAGCATGTTTGAACCATTATTTTGGAAACTGGTCAAGGCATTAAATTCTGTATCTAGAAAGAGGGCTTCCATATTGAAAAATACTCTTACTCAAGTGGATGTCCCAACTTCTCTTGATCCATCATTACTCCTTTAGCATCTGCTTGTACATGTCTATGTCTTATAGCTCCACTGGGAAAAGGTTATCTCCTTGTTAGTAAGCTTAGAAAGTCCCTGGCTTTGTGTTTTGTGACTTTTCATACTGTCCTAGTAGGATAGGATGTGGAGTATGTGTAGTCAGTTAGGGGGGAAATCTCTGTATAGTCTTGAATCAAGTCGAGAGCATTAATTCCGCTATCAAATAGCTGAGAAATTTAAAGGACTCTCAGGATCCAGGGAATTGTGGGACTTAAAAGATTTGGGGGTGCCTTAATTAAAATATCTAGAGCTATGTTTTTATTTTTTTCCCAACTAAGACCCTGACCTGGCTATTACTCATCTCCCTCCCTTGAGAGTTTAACCTTTTGTGAATCTCCTGAAACATGTCCTCCTACTGCAGGAGATGAGAGCCTCTTTTCATGTTACCAAGATATTCCTCTGATTTTTATATATAGCTTTTAATTGAGTTAATAGCTCCCAGTTTTTGATTCGTTTACCAGAGCATCAAGTAAGTTCAGCATGAGTCAATTCTACTGTCTATGTAGTAATTATTTCCCCCATAGTTTTCAAATACCTGAAACATCAAATGAGCAAATGCATTTCCCTTTGTATACAAGAGAAAACAGTTCATTTAGCAATTTCACTACTACATTTTACTGAGGATTATTTGTGCCTTATTCACCACCAATGAAGAGGTCTTCATTTACAACTACATCAGGTGATCTGCTTCAAAAGCCCATCTTACATTGCTGTCCCATATCACTGCTGACAATAACTTTCACAGGTTGAATTCCCTGGATAGCAGTCTAAGAAACAAGTTAGAGTTTAATGTCTATGAGGGAGTCCACTTGAGATTAACATCTGTGAAAGACAGAGGATGATAGTAGAATTTGGCAGAAAGAGAGAGTAAACTATGATGAAGCTCTCAGCCAACTTCATGGAAATCATTGCAACTGGGATACAGTTACAGAGTTGATGCAGTTTGAGCAACTATCCGGCATTATACCTCACATTGATCAGTCACTAGATATAGATTTTATGGAGAACTTGGGCAAAGTAGTTTTCTTCTGTGGAGGAAATCCTCAAAGAAGACTAATATCTGAAAGCCTTCTGCGTCTGTCTGAAGGCTTTTTCGTCAACACTACGAAGAGGTGGGAGAGTAACTCCCTTTTCTCTTGTGATTGTGGATCTGATTGGTACATTAGAGCATCTACTACAGTTGGTACTTTGTTTTCTATCGAACTTCAGGAATCTGGTGTCTGTTTCTCTACTATACTTTACTAAAAGTACAATTGCAGTAATTTTTTGCAGTAAATGCATTAAATAATTTTCCTTCCAAATCTTAGTTGATTACATTATTTTCTTTTCTTGAGATGTACTCTCACTCTGTGGTGTGGCCTTGGCTCGCTGCAACCTCCACCTCCCAGGTCCAAGCGATTCTCCTGGCTTCCGAGTAGCTGGGATTACAGGCACATGCCATCACACCCAGCTAATATTTGTATTTTTAGTAGAGACAGGGTTTTGTTATGTTGGCCAGGCTGGTCTCGAACTCCTGACCTCAAGTGATTCACTGGCCTCGGCATCCCAGAGTGCTAGGATTACAGGCATGAGCCACTGCACCTGGCCTGATTACATTATTATCACTTATTGACTTTGCTGGTTAATACACTATTCTCTGACTTTTGTTATATTTCATAGTATTGTATATTTCTTTGGGGGTTTTTCTTCCTATACCCATTATTTTTATTTCTGAATATTATTTCCATTGTATGTATGGACCACGGTTTGTCCATTTACCTAATTAAATGGCATCTTGTTTGCTTCTAATTTTGGGTAATTATAAATAAATCTGCTATAAACATTCACATGTTGTTTTTTTCTTTGTTTCTGTCAACATAAGATTTTAGTCAGTTCAACATCTACCTAGGGTGCAATTCTTATTTCACAGGGTAAGAATGTGTTTAGTTTTGTTAGAAATTATCAGTCTTCTAAAAGTGTCTGAATCAATTTGCATTCTCACCTGCAATGAATAAGAGTTCCTGTTGCTCTGAATATTCAAGAGCTATTCCTATTGTCGATTTTTTTTTTAACCATCTAATAGCCATGTACTGATTGATCCTTGTTTCAATTTGCAGTTTCTCTGGACAAATGATGTTGAGTATTTTTTTACGTGCTGATTTATTGCTTAAATATTTTCTTTGGTATTCCTTCTGTTCAAGTCTTTAGCCTGTTCTAAAATTTCGTGGTTTTTTTCCCTTTGTTCATTTTTAAGAGACTGGGTCTCACTCTGTTGCCCAGGTTGAAATGCCATAGTGTGATCATAGCTCACTGCAGCCTGAAACTCCTAGGCCCAAGCAATCCTCCCGTCCTTGGCCTCCCAAAGTGTACTGGGATTACAGATGCATGCCACCATGATTGGCTAATTTATTTATTTTTATTTTTTATTTTTTTGAGATGGGGCGCCCTATGTTGCCCAGGCTGATCTCAAATTTCTGTCCTCAAGTGAGTCTCCTGACAGCCTCCCAAAGGGCTGAGATTACAGGTGTGAGCTACTGCACTGGACTTCTTTTCTTAGTAAAGAGTTTTAAGAGTTCTTTGTGTGTTTTCATACAAGTTCTTCATCAGCTATGTGTTTTTGCAAACATTTTCTCTCAGCCTGTGGCTTGTTTTTAAATCTTCTTTTAAATATGCTTTTCACATAACAGGCAGGTTTAACTTTAATAAATTCCTTATCATTGTTTTCTTCATAGCTTGTTCTATTGGTTTGTATTAAGAAACTTACAACCAATTCCAAGGTATGTAGGTTTTTCTCCTTTTTTCTTCAAGAATATTTCAGTTTTTCCTTTTACATTTAGTTCCATAGTCCATTTTGAGTTAATTTTTGTGAAGTATAAAGCCTCTCTTTTAAACAAATATATGGTTGTTAATTTTCTGGTACAATTTGTTGAAAATACTATCCTTTCTCCATCAAATTGATTTCTCTCTTTTGTTAAACATCTGATGACTGTTTGTGTATGGCTCTATTTCTGCTCTTTCTAATCTGTTGCCTTAACTTATGTGTCTATTTTTTCAATACCACACTGTCTTTTAATCTGTAGCCATAAACTATGCCTGGGAATCTTAAAGTATAATCTTTCAACTTTGTTATTCTTCACTATTTTCTTGGCTATTCTAGTACATTTTACTTTCCATATAAAACTTAGAATCAGTTTGTCTATGTTTACAAAATAGCTTTCTGGGATGTTGAGAGGGATTGCAATTGAATGTTGTATTAGTCTGTTCTCACACTGCTATGAGGAAATACCTGAGACTGGATATTTTATAAAGGAAAGAGGTTTAATTGACTCACAGTTCTGTATTGCTGAGGAGGCTTCAGGAAACTTACAATCACGGTAGGAGGCAAAGGAGAAGCAGGCACCTTCCTCACAGGATGGCATGACAGAATGAGTGCAAGCAGGCGAAATGCCAGCATCTTATAAGACCGTCAAATCTCAAGAGACTCATTCATTAACATGAGAACAGCATGGGGGAAACTGCCTCCATGACCCAGTTACCTCCACCCTTGGTCCTGCCCTAGACATGTGGGGGTTATGGGCATTAAAATTCAAGATAAGATTTCGGGTGGGGACAAAGCCAAACCTTATCAAATGTATACATCAATTTAAAAAAAAATCGACATCTTCACAATTAAGTCTTTCATTCTGTGAATATGGAATATCTTTCAATTTACTTAGATTTTATTTGACTTTTTTGTCAGAATTCTGTAGATTTTTTGCATGTAGATCCTGCTTACATTTTGTTAGATTTATACCTAAGCATTTAACTTGGGGAGTGTATTAGAAAGGTTACTTTCAAAAATTTCAAATCTCAATTGTTTCCATATGTTTAATCTATCAGTTACTAGTCTTTGCTGCATTGTATTTTGATTTTCCACTATTAGATTTTTAAATATTTAGGTTTGTTAAGATTTCTTGAAGAACTGACTTCTTTATTATCAGGTAACACCTTTCTTTTTTATAGTTTTCATTTTTTTTTCTGAAATCTGCTTAATTTGAGCAATATATCTACTCTATCTTTCTCTTGATTAGTGTTTGCATAGTAGGTATTTTTTAATCTCTGTACTTTTAATCTATCAGAGTCTTTATATTTACGATGGATTTCTTGTAGAAAACACAGAGTTGGTTACTTTGTTTAAACCACTCTGAAAACCTCTGTCTTTTAATTGGGATATTTAGACAAGTTGAAATTAAAATAATTATTGATGCAATTATTAATTCATTTGCGGTAATATCTACTGTGGTATGTAATTGTTTTATATGTGTTCCATTTGTTATTTGTTTCTAATTTTTCTTCCACTAATTTTATCTTCTTCCCTGGTATATCAGCCAAATTATTTTTTTAAAATTTATTGTTTATACCAGAGTTTTCAGTTTATATTTACAGGTAACCTATCTTCAAATAGCACTATAATGCCTCATGTGCAGTGCAAGTACCTTATAACAAAATCTTCCTTTCTATATGTACCGTTAAGTTTCTGAAAAATGTCATTTTTATACTACCTGAAGAAGGTATTTTAATAATTCTTGTAAGGTAGGTCTTTTGGTGAAGAGTTACCTCCCATTTTGTTTGTCTGAGGAGGTTTTAATTTTCCCTTCACTTTTATGGTATAATTTTGCTGGATATATACTTCTCAGATGTTATTGCTGTCTTCTTCCAACACTTTCAATATTTCACTATACTTTTTTTGCTTCCATGATTACTGATGAAAAGTGTTTTGTAATTCTCTATTCTTGTTACTGTATAGATAAATCATTTTCCCCCTTCTAGCTTAAGATACTATTTTTCTGCATTTTTAATGTAATATGGCTCAGTATAGCTTTTGTGGCATTTATTTTACTTGGTGTTTTCTGAGCATTCTGTATTTTTGTTTTGGTGTGTCTCACTAACTTTTGAAAATTCTCAAGTATTATCCTTTCAGTATTTCTTCTACTTCATTCTTTCTGTTCCCAATAGTATTCCAATTATGCATATATTACATCTATTGAAATTGTGACACAATGCTTGAATGTTCTGGTTTCTTTTTCATCATTTTTTCTACTTACATTTTAGTCAGAAGTTTCTATTGACACACCTTAAGCATGCTGATTTTCACCTCAGTTGTATCTAGTCTACTAATGGGTCCATCACAGGTATTCATCATTTTTGCTACAGTGATTTTGACCTCTAATATTTGTGTCTCATCCTTCCTTGGCTTTGCATCTCTTTATCTACAATATCCATCTGTTTTTGCATGGTATCTACTTTCTCCAGTAAAGCCCTTAATGTATTAATCATAGCTACTTCAGCTTCCTTGTCCAATAGTTCTAAAACCTGTGTCATATCAAAATCTTGTTCTGACTCTTTAAACTATGTTTTTGTTTTTGTTTTTGCTTTTTGGTTAGCCTTGTTAACTTTTTATTAAGAGCCAGACATGTTGCATTGGGTGGTAGGAACTGAGTAATGTAGAACTATAGTATAAAGTTTTATGTTAATCTGCCTATGAGTTGATTTAATGTTTCCTACAACTGTAGGTGTCAGAGATTTCAAATTCCTATAATGTCCTTGTGCTTACTTCCTTTCCAGTCTTCCCTAAGTCTTCTTGTTGAAAAAGAGTCTGTGTCATGCATCTCTTTTATTTTTAGTTCAATGATGCAACGTTGGTGTGGTGATAAATTGTGGGAGAGGGGGTGTATTTTATAACTTTCCAATTAAATCTCTGGCCTAGATTTTTACAGAGCTTCTTCTTTATAGCTCCCACCCTTTCCACTTCAGGCAGTGACAAGATGACAAGAGGAGTCTGTAATGGGAGGAATGTCCTTCTTCCACAGCTCTAAGATGTGGCTGTATTACATACAGTACTTCCCCCCTGGAAAATTTTGTTCATAATGATGGGATTAGCCATTCTTCTTGCATTATATTGAAGTACATTGGCATTACCTTGGTGGAAAATTTATATGAGAGTTATGTATTATACTTAAAGACAGAAAGATACAGTACAACTAAATTTTTGGAAATGTATTTACATTGTTCTTCTATCTGATCAGCCACTACCTATTTTATAAGAAATAATTTGAGATTCATCTCCCTAAGGAAGCCTATCTAAAACAAAGTGCAATTATTATATGACACTATATATATTCATCCAGCTGTTGCCACTGTTATATGTAAGTCCCTAGGGGCAGAGTCCATCTATTGTCATTTATTATAGCATCCACAGAGTTAAACACAAGATTCGTTACACCATAATTTTTCAATACATGTATGTTACATTAATGTGTAAATATTTTTACTTTTTCTTTAGAATTTTCTGTGCATTTCAAATTTTTCACAAATATAGGGTAAATATATTTTATAATCAGAAGAAAACAATATAGAACAATTAGAACCTCTACTTAGAAACTGACCTATTCTCACTTGCTGTTTCTTCTGGCATTATCCCTTCTTTTGACAAGATTTTTATTGCATATCTTATTTTACCTTATCTCCTTAGATGCTAATCTTCCTTTTAGTATATAAACTTTTCAAGTAAGAGAACAAAATTGTTTTTGCAGCGTTTTGAATGAAAGTTATAAACATTGGAAAATTTCTCTCAGTGGTAGACTGTGTACTAAATAATTAGATGCAGTGCACATCTGTATGCATCTCTTCAAGTAAGTATTTAAACACTATTTAAAAGGCAGCCATCAAGCACAAATGCTAGCTCTTAAACCTGTAGTAAACTACACCAGATTTTTTACTCTTTCCACTTCACCAGCAGGGTGTTGTTTATGTTGGTTATTTAAATATATATGCATATACAATGAAGAAAAGTAGTTAAAATGGATACTCAGTTTCTCTATAATCTTCTACCTACAAGAGGCTGTTGAGTTATTTTTAATCACAAAGTACATAGAAATCATTTCGTGAGATGCAGTAATGCAATCTATGTTTTCTTTACTTCTTCAGTTTTATTTAACCAATTTATACTTTCTTTTCATTGACTGAGAGACAAAGGAAGAGGAGATGGTTGGTTTTATAGCAATCTCCACCCAGTGTTAAAGAAAAATTTTACCAGACCAGTTAAAGAGTCAAGTGAGGCTTTATTCAACACTATTGTGAAGGAGAAAGAATGACTCAATTCCACTCAAACAGAAGTTGGGTGAATTCTTAAGCACCAGGGGAAGCTACTGGAAAAGTACTGGAAGACAATGATATTATCGAATAGATTGTGCAATGTTATTAGGCCATTTGTGTTGCTAGTTGGTATTTATCTAAGACGCCTATCATTTCACTGAAACTAGGAGATAAGGACTCTTTCCTTCTTATTACTTTTCAAATTGTTGATTCCCAGATACTTGAGACAGATATTCCTGGGTTCTAGAAGAATTACATCATCAGCAAATAAAAAATTAACATTTGCAATTTTTCTGAAGTAAGTGCTCTAAGAAAAGAGTGGTCAGGGGCCTATAGTCAGGAAGACTTTAGTAAAGTTGAGATAAATTTTAAATCTTCTTGGTCACCAGGTTGCAATTTATCACTCCTGAACCACACCTTTCCTTTGACTTAAAACAAAACCAAAACAAAACGAACAAAAAAATTGTTTCTTTATATCCTTGAGTTTATGTATCTTATATCAATGCAATGCTTATGATTACACTTTACTTAGAAGCCTCATGCGTATTTACTTTATTCAGTTGACAGGATTATGTAAACTGAACCCATATTGACTGAGAAGACCTCTGAAAAATTATGAGAAAGACACAAGGGGTATAGTTCAAGAAATGCAAAAGATTTAATAGCATTTGGGCTGAAGTCCTGAAACCAAATCTCATTTCTGTTCAATGGTACTTTTTTCAGGGTTCCCTCATAACTACATAAAATCCAGTTGCAACTCTAACTATAATACATGCTAAATAACGATTTTAAGTCAAATTCTTATTGCTGATTTTCCTAGAGTGTATATCTTGATTTCTTGTTTCTACTCCATGTTGGGTTGTATTCCTTTCAACATGGCAGAGTTTACTATTTATTTGCAGATAGAGAAAAACAAAACAAACAAACAATATTATTTTTCATTGATTTTATGTGACTATAGTAACTATGTTTTTTGTGTTTCAGAATTATGTTTCTATACACTTAATCTCTATAGTCTTCAATAAGATTATCTTGATAAAACAATAGGAAATTAAATAAATCTTTACAATAAATAATTTTTTGAACAATTACTGTTTCCAACTTTGTTTTCTTTAAAATGCTTGCTATTTTTATTTTAATGATAAAAATAAATATTTTAAAATGACTGTAGATAATATAATTTAATATTCACAAATAAAATAATGAGACATTGCTTAATTTTACATAACATTAAGTAACAGAGTGGGGACTGAAATTCAGAACTGTTGCTCTGATCTCCCTTGTGTACTCCAATGGTGCATTAATCCATATGGACTGTTGTAAAAATATGCTATAAACTAGGTAGCTTGTCAATAATAGAAATTTATTTTTTTACAGTTCTGGAGGCTGGAAGTCCAAGATTAAGGTGCTGGCAAATTCAAGGCTAGTGAAGGTGAAGGCCTGCTTTCTGGTTCATAGATGGTTGACTTCTACTGTGTCCTCAAACGGTGGTAGGTGCAGACTAGCTCTCTAGGGTCTCTTTTGTAAGGGCACTAATCGCAGTCCTTAGGATTCTGCTTCATGATCTAATCACCTCCCCAGTGCTCTACCTTTTAATACCACGTCTTTCAAGGTTAGGATTTCAACATTAAATTTTAGAGGACACAAACATTCAGACCATAACAAATGATTTAAAAAGAGTTGGCAAAAGTATGTGTGCAGCCTAAGGGGAAACAATGTTAACAAGTAAATAAGGCTGAGTCAATCATTTTAAAATATTGGCCTGAGAAAATGCTTTCAGAGTCACAGTAAGTGAATCTTAAATTTATATTTAGAATACAACACTGTGACCTAGAGCCTGTTTGACTTGCAATTTTCTGTAACGTTGAAAGTATAGTTATTTGAACATTATTTGGTTACATTTATTCTGTTATATCCTAGGTTAAAGAAAATTAAAACCTTGGGTAGGAGTCGGTGTAATGGACACGATTTATTAAGATTATGGGCATATTTACTAGTTTATTTTTACTTGACTCACTCATTTGTTAAAATATGATTGTGCAGTTTCACATTCCCCCAAACTTTCTTTGTAGGGAGGCACATATTTTTGTGGTATACCGTTTATATATCCTTATTATTTTATTATTCAGATTTTATCCACTCATGCAAAGAGAAGTGTTGGACAAATTTCTAACTAATTTAATTAATTTATGTATTCACTCTAAAAAATTTGAACCAATAAAACCACTTTTATTTTGAATGTTTATTTATTTTGATTACCTAAATAATAGTCCTTACCATCTATTCAAATTTGCTTACAGAGAAACTGCATTTTGAATTAAGAACCATGATTTTATGGGGTAGAATTTTCTTCAAAAACAATAGAAGAAAGCATTCTAAAATTACAAAGTTCTTTTATTTTAAATGCTTTTCTAAACAATGTTTTATTTTTATACCTAATTTTAAAATTCCTTTATCATATGGACTGAAAGCTTGTCAGCCAAGTTTTAGTCCAAAAAACACTTTACTGTAAAAATACAATTTTAGAACAAAAATTGTATGGATATGTATCTATATTCATGTTTTTATTTATTTATATAAAATTATATAATCTTTGGCATAATTCTAATTAAACCCACCCAAAGATATCTTTTATTGGTGTTTTTAATTTTACAAGTAAAATTTTACTCCACCTATGGTTATTGTACCTGTTATAGTTGTGCAATATTTTAAGGAAAAGACACAATTTGCCCTCTGCTAAGGAACCACAATAAACCCTGATATTAGTATAGCTGTATATTTGCAGCTTGAAAAGCTAAAAGTTTGCACATTTTATACAGATTCTTTACATTATTATAATGTAACTCCTTTTGTTTCCTTCTACAATAGTGAAAAATAAATTTGTATTAAATATGCATCTCCTACTTATCAATTTCAGTAGAGAAAAGTGGCTTTTATGGCATTGATCCTGAGACGTAAGCCAGTGAGCTCAGTTACCATTGAATATTTATATGCATAGTATGAAAACATCATACAGACACAATACACAGCACCCAGAACTCAATTTCTTTATGACGCTAATGACCTGTATTTAAATGTATTCCTAGGCTCTCTGTGATCATAAGCCTTCGGTGACACACTGTTAAAACAAACAAATCACATGAACAATATATAACTCATTCATTATTAAAATGCCTCTAAGAGAACAAAGTTATTATCCTTTCACAATAGCAATATATTACATCCAGATGTATAACAAAACCATATTCTCTTAAGACCACTATTAGAATATTTTTATAGAAGGAACAATTTCCATTGCATTTCAGCTAAATAAAATGAAGTTGATATTATTCATAAAAGCCAGTTGTAGACATTTTTTGAGATACCTGAATTCTGAAGTGAATATGTACTTGTTCATTCCATATCTATTACTTAGGCATCTATTCATTTCTATTTTTTCCCTTTCATGCCAGATGGGCTAATTGGCTCTTCAGCATTTATTTAAAAAAATACTATGTGGGCAGAATGTTAGTATCTTGGCAGAGTATGATAGGACATATAGTTGAAAGGGAATTTTATTCAGGACAAACTGCCTCCTGTTTGCACATAAAATAATTTTAATACACACTTTATGTTTAATGAAACATAATTTGACACAGAAACTCTCTGATTATAAGATTGAAATGATAAATTTTTTGTCCGATTAAATAGGGCTAATTTTGGAAAATATAAACTTTCCAGTAAGTTATAACTTACTTGTGTTATTTTGGATAGCTTGAGATAACTGAAATTAGAGGTTAACTAAACTCTTAATATAGTATGCATAATGGTTCTGAGTTCTTTTATTCTTTTATCTTTGATATCATGACCTGCTAAATGAAGGACAAAAACTGCATTTAGAAATGTCAGAAACAGCGTTAGAAAAATTTACTATCCATTCACATTTTAAGTGCTACATTTACCTGCATATCTTCCATTCTGTCATTTTAAGCTCATCAATCAAATTTTATCATTTTTTCTCCCTCTTATTATACATCACATATTATTATTTCAACATCAGTGCTTTCCGCTGTAAATGCTATTTAATCATGTTTATGAAACCAACAGGGTTAATCCTAGCTGTGTCTATAGACCAAGATAGAAAACTTTCCTCCATTATGCAAAAAGAAAATTGTCTATATTATTAAAAAACAATGTCTTTATATAAATGGCATAAATATGTGGTACCCATGAAAATATCCCTCTCAGGCTTCATAGTAGTGCTTGCATAGTTGACTGATGGCCCCAGCTGCTGCACTCTAAATTCCACTGCCACATTGATGTTGAGGCCATACTTCTCAAGGGCTGCTCTCGGGCAGTGAAAGTTTGTAGATGGTGAAATGCTTTGAATATTTGTTCCTTCCAAAACTTATGTTGACATTCATTCCCCAATGAGAGGTGGGGCCTTAAAAGGGTGATGGGGTAAGGAGGGCTCTACCTTCATGAATAGATTACTCCATTAATGGGTTACTGAATTAATGGATTAATCCATGCATGGGTTATTGGATTACTGGATTACTGAGTTAATGAATGACTAGATTATCATGGGAGTCAAATTAGTGGTTTTATAAGAAAAGGAAGTAAAATATGAGCTAGGATGCTTAGTCCCTTCCTCATGCAATACCCTGTGCTTCTTTGGGACTCTACACAGAGTCCCTACAGCAAGAAGGATCTCATAAATTGCAACCTGAATTTCTCATTCCAATAACTGTAAGAAGTAAATTTCTTTTCTTTACAAATTATGCAGTTTCAGGTATTCTGTTATAAGCAAAGAAAATGGACTAAAACAGATGGCATACTAAGGTAGGCTAGTTTCTGTGAGACACAGAACTCCTCTGATGGACAACTTTGGCTTAGAGACTTGGCATTGCAGAAAATTTCTTAGAAATGCACTGCAGTCTGAGTCTTCCATGAAGCCTTTTTTCTCCTTCTTTTCTCTTGTCAATGAACAGACCTGTAACAGGATCTAATGGCTCTCACAGCATTCATTATGTACCTCCCTATTTTCCCTCACTAGCATTTCATCCAAAAAAATCTTGTACATATAATCCTGTCTTGTCGTCTACTTTTGGGAGGACCCAGAAAAACACAAGTGGATATGTGAAAACAGATATTAAGATTGGAATTTGGGACCAGCTCACTTATTAGCCAACAGGCAAAAAGAACACCATTTAAGTTGTTAGGTGAGGCAGGAGAGTTTCTTGCCTAAAGTAGGGCCCCAGTTGCTAAAAATTTTACCAAAGGTGCCTTGGAAAATATTCAGGTTGAGGGGAATGTTCTCACAAGTGTGATCATTTGGGCGTTTGAATGATAATTGGGTAAGCAATGCTTATAGCTACAGTGGAGTTAGCTGACTACCAAGTTGTCTTTAACCTCTTCCCTTCAAAAACTAAGAACTGAGGGTCACTTACAATCAGATAATGGCTACTTGTGTGAGAGTAAGGAGTTCCCCACGGTAGCTTACAAAACAGGCCTTATTTCTCCCCAGAGAAGAGCTGACAATGCTGAGCAACAGGATGTAAATACAATAGAGTTGCAAAGCTCAAGAGATATTTGAGTGTTCAGCCACTAGGATATCTTGAAGCACAGAAAGCATGCCAACAGTTACTAGGAACAGGTGGGTCTACTCTTGCAGACCCAGAACATTCACGGGGATCTGCATACAGCATGCTCAGAGGCATCCCTTTAGATAAACCCATCCCATGTTTTACAACCCCAGGTTTTCTCTACCAGACTATCATCCTGTGCTCCAAGACACCGCAGAGGCCTCTTCCAGCAGGAAACAAGTACATCGTTTTATCACCTCAAGACCTTTCTCAACCTCTTCTCTTAGCTCTCAGGCTGAAAAGTAGGAGTAAGTTTAAGCATAACTCACCTGGGAACATTACGGTCCTGAAAATGATTATGTTCTAAAAGGATTGTAAGAATTTGGTAACATGTACAAGCAAAAATCAAAGCAGTAATATTGGGATTGGGTTATGAGATTGCTTGACCAGAGAAAGCCTAAATATTTGAATAAGCCAGAATGTATTAGGTTTGGGGAACTTTCTCAAGATACAGAATTTGACATTATGGAAAAGTTTCCTGGTGGTGGGTCAAACTTGCTGCTGTGGTGGTAGCTCTTTGAAATCTGGAGGAGATACTGGCAAAGCCTAAAGTAGTGGAAATGCCCGAGTTGTCCCAGAAGGTAGTAAAGGGAAAATTAGAGAGGCTGAGGAAATCGGGCAATTGGGAATGGACGTTAGGCTAGAAAACTCATCGGAAGATTATATCACATGGGAGGGCCCAAAGAACACAACATTCATCAAGGCCACTAGAAAAGTGCTAGTGAGGGGGCACCAGCATCCCTGAGATGCTGTCGTGTGTCTCTTCTGCAGTACAGTACTGACAATGGGACAAATAGTCAGAGCTGGGCTAATTAATACCCATATGGATAATATAGCCCTGTAGCAACACAAGCTAGGGAGCATCAGCTTAACACAGAGAAGCAGGAGGCTACAATTACCTAAAAGACTGGCAAAGTCAGAGGACCAAGCAAGGGATCTTAACCTTCAGCTAGTTGTAGAGATGGCTAGAAGAGCTTGGTGTTCCTAAGGACAAAATAAATGAGATTAATATTTATAACATTAAAAATAACAAAAAGTCAAGAAGCAAAAAGTAAAAGTATAGTGATGAAAATACCAATAATATGTGCAATCTCTTGTCAAGTTTCTAATACTGAGGTAGTTTTCAAATCAGAAATCCACTGGGTCACTAGGTGATATTACACAACTATGCTATTGCGAGCATATACTACACTAGGAGAAGGGGGACATGGAGACATTTTGAGAGTTATTAGATAAAAGGTCTGAGCTGACATTGGTACCTGCAGACGCAAAGCATCATTATTTCACTTCCACCCATATTAGCGTGAGCTTATAGGATCCAGACAATAACTGGAATCTTAACTCCTGACCAAAGACCAACTCGCAATATCCTCACTGGATTCATGAACCTGCACCAGGATAATTTTCCCATTTTTAAAGGATATAATTAGAATTTATATACTTGGCGATTGGAGTAGCCCCCACATGATTCCCCTGACTTATGAGGTAAGAGTGATTGATCATAGTGGGAAAGTTGGATGAAAAACCTCTCAAACTGCCCTATCCAAGATAGTAAATCAAAAACAATATTAACTCCTGGAAATGGGAAAAAATTGAGGTAAGTAACTCTATTATATTGCACAAGCATGCACGATTTGTGGTTCCTATCACGTTATATCTTTATGAAATATACCGGTCTTGCCCTACAGAAACCGGATGAACCTGGGAGAATGACTGTAGACTCTCACAGCATCAATTAAATAGTGGCCTTTGTCCCAGTTGTTGTGCTAAACATGGTATCATTTTAGAGCAGATTAATAAGATCTCAGGCACGCGAGATATGGCCAGTGATTTGCAATTATATTCTTATATTCTATTCCTATAGAGTATACTTGTGTACTCGATTCTAATGAGAAAGGAGTATCACAAATAACATACATTTAAGTGAAACACAAAAGAATATTTATTTACAGTTTTACCGCATGTCTAAGCAAATTCTCCCTCCCTATGTCATAATATAATCTGGAAGGATCTGGACTGCCTGGACATACTGCAGAATATCATACTGGCATTGATGGTATCATGCTAAGTGGATGGGGCAAAAAATATATGTATTGGTGCAAGGATTCCTTAACATACAGTAGCTCCAAAAGGTGAGAGATAAACTCTATGAAGATTCAGGGATTACCTATTTTCAGTAATGTGTTTAGGAGGTCGAACGGTCAAGGGATGCCAGGATACCACAGTCAAAGCAAAAGAGAAATTGCTTTGTATGTATCTTCTACCAAAAAGAAGGAAACACAGAATCTCATTGGACTATTTGGGTTCTAGAGATAACACATTCTATGTGTAGATATGTGGCTCTAGCCTACATTCTGGGTAGCACAGAAGTCTGCCAGCTTCCAGTGAAATCTGGAGGAGGAAAGGGTTTCTAGTGAAGTCTGGAGGAGGAAAGGCTCTGCTGCGGGTACAGTTGCAACACAATAAACCTGTTGCTTGGACCATATTTCTGGCTTGGGAAATGTCAGTGGTGGAAAAATACATGGTATACATTTTATGGCAAGCTCATACCCATGGACATAGAGGAGATCACATAGAGGAAATGACCAACAATAACAACAACAACAAAAAAACATGTTGAGTTTAGATATGGTTTCAATGCAAACTATAAGTGGACGGTGGTTGCATTGTAACACTATTCAGGGGTGGTTTTGAAAAGACATTGGAAGCTGAGCAGTAGCATTTGCCTGTAATTCTAGCTACCCAGGATGCTAAGGCAAGAGGATTGCCTGAGCCCAGGAGTTTAGGGCTATAGTATGCTATGATCACATTTGTGAATAATCACTCCACTCTAGCCTGGGCAACATAATGAGACCCCATCTCTCAAACAAACAAACACACAAACAAAACACAGTATAAAATGGTGAGGAGGGAAAATTTTTTCCATGCAGTAGATTCGCAACTGAGCTACTAGGAAACTGTTTATTCAGTTTGTGTGGAAAGAGAAGTGGCCTGAAGTTAGTGTGTGTGTGTGTGTGTGTGTGTGTGTGTGTGTGTGTGTGTGTGTGTTTAGGAAGTGGGTAATGGTATGGTCACCTAGTTAGGGGTGTGGAAGAATAAAACCTGGAAATTCAAAAGCAAGGAGGTCTGAGGGAGAGGCATAAAAATGAATGTATAGAAGTGAACATAACATATGAATATTTTTGTTTCACGTGTTAACACCCACACAAAGCATCCATTCACTGTGGAGAAGGCACTAGACAACCTTCTAGTGGAGAAGGCAGTAGACAAAATGACTGAGTCAGTTGACATTATTAACCCTTTATCATTGAGTGCTCCAAAACGGATATGATGGGTGTATGAGCATAATGGCTAC
The DNA here is from genome assembly GCF_028885625.2 of Pongo pygmaeus. Taxonomy (NCBI): domain Eukaryota; kingdom Metazoa; phylum Chordata; class Mammalia; order Primates; family Hominidae; genus Pongo; species Pongo pygmaeus. Next base: position 67,225,630 of record NC_072378.2, on the reverse strand, counting down.
AGTGGCAGAGATGGCTGGCGCCTAGCATTAGCCGAATAGCATGGCCTCCAACTTACCAAGGTTGATACAACTTCACAGAAACAGAGAAATATGCTCTTCTAACGGAGACCAACCAGCTATTTAAGCCACCTTTATTGTACTCCTTCCCTTCTGGAAAGGCCATCAGTTTGTCCTAAGGATAGACACCTATTCCGGGTATTGATTTGCCTTTCCTACTAAGCTTCAGCCATCACTGCTGTGTAGGTACTTATAGAATGTATGATACAGAAGCATATCATACCATCTAACCAGGAGACAGACTTTGCAGTGAAAGACATGCATGAAACAGACAAAAACCGTAAGATTCACTAGCTGTGTTGTATATCTCCCTATGCAGAAGCAGTCTCTCTCACACAATTCTAGGAAAGCCTTTTACAGCTTAAGCACCAGTTCAGAGGCAACATGCTGAAAGGATGGGTGCCACCCTTCAGGATGCAGTATATGCATGAAATTAGATATCTCTATATGGTACATTGTTCCCAATAGAAAGAATATATAATCTGGTAATTAAGGGGGAAAGTGCTAGTGTTTGCAATTACCATCACTTCCAATGATTCACTGGAAGATTTTGTTCTTCCTGCCCCTCAAATCTGGTCCCTATAGTTACCTTCCTGACAGCAGACACAGTACAGTGCCTATAGAATTATACATCACCATGCTGCCAGGGCACTTTGGACACATGTTCCTAGAGATTTGGAGACAAGAAGAGGAGTCATCATCTGGCAGGAGTAATCAACCCTCATTTACAAGAGTATGTAGGACTGCTTTTCACAGTAGGAACAATAATAAGGATATTTGGAACCTAGGTGATTCACATCTATATGCCCTGCAACTCCCTCTCCCCATTATACCTGTGAACAAATTCATACAGAAATCCCAACCAGAAAAAAAAAATATGTTATCCGAGAGTTTCAACCTCTGAGAAATAGAAGAATTGTGGAAGAAATAGAGAAGGAGTTGCTGGTCTGAGATCAACTGCAGCCAAAGGGCTGTAGTTTATCCTGTCATTTCTTTTCTTATTTCTTCTTAGAAAGAGAGGCCCTGGGGGATCATGGAGTAGGTGGCCCTGAACTTGTTTGAGATAAGAAGTGTAGTATGGTGACAATGGAAATATACCATTCAAATCTCCTGTAAAAATCATAATTGACACTCTGAAGGTGTGTTAGCCTTCTGTGGGCACTTTTCATTTTTCCTCCCTGCCATTTCCCTCAGTAAACCTCTTGCACAGCTAATACCGTCTTGGTTTTGCTTCTTGGAGGGCCTATGCTATACTTTGATAGTCATTCAAGTATTTGTTAGAATTTCTTTACTTATTTTTTAGTTTTTTCATATCTCTATTTTTCTTTTTTTTCACATTTCTGAGTCTATAGTCCCCTTAAGTATTTAAACTAATCATGTAAATACATAATACTTGTTCCCTTCAGTGCCTCAACATCTTTCCTAGAACATTCTCAAAATAAATTAATTATAAGATGACCAAATTATGCAATGGCATTGTAAAAATTACATTCAACTTTAAAAGTGATGATAATGTCAATGTACTTTCTTGGCGTCACATGTACTGTTTAATGGTGAGAGTTTCTATTAATGATGGATTTACATGAATGCATTTTAATTTGTAGAGATGGGGTCTCACTATATTGCCCAGACTGGTTTCAAACTCCTGGCCTCAAGAGATCGCCTGCCTTGGCTCCCCAAAATGCTGGAATGGGACATATATGGGACATGAATTCATTTTTTACATTTGTAACACGTCTGAAATATGGAAAATAAATGTATTTTTTTCAATATTTACATAAATAAAGCAAGGATATTTACATAAATAAAGAGTAATATAAGTCAAGTTTACTTTTGAATTGAGTTAATGGCTTATGGAGGATATGTTCTATCCTTATGTATTATAATTAGATTGTTTTATATTATAAAGTTATTAATATATAGTAAAATATTAACATTTCTAAATATAACTATTTTTAAAAGACATTAATCAAATGTCAGCTATTTGTAGGAATAAATGTCTAAGATGTACATTGGGTTCATTATGGAGAACATATATAGTCAAAATAATGAGCCTAGAAGTACTGAAAGGAATAAACAGACCAAGAACAGATATCACATTTGAGGAAAAATGCTTTCATTTGTTATATTTCTTAAAGCAACATTTGCATCATTTATGATCAGTTTAATTAATGGCTCTTCCCTACTTGTCAGAGGCAAGCATACATATATTGTAAATAAATTATTAAGATAAAAATGGCATGGATATTTTAATGGTCTATTAATAAACACCTTTGTTGTGTGATGATGCATGAAACTAGTGTTGAAGTGTTGCCTGCAGTATTAATGGGGTGCTAAAATAAAAACCAGTAATAATGTTATGTTCTTCTAAATAATGTTAAAATTTAGTCAGCACTATGTGATCTGTCCTCTTAAAACAACTGATGCAATTAAACATTACATATTTGTATTATAATAGGTTTTCTATTTTCTTCTACTTTATAAATATATGGTTAAGACAAAGAATATGAAACTATTTTAAGCATATTAAACTTTTCTTTCATATGACAATCAGCATTAACTTTAATTAATCTTTTCATCAAAGTCAGATTATTAAAAATAGTTTTTTATTTGCATGCTTTAAAATACACCTTTAGGCCAGGTGCGGTGGCTCACGCCTGTAATCCCAGCACTTTTGGAGGCTGAGGTGGGAGGATCACTTGAGGCCAGGAGTTGAAGACAGATTGGCAACATGGTGAAACCTCATCTCTACTAAAAATACAAAAATTAGCCAGGTGCAGTGGCGCACCCCTGTCATCCCAGCTACCCAGGAGGCTGAGGCAGGAGAATCGCTTGAACCTGGGAGGTGGAGGCTGCAGTGGGCTGGATCATGCCACTGCACTCCAGCATGGATGACAGAGCGAGACTCAAAATAAAAAAATAAAAAATAAAAATAACACCTTTAGAACGTGACACAAATCCCATTTGACAATACAATTACAAAGTTAAAAAACATGGCCTCAAGACAACATAACATTGACAGACCATGTGCATGTAGGTATCATTATGCCATAGGTTGTTTTTTAAAATTGAAATGAATGGTCTAATAATGTATAAACACTTACCCCTCACACTTGAAGTAACCTCTCACAGCCTGAAGTTCATAAACCATGAATTATTTTGACTTCATTAGCAAAAGTGATATTAATAATGGTAATGGTGTAATTCACAAAACTTATTAGCCACATTCCGTATTCCAAAAGTATGTCCTCAGTGTCTGTACAAAACAACTACATAAATAGTTCAGTACATTAAGTTCAAAATATAAGAAAATTTTGTGGCTCTTTGAATGAACTAATTGGATTCTATTTTGATTTAATGAGTTTTTGAAGTGGTTCTTGTCATTGCATAGGCTCTCAGGTGATCTAACAAAACACCATTTTTAAGTTTGTAATAGCCTTAAAAGATGAATATGAAGTCCTCCTTCTGCTATTCTTTTATTTGTTATTTGTTATGCTCATGAGATTTATGTATGAAACCACTTGGAGCTCAGATGCCATATCTTGTGAACATTAGTAAAATTTTAATAAATAGAGAAGGAAGAACTTTGATTGATGTAGGAAATGTAAATTCAACTTGTGTCGGCTGAGCTTTTTCTTGCATCCAGCTTGGACTGAATGTTTTCCCCTCTTCCAAATGGTTCTTTACCTGCCTCACCCTCTTGTTTTGCTGCCATAAGAGACAGTGAGGTCTACATCATTAATTCTGGAGATGATAATTATCTCCCTATGATTAACTTTACCACTGTCTTAGTGTCCTGGAGTCAATGAAAGGTGAGATAGCGGCAGAGTTTAAACATGGCAACACAGTGTCTTAGTTCATTGTGTGCTGCTGTCACAGAATATCACAGACTGGGTAATTTATATAGAACAGAAATATATTTCTTGCAGTTCTAAAGACTGAGAAATAGAAGATCAACACACCGACATGTTATCTGGGAGGGCCTTCTTGCTGTGTCTTCACATGGCAACAAGTAGAAAGGCAAGCTAGCCAAATGTTATATAAAGCCTCTTCTATGAGGTCTTTAATCCCATACCAGGGAAGAGCACTTATGGCCAAATAACCTCTTAAAGGCCCCATCTTTTCATATAATGATAGAGGAAACACTGGAATTTTGTAGGGGACGTATTCAAACCATAGCAGAGACAATGAGCTGATAATTTGATTTCAAAGGACATGATCACCTCTGCTTTTCAGACTTAATTGCTGTGTTCTTGAGACAATTTGGACTTCTACTTTAGAATATGGAAATAGTTGCTTCTGGCTTTAAAATGAAACCAAGGGGTGAAGTTACCTGGACAACCCCCTAAATACAGATAGAAACAGGAACCTGATAGAAAAAGTACAACTAATTTCAAACCAGCCATGTAATGCTCCTCTGTGCTGTGAAGGAGGTCTAGCTTAAAATGTGATTCCCTTTTCCAAAATCCTCCCCTCAGAGACCTAGTTTGTTGTTTAATTTCCCTCTTTCTTACACTTTTGAATTAGAAACATTTAAATGGCTACTGATTTAGCTTATAAGGAAATATGACTCTCAGACAAACTCCATTATGGCAATATAGTTTTTATCTCATCATGTTGGTTGGAAAAACAGATAAATGATTGATTTGGGTAGAAATATCACCCTTTCTTCCATTAAAAAAAATAAAATAAAATAACAATTTTGCAATGCTATGCTGCATCCAATCAAACTTAGGATGAGAAGAATTGAAAACGTATTTCTCCTTTTCATTTTTACAATTTTCATTAATCTATCATCTACATGATGTTTTCCCTCCTTTCTTCTTTATGACATTGAATTAGCATCTGAGAAATTAATTGTCTCACCACTCTGTGCCAGCAGTTCTGTTGTCTGATATTGGCCCCTCTGTCCAAGATTGTTCTACTTACATCACTGAGCAAAGAGCAGCATACATCTTTTCAGTGTTTGCTTCCTGACAGCTCTTGTCTTCAATTATAGCAAGACAGAGCTTTGAGATGCTCTATTAAATAGAATTACTGAGTTTGTTTCTGCTTTTGCAGTACATAAACAAGCCTGAAAAAATATGTATATGCTGAAAATCCTATCTAGTATAATTCCCAGGTATGTTGTCCCAAATGATTTGCTTTAGAATTGTGAATTCAGTTTCTGTGGGGTAGGGACATAACCTGAGGTTCAAATACAAATTGATGATGTGAGAAATAAAATTGTTGCCTTAATGAATCAATACAAAGACACTGTCTTAATTTGAGCAATAGGAATCTGTTATTATGGGACTGAATGAAAATTGGAAAACTAGGGCAGGAGGTAGAACTTTAAGCCATGGAAACAAAAACTAAATCTGGCTAAAATTCAGCCACAAGCAATAAAATTCAGCCTCAAAGTCCTCTTGACTTTATTCTTCTTGCTGTAAACCTTTCCTGGGGGTAAAGTAGGTAGAAAAACAAAAGAAGACACAACATTCTTGGGCAGATGAGTCTATTTAGTTAATTAATAATCCAATTTTTACCAAGAGACAAAACAAATGAGATGTTTGGCTTTTACTTTCCCCAGTATTAAAAATATAGCTTAAGAAATTTAAAAGAAGAATCTAAAATTTGGTGCTGTGTTACTAGTAATTACAGGATGTACTATTATTTTGTTTGATTTCGTCTTTTTGTTTTGTTTTTAGAAACAGTACAAAAAGTAAAATTTTACTTTATATTTTGGAAAAGTAAATTTTTTTACAGTGACATTTGAACTATGCTAGTCCATGAAATGCAGATCTGTCACTCAACTCCCTGGTTTTCACTCATTTGTGAAAGAGTGATATCTTCTTTACATTATTTTGGAGATAGCAGAGGCTAAGCCAAGTGTGACTTACAAGAACTAGCTATTTTATATGCTACAAGGTGCTGGGGGTGACAGTTTTGAACATTCTGGGCAACATAAGTAATACGTAAATAGCTGCACACTCTCCAATAAGCCGTAACTGGAGAGGTTTTCCATAAACAATAAAACTAATGTAGTATTATTGCCTGATGCAGAATAAGAAATATGTGATTGTCCTAATATGCCTCTTGGGCTTTTTTAGTTCACTAAAATGTTTTTTAATGATTCAAAATTATCTCAGCTGAAAATTATCTGCTGCTCCATAAGGTAGAAGAAAAGTTATTTTCTGACATTTCTCCCTTTCTCTGTTTTGTCTTTTTTTTTTATTGGCCAAGTAGTGTACTCTTTAAAGAGATAAAGCTGATGGGTAAATTGGAGGAAGAGTTTCTTGAAGCTGGCAGTAACGAAGGAAGCTCTGTCTCTGAACTTAGATTTAGAAAGAGTGATTCTTGTGCTTCCATTCGCATAAAAGAGATTGGTTGACAATTAAATCAATCTATTCCTTGAAGAACAATAAGGATGCTTAATCTGAAGCAGGTTTTTCAAAGATTTATCAAATAAGAATCTATTCAGACTTAATGGGATTGTATGAAGACTAGTGAGATAGTATACTTTAACACTGTTAGATTCCTCAGGAAGGAGCATATTGAAGTGAGTGAAAGTACTATTATTCTGAAGTCATAGAATGCCATAAAGCTAAAATATCATTTCTCAAAACCACTTATTGCAAACTGTGAAACTATAAGCACAGCCATTTCTACACTTTCTTTTTAAATCCAAGGAAAGTGCAGCCAACTAACTACTATTTAATAAAAGTAATAGAAGCTCTCTCTTTTGCAGAAAACATTTTTTATCTACCAAGTGCAGAGAAGGAATATTAATATTGATTCAGACTCAGATATGAATCCTGACCTCAAAAGTACTGAATGTGATTAGCCTGTATGCGCGTTGGCCCCATGGATTATGAATTCTGACTTTTTTCCTTGATGATGACATTTTAAATAAAAGCAGTTTGAGCTTTCTATAGTAACACTAAAGCCCTGTATATTTTCAAGTGCTTTTGCAACAGACTGTAAAGGACAGAAAACTAGATCTTTATTCATGGTCATTCTGTACAACACTATTCTATGTACCATTAGAATTCATTTCCCCAAAACAATTTTGGTGAAATCAAAGTGGTAGAATATGGTAAATATATGTTTTTTCTTAGCCAACAATATAGATCAGATCCTGAGGGTAAAATGAGGAGATTCATAGATAATGACATACATTACTTCCCTTTTAAAGGAAGCTTTCTGGTCATAACAGCATGTTGATTCGAAAGCATGTGGGTACCAAGTGCAGTTAAAATCAAAGAACTATATATTTCTAAATGCCCTTTATGAATTTAGGTGATTTTAAAATGTAATACTTCTCTAAAATGAGTGATTCTTTGTGATATCAAAAACGCAAATTTAAATGACACAGTTTTCAAGTTCGGCCATGTTAATGTTGAAATGATATTTATTACTAGCCAAAATTCTCATTCCAGTTTCAAAAACATCGTGAGCAGATTATTTTTTGTCTTTGACACCTCCCTAAATTTCTTCTTGGTGATGTACAGTCTGTATAGCACATATTGTTTGTTGAAAATGACTCATGCACTCAAATATAAACATAGGCATTTCCTTAAAGTTCACTTTTTTTGGTCTCAAATCAGTTATTCTCTTCCCCCAACCCCATTTTTTTTCTTTCTTTTCCCTTCAGTTCTGTATTTTTCTCATTTCTTTTCTCCCTTGTCTTGTTTCCCTTTCCCACATATATTGACTATTGAGAAATTTAAATTAACCACATTATCACAAAGTAGATCATGGGCCTTTAATGTATAGAGACATACCAGTGTATCATTTAGGTACTTGATTCCCACTGATGCTGTATTGACTAAAAAGTGCAAAACCAAAGAGAATGACCCGTTAAAGAGAGTCAAAAAATATGTACACATTAAAACAAAAATAAATTCAGCCACTTTTACCCCATGAGGATTTGATGAAAATAGAGTATAATTTGAAATGTGGTTCTTAAATTTTTTTAACAAGGTCTATAGTGTTTTCATTACTTCACTTCTCAATTCTCCACACTCTTGAGATGCTGCCCTGGTTACTGTGACCCTAGTAGCTATAAGAAAGAATGATTTTTTTGCTTGTGAATGTGTGTTCTGTGGTGATTTTAATTATTTAAAATTATGTTGCAGAAATAGTTCACCTGTAGAGATTGACCAAGTGTTTGGTTTCAAGAAATGTTCTGGCCCCAAACTCCTTTGGGTTTTGCCTTTTTCAGTTTTTCCTTCATGTAGTAAAATTACTGTATGATTTTTAGAATTTGCATGACTAATTATGCCTTTCAAAGTATCCTCAGCTTCCTTTAGGGGTTTTGATTATTTATGCATTATCATTGGCTTTTGGTGATAAACAGTAAAATTGCTTTATTTTGTAGATCCTTCAGGAAATTATGCTTGATTATATGACCCCACAAAGTATCCCTTATTGTTTATAATTAAGGATTAATGAGAGGAAAATCATAAGAGCCAGCTGGCAGTTGATATAACTAAAGGTGAACAGAGGTAAGGTAGAAAATTGTCACTAGGGGATTGATTCTCTCCTGTGTGCAGTTTAAGATGCCCTCCTGCCTACATCCCTCTTTGTCCCTCTGCCCATTTAACAAACACTGATGGAATAACTGTTATGATAGATCTATACAAGTCAAAGGAAATACAGGAAATATTCATTAGGAGCCCACAAAGCAGACAAATGAACACACAGCTGAGGGATCTGATGGGCACAATTACTGTAAGGAAGATGAAGGGCTTCTGGGTATCTCCTGTGACAGCTAGGACACAAGATGTTGTTGAGTTTCTCTGAGTGCTTTAGAAGCTTCTGAAACGTTTTCTAGGGTAGAGTGGCTTGAATCAGCCCGGTGCAGTATTCAATAAACTAGACAGATATATTTCTTTCACAGATATTAAAATCTGTTAAATTTTGTGCTGCATTTGATTTTATGTGGCAAAAGCAAATAAAAATGTAGGCACTTGAGGTTATGAAATCATTACAGTAATATGGAAGAGACTTTAGTCTGATTAGAACTTATTAGCAAATATCACTTAAAGTGCAACCTATAACATGATACAAAATTTCATAGATATCAAACAATAACAAACTAAGCAGCAAAGTGACATTTTAAAGAAGTTAAATAAATAAATGCTGCTCTATGGTCTATTTTATGAAAGAAAATTACGGGAGAGGGATTTTAAAATAGAATGTCTCTGATAGGTAAAACAGGTATAACCCATAAAAAAGAGAAAACTCATTAAGTAAGGAATTTCAAGAAATAAATATCTTTGTATCTTTCCCAAAAGGAATATGGAGAGACCCTAGTGGAAGGCTAAAATAGAATGCACCGTGAAATTAACTAGTGTGGCTGGAAAAAGAGAAAGTACAGAAAATTAGTTGTGTTAATAACAATAATTAGTTTTAAAGTTATATTCCATATGTACCAGTTTTCAATTTATTTTGCCTAATTTTATTCTGCTTATTATAACCCTGCTGTGGATTACCATCACATTTCTTGTTGGGGAGGCAACTGTCACGTGGAATTGAGGCTATTCATCTCACTTATTGAATCATAACGATTATACCTTCTTAGCAGGAGAGCTGTAGAAGATAGTTGTGTATGAACATTTATATCAAGAAAGATGGACCTAAAATGAGTAGATTTGTAGCCTTAAAGTTATGATTTGATAAACATAAAAACTCAACACATCCAATTCATTAGTGGGATTTCCTGCCACTACCTTTGACCTATATCTAGAATCTGAGCATGTTTTACCATTTCCATCATTGCCACTCAGCAGATACCTGCGGCCACGTCTTAAATATTGCAATCCCCTCTGGACTGGTCATTCTGCTCTCACTCGTATGCCCTTATAGATTGTTCACCCATTAATATGTAAGTCTAAGTACAACATGTGGCCACTTATGCCACTCAGGGTGGAAGCCAAAGTCTTCAGAGTGACCTGGTCCTTTGTCATGTCATGTCATGTCCTCCTTTCCCACTCTCTTTGTTGTTCTGTTCTCTCTAGCAACAAGCTTGTAAAAGATGAAGCAAACTCCTTCCTCAGGACTTTCGAGGCATGCTGTTTCCCTTACCTGTGGTATTCTACTCCCAGATACTTGTTTGTATGCTTCTTTATCTCCTTAGGGCATTTACTTTAATATACTGTTAGTTCCTGGCTGTTAATGCAGTTTAATAATTTTGCTTAATGTTTAATGTTTTATTACTTTCATTAAACTACAGTTACATATGATGATAGAAAATCTAATGATATCATCTTACTAGATCTAATCAATTAAGTTCAGCTTTTAGGATGACTCAAATGGTAAAAAAAGATTGATAACCTTAAACACCCATTCTATGTTCTACTCCATTTATGTATTAATTCCTGAGTTCCTACATATAGAATCAAGACATAAGTAGAATTCAGGATGTCATCATACAAATATGTACAATAATTTTTAAAAGGTTATATTACAAATGTCAATAATTAGTCATATGTATAATTTTAAAACAAATGAGCTGTAATTTTAAAATATATAATCCCTTATAATTTGAAATCAGTACAAAATGATTATGCATTTATGCATGTTATTAAGTTTTTAATCTTATTATACATTTATTTATGAATATCTCAAACTTCCTAAGGCTTCAAGCTGTATAGAAAATAGATTTTTAAGCCAAACTATGCAGTTCAATGCATCCATTAGTGAGAATTTGAGGCTACTAAAATTTTACTCAAAACATTTTTTGTTGCCTAAGTTTTTATTTGTACTTTTTTAGGTAACATGTATAATTTCCTTAATTTAGGGGAGGAAGACAATATGTGATATAAATATAGGTACTGGTCATTAAAATCTCCAAATACTAATTTTCAGTTTTAACAAATTGTTTGCCTTCAAAGTTCAGTTTTTTTAATCCTAAATATGCCCTTTCTTTAGCTGTTACATGTACAGGCAACATGAAAAAACATGTTTTAACTAATGTAGTCAATTGTTCCTACTAACTAACATGTAAACGTAGTCATCTTATAATAAGCTGCCATCAATAAAAAAACTTCAGGTCGACATTGTCTACTATATTTTTAAATTTATTTTTATTGTACATATTTAAGAAGTACATGATGTGTTAATGCACACATGTAGTGAAATAATTACTGCAAACACTTTTACATATCCTACTGTATTTTTTGAGCAGTTCTCAGGTCTCATATATATCTGTGTTAAATGAAAGGGGAAAATAAAAGTGATCTCTGTGTGAACACACAAAAATATAAAACCCTTCACTATTCTCCCATAGTCAAAGTCCCTTGGTGATTTTCTCTGAAGGCTTGACTCACATCACCTGATATACAAGGGCATTTATATTTCTAGTCATATTTCTTGGCACTTTCAGAAGTTATAGTAAATGTTTCTCGTTTATTCCAGAAAAAACACCATTCATATTTTAACCATTTTTTAAACTGTTGAGTTTTTATTTTCACACTTCTTGCACTTACTGCTTTATTGTTTTAATGCACATTTGGTGTAAATATCGTATTTAAATGGAATAGGTAATACTGTTCAAGCATGCTGTTATCATAGTTTTTTTTCTCTGTATTTTTGGAATTTTTGCATTCATAGGTACAAACCATATTTAAATTTATTGTATTATAGAATTCAAATTAATTTAACATTTTCTTAACCCAACCATCTTTTGTTTCTCAAAAGATTTGAGCTATTTTTCAAACAGGTTTGGTTGACTATAACCCCACTTGCTTTTTCTCTGAACAAATTGAATTTTTAAAAATTCATAGGGGAATGGCCTTTTATTCTTTATTCATTAATTACGAAAAGTAAAAGTATTATCTTTATGATAGTGATCCATAAAACTTTGGGTAAAATTGTAAATGAATCTTCAAGTGAAATAAGATACAAATATTTGAGTGTATAATTGAAACCTATAGTGAAATAGACTTTGACATAAAGGAATTTTTTTTGTTGTTGGTACGAGAACACCAAACCAAACCAAACCTAAACAAACAACAAAAAAAGAGACTATACAACATTGGATCTATATTCAAACATGTTACCCCATTATTCTGTTATATTAATGCTGTTTAATATAGTCCCAGAACATTGAGGCAAATAAGTGTAGAACTCAAGTAGACAGAAAAAAAAAAATGTCTGTACCCTTTACTAGTCCTTTTCTAAAATTAACTCTGAATATTCAGACTTAACTCATATATAATACTTCTGGAAATATTTGTTTTTTTTGAGACTGTTAGGCAAATGATTAGGTATGTTAGATTTCATAGAATAATATCAAAATAATAAAACAGCATAAGGAAAATCACATAATTTAAATATGTTAACATGAAATTAAAACTTTTTATTAGTTGCTATCTCATTTACAACTAAAGATGCTTTTATTAGTTGCTATCTCATTTACAATTAAAGATGCCATGAACACACAGGGAATGTGGATACATGAACTGTATTTCATGAGCTTTAAATCATTCAAAAGAAAACTGTAACATTATATATATATATAAAATATATGTGCTCATTTAAGTCAGAATATATATATATATATATATATATATATATATATATATATATATATACACACACACATATATTCTGACTTAAATGAGCATCACTCTCAGTTGGTAAATTAGTATTTTCAATATTTACTCAGTACATTTTTTTAAAATGGCTTTAAAACTTGTTCCTAACTTCAAATATAATAATAAAAATAGAATAATTGTTATCATGGTGCAATTATGGGTGTTTCCTTTTTTTCTTCAAAGTTTTATCTAAATATGTTTTCACAGTCTTAATTAATAATAAAGAATGACTGAGAGGTTGGGCAACTGGGGAAGGTTGTTATGTTCAATTACTTACTCATTTGAATCAATGGTATTAAAAGATTGTGTGTCAGTATTCCAAATCAGAACAGTTTTATCCACAAAGCAGAAAGTGAGCATAAACTCCTTCACATTCATTTTTACCTTTCTCCAACCTAAAACGCCCCACCATTACACTTCCTCTTTTATTCTTCCTAAAAGAACATTTATTCACACCTAAATGGGGATAATAACAGTAACAGCAATTTTTTTTTTTTTTGAGACAGTCTAGCTCTGTCGGCCAGGCTGGAATGCAGTGGAGCAATCTCGGCTCACTGCAACTTCTGCCTCCTGGGTTCAAGCAATTCTCTGCCTCAGCCTCCCGAGTAGCTGATATTACAAGTGCCCACCACCACACCTGGCTAATTTTTGCATTTTTAGTAGAGACGGGATTTCTCCATCTTGGCTAGGCTGGTCTTGAACTCCTGACCTCGTTATCTGCCTGCCTCAGCCTCCCAAAGTGCTGGGATTACAGGCGTGAGCCACCTTGGACGGCCAATAGCAAATATTTTTATAACATTTATTATATTACAGACCCACTGTAAAAGCATTGCATGAATTCGCTCCTTCAGCCTTCACATTAGTCCTAAGGTGCTGGCTTTGTTATTTTCTCCATTTTTCAGACGAGAAAAAAAAGGCACAGAAATGTTTTGTAAGTTGCATAACGTCACCTATCCTTTCAAGAGGAAAGATGACTTGAACCCAGCCAGTCTGGTTCCACAGTGCCTGCTCTTAATCACGATATCAGTACTTCCCAAGTGCATTACCCCCAGATCTTACTGAAATGTAGACGCTAATGAACAGATCTGTGCTAGAAGCTCCCCTTGTGCATTTCTAATAAACTCCCAGGTGCTGCTGCTGCTCTGCAGACCAGATGTTAAGCAGCAAAGCATTACGCTATGCTATCTCTGTATGTTAGGCATGGGTAGAACAAATGTGCAATAAGAAAGGACCCTTTTCTGTCATGTTGGCTTTCCATGGCATTGTGCTCCTCAGTGCAATCTATGTATAATCTGTTAACACTATTTGGAAAACAAATAAACAAAAATTTGCCTTCAAAACAGAAACTAAAGCAAGCAGATGGTTTGAGGTGCCTGGGATTTAGGCAAGATACATCTGTCCTCGTTGCACTTGGTGTATTAGCACGTTGTCCTATAGTTAGTTCATTTTAGTTTTTGAGGAAAAAGAGTACTCTCAATATGGACTACAGGCATAGTCTATGTCCATGTATGCTTTTGAAAGTTTTTGTTAGGCAAATGATTGGAAGAGTTTAATGTTATTATAAGACAACCTTCAAAGCCAGCCGTGAGATTATATAAGATGTCCTGTGTCTTATCTCTTCTAGGCTCTCTTTTAAATAATTCAAAATTTTCTCTAAAATGAACTTTTATATTCTTCCTAGGAATTTGGAATTTCTTTAAGGCTATGCTAGTGTAGCAGAATTTTTTTTCTGGAAAGTGTATATTTTTTAATAATTTTGGGGATATGTGTAAATAATTTAAATCACCTTCGTTTAACATCCAAAAAGCCACAGGAAAAGGATTTAGCTGAAATATTTATATCCTTTTTTTAAAAAGATTGCTTCCATTTAGAGGGGGTGATTTTTAGCCTTGTCCTATTCTAGGCTTTGGCTTTTTGACAGTCTTTTTATTGATTCGTTGGGATCTTTCAGCATTCTTTACAATTTCTCTAAAGCTTTTACTTTAGAGATTTGTTATTTTGACAGGTGATAAGCAGTTCTTAAATTTATTGTATTTTATATTTGATGACCTTGGTTAGCTCTGACACATGCTTCTTTCCCTGATACATTAAGACTTTTTATCTTTGGGTGGTTTTTGCATAATGTGTATGCATTAGCATGCAACTAGCGTGTTCTGACTTCTAAGCAACAGGTAGAGCAATAATATACATTATTAAAGAGTCTCTGGGAAAAGTAGTAAGTTATTTGAAACAATTACAGGTAGTTTACTTTGAAAAGTTAAAGTAGCTGAGATTTTAAATGTTAATTTAATGAGTCTTTTCTGATGATGATCAGTTCCCAACTCCTTAAGATTAATCAAGTGTCTGTAAGTTTATACTGACTCCCATGAGAAGAGTCAGTCCTCACGGATTCTCAAGGCTCCTTTGCCCATAACATAAAATGTACCTGTACTAATTAAATCTTTTGATTTCAGCATTTTACTGATCAGGTTATGTTTTTATTTCAATTGATTTGAAATTATTTTTGAACCAACTATTCAAACGATTTAAAATGAATACGTTAACCCCATTCAGAATATATTGTTGCTTTTGAAAGTTATTTAAGAAAAAGACAAACATATATAAAATGATACTCAAGTCTAAGTGTATAAGCAATTTCCACCCTGAAGTACAGTCAGATTAGGAAAGAAGGCTAGCCATCTCTTAGAGAAGTGTCAGGAAATGAACTTTCTTGGGAAGGCAGCCGACCTGTTGTGGGTAGTAGCTGTTTCCAAGGTCCACAAGAGGGGAGCTCTGTAGCACAGAGATGGTTGAATACAGGATGAAATTTTAGAACCAAACAGTCTGACAGAGAGGGAGAGCATTTCTCTCCAGCAAGAAAATACGAGGATTTAGAATTGTTAAACGTATAATTAGGATTTTTAAAGTTAAAATATAATGTAAAATGAAAGAAGAAAGTAATTGTGAGGTGAGAGCTACAATTCTATTTAGAACAAACAGAAGAGTTGGAAGGAAATAGCTACAGCCTGAAAAGGGAAAGCACTGACATTATTCAAGAGAGAGAGAATTAGTAACTGCATTAATGAAATTCCAACAAATTGATTAAGGCAAAATTTTAAAACACAGCATATCCAACTGTTGGACATAAGGGATCCAGGACATGGCAGACTCTAAAGTAACTTTAAAAATCTCTCCACTTTGGAATAGGAATTATTTTGTCAGTAAAGGAATAAAAAAGAGTATTTACAGGATAAGTAACTATGACATTTATAATAATGCTTACATTAGAAATAGGCAGAAATATCAGAGCTTCCATTGTAAAGTTTGTGCATCTAAAATTTATCACATTCAACAGAAAGTCTCTACAAGTGCACTTTTTCAAATAAATGCCCTTAAATATTGGTCTTGTTATTCTTCAGTGAAGTGTATAAGCTCCAGTAAAACCCATTTACCCGTTTAATACCTTTTTTGTGATAGCATAACTATATACAACTCTGATTTATAAAAAGAAAAGCTCAAGCTCTTAACTTCTGGAATGAGTTTTCTTCACAGGGAAAGTGCACACATTGAAAGAAATAGAAGAAAATGTTAATATGATGTGAAAATTAGAATTTGAAATACATATCATGGGAGTCAAAGCTTCTCATTTGGTTTTTTTTTGAGTCACATGGAATGATTATGTATTTTTTTAGGCAAAGAAAAAAGACTATTGGAAATTCATTCATTCCCCCGTCCCCACCCCAGACAGACATATCCTCTGAATTTCCTTTTATTTTGGCAGTATGCTGAACTGATATTTATATTATAACCCTGATCTTACTATTGACATTGAAAGTCACAATGAATGCTACAGGTCATCTAAATTACAAATATGTTAATTTTCCTGTTTATCGTTACCTCAACTTTTTGGGTCAGAAAGTTATACACTGATATCCCCACACTCAGGAATTTAGGATATAGAAAATTTTAAGTTATTTGTCCAAAGTCAGTGATAGATGAGGATCTCTAATTTTTATTCTAGAATGTTCTATCTTTTAGTAATGACGAATTTAATATACAAAAAGTAAACAAGAATAAAACACATTTTTAGAGTCCATCTTTCACCCTTAGAATACAATCTCCCTAGATACTGTTAAGACCATGAAAATATTGAGATAGGAACCTTTCAGAAATGATGACAGAAAATTTTTCCAGATCAAGAGATTTGGTAAGAATAGGTTGAAAGATCCCTCCCACTTCTATATTTATGAACACATTGTTTTTACCCTGCATAATTCCTAAGAGTATGGGTAGGCATTATTCAGTACTTATCTTCAATTAAATTGTTAAAAATCCATAGTGTCACATGCACATATTCCAACTTGCTTCTATTGCATGGAAAGGGAATTGTGAAATTGAAGTTTCCATTTCCCTTATTTAAAGTAGATCAATTAGTATTACAACAACGAAGCTTTCACTTAATTTTCAAATATAATCACTGATGTTAAAAATTGCTAAAGTGCCAATTTTTAAAATATTTAACACACATATGCCACTTGCCACTTTATATTACTAAGTAAGATGCATGTTGCCATTTTAATAAAATATTCAAAAATAAACAAGATTTTGAAAGTATCAAAGACAAGTAATATATGAATATTTCTGTAGCTGCATTGAGCAGGGATTTACCTTTTTCTTCTTCTTTTCTTTTTTTTTAGTTTATTTTTTGAGATGGAGTCTCATTCTCTTGCCCAAATGTTGCGATGTCTTGCAGTGATGCGATCTCAGCTCACTGCAACTTCCGCCTCCCAGGTTCAAACAATTCTCCTGTATCAGCCTCCAGAGCAGCTGGGAGTACAGGCGTGTGCCACCACGCCCAGCTAATTTTTGTATTTTTAGTAGAGATGGGTTTTCATCATATTGGTCAGGCTTGTCTTGAGCTCCTGACCTCAAGTGATCCACCCACCTCGGCTTCCCAATGTGCTGGGATTACAGGAGAGAGAGCCACCAGGACCGGCCACTGATTTACCTTTTCAAGGAGCATGCCATTTCTGTATTTTTACATTAGTTCTAATTTGCGATTTCAATAATCATATTGCTATATAGTAGCTAAGCTGTATTTAAGATTTCTATGCTTGGCACTCTGCTGGCATTTTGCCATGGTTTAACTTACGTAATGTTTATAACAACCTCATGTGATAGCTAAACAATTCTCATATATCACAGAAAAAGAAATTGAGACCACAAGTTAAATAACTTATTAAGGTTACACAGTTTAAAAGATTAGTGCCAGGAATACAACCCAGGTCTTTTTGACTAAAAAAGCAAGTTCTGAATCATTTTGTTCCTACAGTATGGCTCATAAGGTGTTCTATAAGTGTTTCATTTTGTTCTTATTGGGTGTTCTTTAGTAACTCAAACCAACAATCTTCCCATATTTTATAAGTCAATTCTGTATTATTGGTTTAGAGCCAAGCATAATATAGGTTGAAAAAGCATTGATTAATTGTCTATCAAATACAGATTCATCTTTTCTTGCTTACTAATATAACATGATTTCATTAAGAATGGCAATGTGCATAGCTAAAAAGAATATATTTCACAGCATTCCTTGTGGCTAGCAATGGCAAAGTGAGACTATTTTGAACAATCAGATGTAAGCAAAAGTGTTGAGATAGGAATTCTGGAATGGCTTTTTAAGGGAATCATTTCATCTCAAACACACCTTTTTAAATCTTTGCTTTCTTCCTTATTTAGTTTGAAACAAAAAAATGATTCCCACATATCTGGCAGCCTTTTTGACACAGTGAAGGGAAGAGTAAGTCCACAATGATGGCAAAGCTTAAAGAGCCTGAATGTCTATCTTTGGGTTTCTTTGTTTATGAGAAATAACCAATCCCCATTTTACAGTTGAAAATATTTTCTGTTTCTGGGTGTCTCTTAACAACTGAATATGATTTCTACTTGACACAATATATAAAATTAAACTAATAATAATTGTTCTTGTCCTAGGTAAGTTTGATTCAGATTATTTGCTTTCTTAGGCCCTGTTAAAATAAAAAATTTAGCCGAATGAAATTTAAGGGAGTTTAATTGTGTAATGAATGATTCACTAATTGGGCAGCCCCTAGAATCACATCAGATTCAGAGAAATTCCAGTGCAGCCACATGGTGGAAAAAAATTTATCGACAGCAAAAGGAAAGTGACATACAGAAAATGAAGGTGAAGAACAGAAACAACTGGATTGGTTACAACTTGGCATTTGCCGTATTTGAACACAGTTTGAACAGTTGGCTACATTTGATTGGCCAAAGCTCAGTGATTGGCAAAGGTGTGAGCTATGGTTGGTTTATACTGCCCCTTATTATAATTCAAGATGTACAGAAAAACCTTTAGGCCAAACTTAAATATGTAAGGGGCAGCTTTAGGCTAAGCTTGATTTAACAGCCCTCAGAGGAAAGTGCAGTCTATGAAAAAATATACTGTTAAGAAGAATGTATTTTTCCAATGGCTAAAGATACATTTGATTTCAAAATTAACAGAATTAAAAAATGATTTTGCAAAGACAGCATGTGGTTTGAAAATTAAACTATTCTAATCACATCATATTTTAATTTTGTAGTCATTTGGTCTTATTTCAATGTAATTTTTACTTTTCAAAAAACTTTTCATCTAATCACTCTAAGATAAAAAATACATATATAGAGAGGAAATACATAACTAGAGGAAATCTCTTCAGCAATCCTGTATTAGTCTGTTTTCACACTGCTATGATGAAATCTTGAGACTGGGTAATTCATAAAGGAAAGAGGTTTAATTGACTCACAGTTCCACATGGCTGGGGAGGCCTTAGGAGACTTACAATCATGGCAGAAGGGGAAGCAAACACATCCTCCTTCACAATGCAGCAGAAGAAGGAAGTGCAGATTGAAGGGAGAAGAGCCCCTTATAAAACCATAGGATCTCATGAGAATCCACTCACTATCACGAGAACAGCATGTGGAAGCTGCCCTCATGATCCAGTCACCTCCTGCAAGGTCCCTTCCCCAACATGTGGGAATTACAAATCAGATTACAGATCAAGATGAGATTTGGTTTGGGACACAGAGCTAAGATCATATTATTCCAGCGTTTGCCCCTTCCAAATCTCATTTTTCTCACATTTTAAAACACAATCATGCCTTCCCAACAGTCTCCAAAGTCTTAACTTATTCCAGCATTAACTCAAAAGTCCAACTCCAAAGCTCATTTGAGAGAAGGCAAGTCCCATCCACCTAGGAGCCTGTAAAATCATAAGAGTTAGTGACTTCCTGTAAGGTTGGTGAAAAAATAATTGCTGTTTTTGCCATTACTTTGCACCAACTTAATAGATACAATGAGGGTAAAGGCATTGAATAAATGCTCTGATTCTAAATGGGAGAAATTGGCCAAAAGAAAGGGGCTACAGGACCTATGCAAATCCGAAATCCAACAGGGCATGCATTATATCTTAAAGCTCCAAAATAATCTTCTTTAACTCCAAGTCTCACATCCAGGGTATGCTGATGCAAGAGGCCTTGGGCAGCTCCCATAGCCTTAGGCAGCTCTGCCTCTGTGGCTTTGCAGGGTATACACCCCCTCCACCTATTTTCACGTGGGCTAGCATTGAATGTGTATGGCTTTTTTAGTTGCACAGTGCAAGTTGTTGGTGGATCTATCATTCTGGGGTCTGGAGGACAGTGGCTGTCTTCTCACAGCTCTTCTAGGCAGTGCCCCAGTGAGGACTCTATGTGGGGGCTCCAACCACACATTTCCTTTCTGAACTTCCCTAGCAGAGTTTCTCCGTGAGGGCTCCACCACTGCAGGAAACTTCTGCCTGGATACCCAGGTGTTTCCATACATCCTCTGAAATTTAGGTGGAGGTTCTCAAACCTCAGTTCTTGACTTCTGTGCATCCATAGGCCAAACACCATGTGGAAGCCACCAAGGCTTGGAGCTTGCCCCCTCTAAACAATGGCCTGAGCTATACCTTGACCCCTTTTAGCCATGGATGGAGCTGGAGCATCTGGAGCTGGACCTGGAGCTGAAAGCAGGGCACCATGTCTCAAGGCTGCGTAGAGCAGCAGAGCCCTGAGCCTGGCCCATGAAACCAGTTTTTCTTCCTAGGCCTCTTGGCCTGTGATGGGAAGAGCTGCTGTGAAGGTCTCTGACATGCCCAGGAGTAATTATCTCCATTATCTTAGCTATTAAAGTTCAGCTCCTCATTGCTCATGCAAATTTCTGCAGCTGGCATGAAATCCTCCCCAGAAATTTTTTTTCTGTAATACATGGCCAGGCTGCACATTTTCCAAACTTTTATGCTTTGCTTCCCCTTTAAACATAAATTTCAATTTCAAGCAACCTCATTGTGAGCATATATAACTGAACACTTTCAGAATCAACCTGGTGACCTCTTGAATGCTTTGCTGCTTAGAAATTTCTTCTACCAGATACCCCAAAATTATTTCTCTCAAGCTCAAAGTTCCACAGATCTCTAGGGCACAGGCACAATGCTGCCAGTCTCTTTGCATAGCAAGAGTGACCTTTTTTCCAGTTCCCAAGAAGTTCCTCATTTCCATCTGAGACCACTTCAACCTGGACTTTATTGTCCACATCATTATCAGCATTTTGATCTTAACCATTCAACAAGTCTCTATGAAGCTCCAAACTTTCCCAAATCTTCTCTTCTTCTGAGCACCCCAAACTTTTCTAACCTGTGCCTGTTACCCAGTTCCAAAGTTGCTTCCACATTTTTGGGTATGTTTACAGCAAATCTTCACTACCTCAGTACCAATGTACTGTATTCATCAATCCTCACCCTGCTATGAAGAAATACCCAAGATGGGGTAATTTATAGAGGAAAGAGGTTTAATGGACTCACAGTTCCACATGGCTGGGGATGTCTCAGGAGACTTCCGATCATGGCAGAAGGGGAAGCAATCACATCTTTCTTTACAAAATGGCAAGAGAGGAAAGTGTAGAGTGAAGGGGAAAGAGCTCCTTATAAAATCACTAGCTCTCATGAGAACTCACTCACTTTCATGAGAACAGCATGGGGGAGCCACCTCCATAATCCAATCACCTCCCACAAAGTCCCTTTCCCAACACATGAGAATTACAATTTGGATGACAATTCAAGATGCAATTTAGGTTCAGGCACAGAGCCAGATCATATTAAATCCCCATGTTACATCCAAATAATCAAACAAAACCTTGATAAAAATTAAAATTGCTTATGAAAATGTAAAAGAAATGAAGAAAAAAGAAAGGAAAAAGAAAAAATAGAAGAACAAAAATAATAATACACTAGTTCACTGTATAAAAAATAAAATATATTTTCTTCAATGGTAAAGATAAACTAGTGTTATAAATTGCTCAACTTTAATTCTATTATATTTTATAAGATTTCAATATATAAAATGAGACTGACCTATTTCAACCTTTACTATTTCGCTAAAGAACTATTATATTTCTTGTACAAAATACAGCCAAGGTGAGCTTTTGTATATCAAAATGAATTCTGAAAAGGAGACATGCAGTTTTACATTTGCTTTGTTTAGAACAAAAATTATGAAAAAAAGAAAGCTTAGCGAAAGTAGAAAATGACTTTCATAAACAGGAAAAATACCAATTGAATTATTCATTCTGAAGAGCAAAATTTCTAAATCTGTTTTTCTTATAAAAGAGAATAAATAAATGTAGTAATGACTCTGTAAGATATACGTGTCATGGGACTAAGGAGGTATGGGGAAAGAAGAAAAATTTTAAAAAATAAACAAAAACTGAAAACTAACATTGGAAAAGTCAATATTAACTATTCTCATACAGAACACATATGAATAGAAGTGTATATTATGCTATTCAGGAACTCAATTTTACTTTTTCCTGTAGTCTGTCTTTTCTCTTTATTATCACCAAAGAATTAGATGTTTATCAACAATGGAGTTTCAGAAAGTAGCCCCTATGGGCATCCAATTACTTTCTTCTTCTGCAACCAGCTACTGGAAGATGAAACTTCATTGACAGATAACTCTAGAGTGTAATCCTCCAGGCTCAGTGGTGTTCCTCAGATTGAATCAATGTTAAGACTTTTCCAAGACTCTTCCAAGAACACCCTGGGGGACCCTAATTGAACTCCAGGGGATGGGGCTTAATTCATTTTCAACTCTTGATAGCTCTCAGCCTAAATAAACCTCCTTAGGCTGAGAAACAGCTTGCAGTTGTAGAAAAAAGTAACAAAAGCCAAAACATATCTAGACCCCTACTGCATCAGCATATCTGTCTTAATATGCAAGATGAGCTTCATGCTTTTGATAGTGGATAGTGCCATTCCCTCTGCCTGGACTGTCCTTCTGTCTTAGTTTATTTTGACTGCTATAACAAAATATGACAAACTGGGTAGCTTATAAATAACAGAAATTTATTTCTCACAGTTCTGGAGACTGAGAAGTCCAAGATCAAGGAAACTGGAACCTGCAAATTTGGTGTCGAGAGAGGGTCTGCTTTCTGGTTCATAGATGGCACCACCTTGCACTGTTCTCAAATAGTGTAAGCAACAAAGCAGCTCTCTGATATCTCTTTTATAAGAGCACTAATTTCATTCATGAGGGCTCTGCCTTCAGGACCAAATTGCCTCCCAAGGGCCCCACCTTCAATAACGTCACATTGATTGGGTTTCAGCATATGAATTTTGAGGGTGATATAGGCCAGGTGAGCCCCCAAATTGAGGCTTTGCCCATAAGTTTACCATCCTTTTCCATGGAAGCAACCTGGAAATTACCATCCCTTTCCTAAAAATTTCTGAATAACTTTCTTAATTTGCATGTAATCAAAAGTAGGTGTAAATACAAATGCAAAACTACTTCTAAGCTGCTACTCTGGGCACACTGCCTATGGGGTAGCCCTGCTCTGCTACGAGCAGTACTTCTGTATCCAAGGGCAAACTGGTGGTGTTAGACATCAACTATTATTGATGCAACACTGTACAGCAGTAGCAGAGGTACTGCTTCTAGCAGAGCAGGGCTACCCAGAGGCAGTGTGCTCAGAATATCAGCTTAAAATTAGTTTTGCAGTTGTATTTATACACACTTTTAATTACATGCAGATTAAGAGGCAGGTTACTCAGAAATTTTTAGAAAAAGGATGGTAATTTCCAGGTCACAGCCATGGAAAAGGATGGTGACTTCTGGGTGTTGCCATGGTAATAGTAAACTGATGTGACACTCGTGGACTTGTCTCAGAGAGAAGTGCTTTCACTTCTTCCTTGTTTCAATGACTATTCAGTCTTGTCCAGAATTTGAGCCCTATCTCTGAAGTCACCTCAGGGAAACACAACCATTCAGACTATAGTACTCATACACAAGACGAGCTTCTTGGTTTTGGTAGGGGATGCTGCTACTCCATCTGACTGGAATGTCCTTACTGTTCTCTGTTTCTTTCTAAAATTCTGCACATCCTTTGAAGTGTACATCTAAAGTCACCTTCCCTGAGAATCTTTTCCTAGGCTCCCACATCATCCTCTGAGTTTGCAGACTGTTTTATTATGGGCACTTATATTAGGTCTTCTATAGTAAGTGTTTGCTTATTTATTTGCGACAGCATCATGACAAGGAACGTGTAATTTCTTTTCTCTTACGTCTCCTTTTTTGTACTTACAACAGAGTGCTCAGTAAGTCTAATATGAATGAAAGTATCCCGGCCCAATTCATCAAACATCTATATGTCTACTTCCTTTTATATAGAATGTGAATAATAAATTATGTCTCAGGGAAAATTGTTATTGGGGTAAGCAAACACGAATGTGTTTTAGAATGTATGTAGTTTGAGGCTGTATATAAATATCAACCATAAATAAAAAAAACAAATCACCCATAGTAAGTTGTATTCCACTTTTGTGAACTTTTATAAAATGAATTGGATAACACCAGAAAAGAGGTCCTGGGGATTCACTACCTGCCTTGATAATCTGTAAATTATAAAATGGGACTCACTATTTACTGGGAGTTGTAAAAATTCCTCCTGGGTCTGACTCACTGTGTCTCCGGATGTTTACAAAGTACAGATATGTCAGGCTTGTAGGAATGCAGCACAAGTATTTCCCAGTCCAGCTACATTTTAGCTTCTGGAAATGGCTCTGAGAGTGAAATTAGCATATGGCCAATTTGCTGGATGCCCAGAGGTTCCTGGATCATGCTGATACATCTTTATCTACTCATTAGCACTATGGCCTGAAATTTGGTTTTCTTGAGTTTATGCCTTTTACTCTTGAAGTATTATAGATGAATAGTTCATTCATATTAAGCTTCCCTTTCTCCTTCAACAAAATGGATTAATCAACACTAAACTACAAAATATATGTAGTAAATATCTTGACCTGCATCCAGTTACATGTAATTTGTTCTCAATGGGACAGGAATAGAAAACGACCTTCTTGTTATATATACCTATAGTGTTATTTGTATAGATTTTTGTTATTAATAGAGACACATGTAAGGCAGTATACAAATGTTTGTTTTTATAATTTTTTATATTCGTATAGTCTCTTTCAGGAAAATTTAAATTTAATTTGTCCCCTTAGCATTGAAACCAACTTGTTGAACAAGCTTATCTTAATGTGATCTGAATGAAATTACATTTTGCCTTTTATTTCACATAGAAAAATTTACTCAAGATCAGGTTGTTCAGTTTCCATGTAGTTGTGCAGTTTTGAGTGAGTTTCTTTTTTTCTTTTTTTTCTTTTCTTTGTTTCTTTTTTTTGAAATGGAGTTTCACTCTTGTTGCCCAGGCTGGAGTGCAATGGCATGATCTCAGCTCATCAAAACCTCTGCCTCCTGGGTTCAAGCCATTCTTCTGACTCAGCCTCCCAAGTAGCTAGGATTACAGGCATGCGACATCATGTCCAGCTAATTTTGTAGTTTTAATAGAGATAGGGTTTCTCCATGTTGGTCAGGCTGGTCTCGAACTCCCGACCTCAGGTGATCCACCAGCCTCAGCCTCCTAAAGTGCTGGGATTACAGGCATGAGCCACTGCACCGAGCCTTGAGTGAGTTTCTTAATCCTGGGTTCTAATTTGATTGCACCGTGGTCTGAGAGATGGTTTTTTATGATTTCCTTTATTTTGCATTTGCTGAGGAGTATTTTACTTCCAATTACGTGGTCAATTTTAGAATAAGTGCAATGTGGTGCTGAGAAGAATCTATAGTCTGTTGATCTGTGGTGGAAGGTTCTCTAAATGTCTATTAGTTCCCCTTGGTCCAGAGCTGAGTTCAAGTCCTGAATAACGTTGTTAATTTTCTGTCTCATTGATCTGTCTAATATTGACAGTAGGGTGTTAAAGTCTCCCACTATTATGGTATGGGAGTCTAAGTCTCTTTGCAGATCTCTAAGAACCTGCTTTATGAATTTGGGTGCTCCTCTACTGGGTGCATATATATTTAGAATAGTTAGCTCTTCTTGTTGCATTGATCCCTTCATCACTACGTAATGCCCTTCTTTTGTCTCTTTTGATCTTTGTTGGTTTAAAATCTGTTTTATCAGTGACTGGGATTGCAACCCCTGCTCTTTTTTTGCTTTCCATTTGCTTGGTAAAGATTCCTCCATCCCTTTATTTTGAGCCTATGTGTGTCTTTGCATGTATGTCTTTGCATGTATGTCTTTGCATGTATGTCTTTGCATGGGTCTCCTGAATACAGCGCACAGATGGGTCTTGACTCTATCCAATTTGCCAGTCAGTGTCTTTTAATTAGGACATTTAGCCAATTTACATTTAAGGTTACTATTGTTATGTGTGAATTTGATCCTGTCATTATGATGCTATGCTGGTTATTTTGCCCATTAGTTGATGTAGTTTCTGCATAGTTTCAATAGTCTTTACAATTTGGTATGTTTTTTCAGTTGCTGGTACCAGTTTTTCCTTTGCATATTCAGTGCTTCCTTCAGGAGCTCTTGTAAGGCAAGCCTGGTGACGACAAAATCTCTCAGCATTTGCTTGTCTGTAAAGGATTTTATTTCTCATTTTCTTATGAAGTTTAAAATTTAGGCAGAAATAAATAAGCTATTTGAAACCAATGAGAACAAAGACACAACGTACCAGAATTTCTGGGACACAGTTAAGCAGTGTTTAGAGGGACATTTATAGCACTAAATCCCCACAGGAGAAAGGAAAGATCGAAAATAGACACCATAATATCACAATTAAAATAACTAGAGAAACAAGAGCAAACAAATTAAAAAGCTAGCAGAAGACAAGAAATAACTAAGATCAGAGCAGAACTGAAGGAGATAGAGACACAAAAATCCCTTCAAAAAATCAATGAATCCAGGAGCTGGGTTTTGAAAAGATTAACAAAATAGATAGACTGCTAGGCAGACTAATACAGAAAAAAAAGAATCAAATAGACATAATAAAAAATGATAAATGGGATATCACCACTGATCCCACAGAAATGCAAACTACAATCAGAGAATACTATAAACAACTCGATGCAAATAAACTGGAAAATCTAGAAGAAATGGATAAATTTCTCAACACTTACACCCTCCCAATACTAAACAATAAAGTTGAATCCCTGACTAGACCAATAACAAGCTCTGAAATTGAGACTGTAATTAATAGCCTACCAACCAAAACAAGCCCAGGACCTGACGAATTCACAGCTGAATTCTACCAGAGGTACAAAGAGGAGCTGATACCATTCCTTCTGAAACTATTTCAAATAATAGAAAAAAAGATACTCCTCCCTAATTCATTTTATGAGGCCAGGATCATCCTGACATGAAAACCTGGCAGAGACACAACAACAAAAAAATCAGACTAATATCCCTGATGAACATTGATGTGAAAATCCTCAATAAAGTACTGACAACCCAATCCAGCAGCACAACAAAAAGTTTATCCACCATGATCAAGTTGGCTTCATCCCTGGAATGCAAGGCTGGTCCAACATATGCAAATCAATAAACTTAATCTATCACATAAACAAAACCAATGACAAAAACCACATGATTATCTCAATAGATGCAGGAAAGGCCTTTGATAAAATTCAACACCTCTTCATGCTAAACACTCTCAATAAACTAGGTCTCAATAGAATGTAACTTGAAAATATTAGAGCTATTTATTAGAAACCCACAGCCAGTATCATACAGAATAGGCAAAACCTGGAAGCATTCCCTTTGAAAAATGGAACAACACAAGGACGCTGTCCCTGACCACTCCTATTCAACATAATATTAAATGTTCTGGCCAGGGCAATTAACCAAGAGAAATAAATAAAGGATATTCAAATAGGAAGATAGGAAGTCAAATTGCTTCTGTTTGCAGATGACATGTTTGTATATTTAGAAAGCCCCATCATCTCAGTCCAAAATCTCCTTAAGCTGATAAGCAAATTCAGCAAAGTCTCAGGATACAAAATCAATGGGCAAAAATCACAAGCATTCCTATACACAAATAAGAGACAAACAGAAAGCCAGATAATGAGTGAACTCACATTCACAACTGCTGCAAAGACAACAAAATACCTAGGAATACAACTTACAAGGGATGGGAAGGACCTGTTCAAGGAGAACTACAAACCACTGCTCAAGGAAATAAGACAGGACACAAATAGAAAAACATTACATGCTCATGGATAAGAAAAATCAATATCGTGGAAATGACCATATTGAATGTTATCCCCATCAAGCTACCATTGACTTTCTTCACAGAATTAAAGAAAACTACTCTAAGTTTCATATGGAACCAAAAAAGAGCCCATATACCCAAGACAATTCCAAGCAAAAAGGGCAAAGCTGGAGGCATCACACTACCTGACTTCAAACTATACTACAAGGCTACAGTAACAAAAACAGCATGGTACTGGTACCAAAGCAGATATATAGACCAAATGGAACAGAACAGAGGCCTTAGAAATAACACATCTACAATCATCTGATCTTTGAAAAATCTGATGAAAACAAGCAATAGGGAAAGGATTCCCTGTTTAATAAATGGTGTTGGGAAAACAGGCTAGCCATATTACGAAAACATAAACTGGACCACTTCCTTACACTTTATACAAAAATTAACTCGAGATGGATTAAAGCATTAAAGATAAGACATAAAACCATAAAAGTCCTAGAAGAAAACCTAGGCAATACCATTCAGGACATAGGCATGGGCAAAGTCTTCATGACTAAAACACCAAAAGCAATGGCAACAAAAGCCAAAATAGGCACATGGGATCCAATTAAACTAAAGAGCTTCTGCACAGCAGAAGAAACTATCATCAGAGTGAACAGGGAACCTACAGAATGGGAGAAAATTTTTGCAATCTATCCATCTGACAAAGGGCTAATATCTGGAATCAACAAGGAACTTAAACAAATTTACAGGAAAAAAAACAAACAACCCCATCAAAAGTGGGCAAAGGACATGAACAGTCACTTCTCAAAAGAAGACATTTATGCAGCCAACAAACATATGAAAAAAAGTTCATCATCACTGGTCATTAGAGAAATGCAAATCAAAACAACAATGAGATACAATCTCATGCCTGTTAGAATGGCGATCATTAGAAAGTCAGGAAACAACAAATGCTGGTGAGGATGTGGAGAAATAGGAACACTTTTACACTGTTGGTGAGAGTGTAAATTAGTTCAACCATTGTGGAAGAGAGTGTGGTGATTCCTCAAGGATCTAGAACCAGAAATACCATTTGCCCCTGCAATCCCATTACTGGGTATACATCCAAAGAATTATAAATGATTCCACCATAAAGACACATGCACATATGTGTTTATTGCAAAAGTGTTCACAATAGCAAAGACTTGGAACCAACCCAAAAGCCCATCAATGATAGACTGGATAAAGAAAATGTGGCACATATACAACACGGAATAATATGCAGCCATAAAAAAGGATGGGTTCATGTCATTTTCAGGGATGTGGATGAAGGTGGAAACCACCATTTTCAGCAAACTAACACAGGAACAGAAAACCAAACAACACATGTTCTCACTCATAAGTCGGAGTCAAACAATGAGAACACATACACAGGGTGCAGAACATCACACCCTGGGCCCTTTTGGGGGTTGGGGTCTAGGGGAGGGATAGCATTAGGAGAAATACCTAATGTAGATGACGGGTTGATGGGTGCAGCAAACCACCACTGCATGTGTGTACCTATGTAACAAAGCTGCATATTCTGCACATGTATCCCAGAACTTAAAGTATAATAATAAGAAAAAGAATGTACTCAATGAGTAAAGTTTTCCCCTATCCTTAGATAATATTAGGTGGATCTCAAGGATTCTCTACTCAATTTCTTACTCTTAATGAACTTCTAGGTTACAAAAACATTCTCAATTCAGATATTATAATGTCCAACCTGATGAAATAATCATAACTCTGAACCCAAATTGCTATCATTTCACCTCACCAGTTACACGTGGTGGGACAATAAAATGAACACTTATAGAAAAAGTAAAAACAAAAACAAAATGTCTGGGCCTGCATGATATAACTATGAGGAGGAGGAAGGCAGAGATAATTGGAATTTGAGCTCAGCATGGTGGCTCACGGCTGTAATCTCAACATCTTGGGAGGTCAAGGCAGGAGGAGTGCTTGAGCCCAGGAGTTCAAGACCAGCCTGGGTAATATAGGAAGACTGTCATCTCTACAAAAAAATTCAAAATATTAGCTTCATATGGTGGTGCATGACTGTAGTCCTTGCTTCTCAGGTACTTAGGAGGCTGATATGGGAGGAGGATTGCTTTATCCTGGGAGGTGGAGGCTGCAATGAGCTGTGATCATGCCACTACAGTCTAGCTTATGTAAGCGAGGGAGACTCTGTCTCAATAAAAAGAAAAAAAAAAGAAATAGACTCTTATAGTTGTGGTAAAGAAGGAAAAATAAGTTAATTTATTCTGATATTGGGGTTGCAATGGTTGCTAAGTGAGAAATAGAGAAGTCTCAGCCTCACAGGGATAGCAAATATTACTCAAAAAAGGAGAGACATGATTTTGAGGAGTGTCACTTCTCTGAGGATGTATTGGGAACCTGAGAGCAGAAGCTTAGAAACATCAACAAGACTACCAACTACTTTCAAATATTTAAGGCAGATCAGAGGCTTAGCAGACTGTGGAAACAAAGACAAGCCTTCATGGAGGTAGGATTTAAAAAAGCTAAGGAATGCCAGATCCTGGAAAATAAATTTCAGCAGAGAGAAAAGAAAGATACTTTTAGGACATTGCTGGAGAAAAATGCTGAAAAAGATACCAGATAATTGAGACATCGAGACATGAAGTTTGCATGAAGAGTTAACTGTTACAAATGTGAGCAACCTGTAAAAGTGGAGAGTATCTGAGGGGAAGCTCAGGTTCAGTTTAACTCTGGGGTTGCAAACACAGAGGCTAAGGTAGAGAATAAAAAAAGAAAATTAAACACACACACACACACACATATACACACATACGGCTGGGCATGGCAGCTCACGCTTGTAATCCCAGCACTTTGGGAGGCTGAGGTGGTGGGTCACCTGAGGTCAGAAGTTTGAGACCAGCCTAGCCAACACGGCAAAACCCTGTTTCTACTAAATATATATATATATATATATATATATACACACACACAAATTATATATATATATATTTATATATAAATATATATTTATATAAATTTATATATATAAATATATATAAATATATATATTTATATATTTTTATATGTATATTTATATATATAAATATATATATTTATATATTATATATATTTATATATATTTATATATAAATAGATATATTATATATAAATATATATATTTATATATAAATATATATATTTAAAATTATATATAAATATATGTAAATATATATATTTAAAATTATATATAAATATATAAATATATATATAAATATATATTTATATAAAAAATATATAATATATATAATTTATATATATAGACATGTATCTTACATACACATATCTTAAAATTCCTACTATATGTGTGTGCTTATGTATATGTATATGCATATCACATCTGTGTGTGTGGAAGCTAGGGAAGAGGAAAATGATGAGATTAGACCTAGCAAAATTCTGCAACTGTGTTTCAAATTGCAATCTCAAAGGAGGGAGGTAATCTGAATAGGTGGTGGATTTATTTATTCTTGTATTTTGAGAGCTTATTAACACTTTAAGAGAAGTTAACTGAATTCAAGTATTATACACTATGGACATCACTGGCTGGCAAGTCTTAAACATTCAGCCTTTCTTTTTCTTTTATTATCTGTATCATAGTTCACAAATTATACTAGTTTATGTTCTAATTACCAGGGAAATTCTCTTGGGGAAAAAAATGGTGGTGACATCTAATCTTTGTAAATATGGTAACTGGACCCTTGGATAAATTAACTAACAACATTTGTGAGGGCAGTTTTTACTTACAGAATGCTTTTAGTAGCTTATTTCTAGGTGAAGATTGCACATGGCAAACACAATATATATATATTTATGAAGCATTGTTCTTTGGAGAATGTTGTACAACTTACATACTCTTGTAGTATAAAATGGCACTATTTCATAAATAAAATACTCCCTGCTGTATTAGATGACTAATCAAACCCATTTGAGTCCTCATCTATGACTGTGGGCCAAAAACTCAAGTCCATTTTGGAAAGAAAGAACGTGGGATGCAACATGGAACGCCCCCCCAGGCTTCTGCCTTCTTCGTCTCTTCCTCTAAAATAGAGTTCGATACTGGGTAAGATCTATGATGTGTGGTAATCTGACTGGACAATCCAGCCTGATATACTGGTGTCCACTCAGATCACTCAGATTCGTGCTATGAAAATTAATGTACTTCAGTTCAATGAATCGAAATTTTGGTAAGAAAATTGAATGGATTGAAAATATAGTGAAAATAAAATAGTAGATGATTGCTACTCACCTTAGTATAAATAGATAAAAGATTTGATGCAAATTACTGTATATGAGTCTTACCAATGGGATTTGGAAGACATAGGCATCAACTAGGATAAATTAAGGAAGTCAATGGATAACAAATACAAGGCTAAGGAAAATGTGGCAAAAAATTATATTTATTTGCTGCTGTAACATTTCTAGTAAAATCTATATCAGCACTGTCCAATAGAAATATAATGTGAGTCACAAATGCAAGCTGTATTTATAATTTAAAATTTTCCAGTAGCTCCAGTCAATAGAGTAAAAAAGGTGAAATTAATTTTGATTATACAATTAATTCAAAATATTATTCAAAATATCATTTTACCATGTAATCAATATAAAATTTATTAATAGGCTATTCTATATTATTATCTTATACTAAAACTTTGCAAACCAGAGTGTATTTTAACACTTAGAAGGTGTCTCTGTTTGGACTAGACATATTTCTAGTGCTCATTGTATGCTCAACATATGGCTAGTGATGAGTGTACTGGATAGAGCAGGCCTAAGTCTAGATAAAAACAAAAAGAGGAGAGAAAGATGAGAGTATGAGAGTAAAAGACAATTCTGCAAGACTAGTTTTTTCTATCTCTGGATAATGTTCTTATAATTTTTTTCCTAGGTGCAAGATTTATATTAACCTGCAAATTGAAGCAAATAAGGTCATTGATTAACCAAAAGACTGTATAGGTAGCCAGAGATTAAATTCAGATGACTATATAATGTGAATGCATTCTAGTAAACAACTGATATATTTTTAGAAGTAAACTACAACAGACAACTGTTGAATCATTATTGGCATAGATTCTTAGGTTTAATGATCAGTAGGGAACTTTGCTAATTTTAGATACTATTGAAGTAAAGGGATTACTTGGTTGAACACAGATGCCAAGGTGGCTACAAGCTTTTGTGAGCAGATGCATCTACATGGTATAGCAGCTGATCTACTGCCGTGATTTAGGTGCTGGTTGAACAGACCTAACTTGGGAGGGTAGCAAGCAATCTTACCTTCTGCCCTCTGCTTCAAATTTAATACTCCGTTTTAAGGGTCTGGAATACTATTTGCATAGGTAACCTGAGACTATACTTTTTTGATGTCTAGAGAGACACAACTAATTTAACACTGCTGTTAGTTTAACTCATATAGATACAGCTACACTGAATGAGGCTGGGTCTCTGTAGTGTTGTGCACTGTATATAACATTGTGCCTGAATATCCAGTTTCTATAAAAACTTGCACTATAATATGTGGTATATGATCATGTCCACAAACCAGGTGAAATCCAAAATTTACTCAAGAGTGGTCTCCACAACCCTAGTCACTGGAAATGTGCAGTAAGTGGGAAAATTTCATTACTATTTGGCAGAGATAACTTGCCATTTTAGCTGAAATGTGATACATAAACCATTAGTTTAATCTTTCTGTCTCAATTACATGATGTATCAAAGTGTTTATAAGTTTACTGACAAAATGAAATAAAAATGTGAGGCCGGGCATGGTAGCTCATGCCTGTAACACCAACACTTATGGAGGACAAGGCAGGCAAATCACCTGAAGCCAGGAGTTCTAGCACAGCCTGGCCAACATGGTAAAACCCCATCTCTATTAAAAATACAAAAATCGGCTGGACATGGGGGTGCATGCCTGTAGTCTCAGCCACTCAGGAAGTTAAGGCAGGAGAATCTCTTCAACCTGGGAGGCAGAGGTTGCAGTGAGCCAAGATCGTGCCACTGAACTACAACCTGGGGAACAGAGCCAGATTCCATCTCCAAAATAAATTAATAAATAAAAGGGATATATGTCAATGATAATTCATAGGATAAGTAAAAATTTTTTATATACTTTAAATTCTGAGATACATGTACAGAACATGCAGGTTTGTTACATATGTATACACGTGCCATGGTGGTTTGCTGTACCCATCAACTCGTCACCTATATTAGGTATTTCTCCTAATGCTATAACTCCCCTAGCCCCCCACCCCCCAACACGGCCCAGGGTGTGATGTTCCCTGCCCTGTGTATGTGTTCTCATTGTTCAACTCTGACTTATGAGTGAGAATATGTGGTGTTTGGTTTTCTGTTCCTGTGTTAGTTTGCTGAGAATGATGGTTTCCAGCTTCATCCATGTCCCTGCAAATGACATGAACTCATCCTTTTTTATGGCATAGTATTCCATGTTGTATATGTGCCACATTTTCTTTATCCAGTCTATCATTGATGGGCATTTGGTTTGGTTCCAAGTTTTTGCTACTTTGAATAGTGTGCAGCAATAAACATACATGTGCATGTATCTTTATAGTACAATGACTTATTATCCTTTGGGTATAAACTCAGTAATGGGATTGCTGGGTCAAATGGTATTTCTGGTTCTAGATCCTTGAGGAATCACCACACTGTTTTCCACAATGTTGACCTAATTTATATTCCCACCAACAGTGTAAAAGTGTTCCTATTTCTTCACAAACTCTCCAGCATCTATTGTTTCCTGACTTTTTAATGATTGCCATTCTAACTGGGGTGAGATGATATCTCATTGTGGTTTTGATTTGCATTTCTCTAATGACCCGTGATGATGAGAATTTTTTCATATATTTGTTGGCTGCATAAATGTCTTCTTTTTAGACGTGTCTCTTCATATCCTTCACCCACTTTTTGTTTGTTTTTTTTCTTGTAAATTTAAGTTCTTTGTAGATTCTGCATATTAGCCCTTTGTCAGATGGATAGATTGCAAAATTTTTCTCTCATTCTGTAGGTTGCCTGTTCACTCTGATGATAGTTTGTTTTGCCGTGCAGAAGCTCTTTAGTTTAATTAGATCCCATTTGTCAATTTTGGTTTTTGTTGCCATTGCTTTTGGTGTTTTAGTCATGAACACTTTGCCCATGCCTGTGTCCTGAATAGTATTACCTACGTTTTCTTCTAGGGTTTTTATGGTTTTAGGTCTTATGTTTAAGTCTTTAATCCATCTTGGGTTAATTTTTGTGTAAGGTGTAAGGAAGGGGTCCAGTTTCACTTTTCTGCATATGGCTAGCCAGTTTTCCCAGCACGATTTATTAAATAGGGAATCCTTTCCCCATTGCTTGTTTTTGTCAAGTTTTTTAAAGATCAGATGGTTGTAGATGTGTAGTGTTATTTCTGAGGCCTCTGTTCTGTTCCTTTTGTCTATTTATCTGTTTTGGTAACAGTACCATGATGTTTTTATTACTGTAGCCTTGTAATGTAGTTTGAAGTCAGGTAACGTGATGCTTCCAGCTTTATTCTTTTTTGCGTAGGATTGTCTTGGGTATATGGGCTTTTTTTTTTGTTCCATATGAAATTTAAAGTAGTTTTTCTAATTCCATGAAAAAAGTCAATGGTAGCTTGATGGGGATAGCATTGAATCTATAAATTACTTTGGGCAGTATGGCCATTTTCATTGATATTGATTCTTTCTATCAACGAGCATGGAATGTTTTTCCATTTGTGTCCTGTCTTATTTCCTTGAGCAGTGTTTTGTAGTTCTCCTTGAAAATGTCTTCACATCCCTTGTAAGTTTTATTTCTAGGTATTTTATTCTCTTTGTAGCTATTGTGAATAGGAGTTCACTCATGATTTGACTCTCTGTCTATTATTGGTGTACAGGAATGCTTGTGATTTTTGCACACTGATTTCGTATCCTAAGGCTTGGTGAAGTTGCTTATCAGCTTAAGGAGATTTGGGGCTAAGATGATGGGGTTTTCTCAGCATACAAACATGCCATCTGCAAACAGAGATAATTTGACTTTCTGTCTTCCTATTTGAATACGCTTTATTTCTTTTTCTTGCCTTATTGCCCTGGCCGGAACTTCCAATACCATGTTGAATAGGAATGGTGAGAGAGGGCATCCTTTGTCTTGTGCCAGTTTTCAAAGGGAATGCTTCCAGCTTTTGCCCCTTTAATATGATATTGGCTATGGGTTTGTCTGGATATTGATGGAACTTATTTTTTTTTTTGAGACAGAATTTCTCTCTTATTGCCCATGCTATAGTGCAGTGGCCTGATCTCAGCTCTCTGCAACCTCCGCCTCCTGGGTTCAAGTGATTCTCCTTTCTCTGCCTCCTGAGCAGCTGGGATTACAGGCTCCTGCTATCACGCCCAGATAATTTTATGTATTTTTAGTACAGACAGGGTTTCATCATGTTGACCAGACTGATTTCAATCTCCTGACCTTAGGTGATCCACCCACTGCAGCTTCCCAAAGTGCTGGGATTACAGACATGAGCCACCACTCCCGGTCAAATAAGTAAATATTTTTGGAAATTTAGTGGCAGTTTATTTGAAGCTCCCAACTGATGAAATGCCTATGGAGACAGATTAACTGGGAAACATAAATTTGGCTATGAAAATTATCCATGAAAATAAATGTCTCCATCAACATGGATACATTGATTCAAATAATTATGAATGGTAGAGGAAAAAGAGTACATAATCTGGACAAAGATTATCATAAATACAGTCACAAATAATTGAACAAATATCAAAGTATATGGTCACAAGTAACATGCTTAACAGAGAGAATTTATACCCCTACTCATGGTTCAAATCCTATTATTCATCTAGTAGTTAATTGGCATATTATTTTATATGTTGCAGAAAATTGTGGAATATCTATAAAATGTAATGAGGAGATAATATCCAAGGTCAGATGTGTAGCAGGCAAGAAGAAGTTACAGCTGCTGAACTGTGATCAATTTCTTCCATGATTGGTAGGTGGGCGAACACTTTGGGAAAAATAAAAAAGGCTAGTAACCTTGCATAATCAATTTCAATTTCCTTGTAAATATGATTTTTGAACTTCTTGGTAAATAGACTAATTATACTAGTCATTGTCTATGTAATGACCTTAACAAGATGTCTCTGTACTCAAATTTCTTAAGTAAACAATTTATGGAGAATGTTACAAAAACAACTCTCTGGGTTATAAGACACAGATGTTTTGTAACTGAAATCCTCCTTGCTACATGTGGCACCTAAAGCTGGAATAGCAACCCCTTCTCTTTTCCTGGGGCAGAAAGCCCTTGTCTTATGTGGCAATCAAGGGCCTAGAGAGCCACATGGGATGATCCAAGTCTCTCTCTCTATTTTGTCTGGATTCCTGACTGCTTGATTCTAATGTATTAGTAAAGTTCCATACTGTGTAAATTAACTTGGGTGATTCTAGATTGGATTTTTTGGGGTTCTGAAAACATTGATTTGCTGAAAAAAATCTGTTTAAGATAATATTGGTGTTTGGATTATAAACAGCTGTTATTGTACATGAATTTTGAAATTTTATTTCATTTTTCTATTTTTTTTTTCATGGATATCTAGTGTTGTTATATTCTTATGTCCTGCCTTGCCTCTAAGAGCATAACATGAGCAAATTGGAGTTGGGTTAACCCAATGGTGGAGGTGTGAAAGGGGAGATGCTCTGGAGAAGATGGTAGAATCCACTGATTGAGAGAAGTAGACTCCAAACAGGCACCCGAGTAAAAGATTTTTGGCTTGCCCGGAACAGGATAAGAAAATTGAGTGGCGAAAATGCTTTTATAT
Organism: Pongo pygmaeus; assembly: GCF_028885625.2. Taxonomy (NCBI): domain Eukaryota; kingdom Metazoa; phylum Chordata; class Mammalia; order Primates; family Hominidae; genus Pongo; species Pongo pygmaeus. The sequence continues at coordinate 67,187,518 of NC_072378.2, read as the reverse complement.
ATGTATTGTGGAAAATTAATTTCACTGTGGAATCAATAGTTTCACTTGAAAATGTGAAAGGTTCTCACTGTTAAAGTTAATGGAGCAGAAATAAATTTGAAGTACTTCATATTGCTAGCATTGTGGTGTTATATGGCATACATCACATGACGTGTATATAGTGAGCTTGGATAGACAAATGCCTTCGCATTAATCAAGATGGGAACTAGAAGATTAAAATTTTGTTCTAGAGCTTTGTGTTCTTGAAGAAAATTAATGATTGTCTTCTAATTTTCAGTTTCTGAGTCATCTGTGGCTAAAACATATATGCCATTGTTTGAAGTAAAAATGCATGTTAGATCGATAAGAAGGAGGAAAAAAAAAAGAAAAACTCGAGGTTTACGTAAGATACTTGACACTCAAGTTTCTTCCTTCATGGGCACAGCTATATTCTTGGTTTAAAACAGTCTGAATTTTAAGCCCAATAGATAAAAAGTAATAACAATAAATGTGGAAAATTTGGCTTCTAGGAAGAGTATAAAGTTCCTTCTTCTCCCTTCTGTTATTCATTTTTTCTCAAATACAGGTCAGATTCAGTGAATGATAAATATTGGGCACTATTTCTCCGAAAAATCTATCATTCTTCATCTCTCTTTGCAGTATCTCTGTACCATCCACTTGAGCAATAATATAAGAGGATATCAGGCTGCCCTTTACTGTTTGAGAAGAAACTTCATACTAAGGAAAGTTTGGGGAATAGATATGATTGATACTTCCGTGTATTTCACTGCATTTTTTCTCCTTGATGTCTTTTGCCTTTGGTTGCCTTCCTTTACTATGTCAATCTAGAGAGTCTGCATTCAGGATCCAGAAACCACTCAACACATTTCTGCCAACTGCACTCAGTGACTGCTTAACGATTGTTGACTAAATCAAGGTACTATGCCTTACTCTAAAAATAGGGAGATTTTTGTTTTACATAACCTTTCTAAAAGTCTCTTTTGCAAGTCTGTGGCAGAAGAAAGCAAGTGGTCAGGGATTTTGGCTTTTGGGATTGTGGTTCTCAGCCAAGTATTATTTTATTCTGACTAACACTCACATTGTGCTTTATCACCACCTATGACTTCATTCATTGATTTGACTGGGTATCGCAGGGTGAATAAGTGAAACATTACTTCTGTATTTTTGAAAACATTATATCATTTTATGAATATTTGGAAGTGTCAGGGTGAGTGCCCCTTGTGTAATACTTTCTTTTCTTGATAGCAAATAATAATAATAATAATAATAATCTATGCAGATATACCTGTTAGTTGGGAATGAAGCCAAATCATTGATTTAAGATTTCATCATGAGCAGATGCTGCTAGAGGTCTCCCTTGCTTCAATTATTATGAAAATCATGTCTTTAAGAGAAGCATCATGTCTCTTAAATCAACTTTAGTTGGTGGTGATAACACAGTAATAAAGTTTATCCTTTGAGTAAAGAAAGGGTAAGAAATTGTGAATTCTGTCTTTTATAAGAAGATGCCAGTTTGCTATAATATCTATTCAAATCCCTAGATTCATCAAATGTGTAGAGTTAGCATTTGAAACTTATAATGAACAGTCACACTTCAATTGCAGTGTAGCAAGTGGGAGAGAAAAAATAACGTCTGCTTTATTTCAACAAGACTTTAAAGTATGTTGTAGTTGCTGACTCTGTTTTTCTAGTAACCCTCGGTTATCAGAGATGAAAATAAGAAAAATTTACACCTGGGTAATTGTTTGGGTTACCAAAATGACTACTAATATTAGGTTGGTGCAAATGTAATTGTGGTTTTTGCCATTACTTTTGCACCAACCTAGTAATAAAACCAGTGATTCAATTCCAAATAATACAGGTTTAATTTCTGCTAATTAATACCAAAACATTATCTAAATTCTTTAAACCAAAATGTATTGGGACACATAATGTCTCTAGAACATTTAGGGCTCTTCACAACATTTTTTTCTATTAATTTTTTATTTTAGAAATAAGTCAAGCTGGGTGCAATGGCTCACGCCTGTAATCTCAAAACTTTGGGAGCCCAAGGCGGGTGGATCACCTGATGTTAGGAGCTCAAGACAAGCCTGACCAACATGGTGAAACCCTATTTTTACTAAAAACACAAAAATTAGCTGGGCATGGTGGCTTGTACCTGTAGTCCCAGCTATTCGGGAGGCTGAGGCAGGAGAGTCACTTCAACCCAGAGGTAAAGGTTGCAGTGAGCCAAGATCGCACCACTGCACTCCAGCCTGGGGACAGAGAGAGACTCTGTCTCAAAAAATAATAATAATAAAATAAATTAAAAAATAAGTCAAGACATATCCCCCTCCTTTTATTCAGTTTCATCTTTCTCACTGGTTGAGGAAGATAGATTTCTATCAAAAGATAGATTTCTACTACCTCAGATTCAATAGTTTAAGTGCTAAATTTTCTTTATATCCATATATCTCATTCATGGAGAAGGTAAAAAAACTGAGAAACTCAAAACCAATTTCATTTAAATCTCATTGAACTGTGTATTTATTTGTTTAGGATGCCTTTAAATTATGACTTATGATGAGCTGATTGAAAACTATTTTATAAATATTTGAGTTCTACTACCTTTTGGTCACATTTTAGGTACTGATGGGTATCACAGTAAACAAAAGAGCCATACATATTTGTTCTCATGGAACTTTTATTTATGATTTTGGTTGGAGGCAAAAAATCAAATAAATAAGATACATAATTGCAGGTAACAGGTGTTCAATACTATGGGAAAAAATAAAGGAGTATGGGGAAAAAGAAGTTCCATAAGAATGCCATTATAGATAGGATAGGAAAGTGAATTTTGAGAAGAGATGTGAAGAAAGCTGCAATTATCTGAGAAAAATGTATGTCAGGTACTGATAACATCAAGGGAAAAGGCAGAAGCACTGTATGTAGCTGAAGTGCAATGAACTTGAAGAAAATCAGGAGGTTAAGAAAGAGAAGAGGCCAGGAGCTTAATCCCATAGTTCATTGTAAACCATGGGGGAGAATATGAATTTTACCCTGATGTGATGAGAAAATAGTACAGATTTTGAGTAGGGAAGCAACATAATTTGATGCATTTCTGGCATTTCCACTTTATGATAATAGCCACAAATGTTATTACATGCACATAAAAAGTAGAATAATGGATGAAGTTGGTTGAGCAAATAATATTTAAAATTTTGTCTAAAAAAAATTTCGAAACAATTTAGAGGTTTTTTTTTTTTTTTTTTTTGGACAGTTTATCACTCTCTCACTCAGACTGGAGTACAATGGTGCAATGGCTCACTGTAGCATCGAACTCCTGGGCTCCTGGGCTCAAGCGATCCTTCCACCTCAGCTTCCTGAGTAGTTGGTACTACCAGTGAGTGCCACCATGCCTGGCTATTATTATTGTTTTCGTAAAGACAGATTCTCACTATGTTGTCCCGGCTTGTATCAAACTACTGGCCTCAAACAGTCCTCCCACCTCAGCCTCCCACAGTGGTGGGATTATAGGCCTGCCTGAGCAATGAGCCTGGCCAGTGAGAGAGATTTCATGTGTAGTTCCTTAAAATTGTATGCCATAAAATTCTCTCACATACTAATTTGTGATTTTGAGGATGCAAAATCATCTATATTTACTATGTCTCCTCTTAAAAGCATTGATTAAAATACATATATATAAACACACATATGTATTGTGTATGTTATATATAAAATGTTTTCTATATATAAATATATTAAACTTCTTTGGAATATGTATAGGAAATAAATACTATCCAAAACCACAAAATATTTTAATAGCAATTACATTTTACATAGATCTCATAAAATATATTTTGAAAGATAAAAATCTAAAAAAAATCATAAAATTATATTTTAGATAGTTTTTTTAACTAAAAAGTTTTACATTTAATGTCTTACCTTAAGTTTATATGTCATTGAGATGCCAGTGTCTTAATGAAGAAGTAGAAAATAGAGTATAAAATTCAATATCACCTATTTGTCTGAAATAAAAATACAGTGAGTATTAAATAAGAATGACAATATAGTAACAATAACAGAACTTGTAGATTTTCCCAAATTGAATTAACTCTATTTATCTGAGTTCAAGGAGTATGGAAAATTGAATGTTTGATCGCTCAGCAATTATTACATTATCAGTTTAACACTATTCAAACACTGCAGAAGGCATTTCTCTATTCACATTGACTTCCTAACTAAGTGTGCATATGCTGAGCTATAAATAGTTTTTTTTTCCATGTTTAGTCTCCAAGCACTAAATATGTAGACTTCAGATTAGTCTATGCAACCCAGTGGCCCTCTCTCCAGAGGCATCAGTAATGCATTTGGTAAATACCTTGAACCATGAATTGTAAATTAACATAGTTATAATCTTGATAATATGAAAAAAGAGTTCCAAATACTTATTTTTTAAATGATAACATTAGAAAAAAGAAACAAACAAACTACAATTATCATCATTTCTATTTCCTGAAAATTCATTTGAGGCAACCTCTGCAAGTCACAGCTCCACATTTACATACAGTTCTGACCCTCTTTTTGGCTGAGCTGTGGTTAATACGCTCTGAAGATATATCCCCAGAACCTTTTGTTTGATTGTCAAAAATCAACTCTTCTCCAGCATTTATAGTTCTCATGGAACACAGAGTTATTTAGGGAAGGCCAGTGTCAAGTTATCAATGCAAAGATTGAACATCTGAAGTTTTGGGTCACTGCTATGATTCACAAAATGAGATACAGTTCCATATTGAGCTGCGTCCTCTGTGAATTCATCAGATTCATAGTCCAGATCCTTTGTTGTCCTATAACTGCCCTCATCTTTCAGCTTCGTCACTTGTGATTACCTTTCCAACTTATTCCATGACAAAACTCATTCTTTTAATCTTCACATGGGTTTTTACACCCAGCCATGGTCGTTGATACTGTGAAAGATGCAAAGTGAATTACTGTGTGCCTTTTTGTACAATCCTATTGGTAAAGTGAGGTCCACATTGACAGCTTGAGATACATTTATAAATGGGAGTAGCAGGTGGGATTTTAATTTGTTGGTTTTTACTATAAGCCAAAAGAATTCCAGCTTCAGCAGGACATTTTTCAAAGAAGCAATCTGTGCATGAACAACCAAAGGTAGCTTCATTTACTAAGCTGATTCCAGGAGCTGGTTTGTATTCATCAATATAGCAGAAGTCTGAAGGTGGGCCTTCTAAGTGAACCCTATTTTCAACAAATATCACTCCTTTATTATTCTGTCTTCTGCTGAGTTCATCTTGCCATCTCTGCAGAACTATACTTTGTTTGGCCTTCTTTACAATGTACTCGGCAATGGCAGATTTCGAAGCTGTGTTATTGTCTTTTGGAGTTATTGCTTTGCCTTTATTTACCTGAAATAAATAATTATGCTCACTATTAAAGAATTGCTGAAACAGTCATAGTCCCTTGAGATTTTGCAAAGGCTCCTAAGTATTTGTAGAATCTAGCCATCATTTTCATTTTACAAGATAAAATTCCACATTCTTCACTGCCTTGTAGTCACACAAGTAGTCCACCAATAGATTGGTGATTCCAATCTATTTAAATGTGTGCTTTTCTTTTCTGCATATTTCCTGAAGAATATCAAGTGTAACTAGCCAAGGCACCATACCAAGCTCGTTTGTGCCTTACCCCCAGCTGCTGCCATCTTGTGGATATTTCATTCAAGGTCTAACAGGATAGCTCAGGTGACCTAATGCCCACTCTTGCTCAGCCCTGTGAGACTTGGGGCCAATGCTGAGGGTCTGGTACCTGAGCATCTTGACATCACTGGAGGCCCACCTGGGCCACAGTGTCCCAATACTGTATTGTTTTAATAACTACTTTACTAGACACTTACTATATGTCATCATCTCTCAGCGTGGTACACATATTATTTAATATCTAACACTCTTTGTGTAGGCATTGTTATCTCAACTTTTCAGACAAGGAACTTGAGACTCAGATACAGTAAAATAATTAACCACAACTTGCTCAGATAATTAACATCATGGCTAAGTAGCAAATCAAGTTGTGGGTGATTGAAACACAAAATCCTAAGCACTACACTGTAATGCCTGGCACAGGAATCCATACTATGTATCATAAGCAATATCCTAAGATCATGATATTATATAGATAAATTTGACAATCTTACTCTTTAGTATTGGTATTTTTGTATGACAAAGACATCTACTCCACATAGAACAAATTATATCATTGGGTGATTTTCTTGAAAAGTTAACCTAATCTATATAATTGAGGGCCGTATGTATGTAACTAAACTCCACTGGATTAACTCTGCACATTTGGAATTTATTTGAAAATATTTAGCTTTCAACGTTTATTTGTTTCATCTAAGGAGAATATCTCTCTGTCCAATGCCTTACACGATATGAATTATATTATGTGCCACCAAGGACTTTTATTCACTCCCAAACATTGATATACCATTAATTAAAAATTAGAAAAATCAAAAATGTTAATAAAAAATTATTTTTTGGCAAAGTGCACTGTTTAGGGAAACTCTTTGTACTTGTTCTTTCTTCCAATAATACATAGTTTTTTATTGCAAAGATGATGGAAGAATAACCTTAGAACAGCAAAGATTTGGCTGTATCATCTGATAAGAAATATAAAACATTGTATTAAGTAATAATAGAATATTGCAATACATCTCCCATGCTGTATCTTTATGAATCTTTGCCCCTCCTTTATATATTTAAGCACCCAGTAATTTTATTCTTCAATAATCAAAGATGTCTTAATATAACTACTTTTTTAAATTTAATGCCTTAAGTTAAATCCCTTATATTTAATGGGTATTCATATATGTATTTCAATTAATTGTTCCATTTTGTAGTTGTTACCACCTTATAAATGAACAAAGCATTTTACATTTTTTTTTCATTTTTAGGTGAAAACAAGAATAATTAAAAATAAAATGACACGTTTATTAAGCTCCAATCAAATGACATTTATTTTGACTGAAATACCAAATTCTTTATCATGTCGTCCCAGCTTTTTTTCCCCAGCTTTCTTGCCACTATCTTTTGCAAAGCATTATAGGGTCTTATAACATGACTTTGTTCTTTCCCAAATGCTCAACACATGCTCATGCTTCAGGCCTTCATGAGTTTGTTTCTCTTCATGATGTTCCTTCTCTTGGAGTGCCTTCTTTACCTGTTAAAATTTTATTCATGTTTAAGCTGATTTATCCTCAGTCTTTCTTCAAGGAGAACTTATCACTCATTAATTCATTCTGATGAAATTTGAAAAATAGATTTATTTTCTGATTCATTTATCCAGTTACTTATCAAATTCTTTATAAGTGCTAGCTACAGTGGGAAATTGAATGGTTAATAGAATATTCATAAATGCTGACTTTACACAATCTTTGTAATACATTTATATTACACGTGTTTTGTTATGATGTCGTATTTTTCTATCCCTCTCCCAAGAGGTGATGAAAGGATAGAGAGGCTACGGAGTAGAGTTTTTTGCTTATCTTTGTATCTTCAGCACTGAGCACTGCTATCTAATACATTTTTTAAATGTTTAAAGATGAATACATAGCAGCTTTTAAGTTGCATATATCTGAAAAATAAGGAAGTGAGAAGCAAAACTTAGATTTTCTAAATCCTATACTGTCAACTGTATTGTAATGGCTCCAATAAGAATTCACTAGGAATAATAATCATTCTACTAATCTCTCTGTGATTCAACCATTTTTTGTTTTTAATGGATGAAATTCGCCGATTGCTTTCAAGCATCAAATTAGTGTCAAGTGTAAACTAGGCATATAAGTGAGGTGTTGCTAGTCCCTTTATTTGTTTTGAATACATTGCTAAAGAGTCCACAAATTGGGGACAATCATTATGGATGGTCAATTGGTTTAATATGTGGTTTAATAGTCTAAACCACATAATGGTTTAATAGTCTAAACCATATAATGGTTTAAAAGTCTAAACCGAGAGACGTTAGAAATTCTTTTAACCAAAGACAAAACTAGATCTATATAGAAAGGGTCAATAAACAGAGCACATTGATATGGTTTGACTGTGCCCCCACCCAAATCTCAACTTGAATTTTATCTTCCAGAATGCCCATGTATTGTGGGAGGGACCCAGGGGGAGGTAATTGAAACATGGGGGCCTGTCTTTCCAGTGCTATTCTTGTGATAGTGAATAAGTCTCACGAGATCTCATGGGTTTATCAGGTGCTTCTGCTTTTGCTTCCTCCTCATTTTCTTTTTCTGCTGCTGTGTAAAATGTGCGTTTCACCTCCTGCCATGATTCTGACACCTCCCCAGCCATGTGAAACTGTTAAGTCCAATTAAACTTTTTTCTTTCCAGTCTTTGGTACGTCTTTGTCAGCATCATCAAAACAGACTAATACAAACATAAATTATAACTAAAAGAAAATGCCCTCCCCATAAAAAATCCTCTGCAATACCAAAAGAAGTCAATATGTGTGTCTTCACATTTGAATACAGCACATGATTACAAAGATCATAAAGATAATTTTAAAGCTTTTTATATGAACTAGGAAGCTGTGTCTTTTCAGTTACAAGCAAAGGATTACTGAACACTGAAGAGTCTCAATATTATATGTAAGCTATAATTATGTGCCTGTGATATTGGCTTATGCTAGTTTTTGTTGTATTAGGTAACAAAAACTTCAAACATGTCTCCAAAATGATGGCAATAATCTTTCCAGTCATCAGATTAAGATAAAAGTCTGTAAGAAAAATGTGTCTACTGATCTAATATATAGATAAAATTTGAAAGAGACTAAAGATAGTAAATGAGAAAAACAAAAGCGTTTCAGTACCAGAATGGCTTGAGAACTGGCCGACATTAAAGACAAGGAAAGGTAATTTCTTTTGAAAAAATTGTAAGCTCTTCTACTGTAACTTTTTTAAGCTTTTTAAAATTATTATTACACTTTAAGTTCTGGGATACACGTGCAGAACATGCAACTTTGTTACAAAGGTGTACACATGCCATGGTGGTTTGCTGCACCCATCAACCTGCAATCTACATTAGGTATTTCTCCTAATGTTATCCTTCCCCTTGCCCCCCAACCCCTGACAGGACCCCAGTATGTGTGATGTTCCCCTCCCTGTGTCCATGTGTTCTCATTTTCAGCTCTGACTTATGAGTGAGAACATGTGGTATTTGGTTTTCTGTTCCTGTTAGTTTGCTGAGAATGACGGTTTCCAGCTTCATTCATGTCCCTGCAAACGATATGGGTTTTTTTTTATGGATGCATAGTATTCCATGTTGTATATGTGCCACATTTTCTTTATCCAGTCTATCATTGATGGGTTGGTTCCAAGTCTTTGCTATTGTGAACACTGTTGCAATAAACATACATGTGCATATGTCTGTATAGCAGCATGACTTATAATCCTTTGGGTATATACCCAATAATGGGATTGCTGGGTCAAATGGTATTTCTAGTTCTAGATCCTTGAGGAATTGCCACACTGTCTTCCACAATGGGTGAAATAATTTATACTCCCACCAACAGTGTAAAAGCATTCCTATTTCTCTACATCCTCTCTAGTATCTGTTGTTTCCTGACTTTTTAATGATCACCTTAGTGACTACTGGGTAAATAATGAAATTAATGCAGAAATAAATAAGTTATTTGAAACCAATGAGAACAAAGACACAACGTACCAGAATCTCTGGGACACAGCTAAAGCAGTGTTTAGATGGAAATTTATAGCACTAAATGCCTATAAGAGAAAGCAGGAAAGATCTAAAATCAACACCCAAACATCACAGTTAAAAGGAGTAGAGAAGCAAGAGCAAACAAATGCAAAAGCTAGCAGAAGACAAGAAATAACTAAGAACAGAGCAGAACTGAAGGAGACAGAGACACGAAAAACCCTTCAAAAAATCAATGAATCCAGTAGCTGTTTTTTTGAAAAGATTAACAAAACAGATAGACCGCTAGTTAGTCTAATAAAGAAAAGAGAGAATAATAAAATAGACAAAATAAAAAATGATAAAGGGGATATCATCACTAATCCTACTGAACTACTATAATTTATTGAAAATGTTTAGTTTACATAAATATTACAATTCATGGTTCATGAATAAATTATTTTTCAGGACAGTATCGTTTTTGCAATAGCACTCACCGACTTCATTTCAGGCACCATGGGCTATGTAAAAGCGAAACTATGGCAATATTCTCTTTTGCGAGTATAAATTCTCCAAAGCTTTCACCTTACCTCTCCATTCCACTAAACTCAAACCTCATTACTTATATTCTTACTCTATCTTGTATTTGATGCATAATGTTGGATCCTGATTAGGACAACTTCTTTCTATGATTATAGCATTAATCTTTAGGTGGTGCCATAGATAATGAGTAGCTCTTTGCCACACTTCCTTCCTAAATTCCTTTCCTTAAGAATGACATTCATAACAGTCTTCTTTAAGCCTCTCTAAGAGCACAGGTATTACTACCTTTGATTTCAATATATGTTGACTTGATAAAATAAAATTTTCATTAATAGAAAAAAAGAAATGTAATCCTAAAATGTTCCCCAGTAATGTGTTGTGAATAAATATAAAGGAGTATGGTAGAAAGAAAGAATGAGGTAGAGGAAACAGAGGCAAATCAGTACAGGTAAGAAGAGTAAGGGAAGACATGCATCAAACAATTCACTCATATTACACGCATGTATTCCTGCATAGAGTTAGGTCTTTGGATGATATTAACTATTGTGGAATTTAATTTCTTGGAAGTCTGACATCATAGTTTTTAAAGCTGTTTTGTATTTTTATTGATTTATTATTTTTCTATTTTGTTCATTATCAAGTCTATATTTACATATCCAAGTCTAGCAGCCAACATTTTTGGATTTCAGGTAAGTTATATAAGGTCTCAATAAAATGTGAATAATAATAAATTACCCAGCAGGGGATATATTATAAATAAATAAAATGACATATATAAATTCCCAGTAAATATATAAATAAATAAAATGACATATATAAATTCCCAGTACTTGGAAACATTTAATACTTATCTATTATTATTTTAAAATTAGTATCATCAACATTATCATTATTATGCTATTATTATTGCTATGAAACATTTTTAAGAAACCATCCTTGACCATCCTATTTAAGTAGCATTGCTTTTAATTTAGTTTGTATTACATAAAGGCATATTCTTTATAGCATCTTATTGCAAATGCAAATAACCTGGTTCTTCTGTTTAATATTTATAATATACCTCTTCATCCTTTCCATGTTGCCATTAGTCTATCTTATTCATTTTTTAAAGCTTAAAAGAGATTCTCAATACATCTGAATAAAATGATGTGACTATTAATAAGTAATGTTTATTCACAGCTTAATACATACCCACCCTAATTCTATAACATTTTATATATTTTTAATTTATTTTACTTAAAACTATCTTATCTCCTTTTTTATTTTATAAAAATTTAGACTTGTAGAAGATAAATGAATTTCCCATTGAATTCCCATTAATAATTTGGAAAGCCAGAATATGAACTCACCTCATGATCAGTCTCAAAGATTCTTTGAGTATTCTGCTATAAATCCTCCTATACTGCCTTTATGCTAATTTCATAGCTATAATCAAGTTACCATTTCAAATGTTCATGCCATGGCAAAAACTAAGAAATTATCATACAAATAAACTAAGGAAAACTTAACATATGCATGTACGCTTTCCTAGTATTTATTCAAAATTAATTTTCCCTTTTATTCTGTCTGAGAACTAAATGACCAAGAAGCAAATGTTCAAAAATAGTGTCCCTCAAGTTTGGTAGATGTTATCAATGAAATAGTAAGGGAAAAAGAAACAAAATTGAAAATCAAAGATTAATATTAAAACACAACCAAATAAAAGCACTTTCAATGTGAATTTGATTTTATGTTATTTGTGGTTGAATGATATTTGGGTTTAATTAAATTTACCTTTTAGACACCTAGACGTAGACTTAAAGTTCATATCGACTGAATCTCTTGTAGGTTTTGTTTGTATTTTGTGAAAGAGTGTCATAATTACTTCAAGATAGTCCATGAGAGTGGACTGATTACCTTCCTTTTTATGTCTAAATGTTGTATAATTATTAACTGTTATACAATAAAATGATTAAGCAAATCAATAATCTTTTGAAACTAACATCAATTTGAACTAGTTCCCACAATGTTTGAAGTAGTTCTTTGAAAGTTTTCGAAACAACAACGTGTCATAAGACTTACATTTAAAGGATGAAAGAATCTTGTGCCTTTTACTACATTTTTACTAAATCTTTGTGATAGTACATATATGGTAATATTCAGAGCCAGAAAGAAAAATGTAAGTTAGAAAAGAGGGAAGAAATGACTTTTATAATTATCATTTTTCTCATCAAGTGTTCATAATATTTGAGAAATTAGAACGCAGCTATTAAAGCAGTACTCAGATTTTTTATTTTGTTTTCCAATCTGCCAAATTAATCTGCATGAATATTTGCATATCTGTATGTGTTTATCTATTTGTATCTTAGTCATCTTTGGAAGAATAAAATTATTTTCTTTGGCACGTATTAATCTAATTTTTATTTCTATAATTATCTATTAAGTAGACAAGGTAAAAATAAAATTCATTTTGGCAATAACTGAAGAGGAAATTATATTAAATTATTAGAAATTTTTTGTATATGTTTTCACGATTTTGCTACATTTTGAGTAGCAGAAAGGAACCATATAGATAGATACTACTATACATATATATGTTTACATACACATACATACATACACAGAGAGAGAAAGACAGAGACAGAGAATACTAAGCTACATCACCCACTAGTGCCTATAATAGGTCCTCAATGAATAAATATTTAGAAACCTGAGATATGATGGACATTTCTGGCTACATAAAGGCAAGCAAAAATATCAGTATCAAAAGAATAAATATTTGAAAAAAGAGTAAAATAAATATTTAACTCAAAGTCAAAAAACAAATCTTTACTGAAAGTAGATCTAATGACTTAGAGCATTAATATCAAAATATACTGCTCAGTTTATATTTACATAGTAAGTAATTTATAGTCAACTCATTGGGAAGAATAAATCAAATAAACAATAATTTGGAGCAATTTGATTACAGCCTTTCAAGGAAGCTTAGAAGAATAATTTAGGTTTGATTTATGTGCTAGAGGCTTGAGTTAGCTTTTAGCCATCCCTTTACTACCAGAGTTGGTTTCAAACACAGAATTATAGAACACTCTCTCATTTGATAGGTTTTTTGGTAGAATGAAATGTTATCACTTACTTTTATATGCAAATTTGTATTCTAGCTTTTGCTTCATCAGAGTTAGCAGGGAAAATGAATGTAACAACAAAAGGCTAACATCCAGAGCTCACATCTCACTGCTGCTGCAGTAAAGTTGATTCATTTAAAATGGAAATCTATACCGGAGTTTGCACTACTTTCTTTAAATCTTTCACTTACCAAGTAGTTGCATACATTTTATATCTAAATGCTGTAGGGCTTACCTACTTAGGGATAGCTGTTTGTTTAAAATATAGTGGTGATTGAATAGCTAGAAGCCATAACATTTGTCCGGCAGAATAAAACATCTCAAGAGAAAGAAACTGCTTATATGGCTGTAGGGCTATATCAGACACAAAATACACCTTTCTAGCAGTTGCCTCTGAGCTGGTCAATGGCAGAATTATGTTTTTAAAAAGGCCAGTGCACACAAATGTTCTTTGTAATATTTGATTTAAAAAATATAAATTGACGAGTAAATTTTGTGTTCTCGATAACAATTAGCTCAATATCTAACTATGTCTAGCCTTATCTTGAGAATATGTATTATGGTAACACAAGTACTTTTCCCTCCATATATTTTTAGGGCAAATTTGCTCCGTATGCTATTAAGCCAAAGTTTTTCAGTATTAGTGTTCCTCACAGTTTTTCAGAGTAGAAACTATTTTCTATTTAGAATGCCTTCAGAAGCCTGAGGCTTGAAAGCACTTGCCTAGTCAACAACTTACAAAAATAATACAGCCTTCAGATCTCTGCAAAGTCACAATAGATGAAATATGTTTACACTGGAAAGAGAAAATCATGCTTTGGTCCAGATTCTTCTGGGATCAATGAGTAAGCAATAATTATATACTCAAAGATAGTTCACCAAACAGTTATAAACAAATGCTAATGTTAATGGGTTGTAAGGGAACTCAAGCAAGAACCAGTCCTGATGGGATTTAATTATTTACTTAGAACAGAAAAGGTATGGGAGGCCCTGAAGTTGAACAACCTCAGAGGCTATTAGTCTAGTTATACAAATTAAAGATCATTTCAAGTTTATTATCGAGAAGGAAATGTTGTTGTTGTTGTTTTCTAATGGTTTAACTTACAATCTCTTTCCTTTGTCTTCTTTTTACTTTTCCAAGAGGATCTCTCATCCATTCTCATGATTCTGATACATCTAATTCAGATAAGTCTCCAAGTTCTACATATTCTATGACATCGTGAATGTTATGGAAGACTACAGAGGTGAAATGCCATTTTCATCACATCTTATCAAGCATATCAACTATTCACCTGTCGTGTCACACCTGAATTATCACTTTTGTCAAGTTTCCCCACTGTAAAGTTCTTTTTGTTCCTCTTTCCATTATATGATCTCTGGAAGGGATTCACTATGTGACTTCTAATGGGTCCTAGAAAATTTGTTGTTTTTCAGTTTGTTGGTTTTTTGGTTTTTTTTTTCTTGTTATATGGACAAGAGTCTCAAATTATGAGATTTTCTTCATACTGGAATCCTGAAATCTCAGAATGCCTTTTAAAAGTATAAATCAGATAATGTCTTTCTCATATGCTTACTTTATGACATGGCTATCCCACCTCAGGTTGTTTCTTAAAGTGAAAGGATAACTTTTGTTCATGTAAAAATCTGTATGCCAATATTTATAACGGCTTTACTAGGAATCACACCGAACTAGAAACAACACAAATATCCTTCAATTGCTGAATTGATAAAAAAACAAAAACAAAGAAAAAAGTGACTGTGCTACAACACTCTTCAACAATGAAAGTAGTGAAGCGCCAGTACAGGAGACAACAAATGCATTATGATAAATTAAAGAGTCCATACACTAATGTCAATATACAATATGATATTATTCATATTATATTGTGTTATAGGCAAAACTATAGGGGCAGACAACAGAATAGTTGTTTATACTGGTTGTGTTTTGGAGGATGGTTTGAAGCAAAAGTGCCTGAAGCCAATTGTTCAGCGTGATGAATTTGTTCTACATCATGATTGTGTTGCCAGTTACATGATTATATGCTTTGCCAAACATTCAGAAATATACACCAGAAAGGATTAATTTTACTCCATGTGAATTATACCTTAATATTATATATTTTTAAAATGAAAAAACCTACTATATTTAACATTATAAAAGTCCAAGCTAGGAAATTTCCTTTCCTAACACTGATTAATTTTAGATCTTACACATGTCATCTCATACATAATGGCTTATGTGGTAGAGAGTCTTTTTATTTGCAGTTCAGTGATTTTCAAGGGTAGTATTGATGTTAGATTTTTTTTTTTTACATACTGACTTTAGAATACCATCTCTGAGTACAAGACAACCCTTCTGAAAACAAATAACTAAATATTTTGCATGTCATGATTAGCTTTGAAATGATTACACGGGAAAGGTACCAATCTTAGTTCTGGTGATCTTTAGAAATGGAAAAAATGTCATGACAGGTAAAGAAGAAATAGCCCATAAAAGTGGCCAGAAGGATAAATGTTCCTATTTAAGTAAGATATTTGAAAATACTTACAGTAGAGTTTATAGTGAGTTTGGCTAATCCAAAATAATTCAGAATTCCTAGAATACAGAATGTGTTTGAAGAAAAGGATAGACATCACTCCTGGAGAAGTAATGAGGCAAGATTTTGACAATTGTCAACGATTTTCTCCTTACTTCTTATCCATAGATTCTTTCCTTTTCTCATTATATTCTCACCATTTTGAAGCCTGAAACAATGATAGAAAGAATTCTGGCTTAGGGGGTCAGAAGGGCCAGGATTTTGTCATGGGCAACTTTATTAATACACGATCATCTGCTCCAGTACCACTAACTGAAAGAAATGGTTATACATAATAATCTAGTTTATCAAATTCACTTAAACAATTTGGGACTAAAAATAATATTGTAAGTTAAATCTGTATCACACAATTTCTAAAATAAGTAATTAAACATTTCTTACAAAAATATTTGAAACCATTTTTGTAGGCAAGCTTATAGATTCTAAAATTCAATTTGAACTTATAAATTAGGATAACTAAATTTTATTCTAATTTCAAATAGCATCCCTGTTGCATTTAAATATAATTACAAAAGATATTAGCATTTTGTTAAAACATTTTCTCTCTGAATTCTCTATTATTTTTATAGCAATTATATATTTTTAAAGAACAAACTGAGACCTTAAAACAGGCAAAACTTAGTTTAGACAGCATTTAACTTTCGTCAGTCATTTTTTAAAATTTTTATTGTTTTAGGAAATACTTCAGATACACATCAATTTGGCATTTACTTTTGTGGCTGCAAATCAATTTTAATTTAAAATTAAGAGCTACACAAAAACAATAAGATATTGGAACTGATTGCAGGATAAATTGCAGCTGTTTCATTTTTAAAATGTGTATATAAGTGAAATAAATGCTTTCAATACCAAGGTTGTCCATTAAGATTTTTTAAGTCTCCTTCCAGAAACATATTTTTTGTTGTTTATATTGACTTCAAGAATCTGACTAATATATAGAAAATGACCTAGTTTTTTAAAAGTATTTTGTATGTAATAGTTTTGTTTTCAGGTTGTTTTTCTGCGGATTAAACATAACAATAATAGACAAAAAGGCAAAAATAAAACATGTTAATTTTTTTAATATTTCCAACTTTTTAAAAATTTTACTTTAAGTTCCAGGATACATGTGTAGAAAGTGTAGGTTTGTTACATAGGTATGCGTGTGCCATGGTGGTTTGCTGCACCTGTTGACCTGTCCTCTAAGTTCCCTCCCCTCACTCCCACCCCCAAACAGGTCCTGGTGTGTGATGTTCCCCTTCCCTGTGTCCATGTGTTCTCAATGTTTGACTCCCAATTATAAGTGAGAACATGCAGTGTTTGGTTTTCTGTTCCTGTGTTAGTTTGCTGAGGATGATGGCTTCCAGCTTCATCCACGTCCCTGCAAAGGACATGATTTCATTCCTTTTTATGGCTGCATAGTATTCCAAGGTATATATGTACAACATATTTTTTATCCAGCCTATCATTGATGGGCATTTGGGTTGGTTCCATGACTTTGCTATTGTAAATAGTGCTGCAGTAAACATATGTGTACATGTGTCTTTATAGTAGAATGATTTGTAATCCTTGAGTATATACCCAGTAATGGGATTGCTGGGTCAAATGATACTTCTGGTTCTAGATCCTTGAGGAATCACCATATTCTTTTCCACAATGGTTGAACTAATTTACGTTCCCACCAACAGTGTAAAGCATTCCTATTTCTCACAGCCTTGCCAGGATATATTGTTTCTTGACTTTTTAATAATAGCCATTCTGACTGGTGTGAGATGGTATCCGATGGTGGTTCTGATTTGCATTTCTCAGATCAGTGATGTCGAGCATTTTTCATACGTTTGTTGGTCAAATAAACATCTTCTTTTGAGAAGTGTCTGTTCATACACTTTGCCCACTTTTTGATGGGATTGGTTGTTTTTTTTTCTTATTTCAAATAGCATCCCTGTTGCATACAAATATAATTGCAAAAGATATTAGCATTTTGTTAAAACATTTTCTCTGAATTTTCTATTATTTTTATAGCAATTACATACTTTTAAAGAACAAATTGAGAACTTAAAATATGTAAAACTCAGTTTAGCCAGCATAATCCTGATTCCAAAACAGAGAAGAGACACAACAAAAAAGAAAACTGCAGGCCAATATCCCTGATGAACATGGATGTAAAAATCCTCAATAAAATACTGGCAAACCGAATCCAGCAGAAAGTAAAAAAGCTTATCCACTATGATCAAGTCAGCTTCATCCATGGGATGCAAGGCTGGTTCTACATATGCAAATCGGTAAACATAATCCATCACATAAACAGAACCAAAGACAAAAACCACATGATTATCTCAATAAATGCAGAAAAGGCCTTTGATAAAATCCAACATCTCTGCATATTAAAAACCATCAATAAACTAGGTATTGATGAATGTTATCTCAAAATAATAAGAGCTATTTATGACAAACTCACAGCCAATAACATATTGAATGGGTGTCTGGGCAAAAGCTGGAAGCTTTCTCTTTGAAAACTGGTACATGACAAGGAAGCTCTCTCTCACCACTCCTGTTAAATGTAGCATTGGAAGTTCTGGCTGGGCAATCAGGCAAGAGAAAGAAGTAAAGCATATTCAAATAGGAAGAGAGGAAGTTGAATTGTCTCTGTTTGCAGGTGACATGATTTTCTATTTAGAAAACCCCATCATCTCAGCCCCAAAACTCCTTAAACTGAGAAGCAAATTCAGCAAAGTCTCAGGATACAAAATCAATGTGCAAAAATCACAAGCATTCCTTTACATCAACAACAGACAAGCAGAGAGCCACATCATGAATGAACTCCCATTTACAATTGCTACCAAGAGAATAAAATACATAGGAATACAGCTAACAAGAGATTTGAAGGGCCTCTTCAAGGAGAACTACAAACCAACTTTTATTCTAAGTTCAGGGGTACACGTGTAGGATGTGCAGTTTTGTTACATAAACATGTGCCATGGTGGTTTGCTGCACAGATCATCCCATAATCTAGGTATTAAGCCCAGCATCCATTAGCTATTCTTCTGGTTCCTCTAGCTCTTCCCATGCCCCACCCCACCCCCAATAAGCCCCAGTGTGTGTTGTTCCCCACTATGTGTCCATATGTTCTCATTATCTAGCTCCTACTAATAAGCAAGAACATGCTGTGTTTGGTTTTCTGTCCCTGCGTTAGTTTGCTAAGAATAATAGCCTACAGCTCCATCTATGGCCCCGAAAAGGACAGGATCTTATTTCTTTTTATGGCTGCATAATATTCCATGGTGTTTGTGCACCACATTTTCTTTATCCAGTCTGTCATTGATGGGCATTTAGGTTGATTCCATGTCCTGGTTATTGTGTATAGTGCTGCAATGAACATATGTGTGCATGTATCTTTGTAACAGAAAGATTTATAGTCATTTGGGCATATACCCAGTAATGCTATTGTTGGATCAAATGGTATTTCTGCCTCCAGGTTTTTAAGAAATTGCCACACTGTCTTCCACAATGGTTGGACTAACTTATACTCCCACCAAGAGCGTGAAGGCATTCCTTTTTCTTTACAACCTCACAAACATCTGTTGTTTTTAGACTTTTTAATAACAGCCATTCTGACGGGCGTGAGATGATATCTTATTGTAGTTTTGATTTGTATTTCTCTAATGATCAGTGATGTTGAGCTTCTTTTTTTGCATATGTTTGTTGGCCATATGTATATCTTCTTTTGATAAGAGGAAGAGTATGTTCATGTCCTTTGCCATTTTTTAATAAGGTTGTTTGTTTTTTTCTTGTAAATTTGTTTACATTCCTTATAGGTGCTAGATATTAGGCCTTTGCCAGATGGATAGATTGCAAAAATTTTCTCCCTTTCTGTAGGTTGTCTGTTTACTCTGTTGATATGAATAGTTTCTTTTCCTGTGCAGAAGCTCTTTAGTTTAATTAGATCCTATTTGCCAATTTTTGCTTAACAAAACATTTTTAAATGCATAAATTATGTGTTATCTATCTCTGGGTGCTGCTGGTAATTGCCAGTGGTCTAGTCAGCATTAAAATGTGAATTATGCTATAATGTTTCATATAGATCTGGCTTTCATAATTAAATGTTTGTCAGCAGAGTTATTGGGGCTATTTAATAAAGTCAATGATAAGAATTAGAAAGGCTGGGTTAAATTTCATCATAGCCAAGCACATATGCCTTATAAAGTGCTTCTTAAAGGCTACTCTGTTGTATGATCATTTTCAATAATTTTGCTAGGCAATTGTTTCCCAGTTTCAGACAACAACTGTATGAACCCAGAAAGATTATATGTAAGACCTGGCACTATCTCTTTTGATCATTATTAGGAGTTTACATCTTTCTTCTGCATTCATAATAAAATGTCTACATTTATAAAAATATTGCTGTAATAGACTTTTTTATTTTAAAACATTTTTACTTGGAAAAGTATAAAGATTGCTGTCTTTAAAAATAATCAGCAGATCACAAAATGTAACAATTAAGGAACAGTCACCACACTTCTTCCCTTTTGGAAGTCAATGTTGTTAGAAAAATAATCTGGGCTTCTGAGGCTTTCTCCACACTATTTACTGAACTGTTAAATATGACAATGTTATAAATAAGTGATAACCTTTAGAATCTTTCAAAATAAATTTATATTAAATTTTATTTGAAGCACTTCAGGTGGGAATTCCAATTAAATAAGGCTTGCTGTATACACATTTTTCTCTTTTACCTTTTCCCTATATATGATTAAATGATATTACAGAAAGTACATGGGCTTAAAATAGTAAAAAGAATTGAAAAGGAAAAAAAAATCAGAAAAGATTTCAACAGATTGTGAGAACACTAAATGAAGAGAGAAGAATGCCAACTGATAAAATAAGTTGGCAGAAGCTGCAGGTTAGAATATTCAGTAATCCTGCCCAAATATGCTTGGGAAGCTTTCGATTTGGAAACACCAGGAATGTTAGAGGCAAGTCATGAGGTTGAAAGCCAAGGAAATTAATTGAAGTTACGCAAAGCATTTAAACCACCAATTTATCTATCTTACTTTATATTCAGAATGTCAAGAAACTATGAGTCAACACTTTTTCTTAAAAATGTCAAATGCACCTTAGAGGAGTGAATTTCTGCCCAGCAAAACAACCAGCCCTAAGCTCCAGCACAGAAAATAAAGAATAACATTGAACAGATTTTGACCACATATGGAGTTTCTCTCCCATAGTTGCAGGCATCATTGTTAAATATGAATGGCCCATTCTGGATCAACAGAACTTAAAAAAATACAAAATTAAATAAAGGATAAACAAAGGTTTAAAAAATAAAATATGTGACCAAAATAAATAAAAATAATTTCAGAAGCAAAATATGTTTTTTAAAGATAGTCATTTGAAAAGTCCACAAGGAGAAATTGAAATCATAAATGAGAACAGAATGCTATTTTAAAAAGTAACAAGAGCACAAGAAAAATATTTTAAGACATATATATGTATACATATACGTATTTAAATTCAGACATAGACTTAGTTTCAATTTTGATATGTAAAAAGCTTGAAAATTCCATGCTGAACATTAAAAGAAGAGAAAAGATGAACACCTGAAAACTGACAGCTTTTCTCAGACCATCAGAGAATTAGGGTCCTAGTACAAACCCTCATTTAGATATCTGAAAAAAACAAAAACAAACAAACAAAAAAAACCATGAATTTAAGAGAAGCACCAAATGCTGTTTCTTAGAAAATTTCAATATAATTAATAAATTGGTAAACTGAGAAGACTGATATACTTTTGGTCAATTTAACCAGTGGAAAAAGGAGAAAAGATACAGTTTACTGATATCAGAAATGAAAAAGAGGGCAGAGTGTGGTGGCTCACGCCTATAATCCCAACACTTTGAGTGGCCCAGGCGAGCGGGTCGCTTGAGGTCAGGAGTTTGGAGAGAAACCTGGGCAACGTGGCCAAACACCATCTCTACAAAAAATAGAAAAATTAGCTAGGCATGCTGGCATGTGCCTGTAGTCCTAGCTACTCTGTAAACTGAAGTGCAAGAATCACTTGAGCCAGGCGGTACAGGTTGCAGTGAGCCAAGATCATGACACTGCACTCCAGCCTGGGCAGCAGAGCATGACCCTGTCTCAAAAAAATCAAAGCCAAAACAAAAACAAAAAACAAACAAACAAAAGAACTAAAAAAGAGGGTATCACTGTTGATTCCATGAGGCCATCACTGTTTATTCCATGGACACTACAATTTTAAAACTTTGATGAAATTGATTAACTTATTGAATAACACAAACTTCCAAACTCACGTAGGAGAAATATATAATCTGAAAACACCAATATCTATTAAATAAATTAAACCAAAATTAATAATCTTTCTGAAAAGAAAGCATCAGGAACAAATGATTTTAAGAGGTAAATTTTACCAAACATTTAAAGAATAAATGATACCAATTCTCCACAAACTATCTGAGAAACTACAAGTAGAATGAAGACTTTCCACTCATTCTATGAGGCAAAAATTACCCTAATGCCAAAAGTAAACACAAACATTACAAGAAAGGAAAAGTACAAACCAGTATCTCTCATGAATCTAGATGCAAAACTTCTCAAAAGATACTAACTTATTGGATCCACCAATATATCAAAATAATTATATTTCATGGTCAAGTGGGATTTATTTCAGGTATGCAAGACTGGTTCAACATTCACAAATCATTTAATGTAATTCACCAAATCAACAGACTAAAGAAGAAAAATCGTACAATCATATCAATCGATGCAGGAAAAGTTTTGACAAAATATAACTTCCAGTTATGATAATCACCCTTAGCAAACTGACAATATAGGGGAATTTGCTCAGTGTGATTAAGAACACTTACAAAAAATCAATAGTAAATATTATATCTAACTGTGATAAATTAGATGCTTTCCTCTAATATTGAGAATAAAGCAAATATTACCTCACCATTTTGATTTCTGTAGCTTTGTATTATATTTTGAAATCAGGAAGTGAGATAACCACAGTTTTGTTTTTCTTTCTCTGGATTGATTTGGCTATTTATGATTTTTGTGGTTGCATGTTGATTACAAAATTTCTTCTTTTTTTTCTGTAAAAAATACCATTGAAGTTTTGGTGATGACAACATTGTGGGTTGCTTTGAAAAATATGCACATTTAAAAAATATTAGTTTTTAAATCTGTGAACACAAAATGTCTTTTCATTTTCTTGTGTCTTTTAAAATTTATTTTATTGATGTTTCATAGTTTTTAATATATAAGTCCTTCATCTCTGTAGTTTGTTTCTAATTAATTTATTGTTTGTTAAAGAAATTGGTTTTCTAATTTTATTTTAAAACAGTTTATCGTTAATGCATAGAAACAATTTTTTGTGTTTTAATTTTGTATACTGCAATTTTACTAAATCCATTTGTTAGTTCGAACATTTTTTAATGGAGTCTCTAAAGTTTCATTATATGAGACCATGCCACTTGTAAACAGAAACAATTCTACTTCTTCCTTTCTAATTTGGAGGTCTTTTTATTTCTTTTTCTCACAAATTGGCAATTTTTTTCTCACAATTTCTCACAAATAGCCAAGATATGAAAAAAATTTAAATGTTCTTTGACAGATGACTGGATAAAGAAAATCTGGTATATACCTACAATGGGATATTATTTAACCTTTAACAAGAAGGAAATTTTGTAATACGGACAGCATTGATGAACCTTGAGGCCATAGTAAAATGAAATTAAAGTAAAAACACAGTAAGCGAAATAAGCTAGTCACAGAAAGATAAATACTGCATGATTTCACTTATATGAGGTGTCTAAAATACTCAAATTCATAGAATCAGAGTGGAACGGTAGCTTATAGGGCCTGGGGATAGAGTAAATGGGGAGTTACTAATCAATCAATGGGCAAAATGTTTCAGTTAAGCAAGAAGAATGATTTCTAGAGATGCGCTATATAACATTGTACCTATAGTGAACAATACTGTATTGTACACTCGAAGTTCGTTAAAAAGGCAGGTCTCATGCTGGGTTCTTACCACAATAAGATAAAATTATATTCAAAATTCTCTGCATCATTACTATTCAACAATATACTATAAATCCTAGTTAATACAGTGAGACAAAAATTAAATATACACATTGGAAAAACTAAATAAAACTATCTTTGCATGCAGATGACATACAAGTTTATGTAGAAAATCCCAGAGATTTGACAAAAGTTCTGGAAATAAATGATTATTGCAAGTTTACACAGGATATAAGATTAATATAGAGAGTAAATTTCATTCCCATATAACAGCAATGAGCAATTTAAATTAAGAACATATTGTTATTTATAATGATTCTAAAATATGTATAAATTTAACAAAATATGTACAGAAACTCGACATGGAAAACTACAAAGCTCTTTTAAAAGTAATTGATGACTACCCAAGTAAATGAAAAGATCTTGTGTTCATATATTGGAAGGCTCAATATTCTTAAAATGCCATTTCTTTCCAAATTTATCTATAACTTCAACTTAATCCCAATAAAAATTTCAGCAGACTAATTTTTATTATCAACAAACTTATTATAAAGCTTATGTGCAAGGGCAAAAGATCAGGAGTAGTCAACACAATATTAAAGAAGAAGAGCAAAGTTGGAAGACTGATACTATTCATCTTAAAGATTTACCATAAAGCTACAGTAGCTAAGGAGTCATTGTATTAATGAAATAATAGGCCCATGGAACAGAGAACAAAGCTCAGAAATAGAATCATACTAATACAGTCAAGTGATCTTTGACAAAGAAGCAAAGGCAACTCAATGGAGAAATGATGGCTTTTCCTCAAATAGTGCAGGGATAATTGGAGCGTCTAAAGGAGCTCCTACTTATTGCTGATGGGCATGTGTTAATAAAATAGTATATCCTCTGTCAAAGACAATATGGCAGCTTCCAACATAGCTAAACATGACACCTTACAATTTGACAACCATGCCCTGAGGTTCTTACACAATGGTTTAAAATCTATGTTCACACTAAAACTTACAGGTAGAAGTTTGTAGTAGTTTTATGAATAATTACCCAAAACAGGAATATACCAAGAAGTCCTTCAATAGGTGAACAGATAAATAAACTGGAATATAATATAGATGGAGTCTATAGCATGTAGCCTTGTCAGCTGGCTAACATACTTTTAAGGTTTTTCCAGGTTATTGTTTGGCTTGATAGCTCAGATTGTTGAAAAATATTTCATTGTATCAACAATCTGTGCTATCAAGCCAAAAAATAACAGGAAAAAACTTAAATGTATATTAGCCAGCTTGCGAGGCTATGTGCTATATGATTCCATTTATATTATGTTCTAGAAAATGCAAAACTAATGGGATAATAAAAGATCAAATAATTACTAGAGGCTAAGAATAAGTGAAGCACAGGGAATGTTTAAAAAGTACAACTATTTCGTATGATACTGTAAATAAGGATATTTGACACTATGCATTTGTCAAGAACTGTAGAAATATGGAAAATAAGAAAGAACCTTAATGAAAAGAGATTTTAAAAAATTACATAGAAAGTCATGGGTTAGGCCAGGTGCAGTGGCTCATGCCTGTAATCCCAGCACTTTGGGAGGCCGAGGCAGGCATTTCACAAGGTCAGGAGTTGGAGACAAGCCTGGCCAACATAGTGAAACCCCGTCTCTACTAAAAATACAAAAATTAGCTGGACATGGTGGTGTGAACCTGTAGTCCCAGTTACTTGGAAGGCTGAGGCAGGAGAATCCCTTGAACCTGGGAGGTGGAGGTTGTAGTGAGGTGAGATGGCACCACTGCACTCCAGCCTAGGCAACAGAGTGAGACTCCATCTCAAAAACAAAAAACAAAAAACAAACAAACAAAAAGAAAGTCATGGGATAACAGGAAACAATGTAGACTGTGACAAGATAATTTAGTTTTATTGTAAATATAGGAAACAACGCCACTAAAGGGGTTGGGAAAAGAGTGCTGATTTAAGTATTTTCAGAAATGAATGGAGTCTCTAAGATTAAAGGCAAAATTAAAACGCTCATAAGGAATTTATTTGATAAAGTTGTTTTCTGTAGAAATATGAGTTAACATTTCTGATACTACTACAGATGTATACTGAAATTGAAGAATTAAGAAAAAAGTTGGCTTACACTATGAGTCAGGTTCTCAGGGTTGGAGTAGGATTTTGTAGATACACAAGAGGTAGAAAGTAGGATGATACATTTGGTGATATGGATTAAAGTTACATATCTCATTGGGAATTTATTTAACTTCATGTATATATGAACAGTTACATATAGAAGTATTTATAAAATATGTCTATACACATGTTAGTGTACATATACATGTATTTTTTGCTTTGTCCCCTTATAGGATCTGAAGAAACACACAAGTAGCAACATGCACATCTATTCCCACATCTTGGTTTCTCTAATAAATGTAAGTGGAGCTTCTTGGAGAAGTGGTTGATTTTAGGATTGTGGCAGGAAATATATAAGATGAGTCTGGAGTATCTTATAATGCCAGAAAGTAAGGAAATGCTAAAAAAAGAAAAAGAAAAAAAAGAAATGACAGTTGGAAATATATCAAAGTGCGACACAGCAGCCAAGTGAAAGAAACTCTACTATCCAAAGCTGGAACAATTTTAGCAAAAAATGAAGTAGTGTTGGATTATAACATAGAGGACAAAATAAATACCTGTGCATCTACACTGATATAAATACATAATTGAGCAAATTAGTAACTCATGAAAAGAGATAAATCTCCTATGAAGAAGAAAGCCAAATAATTTATCTACAGACACCCTAGAGACAGGTATAACTCTCTACTCCTTAAGTCTGAGCTGCAGACATTGGCCCCCTTTCAAAGAGTACAGAATAGAACGAGGAAAAAACATATAGCATTATAGTGGAGAAATCTGACAGATACTACTTCAGCCAGGTAACCACCATCAATATCAATAGTCATATATAATTGATAGTATATACACTTGATTTACATACATGTGAGGAAAATTACACTTTAGCTTTGTGGACTTCCTCTCAAAATCCCATGAACTCAGTGTAATAATGAGAAAAAAAAAAAAAAAAACAGAGAAAAATTCCAGTACTGGGGCAACCTACAAATAATTTGACCAGTATTATTCAAAATTATCAAGGTCATCAAAAGCAAGAAAATTCTGACAAACTGTCAACACAAAGAGATTCATAAAGAGACATGACAATTTGATGTAAGGTCCTGTTTTGAATGGGCTCCTCAGACAGAAAACAAACATTTGGTAAAAACTAAGGAAATCTAAATTTATGATAGTATTTAGTTAATTAAGAAAAAAGAGGGCCAGGGGTGGTGGCTCACACCTGTAATCCCAGCACTTTGGGAGGCTGAGGTGGGGGGATCACCTAAGGTCTGAGTTTCAGAACAGCCTGGCCAACATGGTGAAACCCTGTCTCTACTAAAAATACAAAATTGGCCAGGCGTGGTGGCACATGGCTGTAATCCCAGCTACTTGGAAGGCTGAGGCAGGAGAATCACTTGAACCCGGGAGGCTGAGGTTGTGGTGAGCTGAGATAGTGCCATTGTACTCCAACCTGGGCAACAAGAGCAAAACTCCGTCTCCAAAAAACAAAAAAAGGAAAAAGAAAAAAGATATGATTTCAATAATATGATGTTCTGGAAAAGACAAAACTATAGAGACAATAAAAAGTCATTGATTCCCAGAAGCTCTGGTAGGTACACAGCATGAGAATTAAATAGTAAAGCACAGAGTATTTTTAGGGTAGCAAAGTTATTCTGTGTGATATTTTGTTGAATACATGATCTTATGCATTTTTCAAAACTAGTAGAAAGCATAAAGATGGAAACTTAATATATGCAAATTACAAAAAAAAATATTGGGGAGGTTTGAGGACTCTCAGGAAGGAATGAAGACTGTGACAAGAAAAATTAACTATTACAAATGTATGAAATAATTTTTGTGTAAGGTCAAGAAGAAACAATGCTGACTTAAGTAATTTTTGAAATGAGTAGTCTACAAGATGAAAGAAAAAATGAACAGCACACAAGGAAGGTTCTTGTTACACAAATGTAAGTACTGTTGATAACATGCACCTTTGATGTGATGTGATGGAGCTGAATAACTTGTTTCCATGAAGGTAACAATGAACTATTCTGGTACAATTATACATATATACTGAAAATAAACAATGACCTAAATGGATGACAAACAGTGAGAGCCAGGTTTTTTACTATCTGAGTGGGAATTTACATATTAGCAAAGGGAGGCCAAAAGGGTGTATATGGTAATGGATTAGAGTTGGAGACACTAGTATTAATATACATTTAATGTAACATAAATGCAAATGTCTACTTAGAAAAAATTAGATATGTATATATAAAAATAGGTTAGTAAAAACATGTATATTTCCTTGCTATGTTAGCTGAGAAGGCCTGGAAGCACTGATACCACACTAGCAGTGAGTACAATAAGAACCTAGATCTTAGTTTCTAATACCATTCTTTAAAACAGGAAGGAGAAAGGAAGAAGGAAGAAAGAAATAAAAGAAAAGAAAAGAAAAAGAAAAGAAAGGAAAAAAAGAAAGGAAATTGAGGCTCCTTAGAGAAATGGCTACTGCTAGGATTGGGGCAGAATATATAAGATGAGCCTGAACCATCATGCCAAAAACTAAGGAAGTACAAAAACAAACAAACAAAAGGAACATTGATTTGTATATGTCAAAGAAGAGGACACAGGAACCACCAAAAAGAGATCCACATTCCAAAGCTGAAATGATTTAGTAACAAAATAAAGTAGTATTGGATTATAATACAAAGTGTAAATTGAATATTCATGAGTCCATACAATATAAATAAAAATATAAATAACAATTGGAAGAGCAGAGACAAATCTCTCATGCAGAAGAATGCCAAGTAATTTATAGATATTATGTCCTTCAAAGGAAGGAGGCATATATCAAAACTTCATAAATGCTGACTATGCATAAATACATTCCTCTTGAGAGTATGATGTGGAAAAGGGAAAACAAGGGAAACCTCAGGGGAGAAACCTGAGAATAACTATCTCAGCCTGGTGATCAAGGTAAGCAACAGTCATAAATCATGTTGCTAGTATGTACCCTTAGTACGATGTGATAATAATGTTACTTTATATTTTTGGCTTTCCTCTTAAATACCCACAATTCCAGCCTCATCATAAAAAAAAAAAAATCAGATAAATTCCAACAAGGAGCATCCTTAAAATACCTAATCAGTACTTCTAAAAACTGTCAAAGTCATTGAAAATAAGGAAAGTCTGAGAAGCTGTCACAACCAAGAGGAACCTCAGAAGCTGTGATAACTAAAAGTAATATGGTTATTTAGGGGAACCTGAAACAGAAAAGGACATTAGATAAAAATCAAGAAAATCTGAATAAACTGTATTTTTTTAGTTAATAATGAAATAAAAATATTGGTTTGTTAATTGTAACAAAATGTATCATACTAATGTAAAATATTTATAAAATGGGAATTTTCTGTACTATCTTATATTACTTAATAAATATGAAACTTTTAAAACTTATATTTTTAAAAAGGAAAGGAAACATAAAAACTTTTTCACACAATAAAAACTGAAGAATTTTATTGCCAGTACATCTACTCCACAAAATATGTTGACAGTTTTTGAGATAGAAGAAAATTGATGTAGGTTAAAAACTTGAATACATATAAAGAAGAACATCAGAAAAGGAATAAGTCAAGTAAAATATATGTATTTATACTTAATTGCTCTAAAATTAACTTACTTAAAGTAATAATTGTGATAATGTAAATTGGATGTTTTTAGCATATATAAAAGTGACATGAATGACAATGATATGAAACATCAGAGAATTAGGATCATTCTGTTAAACAATAGCTGTACTACATATGAAAAAGTATAATATTATTTGAAGATATACTTATGTAATCTCCTCTGTGAACATCTCATTTATACTTCCTAAAAAAAATTTGTGTTGGTTACCCTTGGATTGACAGTATACATTTTAAAATAGTGTACATTTATAAACAATGCTCAATTAACATGAGTAAAAATAAATTTAAAAAAGAAATGAAAGGCAGAGCAATTAAAAGAAAAATAAACATTAGCAATATGGTCTATTTCAATCCTACTATATCAATAATCACTTTAGATGTGCATGATATAAAAATAACAATCAAATCACACAAATTTTCAGATTGAATTAAAAAAAAAAAAAACCCACAACTATATCCTGCCTACAAGAAAACCACTTTACATATAAAGACCCAGATGGGTTAAGAGTAAAGAAATGGAGAAAGATATATTATACCAACATTAACCAAAGAAAACAGGGAAAGTTACATTAACTTCAGGAAAAGCTGACTTGGAAACAAGGAAGATTATTAGGGATAAAGGGAAATATTACATAATGATAAGTGGCACAGATTTCCAAGAAGAGATAAGAACCTTAAAAAGGTATGCATGTAACAACAGAACATCAAAATACATAAGTCAAAATGTTAGAACTGCAAACAGATATAGACAACTTTACAATTATCATTGGAGACTTTGTCCCTTGTTCATTAATTGATGTATCATGCAGGCAGAAGATCAGTAAGAATGAAGGTGATCTAAAGAGGGTTCTCAATCTGCTTGACCTAACAGAATGTCTTTTTTGCCATGAACCACAATGGAAGTCTACATCTGTTGTTGACACCTATGGATCTCTACTTAGAATAAGAGCTTAAATGCATATAAGAAATGCATACAATTACAATGAATGTCAATTATATTAAAATGTCATTGGGAAAATTTTAAAATAAAATATTTGATATATAGCAATATATGTTTCTTTACTAAAATATAAAATTAAAATATCTTATAATTTGTCTATCAATTAGCATAAAGGATATTTTGAGATATCTATAACAACTGTAAAGGGAGTGATCAAACCTCACATCTTAGGTACAATAAACACTACTATGGTTTGTTGCCTACGATCAAAATGGAATGTAATGCAAAATGTCCATTGGAGGTAAGTGGAAAATATATATTTATAATATTGCTCATTCAACTTCACAGATTACCCAAATCTATTCATAGACCCCAGATTAGAAAAGTGATATTGACAGGACAAAGTGTAAAAATTTCAGACTTTTACCTTCTGTACTTGAAGTGCCTATTTTGCTAGTTGTAGTCTTGAAGACTTCATCAGGTAATGGAGGTTAATAATAGGTTTGAATAAATTTCTGAGTATTTAATTCTATAATAGTTGTTTACCAGTATTATCAATTCAAAAACTCATATGAATTTCAAGTGATTACTTGAAAATAGCAAGTATAGTTTCCCATTGATCTGTACAAATTAACAAATGTGATGTTTATTAATATGATAATCTTACAGGCTCTATCAACACATATAAATATTTTCACTAAAAATTTTTTCTGTTCTATTTGCCATTGTAGGGTCTCAGAAATCTGAGTTTCAAAGTTTACATATACATATTCTATCATGGGTGTGCGCGCGCACGTGTGTGTGTGTGTGTGTAGTTAGTTTGCTTTTCAGGACACCATTGATAATGTGACACTAAATAATTAATATAATTAAATAATAATTTTGCCCTGTAGTGGGCACCTAAGGTTTGGCTTATTATTATATTTTTAATCACAGCTAGTTTGCAGAGAAATAAGAATCTCAGTTTGAGAAATATTCATAAGAAAAAAATAATGATTCATTAGTCTTTTGTAGATGAGCACTATTGCATTAAAAGTACTAAGTTTTGAGATTGCTGAACTATAGAAAGAAAATATGTTTCTGTAGCATTCTTGTTAAAATATTTAATTCTAAGAACATTGGTTTCTTTTAAGACTTAGACCTAGTGAATGTACTATATATTACATTTTGTGGCTTTTGAAATTATAAAGATGAAATATATTTTTCAAGCTGAAACTGCTTTTATATAATTATGAGCCTTGTTTTTAAGATTTTTTTTTATTTTTGTTGATATGAGACCTTTCTTTGTTGCCCAGGCTGGCCTCAGGCGATCCTCTCTCCTCGGCATGCCAAAGTATTTGGATTACAGATGTAAGCCACTATATCCAGCATGAGTCACTTTTTATTAAAACAAAATATGAGTGATCCTCCTGGCCTGTTATTTCCCACTTGTTGATGAAAATGAACTCAATTTTATACAGATAGCATTTATTTTTATATGAGTAAATTTAAAGGATAGTTTTTTAAAAAACTTTTATTTCAGGTTTGGGGGTACATGTGAAGATTTGTTACATAGGTAAAAATGTGTCATGGGACAGTTTGTTGTATGTATTATTTCATCACTCATGTATTAAGCCCAATACCCAATAGTTACCTTTCCTGCTACTCCCTCTCCTCCCACCCTCCCCTCTCAAGTAGACCCCACTGTCTGTTGTTTTCTTCTTTGTGTTCATAAGTTTTTATCATTTAGCTTCTAACTGTGAGTACATGTGGTATTTGGTTTCCTCTTCCTGCTTTAGTTTCCTAAGGATTATAGCTTCTAGCTCCATTCATGTTCCCGCAAAAGATAAGATCTTGTTCTTTTTTGTGGCTGCATAGTATTCCATGGTGTAGATGTACCACATTTTCTTTATCCAAACTGTCATTGATGGACATTTAGGTTGATTCCATGTCTTTGCTATTGTGAATAGTGCTGCAATGAACATATGTTTGCATGTGTCTTTATAGTAGAATGATTTATAGTCCTTTGGCTATATATCCAGTAATAGCATTGCTGGGTTGAATGGTATTTCTGCCTCTAGGTCTTTAAGGAATCAGCACACTGCCTTCCATAATGGCTGAACTAATTTTTACCACAACAGTGTAAAAGTGTTCCTTTTTCTCCACATCCTTGCCAGTACCTGGTTTTTGGTTTTTATTTTTTACTTTTAATAATAGCCATTCTGACTGCCATGAGATGGTGTCTCATTATAGTTTTGATTTGCATTTCTGTAATGGTTAGTGATATAGAGCTTTTTATCATATGCTTCTTGGCCACCAGTATGTCTTCCTTTGGAAAGTGTCTGTCCATGTGCTTTGCCCATTTTTAAATGCGGTTGTTTTTCTCTTGTAAATTTGTTTAAGTTTCTTATAGATGCTGGATATTAGACCTTTCTCAGAAGCACAGATTACAAAAATTTATTCCCATCCTGCGGGTTGTCTGATAGTTTCTTCCGCTGTGCCAAAGCTCCCACTTGCCAATTTCTGCTTTTGTTACAATTGCGTTTGATGTCTTTGTCATAAAATTTTTGCCCACTCCTATGCCCAGAATGGTATTGCTTAGGCTGTCTTCCAGCATTTCTATAGTTTTGGGGTTTGCAGTTAAATCTTTAATCCATTTTGTGTTATTTTTTATATGGTATAAGGAAGGAGTCTAGTAAAAATCCTCCGCATATGGCTAGCCAGTTATCCCAGCAACATTTATTGAATAGGGAGTTTTTTCCCCATTGCTTGTTTTTGTCAGCTTTGACAAAGATCAGATGGCATAGATATACAGCCTTTTTTCTGGGCTCTCTATTCTGTTCCATATGGTCTATGTCTGTTTTTGTACCAGTTTCATACTGTTTTGATTGCTGTAGCCTTGAAGTACATAGAGTTTGAAGTTGGATGATATGATGCCTCCATCTTTGTTCTTTTTGCTTAGGATTGCCTTGGCTATTTGGGCTCTTTTTCTGGTTCTACATGAATTTTAAAATAGTTTTTTTCTAGTTCTGTGAAGAATGTCATTGGTAGTTTGATAGGCATAGCATTTAATCTATAAATTGCTTTTGGTAGTATAGCCATTTTCACAATATTGATTCTTCCTATCCATGAGCATGGAATGGTGTTCCATTTGTTTGTGTCTTCTCTGATTTATTTGAAGAGTGGTTTGTACTTCTTATTGTAGAAATCTTTCACCTCCCTAGTTAGCTGTATTTCTAGGTATTTTATTCTTTTGTGGCAATTGTAAATGGGATTGACTTTTTGATTTGACTCTTGATTTGGCTGCTGTTGGTGTATAGAATCCTAATAATTTTCTACGTTGATTTTGTATCCTACAGCTTTGCCGAAGTTGTTTATCCGCTGGAAGAGCTTTTGGGCTGAGATTATAGGGTTTTCTATATAGAGAGTCATGTTGTCTGCAAACAGAGGTTGTTGGACTTCCTCTCTTCTTATTTGGATGCCCTTTATTTCTTTCTCATGCTTGATTGCATTGACTAGAACTTCTAATACTATGTTGTATAGAAGTGTTGAGAGAGAGCATCCTTGTCTTGTGCTGGTTTTCAAGGGGAATGTTTTTAGCTTTTGCTCATTCAGTATAATATTAGCTATGGAATTGTCACAGATGACTCATTATTTTGAGGTATATTCCTTCAATACCTAGTTTATTGAGAGTTTTTAACATGAAAGGGTATTGAATTTTATTAAAAGTCTTTCTGTGTTTATTGAGATAATCTTGTGGTTTTTGTCTTTATTTCTATTTATGTGATGTATCACATTTATTGATTTGTGAATGTTGAATCAACTTTGCATCTGGGGAAGAAGTCTGCTTGATCATGGTGGATTAGCTTTCTGATATGCTGCTGGATTCAGTTTGCAAGTGTTTTGTTGAGGATTTTTGCATCAATGTTTATCAAGGATATTAACCTAAAGTTTTCTTTTTTGTGTGTGTCTCTGACAGGTTTTGGTAAGATGACGCTGGTATCAATAATGATTTGAAGAGGAGTCTCTCCTGCTCATTTTTGTTTGTTTTGTTTTTCAATAGTTTCAGTAGGAAGGGTACCAGCTCATTTTTGTACATCTGATAGAATTTGGCTGTGAATCCATGAGGTCCTGGGCTTTTTTGTTTGTTTGTTAGCTATTTATTACTGATTCTATTTCAGAGCTCATTATTGGTCTGTTCAGGGAATCATTTTCTTCCTGGCTGCTATCATAGAGGCAGAAAATTAACAAAAATATTCAGGACCTATACTCAACGTTAGACCAAATGGATCTGATACAGCTTTTCAGAACCCTCCACCCAAAAGCAACAAAATATACATCCTTTTCATCATCACACGGTGTATACTCTAAAATTGACCACATGGTTGGACATAAAACAATCCTCAACAAATGTAAAAGAACAAAAATCATACCAAACACACTCTCAAACCACAAGATAATAAAAATATAAGTCAAGATTAAGAAAATTGCTCAAAACCGGCCAGGCACGGTGGCTCACACAAGAAATCCCAACACTTTGGGAGGCCAGGGTGGGTGGATCACGAGGTCAGGCGATTGAGACCATCCTGGTTAACATGGTGAAACCCTGTCTCTACTAAAAAATAGAAAAAATTAGCCAGGCGTGGTGGCGGGCACCTGTAGTCCCAGCTACTCAGGAGGCTGAGGCAGGAGAATAGCATGAACCCAGGAGGTGGAGCTGGCAGTGAGCCGAGATCGCACCACTGCACTCCAGCCTAGGCGACAGAGTGAGACTCCGTCTCAAAAAAAAAAAAAAAAAGAGAGAGAAAAAGAAAAAAGTAAAATTGCTCAAAACCATGCAACTACATGAAACTTAAACAACATGGTCGTAAATGACTTTTGGGTAAATAATGAAATTAAGTCAGAAATCAGTAAGTTATTTGAAACTAATAAGAACAAAGATATGACATACCAGAATCTCTAGGACACAGCTAAGGCAGTGTTAAAGGGAAAACTCATAGTAATAAATGCTCACATAAAAAAGATAGAAAGATCTCAAATTAACAACCTAACTTCAAAATTGAAAGAATTAGAGAAGCAAGAACAAATCATGCCCAAAGCTAGCAGAAGACCAAAAATAACAAACCAGAGCTGAACTGAAGGAAATTGAGACACAGAAAACCATTTAAAAGAGCAATGAATCCAATAGTTGTTTTTTTAATAATAAAATAGGCCACTAGCTAGACTAACAAAGAAGAAAAGAGAAGATCCAAACAAAAAAGAGACACAGTTAGAAATGACAAAGGTAATGTTGACTCCACAAAAATAAAAAAAAACCATTAGAAACTACTTGCTGAGACCAGCTCTGTCATGCAGACCCTAACCCAGTGGTGCCAGAGGAATTAAAGACACACACACAGAAATACAGAGTGCAGAGTGGGAATCAGAGGGCTGACAGCCTTCCGAGCTGAAAGCCATGAACCAAGTTTTACCCACATATTTATTGACAGGAAGTCAGTGATAAGCATTGTTTCTATAGATTATAGATTAACTAAAACGGGAAACAAAGGGATGAGCTCTGACTAGTTATCTGCAGCACGAACATGTCCTTAAAGCACAGATCACTCGTGCTACTGTTTCTGCTCAGAAAGCCTTAAGCGGTTTTTGGCCCTGAGTGG
The DNA here is from genome assembly GCF_028885625.2 of Pongo pygmaeus. NCBI lineage: Eukaryota > Metazoa > Chordata > Mammalia > Primates > Hominidae > Pongo > Pongo pygmaeus. The sequence continues at coordinate 67,151,198 of NC_072378.2, read as the reverse complement.
GCCAGGTGTTCCTCGTCCTCATTCTGGTAAACCAACGACCTTCAGTGTGGGCATCATAGCCTTCATGAGCACGTCACAGTGCTGCAGAGATTTCATTTATGGCCAGTTTTGGGGCCTGTTTATGGCCAGATTTGGGGGCCTGTTCCCAACACTACTATAAAAAGCAGAGCTCTGTGGCTGACACCTGTAATCCCAGCTCTTTGGGAGGCTGAGGCAGGTGGATCATGAGTTAAGGAGATCAAGACCATCCTGGCTCACATGGTGAAACCCCGTCTCTACTAAAAATACAAAAAATTAGCCAGTCATGGTGCCATGCACCTGTAATCCCAGCTACTCGGTATGCTGAGGCAGGAGAATCGCTTGAACTCAGGAGGCGGAGGTTGCAGTGAGCTGAGATTGGGCCATTGTACTCCAGCCTGGGTGACAGAGCAAGGCTCTGTCTCAAAAAAAAAAAAAAAAAGAAAGAAAGAAAGAAAAATAAAAAAAAGAGACTACTATAAACACTTCTACACACACAAACTAGAAAACCTAGAAGAGATGGATAAATCCTAATACACCCTCACAAGACTAAGCCAGGAAGAAATTGATTACCTAAAAGACAGTTTTAAACTCACAGTTGTTCAGAAAAATGAATAAATGTAAAATAAATAAATAAATAAATCATTTGAAACTACTGCCTATTTCTGAGAGATAGAAATTACATACATAAAACCCATTATTTTTATTTATTTTTCTCATGTTTTGAAAGAATATTAAATTCCCTTCTAAAAATGTAGGTCCACATATTCACATAAAATCATATATATAATTTTGATGAGCAGTCTTATCTATAAGAGGCTACAAATTATTAATAGTTAGACTATTTCCAGACTAAAGAGACTATTTTCTTGTTTTCAAAATGTTCTCATTGATGGTTTTCCTCAAGAACAAATAATATCCCCCTGGAAAAATATAACATGATTAGGAATTGAATGTAGACATTTCAAGTATAAAACAGTATTAAAAATTATACTTACATAAAGATAGATGATAGATAGATAGAGCGATAGATAGATAGATGACAGATATTAATGGGAGGTTAACTACCTCTCTAGAAATTTGAAAATATTTTATTTAAATATCAATACAAATTCAATTTTATACTGTCTCTACTATTTGCTTTTTAAAATTTCTTATAATAATTATACAAATGCAATGTATCACAAAGTGCCACACAGCTCTATCATTTACTGAGTATGCCACCACTGAATAAGGATGAGAAGCAGTGCTGTCTTCCGGTATTAGGGTCAGTTGACTGACTCTAAAGGAAACAGAAGATAGACGACTTCTAAAGTAATATAATTTGGCATGAATTAAAATTGCTTCTACCCGATTAAAAAGACAGATAGGAAAGTACTAACTGTACAGACATATGAACAAAGGTGTCTGGGATAGAAAATCCCTCTATGGATGTAGAAAAGCCAAGTTCTGCAACATTAGTTTGCCTATTACTGAAGGATTTTATTTTATTGTTTTTATTTTATTATTATTATACTTTAAGTTTTAGGGTACAAGTGCACAATGTGCAGGTTAGTTACATATGTATACATGTGCCATGCTGGTGTGCTGCACCCATCAACTTGTCAATTAGCATTAGGTATATCTCCTAATGCTATCCCTCCCCCCTCCCCCCACCCCACAACAGTCCCCAGAGTGTGATGTTCCCCTTCCTGTGTCCATGTGTTCTCATTGTTCAATTCCCACCTATGAGTGAGAACATGCGGTGTTTGGTTTTTTGTCCTTGCGATAGTTTACTGAGAATGATGATTTCCAATTTCATCCATGTCCCTACAAAGGACATGAACTCATCATTTTTTATGGCTGCATAGTATTCCCTGGTGTACATGTGCCACATTTTCTTAATCCAGTCTATCATTATTGGACATTTGGGTTGGTTCCAAGTCTTTGCTATTGTGAATAGTGCCACAATAAACATAGGTGTGCATGTGTCTTTATAGCAGCATGATTTATAGTCCTTTGGGTATATACTCAGTAATGGGATGGCTGGGTCAAATGGTATTTCTAGTTCTAGATCCCTGAGGAATCGCCACACTGAGTTCCACAATGGTTGAACTAGTTTACAGTCCCACCAACAGTGCAAAAGTGTTCCTATTTCTCCACATCCTCTCCAGCACCTGTTGTTTCCTGACTTTTTAATGATTGCCATTCTAACTGGTGTGAGATGGTATCTCATTGTGGTTTTGATTTGCATTTCTCTGATGGCCAGTGATGGTGAGCATTTTTTCATGTGTTTTTTGGCTGCATAAATGTCTTCTTTTGAGAAGTGTCTGCTCATGTCCTTTGCCCACTTTTTGATGGGGTTGTTTGTTTTTTTCTTGTAAATTTGTTTGAGTTCATTGTAGGTTCTGGATATTAGCCCTTTCTCAGATGAGTAGGTTGCAAAACTTTTCTCCCATTTTGTAGGTTGCCTGTTCACTCTGATGGTAGTTTCTTTTGCTGTGCAGAAGCTCTTGAGTTTAATTAGATCCCATTTGTCAATTTTGGCTTTTGTTGCCATTGCTTTTGGTGTTTTAGACATGAAATCCTTGCCCATGCCTATGTCCTGAATGGTAATGCCTAGGTTTTCTTCTAGGGTTTTTATGGTTTTAGGTCTAGCGTTTAAGTCTTTAATCCATCTTGAATTAATTTTTGTATAAGCTGTGAGGACAGGATCTAGTTCCAGCTTTCTACATATGGCTAGCCAGTTTTCCCAGCACCATTTATTAAATAGGGAATCCTTTCCCCATTGCTTGTTTTTCTCAGGTTTGTCAAAGATCAGATACTTGTAGATATGTGGCATTATTTCTGACGGCTCTGTTCTGTTCCATTGATCTATATCTCTGTTTTGGTACCAGTACCATGCTGTTTTGGTTACTGTAGCCTTGTAGTATAGTTTGAAGTCAGGTAGTGTGATGCCTCCAGCTTTGTTCTTTTGGCTTAGGATTGACTTGGTGATGCGGGCTCTTTTTTTCTTCTATATGAACTTTAAAGTAGTTTTTTCCAATTCTGTGAAGAAAGTCATTGGTAGCTTGATGGCGATGGCATTGAATCTATAAATTACCTTGGGCAGTATGGCTATTTTCACGATATTGATTCTTCCTACCCATGAGCATGGAATATTCTTCCATTTCTTTGTATCCTCTTTTATTTCATTGAGCAGTGGTTTGTAGTTCTCCTTGAAGAGATCCTTCATGTCCCTTGTAAGTTGGATTCCTAGGTATTTTATTCTCTTTGAAGCAATTGTGAATGGGAGTTCACTCATGATTTGGCTCTGTGTTTGTCTGTTATTTGTATATAAGAATGCTTGTGATTTTTGTACATTGATTTTGTATCCTGAGACTTTGCTGAAGTTGCTTATCAGCTTAAGGAGATTTGGGGCTGAGACCATGGGGTTTTCTAGATATACAATCATATCATCTGCAAACAGGGACAATTTGACTTCCTCTTTTCCTAATTGAATAAACATTATTTCCTTCTCCTTCCTAATTGCCCTGGCCAGAACTTCCAACACTATGTTGAATAGGAGTGGTGAGAGAGGGCATCCCTGTCTTGTGCCAGTTTTCAAAGGGAATGCTTCCAGTTTTTGCCCAATCAGTATGATACTGGCTGTGGGTTTGTCATAGATAGCTCTTATTATATTGAGATACATCCCATCAATACCTAATTTATTGAGAATTTTTAGCATGAAGAGTTGTTGAATTTCGTCAAAGGCCTTTTCTGCATCTATTGAGATAATCATGTGGTTTTTGTCTTTGGTTCATTTCATATGCTGGATTACATTTATTGATTTGTGTATGTTGAACCAGCCTTGCATCCCAGGGATGAAGCCCACTTGATCATGGTGGATAAGCTTTTTGATGTGCTGCTGGATTCAGTTTGCCAGTATTTTATTGAGAATTTTTGCATCAATGTTCATCAAGGATATTGGTCTAAAATTCTCTTTTTTGGTTGTGTCTCTGCCAGGCTTTGGTATCAGGATGATGCTGGCATCATCAAATGAGTTAGGGAGGATTCCCTCTTTTTTGATTGATTGGAATAGTTTCAGAAGGAATGGTACCAGTTCCTCCTTGTACCTCTGGTAGAATTTGGCTGTGAATCCATCTGGTTCTGGACTCTTTTTGGTTGGTAAGCTGTTGATTATTTCCACAATTTCAGATCCTGTTATTGGTCTATTCAGAGATTCAACTTCTTCCTGGTTTAGTCTTGGGAGAGTGTATGTGTCGAGGAATTTATCCATTTCTTCTAGATTTTCTAGCTTATTTGTGTAGAGGTGTTTGTAGTATTCTCTGATGGTAGTTTGTATTTCTGTGGGATCGGTGGTGATATCCACTTTATCATTTTTTATGGTGTCTATTTGATTCTTCTCTCTTTTCTTCATTAGTCTTGCTAGTGGTCTATCAATTTTGTTGATCCTTTCAAAAAACCAGCTCCTGGATTCATTAGTTTTTTGAAGGGCTTTTTGTGTCTCTATTTCCTTCAGTTCTGCTCTGATTTTAGTTATTTCTTGCCTTCTGCTAGCGTTTGAATGTGTTTGTTCTTGCTTTTCTAGTTCTTTTAATTGTGATGTTAGGGTGTCAATTTTGGATCTTTCCTGCTTTCTCTTGTGGGCATTTAGTGCTGTATATTTCCCGCTACACACTGCTTTGAATGTGTCCCAGGGATTCTGGTGTGTTGTGTCTTTGCTCTCGTTGGTTTCAAAGAACATCTTTATTTCTGCCTTCATTTAGTTATGTACCCAGTAGTCAGTCAGGAGCAGGTTGTTCAGTTTCCATGTAGTTGAGCAGTTTTAAGTGAGTTTCTTAATCCTGAGTTCTAGTCTGATTGCTCTGTGGTCTGAGATACAGTTTGTTATAATTTCTGTTCTTTTACATTTGCTGAGGAGAGCTTTACTTCTGACTTTGTAGTCAATTTTGGAATAGGTGTGGTGTGGTGCTGAAAAAAATGTATATTCTGTTGATTTGGGGTGGAGAGTTCTGTAGATGTCTATTAGGTCCGCTTGGTGCAGACTGAGTTCAATTCCTGGGTATCCTTGTTATCTTTCTGTCTCGTTGATCTGTCTAATGTTGACAGTGGGGTGTTAAAGTCTCCCATTATTATTGTGTGGGAGTCTATGTCTCTTTGTAGGTCACTCAGGACTTGCTTTATGAATCTGGGTGCTCCTGTATTGGGTGCATATATATTTAGGATAGTTAGCTCTTCTTGTTGAATTGATCCCTTTACCATCATGTAATGGCCTTCTTTGTCTCTTTTGATATTTGTTGGTTTAAAGTCTGTTTTATCAGAGACTAGGATTGCAACCCCTGCCTTTTTTTGTTTTCCATTTGCTTGGTAGATCTTCCTCCATCTTTTTATTTTGAGCCTATGTGTGTCTCTGCACAAAGGATGGGTTTCCTGAATACAGCACACTGATGGGTCTTGACTATTTATCCAATTTGCCAGTCTGTGTCTTTTAATTGGAGCATTTAGTCCATTTACATTTAAAGTTAATATTGTTATGTGTGAATTTGATTCTGTCATTATGACCTTAGCTGGTTATTTTGCTTGTTAGTTGATGCAGTTTCTTCCTAGTCTTGATGGTCTTTACAATTTGGCATGATTTTGCAGCGGCTGGTACCGGTTGTTCCTTTCCATGTTTAGTGCTTCCTTCAGGAGCTCTTTTAGGGCAGGCCTGGTGGTGACAAAATCTCTCAGCATTTGCTTGTCTGTAAAGTATTTTATTTCTCCTTCACTTATGAAGCTTAGTTTGGCTGGATATGAAATTCTGGGTTGAAAATTCTTTTCTTTAAGAATGTTGAATATTGGCCACCACTCTCTTCTGGCTTGTAGAGTTTCTGCTGAGAGATCAACCGTTAGTCTGATGGGCTTCCCTTTGTGGGTAACCCGACCTTTCTCTCTGGCTGCCCTTAACATTTTTTCCTTCATTTCAACTTTGGTGAATCTGACAATTATGTGTCTTGGAGTTGCTCTTCTCAAGGAGTATCTTTGTGGTGTTCTCTGTATTTCCTGAATCTGAATGTTGGCCTGCCTTGCTAGATTGGGGAAGTTCTCCTGGATAATATCCTGCAGAGTGTTTTCCAACTTGGTTCCATTCTCCCCGTCACTTTCAGGTACACCAATCAGATGTAGATTTGGTCTTTTCACACAGTCCCATATTTCTCGGAGGCTTTGTTCCTTTCTTTTTATTCTTTTTTCTCTAAACTTCCCTTCTTACTTCATTTCATTCATTTCATCTTCCATCACTGATACCCTTTCTTCCAGTTGATTGCATCAGCTCCTGAGCCTTCTGCATTCTTCACGCAGTTCTCGAGCCTTGGCTTTCAGCTCCATCAGCTCCTTTAAGCACTTCTCTGTATTGGTTATTCTAGTTATACATTCGTCTAAATTTTTTTCAAAGTTTTCAACTTCTTTGCCTTTGGTTTGAATTTCCTCCTGTAGCTCGGAGTAGTTTGATCATCTGAAGCCTTCTTCTCTCAACTTGTCAAAGTCATTCTCCATCCAGCTTTGTTCCGTTGCTGGTGAGGAACTGCGTTCCTTTGGAGGAGGAGCAGCGCTCTGCTTTTCAGAGTTTCCAGTTTTTCTGCTCTGTTGTTTCCCATCTTGTGGTTTTATCTACTTTTGGTCTTTGATGATGGTGATGTACAGATGGGTTTTTGGTGTGGATGTCCTTTCTGTTTGTTAGTTTTCCTTCTAACAGATAGGGCTCTCGGCTGCAGGTCTGTTGGAGTTTGCTAGAGGTCCACTCCAGACCATGTTTGCCTGGGTATCAGCAGTGGTGGCTGCAGAACCGCAGATTTTCATGAACCATGAATGCTGCTGTCTGATCATTCCTCTGGAAGTTTTCTCTCAGAGGAGTACCCGGCCGTGTGAGGTGTCAGTCTGCCCCTACTGGGGGGTGCCTCCCAGTTAGGCTGCTCGGGGGTCAGGGGTCAGGGACCCACTTGAGGAGGCAGTCTGCCCCTTCTCAGATCTCCAGCTGTGTGCTGGGAGAACCACTGCTCTCTTCAAAGCTGTCAGACAGGGACATTTAAGTCTGCAGAGGTTACTGCTGTCTTTTTGTTTGTCTGTGCCCTGCCCCCAGAGGTGGAGCCTACAGAGGCAGGCAGGCCTCCTTGAGCTGTCGTGGGCTCCACCCAGTTCAAGCTTCCCAGCTGCTTTGTTTACCTAAGCAAGCCTGGGGAATGGCAGGCGCCCCTCCCCCATCCTCGCTGCCTCCTTGCAGTTTGATCTCACACTGCTGTGCTAGCAATCAGTGAGACTCCGTGGGCATAGGACTCTCTGAGCCAGGTGTGGGATATAATCTCCTGATGCACTGTTTTTTAAGCCCGTCGGAAAAGCGCAGTATTAGGGTGGGAGTGACCCGATTTTCCAGGTGCCATCTGTCACCCCTGTCTTTGACTAGGAAAGGGAACTCCCTGACCCCTTGTGCTTCCCGAGTGCGGCAGTGCCTCGCCCTGCGTCAGCTCATGCACAGTGCGCTGCACCCACTGTCCTGCACCCACTGTCTGGCACTCCCTAGTGAGATGAACCCAGTACCTCAGATAGAAATGCAGAAATCACCTGTCTTCTGCGTCGCTCACGCTGGGAGCTGTAGACCGGAGCTGTTCCTATTTGGCCATCTTGGCTGCCAGGAGAATTTTAAAACAATTTTTGTCCTTGGTCTCAAATTAGCATTGCTACTTATTATATATTATACAATAATATAATAATTATTTTATATTACATATGTGGATTTTATAACATATAATAACTGTAAATGCTTTCCTACATTGAAATTTAGTTTTCTCAACTCCATATTATAGTAAATAAGTTCTCTATTGTGTATTTGAGGAGATGAAAGTTTAAAGAAGCTAATCAAGTTGTTCTGTACGTCAAGTTTTTCTCACAATCCACATACATTAGCAAAGACTGCCAGCTTGTCTAAAAATTGGCCACTTTTTACTACTTCAACCACTATACCATGATTTAACCATTACCTTTTACTGACTAGAGTTTAGACTATTATAATAGTTGCTAATCAGTTTCCTCGCCATAAGACCTTGCCTCTTTCTCCTGTGCTCACACAGTCTATTCTTTTTATGATAGTGCCATGGACTGAATGTTTATGTCCTTCCAAAACTTATGTTGAAACCCTAATCCCCAGTGCTATGGTACTTGGAGATAAGGCCTTTAGGGGGTAATAAGCTTTAGATTAAGTCAGGAGGGTGAGGTTCTCCTGATCGAGTTAATGCCCTTTTAAAAAGAATAAGAGAGGTGAGCTAGTTCTCTGTCCACCATGTGAGGACACAGTGAAAAGGTGCTGTTTGTAAACCAAGAAGAGGGCCCTCTGTAACAAAATAACCATGCTGGTTCCAGGATCTCAGACTTCCAGCCACCAAAAGTCTAAAAAATAAATGTTTGTTCTTAAAGCCACCCAGGTCAAAATTATAATATCAACTGACTAAGATAAGTAGCCAGTGTGATCTTTTAAAAACTGACAGTCAGGGCCAGGCACAGTGGTTCACACCTGTAATCCCAGCACTTTGGGAGGCCAAGGAGGGCGGATCACAAGGTCAGGAGTTTGAGACCACCCTGGCCAACATACTGAAACCGTGTCTCTACTAAAAATACAGAAATTAGTTGGATGTGGTTGCACGTGCCTGTAGTCCCAGCTACTCAGGAGGCTGAGGCAGGAGAATCACTTGAATCGGGAGGCAGAGGTTGCAGTGAGCTGAGACCATGCCATTGCACTCCAGCCTGGGTGACAGAGCGAGACTCCATTTCAAAGCAACAACAACAACAACAAAACAAAACAAAACACTGTCAGTCAGATTAAAAACTTGCAGTTAAATCCAAAATCTAAAGTGCTTATTATGGTCTAAAGGCCCAAATGATCTCATTCTTGGTTTCCTCCATAACTTCACCTGCTGTCACCCTTGCTTGTTGTATAACCTCACATGCTTCCTTGCTATACTTCCCTCCTGTTCTCTGTCTCTTTCCTTTCTGTCTACTAAAATGTCTCTACAACCTACACTGGCTATCTAATGCTCTCAATCTTATTGTTCTTAATAATAGTATTACCATCTGAAATGCATATTTGTGTTTATTTTTAGATTCTCACTTCTCTATCATGTCGTTGAGAATAAAGAACTTAATGTGTTGTATTTATTGCAGCACTCTCAGCTCTTAGACTAGTGCCTGAAATCCTGTTATTGCTTAATGAATATTTGTTGAATAAATAAAAACTTCACTGAGCTCAGTTATCAAGTCTCAGAGCTTACATTTGATCCTGGATTTCTCTGATTTCTAACCATATACAATACTGAATTTATTGTCCCTCATATGTCTAAATAGTTCACTAATATGTGTTTGATGCAACTAATCTCTGAGGGAGGCAGAATAATCATACAAATTTCATCAGATTTCAGACAAGAAATTTGTAATATTAGGGGATGTTTTAATTAGCTCCAGATGGTTAAATTCAACTGTTCCTAATATGGCAAGCCAGAATGAAATCTTCTAACTCACAATACTATAAACAAACAAAGTAGTTGAAAAAAACAAAACAACAATATAAGTTGAAAAAATCACTTAATATTTTAAAACTACTTAAAAATAATTGTGTCTCAATAATTTGGATCAATTATCTCTACTATTAAGGTTGATTAGTTCCTGATTGTTAGTAAAGATTTACTCTAAATAGCCTGTTAATAAAAACTCAGTTTAGTGAATTCATGAGTTATTCTAAATCAATTTCTATGTCCACCTTTGAACTTCCAAATTTTCCCCCATAACTGTTATGAATCCAGCTGTTAGCTGGATCATGCTGAGGATTCATTTGTGAAATCTTCTATGCTATTATAAAATTAAAATTGGGTTCAAAAACTACCTACCAGGTACTATGCTTATTACCTGGGTGGCAAAATCATCTATAAACCAAACCCCCATAACACACAATTTGCCTATATAAGAAACATGCATGTGTACCCTTGAACTTAAAATAAAAGTTTTAAAAAATGAGGTTCATTAGCACATAATATTCATCCCTAAATAATTCAATGGTTTCAATATGGTTTTAGGCTAACATTAGAATTAGGTATTTATTGAACCTCTTCTTGTATGGAAGAATAATATATAATAATAATAATATATGATAATAATATATATTTATGAATACACTCATTATTAGTTGAATTCAAAATACCAAGAGAGCAATTGTCAGTGGTAAATTATTTCAAAATGACAGAGTATTAAAACACTCTCTTATGTATATTCAGACATTTGTAAATTTTTGAAAAATATTGTTTTATTTTTTTCCCTCTGACTAGAGAAATGGGTAAAATGTTAGAAGGCAGCCAACTTGCTGCAATAGAAAGAACAAATTACAATAACAAAACTGACTTTATGTATTACTATAGTCCACAATTCTCTTAAATTATGATGAAATTCAGTTTTTCATGCACTGACACTGATGGATTGTTGTTATTTTTAGACCCAGTGCTGCAACAACAAGTCGCCAGTGTTAGAAGTGCCCTGGCTAACATGGTGATGATTACAGCTTTGACTGAGGTTACTCCTGACACAGGTCAGGCAGAGCAGTAGACTGGGTCATACTGTCCTGGCAGCTGGTCTTTTTCTTGCCCTTGTATCTTAGAGAAATATGAACCTGTTCAACCCATACAGCATTGTGGTGGTAATCATTTCTAATGGAGTGTGGTTACAAGATGTTGCAGAAATATATACATCATTTTTTCCTGGTAATATAATCTTCTTTCTAAAGAGCAAACAATGTCCTACTTAACAAGAATGGCCGCATTCATCTTGATCTGCCTGGGTGTTAAACTTTTCATGGTTGCTGTACTGACTTTTTTAAACAAAAAGCAGTAGAATGCTTAAACATGTTGGAACACAAACAAACAAAGGATTTATATATATAAGGATTGAATGGCATAGTTATTTTTTGTTGTTGTTTTTCAGGATGAGTGCCCAATCATTCAAGCAACAAATGCTTTTGTTATGTTTGTTTTGTCTGGATTTCTAAAGACAGCTAAATAATAATACCTGTAGTTAGGGGAGAAAGTGCAAAAAAAAGCTATTAAAATGCTATCTTCAAAATTTAACTTACAAGTATTACAATTGTTTTTTTCTTATTCACACTAAAAAAGAGGCAACCAGACAGATGGTAAATGTAGTCTAATCCTGTGGCAGAGAAGGATGGCTGCATACTCAATATCCATTCTGTTTATCTTCCTTAGTAACAGCACAACAACTTTATTTCAGGATGGAAAAACAGCAACAACAAACTTTTGCAGCTTTCCTTGCCACTAGGAGTGAATGAAATGTAAATGGAAAGTAATATTTTTGAGAACAATTTTTGAAAAGGGCCCTAATTTAGTTAGAAAGTTGCTTATTTCCCTGAATATTTGTCTTATTGCCACTTCCTTGGCACCAGAAATAATGTTTGGTTCCTCCATAAGCATCTTGTGACAGTGACGTGACCTCAGATAGAAAAACCATATACTAAGAATGGCTGAGTAGAAAGGAACCACTATGGACTGACTTCCTCTGGATTTCTTTATGAGAGAGAAAGTATAATAAACTGTGCAAGCCACTGTTTTAATGACCATCTTACTAGCAAAAGGATTTCATTTCTGCATGAGACAACTCCAGACTCTGTGAGTGGGAAGTTATTCTTCTTATATCCACCCTACGGAAATTGTAGCATTGCCCAGTTAGCATCAGATTTTTTTCCAGAGAATTGTTCAGAGCCACCATAACTAGAGAGATCATGTTGTTAAGTAGATGAATGGCCTCCACATGTCCTGCTCCACCAGTAATTTTCCCTACTGTCTCCTTGTAGATAGTTGTATGTTAACAATCTGTATGTTTGTTCAATAATTCCTTGCCCCAGTTGAATTTACATAACATGATTAAATTTCATTGAGGTCAATGTTGTAAAATAATTCACAAAATCTCTTCTGCATATGACAATTATGAATTAAATGGAAATTTTTGCTATGAACTAAAATATCTGCTTTCTTTGGGGTAGAGTATAAAAATAAGGCCAAAGATCACATATTGAGAGGGACAGCTGGACAAAGCAAACTGAAATGTTTGGTTCCAAATCAGTTATCCTGGTTCTTGCAGATTCCATTTGCTTTGTCTATCTTAATTACTAAGCACTAAATAGCAGGATTTTATACATTATACTGTTTCTGTGATTGGATGTGTGTCTTTGGGATAATTATTGCCTAATCTTTGAAATATATTTTGCATATTTGGTAACAGAAATTTTATATCAGAAAATATGTAGACTCAAAAATTTTTTAGCATGCCAGGCAAAGTTACAGTAGCAGCAGTTTTTTTAATATCCCTAAATCATCCCACAAAATATAGCAAAGAAATGAACAAAACAACAAAAATTATCACAGCCAACATACACCATAAAACCAACTGACAAAGTAGCTCCACGTGTCCCAAAATGCATGCAGGTAGGGCCAAATCACTGACAGCAACAATATCTGGAAAGTATAGTAAAACAAATCTGATGACCTAACCATAAACTTAATGGAAAACATCCAAAATCTTACTAAGACTATTGTAAAAGACTTCCAAAAGACACAAAAGTAGCTTAAACAAATGAGAATGCATATATCATCTTTGAATAAGAAAATTCAATACCATAATGATGTCATTCCTTCCCAAGTTAATTTAATGCAAAAATGACAATACCATTAAGTTTTTGCTTTTATTTATTTGTCTGATTGTTTTGCCTGAGTTAGACAATTTCATTATAACAATCAGTTTGAAGATTAAGCAAGCCAGAATGACCACAAAAGGCATAAAATGGGAAAGCAATGAATGGGGCAATTGTTATCAGATATTCAAACAAATTATGAAACCTCAATAATTAAAATAAATGTGATATTGCTGCATAAATAAACAACAGGACCAACAGTACAAATAAAATAACATACAAACCAAGTCATATGTGGAAATATAATATGCAATGAAATTAGCCTCTTTAATTTGTAGGATAAATTAACTTATTACAATTCTTATTAAAGAAATTAAATACAAGTAATTTTAACAGAAAAAAATATGTAATTGGACCCTTTTCTCAGAATCTACACAAAAATTATTCAAATTGATCAAAGATTTACATCTAAAAATATAAAATATTCAAGAAATAAAACATGGATAAAATTAAAACTTGGGAATGAGGTAAATTTTTTCTACTAATAATTTAAAATCCAGACTCAACAACAGAAAGATGGATAAATTTGACTCTAACCTAAAAAACTTATGGAGATCTAAGGACACCGTAAGCAAATTTTATCTGCAATTCTCAGTGAAGAGTAACTGTAAATGTTCTTAATATATAAAGAACTTCTAAAAATGGAAAATGAAAAGCCTAAAACATGATAGGAAAACAGGCAGATAATGTGAAGAGGGTCCACAGGGGAAAAAAACGCCAATTTTCTTTTCCATAAAAAAGGAAATTCAGCTTCACTTACAGTAATGCAAATTAAAACTATACTGAGGGAAGCATTTTCCATTTTACAGATAGGCAAATCCAAAAGTTTGACTCCATATTTACCTATTGAGACTGTGAGAAAACAAGTTGTTTTACAAATTGCTGGAGTGCAAAATAGTTTAATCAGGGGGAAAGTTTGACAATTCCTAGTAAAACTACATATACATTTTTTTTTAATTTGGCAATCACACTGCTAAGAATCTATTCCAAAGATATACTAAAAACAATCCCAAAAGACAAATGTATAATTTATAAGTGCAAATAGAAAGAAAACACCAATAGGGAATTAATTAAATATACCACAGAACATCTATACAATGTCATATTATGCAGCTCAAGGAAAGAAGGAGGAATATCTTTAAATAGTTCTGTGGAACAATTTCAGATTATATTCAGGGAAATTAGGTAGAAAAGTGTTCAAATTAGGTTTCCATTTATTTAAGAAAAGCAAGAGCGAAACATAAAAATATACGGTTAGCTTCCAGTTTCATTTTTTCTCTGAAATACAGTAATCGTCTTTTCAAAAAGTTTCTTCAGGTTTAAAATGATGTAAATTATCCATGCAGGTTTAAAGTTACATCTGCAAAACAAGATCTATTTGGAGGTGTTTTTTCATTTTTGCCCTGGCCAGCCTTTTTCCTTTCTTCCTAAGTTTGATGATAATTTTGTTGTTTCATGTTTCTGTGGTTCACCCTTCATTGAGTTTAATTACAAGCACATGTGTGTATGTATATGTGTTTGTGTGTATGTGTATGTGTGTATGTGTGTTGTATGTGTTTATACATACATTATGCTTGATTTATAACCATAAAGAAAATAATTTATAAAAATTACTTTAAAACAGCATTATACTGCACATGCTAGTGGAAAATACCCTAAAAAAGATAAAGGCAAAATTAAAAATAATGTAATTAATATGACCCATCCCTGGACAAATTCCTCTCTATCTATGAGATAATTAAACTAAAAATCAAGTTATCTGTCCCCAACATGTAATAGTGGGTCTGGCATAGTGTAACAATTACAGACACTTCCATTTCCAAAGAAGAAGATCAAAGAAAGAAAGGAACCCCCAGCTGTATTAGTCAAGTTTCTCCAGAGAAACTAAATGAACAGCATATGTGTGTGTGGCTGTGTGTGTGTGGGGGGATTATTTTGACTAAGATCCAAATATAGAAAACGTAAATATATATATTATTCCTACAAAATTAGAAAATTGGGCGAAAGAAGAAACAATGTTTTTACAAGTTAGAAAACAGACAGTAGTGAATGTTGATTCCTGAGAGACAGGAAATATATTAACTGAGGGCCACAGTCTTCTAGTTTTCTATACAGTCAGTTTCCAGACTAAAGTGCAAAAAGAGGATGCCCAAGCAGAAGACGACAGTCTCATGGAGTCAAGGAGACAGAGATCAGATTTCCGGGAGATAGAAACATTGGGAACAGATGTAGCATAGAACTGGAATAGAAGGAGGTTTTGAAAAAACTTCAGAAATTTTTATGCACTTTTCTTGGAATCTTGGATTGAATACTATTCTGCAAATGTGTGGGATGAAAAGTAAATGAAATACGGAGATCTATAAACTGAGCTTTTAGAAAATAATATCAGACAACAGATGAGGGAAGACTTCCAACTGTGGAAGAAATGAAGTGGTATAGTTTCTTCACCCATGGGTAGTTTTATGGCTGAGGCCACTATAAACGAAAGACAGTGTAAGGTCCTCCGAGCAGGCTGCACCATGATCAAGCCATCGTGACCCCCGTGACCCACAGAAGGTCTCCTGGAGCCAGAAAGTCTGGGACAACAGGAAAACCACAAAAGAAGAAAAACGGCTAGTTCCTGTCTTAGCTGATTAGCCAACCTTGCGACATTCTGTCATTGTAACAGGCTTACCCTAACTGATCAATCGACCTCGTGACACTGCGCTCTGTAACCTTGTGATAACCTACCTTGTGACATTCTTCCCCTGCCCGCAATAAACGGCTCCTAACTAACTTTCCGGTGCTTACCTCTAACCGATAACACTAGCTCCAACCCACCACCCTCCACTGACTTCCTTCGCACTCAGCCCACTCGCACCCTGGTGAATAAACAGACTTGTTGCTCACACTTAGCCTGTTCAGGTTGTCTCTTCAATTAGATGTTCGCATAACATTTGGTGCCGAAAGCCCGGGATAGGGGAACTCCTCTGGCAGACCTCTCCTCTATCCTCCCCGTACCCACGTTCTCGCATGCAAGAGACTTCCCTCGCCCTCAGGACCTCAGACCAGCTCCGCGAGCACTCCGGCCTCTGTCTATGGATCTGGTAAGCTGCCTCGGTCTCTCCTCATCTCTCCCTCTCTTTTTCTCTTTTCAAAATTGAGACAAGGAACCTTCCTCTTATCCGTGTTTCAGAAATCCAGCACTGGTCACGGACTCTTCTTGGGGAGACAGTCTTCCCTCAGTGTTTGGTCAATGCCAGGGACGCCCGCCTTGGCCATTTGCCAGCCACACAACCCAGGACCTCCACTGGGGACGCCCACTGAGGATCCTAGTGGTTGCTCTTTTCCTTGTCTCTTTCTTTCCCCCCAATCTTTCCTTGTTCTATCATGGGCAATCTCCCGCCCTCCATCCCTCTTTCTTCTCTCTGGCTTGTGTCCTCAGAAACCTCAAACCTCTTCAGCTTGCACCCAATCTAAAGGCTAAACGTCTAATTTTTTTCTGTAACACGTCCTGGCCCCAATATAAATTAGACAATGGCGCTCAGTGGCCGGAAAACGGCACTTCCAATTTCTCTATTTTGTGGGACTTAGACAACTTCTATGGCAAAATGGGCAAATGGTCTGAGGTACCCTACTTCCAGGCATTTTTTACATACGATCTCTCCCTAGCCTATGCTTCCACTGTAATCCATCCCCAATTTTCCTTATTTCCCTTCCGTCTACCCCTCCTTCTTCCACTGGCGATGCTGACTCCTCTTTGTCTGTTGACCCCTCCGATCTTTCTCCCCCACCACCTATCCAAACCTGCTTTAATTCCCCCCCAGAACCTATTTCTACCCACAACCCACCCCCTTATGCCTCTCCCATTATCACCCTTCCTCACATCCTGTCTGGCTTACAGTTTGGGCCTGCGACCAACCCCCAGGCCCCTGCCTAGCAATTTCCCCTCGGAGAGGCGGCAGGAACCAAAGGAATAGTTCAGGTTCAGGTCCCTTTCTCCCTGTTTGACCTTGCCCAAATTAGTGAACATCTAGGCTCTTTCCCATCTGACCCCACCAAATATATACAAGAATTCCAATACTTTACCCAGTCCTATAATCTTACTTGGAATGACTTAAATGTCATCCTTACCTCTACTCTCGCTCCTGAGGAGTGAGAGTGGGTTTGGATCCTAGCTCAGTCTTAGGCTGATAACCGCCGGTGCCGTGAGCCTGGCCTCCAGTAAGGTGCTAGGGCAGTACCCTGTGAAGACCCTGGATGGACTTACCAGGCCGCGGACCGAAGCATAGCCAGGCGGGACTACATGATCTCTTGCCTAGTTCAAGGGCTTCAGAAGGCTGCATATAAAGCCATCAATTATGACAAACTAAAAAAAAAAAAAAAACACTCAGAACAAAGATAAAAATCCAGCTCAGTTTATGGCCTGTCTACCTGCCACCCTCAGGCGATATACAGCACTAGACCCTGAAGGGACAGAAGGCCGCCTTATTCTTAACATGCATTTTATTACCCAGTCAGTTCCTGACAGTAGAAAGAAACTTCAAAAATTAGAGCCTGGCTCTCAGATCCCACAACAGGAATTAATCAACCTCGCCTTCAAGGTGTTCAATAATAGGGAAGAGACTGCCCGGCGACAGCGCATTTCAGAACTACGGATGCTTGCCTCCGCCATAAGACAAACCCCAGCTGCACTGCCTACCTGCAAGAACTTCAAGGCATGCAAACGCAGCATCCAATAGCCCCTCTGGGACCTTGCTTCAAGCCATGAAAACCTGGCCACTGGGCCAAGGAATGCCTGCAGCCTGGGATTACTCCTAAGCCATGCGCCGGCTGTGCGGGCCCTCACTGGAAGTCTGACTGCCCGACTCTCATTGCCACTTCCTGAGCTCCTGGAGCTCAAACCCAAAGCTCCCCACTGACTCCTTCCCAGATCTCCTCGGCTTGGTGGCTGAAGACTGACGCTGCCCGAACGTCTCGGAGGCCGCCTACACCATCGCGCATGCGGAGCTTCGGGTAATTCTTATGGTGGAGGGTAAGTCCGTCGCATTCTTAATCAATACAGGGAATACCCACTCCACTTTACCTTCTTTTCAAGGGCCTGTTTCCCTTGTCCCCACAACTGTTGTGGGTACTGACAGCCAAGCTTCTAAACGCCTTAAAACTCCCCAACTCTCGTGTCAAATCGGGCAACACTCCTTTCTGCACTCCTTCCTAGTTATCCCCACCTGCCCAGTCCCCTTATTATGTGGAGATATTTTAACTAAATTTTCTGCCTCCCTGACTATTCCTGGACTACAGCCACATCTCACAGCTACCCTTTTATCCAATTCCAACCCTCCCTCCAACCTCCCCTTTCATCTCCCCACTTCAACCCTGAAGTATGGGATACCTCTGCTCCTTCCCTTGCAACTGACCATTCACCCCTTATCATCCCATTAACAAATAACCACCCCTATCCTGCTCAACACCAGTACCCCATCCCACAACAGGCTTTAAGGGGCCTAAAGCCTGTTATTACCCATCTAGTACAGCATGGCCTCTTAGTTCCTACCAACTTCCCTTACAACTCTCCCATCCTACCTATTCAAAAACCAGGTAAGTTGTACAGGCTAGTCCAAGACCGTCATCTCATTAATCAGATTGTCCTCTCCATCCATCCTGTTGTGCCAAACCCTTATACTCTCCTATCCTCAATACCCTCTTCCACAATTCACTATTCTGTTATTGACCTCAAAGATGCCTTCTTTACCATCCCCTTACATCCCTCTTCCCAGCCTCTTTTCACCTTTACTTGGACTGACTCTGACACCCACCAGTCCCAACAACCCACCTGGACCCTTCTACCCCAAGGTTTCAGAAATAGCCCACACTACTTTAGCCAGGCCCTCTCCCATGACCTACTTTTTTTTCATCCATCTGCTTCCCATCTCATTCAATATGTGGATGACCTTCTTTGCAGCCCCTTTTACCAATCTTCCCAGCAAGACATTATCCTGCTTCTTCAACATCTCTACTCAAAGGGGTAGAGAATATCCCCCTCCAAAGCTCAAATTTCTTCCCCAAGTGTTACCTATCTCGGTATAATCATCCATCAACATATGCGTTTACTTCTGGCAGACCATATTCAGCTAATCTCCCAAACTCAAATCCCCACCACCAAACAACAACTCCTCTTTCTTTGGCGTTGTTGGATACTTCTGCCTTTGGATACCAGGTTTTGCCATCCTAACCAAACCACTCTGTAAACTCACAAAAGGAAATTAAGCTGAACCCATAGATCCTAAATCCTTCTCTTGCCCCTCTTTTATTCTGTAAAAAAGTCCCTAGAGACAGCTCCCACTCTAGCGCTCCCCGACTCCTCTCAACACTTCTTCCTTCACACAGCAGAAATGCAGGGCTACGCTATAGGTATTCTTACTCAGGAACCAGGCCTGCAACCATTAGCCTATTTATCCAAACAGCTTGATCGTACAGTCCTGGGCTAGCCATCATGTCTGCACGCCACAGTGGCAACAGCCCTTATACTCTTAGAGTCTCTCAAAATCACAGGCTATGCCTCACTTACCCTTTATAGCTCTTACAATCTCCTAGACTTAGTTTCCTCTTCACACATAACACACATACTCTTGGCCCCCTGCATCCTCCAGCTCTATTCACACTTTATCAAAAATCCCATGGTAACCATTGCCTTTGGCCTGGACTTCAACCTGGCCTCTCACTTAATACCCACTACAAATCCTGATCCCCACAACTCTATTTCCTTAATCCACATAGCCTCTTCTTCTTTTCCCCATATTTCCCTTTTCCCTATCCCTGACCCAGACCACGTTTGGTTTATTGACAGCGGTTCTTCAAAAACCAGTTGATCATCACCAGGTAAAGCTGGCTATGCTGTTGTGTCTCTCTCATGTATCATTGAAACTGCCACAATCCCCCCATCTGCAACCTCTCAACAAGCTAAATTAATAGCACTAACTCGTGCCCTAACTCTTACCAAAGGACTGCATGTTAATATCTATACCAAATCCAAATACGCCTTCCATATTTTCCACCACCATGCTGTCATCTGGGCAGAAAGAGGTTTTCTCACTACACAAGGGTCCTCTATTATCAATGCTCACTTAATAAAAGCCCTCCTTTAAGCTGCCCTCCTTCCAGCCAAAGCTGGAGTAATCCACTGCAAAGGACACCAAAAAACCTCTGACCCCATTGCCCCAAGAAATACCTATGCCAATAAAACAGCCAAAAACGCAGCAAACTCCCCAGTATCTGCTCCCAGTGGCTAATATTTCTCTTTCTCATCTATCACTCCTACCTACTCTCCTTCCAAAACCTTAACCTACCAACCTACCAGTCACTTCCCACTCAAGGCAACTGTTTTTTAGATCATGGAAAGCTCATTCTCCCTGCCTCTCAAGCTTACTCTGTCCTCTCGTCCTTTCATGACCACTTCCATGTAGAATATAAACCTTTAATCCGCTTTTTAGAACCTCTCATTTCTTTTCCAGCCTGGAAATCCATCCTTAAAACAATCACCTCTCAATGTGCTATATGCCACTCTACTACCCCCCAGGTCTTTCCCAAACCTCTTTTCCCTACGCATCAAGCACGAGGGTTCACCCCTGCACAAGATTGGCAAATTGACTTTACTCACATGCCCCATGTCCAGAAACTCAAATACCTCCTGGTTTGGGTCAACACCTTCACCAGATGGGTTCTGGCTTTTCCCAGGAGGTCTAAAAAGGCCAGGGCAGTTATTTTGTCTCTTCTAACAGACATAATCCCTCGGTTTAGTCTCCCTACCTCCATACAGTCTGATAACAGGCCGGCCTTCATTAACCAGCCATTGGTATCCAATGGAATCTTTATGCCCCCCATCACCCTCAGTCCTCTGGAAAAGTAGAGAAAGCCAACGGCCTTTGAAAAACACATCTCACTAAACTTATCCTCCAGCTTAAGAAAGACTGGACCACTCTTCTACCCGTTGCACTCCTCCGAATTCGAGCCATACCCCAGGAACCCCCCAGGTACAGTCCATTTAAACTCTTACATGGTTGCACCTTTCTGCTCGGGCCCAACCTTACTCCAAACACCAGCCCTCTTGGTGATTATCTTCTTGTCCTTCAACAGGCTAGACATAAAATCTGCCAAGCCGCCAATTTCCTGTTACCTACTCCAGAGACCCAGCGATGTGAAGACACCCTAGCTGGACTGTCAGTTCTCATTAAGAACCTAACCCCTCAAACTCTACAACCTCTGTGGACAGGACCCTACCTGGTCATCTATAGTACCCCAACCATGGTCAGTCTACAGAATCCTCCCCACTGGATTCATCACTCCAGGATAAAACTGTGCCCATCTGACGACCAGCCTAGCTCCTCCACCTCCTCCTGGAAGTCACAAGTACTCTCTCCTACTTCCTTTAAACTTACCTGCATTCCTGAAAAAGAACAATAACCCTGTATACCTTTTATTTACAGTAGACCTTTACACAGTCACCCTACTATTTAAACTCTGTCTACTTGTGCCCCTAATCACCATTCTCACCTACTTCTAAATGCCCTACTTTTGTCTGTACTGCCAGTTCACGCTTTTCCTCCACACCATTGTAGCTGATACCTCATGGTGTCACCCTCAAGCTGTCACCCTTAACTCTCTCTTAGAGTGGATAGATGACCTTCTGTGGCAAAGTACTCTCCAATTCTTCCATCCTGATGAAGTTCTTTTCTTTTATACTTACTCTTTGTCTTACTCCCGTTCTCCTGCCACCCTCTATCCCTCCCTAGTTATCTCCAGCATACCATCAACCTCACCCACTCCCTCTTCACCATCTCCAATCCTTCCTATGCATTTCCCTGTCTTCCTCCTACTACAAGCTGTCCCTGCCCCGCCAGCCCACTGGGCAACATCCCCTGTGTCCTTATACCTCCGAACCTCTTTCAGTGACCCCCAACTTTACCCTCCTGAACAACTTCTTTACTTCCTAGAAAAATTCAGCAAAAACTCCCCTGATATCTCATACCAACAAGCTGCTGCTCTCCTCCGTACCTACCTATGAAATCTATCTCCCTATGTCACTTCCATACCTCCTGTTCTTGGACCCCTCACTACACAAACGACTATCCCCATTGCTGCCTCCTTATGCATCTCCCTACAATTACCTACTGGAATTCCCTTGGGTTACCGCCTGTCTTCCTTATATTCCTTTACTCTTTACCTCCAAGGCCCTGCCACCCACATTAAACAAAATATTGGAGCATTCCAGCTTCCTATTACAGAAAAGCCCTCCCTCATCATTAACACTCTTAAAAATATCAGTAGCAACTTTTGCCTAGGAAGATATTTACCCTGACTCTCACTCCATCCTTGGCTACCCTTCTCCTGTTCAATGGATTCCCCTCCAAAGCCTTCTTCCTGCCTGTTTATACCTAGTCTTATAAATAACAGTGAATGGCTACTTATAGATACCAAATTCTTTCTTTTACACCATGAAAACAGAACCTTTCCCTCTACACAGTTACCCTACCAAACCCCACTACAACCTCTAACAGCCACTGCCCTTGCTGGATCCCTAGGGCTCTGAGTGCAGGACTCTGCTTCCAGAACACACTCTCATTTTTTTACTCTCCACTTCCAGTTCTTCCTGCCTCCAGGACTCTTTTTTTCACTATGGCTCTTCCACCTACATGTGCCTCCCTGCCAACTAGACAGGCACCTGCATTTTAATCTTCCTTACTCCCAAGATCCAGTTTACAAATGGAAGCAAACAACTTCCCGTTCCCCTCATAACTCCAACGTGACAAAAAAAAAAAAAAAAGTCATCCCATTAACTCCCTTGCTTGTAGGATTAGGAGTTTCAACTGCTGTGATTGGAACAGGAATAGCAGGCCTTATAACTTCCATCAACACATTTTGCAGTCTTTTCAGTGACTTCTCCGCTAGCCTTACTGATATAACTCAAACGCTTTCTGTCCTCCAAGCCCAGGTCGATTCCTTAGCCGCAGCTGTCCTCCAAAACCGCCAAGGCCTCGATCTGCTTACTGCTGACAAAGGAGGACTCTGCCTATTCTTAAATGAAGAGTGCTGCTTTTACTTAAATCAGTCAGGCCTCGTATATGACAACATTAAAAAACTTAAAGACAGACCCCAAAAGCTCACTAATCAGGCAAATAGTTATACTGGCCCTACCTGGCCATTCTCTAGCTTAGCTTCATGGTTCCTTCCACTGACAGGCCCCTTTGCACTCATCCTTCTCCTCATCTTATTTGGACTTTGTCTTTTCAGACTCATCTCTCACTTCATACAAAATCGCATCCAAGCTATTACTAATCAGTCAATACGACAAATGCGCCTTCTAGCAACTGCACATTATCCCCCTTACCCCAAGATCTTTCTTCTGTTTAATCTCTCCACCTTAGGTTCCCATGCCATCCCTAAGCCTGCTCGAAGAAGCCCTGAAAAACATCAGCCATCATCTCTCCATACCACCCCCAAAATTTTCACCACCCCAACATTTCACTACTTTTTCTCGTTTTAATTGTTAACATAAAAAGACAGGAATGTAAGGTCCTCTGAGCAGGTGGCGCCATGGTGAAGCCATCGTGACCCCTGTGACTCACACGTACACATCCAGAAGGTCTCCTGGAGCCAGAAAGTCTGGGACAATAGGAAAACCACAAAAGAAGAAAAACGGCTAGTTCCTGTCTTAGCTGATCAGCCAACCTTGTGACATTCTATCATTGTAACAGGCTGTAACCTAACTGATCAATCAACCTCATGACACTGTGCTCTGTAACCTTGTGATAATGTACCTTATGACATTCTTCCCCTGCCCGCAATAAACAGCTCCTAACTGTAACTTTCCACTGCTTACCCCTAACCTATAAAACTAGCTCCAACCCCACCACTTCCTTTTCGGACTCAGCCCACTCACACCCAGTGAATAAACAACCTTGTTGCTCACACTTAGCCTGTTCAGGGTGTCTCTTCAGTTATACGCACACATAACAGACAGGTTAACAAGAAAAACATGTACAGATTAATTTAATATAAATTTCAAATGACATGGGAGCCTTCAAAGATAAAGACCCAAAGAAACAGGGGAAAGTATATATTTTTATGCTTAGGTTTGATGAATAGTGTGTATGTAGAAGTATGATTAGAAAAAACAGGTATAATTTAATGGTAATAAACTAGGGAGTGGGTAGGGGAACATGGCAGGGCCTGTCTGTTCAGATTCTTCCCTACCTTTGTGCCTTCCTGTCCTTTCCTCTATAAGTATAGGGAGCATCACTCTGAGAGGATGGTTTTAAGTCCTACTTTGGAGGAAAGGCAGATAATTATTTTATGGCCTGCTTTAGGGGAGGGAGAACAGTGGGAGAAGGTCAGAGAGACCTTTCTGTTTCTGCTGTTTTTGCAAATGCCAAGGTGCTATATTTTGTGGTAGCATACCCTGAACCCCATCACACTCATTTTATGAGGCCAGCATTACCCTGATACCAAAATCATAAAAACACATACAAAGAGAAAACTATTATAGAGCCCAATATCTTTCATAAATGTAAATTTTAAAAGTCTTTAAAAATATTAGCAAATTAAATTATTAATATGTAAAATAATGGTGAAACTGCCTTTGCAAAATTATAACTGAGGAAATTATGACAGTGAAAGAAGTGAGACCTAACCGACTCTTATCTTGCTTCTAACCCTCAAGCTGTCTTTGTTCATTCCTGAGCATAGGCTGAACTAATGTTGGGAAGGAATTTAGTTCATATTTTGACTCTGACACAAAATTGATAATAGCCCTTAACCCGAAAAGACCCCCTTCTTTGCAGGACTAACAAATTAGCTACAAGATTGGAAATTACAATTTATGGGAAATGCAGCCTCTGGCTCCAAGAGTCTGAACCTCCCCAAATTGCTCCTGGGGATAACATCATTATTGTAAAACCTAAGAACAGAGCTTGAAATATTTTGCAGACACTGCACTCCATGGATCAGCTGATATGACCCAGACCCGTAATCTGGCCCAACCAGTTCTGCCATCACACCCAGGAACAGAAGACATTAAGAAAACCTAACTTCGACCCCCTATAATTCCATTTCCAACCTGACTAATCAGCACTCCCCACTTCCCAAGCCCCTACCCGCCAACTTATCTTTAAAAACTCTGATCCCTGAATGCTCATGGAGACCTGTTTGAGTAATAATAAAACTCTGGTTTACCGCACAACTGGTTCTGTGCGAATTACTCTTTCTGCATTGCAATTCCCCTGTCTTGATAAATTGGTTCTGTCTAGGCAGCTGGCAAGGTGAATCTATAGGGCGGTTACAACAGTACATTATAAATAAAGTAAGGCTGGCTTAGCCTTCAAAAATTAATCAATACAAGTCATGGTACTAACAAAATAAAGTAGAATAACCATATATATTTTTTTTAGCTACAAAATAATTATTGATAAAAATCCCACATCCAATATTAATATGAACTTTTTCATTTGCAACCTGGAAGTATAAAGAAATGGCCTCAACCTGATAAAGGGGATCTACAAAAAATCCTGTAGCAATATTACATTTAGTGTGAAAGACTAAATATTTTTTCTCTATAGTTGGTGAAAAGAGAAAGGGTATTTATCCTCATCACTTCTATTCAACATTAGATTAGTGATTCTAAATTACAGTGAAATAAGTCAAGAAAAGTATATTTAAATCATTTTGTAATACATGAAGTTAAACTTACTATTCATAGACCACCTGGTGATTTTCATGGAAAGCCATAAGAAAGCAACAAAATAATGACTAGAATTTGTAAACGAAAGAATAAAATTCCATGACCCTCAAACATCTGAATGGACTTCGTCCTCAGCCAGGCATCTTTTAAAATTTAATCTGTAAGACTGGTTCAGGCCATGACTTGGACATGCTTCATTTTACTTCCCGGGCATTAATATCAACACAGACTTTAATTCTGATAAGAAACATTTTACAACCTATTCCCTCTAAAGCATGCTACCTGGAGTGTTCATCTGCATGAAAAAAACTTTGGTCTTCACAAACTCTTATCACAACCCAGACATTCCTTTCTATTGATTCCAGGTCTTGGATAAACTCAACCAATTGTCAACCAGAAAATTTTTAAATCTAAATAATAAGCTGTAAGCTCTGCCCCCTTCAAGTTGTTCTGTCTTTCTGGGTGAAACCAATGTATTTCTTAAATGTATTTGATTGAAGTCTCATGCCTCCCTAAAGTGTGCATAACCAAGCAGTACCCTGACCAGTGTGAGCCCATGTTCTCAGGACCTCCTGAGAGCTGTGTCATGGGCCATGGTCACTCATATTTGGCTCAGAATAAATCTCTTCAAATATTTTACGGAGCTTGACTCTTTTCATCGACAAATTAATAAATAAATTTAGATTCGTCTTAGGATACAAAGTAGTGCAAAAACCCACTGCATTTCTATAAGCTATCAGCAAACTATTTGAAAATGAAAAATTAAAATAACAGGATCCTAAGTCATGTCACAGTTAGGAATATATTCACCATAACATATGCATAATCTATACAATTAAAAAAGCCAAACTATTGCTTAATTAAACTAAAGATCTATCATATAATTAAGTCTCAGAAATCTGTTTTTTAGTTTGCCTGCATCCCTAGGCTGTAACATTCACATGTGCCTTACCCAACTGCCCCCACAACACTACCACTTAGGTGAGACAGAAAAGCTTCAAGATCTGCAGCTGGGTAATTGCTCTTCTGCCTATGTGAGGTAAACTTTGCTAAAGTCTTTTTCCCTGGGCAGTTGGCTTTTGTTAGAGAGAATAAACTCTCCATATTTCTATATGACTGCTATTCCCTTTTCTCTGCCAGGCACATGGCAATGTTTATTGACTCCTGACTGTGAGAATGTGGTAAGGTACCTAGAGGCAAAACCTGCAATAGAATATGGTCCCTGAAGTTGTGAGTTTCAAAAGCTTTTCACTCTGAAAAGTAGTCTAAACCGAGCCACCAGCAGCCTATTTTATTGATTATCTTTTATTAAAATTAAAGTCATTGTATGTCCTGTGGGAAAAAAACATCTTATACTTTGAATTGAATAGTTATTTTACTTTGCATTAGTCAATAATTAAATAATTTATGTATATATATGTGTGTGTGTTTATACACTTGATAAGTACTAAACATAAAAAGTAAAATTTTACTGAAAATACATGCATTTTTCTCTTAATGGCAGAGGTAGTTGTGTGATTGAACACTTCTTATTTTTAAAATGAGGCAGGATTCAGAATAAAATCTAGTCTGCAAGCACTGAGAGTCTGTGATAATGGTTAATTTTGTGTTAATGTTGCTAAGCCATAGTGCACAGATATGTGATCAAGCATTATTCTGGATATTTCCATGAGGGTGTGTTTGGATGGCATGGACATTTAAATTGATGGACCTAAATAAAGCAGATTGCCCTCCATAATGTGGGTGGGCCTTATCTAATCAGTTGACAGACTGAATAGAACAAAATGACTTACCTACTCTGAGCAAGAAAAAGCCTGTCAGCAGAAAGGCTTCAGACTTGAGCTGCAACACTGGTTGTTTCCTGGACTTCCAGCCTGATGACCTCTGGACTTGAACTGCAAATTTTGGATTTGCCAGCTTCTGTAATCATATGAGCCAATTCCGTAAATCAGTCTCTCTGTCTCTCTCTCTCTCATATATATATATATGGGATTTGTATTATGACATTATAATATGTCATATCATGACATAACATAATATCTCATGTTGTTTCTTTTTATGTAGAAACACTATTACGGAGTCCTTGTTCAAATTACTCAATCCTTTAAACTTTGTTTATATTATAAACGTAAGTCATAAAAAATTGTCAATAAAATTAATTTTATGTTCTGTTAGCTGACAACTTTATAGCTCTTCTTTCAAATTTCTTGAAACCAAGAATTAGGAACAACTAGAATTTTACAAGGATTTTTAACATTTTCATCTCACTTATTCACTTTCTACTATCTGAGAAAAATACCAAAAATATCTGTTGATCTTAGGAAGTGACTAGTACATGTGACTTATACACATTCACTTAAAAACATTTTAAACTTTTCTTTTAATTTAATTTAATTTTAAGTTCCAAGATACATGTGAGGGATGCGCAGGTTTATTACATAGGCAAACATGTGCCATGGAGGTTTGCTGCACCTATCAACCTATCACCTAGGTATTAAGGCCAGCATACATTAACTATTTATTCTGATGCTCTCCCTCCCCCCACCCATCTCTGACAGGCCCCAGTGTGTGTTATTCCCTCCCTGTGTCCACGTTTTCTCTTTGTTCAGCACCCACTTATAAGTGAGAGCATGTGGTGGTTGGTTTTCTGTTCCTGTGTTAGTTTGCTGAAGATAATGGTTTCCAGCTTCATCCATGTCCCTGCAAAGGACATGTTCTCATTCTTTTTACAGTTACATAGTATTCCAAGGTGTATGTGTACTCTATTTTCTTTATCCCATTTATCATTGATGGGCATTTAGGTTGATTCCATGTTTTTGCTGTTGTGAATAGTGCTGCAAAGAACATACACATGCATGTATCTTTATAAAAGAATTATTTATATTTCTTTGAGTATATACCCAGTAATGGGATTGCTGGGTCAGGTGGTATTTCTAGTTCTAGGTCTTTGAGGAATCATCATGCTGTCTTCCACAATGACTGAACTAATTTACACTCCCACGAATAGTGTAAAAGCACTCCTTTTTCTCCACAGCCTCACCTGCATCTGTTGTTCTTTGACTTTTTAGTAATCACCATTCTGAATGGTGAGAGATGATATCTTTGTGGTTTTGATTTGCATTTCTCTAATGATTAGTGATATCGTGCTTTTTTCATGTTGTTTGGCCACATAAATGTCTTCTTTTAAGAAGTGTCTATGTTTTTTGCCCACTTTTTAATTTTTTTCTTGTAAATTTGTTTAACTTTCTTTTAGTTTCTGGATATTAGACTTTTGTCTGATGGATAGGTTGCAAAAATTTTCTCCCATTTTATAGGTTATCTCTTCACTCTGATGAAAGCTTCTTTTTGTCAGGCCTCTGAACCGAAGCTAAGCCATCATATCCCCTGTGGGATGCACATATACATCCAGAGGGCCTGAAGCAAGGAAAGAATCACAAAATAAGTGAAAATGGCTGTTTCATGCCTTAACTGATAACATTCCACCACTGTGATTTGTTCCTGCCACACCTTAACTCAGTGATTAACCTTGTGAAATTCCTTCTCCTGGCTCAGAAGCTCCCCTACTGAGCACCTTGTGACCCCCACCCGTGCCTGCAAGAGAGCAACCCCCTTTGACTGTAATTTTCCACTACCCCCCCAAATCCTATAAAATGGCCCCACCCCTATCTCCCTTTGCTGACTCTCTTTTCGGACTCAGCCCGCCTGCACCCAGGTGAAATAAACAGCTTTATTGCTCACACAAAGTCTGTTTGGTGGGCTCTTCACATGGACACACGTGATATTTGGTGCCATGACTCGGATCAGGAGACCTCCCTTGGGAGATCAATTCCCTGTCCTCTTGCTCTTTGCTCCATGAGAAAGATCCACCTACGACCTCGGGTCTTCAGACCAACCAGCCCAAGGAACATCTCACCAATTTTAAATCAGGTAAGTGGCCTCTTTTTACTCTCTTATCCAACCTCTGTCACTATCCCTCAACCTCTTTCTCCTTTCAATCGTGGCGCCATCCTTCAATCTCTCACTTCTCTTAATTTCAATTCCTTTCCTTTTCTGGTAGAGATAGAGGAGATGTGTTTTATCCATGAACCCAAAATTCCGGTTCCAATCACAGACTCAGGAAGACAGTCTTCCCTTGGTGTTTAATCACTGTGGGGACACCTGCTTGATTATTCACCCACATTTCAGAGATGTCTGATCACCGTGGGGATGCCTGCCTTGATCCTTCACCCTTAGTGGCAAGCACCACTTTCCTGGGGGGCAAGCACCCCCCTATCCTTTCTCTCTGTGTCTCTACCCTCTCTTTTCTCTGGGCTTGCCTCCTTCACTATGGGCAACTTTCCACCCTCCATTCCTCGTTCTTCTCCCTTAGCCTGTGCTCTCAAAAACTTAAAACCTCTTCAACTCACACCTGACCTAAAACCTAAATGCCTTATTTTCTTCTGCAGTGCCACTTGACCCCAATACAAACTTGACAATGGTTCCAAATAGCCAGAAAATGGCACTTTCTATTTTTCCATCCTACAAGATCTAGATTATTTTTGTCATAAAATGGGCAAATGGTCTGAGGTGCCTGACATCCAGACATTCCTTTACACATCAATCCCTCCCTAGTCTCTGTTCCCAATGCAACTCCTCCCAAATCTTCCTTCTTTCCCTCCCACCTGTCCCCTAAGTCCCAACCCCAAACATCGCTGAGTCTTTTCAATCTTCATTTTCTACCAACCCATCTGACCTCTCCCCTCCTCCCCAGACTGTCCCTAGTTCACTCCCCTCCAGGCTGAATCAGGCTCCAAATCTTCCTCAGCCTTCTTTCCCCCACCCTTCTATCACCTCCTCTCCCCACACCCCATTCAGCTTATGGTTTCATTCTGAGACTAGCCCTCTCCCACCTGCCCAACAGTTCCTCTTAAGGAGGTGACTGGAGCTAAAGGCATAGTCAGGTTTAATGCTCCTTTTTCTTTATCCGACCTTTCCCAGATCAGTTAGCATTTAGGCTCTTTTTCATCAAATATAAAAACCCAGCCCAGTTCATGGCTTGTTTGGCAGCAACCCTGAGATGCTTTACAGCCCTAGACCCTGAAAGATCAGAAGGCCGTCTTAGTCTCAATATGCATTTTATTACCCAATCTGCTCCCGACATTAAATAAATCTCCAAAAATTAGATTCTGGCCTTGAAACACCACAACAGGACTTAATTAACCTCATCTTCAAGGTGTACAATAATAAAGAAGAGTTGCAATTACTTGCCTCTGCTGTGAGAGAAATCCCAGCCATATCTCCAGCACACAAGAACTTCAAAACGCCTAAACCAGAGCGGTCAGGCATTCCTTCAGGTCCTCCTCCCCAAGGATCTTGTTTCAAGTGCCGGAAATCTGGCCACTAGGCCAAGGAATGCCTGCAGCCCAGGATTCTTCCTAAGCTGTGTCCCATCTGTGCAGGACCCCACTGGAAATTGGACTATCCAACTGGCCCAAGGCTCTGACTGACTCCTTCCCAGATCTTCTTGGCTTAGCGGCTGAAGACTGACACTGCCCGATTGCCTCGGAAGCCTCCTGGACCATCACAGACACTTTGGGTAACTCTTACAGTGGAAGGTAAGTCCGTCCCTTTCTTAATCAATGTGGGGGCTACCCACTCCACATTACCTTCTTTTCAAAGGCATGTTTTCCTTGCCTCCATAACTGTTGTTGGTATTGATGGCTAGGCTTTTAAACCTCTTAAAACTCCCCAAATCTGGTGCCAACTTGGACAATATTCTTTTATGCATTCCGTTTTAGTTATCCCCACCTGCCCAGTTCGCTTATTAGGACAAGACATTTTAACTAAATTATCCACTTCCCTGACTATTCCTAGGCAACAGCCACACCTCATTGCCACCCTTTTCCCCAGTTCAAAGCCTCCTTCGCATCCTCCCCTTGTATCTCCATACCTTAATCCACCTCCCTCCTTGGTGACTGATCATGTACCCCTTACGATCCCATTAAAACCTAATCACCCTTACCCTGCTCAACACCAATATCCCATCTCACAGCATGCTTTAAAAGAATTAAAGCCTGTTATCACTCTCCTGTTACAGCATGGCCTTTTAAAGCCTATAAACTCTCCTTACAATTCCCCCATTTTACCTGTCCAAAAACTGGACAAGTCTTACAAGTTAGTTCAGGATCTGCGCCTTATCCAACCAAAGTGTTTTGACTATCCACCCTGTGGTGCCAAACCCATAAAATCTCTTGTTCTCAATACCACCCTCCACAACCCATTATTCTGTTCTGGATCTCAAACATGCTTTCTTTACTATTTCTTTGCACTCTTCATCCCAGCCTCTCTTCCCTTTCACTTGGACTGACCCTGACACCCAACAGGCTCAGCAAATTACCTGGACTGTACTGCTGCAAGGCTTCATGGACAGCCCCCATTACTTCAGTCAAGCCCAAATTTCTTCCTCATCCATTACCTATCTCAGAATAATTCATAAAAACACACCTGCTCTCCCTGCTAATCATGTCTGCCTGATCTCCCAGACCCCAACCCCTTCTACAAAACAACAACTCCTTTCCTTCTTAGGCATGGTTACATACTTCTGCCTTTGGATACCTAGTTTTACCATCCTGACTAAACCATTATATGAACTCACAAAGCAAACCTAGCTGACCCTATAAATCCTAAATCCTTTTGCCACTCCATTCCATTCCTTAAAAACAGCCCTAGAAGCTGCTCCCACACTAGCTCTCCCTAAGTCATCCCAACCCTTTTCATTACACCCAGACAAAGTACAGGGTGTGAGGTCAGAATTCTTACACAAAAGTTGGGACTGTGCCCTGGAGGCTTTCTGTCCAAACAACTTGACCTTACTGTTTAGCCTAGCCCTCACATCTGCATGAGGCAGCTGCCACTGCTCTGATACTTTTAGAGGCCTTCAAAATCACAAACAATGCTCAACTCACTGTCTACAGTTCTCATAACTTCCAAAATATATTTTTTTCTCTCACACCTGACATATACTTTCTGCCCTCATCCACTACCTCTCAGCAAGCCAAACTTATTGCCTTAACTCAAGCCCTCACTCTTGCAAAGGTTCTACACGTCAATATTTATACTGACTGTAAATATGCCTTCCATATCCTGCACCACCATGCTGTTACATGGGCTGAAAAAGGTTTCTTCGCTACGCAAGAGTCCTCCATCATTAATTCTTCTTCAATAAAAACTCTTCTCAAGGCCGCTTTACTTCCAATGGGAGCTGGATTCATTCATTGCAATGGCCATCAAAAGGCTCAGGTCAATACATATGCTGATAAGGTAGCCTAAAAAGCAGATAGCTTCCATCTTCTGTCTCTCAAGGCCCATTTCTCTCCTTCTCATCGGTCACTCCCACCTACTTCCCAACTGAAACTTCCACCTATCAATCACTTCTCACACAAGGCAAATAGTTCTTGGACCAAAGAAAATATCTCCTTCCAGCCTGACAGGCCCATTCTATTCTGTCATCATTTCATAACCATGTAAGTTACAAGCCGCTAGCCCACCTCCTAAAACCTCTCTTTTCCTTTCCATTGTAAAAATTTATCCCTAAAAAATCACTTCTCAGTGTTCCATCTGCTATTCTACTACTACTCAGGAATTTCTCAGGCTCCCTCCCTTCCCTATACATCAAGCTCAGGGATTCGCCCTTGCCCAGGACTGGCAAATTGACTTTACTCACATGCCCTGAGTCAGGAAACTAAAATACCTCTTGGTCTGTGTACACATTTTCACTGGATGGGTAGAGGCCTTTCCCAACAGGGTCTGAGAAGGCCACCAAGGTCATTTCTTCCCTTCTGTCAGACATAATTCCTCAGTTTGGCCTTCCCACCTCTATACAGTCCAATAACGGACTGGCCTTTACTAGTCAAATCACCCAAGCAGTTTCTCAGGCTCTTGGTATTCAGTGGAATCTTCATACCCTTTACCATCCTCAATCTTCAGGAAAGGTAGAATGGACTAATGGTCTTTTAAAGACACACCTCACCAAGCTCAGCCTCCAACTTAAAAAGGATGGGACAGTACTTTTACCTCTTGCCCTTCTCAGAATTAGATGCCTCAGGATGCTACAGGGTACAGCCCATTTGAACTCCTGTATGGACGCTCCTTTTTATTAGGCCCCAGTCTCATTCCAGACACCAGCCCAACTTGGACTGCACCCCAAAAACTTGTCATCCCTACTATCTTCTGTTTAGTCATACTCCTATTCACCATTCTCAACTACTCATAGATGCCCTGTCCTTGTTTACACTGCCAGTTTACATCTTTCCTTCAAACCATCATAACTGACATCTCCTGGTTTTACCTAAAAGTGCCACCTTTAATTCTCTCTTAAAGTGGATAATCTTTGCTGACAGAGTACACTCCAATACTTTCACCCTGATGAAGTCCTATTCTTTACTTTTATACTCTCTCTTATTCTCGTTCCTGTTCTTATGCCACCCTCTACCTCTCCCCAGCTATCTCCACCACACTATCAATCTCACTCATTCTCTCCTAGCCATTTCTAATCCTTCATTAACAAACAATTGCTGGCTTTGCATTTCTCTTTCCTCCAAAATTGCCGAGGCCTCTACGTATTCACTGCTAAAAAAAAAAGAGGATTCTGTATATTTTTAAATAAAGGGTGTTGTTTTTACCTAAATCAATCTGGCCTGGTGTATAACAACATTAAAAAACTCAAAGACTCAAATTACTCACTGCTAAAAAGAGGGGACTCTGTATATTTTTAAATGAAAAGTGTTGTTTTTACCTGCATCTATCTGGCCTGGTATATGACAACATAAAAAAACTCAAGGACAGAGTCTAAAAACTTGCCAACCAAGCAAGTAATTAGGCTAAACTCCCTTGAGAACTCTCTAATTAGATGTCCTATGTCCTCCCAATTCTTAGTCCTTTAATATCTATTTTTCTTCTTCTCTTATTCAGACCTGGTGTCTTCTGTTTAGTTTTTCAGTTCACACAAAACTGCATCCAGGCCATCACCAATCATTCTATATGACAAATGCTGCTCCTAACAACCCCACAATATTGCCCCTTACCATAAAATCTTCCTTCAGTTTTATCTCTCCTATTCTAGGTTTTGATGCCACCCCTAATCCTGCTTGAGGCCGCCCTGAGAAACATCACCCATTATCTCTCCATACCAATCTCCCTCCAAATTTTCTCTGCCCCAACACTTCAACACTATTTTATGTTATTTTTCTTATTAATATAAAAAGACAGGAATGTCAGGCCTCTGAGACCAAGCTAAGCCATCATATCCCCTGTGACCTGCATGTATACATCCAGATGGCCTGAAGCAAGTGAAGAATCACAAAAGAAATGAAAATGGCCCGTTCCTGCCTTAACTGGTGACATTCCACCATTGTTATTTGTTCCTGCCTCACCTTAACTGAGTGATCAACCTTGTGAAATTCCTTTTCCTAGCTCAGAAACTCCACCACTGAGCACCTTGTGACCCCCACCTCTGCCTGCAAGAGAAAAAAACCCCCTTTGACTGTAATTTTCCACTACCCACCCAAATCCTATAAAACGGCCCCACCCCTATCTCCCTTTGCTGACTCTCTTTTTTGACTCAGCCCACCTGCACCCAGGTGAAATAAATAGCTTTATTGCTCGCACAAAGCCTGTTTGGTGGGCTCTTCACACTGACGCATGTAACACTTTTGCTGTGCAGAAGCTCTTTAGTTTTCCATATGTTCATTTTTGCTTTTGTTGAAATTGCTTTTGACATTTTTATTATTAAATATTTGCCCATGCCTATGTTTTGAATGGTATTGCCTAGATTTTCTTCTAGGGTTCTTATAGTCTTGGGTTTTACATTTCAATCTTTAATCCATCTTAAGTTAATTTTTGTATAAGGTGTAAGGAAGGGGTCCAGTTTCAATTTTCTGCTTATAGCTATCCAGTTTTCCCAGAACCATTTATTAAATAGGGAATTCTTTCCCTATTGCTTGTTTTTGTCAGGTTTGTCAAAGATCAGATGGTCGTAGATGTGAAGTCTTAATTTCTGAGATCTCTATTCTGTTCTATT
The DNA here is from genome assembly GCF_028885625.2 of Pongo pygmaeus. Lineage (NCBI taxonomy): Eukaryota > Metazoa > Chordata > Mammalia > Primates > Hominidae > Pongo > Pongo pygmaeus. Next base: position 67,115,657 of record NC_072378.2, on the reverse strand, counting down.
GTTCTATGTGTCTGTTTTTGTACCAGTCCCATACAGATTTGGTTACTATAGCCTTGCATTATAGTTTGAAGTTGGCTAGGATAATGCCTCCAGCTTTGTTCTTTTTGCTTAGGATTATCTTGGCTATACAGCTCTGTTTTTGTTCCATATGAATTTAAAATTTTTTATTTCTAATGCTGTGAAGAATGTCAATGTTAGTTTAATGGGAATATCATTGAATCTATAAATTACTTTGGGCAGTATGGCCATTTTCACAATATGATTCTTCCTATCTATGAATGTGAAATGTTTTTCCATTTGTTTGTGTCCTCTCTGATTTCCTTGGGCAGTGGTTTGTAGTTACCCTTGAAGAGGTCCTCACTTTTCTTGTTAGTTGTATTTCTAGGTATTTTATTCTCTTTGTAGCAATTGTGAATGAGAGTTCATTCATGATTTGCCTCTCTGCATGTCTATTGCTGGTGCATAAAAATGCTTGTGATTTTTGCATATTGCTTTTTTATCCTGAGATCTTGCTGAAGTTGTTTATCACCTTAAGGAGCTTTGGGGCTGAGACAATGAGGTTTTCTAGATATAGGATCATCTCATCTGCAAAGAGAGACAGTTTTATTTCCTCTCTTCCTTTTTGAATACGCTTTATTTCTTTCTCTCACCTGACTGCCCTGGACAGAACTTCCAACGCTATGTTGAATAAGAGTGGTGAGAGATGGCATCCTTGTCTGATGCTGGTTTTCAAGGGGAATGCCTCCAGCTTTTTCACATTCAGTGTAATATTGGCTGTGGGTTTGTCATAAATGGCTCTTATTATTTTGAGGTAAAAACATTTTAAACTTGATACACTCAAGAAAAAGCAAAATTTAATTGAAATATTGTAATTATACCCTTTCCCTTCTATAAACAAAATGTTTTGATAAAATATGTTTATTATATACCATGTCTTAAATGTATTTGTGTTAATCACTGGAACTCTAGATTCAGCTTTTCAATGAAACATATTCACAGTATAGACTAATTGTTAAAGGCAGTACTCATTTTCAAACTAGTCAGTCAAATTAGAATTGCTTTTTATGAGGAGAAAGTCTGAACTTATTTTGTTGCCTATAACATGTTAATATATGACTTCCTATGAAAAAAAACCATCTGACCCCTAAATTATAAGAAAAATATATAAGCAAACATAATAAGGCATCATAGGAGTCTTGCCACGAATTTGCTATTTGAATGGAATGCACTCACTCTTAAATGCATCTTATTGACATTCTTTACTTTCTTTTCATGAAATGCTGCCTAAAAATTATGTGAATATAAGCCCTTGAATCAAATTTCTTATTATTTCTGCCAATCATACCTTACATTAAACCTACATTTATAATTCAAAATATTTTCTCACATAACCTAGTTGTGATGCCAAACTTTTCCCTGAGCAGGGCCATGCACGGGGCATGGAAGAACATAGTGTCTTACTGCAAGTGTCTGAAACCTTGATGAAAGGTGGTCTCTCTAACACCAACATATTTTTTAGTCTTCAGATTTTCAAATTCTTTTAATCTGTCCACTTGAAATTTTTCTTTTCACAACTGGGCAATCAATCATAATAAGACTCAGGATGAATTAGAGATATGCCTATCTTTGTTTAAGTAGAATAATGGCAATCATGAAAATTGAGGTGGAAAATAAAAATCACCGGGATTTCTGGAACAAAACAAATTTTGTCATAAAAATATTTACGTCTTTATTTTATTTTTATATCAAATTATAGATATATGATTATACACTTATGAAAGTCCTGCATATATTTTCTTGTTAAATTTATAAATATCTTAAAATGTATAATATCAACATCTTCTGGCCCAACCGAAGCCAATACTTTAGCATTCTTTTATTCTCTGTCAATCGTTATCTTCCATAACTGCCAAAGTCATTTATTTCATCCACAGTGCTTTGAAAATTTAACGTGCTTATAATCAAATTTGAGATCATATGGAATCATGTTAAAATTCACAGTGATTCACAAGGTGTGATATGGAGCCTGAATTTCACATTTATAGTAAGTTCCAAGTGTGTCTTCTACACTTGTGACTACAAAACTGGGCCTTGAATGAACTGCATCAGAATCACCTGAGAGCTGGTTAGAAATATAGACTATCAGGTTCTACCTGAGATGTACTGGAATAGAATTGCATTTAACAAGATTCACTAAAGCTTGAGAATAGGCTAAAAAACAAGAACAAGGTGATGTTGATCTTGTGGGGGGCCATAGGTTTTTGGCCCCATATAGGTTTCCTAAAAATTATTGACATAAGGCAGATTGATTAATAGGAGAAAAGACATACAAATTTATTTAAAATGTATACACAGGAGTGTTCAGAATTAAGACTCAACTTCTCAGTAACTTACAGAAACTTACATCATCCTGAGGCCAATAAAGTATGCAGACTCAGAACGTGGCCAGAAACAGGTAAATCATTTAATGCCAAGAAAAGTTAAGAGAGAGAAAGGAAGAAGCTGGGAAAGCCAGGTGGTCTTGTTATGTAGATGAAGTGTCCCTCAGAGAGAACAGATGATAAAGTTTCTTTTCAGACTTTAAAAGGTATCAGACTCTCAATCTCTCCTGGATTTGGGGAAAGGAATAGAAAGGGAAAGAGGGCATTTTTTCATTAATGGAGATTCTCTACAGATGCAATTTTTTTCTACTTAAGACAGCTTTGCACAGCCACTTTTGTCAGGATGGCCAAGTGTCAGCCATTTCAAAATATGTCAAAGAAATATAGTTTGGAGTAAAATATTTTAATTTCTTTCAGTCCCACTCTGAAACTTAAAACAAGTTTCACATATTAAAACCCAAGCTGTTAGCTTTGGAGAAATTTGGGTTAGAGGTTGTTAGTTATAAAGATTTAGAAAGACAAATTAAGATAGAAAAAAAGCAAATTTAAACATATTGTCCTGTATCTTCTTTAGTCATTCTCTTAGAACTGAGAATAAATTATTTCATTTAAAAAGCTACATCCCATTCCAGGACATGGCATTGTAGGTGGGCTAAGCCTCTATATATGATGTAAGGAATCAGATCTCTAATAAAGAGGCATTTCTATAGAAACAGGAAAAAAACACACAAAGGTTAATGTCTGTAGTAGTTAGTATATAGACTAGCTTTTCTAGAATCTCTGAGTCATCTTCAGATTGCAGTGGCAATTTGACAGATTCTTCTGGATTGGTGTTCAAATCAAGTGTTCAGGTGAACTTTCTGAGAACTTCATACATTAGCAGGCAGGCACAAGGATTCTTTATATACATAAGTTGCTATGTTATTTCCCCAAATTTAAATTGTCTAGCACAGCTTTAAGAATACCACAGTTTTAATTTCTACTGATGTCAAATAAGAAAAATGGAAAAAAAATTGAAACATTAGTTTGGAGACTGATAGCTGGAAAAATACTCAGGATATAGTTCAAATTCAGGAGTCAGTCCAAGAAAATAATAAAAACCAGAAAGCAATGGACAAGGTTAGAGTCTAACAACAGGTATATTATAGTATCTTGTGAAAGATAATCTTTCTGTCTCCAATACTTCAATTATATTAAAGACAAAATAATACTGAGACCAATTTATTTGCCAAATAAAGTCTAGTCTTTTATAGGTGGACTGATTATTTGCATAAAGTGCAGCAAAAACAATTATTTGCCATATCCTTTAAAAAACCGGTTTGGCTGGAACATGTCTTTTCATAAGGAATATCAAAATAGATCTTTTAAAAGAGTTAAGCCCAAACAAAGATTTATTTGTGACTGCAGATAATGGTATGAATTAGGTGAATTCCTTTCTTCTTGACATCACAAGGCAATTTGTGGTTCCTAGGCTTGTCAGAAAGTGCCATTCATTACTTACCACTGATCAAAAACCCCATAAAAAAGCAAGATATAAGTTCAGTTTTACCAAGGAGCTTTTACTGGCTCTATATGTCAACCTCAATTCCTCATGCATTTGGATTTATCTGAAAGTATGCCATTCTAGTCAGAGCCTTGGTAAAATAACCAGTATCTCAACTTTTTTTACATTACAATATAAAAAAGATTCTTACTGAACTTATGCAAATAACTGTATTGCTGTGAGTTAAGAATATTCACAAATGGTTTCCAAATTTTGGAGAAATCAGAAAGTGAGAAATAAATATACTTGAAAATTGCTCGTTAAAAGTTATAAATAGCTTAAAAGAAAAAGATAGTTTTCTTGACTCTAAAAAAAAAAACAAAAAGAATCAGCAATGTTTTAAACAAAAGTCATAATAAGATTATTATATTTGTAAAAAGAAAATAAAATTTGAGACACTAATTCATTAAGCCAAAAGGAAAAAGTTAAGCTGAAAGCAGTCATGGAAGCAGCTGCCTTTCCTTCTGTTCCTAAGCAGATAGCTACAGATAAAAGGATAAATCTGTCCACAAATAGCTACTCCATGTTCACCTCATCTTGTGAAAAGTGCTGCTGTACTGAGTGTGAGACAATACATAATTGGCCATTCCCCTACCTGCTCCCTTTCCCTTGCAACATGTGGATTTAGTAATGTGACCATAACCTCCCTCAGTCTCCTCCAACCCACTTTTCCCGTTTAAATACTGAAGCCCTCAAAATCATCTTTGGAGAAAGGCATACACCTGTCTCCTGGGCATCTACTTAACCTTGGTAAAATCAACTTCTAAATTGACTGAGACCTGTCTCAGATACTTTTTGGTTTACAAATTGGCAACCAAGAGAAGAGACCCTGGGGGAGGTGATACTGACCTTTGACAAATCTTCTATTAGTTCTTGGTATCATCCTAGGCTGTTTTTATTGATCAAACCAATCAGAAAATTTGCTGAGGTCTGGGAGCTCTCCTGTCTAGAGAATCCTGGGTCCCTCAAATTTGTTTGAGATCTAAGATTTATTTTGCTATAAAACTCCTTTTCTAAAGTTTTACTTGATTCCATCAAGAAAGGAAAGTTTTCCTGCTTCCATGATGATGGAGAACAGGCAAACTCTTTTTGGAGTTTCAGCTAACTTCCAACATGGAAGAGGAGTTTGAGTTTTTTCCTGTTTCTAAGATGGTAGAGAGCTGTCTACAGCCTGGACCCAATTCCTAGGTAAGTAGCTGAATTGAAGATTTTTCTGGAAATTATCTTTAATGACTAACTGTAAAGATTAAAAACCAGCTGGTCTTAATTTCTCCTTATCATTAGAGCTGTCAGTATTGGTATAAATTGTAAGGTTTTTTTTTTTTCTTTTGCTTAATTGTATTTTTCTTTGTTTATTTTTCTTGTTGTTTCAGTCTTTTTACAATTGGGTTTGACCAACTCTGTCTGACTTGATTAAATCTGAAAAAGGTTCAAATAAGGAGGAACAAGTCCTCTGAATTGGCTAGATTCTCTCAGCTGAAAAAAAAAAAAGAAAAAAAAAGGAAAGTAGATGGAAAAATAGGAAACAATGGCCAGCAAAAGGGGAAAAATGGAGAGAAAAGGATTTTGACAACCAGAGGGGCTTTATTTACTCAACAACACCAACTTTTCCTAGTGAAGCCAAACTGAAAGAGCAATAGAGTTTACCCCATGCTGTATTTTAATAGCTAAGATTCTGCCCTTTTTTTTTTTTAACCAAGACAGCCTGTGTTTGGTTCCTAAATCAAGTTATTTCTGGTTTGATATTTGTGTTACTTTTGAAATATCAGCAGTTTGTCACTACTAAAATATAATAATAACAGATTTAAAAGGATATTTTTAAGAGGTGTATGGTAAAAGTCAGCTTAAGTAAAAGCTGATATTCTAGGTGTGTGTGTGTGTGTGTGTGTGTGTGTGTTTAAAAAGGTCTTTATGCGGTTTTTTTTTTTTTTTTCAAGATGGAGTTTCACTCTTGTTGCCCAGGCTGGAGTGCAATGGTGCAATCTTGGCTCACTGCAACCTCAGCCTCCCGGGTTCAAGGGATTTTCCCACCTCAGCCTCCCGAGTAGCTGGGATTACAGGCATGCACCACCACACCTGGCTAATTTTGTATTTTTAATAGAGATGGGGTTTCTCCATGTTGGTCAGGCTGATTTTGAACTCCCGACCTCAGGTGATCCGCCTGCCTCGACCTCCCAAAGTGCTGGAATTAAAGGCGTGAACCACCACGCCCAGCCGCTTTTTTTCTCTTTTGGGATCTTGTTTTTTAATTAAAGATTTTTTTTTCCCTGTTGACTGAATTCTCTTCTCTCCATTTACTTTGTCCCGTCTCTCCTTCCTCTTGCCATTCTCTGCTGTATGAGGGGTCTAAAATAATTTATGTTAGCCTGGGATTCCTTAAAGAAAACGGAGAAGACAATGGACTCCTTTTTGGGGAGAAATCTACTTTCCCTTCTGGAACCCCAAAGATATAAATAGACAAGTTTCTCACAGATTTAAACTGCTTATTTTTGTACTACATTGCCTGATTTTTTGACTAAAATAGTTATTACAATAGTGGCTACTCTTGGGTGTTTAAGATAACAAAGGTCATGATTTAGATACTTAGATAAATATCTTCATAACAAAGTGCGCTATGTGGCCTTGGTTCTGTGGTATCTGTTTTTGGAGATCCAGGAATCAGTGTGGGCTTTTCCCACAGCTTAGAGGTCCAGTTAAAAACAGAAACTAAATTAAAGCCTACCGTTCTAAATGAAATCGGTCTTTACATAAAATCTTGTGATAGATTTCTCTAATTTTATGTTTGACGTAGCATCCATTTTTAATATCCCTCCGACATACCATAATTTCTCTTCATACTTTGAGATATATATTTAGCTATCTGAATTTTGCCTAATAGTTGTTCCATTAGTATGCAAATTTGGAGCCATGTAGCTGACAATTGCCCAGAATCATGAAACAGATTATCAAGAAATTGAGTCTAAAATAGGAGAAAAAATTGGAAAACTTGTGAATGTATGAGATTTACTTTTACATTCATTTCTAAAATATCTATGCATTTATGTGTTTTATGTATGTCTCACTGCCAAAAATATATTAAAAAACTGTAATTATTTGGCTTAAAGAAAAAGCACTTAAATATTTTTCAGAAAAAATAGATACTTTAAGGCATGATGTTTTTCAAATTCACATGACTTAAGTAAATCTTTAATAAACAAGCTGGTTTTAAAATTTTTGGATAAATAAAATTAGAAATGTCTTCAGAATTGCAATATACATTATTTTTAGATATATTGGTCAAGTAGTTTTATATTTATCTCCAAATTTGGCATGGGGATTATAAATCTTTAAATGCAGCCCAAAAGATAATTATCCTTATTTATTTATTTTTTTATAAATAAGGCATCTAATATTGTTGATTTAATGAAAACAGCTAAATTCTGAGTTACTGGCAAAAAATAAAACACCTGATATTCACAGGCAATAGAAGTGGTTAAGAGGCAAACAAATTTAAGTAATTACTATCATGGTTTTCATAGGTACTCTAGATGAGCTATTAAAAAAATTAGGCAAATGCAATGAAATAAGTTCTGAATAAACATACAATTTAGAATCTAAAGAGATATTAAATTAAATAGTAGGTACTTATTAAATATCTAAGTAATTTCCAATTTTTTAACAAATTATATAAAATACTTTTTAAAAATTGTGTTCTTATTTAAAGAAAAATTGGTCAGGTATGGTGGCTCATGCCTGTAATCCCAGCACTTTGGGAGGCTGAGGTGGGCAGATCACCTGAGGTCAGGATTTCGAGACCAGTCTGGTCAACGTGGTGAAACCCTGTCTCTACTAAAAAATAGAAAAGTTAGTTGAGCATAGTTGCTTACACCTGTAGTCCCAGCTACGAGAGAGGCTGAGGCAGGAGGATCACTCAAACTTGGGAGGCAGAGGTTGCAGAGAGCCGAGATTGTACCACTGCACTCCAGCCTGGGTGACCGGGCAACACTCTGTCTCAATTAAAAAAAAAAAAAAGAAAAAAATTTTCATCTCACTTGAAGGTCCTTTAAAGGCCATTTATAGAACAGTGTAAATGGAACCAGTAAATAAGACAGATGTAAAAAAAAAGTTGTAAATATAATGAAGTATTTGGGGGTAAGAATTTTTAAAAGAAAAATAATTTTATATAAGGAAGAATCTTGTATGGCAAATTTTGTTCTAAAATAAAATTACTAATTATTTAGAAAACAGGGGGATTCACGATAAAATCAGCAGTCCAAGCATGTTTTGAAAGATTTGTTTAGGTTGCAATGAGGTTTTAAGTAGAGGATTCATGGGGGAAAAAGACTTTATGTAATCTGGTTGGCTATAATTTAAGAAAATTATTCATAATAGTTTAGAGATTGGGCGTTGACATTAAAAATACACCAATACACTAATGAATTGGTAAGGACAATAAAATTTTCTTAAGATATTGATTTAACTTTAATAAATATAAAAGAGATTCAATTTTTTTAATCCAAAAGTTCAACTTTTTATTGCATCTCATTGTTTTCAGCTTTCTCTCCCTTTTGAAAAGATCTGAGATAATAGTTCTCTTTCAAATTTTTGGTCAATTCCTGTAATTTTTTTCCCACAGGTTCTAACTGCTGTTGTGGCCTCATGCTGAAAATGTTTTATCTTAAAGGTCTAAAGGAAATGTTTTCTTCTTATATAACATTCTGTGATCATGAATTTAGATTGTTCTATAAAACCAAAAACTTTTACTTGTAACCCAGGACACAATTTTTCTATATCTAACTAAGTACCATTTTCATTGGCTTTGACCTGCAGATTATCTAAATGGACTGCCAATAGAGAAAAGCAATTACGCTGCAGAATTTTTTTTTTTTTTTGACTTTTGGTAACTGGTCTAACAAACAGATTTTATGTTTTATCAAAATAATTTCTATGCCATTGGTATTAAGTTTTTATTTACTTACAAAAACTGAGACAAACAATTTTCTAAAATTAAGGTTGTTACATCCATGTAACTTTCCTTGTGGCTTTTAAAGTACCTGTGCTGATTAGTTACACGACTTTGACTCCTGGGTCTAAAAAGGGCAAGTCCTGCTAAATCTTGAGCATTGACCGTATTTAAAGACTCACCTTTATATCCAGGAGAAGATGGCAATCAAAATAAACTGCACTCATGAGACAGGAGGCCAGAAATTAAAACTATTCAACTCCTCTAGGGACAGGGACTATTGCAGAAGAGGTGGACATGTGAGATTTTAAGGGCTGATCTTGAGAGATAAAATTAGGTCAGAGTTTCTCCATAAATTAAACATTAACGTCAAAGGCACACTGATGCAAGACGAGCATCTGGGTTCCTGTGTCAAATTGACAAGATTTTCTTGGAGCATTAACCCACTTGTTAATAAATAATTATAAAAGGTCATAAAAAGGTTTACAGACCTTTAAATTTAACAGATTGTTCATAAGGTTTGGGAAACAGATTTAATTGTTCTCGTGCTGTGCTGATTAGGGCTTATATTTTAGGAAATTAAGACTCCTATCAAAGAAAAAAGGTTTTTGCCTTTTTTGATATCTAGGTGTTGTCACTTTGGCTAAATGAATGACTTTTTTTTTTTTTTTTTTTTTTACAGTAACCTGTGATCCTATTTTGTGGTGTCAAGTGTTTTAAACTTTTTATATTTGACAAAATTTCCCAAATCAAATTGTAAATTCAGTTCTTTTGACCTCATTAGTTTTATATATATATATACATATACTATATATATATACATATACTATATATACATATACTATATATATACATATACTGTATATGTATACATATACTATATATATACATATACTGTATATGTATACATATACTATATGTATACATATACTGTATATGTATACATATACTATATATATACATATACTGTATATGTATACATATACTATATATATACATATACTATATGTATGTGTATATATATATGTATAACTATATGTATAACATATATATATATATATATATTTGGACTCCTGAACTCCAAAAGACACATATTCAGCCTATTTCTTATTATAAAATCATACAGGAATATGATTTTGGCAACTATAAAATGTTGCTTAATTTTTTCAGATTATATTCTGTAAATATGCCATTAGTATGTGTTCCAAAGTTGCATGAGATTTCTATGATTCTGATGTGTCTTAGTATATGTTATCAGTAGTAATCATAATTAGTATGTAATATTGTTGTATGCTACTAAAGTAACCAAATTTCCTTGTCAATGGTGTCATTAACCATGACTGTTCCTAGACTGTTGTCATCCACAATTTTTGTGTTACTTTTATCCTTTCATTGGGTAGTTTATAATCAGCTACAGAACTCTAAGGAGCATCTGCAATGTGGCCATACTCTCCTTCTTTCCTCTCCAGCCCACTTTCCCCTTTAAATATTGAAGCCCTCAAAATCATCTTTGAAGAAAATCACAGACCTCTCTCCTGGACATGTCTTTAACCTTGGCAAAATCAACTTCTTCTTCTTCTTCTTTTTTTAATAAAGGAAAGATGTTTAATTGGCTCGTGGTTCCATAGGCTGTATAGGAAGCATAATGCTGGCATCTGCTCAGGGAGGCCTCAGTAACTTAACAATCATGGCAGAAGGGAAAGGGGAAGCAGGCATGTCTTACATGGCTGGAACAAGAGGAAGACAGAGTGGGGGAGGTGCCACTCATTGTTAAACAACCAGATATTGTAAGAACTCTATCACAAGACAGCATGAGGGGGATAGTGCTAAACCATTAGAAATCACCTCCACAAACCAATCACCTCCCGCCAGGCCCCACTTCCAACATTGGGGATTATAATTTAACATGAGATTTGGGTGGGGACACAGATCCAAACCATATCATACCATAATCAAGATACTTCCAGTACTGTCACCACGGGATTCCTGGTGCAATTCATTTCTAGCCATCAACTCCACGTCCATTCCCTTGCCACTAGCAAAAACTAGCTTCTTTTCTATATGTAGAATTCTGTCATTTCACAAATATTGTATAAATGAAATTGTGTAGCGTGTATCCTTTTGAGATTGGATTTTTTTATTCAGTGTAATTTCCTTGAAGTTCATCAAAGTTTGGCAAAATCAACTTCTAAATTGATTGAGACCTGTCTCGGATATTTTTGGCTTACATAGTGTTCTGTTAGTTTAGTCCATGTAATTAACTGCTGTTTTGCTTCAAATCTTTCATTAGTCCACAATCCTCATGAACACATCAGCTGTCCATGACAGTCCTGGATGTTTTTATCTCAATTTTAAAGGCATAATCTTTGGTGTTATCAGAAACCTTCATTTAAGATCACCTGTTCAAGTCATAACAGCTGACTACACACCATCTTTTATTTTATTTTTACATTTTAATTTTATTTATTTAATTTTTTTTATTTATATGGGTGCATAGTAGGTATATATATATTTATGTGCTACATGGGATGTTTTGATAGAAACATGCAATGTAAAATAAGCACATCATGGAGAATGGACTATCCATCACCTCAAACATTTATTTTTTGAGTTAAAAATAATCCAATTACACTCTTTAAGTTATTTTACAATGTACAATTAAGTTATTATTGACTATAGTCATTTTATTTTGCTTTCAAATAGTAGATCTTATTCATTTTTTTAATACGGATTTCATTGCATGTGTAGATTGCTTTGGATAATGTGTTAGTCCATTCTCACACTGCTAGTAAAGACATACCAAAGACTGGATAATCGATAAAGGAAAAAGGTTTAATTTACTCACAGTTCAGCATGGCTGGGGAGGCCTCAGGAAACTTATTTACAATCATGGCAGAAGCAGAAGATGCATTTCCTTCTTCACACGGTGGCAGCAAGGAGAAGTGCTGAGCAGAATGGGGAAAAGCCCCTTATAAAACCATTAAATCTCATGAGAACTCACTCACTATCATATGACGGTAACATGATGATAATTTTTTTTTCAGACTTTAAAAAGTGTCAGACTTTCAATCTCCCTGGGGAAAGGCATAGAAAGGGGAAGAGGGCATTTCTGCATTAATGGAAATTCTCTACAGATATAATATTTTTCCATTTAAGACAGCTTTGCAAAGCCACTTCTGTCAGAATGGCCAAGTGGCAACCATTTCAAAATATGTCAAAATACTTTGATAAATATATTTTATTTTTCTTTAATATAATGGTCTCTTGATCATCTTTTGTGTACCAAGTGTATAGAGGAGCATGTCTAAAACTGAGCACACATGGGAATCACCCATTTGTTTTAAATATTGATGCCTGGTTTCTACCCACAGGGATTCTAATTTAATTAACATGTGGTCTGTGCTTGGCATTAGGATTCTTCAAAGATCCTCAGGTAATAATGATATGCAGAACTATGAAACAAAATTTTTTATTTATTTGCTGTAAAAAGTACCCTTCCTTTCTTCCTTTCTGCCTCCCTCCCTTACTCTACTTATTTCCTTTTCTTTTTATTTCCAATTTTTTTGAAAGGTTTAGTGTTTTTGTAAGGAAAGAAAAATGCCACCAACTTAAGCATTCTTACATTTCTTTACCTATTGTATCATCCTTCACATATTTGTTTGTTTATTATTGGTAAAATGCTTCCTCCAATACCTTTCCAAAGCCTTGAATTATCTCTGACTCTTAGGGTTTAAATTTCAGCGTTACCGTTTATTAGCTGTATGAAAAACCCACAGAAGCTGAAAGAAGACTGAGTTTCAAAAGATTTTCAATCTGATGCATTCCAAAATAGAATAAAATTTGAAAGTAAAATATAACCCATTGTGTTAGTCAGGGTTCTCTACTCCTCCAGCAACACCCTCACAGACACACCCAGAAATACTACTTTACATGCTATCTAGACATCCGTCACTGCAATCAAGTTGACACCTAATATTCACCGTCACACCCATAAAAGGCATAGTAATTGGATCCCAAAATGAGAAGAAAAGCAAACCTCAGGCAGGATAATTTTGTGTGCCACAAACGAGCTCAAGCCAAGAGAGAATTTTCTATTTATTCCCATTTCTCTTTTCCACCTTTCCCTGACATTGTCAGTCTATTCTTTTGCCATTGAAGAGCAGCTATAGAACAGCACTGGGCCAGCACTGTTGCAGGCATTTAAACTAGAGTGGCTCCATCTTGAATAAGGGCTGTGTAAAATAAGGCTGAGACTTACTGGGCTGCATTCTCAGGAGATTAGGCATTCTTAGTCACAGGATAATATAGACAGTCAGAACAAGACACAGGTCACTAAGATCTTGCTGATAAAATGGGACGCAATAAAGAAGCCGGCCCACACCACCCAAACCAAGATGGCAACCAAAGTGACCTCTGGTTGTCCTCACTACTCATTATATGCTATTTATAATGCATTAGCATGCTAAAACACACTCTTGTCAGCACCATGACAGTTAACAAATGCCATGGCAATGTTTGCAAGCTACCCTATATGGTCTAAAGGAGGGAGGAATACTGACTCAGGAATTGCTCACCCCTTTTCTGGAAAACTCATGTATAATCAATCCATCCCTCATTTAGCATATAATCAACAAATAACTATAAGTATACTCAGTTGAGCAGCCCATGCCACTGCTCTGCCTATACAGTAGCCAGTATTTATTCTTTTACTTTCTTACTAAACTTGTTTTCAATTTATTCTATGGACTCGCCTTGAATTTTTTCTTGTGAGGGGTCCAGGAACCCTCTCTTGGGGTCTGGATTGGAACACCTTCCACTAAAAACACAACTCTAGTATTGAAAGAGAAAAATAATTAATGCACATTAGTTAGCACATATAATCTACAAAGGATTGAGAGAGCCAGGTTTAAAGAATAGCCTGTCTTCATTATTCATGGTTTCCATATTTGTGAATGAATTTGTATTCCTATCATCCTTTGTTGCTTTGATCGATCAACCTTTCTTGCGGGTATCATTTTTCTACTAGCTGAAAAATGTTGCTTGGAATGTCTTATAGTGCAGATTTGTTGGTGATTAATTTTCTCTGCTTCTGTTTTTTTTGGAAGTCATTTTATACCTCAGTTTTTGAAATAAATTTTAATTGTCTATATAATTCTAGATTGACATTAAAAAAATTAATATTTTAAAAATGTTCTAGTTGATGTAGTTCTGGTGAGTAGTCTATTGTAAGTTTTATCTTTGTTCCTCTGTATGTGATGTGTCCTTTTTTCTGGATCTTTTAAGATTGATATGTTTATTAATAGTTTTCTGAAGATTGATTATCATATGGTCTTCTTATTATCATTATTATTATTGTTCAGCATAGGGTTATTATACTTCTTGGATCTTTATATATCTATATTTATATATTCAAAATAGAATATTTTTAGCAAATATTTATCTAAGTATTTTGTCTATCCATTTCCCTTACTGGGATTGATATCTTATATCTTCAAGAAACTGTTTAAAATTTTTCTAAAATTTACCATTGTTGTATTCATTTTTTTTAATCTATTGCAATTTTGTAAGTACACTGATCTTTTTCTGTGCTAATTATACTGAATCCTATCCAGGGCATTTTTCATTGACTATATACAATTTTTTATTTTCAGAGATTCTACCTGAATTTATTTTATGTTTTCCATCCCCCTCCTCATTGTGTCCAAATTTCCTCCTACCTACGTAAATATAGGAGCCCTAATTCATAATGGCTATATAAATATAATTGTGAATTTCATACTTTTAGTCTTTTTTAATATTTTATTTTTGTTTTAAATTGACATAATAATTGTACATATTTGTGGGGTACAAAGTGATGTTCTTATACATATATATTGTGTAATGATAAAATTAGGGTAATTAGCATATTCATCACCTCAAACATTTGACATTTGTGGTAGTGGAATTCAAAAATTCTCTCTTCTAGCTATTTTGAAGTAAACAATACACTTTTTATCCATTCCCTCAAGTATTTATCCTTTGTGTAACAAATATTCCAATTACTTTCTTTTAGTTTTTTAAAAATCTAAAAGTAAGTTATTGACTATAGTCACCCTGTTGTATTACCACATATTAGGTCTTCTTCATTCTTTTGAACTATTTTATTGTTTTGCATATTAACCATCTTGACCTCCCCCTCACCCCACCCCCCACTACACTTCCTAGCTTCTGGCAACCATACTTTTACTCTCTATGTCTATGAGTTCAATTGATTTGATTTTTAGATCCCACAAATAAGTGAGAGCATGCCATGTTTGTCTTTCTGTGCCTAGCTTCATTCACCACACATAATGATCTCCATTTCTGTCCATGTTGCAAATGACAGAATCAAATTATTTTTGTGCTGAAGAGTACTCCATCATGTATATGAATTGCATTTTCTTTATCCATTCATCTGTTGATGAACACTTAAGTTGCTTCCAAATCTTAGCTATGTCTGTGTTTATTCAAGTATCATACTCTTTTGGTGACTATCGCTCTGCAGTATAATTTGAAGTCAGATAATGTGATTCTTCCAGTTTTGTTCTTTTTTCTTAGGATAGCTTTGTCTGTTCTGGAACTTTTGAGGTTCCATATAATTTTTTTAATATTTCTCTAAAGAATGTCATTGGTATTTTGATAAATATTTCATTGAATCTGTAGATTGCTTTGGATTGTATGGAAATTTTAACAATATTGATTCTTCCAATGCATAAATATACAATTTCTTTCCATTTTTGATGTTCTGTTAAATTTCTTTCATCATTGCTTTATAGTTTCCAATAAAAAAGATCTTTCACTTCTTTGGTTTTAAGTGAATTCCTAGGTATTTAATTTTATGTGTGGTAATTATAAATGGGATAACTTTGTTTATTTATTTATTTGAGACAGAATTTCACTCTTGTTTCCCAGGGTGGAGTGCAATGGCATGATCTTGGCTCACTGCTACTTCTGCCTCCTGTGATTGAGCGATTCTCCTGCCTCAGCCTCCAGAGTAGCTGAGATTAGAGGCCTGTGCCAGCATGCCAGGCTAATTTTGTATTTTTAGTAGGGACAGGGTTTCACCATGTTTGTCAGACTGGTCTTGAACTCCTGACCTAAGGTGATCCGCCCATCTTGGCCTCCCAAAATTCTGGGATTACAGGCATAAGCCACTGCCCCCAGGATAAATGGGATAACTTTTAAAATTTCTTCTTCACATTGCTCACTGTGACACATAGAAATGCTGTGGTTTTTGTGTGTTGATTTTGTGCTCTGCAATTTCACTGAATTTGCTTATGAGTTCCAATAATTTTTGTGTGTGGAGTGTTTAGGTTTATCATATCATCTGCAAACAAGGGTAATTTTACTTCTTTCTTTCCTGTTTTGATACCTTTTATTTCTTTCTTTTGTTTGATTGCTCTGGGTAGGACTTCCAGTACTGTGTTGAATAATAATGGTCAAAGTGGACATCCTTGTCATCTTCCAGATCTTAGAGGAAAGACTTAGTTTTTCCTCATTCAGTATAATACTAGCTGAGGGTCTGTCATATATGGCTTTTATTATGTTGAGGTATGTTCCTTCTATATCCAGTTTTTTTGCATTTGTATTATGAACAGATGTTGAATTTTATCAAATGCTTTTCCAGCATCAGTTGAAATGATTGTATAGTTTTTGTTCTTCATTCTCTTGATATGATGTGTCACGTCTGTTGACTTGCATATATTGAACAATCCTTGTCACTGTATTAAATCCCATGATGTCACAATGAATAATCTTTTTAATGTACTGTTGAATTGTTTAATTAGTTTTCTAGTATTTTGTTGAAGATATTTGCATTAATATTCATCAGCTATATTGGCCAGTAATTTTCTTTCATTGATACATTTTTGTCTGTGTTTGTTGTTGTTGTAGTTTGTTGTTATTTTAAATCAGGGTAATACTGGCCTAGTAGAATAAGTCTGAATGTATTAACTTCTCTATTTTTCCAAGTAGTTTGAGTAGGATTGATATTATTTCTCTAAATGTTTGATAGAATTCAGCAGTGTAGTTAGTCACTGTGTCCCAGGCTTTTTTTTAAAGGAATATTTTTATTATGTCTTTGATCTTATTATTTATTATTAATCTGTTTAACTTTGGATTTCTTCCTGACTCAATCTGGGTAAGATGTTTGTGTCTCAGAGTTCATCTATTTCTTCTAGATTTTCCAATTTATTGGCAAATAGTTGCTCATAGGAGCCAATAATAATCCTTTGAATTTTTGCAGTAGCTGTTGTAATGTCTCCATTTTCATCTCGAATGCTATTTATTTGGATCTTCTCTGTCTTTTTGTTAGTCTAGTTAAAGTTTGTCAATTTTGTTTAACTTTTCAAATAACCTACTTTCTGTTTCATTGATTTTTTTTATTGTTTTGTTCATTTGCATTTTATTGAAAATGTAATTTATTTCTGTTCTGATCTTTATTATTTTTCTACAAAGTTAGAGTTTGTTTTGCTGTTGATTTTCCAGTTCTTTAAGATGTGTTAGACTGCTTATTTGAAAATTTTCATCTTTTTTGATGTAGGCACTTACAACTATAAACATCCCTCTTAGTACTGCTTTTGCTGTATCCCATAGGTTTTGATATGTTATGCTTCCATTATCTTTTGTTTCAAGAAATGTTTCTATTATCTTCTTAATTTCTTCATTAACCCAGTAGATATTCAGGAACATATTGTTTAATTTTTTGTATTTGTATGGTTTATGAAATTCTCTCGTTATGCATTCCTAATTTTATTCGATTGTGATCAGATAAGATGCTTGATACTCTTTCCAATTTTTTTGGAATGTTTTAAGACTTGATTTGTGAACTAACATAGGGTCAAACCTTGAGAATAATTCACGTGCTGAGGAAAAGAATGTGTTTTCTGCAGCTCTTAGATGAAATTTTCTGTAAATATCTATCAGGTCCATTAGGTCCATAGTGCAGATTAAATTCAATGTTTCTTTGTTGATTTTCTGCCTGGGAGATCAGTCCAATGCTGAAAGTGGGTGTTGAATTCTGTGACTATTATTATATTGAGGCCTATTTTTCTATATGTCTCTAATAATAGTTGCTTTATACTTCTGGGTGCTCTAGTGTTGGGAGCATATATACTTACAATCATTATATCATCTTATTTAACTGACATTTTCATCATTATAGAGTGACTATGTTTGTCTCTTCTCATAGTTTTTGTCTTAAAATCTATTTTGTCTGACATAAGTGTAGTTACTTCTGCTGTTTTTTGGTTTTCATTGGTATAGAACATCATTTGCTAACCATTTATCTTCAGACTATGTGTATCTTTATAGGTGAAGTGTGTTTCTTGTAGGCAATAGATCATTGGGTCTTGTTTTCTCATCCATTAAGCTACTCTGTATCTTTTTTTATTGAAGAATTTAGTGCATTTTCATTCAATGTTATTATTGGTAAGTAGACACTTACTACTGCCATTATTTTATTTGTTTTCTGGTAATTTTATCTCAAGGTATTATTACTTTTTTGCTCTTTATTTTTATGGATTGTTCTATGTTTTTTGATTTGAGGTTACCATGAGGCTTGTAAATTATATCTTATAACCTACTATTTTAAACTAACAACTTTATACTAGTTGCATAAACAAACATACAACAGAAACAAACATAAAACTCTACACTTTAAATTTGTTCTCCCACTTTTTACCTTTTTGTTTTTTCTCTTTATGTCTCATAATGTGTCTTGAAAGTTGTCATAGGTATTAATTTTAATTTGCCAAATATTTAATTATTTAATTTTTCTAATTAAGATAAGAATAGTGTGCACACCACAATATCTATTGTACAATATTATGTGTTTTTCTGTGGGTTTATGTTTACCAGTGAATTTTGTGTCTTCAGGTGATTTCTTCTAGCTCAGTAACATCCTTTTCTTTCAAAATGAGGAATTCCCTTTAGCATTTCTTTTAGGATAGTTCTGGTGTTAATAAAATTCCTTAACTTTAGTTTGTTTGGAAAGGTCTTTATTTCTCCTTCATATTTTGGTGATATTTCTGCTGAATATACTATTCTAGGATAATAGTCTTTTCCTTCAGCAATTTAAATATGTTAAGCCACTCTCTCCTGGCCTTTAATATTTTCACTGAACAGTCTGGAAACAGATGTATTGGAGCTCCATTGTATGTTGTTTGTGTCTTTTCTCTTGCTGCCTTTAGGATATTTTTTTTCATTCTTGACCCAAGGTCCACAGCATACTACCTAGATATTGCTCCTGGTTATTTAGGGCCTATTGGTTCTTTAGTCAGCAGGTGATGAATACTGCCAGGACTTGGTCCGTCCCTTCAAGGAAGCAGTTTCCCTTTTGGCTCAGGGTCTATTTGGAAATGTCACCTGTGAGCTATTGCCTGGAATGGGGGACTCAAAACTCTGTCCGGTGCTGTATCCTACTGTGGCTGAGCTTGTATCCACAATGCAAGACAAAGTCCTCTTTACTGTCTGTTCTCCTCTCCTCTCCTCTCCTTAAGCAGAAGAAAGGAGTCATTTTCACTGTTGTGAGATGTACTGCCTAGAGATGGGGAAGGAGTGGCTCAAGCACTGCCTTAGCCACCCTAGCTGTTTTCTCCCTAGGTTACATGCCACTCTGGTCCTCTGGCTCTGAGCCTAGCTCAGTACCAAGAGTTGTCTAGGAATTGCAGTTTTTGTGTCCTAGAGTGCCTTTTATCTAGAACTCCAGAGCACGTTGGCCTGTGGTGGCAAGGCTTTCCAAGAAACTCAAGTTCTGACCCCTGGGATGGGAGATTCCCCTCTGGACAGATCTTGTCCAAATGCTCCCTCCATGTGTGGATGCTAGGTGAACCCAGCGCAGCCTTGCTCTCTAATATTCAATGTAAAGTTCCCCAGTCACTGCACTCTCCCTCCTCCAACTACATAGACTCTCTGTGCCATACAGCTTCTTTCAGGGGATAGGAGAGGAGTGGTGTCAGTGATTCAAGGCTGTTTCTCTTGCCTTCTTCAATGCCTCTTTCAGTGACATGAAGTTAAAGTCAGGTATTGTAATTGATGACCTGATTTTTTGATTCTTATATTGCTTTCAAAAGTAGAGATAGTTGTTATAATTTGGGTGTCTCAGGAAAGGAGACTAATGGTATAGGCTTTTATTTCATCATTTTGCTCCATTCTCTATTAATAATTTTTTTTCTTTTTTTTGAGATGGACTCTTGCTCTGTTGCCCAGGCTGGAGTGCAGTGGTGTGATCTCGGCTCACTGCAACCTGTTAATAAATTTTATGTGTTCTGACTGCTCCACCAACTGGCTGTTTCCTCATCTCTCTCATTCTCCACCGTCCCTCTATTTCTTGATACATTATAATATTAAAATTAGGACAATAAAAACACTACAATAGCTTCTCAGTGTTCAAGTGAAAGTAAGATCCATATGTCTCTCATTTTAAATCAAAAGTTTAGTAAGGAAGATATGTCTAAAACCAAGATAAGCCAAAAGCTAGGCCGCCTGTGCCAAAAACACAGGCAAGTTGTGAATGCAAAACAGAATTTTTTGAAGGAAATTAAAAGTGTTACTCCAGGGATTACACAAATGATTAGAAATCAAAACAGCATTATGGCTGATACAGAGAAAGTCTGAGTTTTCTGAATAGAAGATCAAACCAGCCATAACATAACCTTAAGCCACAGCCTAATTCAGAGCAAGGCCATAACTCTCCAATTTTATGAAGGCTGAGAGAGGTGAGAAAGCTTAAGAAAAACTTGAAGCCATCAGTGGTGAGGCATGAGATTTAAGGAACGAAGCCATTACCATAACACAAAAGTGTAAGTTGAAATAGAAAATGCTGTTGAAAAAGCAGCAGCAGGTTATCTAGAAGATGTAGCTAAGATAATTAGTGATGGTGACTACAATAAATAATAGATTTTCTATTGGAAAAATATGCCACATAAGACTTTCATAGCTAAAAGAAGTCAGTGGCTGGCTTCAGAGCTTCAAAGGACAGGCTAACTCCCTTGTTAGGGGGTAGTGTAGCTGGTGACTTTAAGTTAGAGCCAGTGCTCATTTACCACTCTGAAAATTCAAGGTTCTTTAATAATTATGCTAAGTCAATCCTGTCTTTGGCCTATGAATAGAACAACAAAGCCTTGATAAAAGCACATCTGTTTACAACATGGTTTACTGAACATTTTTTTCTTTTTTTGAGATGGAGTCTCACTGTGTTGCCCAGGCTGGAGTGCAGTGGTGCGATCTCGGCTCACTGTGAGCTCCGTCTCCCGGGTTCACACCATTCTCCTTCCTCAGCCTCCCAAGTAGCTGGGACCACAGGTGCATGCCACCACACCTGCTAATTTTTTTGTATTTTTAGTAGAGACAGGGTTTCACCGTGTTAGCCAGGATGGTCTCGATCTCCTGACCTCATGATCTGCCCACCTCAGCCCCCCAAAGTGCTGGGGATTACAGGCATGGGCCACCATGCCCGCCAGTTTACTGAACATTTATAGCCTATTGTTAAGACCTACTGTTCAGAAAAAAAATTCATTTGAACTTATTGCTATTGATAGACCATGCACCTGGTCTCCCAAGAGCTCTGATGGAGACATACAAGGAGATTAAAATTTTATTGCCTGATAGTAAAACATTCATTTTGCAACCATTGAATCAAGGAGTCATCTTGACTTTCAAGTATTATTGTTTAGAAAGTACATTTTGTAAGGCTATAACTGCCATAGATAGTGATTCCTCTGATGGATCTTGGCAATGTAAACTGAAAACCTTCTTGAAAGGATTTAGTATTTTAAATGCCATTAATACCATTCATGGATTGGTTGGAAGAGGTCAAAATATCAACATTTATAGGAGTTTGAAAGAGGTTGATTCCAACCTCCATGAGTGACATTGATGAGTCCAAAAGTGCAGCAGACAAGTAATTGCAAATGCTCCAAATGCAGTGGAAATAGCAAGAGAAGTAGAATTAGATGTGAAGCCTGAAGATGTGACTGAATTATTGTGATGTCATTATAAAATTTGAATGGATGAGACATTGCTTCTTATGGATGAGCAAAGAAAAATTTTTTTTTTGAGATTGAATCTACTTCTGGTGATGATGCTGTGAACATTGTTCAAATGACAACAAATAGTTTAGAATATTCCTTAAAGTTAGTTGATAAAACAGTAGCAGGGTTTTAGAAGATTGGCTTAAATTTTGAAAGAAGTTTTACTGCCAGTAAACTAAAGAAATAGATGATCATTAACATTTTTTAGCAATAAAAATTCTAAATAAAGGCAGGCACATTGTTATTTAAACATAAAGCTAAATTGTGCACCCATAATAGACAGTATAATATAAACACAACTTTTATATACACTAGGAAATAAAATAACTTGTGTGATTTGCTTTTTTGGGATATTTTCTTTATTGTGGTGATCTAAAGTTGAACCAGAAGTATCTATGAGGTAAGGCTATATTTCTAACAGGTTGTTGTTTTGTTGTTGAATCTTTAGAGTTTTCTATATAGATGAGCATATCATCTATGAACAAATAATATTACTTTTTTTCTATAAACTTGGATGCCTAATATTTATTTTTCTAGTCTGATTTCTCTAGCTTCAACTCTCAGTACTATGTTGAAAAGAAGTGGTTAGAGTGAGCAGCTGTGCCTTATACCATATCTTAGAGGGAAAGTGTTCAGTTTTTCCCTCATTTATTACGATGTTTGCTGTGGTATTTTTACATATAGGTTTTTGAATGTTAAGGCAAGTTCCTTCTGAATCTATTTATTTGAGAGTTTTAATCATGAATGAATGGTTTTTTCTGTGCCAATTTACGTGATCATTTGTTTTCATTGTGTTAATGTCTTACATAACATTAACTGAGTTTTGTACATTGAACCACCCTTTCACTCTAGTGGTACATATCATTTGATCATGGTGAATAATCCTTTTAATGTGCTTTGTTGGCATTTTATTGAAGATTCTTACATTTTGTCCATCAAAATTATTTCCCTGTAGTTTTTTGTAGTGTCTTTGGTTTTGGTATCAGGGTGATGTTGGCCTCACAAAATGTTTTTGGAAGTTGTTGTGAATATGTTCTAGGTAAGTGATTGGAAAATGTGTTGTAAAATGCAGTAATCAGTAGAAACATGCCAGTATCAGGATAACCACTGCAGCCCAAAGTACTACTCTCCTGACCTTTAGAAATGTTGGCCAGATTGTAAAGAACCCAAAGAATCCCTTTAGGTAGAGAGTAAATAAATTAAGAAAGTAATCAGATGCTTTAACAGACCATCAGTGACATTTTTCTTCTTTTTTTCCTACTGTCCTTTCTTTTTCATGTTATAAAGTTTACATAAATCACATTGTAGAGATCTTCCTCATTTTCCTGTTGCCCAGGGCTACCTTGTATATAAATTCTTCTTGAATAAGGCTTTGACTACCTAGCAACCTGGAAAGTTCTGCCTCTTCATTCGGTCTGCACTTGTCTTCTTATGGAGAGTGATGCTTGGTTCCAGTAGGATGTTTTCTGAACAAATGTGTTTCCTCTTCTATTTTTTGAAAGAGTTTAAGAGGTATTAATATTACTTCTTTGAATGCTTAGTAGAATTCACCCATAAAAGCATCTGACCCTGGGCT
Source organism: Pongo pygmaeus (assembly GCF_028885625.2). NCBI lineage: Eukaryota > Metazoa > Chordata > Mammalia > Primates > Hominidae > Pongo > Pongo pygmaeus. The sequence goes on along the minus strand of NC_072378.2, from coordinate 67,092,166 downwards.
ACTCACTGTTGAGAAATTTTTGATTACTGATTTAATCTTCTTTATTTTTATTGATCTATTCAGATTTTCTATTTTTTCATGATTCAGTCTTGATAGGTTGTATGTTAAGAAATTTATCCGTTTATTCTAGGTTATCCAATTTGTTGGCATATAATTGCTCATAACATTTTCTTATGATCCTTTGTATTTTGGTCATGTCAGTTGTAATGTCTCCATTTTTATTTTGGATTTTATTTATTTAAGCCTTCTCTTTCTTTTTTTTAGTTTACCTAAAAGATTATTGATTTTGCCTATCTTTTCAAATAAGCAACTCTATGTTTTGTTAATTTTTCACCTTTTTAGTATTTTATTTATTTCTTCACTGATCTTTGTTATTTTCTTTCTGCTATTAATTTTGTGCTTATTCTGTTCTCTTTTTGCTAATTATTTGAGGTGTAATTGTAGGTAGCTTATTTGAAATACATATATATTTTTGATATGGACATTTGTTGCTGTAAACCTCTCACTTAGAACTGCTTTTTCTGCATCCCACAGATTTTGGTATGTTGTGTTTTGGTTTTCATTTGTCTTGAGAAACTTTTTAAAATCCTGTTATGATTTTCTGTTTGACACATTGTTCAAGAGTGTGTTTAGTTTTCATGTATTTGTAATTTTCTCTTCTCTCTTTTTTTGCTGTTATTAAGTTCTTTTTTTCCACTGTGGTCAGTAAAAATATTTGCAATGATTTTAATCTTTTTAAATTTGCGGAGTCTTGTTTTTTGACCTAACAGGTTATCTCTCCTGGAAAATGTTCCATATGTGCTTAAGAAGAATGTATATCCTGCCGTTGAATGGAAATGTGTCTTTTAGATCCTTCAGCCCTATAGTGTTATTCAAGTCAATTATTGTTTTAGTGACTTTCTTTCTGGATGTTCTATCTATTATTGAAAATGTGGTATTGAAATCCACTCTTATTACCCTAATCCTGTCAATTTCTCCCTTTATATCTGTCAATATTTGCTTTATATATGTGGGTACTGTGATGTTTGGTACCCATATATTCATAATTTTATAACCTCCAGGGTTGAATTGGCCCCTTAATCATTATATAATAACCTTCTTATCCTCTAAAGATATTTTTAGGTTTCAGGTTTCTACAAATACAGCCACTCCTACTTTCTTTTGCTTACAATTTGCATGAAATAATATTTTCCATCCTTTTGCTTTTAGCTTATACATTTCTTTAAATATAAACAAGTCTCGTGTATATAACCATAGTTGGATATTAATGTTTTATGCACTCTGTATCTTTTTATTGGTAATTTTTTCTATCTATATGTAAAGTAATTATTGGTAAGTGAGGAGTTACTATTACCATTTTGTGCATTTTTGTCTGTTTTGCAGTTGTTTGTTTCTTCCTCTCTCTTTTTGCATTTGATAATTTTGAAATTATTTTGCCTTGATTCATTTCTATTTATCTTTTGTGTGTATATTAATGCTTTTTCTTTCTGGTGAGCTTTATGCTTGTGAAAGCATCTTGTAGCTATAGCCTTCTATTTTAATTTTAAAACAACTTAACTTTAATCTCTTATAGAAACTCTATAGTTTTACTCCCCTTCACACCCGATGTGTTCTTACAGTCAGAATTCGTTCCTTATTATATTGTGTATTCATTAACAAATTATTACTTTTTAATTTCATAATAGATTTAAAATAATTTATGCTCCACCATTAGAATTTTAACATCAATATGTATTTTTCTATACATTTACCTTTACCAGTGGGATTTATGCTTTCATGTTGCTGCATAACATGTTTTTATTTTAGTTTTAAAAACTTCCTTAAGCTTTAGCCCATAAGGAAAGTCTAATGGTGACAAATATCCATGGGTTTGTGTTTGTCTGTGAAAGATTTTCTCTCTCCTTCATTTATAAAATAAAATTGTAGCCTAGGCAACTGAGTGAGACTCCTGTCCAGATAGATAGATAGATAGATAGATAGACAGATAGAGTTAGCTGGGTGTGGTGGTAGGTACTTGTAGTCTCAGCTACTCGGGAATTTGAGGTGGAAGAATTGCTTGAGCCAAGGAGTTTGGGGCTGCAAGAAACTATGATTGCAACCCTGCTCTCCAGCTTTGGTGACAGAATGAGACAAAGAGACAGACAGAAAGAGAGAAAGAAAAAGAAAGCAAGCAAGAAAGAAAACAAGAGAAAGAAGGAATGAATGAATGAGAAAGAAGAAAATGAAAGCAAGAAAACAAAGAAGAAAAAAATTAAAAAGAAAGAAAGTAAAAAAGAAAGGAAGAAAGAAAGAAGGAGGGAAGAAAGGAAGACACACAGAGGGGAACAACATTCACTGAGACTTTTCAGAGGGTGGAGGGTAGGGGGAGGGAGAAGATCAAGAAAAATAATCAATGGGGACTAGACTTAATACCTGTGTCTTGAGATATTCTGGACAACAAACCTCCATGACACAAATTTACCTATGTAACAAACCTTCATTTGTACCCCTAAACTTAAAATATAAAAAAAGGCAAATCAATAAACAGATATTTCACTGCACAGGATATACAGATGGCAGAGAAACACATGAAAAATTGTTCAACAATATTAGTCTTTAGCGAAACTGAAACCACAACCAGATATTGCTATATATCTATCATAATGGCTAAAATAAACATGTTTTAAACATCTGAACATGAGTGAATATGTATGTGTATGTGTAAGTAATGACATAAACAAAATTTAAAATGACAACACCAAATGTTTGTTGGAATGCCAGTCAGATATTTTTACTCATCCATGGGAATATAAAGTGATACAGACACCTGGAAAACAGTTTGGCCATTTCTCTTGAAAGTAACTATGCAATTATCATACAGCTTCCATACAGCTTAGTGCACTCTGGCATTTATCTCAGAGAAATGAAAACATATTCACATCAATATTGTACACAAATGCTTATAACCATTTTATTGAGAGTAACCATAATTGGAAGCAATCAGAAATAAAAATAAAGAAAAGAAGGAAGAAACAAAGGAGAGAGTAATAAAATTTTACTTATAGTTCCATTGGTTAGCAGTTTTATTTTCCTTTAGTGCTTTGCATATGGTATCTCCCTCTTGACCTGCAAAACTTTTGATAAGAAATCTGCTTATTAATTTTTGGAAAGGTTCCTTTATATGTGATGTGTCACTTTTCATCGTTGTTTTCAGAATTCTCTCCTCATTCTTGATTTTTGACAATTTGTTTATTATGTCTTGGTGCAGTCTTCTTTGGGTTGAAACTATTTGATAACTTGTGAGCCTTAAGAATCTAGTTATATATTTCCATCTCAAGATTTGAAAACTTTGGTCAGGCACAGTGGCTCACACCTGTAATCCCACACTTTGGGAGGCCGAGGCAGTCGGATCACCTGAAGTCGGGAGTTCGAGACCAGCCTGACCAACATGGAGAAACCCATCTCTACTAAAAATACAAAATTATCCGGATGTGTTGGCACATGCTGGTAATCCCAGCTACTCGGGAGGCTGAGGCAGAAGAATTGGTTGAACCCGGGAGGCGGAGGTTGTAGAGTGAGCTGAGATCGCACCATTGCTCTCCAGCCTGGGTAACGAGACTGAAACTCCATCTCAAAAAAAAAAAAAAAAAGAAAAGAAAAAACAAAAATTTTAGGACATTAGTTCTTCATATAAGCATATGCCCCTTTATTATTCATAGCTCCTTCTTTGATTTTCATAATGCATACATTAGGTCTCTTGATGATATACCATGAATTCCATACAATTTCTAAAATCTTTTTCATCCTTTTTTTCGTTTTCCTTCTCTGGCTGCGTAATTTGAAATGACTGCCTTTGAATTTACAGATTCTTTCTACTGTTGAAGCTGTCTAATGTATTTTTTTGTTTGTTTCATTCGCTGCATTTTTCAACTCCAGAATTTGTTTTGTTTTTAATGACTTCTACCTCTTTCTTGAGCTTGTTTTGCTCATGTATTATTTTTCTGATTTGTCAAATTTTCTATTTGTATTTTCTTATAGCTCATTGAGCTTCTCTAAAATAATTAATCTGAACTATTTGTCAGGCAATTCACAGATCTCAATTTTTAGCATGCCAGTTATTAGAAAATTACTGTATTCATTTATTGATATGAATTTTCCTTATTTTTCATATCCTTGTAACTTTGTATAAAGGTCTCCATATTAGATAAAGCACATACCTTTTGCATACTTTAAATACTAGCTTTGGTGGAAAGAAATCTTTACATATGGGTGAGTGCAAGGGTGCTAGCTGTTTTGGTGTGGTTGCTCTACTTCTGGGAGAGAGAGGCACAGTAATGCCTTGACCCTGATGAGGCAATGGTGGTCCAATAGTGTAGATTTTAAGCTGCTCTGTCTGCTGAGGTCAGTATTGGTGAAGATTGTGGAAGGTCCTTGGTCACCAAGGCTATAAGTATCTGCTGTGGCATTAAAAGACACTGGGGACCTTTGGTGCCTTGCTACTGAAGGGTACAAATGTCCTTTCATTCTTTTTCCCAAAAAGGTTAAATTGCAGTCCAGAGGATCACTCTTATCACCAGCGTGTGAGTGCACACGCAGTGGCAGTAGCACCAATGTCCAGAATATGGGCATATCTGGAGAAGCTACAGCTTGAAATTTGAAGCTGGAATCAGGCAGGAGTGATTCTGATTCTGAGTCTTAATTTTGATTCTGATTTTGAAGGTTAGCACAGGTACTGTATTTTTCAAAGGTCTACATATACATATACGTATACATTATCAGGCAAAGCCTGATAATCATGGTGATTACAGAAATGTTAGTGACACTGAAAGCAAAGCAATGTCTTGTTATTATGAGAGGACTTATAAGAAACAATAGTTATAACAAAGACAAGACAGCAGGGAAGAATAAAAAAAAATTAGGTATTAGGGTCATGGTTCCCCAAATTTAATGTGCTAGGAATCACCTGGGATATTTGTTTAAAATGCATATTTTTAGCTCTAGATGTTTTGTCAATCAAATTTGCAGATATGGTATAGCATACAGCTTTACAAGATTCCTAGGTGATTTTGATCTGAAAGCTTGAAAATTATGTATCAAAGGAAAAGACTTTTGACAAGATTCTTGGAACTTTGTGACTTCTTTTTTGGGATATAAAATTCAAAATTAAATTATCTTATATAATATAAAATTCTCTGCTATAGTCTGAACATTTGCTTCCTTCCAAAATTCATATTCTGAAATCTATTTCTCAAATGAATGGTATTAAGAGGTGGGGTCTTTGGGAAGTTATTTGGTCATGAGGGTAGAGTCCTCATGAATGGGATTAATGCCTTAATAAAGGGCTAAAGAGACTAAAGTTCTTCCCTTCTACCGTGTGAGGACACAGAGACAGGGTGACTTTTATGAATCAAACAATAGACCCTCACCAAACGTGAAATCTACTAGTGCCTTGATCATGGAAATTCTTAGTGTTAGAATTCAAAGAAATAAATTTCTGTTGTTTATAAGCTACCCTGTCAAAGTTATTTTGTTTATAGTATCCCATATGAACTGGACATTCCCTTTATGTAATATAAAATCTAGATTACTAAAAAGTAAAAGGAAACCTCTCACACATACTTTCTTTGCTTAAAACAAATACATATTTATAACTTTATAGATATATATAGACAAATATTTCTTTATATGAGTTTACTTTTCTACTTAATACACAAAACATAAGTGATTGACTAGGTTGATATCATCTCTGTTTCTCTGTTTGCTAAAGTCACTCTGTTGATTGGTTTTTGACACATTTATTTTATTTACCCCATAAGATTTGCTTAATAGTAAGTTATTTATTCTAAGCAAGACATTAGAAATATTGCATCACTATATTCATAAATCTAGACACATTGATATTTTATTTCCAGAAATATTGGTAATGTCAGGAAAGATTTTTGTAGCCTTAACTCTTCTATGATATGTGGTATTGCAAAATAAGAATACTATTAATTAAAGTAACTTACTTTTAAGATTATACTGATGAAATTACGTAATCTATGAGATATGTAATCTCTGATTTGCATGTATGGATTTTCTTCACCTATTTATTTCTCCTTATTGTCTTAGTCAACCTTGCGATTTTCTTGTTCTTTAGAGGCAACAGTTGTTATTTTTCCTCCATTGTTCCTGTGTGGAAAAGGGCCTGTCTGGTAAAATTTCTTTGAAAACAGATGTCCTTGGAATGATTTCAATTAACTAGAAATGACTTCCTTCTTTATGAAATACTTAATCTACCACGTGAGCAAAATAAATCAACTATAAAGTAGGGAGGAGCCATTAAAAAGGAGTGAAGAAGAAGTGTGCTTTAGTAAGAGCCAAACAACATATTGAGTCCACCTTCTGAGTAAAACTAGTAATAGCACAGAAAGTCTATCGATAAATATAGGAGCTAAAAATAATGAAATTTTAATAAAAAATACATGTGCAAAGTTATCAAAGATGAAGACTTTTATTATTTAGTACTTTAGACTGACATTTCCCTAAAAAACCTTGTTAAATGCCATATTTTTGTCTTCTATAAAATTTAATTTAGATAGATTTGCTTAGCTAATGTTGGGTTACTTTTCTAATGTCTGAATTGTGGCTAAATTATTTACAGATGCAAAGTAACTTTGGGAGCAGAGGTGGACAAAAGGAGAGAATTAAATGAATTCAGATTATTTAAAACATTAGTAATTGAATGAGAATAAAAACAGTAAACAATACATAAACAAGAAGAAATAAAGAAAATCCTTTTGAACAAAGTTCAAGTTGTACAAAAATATATCTTTGCCTGCACAGCTGGTACACACATTTAAAATCTGTCTTTCTATCAAAAAAACATGGTCCTCCATCAGCTATTCTCCTCCAAACATGAGGACAATTTAAAATGAGATAATTGCAAAAACCATTCTTTTCTCAATACTAATGTTAGAATTCAGGGATACACAAGCTAGGTGGTCCATAGGCTAAATCCAGTCCACCATTGCTTTTACATTTTTAAATGATTGCAAAAAAATAGAAAAACAGTTTATGATATATGAAGATGACATATAATTCAAATTTCAGTGTCGATGATTAAGTTTTATTAGAATACAGTGATGCTAATTTATTTATCTATTTTCTATGGCTGCTTTAGCATTACAATAGCAGAGATCAATATTTGTAACAGAGACCATATGGACCACAAAGCATAAAATATTTATAATCTGGCCTTTTGTAGGAGACGTTTGACAATGTCTGTTCTAATTCAATAAACATTTCTGAGTATTTCAGCAGGCCAACTACCTCGCTAGGAAGCCAAAACTTAGACTCTTAAATACGGCTAATTCCACAGACTATAGGCACACTTATCATTTATTCCTTGACTCACATTACCTTTCTCATTTGTATATGTCTCTTCTCTTGTATATGTATTTTCTCATTTGTATACGTATCTTCACAGAAAATCTTTGAAGGTAATCATTGTACCTTTTATATATTCTAGTTACCTTTTTCTTCACTATTTATACAATGCTTACAATTCATAGATCCTCAAATAATTTTAAAAAGATAGGTAAATTACATAGTTGATCAAATAAAGGCATATAAGGATGAATTTATCTCTTTGTACTCATAATTTTATCATTAATTTTTGGGCTAATGTCCTCACAAAATTAACAAGTAATGAATAAAATGACAAACATATCTTAATCCATTGCATTCTTTGGTCATATGTTTTAATTTTAATTTTTCCAAAAGTGAGTTGCTTCTTGTGGCTTGCTATCTCCCAATATTTATTTTCTGAGTTGTGATAATGACTATGTTATCAGAGTAATTAAAAAGTATACGTAAAAGAAAGAAATTATTAACATATGAGTCAAAGACATCCCCTGTATTTCCTTCCACTCTCAAGTTAAAGAGGGATGAGAGTTCAACACCATATTGATTCTTTGGAACATATTGGTGAGATATGAAGAAAAATATCTTTCCTAGGCTCTGTACACTGCAGGGCATATGCTTGCAGTCCATCAGTGACCTAGAGAGTTGAGTGTGGCCAGTATGTCAAAACTAAAGTTTTCAGTCCATTTAAATCTTTATAATGGATAGCATTTGGAGAAAAACTGTTTCTTTCTTATAAAATATTGGAAATGAAGGTTTGAGAACATTAGCAACACATATGATAGGAGACCTGAAGAGAGGAATTGTGTTTAGAAAAGTTTCCCTTTTCTTTTTTCTAAAAATACAAGTAATAAAATTATATATTTTTTAAAGTATTCCTTTTCCCATAGACCTGGGTTTGGAATAGAACAGTGAACAAAAGCCAGAAAATTATGACTTTATCAGCATTAAAATTGTGGTGGTGGTGGTGGAATTTGGACCTAGTCTATAGTACTTAGATGTATGTGGGAGTGTTTTCATCACAGTTTCCTGAATCTTGTAGTTATGTTATTAAAGCCTAAAATGGGATGTGGTACAAGTTGATACATTACTTGAAATATTACCAGAAAGGGAGATGTTATAATGATCATACTGAATTCAGAATTACTTTTTTCCCCTTCAGAAAATACTCAATTTGGGACCATATGTTCCAGAGGGAAAAATAATTATATGGCATAATACAAATTAACTAAATAGAAGGAATATGAGAAAATGATCTTGTAAACAATTCGTTATTTTCTTTATCCTTCATTTCAAGACATCTGGTTTTGAAAGAAAACAGGTTATTCTGGGAAGAAAGAGAAGGTCAATCACAGGCACTTCTTTCAAAGCTGTATCACTTTTCTATCAACAAAGGCCTGATAAATAATATAGTGAATCATGCACCTGTGATTATGGTCCTTGGACAGGATTTAGAAAGAGAGGAAAAAAACTTACAGGAAATATTATGTCATGGATGTGAGAAAAGAATGTTGAGCTGTGGTAAATATATATGATTGAGAGGATAAAGGATAGCTGAGAGGTAGAGACATGCCTAAGCAAGACATATGAGAGCTTAGGAAGTGCTACACTAAGAACGTTCTTGGATTTAAAGCTCCAAAGAGTAGCTATGCTATGTGGAACGGTTCTTAATGAGGATATTGACACTCAACAATTTCTTGTACAGCTAAGGCACTGCTGACTTTTTCTCTGACTTACAAGTCTGGCAGATAAGATAAAAAAATAAAATGCGTGTACATACACACGCACATACACACACAACTCTGGGTACTTCCAGAGTTTAAGAAAAGCAATAAATAACTCAAATTATGTTAGGGTTATGTCTTGACTTTCCAGCTATGCTTGTATTTAACATCTCAATGGCAAAAAGCTTTGGGAGATCTAGCTCCATGGGCATTATATTTACTTTTTGTTTTTCCTGCATAACTGATGCATCCAGCTAGGTTCAAATTCCTTACATATCTTCTTCTTCTTTTTTTTTTTTTTTTTTTAATTTAGTCTTCTTAATAGTCTCTGAGGTAGGTAATACCCTAATTCTAAATTTTACAGATGAGAAGATTAGGTGTGAAAACATGAGCCCTGAATTTTGTATGCGCATCTGTCTGTATAGGCTACTGCTATTTGCATTCCTAATAAAATATTTCTTCCACACATTATTATTCTTTTTGGTAACTTTCAAGGTGCTCAGTGCCTACAGACAAAGTAATGTAATTTTATGAGGTGTTTTTTAATTGCTAGATATTTGTTTTTTAATAGTTCTGTAAATTTTCAGTGAGCCTGTTTTACTCTTGTTATTGACATAGCAAAATCTGAATCTCCATGTAGCAGGTTAAGGAGCTATCATTATAAATCATGTAAAAAAGTATCCAATCACTTGGAACTAAATTGATTCCTTTGCCCCTCAAATCACTGATCTTGAAACAAAGTCAGAAACTTGGCAAGATGAGCTTAAATTCTTAAATGAAAAGACTCAAACAATGCAATCTGAACTACAGACCTCTAAAGCTCTCTCAGGAGTTTTAATTAAGCATAATGCTGTTCTCTTCAGGGGAAAGAGAGAGAGACTTTAAAACTTCATGAAAAAAATAAAAAAAGCAATGGATCTTAAATGCATGTGAGAACTCAGAGAGAAATGCTACATACTAATCCTTCTGCTATAATTGAAGCTATTTTGAAGATTTAATTCTCACCCCTCCCTTTTTGCCAAAGGCTGATGCCTTTGCATGCCAATGATAAGGTTCAATATCCACACAAGCTCAGAGATGTCTTCCTTGGGGCTTTAGGAAGCAATGCTGTAGATAAAGATAGAATTGTCTCTATTATAAGAGAAGGAATTAAGTATGAAATATAAAGTGCTTTCTCCTTTTAATTATCCCTTTGTTTTTTATTCAAAGGTCTTTGGGCTTTCTCCCAGAGAGGTACTATTTTACCTTTGACAACACTTTCTATCCTCATAGACTGTGATTCATTTACTTTACCACTGAATAAAAAAATTAAAAACCAATAAACAGCTGGGCATGGTCGCACACACCTGTAATCCCAGCAGTTTCGGAGGCCGAGGCAGGCAGATCTCTTGAGGTCAGGAGTTTGAGACCAGCCTGGCCAACATGGCGAAGCCCCATCTCTACTAAAAATACAAAAATTATCTGGACGTGGTGGCAGGTGCCTGTAGTCCCAGCTACTTGGGAGGCTGAGTAAGGAGAATCGCTTGAACCTGGGAGATGGAGGTTACAGTGCGCCGAGATTGTGACACTGCACTCCAGCCTTGGCAACAGAGTGAGACTCAGTCTCAAAAACAAACAACAACAACAACAAACCAATAAACAAACATTCTCCATAAGACAATAGAGTAGTCCTCATCCACGGTACAAAATTAGCCAGGACCTACGGTGTTTGGATCATGGAGAGTTAGAAAGTATAGTTTTGATAAATTGGTATAATTTAAGACGGAATGTACCACATTAAAAAAAATTGAGTTTCCCATTTCTTCTTAAAAAAATTCCATCTGCTATGTTGGGTTTGAATTTTTGCATGAAAAAAGTAACTTCTATTTTGTGGTGGTCTGTGGTGTCTCCAGTCTACCATATATGCCAACCCTTCATATTAATCCAAACATCTGCCACTGCTTTTGTAGACTTTCGAGATTTCCACATCTGCATGGCATTTATTCATGTGATATTCATGGCTTTAATTATTTGCAAGCAGATTTCAAGTTCCAGGATATAAAATAATGTGTCACTTTACTGAGGATCATATTAACTACGTCTGCTGTAAAATAGTGTACAGTAGCATATCATTGAGTTAGAGAGTGGGCATACCCCATTTCCATTTTCTTCATCTCATTCCAGTATTTTCTTTTTCTTTTTTTTTTCAGCTTTTGCACATAAAATTACTTTATTATAAAGGTTTCCTACTAATACATACTAACAAGTATGAGATATTGATTTTAAAAACTTTGTTTTAACCAAAGAAAATAACAGAACAATGCCTTATAAGCCAATATTTAAATAAAACTGAGAGCATTATGAAACATTTTATTTTTATTTGTTGGTAATTATATCTGGATGGCTCATGAAATTACTGTAACATCCTTGATTTTATTGTTCCCTCAGGAATTTCTTCTCTATTTTAAATAAAATGTGTTTTATGCACTGAGTACATTTAGTATCTCCACTCTGTGAGACAATTACAACACTGTAGATACATAGAGCTATGCAATGTGCCTATTTTAACTATAGATTAGCTTCCTAGGAAGAACAGTGTTGGTATCCTTTGCCATTTAGAGTCAAAAGGAGTCTGATGGCAGTTCTTTACAGTGACTGTTGAGATGACTGAATCTTCCTGAGCCAAGTCTTCACATCTCTATTTTGTTGTTTTAATTTGAATAACTATGAAAAGATTGATTTTTTTTTAGGACAGGGTCTCACTCTGTCACCCAGGCTGGTGTGCAGTGGTGCGATCATGGCTCACCGCAGCCTCTTAAAGTAATTTAAAAGTAAACAGTCCAAATGAAGTGACTCATGCCTATAATCTTAGCACTTTGAAAGTCCAAGGCAGGAGGATTGCTTGAGCCCAGTAGTTTGAGACCAGCTTGGGCAACATAGTGAGATTCTATCTTTACAACAAATTTTAAAAATTAGCCAGGAATGATGGCATGTGCCTGTAGTTTCAGCAACTTTGGAAACTTAGGTAGGAGGATCACTTGAGCCTGGGAGGCCCAGGCAGTGAGCTGTAATCATGCCACTGCATTCCGCCTGGATAACAGAGAGAGATTCTGTCTCGAAAAAGAAAAAATAAATAAAATAAATGCACGAGAAAATAAAAAAACATTACAATGATATTAGTTTTTGCTTTGATAAATAACCCTTAGGAGAAATCCAAATTCAATTCTCATTGTAGAAAACAAAAAATAATGAATATATCTAAAAGTGATATATTTAATGAGTGATGTTACATTCATTAGTGGGCTTGATTCATGCCATGATGAAAGCAACATGGATATTTTATGAAAAAAATGTAAAAAGATATTTTTAGAATACTCCTAATGAATGTTACAGCTAAAACAAAATTATCAGATGAAAGAGAAAACTTAATTGGGAATTAAAATTGCAGTTTAGTTGAGATATGAATATAATGCACAAGGAATATATAACAATCCCTAGCAATGTGGTTTTAAAAGAATCTACAAAATAGATTATACAAATACTCCATAAGTTACTGGGAGGTAAAGGAGACAAACAGGGGTTTATTTCAAGTAAAATCTAATTGTAAAATTTTAAGAAGTATTTTTTTATATAATCCATTCAGTTATACCACTAATATTTGTCGAATGACAATTAAAGCCATGCATTGTTCTTTTACCTAAGTACTCTTATAGCCCAATGGGGGAGATAGGCATTAAATAATTAATCACACAAACATGTCAATTGCACCAGAAAATTGTTTGATGCAATTTATTAAATTGTTACCAGGGCATGGAAGAAGGGAGATGGTGAGGAATAGATACTGGATTTATCTTATAGATGATGAGACTATTACAAAATTAGATACTAGTCATGGTTGCACAATTTTGCATATGCTAAAAATCCCTGAATAGTACACTTTAGTGGTCAATTTTATGTCAATTATACCTCAAAATAGTAATTATTTTTTAAAATATGCCTCTTTGTGCCTCAAAGTCCTCCCTCCAGTGACGTTTCTAAAGCTTAGAAGAATATTTAATGTCATTTCTATGGCCTCTTTGGACCCAAATTTTAAGGAACTATTTCTCCATCCTCAGCTGCTACCATTCTGTGCCTTATTAACTGTGTTCAATTACAGACCACCTTGCTGTTCTTAATTGCCACACTTATTCTTGCCTAGTGCCTTCACCCTTGCTATTCCTCTTCCTGGGAAGTTAGTAACCTGAATAATTTCACAGTTCACTCTCTTTTTTACATTGAAATCTCTGTTTGAATACAAAATATTTAGAGATGCTGTTTTTGAATGCAGTATGTGAAATAGCTCATTTCCTCCACCTCCTTCAACCATCCACATATTTATATTTATTTTTATAAGCTTTAATACTTCTTATTGTATATATAATGACTTATTTATTGTTTATGTTTTTAGTATTCTATTTAATGAGACAAAACTTTTGTTTTATTTACTTACATAATTTAGGATTTTTTCCTGAGTTAAATAGAAAAATGTAGGAGTGAATTAAGTATGCTGAATTTATTCTGCATGCCAATTAACCCTTGTCTTAGTTTTGTCATCTGCAAGATGTGAATAATAATATATTAGAGTAATAGAATAATAATATTCTATTTTGGGAATATTTAATCGTTGAATGAAATAATGTGTGCACAATATCTGACATGTACTCTGCTTAGCTATCCGAGAAGATAGACATCCAAAGCTAACTTTTACTTCATAGAAATTATAGAGCTTCTGCATTTTATCACACCTTCATGGACACAATCACATAGAATCACTAATAATTTTACCCTATTTTAAAAACATCTATACTTAAATTCCAAGAAATGAAAGAAAAAAAAAACCAAGAAGGAAAGTAAGAAGCAAGACATTCAAGGTTTAAATGTGAGATACTTCTAGATCTTGAAAGTGGATATTGTTAGTGATTTCTTGAATTGCTTCACTTAATGTCACAAAAGCCTCTGGAGTAATTGGATTACTTGTCCCACAGCACTTGCTAAAGGAAAGAATTATTCAGGCCTGCTGATTTATCCACAGAAATAATCTGCAGAATGAAGACTTGAGTGCTGAACCAATTTTATGCTGTCAACATCTAAAAGAGTGTTGCCCAAAGGAGAACCTAAAAGCTGATGATCTGAACATTCTGCAGGTTTTCTTGCTTTTATTAAAATAATAGGAATGATACTGTGCTACATCTTCTTCCCAATAACACACATATATATATGTTATAAATATATATAGGATATATATGTGTGTGTTATATATGTGTTATAATGTTTAAATGTGTTATATATATGTGTGTGTATGTGTATGTATATACATACACATACACAACCTTGAATAAAAGTACAAAGTTGGTGAACATAGAACATGTACTTAAGTATCTGAACTGTCCAATCATTTATTCAGGTGAGAATCATGTAATGCATGCCAGTGTTTTCATGGGTATGCTTGCCCTGGGGACTATAGTAAAGAATAAAAGAAAGACACCGTATGTCTTCATGGAGATTACAGTGTCATGGTGGATACAGGCGTTAAGCCAACTAGCAAAAATATACAAAATAAATATTTTCATTTTAAAAGAGTTATGGGTTAGGAGGAAATAACAGCAACATCTAGAGAAAAATGGAGGGATAATTTAATTTAGACTGGAATTAAGACAGAATTCCTTAAGCGAATGACGGGTAAAGGATTACTAATTTAGTCAGAAGCAGCCAGGGAAACTGAGGGAGTTATAGGTTAAAACCCATAACCAAAAAGTGATATGTACACATTCCTGTGAGAAGAGATAACTGAGACTATTTCAAAAAAGAAATATAGTGTCCGGGAAACAGAAATGAAGGAGGCACATTTTTTAAGGTGGGGCTAGAACAGTAGGCAGGGAACAGAACTTGCAAGAACTTTTAGTTTATTTTTATTTTTTAAAATGCATTATTAAAGGGCTTTAAAAAGAAATAATGGCAGTTTTAAAAATTAGTTTTATGGAGGTAGGGGACTATCTCAATCAGTTTTTTTGTTTTAAAGATTACAAGTGGTTTTCGTTAGGAGGCTATTGCTTCATTTTAAGTAAGAGGTGAGTTGGTTTGGACTGGGATATTAGGGCAGTAGTAATGGATAGACATGAATAGATTGGATTTTTTATTGGAGGTTTAATTGACAGAATGTGAAGGAAAAGGAAAAGTGAGTCAAAAAATGATGAGTGCAATTATTTATTAAGAAATGTCTATGATGAAGGCCCTTGTGATGCCTATGACACAACCCCAAGTCATAAACACAGTCCCAACCTTTCATCTAGATCAAGAACCAATCACATTGTTGTAGCTTTCTCACAGGCATAACTAATAATAATAACACTATCTAACTTTATTGATTATATACATGCCATACTCGGGACTACATATGCTTCTTATGTATTATTTCATTTTATCTTTAGAAGAATAATATGGAATAAAAATTATTATTTTCATGTTATAATGGAGACTCAGGCTTTAGAAAGGTCGTTTGACAGAACTTTCACTCTAATCCATATTTGTCTGATTTAAAAGCCACTGTGGCCCTAGTTGTCAAAGCTAAATTAACATGGGCATTCTCTAAAGTGCTGGTTAAAATACACATTCTCAGGTCTGAAACCAAGTTTTTTGATACTGTAGATATATGGTTTGGCCTAGGATTCTATATTTTTAATATCCACATAAAAAAGCTGGTGAGAATCACACTTTCATAAAGGCTGACACAACTCTAACAGATTTTCTTTGAGCATGTGGGTGTTAAGGTAAAAAGAACTGCAATTCTACACTCCTGTAACACTCCAAATACGATTTGGAACGCTTTCTACTTTCTACCTTGTTGGAGTATTACAGGAAACTACTCAGCCTTTAAAGCTTGTATTCTTAATACTGTAATCTGAGGAAGTATATCAGTGGCCCAGCACAAGAGAAGCCAATATGGTGGTAAAAGTTTCAGTTTTACTTTCATTGATTTTCCTAGAAAATATCTTGTCTCCTGAGATAAACCTAGTTTAAAAGCAATGGAAAGAAGACAAGTCAGATCCCAGCACTGGTTTAGAAAGAATATCTATCAAATAATCAATAGCTTCATAGAGTAAATATGGAATATAAATTCCATCTTGCAATACTATTGCCGGCACATTCTTCTGCTTTAATACTCTCCCTAATTCTCACATCGTAGGCCCTCTTTACTGTAAGTTGTGATAGAATCTATTCTGATTGTGGTAGATACTCATGTCAACAACTTCTCATTTACATGAAACTTTCCATTTATTTGACATATAGGTAATAAAAATTGTGCTAGTAATAATAAATGATACATAAAGTGTTCTTTCTCTGAAAACTATAATCAATAACATTCCAAAACATTGCACTCTCATATAACAAGCCTGTTCTTAGCTTCTGCCATTCCATCATATTTAAATCTATAAACTCCACTTATTATTTCAGCTACCAACATTTATTCCAGAAATGGTAGTAGAGGACAAAAAATGACAGTTTAGCGTTCACAAGGATATTAATGCTTACAACAGCATTTTCAATGTATAAATTTGTTCAAACTTATTAATGTATTTTTTCTATTGTATATTGACAATTATCAAATTAAAATCATGATAGAATAACTACTAAAATTACAGAAATAATAATTCAAATACTATTAGTACTACTAATACATGTATTATCACAGCCTTTAATTATCTTAATGAGAAGAATAAAATGAAAATACTAAACAATAATTTATAAAAATATGTAATTAAATATATATTTTTAAACACTGTTCACTTCAACATATAGCTGAAAAATGAAAAGATGTAATTGGGCCACTGAGCTGCTGTTAAGCAGATACTATTCTATTTGAAAGGCTAAAATGACTTTAATACAGAGCTGTTTTTGAGGAGTACAGGACAACTTTTATAAAGGCAGTCACTACAGGGTTTAAAAACACAGACTATGGAGTAAAACCCAGATTCAAATTCTTGATATTCTGTTCACCAGTGGGGAGTATTTGGAACAATTTATTTAACCTTTCTGAACTTTGGTTTTCTTGTTCTACAACTGGAAAAAAAAATTCCCATTGGTTTTAAGTTCCAAAAGTTATGAGAAATAATAAAAATAAGTTTTTTTAGCAGAATATTTTACATACTGCATTTATTACCAATTAGGGAGTATGACTTTAAGCTTCTCAAGTGAGAGTAAGTTAGTTTAAAATCTTGTTCTGTACATACCACATCTGAGACAATTGAGGTCATAGAAAACTCCCTGAACCTCATTTTGTCCTCTATAAAATGGGGCCAATTATAGTAGCAATGGCATAAAGTGTTTTGAGAAGTTGCTGCATGGAACAGGAACGGTGTTACTGCTATTGCTAACAAAGCATTTTTTGAGACGACAAATTTATGCTTACCGCACAGTTTTCCACATGCATATTTTTTGTTTAATACGTTGCCTAGGCAAAGTTTTAATTCCAGTTAAGTCTCCCTTGAGAAATAAGTATAACTTGGACATACTCATTACTGCACAAGTGTAGGTTTGTGGCCGGAATTGGTGGGTTCTTGGTCTCACTGACTTCAAGAATGAAGCCATAGATCCTCACGGTGAGTGTTACAGCTCTTAAGGCAGCACGTCTGGAGTTGTTTGCTCTGATACTCAGATGTGTTCGGAGCTTATTCCTTCTGGCGCATTTCTGGTCTCGCTGGCCTCAGGAGAGAAGGTGCAGACCTTCGCAGTGAGTGTTACAGCTCATAAAGGCAGTGCGGACCCAAACAGTCAGCAGCAACAAGATTTATTGCAAAGAGTGAAAGAACAAAACTTCCACACTGTGGAAGTAGACCCCAGTGGGTTGCCACTGCAGGCTCGGGCAGCCTGCTTTTATTACCTTATCTGGCCCCACCCACATCCTGCTGATTGGTCCATTTTACAGAGAGCTGATTGGTCTGTTTTACAGAGAGCTGATTGGTCCATTTTGACAGGGTGCTGATTGGTGCATTTACAAACCCTGAGCTAGATACAAAAGTTCTCCAAGTCTCCACTAGATTAGCTAGACACAGAGCACTGATTGGTGCGTTCACAAACCTTGAGCTAGACACAGGGCACTGATTGGTGTGTTCACAAACCTTGAGCTAGACACAGAGTGCTGATTGGTGCATTTACAATCCCTTAGCTAGACATAAAGGTTCTCCAAGTCCCCACCAGATTAGCTAGATACAGAGTGCTGATTGGTGCATTTACAAACTTTGAGCTAGACACAGAGTGCTGATTGGTGCATTCACAAACTCTGAACTAGACACAGAGCACTGATTGGTGTATTTACAATCCTTTAGCTAGACATAAAAGTTCTCCAAGTTCCCACTAGACTCAGGAGCCCAGCTGGCTTCACCTAGTGGATCCTGCACCGGGGCCGCAGGTGGAGCTACCTGCCAGTCCCGTGCTGTGTGCCCTCACTCAGCCCTTTGGCAGTTGATGGGACCAGGTGCTGCAGAGCAGGGGGCGGCGCTCATCGGGGAGGCTCGGGCCACTGTGCAGGAGCCCACGGTGGGGGGAAGCCATGGTGGGCTGCAGGTCCCAAGCCCTGCCCCGCGGGGAGGCAGCTGAGGCTCAGCGAGAATTCCAGTGCAGTGCCTGAGGGTCGGCAGTGCTGGGGGACTCGGCTCACCCTCCACAGCTGCTGGCCCGGGTGCTAAGCCCCTCACTGCCCAGGGCCAGTGGCACTGGCCGGCAGCTCTGAGTACAGGGCCCGCTGAGCTCACATCCACCTGGAACTCATGCTGGCCCTCAAGCACCGCACACAGCCCCAGTTGCTGCCCGCGCCTCTCTCTCCACACCTCCCCACAAGCTGAGGGAGCTGGCTCCGGCCTCAGCCAGCACAGAGAGGGGCTCCCACAGTGTGGCAGCAGGCTGAAGGGCCCCTCAAGCATGGCCAGAGTGGGCGCCGAGGCCGAGGAGGCACCAAGAGCGAGTGAGGGCTGTGAAGGCTGCCAGTATGCTGTCACCTTTCAGGTTAACTTGGGGAATCTGAAAAAAAAAACAAAAAGTTTGGAAAATTAACTTTACTAAGAACAAAATGATATAATGCATTCCAAGAGTTAATTTTAACTCCTTTTAGAATGTCCTTGATGTTATTTCTTTCTTTACATGTGACTAAATTTATTAATAATTATTAAGTAAATCCTTATGTATTATGTGAAAGCTTAATGCACTAAATTTATTATATTTCTATATATTCATAAATATTTTAGGAAGATGGCTACCCAGCATGTAATTTTCAAGGCAGGCGTATAGTATACATCAGTCAAAATGGGCAAGGGGATTGCAAACCATAATGTCTACAATTGAAAGGAGTACATTTCAAGATAGCTTTCGTTTTATGCAACTAGGACCTGAAAGAAATATTGCCAGTGGGGATATAAAGAACATTATAGATTACCATCACTTTTCCTATCTAAAACACACATAATATTGGTAAAAATTCTGGCCTAGAAGATAAAATCATTATAAAACATTAGGAATATTGTTATCAGATGTTATAAACAAGATAAAGAGTCATACACACTCAGAAGTAATATAGAATAATTATATCACAAGTGTTTGTATAACATATCTAGAAAGTATCAATAGTCTTTGAGAGACTCATTGTAAAACCTCCTGCAATATGAAGTATGCATTTATGAATGGTGAATGACATTTTATTTAATGCAACCCAAAAAACTAAATGCAACTATACCTTGAGACTTTATACAACTTGGCACAACTTCAAGCCAGGGAGGGCACTAGTTTTTGATGTTGCTCATTGTTCTACAGTTTAGAAAAGATGCAAAAAATAAACTCAAATGATTTTAGTTTTAAGAGGGCTAGACTTGTAAAAACACTGTTATTAGGAGAGAAAAGGTCACTGATTTTCTAAACAGAGACTTTGCACTACCATAAAAGAGAATTCATTTTATTAAATGAATGATGAGCCAAGAAGGTCACAGTAGCTTGAAAAGAACAAGAGCAGGTCATGAGCTTATAAATCTTTGAAGAACTTTCTTTCATTTAAGAGGCTCAGGATTATTATTCGATTTGGTAAAGTGCAAGAAACAATAGGCGGTCATTCACACTGTTGTAAGGTATCAATTAACACTTTACAAATATTGAGTGTAAATTTTACCAACCCTAGATTTGACAGTGTGTAAAAAAAAGGACAAAGTATATAATTTACGTGGTTTTGCAAAACACAGCACAGAAGTAGGGGATTAATGCATGTGTAATTCTTCAATAATGTAGGTTATTTCAATTGATGTAAAAGCAATCAATTTAACTTTCACACTGCTTATTTGATCATTCTTTATATTTTTACTTATTTTCTAATTAGCTTCCCCATTATAACTTAAACTAATCAAGTTTCAAAAGAACAAAGGAAGATAATTATTAATATTTCCAGTGATATTCATTTGTTTTTCTCTAAATGTCAGATTGTACATCCAGAGTAGGAAATTAACATTTCAAAGTATCTTTGTGCTCTGTGATATTTCTTATCAAATTCCAGGGAGAGTGGGGGTTTTATACACACACTCATATGTATATGCAAACAAGTATTTTATATACATATAAAGTATGTGCATACGTATACATCACAAATTATAGCATATCCTATTTAATTATTTGTCAATAAATTTTACTTTATCAAATACACAATAAAATTTTTGTAAAATATGGGATGGAGATATTTGCATTTTTTAATCTCTAATATGTAGCCTGACATTTTGAACATACTATATACCAAAAAAATCTGTAAATTAGTCAATAGGAATGAATGCGTAAAATACTTCTTAGCTTTGAGCAGA
The DNA here is from genome assembly GCF_028885625.2 of Pongo pygmaeus. Classification (NCBI taxonomy): domain Eukaryota; kingdom Metazoa; phylum Chordata; class Mammalia; order Primates; family Hominidae; genus Pongo; species Pongo pygmaeus. Next base: position 67,071,216 of record NC_072378.2, on the reverse strand, counting down.
GTAATTGTTTTTGTTTCTATCAATTGTATAACAAATTAATTTCCATTTTAACTGTGACATGTAATGAGCATGGAAGACAACATTTTTGACCTTAAAATAAATAAACATCAAAAAACCTTGAAACTCTGAAAATCAATGACTTTTTTGGATCTATTAGAGAAGCGAGCTTGCAGGGCAAACTGGCACCCAGAATCTGAAAAGATAGGGAAATTCTTACACAGTTCCAGTAGAGATCTGATTATTTGGAGCAAAGCAGCAGGAGCATAATGTGGAAGAAACGCATTAAGTCATAATTGGATGAATTGTGGAAGTTTGAAGTAGTCTAGTATGAGTGCAAAACTACTGGAGGCAACAGTCTTGGTATAGCCCAATACTTTTGCAGACTTAACATCCAAAAACTCTACCAGATTCACCGTATAAAGATCCAAAAATGATCCCTCCTTGCCTCTGGCAGTAGAAGGGGAAGGATAATCATTCTAAAAAACCTGCAGAACATTTTCCATAAGAAAGGCCATTTTTCATGAAAAGAGATCTCACCAGAGCTTTTTCTCAGCTTCACCCCTTCCTAGCCTTCTGTTTTATCTAAGAGAGGAGGGGAAAGCTGTACCATCAGAGAACACCAGATTTTGAAGTTCCAAAGATATAGGCTCACTAAAGATTGAGATGTAATAATATGGTGGAAAAATATATTTCTTCCCTCACAATTTACCACTAATAAAACAGGGCTCCAATAAAGTAACAATGCATTATAGCTGGAATATTTGAAATATGCAGATTTTGTGAGAAGTATTTATGGGATTCTAAAGTCAAGTGGGGAGACAAAATAAGTACATAAGAGGAATTTGAATTCACTGATGCCTACGAGTATAGTAAACAATAAACACAGACAAACCCTACTCACACTGTGTCCGAATTGGTGGGTTCTTGGTTTTGCTGACTTCAAGAATGAAGCCGCAGACCCTCCCAGTGAGTGTTACAGTTCTTAAAGATAGTGTGTCTGGAGTTTGTTCCTTCTGATGTTCAGATGTGTCCTGAGTTTCTTCCTTCTGGTGGGTTCGTGGTCTTGCTGACTTCAGGAGTGAAGCCGCAGACCTTCGCAGTGAGTGTTACAGCTCTTAAAGGTGGCATGTCCAGAGTTGTTCATTCTTCCCAGTGGGTTCCTGGTCTCGCTGGCTTCAGGAGTGAAGCTTCAGACCTTTGCGGTGAGTGTTACAGCTCATAAAGGTAGTGTAGACACAAAGAGTGAGCAGCAGCAGGAGTTATTGCAAACAGGGAAAGAATAAGGCTTCCACAGGGTGGAAGGGGACCTGAGCAGGATGCCACTGCTGGCTCGGGTGGCCTGTTTTTATTCCCTTATCTGGCCCCATCTACATCCTGCTGATTGGTCCATTTTACAGAGAGCTGATTAGTCCATTTTACAGAGTGCTGATTGGTCCGTTTTACAGAATGCTGATTGGTGCATTTACAATCCCTTAGCTAGACACAGAGTGCTGATTGGTGCATTTACATCCTTTAGCTAGACACAAAAGTTCTCCAAGCCCCCACCCAATTAGCTAGATGCAGAGTGCTGATTGGTGCATTTATGAACTTTTAGCTAGACACAGAGTACTGATTGGTGCATTTACAATCCTTTAGCTAGACAGAAAAGTTCTCCAAGTCCCCACCTGACCCAGAAGCCCAGCCAGCTTCATGTCTCAGCATCATCATAAATCTTCACACAACACCTTTACTTACTTCGGGCCCTATTACCCAACATGTGTTTGGCTTGCAACAAAAAGTTAGAAGGCATTCTAAAAGGCAAGAAAAAACACAGTCTAAAGAAGAAAAACAAGTATCAGAATTATACTCAGATATGACAAAGACATTGAAAATATTAGGTAGGGAATTTAAAATAATGATTTATATGTGAAGGGTTCTAAAGGAAAAAGTAGGCAACGTGCAAGAACAGATGGGTAATGCAAGCGGAGAGAGATAAACTAAGAATCATAAGGCAGTGCTATAAATCAAAAACACCATAACAGGAATGAAGAATCCTTAAGGTAGATTCATCAGGTGACTGGACATGGTTTAGGAAAGGATGAATCAGCTTGAGTATAGGTCAATAGGAATGTCCCAAACTGAATATTGCAAAGAGGCTAAAGAAAGGAAAAAGACAAAAACGCAGAATAGTCAATAGTCAAGAATAGTGAGGCAATCACAAAAAGTGTAACATATGCATAATAGGAATAAAAGAGAAAGAACAGAATACATACTTGAAGTAATAATGGCTGAGAACAATGCAAAAGAAATCCCTAACTAATTACAGGTACAAAAATACTGATCCCAGAAAATCAAAGAACATCAGAGAGTATAAGGACCAGAAAAAAAAAATCTATATTATGGCATATCATATTCAAACGTTAGAGTAGGTACCTAGCCAGACATAAGCAGAGGAGGAGAGGTCCCCCCCAGGTATGTCAGGTGACTGTCAGGTGATTTTCAGGCAATTGTTAAACTTTCTCTTTAAAATAATAATTGGTCACAGCCAGCACCATGGAAAGGGAGTCTCCCGATAGACAGAAAACACTTAAAGCTGGTCATCGCTCACTTTCCTGATAAGATCTCAGGAGTTTGGCAAGGGCTCAAACATGTGAACTAAGAGGCAAAATGGCAGTTTACCTGGTATATAACCTTCTTTTAAGAAAGTTCAACTGATAAGAGAAAAACACCTCAAATGAGCAAACAGGAAACTTCAGTAAACATATTGTGCAGGTGGCCCCTTCTAAGTCCTGGCAGGCCACTGTGCATGCGAACAGCCCATCCCAAGAGAAAATAAAGGGAAGAGAGACACAAACCCTAGAACCATTGCAATGTATAAAAACTGCCAAGTCAAAGGCTGAACAGCACACTTGGCCCTCTTCCAAGTGTACTTTACTTCCTTTCGTTCCTGCTCTAAAATTTTTTAATAAACTCTCACTCCCGCTCAAAAACCTGTGTCAGTCTGTCACTCTGCCTTATGCTCCTCGGAATAATTTTTTCCTCTGAGAAGGCAAGAATTGTGTTGCTGCAGAACCCTACAAATTCACTGCTGCTAAAGCAAACTTCAAAAAGAAACTACAAAGACATAGGGAAAATCCAGAAATAAAATAGATAAAAAACTCCATATTTCCTATAGAGAAATAATATTATAGTGGACTTTCATCAGAAACCATGCCAGAAAAAAAAAATGAACCTAAGTATTTAAAGTGTGGAAAGAAGAAAACCACAAAATTAGTCTATACCCAGTAAATTAATCTTCAAACTTGAATGAAGAGCAATAAATTTTTAAGAAAAACATTAAAGTGAAGGAATTCATTGCTAAGAAACCTGCCCTAAGTGTAAAGTAATATCCTGAAAGGGATTCTAAAATTAAAAAAGGAGTGTAGATTTAAAAGAAAAATAAGGAAATCTAAATAAAATCTGCACATCAATTATAACAATAAATCTACACATTGCTTTAATAATTGTAGCAAATTTAACATGCTAATGTTAGATGTTAATAAATAGGGAAAATGTGGTGAGGGCATATAGTAGCTGTCTTGCTTTGGGCAGCTATAACAAAATACTTCGATGGTTTAAACAAGAAACATTTATTTCTCACAGTTCTGGAGGCTAGAAAATTCAATATTAAGGTGCCCACAGATTTGGTGTCTAGTGAAGGACTGCTTCCTAGTTTAGGGAATAACTAGAACTAAAGATATTGTTTATACAGCCAGGCAATAAGAAAGATAAATCTGCTTGTTTTACCTGTAAAACATTACAGTATACATAGTGTCTATTATCATAGCATCTAATCTAATAGGAAAGGAAAAATAAGAAAGAGGGAAAGAAGAAGGAGAGAGAAAAAAGACAGGGGGGAATAGAGGAAAAAGAGAGAGAGAGAGGAAGGGTGGGGGAGAGAGAGAGAGAATAAGAATGAAAATCAGAATTCTAATGGCTGGTTTATGTCATTCTTTGAGCCAACTAAACATGAGTTCTTGGCAGACAATATACCCCCTGTGATAACTCAGTAAATAAATGAACAATTATTTCCCTAAAAAAAACTCTGATCATCTAATAACCATACGGCAAATTGCAAAAATTTTAAGTTTAGAAACTTTATACTTTGAGAAATTTAACTCTTGAAACTATTTCTATGAAGCTTCCATATTACAAATGTAAAATATATCCATGAAAAATATCCAAAATATTATAATAACAAAAAAATTCTCCAAAGTATAATTTTATTTAGCACTGTTTTGTGAATGAAGCCTGAAGGGTATTAGTAAGATCCACATTTATTATGTTTGTCTGCATCAAGCCAATGACTTCCCTCAGTGGAATCAAAAGTTTTGATAGACTAATCAGAGAGGGCCAGGAACAAAAGGAAAATATTTGTATGTATCTGAAGACATTTTAGTAATTTAAATTCAACTCTAAATCTTCCCATGATAAAAGATAAATAATGGGACCTAAGAAATTGAAGCTTTTAAAGCAGTTATACACAAAACTTCAGAAACATGTTATTGTCCCTTTTGTCTCTGCCATTGCATCCATAGACAAATTGGGTACAGGTTTTATATCACATACACTCTGTATCCTAGCTATTTTAGAGATTTTTTTTTCTTTTCTTTTCAATTGTTTCTGTTTAAGTGAAGTCAGCACAAGACATGATCTAAAACTGTGCTACTTGGCATCTGAGCTAAAGATTAAAAAGACAAAAATAAATATTTGTGTATTTTGTAGCAACACTCTAATTTAGAAATATGTTTTCTGTTACAATGTATACAGAGATGCACAAAATTTGGCGGAAAAGGAAGAAAATTGCATTAAAAAGCTTTTTAAAAAATTAGCCTTAGCAGTAATTGGGTCTTCTCTATGTGCCAGACAATTTTTAAAGTGATTCCCAAATATTTAGGGAGTTAATTCCTAAGACAACCTTATTAGACAGGTACCATTATTATCCCTAATTTATACATGAGGGCATTAAGGCACAAAGAAGACAGTGGAAATGATACATAGAAATAGTAGGTAACTTGTCCAGTGTCTCTCTGCTCATCATCTGTGAAGTCAAGAGGTAAACACAGCAGTCTGGTTTCAGTCTGTGTCCTTTACACTATGGTGCCTCTCAAGGGGAGCTTTATTAAAGCAAGAAAAATTCTTTTCAAAATGCAGATTTAAGAAATGATACATTTTGTTCCTATTACAGAAGTCTCTAACAACCCTAGTGTTACTGTGCTACGCCTCCCGAATGCATTAAGAAACACCAGAAATTATTACCAAGTTTCGATCTCTGGTATCTTTCTCTGTGGAAAGGTTCTAGGAGTCCTTGGAGACATAGTGATTTTATGCTTTAATATGAGGACTCAAGATGTGCCTGGAAACTTTTGCTTCAAGAAAGAAAAGAAAGTCCAAAGATGTCAGTTAGTGACAAAGGAGTCAGGATTGTCTCCCATTAACCACCATTGACAATGTGAGATTCAAATAGAAAAAGAGTACAATTAATTGGAACCAATTTTCTTTAAAAGACCACAAGCTGTTAAATGCTTATATGTTTTAAGGATACAAAGTTTGTTAAAGAAATCTCATATTAACCAATGTTAAGCAGTAGTTTTGTGTCTGACTACAAAACGAATTGCAGTGAATTGATATAATAGCACGTATCAACAGTAAGGAGAAACAAATATTTTTTAATCTTTGTTGTTGTTCCAATCTCATTACTTGAAACCATGCTGGGATTAACTGGGGTGATTGACCTTGGACACTAAAAAGCAGAAGGCAAAGTAATGCTCAGGAACACTTGGGAATAGATTTTGCTTTTGCCCCCAAAAGACAGTATGAGTGCTGAGTTTGGCTTATAAATAGAAAAGCCCAGTGTTCTTCAAATGCTTTCTTATAGAGGCGCATAAAGTGTTAGTACAATATCTTTGAAATGGTAACTTAAACCTGAGAATGAATAGATAACTTGCAAGAATTTGCTCTTTCTCTTATCTGACAGTATCCTGCATATGGAATGTTAAGAAGGACTAAACACATTGCTCCTTAGGAAACCAAGGAATAGAGGCAAAGCTGTTTTAAGATATCTTATATCAGCTTCTCCTCTGTGGAGCCAATTTTCATTATGTCCTGTACTTTTGTCTATATAAATTGACAATTTATAGCAGATATATGTGTTTAGTCACATCAAATTAATGTGACCTGTCTGCATTACTGAAAATCCCATACCTAATTTAATATACCAGGATAACTTGACTGATTACTTGCCTAAATATAAAAACTAAATTGAATGCTTATGTGGGGGAATTCTGCCCAATTTTGCTGTGATCTACAAGTGTGCTAATAAATAAAGTCTGTTTAAAAATTAAAGTGCATAAACCAAATGCTAGAAAACAAAACTTTAGGAAGAAACTTTTAAATCTTAGAGATGAAAACCTTAAATCAAATTAAAAAGGCAAGAAGGCACAAAAGAAAAGATAGAGAAAACTGGCTATGTAAAAATTAAATAGGTAAATACTGATTTAGATAGTCTGAGGAAATTATTTTCAAAACATATCACAGAAAAGGAGTAAAAACACTGGTAAAAACATAAAATAATAGAAAACCAGGGAACTATGCCATTAGGAAACTCAAAGAAGAAGAATTGCAGATGGCCATTAAACATTTCATTTGAAATAATATTTTGTAACAATTAGCCCAGTGCATTTTAATTTCCTCTTAAATTGAATTCCCAGCTGCAAAGTTGAAGAAGGATACTTTTTCTTACATGGGCAGAATAGGGATGGTATTTGACATTCTTAAGAAGGAAATAAAATTGGAGTGGAGGCTTAAGAATAGAGAAGATGTCTAAATCCCTCCTGCTTTCTAAAGCCAAGTTTGTTTGTTCAAATCTTAGAACTTATTCTCAGAGTATTAATATGTCTTCCATCTAGGTCAACCTAACTGGCAAGCCATGGCACTCTATGGTGGAGAAAGAATATGATGAAGGGAAAGAAAACGGAAGTTGTCTATTTGCCTGAATTAATGTGGGAAGATTGAGGAGAGAGAGAGAGGGAAGAAAATGGTTATGTCTGTGTTTTGAATCTCTGGGCTTGGATTCCCAAAGAGCAGAAGTGTTAGGTGAGAGAAATGAAAAGAGCATAAAAGACTTTGTTCTACTCTCTGAGACCCTTAAGAAAGTTTGCTTTATAGCTTCCCACACATCTCACCTGAGAGACATTCACAATGCATGCAAAAACAATATTGGAACAAGTGCTGTACCCTCCCCTACTTCTATTTTTTCTAAGAAGCACTTTATTTTTCCTTACACAATGATGTGTTGCTGGGGCCTTGGAGTTTTCATAAAGAACTAAAAATACCATTTGACTCAGCAATCCTATTATGGAGTATATAGCCAAACGAAAATAAATTGTTCTACCAAAAAGACATGTACACTTGTATGTTCATTACAGCACTATTTGCAATAGTAAACACATGGAATCAGCCCAGGTGCCTATCAATGGTGGATTGGATTATGAAAAGGTGGTACATATACACAATGGAATACTATGCAGTCATGAAAAATAATGAAATCCTGTCCTCTGCAGCAACATAGGTGCAACTGGAGAACATTAATACCACATGTTCTCACAAGTGGGAGCTAAACAGTGAGTACATATTGACATAAAGATAGAAATAACAGACAATGAGGAATACAAGTGGGGCAACGAGAAAGGGGATAAGAGCTGAAAAATTACCTATTGCGTACTATGATCACTATCTGGGTAATGGGTTCAGTTGTACTCTAAACCTCAGCATCACACAATATACCTCTGTAACAAACCTGCACATGTACCCCCTGAATCTAAAATAAAAGTTGAAAAAACATTTCATCAAAAATGAAAAAAAAATATATAGGTTAAGTACAAATATCTAATAGAAAATTGAAGAAAAATATGTGAACAAAATCTTAACAATGAACAAAAGAGGTAAAAATGACTCACACACATGGGAAGAAGTTTCATTTTATTCAAAAGAAGTGAATGTAAATTTTTTTCAAAACTGAGATTTTGTATTTACAGGTAAGATGATGTAACAGGGACCAATTTATACTCCATCTACAACAAGCAAAAAGTAAAGCCAAAAAATATGAAACAAAAATTTTCAAGACACTGGATATTATGATATAAAAGATAATGATCTTTGAGTGATAGAAAACAAATAATGTCAGTCCTGGGATTTATTAGCTTAATGTATTGAGTAAATTTTGAAACAGTGGTGCAGAGAATGTAGGTAAAACCTGGGGTACTCTCTCTGTTGGGGAGATTGAGCTGAGGGTCTAGGAAGAACAAGGTGATTAGAATTTGTTGAATAGTGTACAAAATAGGTTTCTATGACACGTGGAAAAATATATACAATGTTAATACAGTTGGGAGGAAGTTAGGATAGCTATATTAATATCAAAGTAGATTTCAAAGCAAAAAAATATTACAAGGTGTAAAGAAGCTTACGTCATGAAGATTAAATGTAATTTTTTTTTCACAGGATATAAAAAGCCTAAGTATTTATATGTATAGTCAGAAAGCTTCAAAATATATAGAACAAAAAGTGCTAGAAATTCACAGAGAAATTGAAAGATCTAAAACTGTAGTCGGAGACATCAATAACCTCTCAAAAATTCACAAAACAAAAAATCAGAGGCAAATAATAGAAAGGAAAAATACTATTAATCAATTTGAACTAATTGATATTTATAACACTCCAACAACAGCAGAATACACATTTTCAAGTGCAACTGTTTAATTAGACAGATCATAGTCTGATCATAGTCTGTCCCATAAAATAATTGGAAGCTTTTCTTCTAAGATCTGGACTCAAGCAAGAATACCTATTTTCACCATTTTCTTTCAACATTATACTGAATGTTCTAGCCAGATAGATTATGCAAGAAAGAGAAATAAAAACATCCAAGTTGAAAAGAAGGAAGCTAATTTACCTGATTGCAGATGACATGATCTTATAAATAGAAAACCCTAAAGACTTCATTAAAAAAAACCTGTTAGAACTAATAAACAAATTCCATAAAGTTGCAGGATACAAAATCAACATACAAAACCACTAGTGTTTCTATATGCCATTACTGAACTATCTGAAAAACAAATCAAGAAAATAATAACATTTACAACAACAAAAAGAAAGAAAGCTAGGAACAAATTTAACCAAGGAGGTAAAAGATCTCTATAGTAAAAACTGTAAAACATTAATGAAAGAAATTGAAGAGGACACAATAAATAGGTATTCTCTGTTCAGGGATTGAAAGAATTAATATTGTTAAAATGCCCATATTACTCAAAGTGATCTACAGGTTCAATATACTTTTGTCAAAACATCAATGATATTCTTCCCCAAAATAGAAAAAAATCTCTGAAGTTTGTATGGAATTACAAAAGACCACAAATAGCTGCAAAAGTAATCTTGAGCAAAAAGATGAAAGCTTGAAACATCACACTACCTGACTTCAAAATATACCATAAAGCTACAGTAACCCAAACAGCATAGTATTGATATAGACAGACAGAAAAATGAAATATAATAGAAAATACAAAAATAAATCTATGCACTTACAGCCAAATGATTCTTTACAAAGACCCCAAGAACACAGATTAGGGAAAAAACTTTTTTTTGTTTTCAATAAATGTTGCTGGGAAAACTGGATCCTCACATGCAGGGAAAATAAAACTAGATCTCTATTTCTCACAACTTACAAAAATCAATTCAAAACAAATTAAAGACTTAAACGTAAGACCCCAAAATAAAACTACTAGAACAAAACATAGAAATATTTCATTAGATTGGTCTGGGAAAGCATTATTTTGAATAAAAACTGAAAAGCATGGAGGACATAAACAAAAATAGACAAATAGGATCACATCGAACTGAAAAGCTTCTGCACAATAAAAGTGATAATCAACATATGAAGAGGCCACCTACAGAATGGGAGAAAGTTTTTACAAACTATACATCTGAGTAGTGGGTAACATTTGGAAAATGTAAGGAGCTCAAACAACTCAATAGCAAGAAAATAAATAATATGACTAAAAAGTGGGCAAAGCACTGTTGGATACAGTGAGTTCTTCTTCAAAGGTTCCACTTGTTCAACTCCCTCGTTCTTTGTCTTCTATTTCCAAAGCCTAACTTCCTTGCCTCCTTGCTCCTAGTTATGGTAAACAACCTTCCAGCCATTGCCAATCTGTAACCCACATCCATTCCCAATCTGTAACCCACATCTGTTCCCAATCTGTAACAACCCACATCTGTTCCTTATTTGGTGCCCTTAGTTCCAAAACTGTCCTTTCTGCAGCTGTAGACCCCACCACTGCTCCACTTGAAGTAGCCAATTGGGATCAGCTTAGATTGTGGGGTCCAACTTCAGCCAATGGGGACTAGACACAGTAGCAGGGACTGACTGCCTCAGGGATAAAAACCCTTTCCCTCCTTTGTTCAGTATGCTCTCCCAGCAACCAGAAGAGCAAGCAGCACCCTTCTGCAGAAGTAAATTTGCCTTGCTGAGAAATCCTTTGAGTGCTCATTTTCTTTGTGACTCTGAACTCTTATTTCCGACAGCAGTTGAATAGGCATTCCTCAAAAGAAGATATACAAATGGCTAACAGGTACATGAATAAATGCTCAATATCACAATCATCAAGGAAATGTAAATCAAAATCACAGCGAGATAACACATTGGAGTGAGATACTCCAATTACAATGACTGTTATCAAAAAGACAAAAAATAAATGCTAGCATGGATGTGGAGAAGTGAAAACATTTACACAATGTTTCTGGGAATGTAAATTAGCAAAGCTAGTATGAAAAACAGTTTACAGATCCTAAAAGAATTAAAAAAAGAACTACCATATGATCCAACAGTCTCACTACTGGGAATATATCCAAAGAAAATGAAATCAGTATGTTGAGAGATATCTATACTCTCATGTTTATCACAACACTATTTGCAGTAGCTAATATATGCAATCAACTTAAATGTCCCTAAATAGATTAATGCATAAAGAATATGTGATATATATAATAGAATACTATTTAGCCAAGAAAAATAATAAAATCCTGTTATTTGTGATAACATGGATGAACCTGAAGGACATTATGTTAAGTGAAATAAGCCAGACACAGGAAGACAAATCCCACATGATCTTATTCATTTGTGGAATCTAAAAACCTTATCTCATAGAGGTACAGAGTAGAAATAGTGGTTATGAGTAGAGATTGATCAATGGGTACAATATTCCAGTTAGGAAGAATAGTTCTCTGTTCTATTGCACAGTGGCTATAGTAAACAATATTGTATTGTATATTTCAAAATAACTAGAAGAGAGTATTTTGATGTTCTTACCACAAAAAAAATAAATCTTTAAGGTGACAGATATGCTAATCATCCTGATTTGATCATTGTACAACGTATACATGTATTAAAACAACACACTGTATTCCATAAATATATATGTTTATTATGTGTTAATTAAAAGTGAAATAAAACTCTAAAAATACACCCACATATTTTTCCTCCTTATTTTCCAGTATAATAAGAGTTTTTGGTTAAGTCAGCATTAATGTTTACATTATCATGATGGTGTATATCAGTCAGGGTACTAGCATATGCTGATGAAACTTGAATTGGATAATATGAGAGGAGTTTAATAAGAGACTATGTATAAAAGTGTAGGCATGGTATAGGGAAACCAGTAGGGATACAGCTGGTAAACAGTGGGGATGCCATTGCTATTCATAGGCCTCAAAGAACCTGCAGACAAACTGCTGTATATAAGGAGCTGTAACTATATGCAATCAGCCTGGCATAACTACACTAGAGGCAGAGCCTGGAAACTTCATATTCTCAACTCACCTCTTCCCTTCTTCCCTTTGATCTGCTGGGGCTCAAAATATTTTTTTTTCCTCACTCTGTCATCCAGGCTGGAGTGTAATGATGCGATCTCAGCTCACTGCCACCTCCGCCTCATATATTCCAGCTATTCTCCTGCCTCAGGCTCCTGAGTAACTGGGATTACAGGCACACACCACCATGCCTGGCTAATTTTCTGTATTTTTAGAAGAGACAGGGTTTCACCATGTTGACCAGGCTGGTCTCAAACTCCTGACCTCAGGCGCTGTACCTGTCTTGGCCTCCCAAAGTGCTGAAATTACCGGTGTGAGCCACCAGATCTCGCCTTCACAAAATTTAAAAATTATGAAGTTATGCAAAGTGTAATCTGTGATCACAATAAAATTTAACTTAAATAATTAATAACAGAAAGATATCTGGAAAAAATCCCCAAATAGATGGAAACAAAATTGTCTATTTCTGAATAAGCCATGGTTCAAAGAAGAAATCAAAAGGAAATTATAAAATATTTCAAACTGAGTGAAAAGAAAAGTACAAAATATCAAAATTTGTGGGATGCTACCAATAGAAGACTTAGGAGAAAACTATAGCACTAAAAACTGCCAATATTAGAACATTTTTAAAAGTCACAAATCAGTGACCTCACTTTACACCCAAGAAATACTAGAAAAAGCAAGTAAGCAACATACTATAACTATTAATATTCAAAGCAGAAATCAGTATGGTACAAAACAAAACAAAAAAATTAAAAAGATATCAAAAGTTGTTTATTTGATGAGAAACTTTATTAGTAAAAATGCCAAAACAGATGTTCAGAGAAAAATGAGGCACAAGTTACAAATATCAGGAATAAGAGAGGTGCCTCATTGAATATTCTACAGTTTTACTAAAAGAGTAATAGGAAATACTAGGAACAAATTTTAGAATATATTCAGAATTATATGAAATGGAAAAAAAGTTCAATAGAAACACAATACTGACTGTTCCTCAAAATGAACTAGATAATCGGAATAGCTCTACAGTTGACATCTATGTTTTCATTTATGTATAAAAACCATAATATTTTCTATAAAATCGAACTAATAAGTATGATTAACAAGATTGCATAATAAAATATTAATATACAAATTAGTTGAATTGCATTTTTAAATAAATGAAGAAATCACATCTGTAAAATGGCTTTATTGATAAATGCTACCACACAGTAAAGAAAGAAATAATACATTTTCCAGAAAATTGAAGAGGAAGAAATATTTCCTCACTCATTCTATGAAGGCCAGAATTGCCCTGATATCAATACTAGAAAAAGACATTTCAAAAAGGAAAACTGCAAATAAACATTCCTCATGTTATAAATGAAAATGTTCTAAACACAAGACTGGCAAATCCAATCCAACTTCATAAAATAAGCTCATTCATAATGATCAAATGGTGTTAACCTTAGGAAAGTTGGGCTTTCATATTTGGAAGCATCGTTATAATCCATTATATTGATAAACTAAAAGAAAAGAAAAGCCATATAATTATCTCTGTAAATAAAGAAAAAGCATTTGACAAAATTCAACATCAATTTCTGACCAAAACTCTTAGCAAATTAAGAATAGAACTTCCTTTACTACATCAGGGACATCAACAATAACAACAAAAACTTTAGCTGATATTTAATGATGAAAGAATTAATGCTCTTCTCTAAATCTGTAACCAAACATTGAGGCAAAATAACAAAAAAAAAGTAACAAAAAGAAAATAATCCAAATTGAAACAAAAAATTAAAAATGTATTTTTAATGTAAAACATAATCATCTGCGTAGAAAACATAATAGATTCTATTAAAAATTGAATAAGTATTATTAACAAGAGTGAATAAAAATATTAATATGCAAATCAATTGTAATTCTGTGTACTATAAATTTCAAAAATTGAAATTCAAAGAGAAATTCTGATCACAATGGTATGAAAATATGAAGTACTTAGAAATAAATCTGACCAAAGATTTACATGCACACCAAAACAAAAATCTGAGATAAATTTTTGGAAAATCTGAAAAAAAGATGACCTACACCTTGTTCCTGGACCAGAAAACACAATATTGTTAAGTTGTCAATTCTTGTCATATTGGCATATGTATTAAGCAATCCTGATCAAAACCTTATCTACTGTTTTGGTAAAATTGACAAGGTGATTTTATAATTTATATTGGAATGCAAAAAAAAAAAAAAAAAACTAGAAGAGCAAAAACAACTTGAACAATAAAGGCAAAGTTGAAAAGTTAATACTAGGTGATTTCAAGTTTATTAGGAATCTAAAGCATTCAGAAAAGTGTGGCATTGGCACAAAAGCAGAAAGATAAAACAATGAAACAGAATTATGATACTAGAAATAGACAAACACATACATTTATAATTGATTTTTTACAAAACTGAAAAGGCAATTAGTGGATAAAGTACAGTTGTTACACAAATGTTGTGGCAGTAATTAGCTATAAGTGAGGAAAATTGAAGTTTCCTACAGAACTCACATCACTTATAATAATTAAATAAAAATTAATCATAGAGGTAAACATAACATCTAAAGTGATCAACTAGAAAAAAAGCAAATGATAAGATGTTGTGTACTTGGGATAGAAAAGATTTCTCAGCTGTAACATCGAAAGCATGATTCATAAAATAATAATTTGATAATCTGACTTCATTGAAATGAAAATCTCTGCTTTTCAAAGACAATATTAAGAGAAGCCACACACTGAAGGAAAATATTTGCTAAGCATTGACAAAGGAAGTATATTTCAAGATTCAAATAGAAAATAAATGCCCCAATTAGATAATGGCCAAAACATTTGAATAGATGTTTTAATAAATAAGTTTTATAGATTTCAAGCAAGCATATGAAGAGATGCTCAATATTTTTAGGAATTAGGAAATCTTAAATTAAAGCAACATTGAAATATCATGATACATCTGTTACATTGGTAAAAATTTAAAAGACTCGTAATACCAAATATTTGTGATGTGCCTCAAATCCAGTTGTTAAACACTGTGGGGGGAATGCAAATTGGTACTGGTTAGTAATGCCTTAAAGAGTTAAATATGCATCCATTAATCTCTGCCATTTAATATACCTATACAAAGACTTGTGAATGAGTGTTCACAGAAGCTTTATTTGTAATAGTCACCCTTGGTAACAGTGCAAATATCGATTGACAGTTGAAAAAAATAAATTATGGCATAGCTATATAATGAATTACTTGGCAACAAAATAATATACTATTAAACCATACACATAACAATGGGGATGAATCTCAAAATGATTTTTACTCAGTGAAAGAAGCTAGTTACAGAAGGCTAGATATCATATGACACCATTTATTATATAACCCTCTAGAAAATTAAGTCTATGTGATTGCATAAGCATGTGGACATGTGCTCAGCACCATTGGCATTAGGGAAATACATGTTTCATGTAACCTATAATGTAAAAAATCAGATGAGTGATTGCCAGGAAGTTAAGGGGTAGTAGGGAAGGCTTATAAAGGTGCATAAAGAAACTTTTGGGGCTGCACACAGTGGATCACACCTATAATCTCAGCACTGTGGGAGGCAGAGGTGGGGGGATGACTTCAAGTCAGGAGTTTGAGACAAGGCTGGGGAACATAGCAAGACTTCATTTCTAAAGAACTAAAAAAATAAAAATCAAATACAAAGAGACTTTTGGGGTAATGCACATGTTTGCTTTTTTAAAAATTTGTTTTCATTTTCTTAATAAATATAGGACTATTGAGATGATCTATTCCCCTTTGTATAAGATTTGATACATTTTGCTTTTCAGGGAATTCCTTCATTTCACCTAAGCTATCACATTTGTGTGCATAAATGTTTTTTTATTGTATTTTAAATTGTTCATGGGATCTGTAATGATGGCCTCTCTTTCAGTTCGTATATTAGTAATTTGTGTCTTCTCCCTTTTTTTTTCTTGATTAGCCTGGGTAGGGGTTAATTGATCATTTCAAAGAAGCAGCTTTAGGTTTTGTTGATTTTCTCTATTGGTTTCCTGTTTTCACTTTCATTGATTTCTGCTTTAAATTTTAGTATTTCTTTTCTTCTGCTTACTTTGGACTTTAATTTTTAATTTTTGTGGGTATGTAGTAGGTATAAATATTTATGGGGTACATAAGACATTTTGATACAAGCATACAATGCATAATAATTACATCAGAGTAAATGAGATATCCATCACTTAAGACATTTATCTTTTCTTTATATTGCCAACAATCCAATTATACTCTTTTAGTTATTTAAACATGTATCATAAATTATTTTTGACTGTAGTCACCTTGTTATGTGTTCAAGTACTAGATCTTATTCATTCTATCTAACTATATTTTTCTACCCATTAGCCATCCTTACTACCCTCACTTCCCTCTACCCTTCCCAGACTCTAGTAACCATTATTCTACTCGCTATTTCCATGAGTTCAATTGTTCTAATTTTTAGCTTCCACAAATAAGTGATGACATGTGGAGTTTGTCTTTCTGTGCCTGGCTTATTTCACTTAACATAATGGCCTCCAGTTCCACCCATATTGTTGCAAATGACAAGATCTTATTCTTTTTTTATGGCTGAATAGTACTCCATTACGTGCATGCACAACATTTTCTTTATCTCTTCTTACACTGATGGACACAGGTTGCTTGCAAATCAGTTATTGTGAATAGTGCTGCAATAAATATGGGAGTGCAGAGACTCTTTAGTATACTGATTTCCTTTCTTCAGGGCATATAGTTAGCAGTGGAATTGAAGTATCATATGGTAGTTCCATTTTTAGTTTTTTGGAGGAACCTCCAATCTGTTCGCCATAGCGGTTGTAATAATTTATATTCCCAACATCATATGAGGGTTCCCTTTTCTTCACACCTTCATCAACATTTGTTAGTGTCTCTTTTGAAAAAAAAAATACATTTTAACTAGGGTGAGATAATATCTCATTGTAGTTTTGACTTGCATTTATCTGATGATCAAAGATGTTGAGCACTTTTATGTATATATATATATGATATTTGTATGTCTTCTTTTGAGAAATGTTTTTTTGATTTCTATCCATTTTGATGGAATTATTAGATTTTTTCCTATAGAATTGTTTGAATTCCTTGTGTATTCTGATTGTTAATTCCTTGTCAGATAGTTTGCAAATATATTTTTCCCATTCTGATGTTGGCTCTTCACCTTGTTGATTGCTTCCTTTTCTGTGCAGAAGCTTTTTCACTTGATATAATCCCAGTTGTCCATGTTTGCATTGTTTGCCTGTGCTTGTGGGATATTACCCAAAGAATCTTTGCCCAGATCAATGCCCTGGAGTGATTTCCCAAGTTTTCTTGTAATTGTTTCTTAGTTTGTGGTCTTAGATTGAAATATTTGATTCATTTTGATTTGACTTTTGTATATGGTGAGACATGGTGTCTAGTTTCATTCTTCTGTATACTGATATCCAGTTTTGCCAATTTATTGAAGAGACTGTCTTTTCCACAATGTATGTTTTTGGCACCTTTGTCAAAAATGAGTTCAGTGTAGGTGTGTGGAATTGTTTATGGGCTCTCTAATGTGCATCATTGGTCTATGTGTTTTTATGCCAATACTAAGCTGATTTGGTGACTATATTCTATAGTAAAATATAGTCAGGTAATGTGATTTTTCCAGTTTTACTCTTTTTGCTCAGGATAGCTTTGGCTATCCTGGGTCATTTGTGTTTCCATGTATATTTCTGGATTATTTGATCTATTTCTGTGAAGAATATCATTGGTGTTTTGACAGGGATTTCATTGAATCTGTAGGTTGCTTTGGGTAGTATAGGCATTATAACAATATTAATTCTTTCAATCCATGAACATGGAATATTTTTCCTTTTTTGGTTTTCTCTTCAATTTATTTTATCAGTGTTTTATTTTTTCATTATAGAGATCTTTCACTTCTTTGGTTAAGTTAATTTCTAGGTATGTTATTTTATTTTTAGGTATTAAAATGTGATTTTTTATATCTTTTTTAGGTAGTTAACTGTTGAAAAATGGAAATGTGAAGTGTCTGTTCATGTGGCCAACAAACATATGTAAAAAAGCTCGTTGTCACCAGTCATTAGAGAAATGCAAATGAAAATCACAATGAGATACCATCTCACGCCAGTTAGAACAGCGATCATTAAAAAGTCAGGAAACAACAGATGCTGGTGAGGATGTGGAGAAATAGGAATGCTTTTACACTGTTGGTGGGAGCATAAATTAGTTTAACCATTGTGGAAGAGAGTGTGGTGATTCCTCAAGGATCTAGAAGCAGAAATACCATTTGACACAGCAACCCCATTACTGGGTATGTACCCAAAGGATTATAAATCATTCTACTATAAAGACACATGCACAGGTATGTTTATTGCAGCGCTATTCACAATAGCAAAGACTGGGGACCAACACAAATGCCCATAAATGATAGACTGGATAAAGAAAATGTGGCACATATACAACATGGAATACTATGCAGCCATAAAAAAGGATGAGTCCATGTCATTTGCAGGGACGTGGATGAAACTGGAAACCATCATTCTCAGCAAACTAACACAGGAACAGAAAACCAAACACCACATGTTCTCACTCATAAGTCGGTGTTGAAAAATGAGAACACGTGGACACAGCAAGGGAAACATCACACACCAGGGCCCGTCAGGGGATGGTGGGCTAGGGGAGCAATAGCAGTAGGAGAAATACCTAATGTAGATGACGGGTTGATGGATGCAGCAAACCACCATGGCATGTGTATACCTATGTAACAAACCTGCATGTTCTGCACACGTATCTCAGAATTTAAAGTATAATAATAAAAGAAGATAAATGGAAATGTGAAAATGCTACCATTTGTATGTTGATTTTGTATCTTGCAACTTTGGTGAATTTATCAGTACTAATAGATTTTTTGGTAGTGTCTTTATGTTTTTCCAAATATAAGATTATATCATTTGCAAACAAGGCTACTTTTCTTTCTTTCTTTCAAACTTGATGCCCTTTAGTTCTTTCTCTTATCTGATTGTTATAGCTGCGACTTTCATTATTATGTTGAATAACAGTGGTGAAAGCAGGCATCCTTATCACACTTTCCCGATCTTAAGGAAGGGCTTTTAGTTTTTCACCATTCAGTATGATACTAGCTGTGGGTCTTTCATATATGTTTTGCTTTGTTGAGGTATATCCAATGTTTTGAGAGTTTTTAATTATAAAGGGATGTTGAATTTTGTCAAATGTTATTTCAGCATCAATAAGAATGATCATATGTGTTTGTCCTTCATTCTGTTGATATGATGTATTACGTTGACTGATATATATGTGTAGAAACCATCCTTGCATCCCTGGGATAAATTTCACTTGGTCAAGAAGAATGATTTTTCTTAACGTTTTGTTGAATTTGGTTTGCTAGTATTTTTGCTAGGATTTTTGTGTTAATGTTTATCAGTGATATTTTGTTGTATTTTTCCTTTTATGATGTGTCTTTGCCTGGTTTGGTATTAGAGTAATACTGGCCTTATTGAGAGAATTTGGAAGTGTCTGCTTTTCTATGTTTTGGCATAGTTTGAGTAGGTTTGATTTGAGTTCTTTATATTTTTGGTAAAATTCAATGGTAGAGCCATTGAGTGTTGGGCTTTTCTTTGCTCAGAAACATTTTATTATGGCTCTAGTCTCTTCACTTGTTATTGGTCTCTTCATGCTATGGATTTCTTTGTAGCTCAATCTTGGTCAGTTGTACGTTTGTTATAATTTATCCATTTCTTCTAGGTTTTCAAATTTATGGGTATATTGTTTCTCATAATTACCTCTAATGATCTTTTCAATTTCTGCTGTATCTCCTGTAATGTCCCCGTTTTTATCTGATTTTATTTATTTGGATCTTGCCTTCTTTTCTTAGTTTTGTTAAAGTCTTGTTGATTTTATTTATCTTTTCAAAAAGCCAACTTTTCATTTGGTTGCTTTTTTTGTATATATCCTTTTTAATTTCATTTATTTCTGCTCTAATCAGTATTATTACTTTTCTTCTACTAATTTTGTGTTTCATATGCTTTTGCTTTTCTAATTCCTTTAAATGAATCACTAGGGTGTTTATTTAAATATTTTATACAATTTTGATATAGGTACTTCTTGACATAAACTTTTCTCTTGGTAATGCATTTGGTGTATCACATAGGTTTTCATATGTTGTACTTCCATTTTCACTTGTTTCAAAAAAATTTAATTTCCTTTTAAATGTCTTCATTGACCGCTGGTGATTCAGGAATATATTGTTTAATTTCCATGTCTTTGTGTAGTTTCAGAAATTCCTCGTTATTAATTTCTGGATTTATTCCATGGTGTCAGAAAAGACACAACATAATTCATGTTTTTTGAAATTTTTAAGACTTCTTTTGAGTCCTAATATATTATCTATCCTTGAGAATGATCCATTTGCTAAGGAACAGAATGTATATTCTCTGTATGTTGGGTAGAATGATTTGCAAATATCTCAGGTCCAATTGATCTTTAGTGCAGATTAAGTCCAATATTTCTTCATTGATTTTCTGTCTGGATGGACTTCCTAATGCTGAAAGTTAGGTGTTGAAGTCTCTAGGTGTTATTTTATTTTATTTTACTGAGCTCTATCTCTTTAACACTGGCAGTATTTGCTTAATATATCTGGATGCTCCATTGTTGAGTATATACATTTTATATATATACACACACACACATATATATAATGTGTATATATACACACATATATAATGTGTGTATATAATAATATATACATACATATAATGTGTATATATATATCAAATAGCTCTTTAGCTCTAGTAATATTTGCTTACTATATCTGGATGCTCCATTGTTGCATATATATATATATATTTATTTATAAATATACATATAACAAATATGTATATATTTGCTGAATTCACCCCTTTATCATTATATATTAAGTTTCTCTATCTCTTCTTATAGTTTTTGTCTTGAAATCTATATTTTGTTTTGATATAAATATAGCTTATCCTGAACCTTTTTTTTCTCTGATTTTGATTGGCATACAATATCTTTTTCCATTCCTTTATTTTCAGTCTATGTGTGTCTTTATAGTTGAGGCGGTGCTTCTCATAGGCAGCAGATCAAAGGTTCTTGTTTCTTTATCCATTTGGCCCCTCTATGTCTTTTGATTGGAGAGACTAGTCCATTTACATTCAATATTATTACTAACAAGTAAGGACATGCTCATTTTATTTGTTTTCTTGTTGTTTTGTGTTCTTCTCTTCTCTCTTTCCATCCTTCCTATCTTCCTTTTAGTGAAGGTGATTTTCTCTGGTGGTACATTTTAATTTCTTTCTTTTTATTTTTTTGTATCAATTGTATGCTTTTGATTTGAGGTTACAATGAGGCTTGCAAATAATATCTTATAACCCATTATTTTAAATTTATGACAAATTAACCTTGATTGCATAAACTAACAAATGAACTAATAAAAATATTAAAGAGAAAGCTAATACATCTCTACACTTTAACTTCCCCCCTTCATTTTTCCCTTTTTGTTATTTCTATTTATATTTTATTGTACTGATTATTGAAAAGTTGTTGTGGTTATTATTTTTTATCAGTTCATTGTTTTGTCTTTGTACTTAAGATATGAGTAGTTTGTGCAACACAATTACAGTGTTATAATATTATTTGTTTTTCTGTGTATTTACTATTACCAGTGAGTTTTCTACCTTCAGATGATTTCTTAATGCTCATTAATATCCTTTTCTTTCATATGGAAGAACTTCTTTTGACATTTCTTGTAGGACAGGTGTGGTGTTGATGAAATCCCTCAGCATTCATTTGTCTGAGAAGGTCTCCATTTCTCCTTCATGTTTTAAAGATATGTTTGCTGGATATACTATTCTAAGGTAGAATTCTTTCTTCTTTCAGCTTTAAATATATCATGCCACTATCTCTTGGCCTATAATGTTTCCACTGAAAAGTCTGCTGCCATACATATTGGAGCTCCATTGTATGTTATTTGTTTCTTTTCTATTGCTGCTTTTAAGATCCTTTCTTTCACCTTGATCTTTAGAAGTTTGATTATTAAATGTCTGGAGGTAGTTTATTTGGGTTAAATTTTCTTGGAGTTCTGTAACCTTCTTGTACTTGAATACTGATATCTTTCTCTAGGTTTGGGATGTTCTGTAATTAACCCTTTGAGTAAACATTTTACATCTATATCTTTCTCTTTCCCCCCCTTTAAGGTCAATAACTTTTAAATTTGCCCTAGATATTGTAGATGCACTTTATTCTTTTTTTATTCCTTTTATTTGTCTCCCGTGACTGTGTATTTTCAAATATCCTGTCTTTAAGCTCACTAATTTTTTTTTTTTTTTTTTTTTGAGTCGGAGTCTTGCTCTGTCGCCCAGGCTGGAGTGCAGTGGTGCAATTGCGGCTCACTGCAGGCTCCGCCTCCTGGGTTCACACCATTTTCCTGCCTCAGCCTCCTGAGTAGCTGGGACTACAGGCACCTGCCACCATGCCCGGCTAATTTTTTTGTATTTTTAGTAGAGACGGGGTTTCACTCTGTTAGCCAGGATGGTCTCGATCTCCCGACCTTGTGATCCACCTGCCTCGGCTCCCAACAGCTCACTAATTTTTTTGTTCTGCTGATCAATTCTGCTGTTAAGAGACTCTAATGCATTTTTTGGTATGTCAATAACATTTTTTAAACTACAGAATTTCTGTTTGATTCTTTTTAATTATTTCAAGCTCTTTGTTAAATGTATCTTACAGGATTCTGTAAGCTTCTCTGTGTTATCTTAAATTTCATTGAGCTCTCTCAAAACAGCTAACTTGAATTCTCTGTCTAAAAGGTCACATTTCACTCTCTCCAGAATTGGTCCTCGTGCCTTTTTTAGATCTTTTGGTGAAGTCATGTTTTCCTGGATGGTTTTGATGCTTGTGAATGTAAATTGGTGTCCAAGCATTGAAGCGTTAGGTACTTATTGTAGCCCTTGTAGTCTTTGCTTGTTTGTACACATCATTCATGGGAAAGCTTTCCAGGTATTTTAAGTGACTCGGGTGTTATGATCTATGTTTTGGCCCCTGAAGCCATATTTGCATCAGTGGGCACCCTAAGCACAGTAACACTATAGATCTTGCAGACTCTTAGAGGTATTGACTTGGTGATCTTGAATAAGATCTAGAAGATTTCTCTGAATTACCAAGCAGAGACACTTGTTTTCTTCCTTTATTTTCTCCCAGAGTCTCTCTCTTTCTCTCTCTCCTGAGTTCCCTGGAGCTGGGGGAGGGGTAAAACATCCCTGTGGCTACCACCACTGGGACTGCCATGGATTAGACCTGAAGCCAGTACTGTACCGAAACATGTCCAAGGCCCACAGTAACAACTGCCTGGCTACTACCTATGTTTACTCAAGGCTCTGTGGCTCTACCATCAGCAGGTGGCAAAAGAAGCCAGGCTTGTATCTTTCCCTTAAGGGCAATGCGTTCTCCCCAGTACTAGTCAGGCCCAGAGATGCTGTCTGGGAGCCAGGGTCTGGAGTCTGAAACCTTAGGAATCTACCTGGTACTCTGTTCTACTGTGGCTGAGCTGGCACTCAAGCCACAAGACAAAGTCTTTCCCAATTTTTCTTACCCTTTCCAAAAGCAGTCGAATCTCTTGCCATGGCCACCACTACTCAGGCCTGTGACAAGTACTGTCTGGCTATGATCAGTGTTCACTCAAGGCCCAAGGGCTCTTCAGTCAGCTTGTGATGAATGCTGCTAGTCCTGAGTGTCTTCCTTCAGGAAGTGGACTCCTCTTTGGCCCAGAATAAGTCAAGAAATGCCATCCACAACCAAGGTGTGGAATTGGGGACCCCAAGAGCCTGCTTGCTTCTCTATCCCACTGTTGCCAACCTAGTACATAAGCTGCAAGACAAAGTCCCCTGTACATATTCCTCCCCTTTTCTCAAGCCATAAGAGTCTCTCCCCATGGCCACAAGTAGGAATGAGCTTGCTCATACTTGAAGCCAGCACAGCTCTGAGGCTCATCCAAGGCCCGCAGTGTACAGTGCTTGGCCACCACTGCTGATTATGTATGGCCCAAGGACTCCTTAGTCAGTGGGCACTGGATTCTGTCAAGACTGAGGCCTTCCTTCAGGGCAGCTTGTTCTCTTTTGGTCCAGGGTATGTCTAAAAATGTCATCTGAAATCTAGGGCCTGGAATGGGGGCCTCGGGGCTCTGCTTGGTGCCCTATTCTACTGTGGCTGTGCTGGTATCAAAGTTGTAAGAAAAGGTCCCCTTTTCTCTCTCTTCTCTTCTCCTCAAGTGGAAGGAAGCAGTCTCTCCTGGAGCTGCATGCTATGCTGCCTGGGATGGGGGAGGGAGTGACACAAGCAGTCCCTTTGTTACCCTGGCTGGTACCTCATTAGGTCACATGCATTCCAAGTGCACTGGCTCTGAGCCTAGTACAGCACCAGGACTTGTCCAGGAATTGCAGTTCTTGCTATCTAGCCTGCCTTTCAAGTGTATTTAGGGCCCCAGAACAATTCAGCTCATGGTAGCGGGCCTTGCTGGAACTAAGGCTCCTAGTGTTGTGATGGATGATTCCCCTCTGGCTAGGGCGGGTCTAAATTATCCCCCTGTGGGTGCCATCTGGGTTCTGCCTGGTGTATCTTTCTGCCGTGGCAGGGCAGCACAGAATTCCAATGCAAAATCCCACAACCACTCCAATTTCCCTCCTCAAAGTGCACAGATTTTCTCTCTGTGTATGTGGCCACTGTCAGGGGAAGGGGGAAAGGCAGTATCAGTAATAAAGGGGAGGCTTTTTTTTTTTCTTTTTCAAGATAGAGTTTCGCTCAGTCAACGAGGCTGGAGTGCAGTGGTGCCATCTAGGCTCACTGCAACCTCTGCGTCCTGGGTTCAAGCCATTCTCCTGCTTCAGCCTCCTAGGTAGCAGAGACTATAGGCACGTGCCACCGTGCCTGGCTAAACTTTGTATTTTTAGTGGAGGCAGGGTTTTTCTACCCTCTGCAGTGTCTCTTTCAGTGATATGAAATTAAAACCACGTACTGTGATTGCTAACCTAATTTTTAGTCCTTATGAATGTGTTTTTTCTGTGGACAGCTGTTCAGTTTGCTGCTCTTGCAGGGAGGATGATTGGTGGAGGCTTTTATTTGGCCATCTTGCTCTGCATTCAATCCTGTTTGTTATCTTGATTGTCATGGTGGTTTCATGTGTGTGTGTGTGTGTGTATATATATATATATACACACATATATATGTCAAAACTTATGAAACTGCCCACTTTAAATATGTGCAATGTATTGTATGTCAATTAAACCTCAATAAGATAGTAAAAAAAAAAACCTAAAATACCACAAATATGTTATGTCTCATCTAGTAAATGGAAAAAATTCCGAAATATGACAGCATGTACTTTTGACACTGGGGAAACAGGCACTCTTTTCATTGCTCATGAGAATGTAATATGACACAATCTTTCTGGAGGGCAATTCGACAATATCTAACCAGTTTATAAATATACTTAACTTTTGCCCTAACAATATGAAAACACATATGTACCATGTCATGCTTTTGATAGTGGCTAATGCTACTCCCTCTGCCTGGAGTGTTCATCTGTCTTAGTTAATTTTGATTACTATAACAAAGCACTTCAAACTGGAATCTATAAACAACAAAAACATATTTCTCACAGTTTTAGAAGCTGGGAAGTCCAAGACCTAAGTGACAGCAGTTTCAGTGTCTGGTGAGGATTCTCTGATTCACAGGTGATACTTTAAAAGAAAATTTTTTTTCTTTTTTAATTTATTTTATTTTTACTTTTTATTTCCATAGGTTTTTGGTGGAACAGGTGGTGTTCGGTTACATGAATAAATTCTTTAGTGGTGATTTCTGAGATTTTGGTGCACCCAACACTCAAGCAGTATACACTGTACCCAATTTGTAGTCTTTTATCCCTCACCCCTCTCCCACCCTTTCCCTGGAGTCCCCACAGCCAATTGTATCTTTCTTATGTTTTTGCATTCCCATAACTTAGCCCCCACTTATGAATGAGAACATGCAATATTTGGTTTTCCATTCCTGAGTTACTTCACTTAGAATAATGGTCTCCAGTTCCATTCAGGTCACTATGAATGCTATTATTTTTAGAACAGACATTTATTTTTCACAGTTCTGGAGGCCAGATGTGCAAGATCAGGGTGTTAGCACTGTCAGGTCCTGGCAAGGGCCCTTTCCCAAGTTGTGGACTTCTTACATTGTGGAAAGAGAAGATGAGAGAGATCTCTGGGGTCCCTTTTATAAGGACATTAATCCCATTCACGAAGCCTCCACTCCCATGATGTAATCACGTCCCAAAGGTCCCACCTCCAAATGCCATCACATTGGTGGTTAGGATTTCAAAATAGGAACTTGGGAGGAACAAACATTCAGCCCCTAACAAGGAAGAGAGAGAAAATGGAAGAGTGTGTGGGACAATTTCTGGCCAGACCTAGAAGTGCAGTCAATGTTTTTGCCTACATTTCTTTGACCAGAACTCTGCCCCATTGTGCCACTCTAGTGGTATGAACAACTGGGAAATGTGTTCCCCGCAGGAGAATGCATTGGCAAACCACAGCATTATCTCTACCATGTGGACTTTTTCTGGATCTTGATAATGTTTTAAGCAGTAAGAGTAGAATATGACTATTATTTTAGGTCTCTAGTCTATTTTGTTACCTTTTACCATATAAAGTGACAACCTCAATACCTAAATTTAGTATTTGCTTTGTATTGTTATGTAACAAATTATCACAGATGTACACCACCACGCAATTATTATCTCATAGTTCTGTAAGTGAGAAGACTGGCATTGCATGGCTCTATTCCCTGCTCAGAGTCTAACAAGCCAAAATCAAGGTATTGGAAGATATGCATGCTTTTTCTGGAGGATCTGGGGAGGAATTCATATCCAAGCTCATTCAGCTTACTGTAGGATTCTGTTCTTTGCCGCTGAACCTGGGATAGGTGTTACGAATTATTTGGCTTGTGGCTCTTTCCGTCTTCAAGCCAGCAATGTTGCATGAAACCCCTCTCATCCCCCAGTGCTTCCATTCCCTCTTCACCCACCCAGCCAGTGGTGAGAGAGAGTAGCCCACTCTTCCACACACACCTGTAATCAGATAGAGGAGCAAAATTGGTAACATCTGGTACTTCAGGCTGCAATTGGAAGAGGCTAGAGTTCTCTTGGGACCTTGACAGATTTGGAAAATGAGTAAAAGGAGAAGGAAGGCTATCCCTGTGGGATACTCCTCTTGTAGCAGGCAGAATTTTGGTCCTAATAACATTTGCCCCCTGGTGTTACAACCCATGAATATGTTACCTTTCACGGTGAAAAGGACTTTGCATATGTAATTAAGGTTATGACTCAGTTAAACCTTAAGACAGGAAGATTATTCTGGAGTACTTGGGTGGGCCCAAGGTAACCATCTGAGCCCTTAAAAGCAGAAAGCAAAGGCAGAGAGCTTCGAAGGTGATACTTTTTTACTGTGTCCTCA
Source organism: Pongo pygmaeus (assembly GCF_028885625.2). NCBI lineage: Eukaryota > Metazoa > Chordata > Mammalia > Primates > Hominidae > Pongo > Pongo pygmaeus. Next base: position 67,043,759 of record NC_072378.2, on the reverse strand, counting down.
CATGGTGGAAAGGCAAAAGGGCTCCCTAGTGACTCTTTGATAAGGGCATCAATCCCATTTATGAGAGCAGAGTCCTTATGATCTCATAGCTCCCCAAAGGCTGTCTCTATTAATGCCATAAACTTGTGGGTTAGCTTTCAACAGACACATTTCCATAAACATTTAGATCATAGCAGGAAAGATAAAGCATAAATTAAGGAAGTTATTTCCTATATATAGTAGGTTGAAAAGGTGAATAGAAAATGAAAACAGACATGTGGTATCCAAGATGAGAAGTAGTGACACATCTATGAGTACATCTTTGTATATCTCTGAGCTTCCAAAATATTGCATTATTTCACATAAACATTAAATTCCTAAAATATAAATTATTAAAACCAAAAAAGTGAATACAAAATAAAATGTAATATAAACAATAACAAATAAATAATATAGCCACACTTAACGGCATTGAGGGAAAAAAAATAACCTAAGCAACTTTTGTAAACCATGTTTTGACTTAATACTGACAGCCTACAAATAAAAATATACATACATGCTGCACTCTAATCAGTAAATATGTTTTCCACAGGGCTATAATTTAGCAACTACAAAATTATTTTGTGTGCGTGCTGAAATTGAAAAAGTACATTTGTAATGTATGATCAAAATTGAAATTTTTACTATTAGAATAAAGTTACAAATAAAGACAGACAGGAGGTCAAAATGAATAAATTGCACCCTGTAGTGTTGGATTGGAATAAAGAGATTAGCGTAACTCATGGATACCACAGCTAGATATTTGTGTGTATTTAATGAGCTAGTATATATGGGTATCTATCTATCTATCAACATATAATTAGGTGTTATATACAAAGCATATATGTATACATGTTTCCTAACTCTGCGCACTGAGAGGTATTAAAGAAGTAACATTCTAGATAGTAATGAGCACACCCACCCTATGGATCTTGATTTGTAAATATCATTCCCAATAAAAGATACCAGAGCTCTTTGGATAATCTCTTGATCTCAGCCTTAGAGCAAGGAGAATAGAAAGTGAGCCTGAAACAACTTGTGGTGCCAACAAGTGAGGATATGCTCAAAATAAAAGATAGAGATTTGTTTAAAGAACAAAGGAGGAAACCTGATGGGGTTCCTAATGCCTACAATTTGAACAATTTAGCTAGCAACATAAACATTGATAGTACTGGATTTTAACCCAGAGGTTAAAATAAACATCCAGAAGTCCATACTGATATACATAAACAACAAAATACACATATAAAAATTAACTAATGAGGCAACAAGAATAGCTAATCCATATAATAGTATTCCAATTAATAAATGTAGTAAGAAAGAAGGAAGTGGGAAGCTCCATTAGGCAACTCCATTAATAATAACAGTTGAAGACAAGATCCACTAATGGATGTTAAAATTAGTAAGTGAAAGCTTGAAAGGAAACAGAATTTCTGTTTTAAATTAACTCCTCCAAGGTATCTATTAACATGAAGGAGAAATATAGTGCAGTGGAGAAACACAGTGGTTAATCACCTAAACCAAAATAGAGTCTAACATTACAGGTAATAACAAATATTGACAAAATAAACCCCAGGATGTCATTTACTGACAACACATAATTGATGGGGTTTCTTGCAAAAAATGCATAACATCAATACAAATATGTACAAAAATCAAACAAGTATTGAGGAATATACAATAACTGGTCAATACTTTTCAGAAGAGTCAAGGTCATGAAAAACAAGAAAAGACTGAAGAATATTGGGAATGGTTACAAACTGCAGGAGACAAGAAAAATAACAGATAAGTGCAATGTACAATCATGGATATGTTCCTGGAACAGAAAAAAAAGATATTAGTGTAAAAATTATGAAGAAGTTGTTTCTTAATAGTATTTTACCAATGTTAATTTACTAGTTCTGATCGTTGTACCATTGTTAAGTAAGATTCTACCATTAAAGGGAGTGGGGTGAGGTGTATACAGAAACTCTTTACTATTTTTTTTAATAATCTGAAATCTAAAATTAGGTCAAAATAAAAATTTAAAAATAATAATGTGTAAAAAATAATTTGAGGAATGTTAAAGACCAGAGTGCGTTTTGTCTGAGCCATTCTCAGTTCCTGTACTACATATGTAGAACCCATAAACCCTTGTAGTCTTCAAGGAGAAATATTGCAGCAAACTTAGGTGAGGGCAGCAGTCCTGCCACGTGGCCTGCTTTGATAACAAAAGGGACTTCAGAGTTTGAATTATGGATAAAGGACAAGGCAGAAACTTCAGAGGTTCTATAGTGCCAGGGAGAACCTTTGTAAAGTCTTATCAGTTGCGAAGCTCTATTAGTATAGCTAGAGATACTAGCATAGATTACAACTGCTGAGGCCCCAGCTGCAAGCACTGGTAGAGAGACAAAGGCAGTCATGCAGAATGGTGATGCTGTCCAGACTGTCTGAACTAAAGCTCCTGTAAGAACTGAAGACCACGTTGCCTTTGCTACTGCCGTGAAGAAATAATAGTTCACACTCTTCCCTCACATTTCTAGATTTCATCTTTAGAAGAATAGGAATGAAGATTTCAAAGATTATGTGTTTTTATCAGAAATGTTCATCTACAGGAACTCTTTCATGTATTGCATGGGACTGAGTTTACCAAATCTGGAAAACACACACAGACATACAGACACATTTGCACACACACACTGCAAAACAACAGCAACATCAGCAATGGAAACACAAAAATGTCCCATTCTTACCCTCCACCACTGAGTGGATGCTCATAAGGGAGCTCAGGAGTCTAACTACAACAATTGATATTCCCTCTGAAATATGATATGAGTAATAACTGTGGCCTCTCTATTCTTGTGAAATAATGTTCAACCTAAGTGTGATGAGGAAATGTAAATTAGATGACATTTAGGTAACATAATTTTTACCATAGGATTATTACAATTTAAAAAATAATCACTTTCGATGATGGTAGAGGAAAACAGCAACCTCATTTCTGAGTGTAAATTGCTACAAACTTTCTGGAAAGTGATCAGGTAAAATAAAATGTTAACTATCCTTAATACTCCTTGACCTGGATATTCTACTTTTGGGAATCTCTATAGCACCAGTATCTGAAGATATATACACACAAAAATATTTACTTCTGCATTAATATATATTGACAAACCTTGAAAGCAACTAGTCTATTAACAAGAAAATGGTAGTACAAATTCTTGCAAAATGTGTTCTATGAAAATTATCGTAGTTATTACAAAGAATGAGCCAGATGTGCATAATGATATCCATGTCATACATTTTAGGCATGGAGAAAAGAAAGTTTAGATTAAAAAACAGAAAATTTCTAAGTAGTTGGTATGGGTAAATGCAAATTTAAAGGGACAAAAATAAACTGAAATAAAAACATTAAATTAGACAAGTTTAAATATATAGAAACATTTTTTAAAAGGAAAACTCGTTGGTGGCTAGAATGAGAAAAATTATGTGTCTAGAAAAAATATGTACTAAATGCAATGTTAGGATTCTTTATTAAATTTAAAGTTTATCCTTATATTAAAGTTAAACTTTAATATAATATCATTTTGCTACTCTTTGCAGACCTGTTTTAAAATTTTGTTTGTTTTGGTTGTGTTCTATGATTTGCATTTGAGCTATTGGTTCAAACACAGGCTGTCAAAAATAATGACAACTAATGTAAATAAGTGACAATTTGTGATAAAAGAAAATCAGGTAATTTACCACCAAAGTGAATTAATTTAGGAAATGATTGTTTATTTTGCTGATATCTACATTACCTGCATGGAAAATATGCTCTTTATATTCTATGGAAATGTCACTATATTTATGATGTTTTAATTTTTTTAAATTAATTAATTACTTTTTTTTTTTTTTTTTTTTGAGATGGAGTCTCGCTCTATTGCCCAGGTTGGAGTTCAGTGGTGGGATCTCGGCTGCACTGCAAGTTCCGCCTCCCGGGTTCACGCCGTTCTCCTGCCTCAGCCTCCCGAGTAGCTGGGACTACAGGTGCATGCCACCATGCCGGGCTAATCTTTTTGTATTTTTAGTAGAGACAGGGTTTCACTATGTTAGCCAGTATGGTCTCGATCTCCTGACCTTGGGATCCACCCGCGTCAGCCTCCCAAAGTGCTAAGATTACAGACATGAGCCACCGTGCCCAGCCTTATTTTTCTTTTAGAAAGAAGTCAGCCCTTTAAAAAATCACCAAGAATAAAAGGAAAATGTAGATTATTTTTGAAGAAATAAATTTACATGTCCTCTCTCAGATATTTTTACATCTTTTTTTACAAATATGTTTAAGTAATTTTGTTGAGAAACAAAAAATTCAAATACTTATTTTCCCACTTCCTTTTCTTTCCATTTGAATCTATTCTTGATTAGTTAATGGAATTAGAAATCAGGCAACATTATTCAAGCTTTAAAATAAAAAAAAAATAATAAGACAATTGTAATTAAAAAATAAAAAAAGAATTGATTCCATTGCAGTCAGTATTTTACAGCTTTGTGTATATAGATGTGTTACACTGGACATTTAAAAAAATCGTGAATTCATTAAATGAGGATTCATCTAAATTCTTGTTTTAAATTTCTACAACTTGCTACCAGACATTGTCATAATGAATTCACCCTGAAACACACCATCACCCTCACGTTTATCACAAATTAACAGAAATAGACAAACATTAGTGAGGCAACAGAAATAGACAAACATTAGTGAGGCAAATCATGTTATTGAACTGGTGGTTTACAGTGAGCAGTATCATAATGATGGCACACAGGCCAGATCTGTCAGGAGGCAAATGACAATATAATTAGATTCTATGTCTCACAGGAGAAGCTAGAAAGTGTCCACAGGACAGTCATTTTTTTTTTCATTTTCTCTTCTGTCAAATAATAAAAAGAGACTCTTAAAGAAGGAATATGTCAGATATACAAGTTTTTTTTTAATTTTTGTTTTTTACAATATTTACATCTGGTTATTGCATGGCCTATACTATTTAAATGCAAATTTGATATGACACATCCATTTGGTGTGCAAATCCAGAATTTGAAAGCATGAATTCTAAGCAGAGTGAAACCACAAACATTAATCTTCTAGTTTACCATCCCTCTAAATTTGCTTGACAATGATTATGGTCAAAATATTTTATTCATACAAACTTTGCTCCTAAAATTAATATAATAGTGTCTTCTTGAAAAATTAAAAATATTGTGCCTGATTTTAGAAAGTGCATGTCAAATCCCTATGTGAATAGAGGCTGTACTTCTAGCTGAGAAGAAAATGAAATCAATTAGACATTCTGAAATTTCCTAAAAACATGAAGATTGCAACAGAATTTTGGACCTTATGTCTTTATACTGCATGGAGACTTTTAGTCTTTTATCTTCTCATTTGTACTCATTTTACACAATTCTATTTCTTTCTAACTACAATCTGCAGTGATAAATGGACATAGAACAGTTGTAACTGTTCTTATAATGAGTTTTCTGAATTAACTTTGCCATCTACATCTTTAAAATTGTACCAGATGACACAGGAGAACTATTTTAAATCCTTTGATCTTTTACATTTGAAATGAACACCTTAAGGAATATAACAAATTAATAACAAAACGAATGTTGCAGCTATGAAGAGTATATGTTTATTTAGGCAGGCATATATACTGAATGCTCTGATCATATTCATATTAGTAGGTTGAATTTAAACTTACATTCATGGAAATCTTGACACTTCTGTCAATATGAAATGAGGTACGTGAACTTAAACATATTTTAATCTTTTCACAATCACATTTTTTATTATAAAATAATGTAGAAAGTTAAATTTATTATAAAGGGAGAAAATTTAAAATCAGTTTACTTTTGTCAATTCTCTCTTCAAGCAATTGATTTGTTATACTTTTACTATAAAGGCCAAGATTAAACAAATTATATAATTTATTATCAAAGATACAGCTGTTTAGAAAAGTACATAAATAGATTAATATGAAAGTATTTACTAGACTTTTCATAAAAATTAATATTTAAATAAGGTAGATCAAATTAGTGAATTATTTAAAATGACTTAATTTTCTAAAAAGAGACATATATGCATATAAGTGTGTGTGTATACTTCTTTTAATGAAGTGGATAGCATATACATACTGGTTATTGGTAATTATAAAATCATACAATGATAATAACATAACTGTTTATTGGGTTAATACCATATGGAAGGAAGTGGGTATTGTTGAATCTAATCCTAATAATAATTATGCATGTAAGTTAAGCATTTTTACCTCCATTTTGCAGTTAAGAAAAATATGTCCCAAGATGTAAACTCACTAGTCCAAAAGGATATTTAGGCAAAAAATTGAGCAATTGTCACCAGGAACTAAAGCCATGTTCTACTCTGTGTCCAGGACCCATGTGTTTTCTACTAAATCACACTAGTCAAAGTGAAGGTTTTAATATGAAATCTCTTAAAGCAGAGCTTTGGTTATAAATATATATAAGTTAGAATAATTGTATTTACATTAAATAGTTGTTTAAAGATTAAACACAGTGACAAATAAAATCCCTAGCGCATATTAGGGAATATGCGTAGTATGAAGAGAGAAAGAATATGTATACACCCTCTCTCTCTGTATGTATGTAGGTATGTACATGTTTGTATGTACATATGTGTGTGTATATACACATATATGTATAAGAGAGAGGAAAGCATTTTTTAGATTGAGTTCAATAAAAATTTACAAATATTCTTTTTAATCACATTTTCTGCAAATGCAGATAAGTGGAAAGCTCATGTAATCTCTGTTCAGAAAGCACTTACAATATTCCAGGTATTCTGTATTTTTTTTTCTCTTAACTGGAGCTTTCATAAAGTTTTATTTGCAACAGGGTGGAATTGTTTACGTAAGATGTTGTTATTTTATGACCCATTTCGGAGGCTCCCCGAAAAGAACTACAGACATGTCTGCTAAATAAAACAGCTTTTATTATTAAATTGGGACATAAAATTTCAGAACAATGACATTGTAAGGAGACTGATATACTTAAAAATTTAACTTTTTCCTCTTGTAATGACTACAATTCATTATTCCAATTTGGTTATGCTTTGTTAAGTGATTATTCTTTCTAAGTCCTTAGGAAAACCTTAGTCACAATTTGAACATAATTTTTTCTTTTCTACCTACATTTTATGATTTTCTTTTCCTTATGTAAATGTATGATTTCCTAATGCTTCTTCAACTTGAATTTTAAATAACGTGAGTGAATAGCACAATTTCTTATTTTGAATTTTGAATACAATATAGAGAAAACACCTGAGTAAGTAAATATGTATGTATTAACTTTTTATATCTTGGATCATTTCATAATTATTGTAAGCATCCTATAACATGAATTAGTGAAGACAATGTATAGGTTTATTAAAGTAGTACTGTTAATAGCATATCTGTTTAGTGGATAAAGTAAATGCACCTTATGGATGGTCACAAACAAATTTGTATTTTCACCTCCAATTTTGTACTGTTTTACCTCCATTCATGTAATGTTTTTCTCTGATTATTTATATACAATATGCTAGCTTTGATCTACACTACTTTTCTGTTTCAGCAAGTTGACTATTGCTAAATTCAAGGCAGTAGGCTAAATTTAATATTTAAATTTCTATGCACTGTATTGTAAGGCAAATACTTTAATATCAAAATTTTACCATATTATTACATGAGTTCAAATTATATTAATCATTTAAACCAACGCGTCAGAAGGAACATAAATCAAATGTAGAACTGATAACTAATTTTTATGCTAGTAACTATATTGGCTGTTTTGACTCTGTTGAAAGATAAAACTCAGCAGATACAACTCATAAAGTCATATTTTAGCCATGGAATTTCTTATTTTGGTATGTTATAATTTATTATATTCAGTAACAAGATGTTTTATTTAAGGTTAAGATAAATTACTTGAATTGTATAGAACACTCTGGAAATAGCATTATACCTTAATATTTATTTAAAATTATTTATTTGAAAATAATAATACTCACACAAGTTAATTATAAATACACAAATATGTACATGCCCTGCCAAGTAAGATTATAAATATTACTTTTTGAAAATATTCTATTGTCAGATAACTTTTTAATTGAAGGAAAAGTTAAGCCTAAAATATATAAAAACACTTAAAGATTTTTAAATTATCATTTAATGTCCAGGTGTTTGGGAAAAATAAAATCAATTACTATTTTGCTTACATCATAGGGGAAAAATATTTTCCTGATTTAAGTTCCTGTGTTTATAATGAATATGAGATAGTAAGATGATATTCACATAATGAAAACAGGCTTTCTTTATATACTTGTGTTCCTTTCCAAGATATCTATGGAATACTGTTATATATTAGCCTACATAATTTTCTATAAATTTCAGTTTCACACATTACAATTTTGTTAACTCTGTGCAAACTTCCATAATTACATATCTCTGGAGTCATGCATATAGAACCAAATTATGTATACATTTGTTTATACATGTAATTATATATAAATAGTTTACATGCATATATAATTTATATATACACAAGTAAATAAATTATATAAATAAATATATATAAATTATAAATATATATATTTTTTTCCTAGCCACCTTTGTGAGGAAAGGGTAGGGTCTTTACTAAGAAATTTGTAAATATTATGTTAAATGCAGAAATTGACTGACGAGATATATATATATGTATATATATATGTATGAAAAGAGAGAGACAGATTCTTTTTATGCACATTTTAATACTTATACCACATTTGATATTTGGAACATTTCATAATCTAAAGTGGTAATCAATGTCAAATCCATATTATTATCTCCACTTTACAGGAGACAATATGAAAATATGAAGCAGAAACAATAAAAGAGAATCAATTAATAGGTAAAGTATGTCACACCCTATCTCTATCTCTTCAATCACTTTTGAACATCCACATACTCAAGCACTAAAATGAATCATAGAGAATGATTTATTGATTTATTGTTTGAAAGAAAAAAAAAGCAAGCCTCTAGACTTGGTTGCTCTAGACATTTGTGTAAATAGTTTTATTTAATTTCAGTCCTTATATGACCATTTATTTGAGGAAATTTTCTTCTTTCCTGAATATGATTCTACTTATTGTCTGTATCATTTGTTTGGCAATTCAAATGTCATAGAACATTGGAATATAAAAAAGTAACAACAGTTTTGGAATTCTGACAATGGGACATAAATTGTGTGACCTTGGATATGTTACTAGACTTCCAGAACCTAGTTCACAGGATACAGTGTTCCTCCTTTTTCAAGGTTTCACTTTCCACAGTAGCAATAACCTGTGGTCAATGCAGTCCAAAAATATTAAATTAAAAATTCCAAAAATAAACAATTCATAATTTTAAATTACACGCCATGCTGAGTAGTGTGATGAAATCTTACTCTATGCAGCTTTATATCGCCCAGGATATGAATAATCCCTTTGTCCACTTTATACACTTGTTTACACTACCCACTCACTAGGCATCAACATCATCTGTTTCTGACATCCAACTATAGACATTGTTATGGTCCGATGATCCCGGATCACCCAGAGCCGATGATCCCCCTTCTGACATATTTTCAGAAGGGCAGTAATTGCCTAACATTACAATACTTGTATCATGAACCTCATTTCAACTCATTGTGTACGTATTATATCATCTCACATTATCACAAGTAAGATGTGTACAGTACAGTAAGATACTCTCAGACAAAAAGAGAAAGAGAAAGAGAGACTGCATCCACATAACTTTTTTACAGCATATTGCTATACTTCTGTTTTATTATTGTCATTAATCTCTTACTGTGTCTAATTTATGAATTAAATATTATAGTATGCATAGGAAAAAACCATAGTACAGTCATTCCCATCCCATGTCCAGGATTCTCCACAATACCAAAATCTGCAGATGCTCAAGTCTCTTACACAAAATGGCATAGTATTTGAATATAACCTACACACATCCTCCCATATACTTTAAATCATCTCTAAATTACTTATAAACCTAATATAATGTTATGTAAATAACTGTTATACTGTATTTTAAAATTTGTATTATTTTATTGTTTTATTACCTTTTTTCCCAAATATTTTCAGTCCATGGTTACTTGAATTCATGGGTATGGAACTCATGGATACAAAAGCCAACTTTATATAGAGCGTTAGCTATTACATATAGTTTCATGCATCCACTAGAGGTCTTGAAACACATTCCCTGAGGATAAGGAGGACTACCGTATTTGTAGGTATAAAGAGACCTAAGTTGCTGCAAAGCAGCCTAGTAAAGTGAGAGGGAACAGAGGCAGAGAGTATTAATTAAGAGGATGGCTTCTGGAGTCAGGCAGTTATATTTGAGTCTACCACTTTGCTTGTGAGGTTTATGTGTTATATCAGTGTTTTCAATTATTGTTAATTTTATTGCCCTGACGTAAATATTAAATAATGATTATCATATTGTTCACTTTTAAAATATGTTTTTATGTCTGGGTGCAGTGCTTCACGTCTGTAATCACAGCAGTTTGGGAGCCCAAGGTGGGCGGATCTCTTGAGCCCAGGAGTTCGAGAGCAGCCTCGGCAATGTGGCAAAATCCTGTCTCTACAAGAAACTATTAAAAATTATCCAGGCATGGTGGCATCTGCTTGTAGTCCCAGCTATCTGAGAGGTTGAGGTGGGGGGATCCTTTGAACCTGAGAAGTGGAGGCTACAGTGGGCCGTGACCGTGCCACTGCACTGCAGCCTGGGTGAGACAGTGAGAACCTGTCTCAAAAAATACAATACAATACAATACAATACAATACAACACAATACAATACAACACAATACATAGACTCATTTAAATTCTGTACACTTATCAAGTTTGATTAAATTATAAATTAAAATGTATCCAAAAACTGTGTATAGCATGTGGCTTCCATAACATATTTCTAGATGGGAGATGAGATCTGTCTGAAAACTGGAAATACTTGGTGATATAAATGATTCCAGTTAAAATTCATTTTTTAAATTTGGCAAATATAAAATTATACTGTGAGAAAATAATTAAAACAAAGAACCAAGTTGCTTGATTTTTAACAGAGGCAGCCCAGAATATGGTGGCTCAAGAAAGATTATTATTTCTCTTCCATCTAGTGCTTTAGAGGTGAAAGGCTGCACATTAATGATCCACGAGATCACCTAGGAACCTGGCTTATTCTATATCGTCACTCTACAGACCCCTAAATATTTTCCCTGCTCACATACTTGAGGCTGGCTCACTGGTACCACCTTCTTATTCTGGGTGAAGCACAGGCATTTTCCCTGTTAAAGCATATGGCTCAGAATTTGCATACATTCCTTTAGATTGCATGTCACTAGTTGGAACTTGGAATCACGTCCATCCCTAGCTGAAAAGAAACTATGTTTTCTAGCCTGTCTATGTTCCAGCTTTAAAGAAAGGTGAGAATGGATGCTGAAGGACAATTTGCTTTGTTACAACTCAGTTAATATTTCCAGAAACATTAAAATGATGACTCCTAATTCAAATTAATGTCTGAATCTGAATTTCAGACAGCATAAACTGAAGAGGGAAGTGAGGATACAATAGAGATAGGAAGGTAATACTACCGATAGGTATATTTACCATTTTTGTCATCTTTTTGAAATATTTTCATAAATTCTTTATCCCCTCATGAACCGATATTTTCTCTATAGACACTCAGTTTTTTCACTGCTCTTGCTGCAAAAGTGGCCTGTAGCGTTCCAAAGCGTGTGCAGAAAAATAGTTTGGTGGAGACCTTTGGTGAACATCTTATTTTCATATTTCTTCTAGCTTCAAAGAACAAAACCTATCCAAGCTCCCTCAGTGGAATGAGAATCATTAGGGCTGTAGCAAGCTCATAGACATCAAGACCATTGGGGTCTCACAAGAGCATTGTGGTTTGATGCGAGAAGGTTCTATAAAGTATTCTCTTCTCTGTATGTATGCTTCTTTCTTCTTAGTCAAATAATTTTTTTTAACTGTCCTGCATCTTTTCTCTACAGACTTGACTCTACTGATGACTAATAGTTTATGCATAGGCATGGCTCTTAGCTTTCAGCTCAGCTTTCTTTTATCCAAATCCCACATACTTCATAAATTTTTATTAAAAGTTTCAAATGTGAATCTGATTAGTTGTCAATTCTTAGATATTGTAGTACAGTTTCTCACAACTACTATGATTGTGAGTAAAATATTTCAAAAGAGCTATCAGGTTAAGCTAGATTTAGTGGACTTTTATCATTTTGCCATGAATATACTTTGTACCTCTGTTCTTAAGTCATTTGTAAATTGCACCTGCCTGCTTGTTTTAAGCTTAGGAAAACAACAACAACCACAAAAACTAAATCTACTGTCTTTGTTTCATGAAAGTCATAGCCTAATTTTTAAAGCTCTTTTTGTACTGTGAACTCAATTAAAGAGATGTTAATATGGAAAAAATAATGCATTAAATTACACATATAAAACATATGCCTTTAAAACATGGATAAACCCAAAGTTTTATTTTATATTAAAAATTGATAAATTATGTAGGCATATACAACTTTACACATTCTGAAACAGAGAAGGGCTATTGGGTAATTTTTATAAACATTGAAAAGAAGTTCATATGAGAACAGTAACACTAAAATGATGCAGTTTCTTTTAGAAGTCTATCTTAAGTTATTTGAAAAATTTCTTAAGGTATAGACTTAATTTTGTTATTTACTCAGTTAAATTTATGTATATGGACATTCATAGCTTGAACTATATACATCATATAGAAACACATTTTACTTTTTTGTATTTATGTTCTACAGTGCAGTGCTCTTTGATATTGTCCACAAATAGAATTTATACAAAATCTTTTTATATAAAAGGAATCCAATATGCTACATTGCATTTCCAAATGAATCAAACTAACTTGGGCTTTGTCTTAAGACAAAAAGTAAAAGTATAAAGAAGGAAAATAATATTGATAATTTAGATCAGATATATTGCTACAATGAAACATGCAATTTTACTGATTTTAATTTTCCAGAATTCCTATAGATATTTCTCTGAAGAAGAACAATCTTATAACCATCCTCTGTAATTTTTATGGTAAATTTGAAAGTTAAGGTCATTTTCTCTTTATGCTTTGTTTTGACTACAATGTCAATTATTACACTATACTCATTCTGGTAGCTAAATAAATTATTTTAAAAATGAACTTTCTATCATAAAATTCAATTGAGTAAAAAAATTGATAATACAATTTATAATATCGTAAAAATTGATAGCTTATGAAACTATGCTTTTAAAACTAATTTGAAGCAAAAAGATCATAAGCATCTGAATTTTTCAAAACAAAATGTGTCAGGTAGTATGAATATTACTAAATAAAGGAATAATCTAATAAATGAAATGGTAATTTGATTGGTGTACATGTCAATTCATTAATGAGTTTAAACTCATTAAGCAAATTTTATGAGATATCTATTTTGTGTCAACTACTAATTTAGCTGCTGGATATAGAGCAATAACCAAAAGTAAATTTCCCTGATCTAGTGGAGCATATATTTTAGACAATAAAATAATCAACAACAATAACAAAATATGTGTACATATACACACTGTGAGTGGTGGTAAGTCCTTTATAGAAAAAAAATAGGCCACTGCAATAGTAAAGAGGATAACAATTTTTGATAGAGAAGTTATTTGTCAGAGATCTGACTAAAATAAGAAAAAGAAAAACAAGTGATAAAGCAAAAATACATAAAGATATGTGAGGTATTGAATGCTGAGTCATGAAAAAATTCTACTCATCAAAATAACTTGATAAGCCAAGTTTATTAACCTACTACAGTAAAGGAGAGATTCAGAATATGGATTATCTCACATTAATGAGATTTCGAAGGGCAGGACAGAGGTTGTGAGTACAAATCTAAGAGTGAGCCCAGCTGAGAGTAGCTGAACTTCCCAGCAAAACCATAGTCAATTGCCAACACTCAGAATCATGAGCCAATTACATTGTTATTGTTTTAAATTTGGGGGTGCTTTTTATATAGTATTAGACAGGTAATACATACAAGAACTTGAAAAGATTAGTTACTGATGACTAAATAAATTAAACTGTGCTATAGATAACAGCCATTTTCTTCGCATTTTATCAGTTTTTCTGCTTAGTATTCAGCAGTATTATATAGCATATACTGAGCAATTGATCCAATAAGATTTCCGGATCATGGTATTTCCACATAACCACCCTCTTTGCAACTCTACAGGATTAGATTTTAATCTTTGTTTCATTTCATTTAGCAGTATATCAAAGTAACTTTGAAAGATCCCAATTAAACAAAAAAAATCCAAATTAAGGGTAATCAAAATACAATATATGTGTTTATATAATTCTAAAATTTAATGTTCATAAAAATATTGTTTTTAAATATAAACCTTGTATGGAATATTCCTACAAACTCAAGAATGTATTTAAAATATGTTGCTATGAAAATTATCAACAAAACAGCAATCTAAATGACTTGATCTCAAAATCAATATTAAGAAGATTGCAGACATGCCATTTTCATTATATTTAACTTATTCGTTGATTAGAAGTTTCAGTTTCCTGCGTAATTCACATGACTTGGAAGCAATCCAGTATTCAGGCAGGAACGTTAAGAACTATATAAGAATATAGAACCAGAAAGCAAGAATATGAGCTAAATTTGTTTAGTACCTGTTTGGAATTTTGTTTATGAGGTTCTTAAATATTATTCAAGAGTTACAATTCAGTTTCGACTACCATATTTGTCAATTCAATACATAGAAATTAATTAAATAACAATGAGAAATAAACATATGACTAGAAGAAGGGACAGAAAAAGCTATTGAGATTTTGAAGATGATAACTATGTATAAGCTAATTAAAGCACTAAGATTCTTCTTTGGAAGGCAAGATGATAATAAATTCAATTGAAGAAAAAATAGAAGTGAAAAAACTAGGTCAATGGCAGATTTTCCATCTGTCCCATTCTAAAAGATTTTGATTAATTACACACTTTCTTCTTCCCATTTTTTTCTCTTATTCTTCTACAGGTTTCTCCTTTTGGCCTTTTAATATGTTTTCTTTTTTTTCAATTTTTTAAAACATGTAATGGGCCTCCAAAAATTATAAAAATAATCAACTAAAATTGAAAAGGGCAAGTTATCAAAACAGCCAGCTCTATTTACTAAGCTCCTACTCTATGTTTCAAGAAAGGTACTGGTCACTGCAGAGGGTAACAGGCCTAGATCCTATGCTTAAGAAAAACCTAGCCTAGCAAAGATTGGTAACAGTGAGACTACCTTTTATATGTTTACTTACCCACTAAAATTTTATTAGCTAAAACACCAAAAAATGAAAATGTTATTTAATGTTTTTTTCATTGATTTCAAAGAAACAAATGCAAAATTAAAAGTAAAATGGAAAAAAAATGATGTGGTTAGAGGTATATTTGATGGTTTAGGAAAAGATTGCTATTTATAAAAGTAATAAAGCTGTATTAAGAACATGTATAAGCAATAGATAACTGGAATTTCAAAATTCATGCAACTGCCTAAGTGATATGTAGGCATTCTGTGGGTGATCCTGTATGGGAATCACTTGTAGATGTTAATGTAAGGCTTGGAAAAGTGCACAGAAACCACATGCCTGGGGCTCTGTGATAGAAATCAATGAAAATGTTTGTTTAGTAAGAGAATTATATAAGTGACAATTTTCCCTAAGAACCCAGGACTACAAATATGTTAACAGTATTCCATAAAACAATTATGTGTTGAGTGTAATAGAAAAATGAATGTAGCAAACAGATACTTTGAGAAGGGGGAGAAAGGGAGCATCTTAGAATGTTCCTCTGTTTTCTCATTCAAAGAGGCCCTCAAATTAGTGGCTAAAATATTTATTAATTAACTAGTGTATTATGTGTGTAAAATTTTATATTGCTAGATAACTTAGTTATTCATGAATTATCTAAGCAGTTTATGTCCATCTTCACTAAGATTCCCAGGTTTGTTGGTTTATCTAAGTAGATTTACCACCAGAAGAGAGAGAGAGAGGAAAGAGAGAGCAGAAAGGAGAAGAGAGCAGAGCAGAGGAGAGGAGAGGAGAGGAGAGGAGAGGAGAGGAGAGGAGAGGAGAGGATATTTCTACACATTATTCAGGATGAATGCAGTATTTTTTTTAGTATTGTGTAATATCATTTTATGTGTTGTTTAAATTCCTTTGAGAACTCTCACTTTTGTTTTAAACTTTTCTAAATATATTTCATGTACATTTTTTTCTTCAAAATTATTCCTAGGTAACATTTGTTGTAATCACTTTTTAGAGAATAAAAATATGTCTAGATGTAAAATTAAATGTATAAAGACTTACTCTACTTTCTGTTTCAGATAAAAATGTTAACTTTTTGTATATTTTCTAAGATTAACAAGGTTTGTTAATATTTCAAGAGAATTAGATTACTAAAATTAAAATAAATAAACTATTTGTATTGCCCAATAATTCCTATGCTGACATACACTCCTTTCCTCCAAAGCTTTTACTTTCTCACTAATGAAGTTGACCCATTTATGCCTGAGGTAGCAATTTTTTAAATTTTTGCAATCAGACCTTGGCAATGGCCTTAAGCAGTAGGATATAAATAACTCCCACATACATAGCGTTCCAATAATGGAACACTAGACATAAATGGGTTAAGAGCTTTTGAATGCCTGTGGTAGCATTAGGGCCAAAACAAACTATTTTTAATTCACTGACCTTTAAAATTTGGGAAGGGGCCCCAATACTATCATGTCATAGAAATATCTGTGATATAGTGCCATAATTGTATTCTGATATTATAATGAGAAACATTGTTATATGACCAAAAGGGTATAACAAAACTTAGAATAGATTTATCCTAGGAGAACCTGGGTTTTGTAGGAAGAAATGTACGGAAGAAAATAATATGTCCACCAAGTGGTGGAAACAAAAATATTGAAGAGCCAATGCAGGACTGTGATCCCATTTTTCTTTTTGCGAATCATATCACCATGCTATAAACCCTCCTGTGGCAGTAAATATGTACTATTCCTAAAATATTTGTGTAAAAAGCTTTGAAGTCTTGCTGGTGTTATGGTTTCTGCAGTCACATAGGTTGTAAAACATCCAACCCTAACCTAGACTATCTGTTTTTTGTGTGTGTGTGTTTGTGTGTGTGTGTGTGTGTGTGTGTGTGTGTGTGTGTCTGGAAACAGAAGGACGAATACTTCTGAACTAGGGATTAATAGTCATTTGCTCTTCATTTCTGTGGTTTTCTGAAACATTCATTCATTCATTTATCAATAAAAATTTTCTGCTGATTTTCCAAATGTCAATCACACTGTAAATTCACTTGCATAACATGAACTGAAGGACACTAGGGGGAAAATATCCATTAATTTATTTAATAAAGCTCCTAGCAGAGTATAAAGGATCAGGTAGAAGTATATATATATAATTAATTCAAAAGTGAAGGTGATTATCTGAAGCCTAAATAAAATTAGGCAAGAAAAAAATAAGTTGTGGGCTAACTAAAATTAAAGCATGCCTGTGATAATAAGAGCATCATATAATAAATGCTATGATTTATCTGAAATTTCATTGTGTTTATGTTTTCCTAATGTCAAGTATAAATGTCTTTAATTATCTCTAGAAAGCTTCAAATTATGGTCATATTTTTTACATACACAGTTGTTTTTATTAACTATCACATAGTCTTTACTATCATACCTTACATTTGCTTTTTCCTTTGTGCCTACTGTTTTACAAATATTACCTACCTTTAATATTCTAACTCATCTCCCAGCTATAACTCCAAACATTTTATGTCTTTCTATTTTGAAATATTTCAGCAATTAAGTTTGTGCTCAGTGATTTAATAAAATTATCTACTGCCTTGGTTTTTCCAAAACTGTTTCCTGGTTTGTTTGAAAGTACTTGGGAAAGAAGTCTGGCAAAATCTGTTCTACTCCCTTTGCCATTTCTTACAAGCTGTTGACCTTGGATGACTTTTAAAGCTAGCTTAATCTGCATTCACTGCTCCACTGACAGGTTAATGCTGTGAGAAGTTTAGTGATTCTTAAAGCTACCAAGCCAGCCATCACTTGCACTTTTGCAGAGTTTTCAGCTTTTTCTGAAGATATTCATATGTTACTAAGATTTTCTTTTTCATCGTGAAATAGCTTGTTACTGATTACTTCAATGCATATCGTGCTGGGAAACATCACATATGACCCAACATGAATTTCACATTAAAACTTACATCACTTCCCATATGACAACTTTGTGTGAGTCAGTTCTCACTAAAGAACCACATGTTGTAGCAGAATATATTAAAGTGAATTTGATTTTTTTTTTTTTGAGATGAGTAGTTAGACATATGGGTCTGGAGTTTAGAGGAAACATCTGAACTAAAGATATAAATGCTAATTATCTGAGCGTGGTTTTTATTGAAGGCCTGCTAGTAAATGAGATTAAACATGCAGGAAAAGAATAAACAGTGAACAGACAGGGCCTGAGACTGAGCTGGAAGAACTTCACTTTTGTATAACCATGATTCTTCAAAATGAAATGGAAAAGGAATGACCAGAAAGTCTAAAGAAAAGCAGGAAAATGAGTGACAGCATCCAAGGGAAGAGGTAAACCCACAATTCAAACATTCTCATTTAATTATCATCTTCCTTTCTTACGCTGCTTTACTAATAATTTCAATAAATATAAGTAAAATTAAAACAACATTGAAAAAAGTGTTAATATATTAGAAAGTTTATAAAATTCATCTATGGTAATATATTTAGGAATTTAAAAACATGTTTATTCCTCACGTGCGTGTGTTTGTACATTTGTGTATATGTGTTTGCAGTTTTTACAAAATTTGTGTGCATATTATTGTTTTTTTCCCTTTAATCTCTCCTAATAAAATGTTGAATAAATGACTTATGTGGAGGCTAGTAGAGATACCGTATAGATGTGCTCACTTTGTGAAAGAGTATAGAGGGGAACTTCTATAAAGGATTATATGCACATAAAAATCCAACAGATATGCCAAAGAAAAATGGCATCTCTATCTTGATTCACAATGATACATGGAATTTAAAAGGAACAGAGAAGGCATTAGTAACTACTCAAAAGTTCGTGCAAAAATTCAAAGACATGTAATACTGCCAAGAAGCCAAGAACCATGACTGAGGAAATGGAACCCCACAGTTAGAAGATACCAACTATAATGAATGAGGAGAAGAACAGTAGTGTGAAACTGAACAAGGGTACATTGTGAACTTTGTATTTTCTGATAAAACAGGAACATACAGAGAAAGGCAGTATATGAAAAAATACTAAAAAATCATTGTTAAAGTACTTTCTGGGTAGTAGAAATAACTAAAAGTACAGTGAAAGATAGATAGAAATCTAATGTATCAGACGTAGAAACAGATCTTTGAAAATCAACTGTATAACTCACAGCTACTACAATCCTGGTCCAATTGTACTGGTATCAGTTTTTGGCACTAGGACTAACATAAACCCCTTGTGATTGAGTTGATGAGATTTTCTACTCTCTTTTTCAGGTGGCTCTCAAGTCCCACACTTAAAAGTAATTTGTAAGCCACTTAATACCACCTTGCTCGGGGTCCTGTCTGCAGAGAGAAAAAGGAGTAAAAGGCGATGAGGATGAACAGATATTCTTACTCCTTCTTTAGAAGACTTTCCTGCCCTTTTTCAAAATTGACTGCACAATATTAACAAGTTTATATTTTTATACCTTTTCTTCATGCCTTCATCAGCTGTACAGTTTATGCCTCTGCTCACCTCCGGATAGGTATGCTTTTAACTTGCTTTGTTTAATATTCTTCTCTAAGTCATATAGCTTGAGGACTCTGAATTACAGCATTGTCCTATAACGGGTACAGCACCTTTGGGGTTGGGTTGCTTATTATTTAATGTAGGCTTCATCAGAACTTTTTTACTGGGCTTATTCTATTCATGATGAAATTATTTAATGGATTGGACTTGGCAGGCTGTAATCCGGAGCATGTTTTTATTTCTTTATGTCAGTGGCTTTAGAATACGCTGTCAGATCTCCCTTTCCTACACGAAGGCACTATTTCATGAAAATTCTAGAACTTTTTAAATTCACTTTTGAATATTAAAAAGGTTTCTTTTTCTTTTGAAAACAGTTTTTATAATTATATTTCTTATTCAACTTAATACTTTTTTTTTCCTTCTCACATAAGCTCAGGTAGGCCTGACCAACATTTGGCAGATGACAGTGTAGAAAGTTACATAGATAGTAAATACAAATGGTAAAGCTGGTGATATCTCAGTATAGCTTCTGGAATCCTTTTCTGGCAGAGTTTAATGTTTCCTCAAAATATTGGTATTTTGCAGATGAATGACTTTTAATATTGCACTCTTCCCTAATAGATGATGGTGTGTTGTTTGATTCCCTCTTCAAATCATGCACCCAATGAGATATCCAGTGGATAAGGGTAGTTCTTATTGTTGGAGCTACCCTTGCCTGGGATTGCAGAGCCCTTGACCAAGTTCCCTTTAAGATAACTCTCCAACCCAGCTCCTTATTGTGTACATATATAACGCAGCCAAAATCTAGAGGTTCATGTTGATCTCAGTTCTAACATCAGAGACAGATGCAACTATCTTTTTACCTTTAAATTTTCACTGAAGGGCACTAGATACAAGTCCCTTGGCTGTTTAAAGACCAAAAGACACATATAATGACTGAGTAGATGTCATGAAGTCAGTTGACTTGAAATGTTAAAGGTCCAGATGGGTGGAAGTAGCACACGGCATACACAGCTTTCTTCAGATAATTCTCTATCAGTCCTCTCTGAAAATCGGTCTCCTGCTTTCCCCTTTTTACCATTAGGAGTGGGAATGAGCTAAATTTTCCTTCCTTAAGCAAGACCTCTATTTGAAATTTGAGTGCAACTTGTCACCTATTGTCCCCAGGTTTCCATTCTCATCTAAATTGAGAAAATAGAAATTTTTTTTAACATCCCATTATATATTTAAGAATCATTTCTTAACCATTTAAATCAGGAAAAGGTGATGATAATGAAAATGTTAGTTATTAAAAAACATAATGTATAGACTCTTATGGTTGAATAAAAAGAATGGTGTAGAGCTAAACCAAATGAAGGAATTATTATTTGGAGGCAAAATTCACTGATTTCACTATTGAAAGATCACCTGAATATTCAGGGGAACAGCTCATTTTAATATGTTTGTCTCAATAAAAATGCTTCATGAACTAAAATGAAGAAAAACAGGAAATATATTTCTAAATTTCAATATATAATTTAATATTTGAGCTCAATATTTGATATTAATGTAGTTCTTTAACAAATAGTCTTTATTAAATGAAATTGGTATACATATTGTTTAAATATTTGTTATTAATATCATTACTCTTCTTAGTGGAATTTAAAAATTATAATATCCTGAAAACTATGTAAAACAGTGATTGCAATTAGAATATTCTTTGTATGGTGGAAAGTAATGTGCTCTTTTAAAGAGACAGGAGGACATTATCATTAAACAACCAGGGAAATAGTATCAGATACTGTACTTCTGATATCTAATAACATTCACAGTTGATATTGTTGAAGTTGCATCAAATCATTTCATTATACTGCAAAAGCTGTTCAGGAAAGATCTAAATATGTCATGTTTTATGCTTTGTACAACTGTATCTTTAGTAGCTACTGGCACTGGGTAGTGAGAGCTCCATTTTAACTTTAAATCTAGATTAGCCAATTTAGAGTAGAAAACAGAAGTTTTGATCAACAAACATGTCAATATCAGAAGTGAAATTTAAAAAAATCATGGGGATAAACTAAACTAGTACAGATCAAATGTTGTCTAATAAAAATAACGCACACATAGAAAAAAACATAAATATACCTCAAGAAAACAATCTTGGAATCATTCTTTATTACAAGGGTTAAATTAAAAAAAAAATCCAGGCTGGCTTTCAGAGTTTCAGGCAATTTCCATTAGGCTTAATTTTCAAGCATGGTGTCGGGGGTGGGGAACAAAAATATTTAAACTTTGGAAATTTTAAAGTGCTAGTTTTGATTTGACAATTACTTTTTACATATATTTTATGTGGATAAGACAATTCAATCTTTTATTGGTTATAAAGAAGACATTTGACTTGATGAGCTCAGAGTATCTCCATCTTTGTTGTTTTAATTCTCTCAATATATGGCCTTACTCATGATAAGATTGCTAAGTCCTCTCAAAGTGTTAATTCCCTAATAATTGATAGGTAACAGTACTCTCATTACTTTAACTTTTCGAGAGATGTGTTTTTTGCAAAGAATATTCTTGCCTGATATATTCTTAATTGAAAATTAGGCTGTTGGCCTTAAATTTCTTGTATATATCTTTTGCTAATGTGTTAACCTGGGAAACAATGTGCGCTCCCAATAATGATTTTCACCATTTATCCAAATAGCTTAATAAAGACAAGCTTAAGAAGCTTGCTTCACTCTGTGAACCTGGCTCTTGGCCTTACTTTGATTTTAATTGACCTTTCAAAGTTTGGAGAAGAGAATGGCCTTCCAAATAAAACTCTGAATCTCAAGATAGACATACGATAGAAAAAGAACTATGAGACAAACAAGATATTTCGGTTTTTACAAACCATTTTTGTCAATTAAAACTCCAGTACCTACTACAATGAACTACCTTCATTTCACAGATGACATTATTTTATTACTTATCCATAGCAAGTCTTTCCCTAGAGATGAAACAGGGAAGGGGATCTGTAAGCTATATTTAAAACACAGATTGCTGTACTTTGGAACAGCATACCTTTCTAAGGATCTGATGAAAAACCCATAAGCATTCTCTTAGAGAAAATCACAAATACATATATCTGTGCAGGAGACTACTTACTACTCAACAATAAAAAGGAAGGAATTGCTGGTATGGCAATACAAATAAACTTCAAAAACATTATCTAGAGTAAAAGAAACTAGAAATAAAAAAATACGATTTTACTTATATGCAACTTGACAAAACTAAGCTATAATGATGGAACATAGATACAATGTTTACCAGAGGTTAGGCATTGAGATGACTACAAAGGAATACAAAAACTATCTGGAGTGTTGAACATGTTCTATATGTTGACAGTAGTTGAATTACAGAGGTACTTTTATTGGTTAAATCTCATTTTAATTTATAAAAGTTAAACTTCAATAAATTTACTTTTAAAAAGTCACATACAGGCCAGGCACAGTGGCTCGTGCCTGTAATCCCAGCATTTTGGAATGCTGAGGTGGGAGAATTGCTTGAGCCCAGGAGTTTGAGACCATCCTGGGCAACATAGTGAGACTCCATCTCTACAGAAAAAAAAAAAAATAGCCGTATGTGGTGGTGGGTGCCTGTGGTCCCAGCTACTTGGGAGGCTGAGGTCGGGGGAATCACTTAAGCTCAAGAGCTCTAGGCTAAAATGAGCCATGATTGTGCCACTGCACCACAGGTTAGGCAACAGAGTGAGATCCTGTTGAAAGAGAGAGAGAGAAGTAACATACCCACAGATTCAGGTGGTCCACAGACTGGATGAAGTCCTTCTTTGTATCTCTTAAATATCTTTGAATCCAAGTCTGTATAATAAAATATGTAGTACAAAGTACATAATAAAAAAATTGGATTAGATTATGAAAGGCCACAGTACCTTAGTATTTTCTCTGAAAGAGAGTGAGGAAGCATATATATTTTACAAAAAATCAAACAGTACACAAAATTTTAGTGTTCATTGCCTATATAGCCTTGAGCCCAAATAAAGATAATTCTGAAGTTAGCTCTAAAAATTATCATAACTTATAATGAGAAACAGATCCTTTTCATATATTTTCGAATATTCTGATACATTCCAAAAAATAGGTATTACATGTGTGCATGCACACGCACACAACACACACACACATTTAACATAAATAAAAGCAGGGAGAAAACAGAAGGATCTAATTATGAAGTATTGGAGTTGACGGGAGTTATCCAGATTCTCTGTTTTGCTCTGGAAACTAACAGATGATGCCCTCTGTTGTTCAGGGAACCAAAGAGTGCAGGTATAGAGTGTGGGCTTGAGGAAAGGGATATAGGTTTTCAGTAGCTGCTTAGGGAAATAAGAAGGAAATGATGTAAAACAAACAAAAGAAAGGTCTGCAGAGTGGCACAGACTATCCAGCTAAAACTGGAATCCAGAGATCTCTCCCATTGTGCTCCATAGTCTTGGAGGGAAGAAGAGCTACAGATGAATTAAGATGGGAAGGAGGGGCTTCAAGGTCGAAGTCTGAAGCACTAGAAGATATCATTGCTTGTGGGAGTGGAATCAATGTTACTGACCTTGGGATCCACGCTGAAAAGGAAAGAAAGAGACCCTGCGCAGAGAAAGTTGATAAACTAAAGGAAAAGGAGGTAGTTCAAGGCACAGGTGTCCTGAGAAGGCAAAGAAGTGAGTAGGTTAGAGTCCTGGAGAAAGAAGATGCTACAGGAAAGGGTGGTATATTTGGCCTTTAAAATCTTAGCAGTACAGTAATGTGCTTTCTGAAATCTGGGCTTTATTTTCTTCTAAGACTGAAAGTGAGACTGCGCTTTCAATTGAATCAGAAACAGAATTGGTGGAAGTGACCTACTTACTAACTCAACAGGCACAGATGTAAAACTTACTAGGAAAAAAAATTACTTAAAAAATTTGCTTTATCAAGATTAGGAATAGAACATAAGAGATAGGAGAAGTGAGGGGAGCAAGAAAGACCAAAGAGAGAAGAAAGACAAGTCATTGTGTTGTTTATTTTTTTCCTGAGACATCTAATTTACAATCTCTTTGTCATGTCTATTCTAAATTCTAACTACATCTATCTATCTATCTATCTATCTATCTATCTATCTATCTATCTATCTATCTATATATCTATCTATCTATCTTACAATGTAAGGAACATGGGCCTTCTCCCAATTGTCTGATTATTTCGGTCTTAACGCAAGGTTAGATTCACTGTTCAAAGCCGTATTCTGGTCCTGACACAGGGATTTTCTCAGCGAAAATTCCTAGCAGATTCCCCACCAGTCTGTCATCCAGGAGTGAAGCTGTATTACTTTTAAAAACCAAAAAGAATCTGCTCATCTTTAGCACTCACCCACCCTTCTCAGGTTTCTCTCATGAACACCAGGATTGACTACAGAAAAGAATAAGAAAACAGAATACAGATACTTCTTCATGGCCAGTTTCCTGGGGGCTCAGGGACTTTATTTTTGCATTGTGCAAATCACGCTCCCCAAATAAAATTCTATTATGGATGTAAATGTCTAGTTCAAAGGTTTTTCATTCTAGTTATTTAAAAAGTAAATCATTAATTAAATACATTAAAAGTATAAAATGTGAGTATGCATATTTATATCATCTCTATCTATCTATCATCTATCATCTATCATATATCTATCTAGTAAACATGAGTAAATTCTAAAGTAAATTAACTATTTTGGACTTCCAAAGAGATGTAGTCATTTTACCTTGCAATAAGCTATATGAAAAAAGATGATCCTGAACAATACTCCTAATGAATAGGAGAGACAGAGCCAATGGCTTTTGAAGGTGATTTCTCCCAGGCTATTTCCTGAAAGTCAGGAGAATTCTTTTTAAATATATATATATACGTGTGTGTGTGTATATATGTGTGTATATATATATAAAGCATATATATGTGTATATATATACTTTTTAAGTTCTGGGGTACATGTGCAGAGCGTGCAGGTTTGTTACATAAGTATACACGTGCCATGGTGGTTTGCTGCACCTATCAACCCATCATCTACATTAGGTATTTCTCTTAATGCTATCCCTCCCCTATCCCCCCATCCCCTGACAGGGTCCAGTGTATGATGTTCCCCTCCCTGTGTCCGTGTGTTCTCATTGTTCAACTCATTGTTCAACATGAGTGAGAACATGTGCTGTTTGGTTTTCTGTTCTCATGTTAGTTTACTGAGAATGATGTTTTCCAGCTTCATCTATGTCCCCGCAAAGGCCATGAACTCATCCTTTTTTATGGCTGCATAGTATTCCATGGTGTTTATGTGCCACATTTTCTTTATCCAGTCTGTCATTGATGGACATTTGGGTTGGTTCCAAGTCTTTGCTATTGTGAATAGTGCTGCAATAAACATACGTGTGCATGTGTCTTTGTAGTAGAATTATTTATAATCCTTTGGATATATACCCAGTAATGGGATTGCTGGGTCAAGTGATATTTCTAGTTCTAGATCCTTGGGGAATCACCACACTGTCTTCTACAATGGTTGAACTAATTTACACTCCCACCAACAGATGTATTCCTATTTCTCCACATTCTCTCCAACATCTGTTGTTTCCTGACTTTTTAATGATTGCTGTTCTCACTGGCATGAGATGGTACCTCATTGTGGTTTTGATTTGCATTTCTCTAATGACCTGCAAGAACAGAAATCATAACAGTCTACAGGAGAATTCTAAAGATACAGTATTATAAAGGAAAGAGACAAAGCTTAAGTGTGAGGTTAGCTCTCCAAAGGGTCATATAGTCTAACTCAGGATCCAGAAACAGACATACCTGTAGGATCCAGGTAGTTCCAACTCTATCTGAGGGAAGGAGCATGGGCTGGTTAAAAGGGTCAGTGGCAAATTGGAAAGTGTTAAATGATTTAAATTAGCAGTTACTATTCCCTTTAACTCATTATTGATATGTGAAAACGTGAATATTCCCAAATAATTTAATAATTTCAGAGGGGTTACAATTAAGATTTTTAGGTTAAATTTCTAAATATGTTAATTATATAACAGAATTTAAAAGTGTAAATTGTGCTGTTTGAGCCAGAAAACAGCCTGCAGGCAAGATAGAGCCTTAAGGGTGTCTGGTTTGTACTCTCTGGTCTGAAGACAAAAGCATTTAGTTAGTAATCTGAAAGCTCAGGACATTCCCCTGGATGTCTCTGACCTAATATGTAATGTCATACAATAACTTCAAGGCTCTTTGCTTTTATTCACTTAACAGAAAAATATTGGTGATATCTGACAGCTTACATTTTAGGATTGTTATAAGGGCCAAATAAGATAATGGAGAATTGGATCTGAAATGTTCAAAACGCTACTGAAAAATACTTTTATTAATTACAATGGTGATTTATGAATCATGACAAAGATCTATCACTGATGAATGAATAATGTATTGTTTCTGGGTTGTCACTTCTGTTTTCAGTCTAGAGAATTGTTTGTTGTACTGTCTTCACAAGAAACTATTATCACTTTAAAGTGTGTAAAATATCACTGGGCAAGCAAAATTTATCACTTGGCCAGACTCATAGGAAGTTGGTTGACGTGTTAATTTAACAAGTGTTATTTCAGCTGTAAAATTTTGAGTGGTTGCCTGGTCCCTTGAGATTTGAGGTAATCGTGATATGATTAATACCTTAGTGGTTCTCTTCCAGTATGACTTGTAACTGAACTGAATTTTTAGACAACATCTTAATCACACAATAGTGCTATTAACTGAGTGCTTATGGATTTAGAAATGAAAGATGTTTTAACAATTTAAATATTAGACTATAGACAGGGGGTAAAATTAGCACCAGTTAAAATGAATGTTACAAAACTGACTGGGTTGTTCAATGGTTCTCATGGACAGCTGTAAAGTTCAGCCACTGTGTCCAAAGGGATGTATTAAGCTTGAGCGTGGTTTGGGAATTTGTCAATATCAGAGAGGTGAACTTTCATAAGCAGGTTCTAGCTGCTCTGTAGAAGTTTGCAAATAATCCTGAGGAAGGCTCAGTTCCATGGAAGGCATCATTTATACATGACTGCAACTTGTACATCCAGTGGCGTGAATGGGAGACTCTAGAAGCCATATCGATGAGCATCTGGAGCTATATCAATTCAGTGATTTCACTGGTCATATATATTTTGTTTTTAAATTATATATAATTTAATAATATCACAGATACATGTAGTGAAGATACAGTTGGATACGTTTTGGAAAACACCACCCATGTAAACCCATACATGAATTTAATGTGTATTGAACATTCCAACACTCTAGTAAGTCATCTCATGCCCCTTTTATGCACATCCCTATCCTGAGAGGCAACTATTTTTCTAGTTCTATAACCATAGATCCTTCTGTTTGTTATAAAATGTTATCCAAATAGAATTATACCTTACACAATTTTCTCGTATCTAGCTTCTTTTGTGCAATATGTTGTTAAAATTCATCCAGGTTGTTTAGCATGTCAGTAGAACATTCCTTTCTATTTCTGTATCTCTCCCATTGTTTTTCTCATTCTCTCTTGATTAGCCTAAGGTTTTATCAAAATAAAAATTTCAAATATTGGCTTTACTAATTTTTTATTGTTTGTCCGTATTCTATTGATTTCCTATCATTTATTATTTCTTCTATTTATTTTGGGTAAAATTCACAATTTTGCTGGCTTTTAGTTTAATTTTGAGGTTTATTAAAGTATACAGAAAAAGAAAAATAAAATTATATATATTTATTTGTAAAATGTGATGTTTTGACAAATGTATACAATGTAAAATGAATGAATCAAGCTAATTTACATATCTATCACCTCACATACTTATTTTTTCATAGTAAGACATTTTAGTATCTACTCTCTTTGCAATTTTCAAGCATACAATATATTATTGTTAATGTAGGCACCATGCTGTACAATAGATTCCCAGAACTTATTCATCTTAACTGAGACTTTGTACATTTTGACCAATATCACCCTCTTTCCATCTCCTTTCCTACCTACTGGTAAACATCATTCCACTTCCTATTTCTATGTTGAGTTCAACTTTTTTAGATTGCACATATAAGTGACATCATGGATTATTTGTCTTTGTGTGCCTGGCTTAGTTCTCTTAGCAACATATATTCCAGGATCATGCATGTTGTTACAAATGACAGAATTTCCTTTTCTTCAGGCTGAATAATATGTCATTGTATACATGCATTTTATACACACACACACACACACACACACACACACTTTATCTTTTCATCTGTTGATGGACCCTCAGGTTGATTCTATATCTTGGCTATTGGAAAAAATGCTATGATTAATATGGAAGTGGAGATACTTCCTTGACATACTAACTTCAGTGTCTTTGGACACATACCAGAAGTGGGATTGTTGCATCATATGGTAGTTCTATTTTCTATTTTTTAAGAACCACCATCTCTTTTCCAAAATGGAACTGTACTAATATACATTCCTGCCAATACTGCATGAGGGTTCCCTTTATGCCACATTCTCACCAATACTTGTTGTGTTTTGTCTTCTTTTTGTATTTATAAATGCTTTAGTTTTAATTGAATAAAATATCCATATATAACATTTAAAACATTGTTTTAAAATATGTATACATTGCAAAATGACTAAATAAAGCTAATTAATATATGTATTACTTCATATACTTATCATCTTTTGTGGTCTTTTGTCTTTTTGATATAGCTATTCTAATAGATATCAAAGAATATCTCATTGTGGTTTTAATTTGCTTTTACCTGATGGTTAGTGATGTTGAGCAATTTGTGGATAATTGTTGGCCATTTGAATATCTTCTATTAAATGTTTACACTAACCATTTGCTCATTTTTTGAGTTATTTTAATTATTTATATATTTTGGATATTAACCTTTTATTGGGTGTATGATTTGAAATATTTTATCTCATTCTATAGGTTTTCTCTTCACTATGTTGTTTTCTTTTTTGTGCAGAAGTTTTTAGCTTTTTGTAACCTTAAACTTGTAGCAAAAGAAGCTTATCTATTTTTATTGCTGCTGTCTGTGCTTATAAGACACTATCCAATTTGTTTTTTTCCCAGACCCATGTCAAGAAACATTTTCCCTACATTTTCTTTTAGTAGTTTACAGTTACAGGTCCTATATTTAAGTGTTTAATCCATTTTAGTTCATATTTGTATATGAGGTGCGATAAAGTTCTCATTTCATTATTTTGCAACTGGATATCCAGTTTTTCCAACATTATTTATTCAAAGACTGTTCTCTCCACATTTTGTGTTGGCACATTTGTGGAAGATCAATTGACTGTAAATTTACAGATTTATGTCCCCGTTCTGTATTATTTTCCATTGGTTTATGTGTCTTCTTTTATGCCATTGTCATGGTCTTTTGATTACTATAGTTTTGTAGTATATTTTGAAATCAAGTAATGTGATGCCTTCAGCTTTGTTCTATTTTGCTCAGGATTTCTTTGGCTATTCAGAGTCTTTTGTGGTTCCTTGAAAATTTTAGGATTGTTTCTACTATTTCTATAAAAAAAGTCATTGGAATTTTTATAGGGATTGCACTGAATCTGTAAATTGCTTTGGGTGTCATGGATAGTTTAATAATATTAATTTTCCAAACCATGAACATGGGATATATATTCACTTATTCGTGTCTTCAATTTCCTTTATCAGTTTTATACATTTCAGTGTACAGATTTTTTACCTCCTTATGTAAATTAATTCCTAAGTATTTTAATTTTTAAGGCTATTCTAAATGAGATAATTTTATTAACTTCCTTTTTTACAGAGGTTTTTGTTAGTGTATAGAAATTTTCCTAATTTTTATATCTTGATTTTGTATTCTATAACCTCCCTGAATTTATATATTAGTTCTAACAGTTATTTGTTCAATTATTTAGCATTTTCAATTTAAAAGATCATGTCATCTGCAAACAATTTTACTTCTTCTTTCCAATTTGGATACCTTTTATTTGTCCTGTTTAACTGCTCTGGCTAGGACTTCCAGTGCTATACTGAGTAGAAGTAACAAGAGTGGCATACTTGTCATGTTCCTGTTGAGTACAATGTTAGCTTGTGTGCTTGTCCTATATAGCCTTTATTATGTTGAGATACATTATTTCTCTAATTTGTGAGAGTTATTTTTTTATTATAAATTGACATATTTTTTAAATGCTTTTTCTGTCTCTATTGAGATAATCTCTTGATTTTTATCCTTTTTCTGTTAATATGGTATATCACATTGATTTGCATATGTTGAACCATCTTTACATATCAGAAGTATATGCCACTTGATTACAGTGTACGATCTTTTCAGTATGATGTTCAGTTTGGTTTGTCAATACTTTGTTGAGAATGTTTACACCTGTGTTTACTGGGGATATGGGCCTATAATTTTCTTTTCTTGTAGACTCCTTCTCTTGCTTTGGTCAGAATAATGCTGGTCTCATAAGAGTCTGAAAGTGTTCTCTCCCTTCAGATTTTATGGATAAATTTGAGAAGTACTGTTATTCATTTTTCTTTAAATGACTGGTAGAATTCATCAATTAAGCCATCATGTTTTGGGCTTTATATTTTGGAAGGTTTTTGATTACTAATTCAGTCTCTTTATTCATTATGATCTGTTCAGGCTTCGTATTTCTTTATGATTTAGTCTTAATTGGTTGGATGCTCCTATAAATTTACCCATTTCTTCTAAGCTCTCTATCCAATTTTTGGCATGTAATTTTCCATATTATTCTCTTCTGATGGTTGGATTTCTGTGGTATCAGAAGCTTAATGTCTCTGTTTCATTGATAATTTTATTTTAGCTTTTTCTATTTTTTCCCTTTGGTAGTTCAGTTCAAAGTCTGTCAGTTTTATCTTTTCAAAAAACCAGCTTTTTT
The DNA here is from genome assembly GCF_028885625.2 of Pongo pygmaeus. Classification (NCBI taxonomy): domain Eukaryota; kingdom Metazoa; phylum Chordata; class Mammalia; order Primates; family Hominidae; genus Pongo; species Pongo pygmaeus. The sequence continues at coordinate 67,011,958 of NC_072378.2, read as the reverse complement.
AAAATGATCTTTTTATTGTTTTGTAGTTTTTCTTTCACGTATTCCTCCTCTGGTTTGTGTTTTTTCCTTTATTCTGCTGCATTTTGGCTTGGTTTGTTCTTTTGCTGCTTCATTGAGGTGTTGAGTTGTTTATTTGAGACATGATTTTCTTAATCTAGGTGTTTATAAATGTGAAATTTCATCTGTGTTTGCTGCATCCTGTATGTTTTGGTATGTTGTGTTTTCATTTTCATTTATCTCAAGAAGATATATCTTGTTTTCCTTTTTGATTTTTTCTTGAGCCATTAGGTATTTAGAAGTTTTTGTTTGATTTCCACATATTTCTAAATTTTCCAAGTTTTCTTCCCTTACTGACATGATTTCATACTATTGGGATCACAAAAAATAACTTGATATAATTTAAAACTTTAAAAAAATTGCTAAGACTAGTTTTGTGGCCTAACATATAATCTCTGCTGGAGAATGTCCTGTGTATGCTTAAAAACAATGTGTATTCTGCTGCTGTTGGATGAAATGTTACATATATGTCTTTTAGGTCCTTTTGTTTTATACAGTTGTTCAAGCCTGTTTTCTATTGATTTTCTGTCTGATCCATTCATTGTTAAAAGTGTGGAGCTGAAATCGCCTACTCTTACTGCATTATATTTGCTTTATATATCCATATATTTTGATGTTGAATAAATACATATTTACATTTTTTTATACAAGTTTCATTTGGTTAGTTTTAGATATGAGGTTTTACTCTGTTTCCAGGGTTGGACTTGAACCCCTGGGTTCAAGCCATCCTCCTGCCTCAGCCTCCCCAGTAGCTGGGACTACAGGCATATGCCACCATGCCAAACAACATAGCTTTTTCCTCTTGATATATTGACTTACTTATCATTATTTAATGGCTTCTTTGTGTCTGTTGACAGCTTCTTACTTGTAGTATATTTTGTTTGTGTAAGTATAGCCACCCCAACTCTATCTTTTGTTACCATTTTAATGGAATAACTTTTGCCATCCCTTCACTGACAGCCTGTGTCCTTAAAGCTAAAAAGTGAGTGTCTTCTAAATATTATATAGGTGGATCTTGTTTTTTATCTGTTAATTCACTCTACATCTTTTGATTGACTGGATAATTTAATTTATTCACATATAAAGCAACTATTGGTAGGTAAGGACTCACTACTGCCATTTTGTTAATTATTTTCTGACTGTTAATGTAATCACTTTGTTTCATTCTTCCTTTTTCATTTTATAATTTTTTGTGACAATGCAAAAGAAGGGAATCAAAATTTCTTTTTATCTTTTGCATATCTACTACAGCTTGTTTTTTTATTTGTGGTTGCCATGAGGCTTTTATAAAATATTTTACAGTTATAACAATCTATTTTAAGCTGCTTACACTTAATTTTCACTATATGCAGAAACTCCACACTTTAACTTATTTTTGTCCCAGATTTAAAAATATTGATATCATATTTTACATATTTTTATATCATGTATCTACTGTTACTATAGTTATAATTATTTTTATCTTTGCCTTTTAACTTTTATACTATTTTGCCTTTTAACTTTTATGCTATTTTGCCTTTTAACTTTCATGCTAGACTTGAAAGTGATTAATGCACCACCCTTACAATATTAGAATATTGCAAGTGCTTTTCTACTTACAATGGGTTTATATAGATGTAACCATATCCTAAGTCATGCACCATCTGTATTCTTAACTTTACAGTTTCATACTTTCATATGTTTTTATTTTGCCCTTTAGCGACCTCTTATTTCAACATCAATACCTCCCTTTAGAGTTTATTCTAAGGCAGGTGTAGTGGTGATAAACTCCCACAGCTTTTGTTTGTCTGGAAAAGTCCTTATCTCTCCTTCATTTCTGCAATATGCTTCTGACAGTTATATTCTTATTTGACAGGTTTTTTTTTTCAGTACTTTGAATATATTATTCCACTCTTACCTGACCTGCAGGTTTCTGATGAAAAGTCCACTGATATTCTATGAATATTTTCTTGTGTGTAATGCTTTGCTTTTCTCTTGTTGCTTTCAAAATCCTCTTTGTCTTTGAATTTTGAAATTTTTATTATAATGTGTCTGTATTAGCCCATTATTGCATTTCCATAAAGAAATACTTGAGATTGGGCAATTTATAAAGAAAAGAGGTTTAATTGGCTCACAGTTCTGCAGGTTGTATAGGAAGCATTGTGCCGATATCCACTTGGCTTCTAGAGAGACCCCAGAAAGTTTTCAGTCATGGTTGAAGGCAAAAGGGGGAGCCAGCCCATCACATGGCAGAGTGGTATGAAAAAAAGGATGGATGCCACACACTTTGAAACAACCAGATTGCATGATAACTCACTCACTATCATGAGGAGAGCACCATGCCATTCATGAGGGATCTGCCCTCATGACCCAAACACCTCCAACCAGGCCCTACTAACACTGTGGATAACATTTCAACAACAGATTTGGAGATACACTCATCCAAACTATTTCAGAGTCTCAGTGAAAATCTCTTTATATTTAATCAAATCAGCTTTTGAAGCTCTCTATGGAAGTTTTCAGTTCAGTCATCCTGTTCTTTAGCTTAAAATTTTTTGTTTGGTTTTATTTTATAGTTCCTTTTTCTTTACCTTCTCGTTTTGCTAATATATTGTTTTCTTGATTTCATTTAGTTATCTATTAGTCATCTCTTGTTGCTCACAGGGCTTCTTTAAGATGATTATTTTGAATTCTTTATCAGGCAATTTGTAAATCTCCATTCCTTTAGGGTTGCTCACTTGTGCCTTCTTTTGTTCTTTGGTGGTTTCATGTTTTCCTGATTATTTGTAATCTTGTGCCCATGCATTCATGTCTGCACATTAGAAGAAACAGACATTCACTCTAGCCTCTACAGACTGGATGTGTCAGGTAAAACTTTCCAAAAGTCAACCTGTCCACAGATTCTGGGTAGACTATCTGGTGACGTTCATAGGCAGACTTGCTGCTAGAGTTCTCAGGCAGACTGGCTTGATGCCTCGGTAAGCCTGTAGCCTGAGTTCATAGAGGCCAGCCTGGGGCTTGGAAATGTGAGGTTGGGCCTGGAACCTGGGTCCCCTGTGGAGGTCCTGAAGCTTGAGTCCTGAGTTCACAGGAGCTGGCATGGAGCCTGGTTCTGTGGGAAGCAGCCTAGTTATGGGGACTACTAGGGGCCCCAACTGCAAGGACTAGCCAGCCTAATATGTAGGGGTGATCCTGGAACCTAGGTCCATGGAGATTGGCCTGGTGCCAGGTCTAGTGGGGCAGGCCTTGACACTGGGTCTGCTAGAGAGGGCCTAGACCCTGTGTCTGCTAGACTGTAGACTCACAGGGGCCAATCTGATACTAGGCTGGTCTTGGTGCCTGCATCTGTGGGGTCCAGCCCTGATGTTGGGTACACATATGCTGAGTGGTTATTTAGGTCACTGGCAGCCAGACTGGAGCTGAAGTCTGTGAATACCATACAATAGTCTGCGGCTTAAGGGGGATTGGCTGGCACTGGAGCAAGCCTGAAGCCTATGACCACAGGTAGTAGTATGGAGCTTGAATCTGCAGAGCCTGTCCTAGAGTCAGGGGCTGGAGCTACCTACCTGGAACCTGGATTCATGGATAGCAGCCTAGATATGCAGTCTATGGGTCCTGTACTGGAGTTTGGAGCTGTGAGACCTGGCCTGGTGATGGGGTGGATCTGGAATATGGGTCTTCTTGTGCTGACCTGAAGTCTGTGACTGTGGGAGCCAGTGTGGAGCCTCAAATTTTGGTCGTTAGCCTAGGGCTTAAGGATCTAGCCTGCATCTGGGGTGGATCTCAAAACCTGGGGCCATGGGTACTTGCCTGGAGCCTGGAGCTGCAGGAGCTTCCTTGGAGCACAGTCTCTGTGTGACAGCCTAGTGCTTGGGATGGCCAGGAGGCAAGGTCCACTGGTACTGGCCTTGAATTTGGAGCTTCAGATGCCAGGCAGGTGCTAGGGCTGAACTGGAGCCATGGTGGGCCTTGATCCGAATCTGCAAAGACCGAACCTGTGGCCTAGGGCCAGGCTAATTCTATGGTGGGCCTGAAAACTGGGGCTGTCGAGGAATAATCTTACACTGGGTTTCACTAAGGCATGTCTGGTCCAGGGGTCTGTGGCAAAAAAGAGGTGCTCACTTCACTGTCTTTCCTCCAGATGGAGAATATCTCTGTGCTGTGGTGCTCTGACTTTGTGGAGGGAGTGACAAGGGTAATGTGAAAATTTCCCTCATACTTTCCTTAATGTGTCTTTTTCTTTTTTCTGTGCTATACTCATGTACTGTAATCCATTACCTGAATTTCTGAGATATTATGAAGGCATTTTCATGTGTGGATAGTTGTTCAAGTTGATGTTTCTGCCAGGGGAAAAATGCTGGAAAGTCTATTATGCCATTTTGCTGATGTTACCCTTTCAGAAGCCTTACTTACTTCTTAGGATGTAGTCCTAAGCCAATGATTTTAAAACTTTATGTATTTATAATATAACAAATTCAATCCACATCCATATCTTTTCCTCTAAGACTACTTTGGCTACATGTTACAAATTTTAACGTGCTGTGTTTTCATCATTATTCAACTTGAAATATTTTATAATTCTCTTATTATTTCTTCTTGTACATGAGTTATTTAGTTTTTTTAAAATTTTTCCAATATTTTGAAATTCTACAGGTATAGTTCTATTAATTTCTAGCCTAATGCTGTTGATTACTTAGTCTGTTATAGAAGAATAAAACAGAGAAATGAATAAATCAAAGAAAAGTCCTAGCCTTCAAGCAATTTATATGCTAATAGGGGAGCTAGACAAAAAATTACATCAATTAATAAAATTTATGTTTTATATCAATTAATATTGAGGGGAAAAATTAGATAGATAAGGGGGCTAAAAGTCACCATATATGAGAGGTTGCAATTTAGTTTATATATCTTTGACCCAAATTGCTTATTACTACAAAATACAGAGACAGATTATTTCTATATGAACACCCACTGGCCTACTTTTCAGAAGTTATTAACTCCTTACATTGCTCACCAAGCATTTCATAGATTCTTTAGCTCAGTGCCCCAGGTGTGCATATGCTGAGGTTCCTCAGGATCCTGCCCAATATCCATGCTCTGTTATTTTTCTACTGACCTGGCTAATGAATCTGACTGAAACAGTTGCAATACCTACTGTCTTGCTGAGAGCTGCCAACAATCCAAAATAGCGACCATCTACTCATTTTCTGATAGTGATGTTGCTCTCAAAGCTGGTTATTGGGTTATAACTATTGAAATGACTCCAGGTTTCTCATATCTTAGAATTCTCATGCCTTAGAGTTCTATGTCTACTGAATCACTGTTTCACAGAGAGAACTGGTACTTTATCCACTCTAATTCAAGGCAACCTCGTTGCATGCCTAAAATAACTGAAATAAATAAACAACTATTTACTTGATCAGAAATATCAACCCCTTCTCTCAGCTGCAAGAGTGGTTTCTCCCATCAGGGCTCAGATAATGCAATCTGATGTTACTGATGTTGCTGAAGCTATCGACAAGCATGTTAATCCATGGTCATTTTTTCTAAAGCTTGAATTATACAACTTCCTGCACATTGATGGTTTCCAAACCCCTCATACCTTAAATATAATTCATTATCAGTCTACAGTATTATCTCTGCTAGGCAGAGATAGATTCTCTCTAATTGGCATCTGGGGCTATGCTCTTAAATCTGGAGAAAGATGACATTTCTCTAGGTTTCCTGACTTTGGTTCATTCAGTGGGTGAATATTAGCAACCAAACAAATCAGTGGATTCTCCTCAATTCTCAATTCAGTAAGTACATCAACTATTTTGGCTAAAGAATAAAATATTATGATGCCAAAATTAAGAGAAACATATATTTCTGATTTCCAAGAGGTCACAGAATCTGTTGTGGGCAAGGAACAGGAAAGAAGAAAGAGCCAGGATGGTGTCCCCTGTGTGTGTGTATGCATGCATGCATATGGGTTTGTGAGTAAATATGCATCTTCCATTCAAACGCATTCTGAGTTTGCGTGACAATTTTACTTCCTTTGAACTCCAAACAACTTTCTTCCTACTGTCCCAAAGAATACTTGTAGCTGGGGTAGATATGACTTTTAGCATTTTTGTGAAAATAAATCATTTTTAAAGAATATTGTTTTAGTTCAATTTTCATCTCTTTTTATAGGCAGTTGTTTAATGAAGCTAAATTATTTCCTATTTCAGTGGATATACGTGCTACAGCTGCATATTAATATCTTTGAGGCATTTATTTTTCTGTACTACAACACTGGAAAAGATTTTGGCTATTGAAGGGCAAACTATTTTTAATTTCTTAAAAGTTTTTCACTCTATAGTACCTTCCTGTCCTGTGTTCCATTATTAACTACAGTAGAAATGATTTAAAAGATATTTTTGCTTCACCTTTGTATGGTACCATTTGTCAAATCCTAAGAAAATTCCAAGGGTTTCCTTTCTTTTTGATACAGAACTAAGAATGTTAGAACCTAGTGTAAAAATACTGTATGGACCACTCTGTCTACATGCTTCTGTTTCAAAATTTATAGTTTTCTTAGTTATTATACATTTCATTTTTGTGCTCTCCCTGCTTCTATATGGCTGGGGGAGTCAGAAGACCATAAGCTCCATCTGTTTGTATCTGCTCAATACCTTTTTTTAAAAATCAGCATCTCCATGACAATATTCTTTTCATAGACTTTGTGTATGAGTCTTTTTATTCCTATTAGCAAATTCATGATTGATGTTTAAAGGGGGAGGGATGGAACAGTAATAACAGAGCCCAGCCCCAAAAGTTGAATGATAATGTATCCAATCCGACCAGGGGAGGGAACCCTCTTCTTCTGTTCCAGTATGTGACAAGTACATGACTCACATCTGATCAATGAAATGTATAAAAAAGTCTGCTGGGCTAAGCAAAATATAGGATATAGGAACTTTTTTTGTCACTAATAAAAAAAGAACAAAAAGATGTTTGTTCTTTGGACTCATCACCTTTTTTCCCTGCTTGCTGCCCTATTCTATGAGGATGTAATGCTTCACACTGCAACTATCATTGGGGTAGATATGACTAAAATGTTGAATAAAGAGGAAGACCTTTGGAATTTGAGGATAGAATAAAATAAAATATCCAATTCTGGTTTTGAATTTTTCCAAATTTCTTGTATTTAAGAAAGAGTAAAACTGTTTATATTAAGATCCTATTAGTAAAATATTACATAGAAAAAAATCTTAATAGAAACAGATACCAAAAGTCAGGCCAAGGTTAGCTTAATAATAATAATTATATGAAACACTTATATTTGCATATTACCTTTTCATCTCCATTTGCTTGGGGCTAGTGGACTTGGCGTTTTATACCACTGCAATAATGAGCTTTCGTATTAGGAGCGTCTTTAGAAAAAGTAGCAGATATTTACTTGGTTCATCTTTGGAAGTTAGAATACCTCCAACCTTGTTAAAAAAAAATCTGTGCCAGGTAGTCTATGCAGTCAAGGTCTATACAGTCAAAACAATAGCTCTATATTGAAGTTCTGCAGTTTGGATTCAAAGCACAGCTTGGTTCAACAATGCTCTGTTAAGTATTTTAAAAATTATCTATCTATCCATCCATCTATCTAATCTATCTGCCCAACCATTGGAAGCAACCTCAGTACTTAGGGTTGGTTGTGCCATTCCAGATTTCGAGTATAATTCCTGGGTCTCTTGGATAAATATAATCCTAACCCCTTTGTCTGTTTAATAACAAGTGGAGTTATACCATTCATATACCATATAAATAGGACATATGCAGCTTCATGAGACAAATGAAAAATACTCATAAGCATTGCAGCCCACACTCACACTTTTTTAAAATTTCATGTTAAAGTCACTATTATTCTGTCCAACAGTATGTCAATCTCTTTCTAAGGAGGAACTCTCTACTCCTATATCTGTCAATGACCATTTGAATGCTTTAAAATAATTATGGAGTAGCACTGAGAGTTTAATGGGGATCTTGAATTTTGACAGATGTATTCAATTTGGAGTCCCTGAAGAAATACTAAAGATATTTAAGCAGAATGATAATGATAATAAAAAATTGAGGTAAATAAAATGGAAGAAAATTTGGTCAAGAGCTACCTTGTCTACTGTGGAATATGCTGAAGTCAAGAAGTGAACTGGGCAGAGATATCTGAAGTGGCAATACCTAAGATATTGAGAGGTGACAGTGTGCTGGCAGTCCTCACAGCCCTCGCTTGCTCTGGGCGCCTCCTCTGCCTGGGCTCCCACTTTGGCAGCACTTGAGGAGCCCTTCAGCCCACCGCTGCACTGTGGGAACCCCTTTCTGGGCTGGCCAAGGCCAGAGCCAGCTCCCTCAGGTTGCAGAGAGGTGTGGAGGGAGAGGTGCCAGCGGGAACCTGGGCTGCACAGGGCACTTGCGGGCCAGCTGGAGTTCCGGGTGGGCGTGGGCTTGGCGGGCCCCACACTCGGAGCATCGGGCGGGCCCTGCCGCCCCGGGCAATGAGGGGCTTAGCACCTGGGCCAGTGGCTGCGGAGGGTGTACTGGGTCCCCCAGCAGTGCCAGCCCACCGGTGCTGTGCTCAATTTCTCACCGCGCCTTAGCTGCCTTCCCGCTGGACGGGCTTAGGACCTGCAGCCTGCCATGCCTGAATCTCCCAACCCCTCCATGGGCTCCTGTGCGGCCCCAGCCTCCCTGACGAGCGCTGCCCGCTGCTCCAAGGCACCCAGTCCCATCGACCACCCAAGGGCTGAGGAGTGCGGGCACACAGCAGGGGACTGGCAGGCAGCTCCACCTGCAGCCCCAGTGTGGAATCCACTGGGTGAAGCCAGCTGGGCTCCTGAGTCTGGTGGGGACTTGGAGAACCTTTATGTCTAGTTCAGGGATTGTAAATACACCAATCGGCACTCTGTATCTAGCTCAAGGTTTGTAAACACACCAATCAGCACCCTGTGTCTAGCTCAGGGTTTGTAAATGCACCGATCGACACTCTGTATCTAGCTACTCAGGTGGGGCCTTGGAGAACTTTTGTGTCCATACTCTCTATCTAACTAATTTGGTGGGGATGTGGAGAACCTTTGTGTCTAGCTCAGGGATTGTAAACGCACCAATCAGCACCCTGTCAAAACAGGCCACTCCGCTCTACCAATCAGCAGGATGTGGGTGGGGCCAGATAAAATAATAAAAGCAGGCTGCCGAGCCAGCAGTGGCAACCCGCTGGGGTCCCCTTCCACACTGTGGAAGCTTTGTTCTTTCACTCTTTGCAATAAATCTTGTGGCTGCTCACTCTTTGGGTCCACACTGCTGCTTTTATGAGCTGTAACACTCACCGCGAAAGTCTGCAGCTTCACTCCTGAAGCCAGCAAGACCATGAGCCCACTAGGAGGAAGGAACAACTCCAGACGCGCCGCCTTAAGAGCTGTAACACTCACCGCGAAGATCTGCAGCTTCACTCCTGAGCCAGCAAGACCACGAACCCACCAGAAGGAAGAAACTCCGAACATATCTGAACATCAGAAGGAACAAACTCCAGACGCACCACCTTAAAAGCTGTAAAACTCACTGCGAGGGTCCACGGCTTCATTCTTGAAGTCAGCAAGACCAAGAACCCACCAATTCTGGGCACAATATTAGTTTCTTTCCCATAAGATGAAGTTTCTAGACATTAATATAAAATGTGTATGTATGTAAAGTGATGAAATTTATTTTGTAAACATATTCTTAACAAAAACTGAACTCTGATGACATATTTTAATGCAAAATGTTATTGCGGTGTTTTCACATAACACTATTCCAGAACAGCAGGTGATTACTTAGAAGTGTAACTTGTTCATTGATAATCTATCCAAATAACATAAAGTTATCATCAATACTATAACACACTATATCAATGTTTAATGTCGAAATTAAAAGATACTGTAGTGGGTGATGTGTTCATTTTGTCTCCAATCATCACAAGTGATTTCTTGTCAATTTCTGAAGTAAATTTAATTTAAATCTATGTATTTCTCAGGGAAAGCACAAGCACTATGAATGCCTTAGGAGACTAACTTAGTTCTATTTTGAGCGAGATTTATGCTTAAATTGGAAAAAAAATTGTTTACCTTGAATTTGTAGCGTTTAGGATCTTAGGTTAATTGGAGCTTTCTGTCATGTTCTACAAGTCCCATCTGAGAAAAATCCTGAGTTACCCTGGATGAAACTCATTCTGAAACTGCCTTGGGACTAAAAGAAGAGGTCAGTTTTTTCTTGCTCCTGGAACTAGGGAGAAAACACACAAGAAACAGCAGCCGGAGCCGGGTGCGGTGGCTCACACCTGTAATCCTAGCACTTTGGGAGGCCGAGGCTGGCGGATCACGAGGTCAGGAGATAAAGACCATCCTAGCTAACAGGGTGAAACGCCGTCTCTACTAAAAATACGAAATATTAGCCAGGCGTGGTGGCAGGCGCCTTAGTCCCAGCTACTTGGGAGGCTGAGGCAGGAGAATGGCGTGACCCCGGGAGGCGGAGCTTGCCGTGAGCCGAGATAGCACTACTGCACTCCAGCCTGGGCGACAGAGCAAGACTCCATCTCAAAAAAAAAAAAAAAAAAAGAAAGAAACGAAACAGCAGTCGGACTTATTGTCCTCCTGAGTATCTCTGCCTTTTGTGAAGTGATGTTTGGACAGTAATCTGTCCTGGACAGTCCTCCATAATCAAGTCCAGTTGTATTCCTTTATGAAATATATTCACCAAAACAATGTATATACTTACAATGTATTATTTCTCTTACATTTGAATTTAAAATAATTAGTATAATATTGGAAAGGAAAAATAAATAAAATATTTTAGAACTATTTTCCTTATATAATAAATGCTTTCAAGTTGAAATAATTTAATTACAAAAGATTTAGTTTGGCATACATTGGGAAAAGTAGAAAAATATTAGTTTTTAATTATCTAAATTAGCATTCTGTGATTCATTAAGCAAATACATTTTTTATCTCCTCTATTTCCAGTATGCAACAGGCACTCAAAATAAGTTTTACTATATAGAGAGACTACTTTGGTTTTATTTTTCCAATGTAAATATTATTATTAACAAATTAAGCATTCTAAAAGCTACTGTAGCTAAACCTATTGTTTACTTGATGTAATTCTGTTTGGCTCTTATGGTTGAAGAATTGCAAATGGAAGCAGGATTTAAACATCAACTCCTAATTTCACTTGGCTGAGAAAGGAATTAAATTGGTCCGGAGTAATGCTGATAATTTGATATCTTTGACCTTTCCACATATCCTGCTTGGAAGGAGGAGGAAGAAATATTGGAACAGGTAATGGAAACTGGCATATTATGACATTTAGTGTCTAAGTAAAGCACTATATTTAAAAAGTTTGCTTGTAATGATAAGTAAAATAACTCATTACGATATCTCTCATTGTTTCCAAATAAATGTGAATGCTTTGTGTCCAACATATCATCTGATTAGATTTGGTGACTTTTCTTGCTTTGTAAGTTGTAATACACTATACAAATAATAATTAACACTCTTTAGCATTTTGCCATCACCACAGTTACTTACCCTCTGCCCACCATACACAAGCCAAAATCAATTTATCTGCCAAGGAAGAACATCATAAACTTCTAGCTGTATGCACCACAGATGTAGATACCCAATCAGATGAGGAAGAAGATGATGGAGTAGAGGACTAAATCTGAGCTAAAATGAGCCCTAAAATAGGAAAGCCCATGTTGGTGAATGAGTCTGCCTCATGCATGGCAATCTAGGGTTACAGATATCTGTTGGTTTTTTTGTCTATCCAGTAGCTGTCCTTCTTTCTTCTCATAATAGAACTCCTTTTCATGTTGAAAACTCATTTGAGGAGATTTGAAATTGTGTTATTATAAACATGGTTCCTTATGACAGTAATAAATATATAGGCCAGGACAACAGGCTATTCCATTTACTTTATCTTCCTAGCTAAAAATAATTGGCTCAGAAAAGGGCATATGACCCAAGCTAAGCCATCAGTCTTCTGTATAACTTTACTGCTGTACTTCTCAGAAAGATGGTCTCTTTTTATTGAGATTTGAAACTGGCAGAATGTGTGTTTGGGTTTGGATGTGACCATCTTTCCAGTGACAGGGAGAGCAATTCTATCTGGATGCTCCCCAAACATGGTATTATAAATATTTTCTGACCTCCTAAGAAGTTCAAATAATATCTGTCACTAAGGAATCTATGCTTTGCCAATGCTTTTTGTCTCTTTCTCTGATAAATGATTAATGAATATCATTAATTATTTGACTAAATGTAAAATTAGATGATCTCAGCTCAATTTTTTTCATATTTAGTAAATTCTAGTAAACCGATTATTTGAGCAAAATTTCCCTCCTATAGTAAAAGGAGCTTCAATCAATTTCTCCAAAGATATAGAAACATAGAACACCAGCATATTACAGGGATATTTTTCCAAGAATTTCGCTTTCGTATTAACATATATATTTGAAAGATTAATATCTGAATTAATGAGCAAAAATAGATACCACATCTTTATTGTGGTATTGAGTAAGTTATTACTCTAGTTTTCAGCTTCTTAATTATAAATTTCAGATTATGATTGTTTTGACCTCATTCAAATATTAAAGAAAATGATATCTACATAAGGTGGTTAGCATCCTGTCTAAGGTATAAAGTACTCAATAAACATTACACTATATAATCTCTTATTCCTTCTTCTTCTTCCCTTTATAAGCCAGCACCATCATTTTCCAGAAAAATATTGCATTTATAGACCATGAAGTATAAAATAGCATCAAGTCTGTCACATGCATTTGCTTGAGCATCATTGTACTTATTCACCATTTTCCCCACTATATTTTCTATGACATTCTTGAAACTATCAGTTTGGGAAGGACACATCTGGGAACATACGGGAGAAAGAAGATTGAGGAGCTGATGTTTCTCATGCATCATAACACAATGGAAAATTTTCTTATGAATAGTGATGTTGATGGCAGAGGACACAAAGCTCAGCTGACTATACACTTTAATCTTAAATAGTTTAGGGTGCTCTAAGCTACTGAACCCAAGAAGACTAGGGTTTACATACAAGAAGTGGCATATGGATGTGTGTGTGAGCATGTGTGTGTGTGTGAGCATGTGTGTGTGTGTGTGTGTCTGTAGTTTGTTAGAATGGGAAACTAATCCAAACAGAATTATTTTAAGTATTGCAGATTTTATAATGTTACCTCTTTAAAATTGGATAACGTCGTATGACAGCATTGTAATGACTACTGCCTGTTTTAAATCTATCTTTATGCCAGGTATTGTGAAAATGAGCACTGACAATAGAAGAGTTGCAAAATAATACTGCAATATTGACTCAGAGTATCACAAATCCAAAGGTACAGCGTAAGGAAATTAAAAACCTAAGAACAGGTACAGTGTTATGGAGTATGCATGGTTTTTAATTTTGTATTTTTTATTTTACTACCTAACTACTAATAACTTGACATTTCTGCTTCCTCATCTTATACTCAGCTTCTTCTTTCTTTCTTTCTTTTTTCTTCTTTTATCTCTTCAAACTTCACTCTTCTTTTTTTCTCCTACCTAATTAATTACTAACATGTTTATTCCATAGTTTAAACTTTCTAGAAAAAAATTAGGGAACCAGGTAAATTGTATCGTTTAAAATGAAGACACACTGCATAGACTGAAATTCTCCATAGTTTATTTGTTTTACTTTAGTTTTAAATTTTATTTACAGATTGTGTAAAATTGACCATGAGTAACAAAAATTTATATGTGAAAATAAATATGATAGCTTGTATCCTATAACTCAGTTGCTCAATTGGCACATTAGATTAAGAAAATTATAGTGGCAATGTCACTCACTCATAATCCATTTATGAGAAGAAAGAAACAAAATTTTATTTCTTAGACATTTGGTGGAAATCAATTGTGTGTGTGTGTGCGTGTGTGTGTGTGTGTTGACTGAAGAGAGAGATTTATTTTAACAAGTTGGCTCAGATGATTACACGGTACACTTCAAGGTGGCACACTGAGACCAAGGGGAGAGTTGATGTTGCCATCTAGACTCTATAAAGACCGTCTGGAAGAAATATTTCTTCTTCCTTGAGAATCTCCATCATTTTTTTTTATTACGGCATTCAACTGATTGGATGAAACCCACTCACCTTGTAAAGGTTGATTTTCTCTACTCAAAGTCTACTGATTTAAATACAAGTCACATCTACCAAAATACCTTCACAGCAAATCCAGCCTGGAGCTTGACCAAACATCTGTGCACCACAGCCTAGCCTAGTTGACTCATAAATTAAATTAGCACAAATTCAATCCTTCCCCATCTGGCACCCATACACATATCTTTAAACCATACTTAATCTCCAAAAAAAAGATAATAACAAAGTCATACTTCCATCTAACATGATAATATGATACTATGTTTATTTGAAAATACATTAACCCTTTCCCCAGAAGAAGATACAGAGATCTCGGGTGATGTCGACTCTTCTTGATATCTTGTAGCATATATACTATAATTCTAAGTTCCCAATATTTAAATACCATGATATAAAATTGATACATTTTGTGTTATATGTTGAGAGTAAGAAGGGGCAGAAAATAAACAAATTTGACATGCAGGCACATTGAAACAAAATAAAAAAGAAATACTCATAACAGCCCTTAATTCTGTAATTTGTCGTGTGCTCATAACTGACATTTATACTGACCTTCTTTCACTTCCCACTCTATATTTCCTTTGCCCGTAAGAAGCCCCCCACTTAGTCATTGTTCCTTACCTGTAGAGGTAACCCAAACCTTCATTCTTAAAGGATCTGGGCCATTAGTATTATTGCTTGAACTAGGTTGTTGTAGTTTTCCATTAACTTTATTCAAATGGCATGGGAATAATAAGAAAAACAGTAATTAATATCCTGTATTCTAAACATTATCTTCCTTACCTTCGTTGATGAAAACTGGACCAGTTTCCCTTTGGTAGTCAGGATCAATCACCTCTGTTAGCACAGCAACTCCCTTCTTTGTCTGATGATTCAGAGCCATAAGGAGCCAGTAGTGGTCAGGTGGCAGTCTTAACCTCCAGTTCAATTGAATCATTTTGTCTTCTGGGGAAACTCATTTTGAAAGTAAGACTTTCAGACTAGAGAGTAAGGGAGCAGGGACAGGAAGCAAGTATTTTGTTAAGGAATCACAGTAGGTAACAGTGAATACTGCTACTTCCACTCCACTGTCTGAATCCTGGACCTGTAAATCCTGCCTGTGCGAGAAGAAGTACAATATACTGAACACTGATTTAGGGGATATACAGTTACTGGAAATTCTTGACTCATAAGTATTTGATTAGTAGCATCCAATGGTGATATTTTGCATATTTCTATTACCATATAACACCATAGACTGTCAGTGCTTTCTTTATGACTAAAAATTGAGTTATTGGTGCCTTTAAATCTAATCAGATTAGAGAACAAATAAAGGGTATTCAATTAGGAAAAGAGGAAGTCAAATTGTCCCTGTTTGCAGATGACATAATTGCATATCTAGAAAACCCCATCGTCTCAGCCCAAAATCTCCTTAAGCTGATAGGCAACTTCAGCAAAGTCTCAGGATACAAAATCAATGTGCGAAAATCACAAGCATTCTTATACACCAATAACAGACACACAGAGAGCCAAATCAGGAGTGAGCTCCCATTAACAATTGCTTCAAAGAGAATAAAATACCTAGGAATCCAACTTACAAGGGATGTGAAGGACGTCTTCAAAGAGTACTACAAACCACTGCTCAATGAAATAAAAGAGGATACAAACAAATGGAAGAACATTCCATATTCCATGCTCATGGATAGGAAGAATCAATATTGTGAAAATGGCCATAAGGCCCAAAGTAATTTATAGATTCAATGCCATCCCCATTAAACTACCAATGACTTCCTTCACAGAATTGGAAAAAACTACTTTAAAGTTCATATGGAACCATAAAAGAGCCCACATTGCCAAGTCAATCCTAAGCCAAAAGAAAGCTAGAGGCATCATGCTACCTGACTTCAAACCATACTACAAGGCTACAGTAAGCGAACAGCATGGTACCGGTACCAAAACAGAGATACAGACCAATGGGACAGAACATAGCCCTCAGAAATAACGCTGCATATCTACAACTATCTGATAAACCTGACAAAAATAAGCAATGGGGAAAGGATTCTCCATTTAATAAATGGTGCTGGGAAAACTGGCTCACCATATGTAGAAAGCTGAAACTCAATCCCTTCCTTACACCTTATACAAAAATTAATTCAGAAACTGGATCCCTTCCTTACACCTTATACAAAAATTAATTCAAAATGGATTAAAGACTTAAATGTTAGACCTAAAACCATAAAAACCCTAGAAGAAAACCTGGACAATACCATTCAGGACATAGGCATGGGCAAGGACTTCATGTCTAAAACACCAAAAGCAATGGCAACAAAAGCCATAATTGACAAATGGGATCTGACTAAACTAAAGAGCTTCTGCACAGCAAAAGACACTACCATCAGAGTGAACAGGCAACCTACAGAATGGGAGAAAATTTTTGCAATCTACTCATCTGACAAAGGGCTAATATCCAGAATCCACAATGAACTCAAATTTACAAGAAAAAAACAAACAACCCCATCAAAAAGTGGTCAAAGGATATGAACAGACACTTCTCAAAAGAAGACATTTATGCAGCCAAAAGACACATGAAAAAATGCTCATCATCACTGGCCATCAGAGAAATGCAAATCAAAACCACAATGAAATACCATCTCACACCAGTTCGAATGGCGATCATTAAAAAGTCAGGAAACAATGGGTGCTGGAGAAGATGTGGAGAAAGAGGAACACTTTTACACTGTTGGTGGGACTGTAAACTAGTTCAACCATTGTGGAAGTCAGTGTGGCAATTCCTCAGGGATCTAGAACTAGAAATACCATTTGACCCAGCCATCCCATTACTGGGTATAGATCCAAAGGATTATAAATCATGCTGCTATAAAGACACATGCACATGTATGTTTATTGTGGCACTATTCACAATAGCAAAGACTTGGAACCAACCCAAATGTCCAACAATGATAGACTGGATTAAGAAAATGTGGCACATATACACCATGGGATACTATGCAGCCATAAAAAGTGATGAGTTCATGGCCTTTGTAGGGACATGGATGAAGCTGGAAACCATCATTCTCAGCAAACTATCTCAAGGACAAGAAACCAAACACTGCATGTTCTCACTCATAGGTGGGAATTGAACAATGAGAACACATGGACAGAGGAAGGAAAACATCACACACCGGGGCCTGTTGTGGGGTTGTGGGTGGGGGGGGGCGGGATACCATTAGGATATATACCTAATGTTAAATGAAGAGTTAATGGGTGCAGCACACCAATGTGGCACATGTATACATATGTAACAAACCTGTACATTGTGCACATGTACCCTAAAACTTAGAGTATAATCATAAAAAAAAAGAAACCCCAGAACAAATTCAGAAAACTCATCCTTAAGATTCTGTTTCTCTAAAACCACTCTTGCTACAAAAGTCTGTTAGTCAGGGTTCTCCAGAAAAACAGAACCAATAATCGTGTGTGTGTGCACATGTGTGTGTGTGTTAGTACACAGAGTGAGACAAAGATTTATTAATGTTAACTAATTGGCTCATAGTTTGACCTAATAATAGATGATCTAGTGTACCAGAAAAGCACCAGAGAAAGACTACTTTTGAACCTTGTTCCAAGGTGTCTTGTCAGGTAATTTTGACTAGCACTACAGCAATTTAAATACAAGAATTAATCCTTGGGTTCATATGTCTTAAGGATTCATCTAGTCAATAAGAATTGGAAATAATTGGAAAGCTAAAAATCTCAAACTCAGTTTCCATAGACACCTTTCAGATGGTCCATGTAGCTTTACTGCTTACTTGAATTCTTAGAGAAAGTGTCCATTCAACATGTCCAGGACAAAATTTTATATATGTTACAATTTCATTTATCTAAATCTTATTTGCTATCCTTTTGGCTGGACTTTTTATCTTTACTGGTTGCAGTTTACACAGAGTTGACTTAGTCTATCATTTCCATTTACCAATAATAAAGTGTTGTTTATTTCAAGACTTCCTAGAGGAAATAATTACCATACATTTTGTATTGAGTTTTTCCAGTTATTAATGCAGCCAATTTGCAAGTTTGTCAAATATGTCATCCCTTGCCAAATCCTGGGAAAATGCACATAATTGTTGTACCTGAAATTAATGCTACTAAACTGAATTTTGATCATTGATATTCTAATAAATAGCCTTATCTAATATCAGAAATTATATCTATTAGTAGACATTTAGAAGAGCATTGATATAACTAATGTAACTTTTATAATCATAATTCAAAATGATCATGTGCACTGTTCCATTCTCCACTGATACTTCTCATATATCATTTGTATATCCATATTCTTTTTAGTAATAATTCAAATAAAACTAAAAATGAGTGAACATTTAAAACCATAGGTTATTTCAATAATTGGAAAATATCTATATTTGTCATGTGCTAGAATTCATTTTTTACTACAGCCCCCAAAGATAATATACAGTTCCATTAAGTTTTATGGATCACTTCTCCTATGGCTTTTTTTATCTTCCTACTCAGGAGTCAGATTCTTCTATGTTTACCACAGCCTAATTTTTCAGTGGGGATATTGGTCAGACAGCTACAAGCTTATAAAATACTCACAATAAATATCTACTCTTTAAAAAGTAGATGAAGGAAAAATACTCTTCCTAGGGGTATATATACTAACTAATATAAATATGATTTTTAAGTATTTTAGTACCACCAATACGATTTAGAGTAATTTGGATGGCATAAAAAATGTCTCTTATTTTATCTGACATAAAACACAATACATCCTGAACTCTGGAAGCACAATAAGTTTTTTAGCCTAATAAGTTACAGATAATGAATTAACTTTAAATTTTCTTTTGGCAAACTGGGAAGGTGGGGGCTTTGCATCACTGTTCCTTAACACTTTATGTTATACCCATATTAACACAATAGTTATATTGTAACAATTTATATCTAAGCTCAAAGAAAAGGCAAGTTGTCTATGTAGATGTACTTCGGAAGACTTTGGGACTTCTTTACTTATTCAGGCCTGGGAAATTTTTGCTATGTTGCAAGAATATTGCCCAGTGTTTTCTTATTATCCTTCTAGTAATAATTGTTTGTCTCACATTAGTTCAATGTGTATGAATCAGAATTCTAAGGTTTACCGAAGAGTCATATCCTGACTGTAAAAAAAAAAATTAAAAGATAACAGATAAACTATATTTCTGATGAACTCTCAAACATAAAGTTGGATCCTTGCACATAAAACCTTATTTTAAAGGAGGCATGACATTGGTGAAAGTCTTTACAACCCTTGATGATATTCTTGCGGCTTATGTTAATTGAAAAGCAAAAAAGGAACTGATAATTTTAAAATCGTAGTTCTAACACTCAAAGAAAAAAGCAATTATTTTGTAGCTATGGTAACAAGTATCGTCAGACTGCTTTTAACTTCATGGAATTGATCAACTAAAACTAGTCTCCGTAAAAATGCTTTGCAAGCCAAACAATCAGTATCAGCTTCTCATTTCTGAATGTCAGCCAATCAGGAACATACCCACTCCAGTGCACATACTTCTGAGTGTTAATCATTTAGCAGCTGGTCTCACACAAGTAACTATAGTTTTATAGATGATGTCAATCCATTTACATCTTTAAAAGTTGGCCAACCCTTATACTTTTATTAATTCCAAAGTAATATGAGCAGTCTGTTCAGCTTGGAGAGACTATACCTGATCATCCCGGCTCTCTGTTAACAGTAAGTTCGAGTTTTATATTTTAATTTTACTTTTTTTATAAAGTAAAATGATTTAATCATTCTTTGAGATTAGGAAAAAAAAACTGGATATTGTGTACCCAAATATGCACCCAGGATCCTTTATCTAAGACAAATAACTTTTTTAGTAGTTACTTTCTTTATTATTAAAAGGGTGTTGAATGAGATATTTTTTAAGTTTTATTAGCATTCAACATTCTGAATGCTTACACATGCATATGCCATTGAATTTCATTGTAATGAATAATTTAAGAATCAGTAAAGTTGTATAATTTGCATATTAGATAAATTCTTAAATGAGTCATGTTTGTAGTTCAATTTACAGATTGGTATTAAAGGAAAGGGGCAAGCCTGAAGGAGAGAATATTGATTGACTACATTTATGAAAATTATTCTGGTAAGCATTTAATTTCCAAATTACTTAATAGCTTACTTTCAGGAAGTACAACGTGATGCTATTATACAAATAATCTCACAAGCATTATAAAAGGAATCTGAAAACTTTATTTGTGTGATACAATCTCTTTTGATACATCAGATAACTTGCAAGAGAGCTAAAGTAGTTCATTATATTGATTTGAATCTAAGTCTCCACCTTGGTGAAATGAAATGAAAATACTTAAAAGTTAATTGGAGACTGAATGGGAATATATATTTGCCTACAAATGAAATACCTACTTTTTATATTCTCAAGATGTGTATGTATACATTTAATTTTATCTTTTTAGTTTATTTGCTTTTATACATTCTTTACATAGATAATTCATCCAAATGCCATGTTTATTTATTCACTTTATTATATGCTTACACAAATAGAATATGTTTGATGAAGCAACTTCATTGAAATAAATTATCCCTAAAATGTGTATCCCACGTATCTCTTTCAGGACATGGTTGGCAGTTTGGTTTAGCCAAATAAGACTTTCTGTTTTATTTTAAAGAACAGTATGATATCCCAACATTCAGATCATTTTATTTTCTCTCATTCAACTCTAAACAATGTAACAATATTAGTTAGCTTTTAAGTTGAAGAGAAGTAGATGCTGACCATAATGATCAACTACTATGTACTAACAAGTATTTAATATTATAATTCAAATATAATTTATCTTAATTTTGGTAGATTAAAGGAACATTGTTTGTCATCCAAAAACATTTAAAAAATTAGACTCTCCCTTCTTAAAGAATTAGAAATATCAAGACAAACAAGAAAGGAAAGACAAAGAAAATTTGAACATAAGAGCAACTGGCACTGAATCTACTGCTCACTTGCTCACCTGTGGAAGTATTGCTTTGCCTTTATAGTATATCCAATTTTTTATGTCGCATATGGGAGAATTTCTCCCCTAAAACCTGAAAGAAGCTAATGAATAGAGATATTTATCATTTTACTTTCAAACTATACATTTTTATGTAGCTAACCAAAGGAGTAAACAAAAGAAAATTTCATAAACTGATTTGTGACAGAAGAATCCTTAAAAATGTGGTAGCTTCTGGAGGAAAATGATGCAATTGGTTATTGGCAGGTAAAATCAAAGGACAAACCAACATTAAGATACATTACTGGTTTAAAAAAAAAAAAGGATGTATGCATCGAGGAATTTATCGATTTCTTCTAGATTTTTTAGTTTATTTGCATAGAGGTGTTTGTAGTATTCTCTGATGGTAGTTTGTAGTTCTGTGGGATCGGTGGTGATATCACCTTTATCATTTTTTATTGCATCTATTTGATTCTTCTCTCTTTTCTTCTTTATTAGTCTTGCTAGTGGTCTATCAATTTTGTTGATCTTTTCAAAAAACCAGCTCCTGGATTCATTAATTTTTGAAGGGGTTTTTTTTTTTTTTGTCTCTATTTCCATCAGTTCTGCTCTGATCTTAGTTATTTCTTGCCTTCTGCTAGCTTTTGAATGTGTTTGCGCTTGCTTTTCTAGTTCTTTTAAATTGATGTTAGGGTGTCAATTTTACATCTTTCCTTCTTTCTCTTGTGGGCATTTAGTGCTATAAATTTCCCTCTACACACTGCTTTGAATGTGTCCCAGAGATTCTGGTATGTTGTGCCTTTGTTCTCATTGGTTTCAAAGAACATCTTTATTTCTGCCTTTATTTCATTATTTACCCAGTAGTCATTCAGGGGCAGGTTGTTCAGTTTCCATGTAGTTGAGCGGTTTACCAGGAAGAAGTTGAATCTCTGAATAGACCAATAACAGGATCTGAAATTGAAGCAAAAATCAATAGCTTACCAACCAAAAAAAGTCCAGGACCAGATGGATTCACAGCCAAAATCTACCAGAGGTACAAAGAGGAGCTGGTACTATTCCTTCTGAAACTATTCCAATCAATAGAAAAAGAGGGAATCCTCCCTAACTCATTTTATGAGACCAGCATAATCCTGATACCAAAGCCTGGCAGAGACACACAAAAAAAGAGAATTTTAGACCAATATCCTTGGTGAACATCGATGCAAAAATCCTCAATAAAATACTGGCAAACCAAATCCAGCAGCACATCAAAAAGCTTATCCACCATGATCGAGTGGGCTTCATCCCTGGGATGCAAGGCTGGTTCAACATACACAAATCAATAAATGTAATCCAGCACATAAACAGAACCAAAGACAAAAACCACATGATTATCTCAATAGATGCAGAAAAGGCCTTTGACAAAATTCAACAACCCTTCATGCTAAAAGCTCTAAACAAATTAGGTATCAATGGGATGTATCTCAAAATAATAAGAGCTATCTATGACAAACCCACAGCCAATATCATACTGAATGGGCAAAAACTGGAAGCATTCCCTTTGAAAACTGGCACAAGACAGGGATGCCCTCTCTCACCACTCCTATTCAACATAGTGTTGGAAGTTCTGGCCAGGGCAATCAGGCAGGAGAAGGAAATAAAGTGTATTCAATTAGGAAAAGAGGAAGTCAAATTGTCCCTGTTTGCAGATGACATGATTGTATATCTAGAAAACCCCATTGTCTCATCCCAAAATCTCCTCAAGCTGATAAGCAACTTCAGCAAAGTCTCAGGATACAAAATAAATGCACAAAAATCACAAGCATTCTTATACACCAGTAACAGACACACAGAGAGCCAAATCATGAGTGAACTACCATTCACAATTGCTTCAAAGAGAATAAAATACCTAGGAATCCAACTTACAAGGGATGTGAAGGACCTCTTCAAGGAGAACTACAAACCACTGCTCAATGAAATCAAAGAGGATACAAACAAATAGAAGAACATTCCAAGCTCATGGATAGGAAGAATCAATAATGTGAAAATGGCCATACTGCCAAAGATAATTTATAGATTCAATGCCGTCTCCATTAAGCTACCAATGACTTTCTTCACAGAATTGGAAAAAACTACTTTAAAGTTTTTATGGAACCAAAAAAGAACCCGCATTGCCAAGTCAATCCTAAGCCAAAAGAAGAAAGCTGGAGGCATCACACTACCTGACTTCAAACTATACTACAAGGCTACAGTAACCAAAACAGCATGGTACTGGTACCAACACAGAGATATAGACCAACGGAACAGAACAGAGCCCTCAGAAATAATGCTGCATATCTACAACTATCTGATCTTTGACAAACCTGACAAAAACAAGCAATGGGGAAAGGATTCCCTATTTAATAAATGGTGCTGGGAAAACTGGCTAGCCATATGTAGAAAGCTGAAACTCAATCCCTCCCTTACACCTTATACAAAAATTAATTCAAGGTGGAGTAAAGACTTACATGTTAGACCTAAAACTATAAAAACCCTAGAAGAAAACCTAGGCAATACCTTTCAGGACACAGGCATGGGCAAGGGCTTCATGTTTAAAACACCAAAAGCAATGGCAACAAAAGCCATAATTGACAAATGGGAGCTAATTAAACTAAAGAGCTTCTGCACAGCAAAAGAAACTACAATCAGAGTGAACAGGCAACCTACAGAATGGGAGAAAATTTTTGCAATCTACTTATCTGACAAAGGGCTAATATCCAGAATCTACAATGAACTCAAACTAATTTACAAGAAAAAAAACAAACAACTCCATCAAAAAGTGGTCAAAGGAAATGAACAGACACTTCTCAAAAGAAGACACTTATGCAGCCAAAAAACACATGAAAAAAATGCTCATCATCACTGGCCATCAGAGAAATGCAAATCAAAACCATAATGAGATACCGTCTCACTCCAGTTAGAATGGTGATAATTAAAAAGTCAGGAAACAACAGGTGCTGGAGAGGATGTGGAGAAATAGGAACACTTTTACACTGTTGGGACTGTAAACTAGTTCAACCATTGTGGAAGTCAGTGTGGCGATTTCTCAGGGATCTAGAACTAGAAATACCATTTGACCCAGCCATCCCATTACTGGGTATAGACCCAAAGGACTATAAATCATGCTGCTATAAAGACACATGCACATGTATGTTTATTGCAACTCTATTCACAATAGCAAAGACTTGGAACCAACCTAAATATCCAACAACGATAGACTGGATTAAGAAAATGTGGCACATACACACCATGGAATACTATGCAGCCATAAAAAATGATGAGTTCATGTCCTTTGTAGGGACATGAATGAAATTGGAAATCATCATTCTCAGCAAACTATCTCAAGGACAAAAAACCAAACACTGCATGTTCTCACTCATAGGTGGGAATTGAACAATGAGAACACATGGACACAGCAAGGGGAACATCACGCACCGGGGACTGTTGTGGGATGGGGGTAGGGGGCAGGGATAGCATTAGGAGATATACTTAATGCTAAATGATGAGTTAATGGGTTCAGCACAACAACATGGCACATGTAAACATATGTAACAAACCTGCACATTGTGCACATGTACCCTAAAACTTAAAGTATAATAATAATAAAATTTTTTTAAAAAAGGTAAGCTATTAATGCTGGTACAAAAAGATAAGTTATTGTATCTGTAACTGCAAATTATTTATGAAAATAATTGTATTAGAATAATATTTCCCCCTTCCTTTCTTTCCTATGCTTTGCTAAGGAAATAATATAAAACATGTACTTAGAAAACACAAAGAAATTGAGCAGTTTTTTCTTCCTGTGGCGCCTAGAACCAGTGAATTCCAAGTGACATTGTGGCCAAATCCCCTCCAAGCTTCAAGCTCAAACATACATGAAATCACTAAACAGTCTTTGACAGCAGAGATACCATGGGAGACCTGGAGTTGAATTAACCAGAGATGAGTTCATCAGCAGCTTCTGAGACCCAAATCACCTCAATAGTGGGTGGTATCTAAACAATTGCCTCCTTGATTTAGTCACCGGAAATATAATAGTGCTTACATTCTCAGGGGTGTGGGAGAAAGGGATATAATCAAACAAAAGAATATAATAGTATATCTCGATTTCAGATAGAAAGATAAATAGATAGACATATTAGTACCAAATATTAGACATTTAAAGTAGCAAGACATTTAGAAAGGAATGAAATGACAGCTACCTAAATAAAAAAAATCTGCATAAACAAACACACAGATTAACCTTTTTATTGAAAGTGGCATAGACATATTTAAAATAACAATTATACATGTATTCAGACATCTAGAGATAAAGTAGAAAGAATGAAGAGATAGCAATCCCAAACAACCATGTAGAAAAGACAAAAACTACAAATACAAAGAAAGTTATGGATTATAGTAGTAGCAAGCACCACTGAACTTAAAAAGGGATCAATGTAAATCATCCAAAGCAGAAAACAGCACAAAGAGGTAGAAGGGAGTTAAAATTTCATAACCCAACACAGTATTAGTAAAGAAATATCACACCATCTTTTATATCTATAATAAACATAATTGTCTAAAAGGAGGTAAAAGGAATAAAGAGGAAGAAACCATTTTTTATAATGGTGGCCTGACATTTTCAGTTGTTAAAGAACACTAACAATTTATGAAGTTCAAAAAACCAAAAGTGAAATAGATGTACAGAAAATCATATTTGACACATAATAGTAAATCTATTGGAATAAATTTAGTTTAAAAATTTTTAAAGTAATTTAAAGGAGAAAAACTGATACATTACATACAATAAGGTAGGAATAAATGTAACAGTTTATTTCTTAAAAGAAGTCATTCAATCTAAAAAATAGAAGAAAAAATAAATATCACCTTTGAAATGCTGAAAGGAAAAAACTCCCAAATTTGGGTTCAGTACTCAGCAAATTCATTCTTTAAAATGAAATGAAGATGGCTTCAGGTAAATTGTAACAGTATTTGTTACTGTTAGATCTCAATTCCTATATGCATGCGTGTGTGTGTGTGTGTGTGTGTGTGTTTGTGTGTGTGAATATATATATATCTGAAATTCTCCAAGCTGAAGAGAAAATATATCAGTTGGAAATTTAGATCTACAGAAATTATTAAAGATCATTGTAAATGGGTAGATATACTAAACTGTCTTTTTCTTTCTCTAATTTTATCGAAATATATTGAAGTGTTCAAAGACAAAACAATTGCATTGTATGTGGTATTTAAATCATATATAGGAGTAACAATATTTAAAAAATGGAAAGATGGTAATTAAAATAATACTGTTATAGTTCATATTTTGTATGAAGTGGTAGAATAATAATACAAAAACTTTAATAAATTAAGGATACATATTAAAATATTTAAATAAAATATAAAGAAGAAACACAAAAATCCAATACCAGAACTGACGTACAATGCTAAAAAGTAATATTTTTTTAAAAACTGAAAAGAAAAACCAAATAAAGAATACAGTTTTTTTAAAAAAAGAAAAAGATGATTCAAACTTAATTATATCAATATTATGTAAATATAAAAGGGCTAAATATTTCAATTACCAAGATGGCTTGGTGTGGTGTTTTGCGCTTGTAGCCCCAGCACTTTGTGAGGCCAAGATGGGGGCATCACCTGAGCCCACAATTTCAAGACCACCTTGGGCAATATGGTGAGACCCCATCTGCAACAAAAAAAAAAAAAAAAAAAAAAAAAAGAGGAGAGATTTGTCAAAATGTATTTAATAAAAACAGGTCCCAATTAGGCACTGTTTCCAAGAGATGCAATGCATATAAAAGCACAAATCTATTAACATTAAAACAATGCAGAGATGTATACAACATTAAAATAATAAAGAAATGTATAAATGTAAGCACTCATCATAAAAATGCTGGTGGGATTTAATGATAATAAAAGAGTCAATTCATCAAGAACAAATAGTAACCCTAAATGTGTTGGCACATAATAAGAGTTTTAAAATATGTGAAGCAAATTTTCAGAAGTAAAGGGAAAAATAAACCAACTAACAATAATAGTTGAAGGCTTTACTATTACTTTCTTAGTTATTGATGGAAATAAATGGACAAAATTAAGTAAGGAAAGAACATATATGAAAACAAACACTATTAAATATCTTTATCTAACAGATTATGCAAAAATACAATGAATAGATAATAACATTACTTTATATATGTATTATAAATTCAACAAGGTAGACTATGTGATGTAGTATAATACATGATCACAGTTTCAAATTACTAAAATTATACAGAGCTTATGATCTTACAAAAACAGAACTAAAAATAAAAAATTGAGTTCTAAAAATTTTAAATATTTAGAAAATATTTAAAACATTTTTAAATTATACATGAATCAAAGAAATATTCAAAAAGTCATTACAATTTTGAACTGAAAAACTATGTGACTTAGTTAAAGTAGTTCTAAATAATAAATTTATATGTTTAGTATTCATATTAGAAAAATAGAAAAATCTAATACATCAGTTCTAAGCTTGAGAAGTTGAAAAATGAGAGAAAAGCATATCAAAGTTGGTAGAAAAGAAACATTCAGAGGAAATGAATTAGAAAATATTCCAAAAAGCCAAAATTTTTTTAATAAGAAAAAATTTTTTAATTTTTATTTTACTTTTCTTTTATTTTTTTTATCTTGACTGATTTCTGTAGTTAGGACTTCTAGTATTGTATTGAATAGGAGCAGTGAAACTGAGCATCTTTATCTTGTTCATGTTTTCAAGAGGAATGCTTTCAGCTTTTTTTTATTCAGAATGGTTTTGGTTGTGGGTTTGTCATAGATGGCTCTATTTTGAGATATATTCATTCAATGCTTAGTTTGTTGAAGATTTTTATCATGAATGGAATTTGGATTTTATTGGAAGCCTTTTCTGTGTCTACTGAGATGATCATATGGTTTTTGTTTTTAATTCTGTTTATTTGGTGAATCCTATGTATTTGTTTGTGTATGTTGAACCAACCCTGAATCCCAGGAATAAAACCTGCTTGTTCGTAGTGAATTAACTTTTTCACGTGCTGCTGGATTCAGTTTGCTAGCATTTTGTTGAGAATTTTCACATCTTTGTTCATCAGAGATATTAATCTGTATTTTATTTTTTTAATTGTGTCTGTCAGATTTTGGTATCAGGGTGATGTTGGCTTCATAGGATTAGCTGGAAAGGAATCTTACCTCTTGGATTCTGGGGAGCAGTTTTAATAGAATCAGTATCAGATCTTTTTTGCACATTTGGTAGAATTTGGTTGTGAATCCTTCTGGTCGAAGGTTACAAAACACTGCTGAAAGAAATCAGAGATGACACAAACAAGTAAAAAAATATGCCATGCTCATGGATTGGCATTGTTAAAATAACCATACTGCCCAAAGCAATCTACAGATTCAGCACTATTTCTCTCAAACTACCAATGTCATTTTTCACAGAACTAGAAAAAAAAAACCAAAATTCATACGAAACAAAAGAGAACCTGAATAGCCAAAGCAATCCTAAACAAAAATAACAAAGTTTAAAGCATCACATTACCCAATTTCAGACTATACTACAAGTCTCCAGTAACCAAAACAGCACAGTACTGGAACAAAAACAGGCACCTAGACCAATAGACTAGAAGACAGGCCCCAGAAATAAAGTGACACACCTAACAGACATCTTATCTAAGCAATAAGGAAAGGACTGCCTCTTCAGTAAATAGAGCTGGAATAACTGGCTAGCCATATGTAGGAGAATGAAACTGAACCCTTTCCTTTTCCCATATACAAAAAATAACTCAAAATGGAATAAAGATTTAACTGTAAGACCTCAAACTATAAGAATCATAGAAAAAAAAATGAAGAAATGCCATGTGGATATGGGCCTTGGGAAATAATTTCTGACCAAGTCTTCAAAAGCAATTGCAACAAAAACAAAAATTAACAAATGGGACCTAATTAAACTAAGGAGATTCTGTACAGCAAAATAAACTATTAACAGATTAAACTGCCACCATATAGAGTGGGAGAAAATATTTTCAAATGATGCATCCAACAAAGATCTAATATCCAGGAATCCCACAAGGTTGTCAGAAAAATTCTCTTATGATGAGTCAGAAAACCAATCATGTTCTTTGAAGCAGTTTGGAAGAGGTAATCTTTTTGAAGACATAGCAAAGGCCTACTAAATAAAAGATAAGAGTTTACCAGCATCTTAGCGTACATGGGGGTAGGGAAATAATAAAACTTTAGATACTGCTAGCTTTACTGTATCATACAAAAGGGGATTCTCTAATAAATATTTGTGAAGTTCATAGCTGAAAAATGAATCCTTAATAAAAAAAACTGAGACTGAATCATAGCATTATAGAACACTTCCTTTCTCTCACAACTTGACATAACATCAGCAGGGCATAAGTATATTGACAACAGATTATAGCTAAAACACTGCAAGTGTCAGACTCTATTTAAAAATTGTTGTTTAGAGAAATCTAGACAAAAGGGCACATGCAAAAAAACAAGCAAACCCAAAAACCTAGAAGAAAATCAAAGACTTGCCTTTCTTCTTTGATTGGACTGTGTTTAGTGCCACTACAGCAAGCAAAAAACAGCCCAATTCCTAGTTCAGAATAACATGACACATCACAGCAAAGGTCTATTTCCCATAGTTCCTGTTAGCTGATACATGATATACAGCTTTTTAAAAATGCAAAGCATAATAAAAGCCAAGAAATACAACAGCCTGAAGAGACAAAGCATGCATCAAAACCAGACTCAGACATGGCAGAGATTTTGCAATTATCAGACTGGGAATTTTCCATAACTATGAATGGTATCTTAAGAATTCTATTGAAAAAGCCAAAATGCAGTAACAAAGGGGCAATGTAAGTACAGAGATTTTTAAAAATCTAAAAAATAGTTAAAATTTTCTATCTATTGAAAATTCTGTAATACAAATAAAGAACATCCTTAATGGACTCATCACTGGACTGGACATGCCAAAGGATAAAATCAGTGAGCTTAAATGTGTATCAATAAAAGTTTCATAAAGTGACATGCAAAGAGAAAAATAAAGCAAAACAAAAGAGAATGTCAAAGACCTATGGAACAATTTCAGATGTAACATATGTATTATGGGAATACCAGAAGAAGAAAGATATAGGAAAGAGAGAAAATACCTGAAGTAATAATTTCTGAAAATATTTCATATATTAATGGCAGACATCAAACCATAGATTCAGGAACACACAGTGAATGCCAAGCAGGTTTAAAAAAACAAAACAAAATAAACAAAAATAAACAAATTCACATGTCAGCATATTATATTCAAACCACATAATACCAAAGATAAAATAAAAATTAGGAAATCAGCCATGTAAAAAGACAAACGTCTAATCTGTGGAGGAAAAGTATAACAACTACATTGACCATCTTATCAGGAACCACGCAAAAACAATACAAGAGTCAAGTGGTTTCTCATAGTAGTTTTGATTTACATTTTCCTCATGACTAATAACGTGAAGCATCTTTTCATATACATGTTGGCCATTTTCATGTCTTCTTTGAAGAAATATCTATTTAGGTTTCTTGCCCATTTTAAAAATTGGGTTATATGTTTCATTCTATAGAGTTGTATATCTTTATACATGTTTGATATTAACTCTTATTAGGCATATAGTTTGCACAGCTTTTTTCCTATCCATATGTTGCCTTTTCATTTTCTTGTTTTCTGTGCTGTACAGAAGCATAGTTTGATGTAGTCTAATTCATTTATTTTTGCTTTGTAGCTGGAGCTTTTCATGCTATATCCAATAAATAATTGCAAGGCCACTGTTAAAACTTTTTTTCTGGTGTTGGTTTTTTTTTGGACTTTGGTGGTTTCAAAGATCCACGATGATAGCTGTCGTCAAAAAGACAAATATTGGGAGTGTGAAGAAAGGGAACCCTTGTGTACTTTAGATGCGAATGCACATTGGTGCCACCATGAAGGAAAACAATATGGAGATTTCTAAAGAAATAAAAAGTAGAATTACTTTATGACATATAAATCCTTCTTCTAGGTATATACCCAAAGAAAATCAAATCAAATCACCACCTCATAAAGATATTTGTACTGGGGAGGGGCCAAAATGGCCGAATAGAAACAGCTCTGCAGCTCCCATAGAGACCAATGCAGAAGGCAGGCGATTTCTGCATTTCCAACTGAGGTATCCAGTTCATCTCACTGGGACTGGTTAGGCAGTGGGTGCAACCCATGGAGGGCGAGCAGAAGTGGGGTGTGGTGTTGCTTCACCCAGGAAATGAAATGAGCTGGGTGACCTCCCTCCCCCAGCCAAGGGAAGTGGTGAGGGACTGTGCTATCCGCCCCAGGTACTAGGCTTTTCCCACGGATTTTTGCAATCCACAGAATAGGAGATTCCCTTATGAGCCTACACCACAGGGCCCTGGGTTTCAAGTACAAAACTGGGCCACTGTTTGGGCAGGAACTGAACTAGTTGCATAGTTTTTTTCATACCCCAGCAGCACCTGGAACCCCAGCCAGACAGGAGAACCATCCACTCTGCTAAAATGGGGGCTAAAGCCAGGGAGCCAAGTGTTCTCACTCAGCAGGTTCCACTCCCACAGAACCCAGCAAGCTAAGAAACACTGGTTTGAAATTCTCACTGCCAGCACTGCAGTCTGGAGTCCACCTGGGATGATAAAGCTTGGTGGGGGGAGGGGCATCCACCATTACTGAGGCTTTAGTAAGTGGTTTTCCCTTGATGGTGCTAAGGAGATGGGGAGGTTTGTACTGCATGGAATTCACCACAATATGGCAGACTGGCTGTGGCCAGACTGCTTCCCTAGATTCCTCCTCACAGGATAGGGCATCTCTGAAGGAAATGCAGCAGCCCCAGTCAGGGGCTTATGGATAAAATTGCCATTTCCCTGGGACAGAGGCCCTGGGGGAAGGGGCGACTGTGGGCGCAGCTTTAGTGGAATTAAACTTTTCTGCCTGATGGCTCTGAAGAGAGGATCTGATCCTGACAAGGAGGGTTGTCCCAGCATAGCACAGCAGATCTGCTAAGGGACAGACTGCCTTGTCAAGTTAGTCTCTGACCTCCATGCCCTCTGACTTGGAGAGACCTCAGAATAGGGGTCAACAGACACCTCATACAGGAGAGCTCTGGCTAGCATCAGAGTGGTGCCCTTTTGGGAAAAAGCTTCCAGAGGAAGGAGGAGGAAGGAATCTTTGCTGTTCTGTTGCCTCCACTGGTGATACCCAGGTGAACAGGGTGTGGAGTGGACCTCCAGCAAACTGCAGTAGACCTGCAGAAGAGGGCCCTCACTGTCAGAAAAATAACTAACAAACAGAAAGCAACAACAACAACAGCAAAAGACTCCCACATAAAAACCTCATCCAAAGGTCATCAGCCTCAGAGAGTAAAGGTAGATAAATCCATGAAGATGAGGAAAAAACAGCGCAAAAATGCTGAAAATTTCAAAAGCCAGAATGCCTCTTTTCCTCCAAATGATTGCAACACCTTTCCAGCAAGTGCGCAAAACTGAACAGAGAATGAAATTGATGAATTGATGGAAGTAAGCTTCAGAAGGCAGGTAATAACAAACTCCTCGGAGCAAAAGAAACATGTTCTAACCCAATACAAGGAAGCTAAGAACCTTGATAAAAGTTTACATGAACTGCTAACTAGAATAACCAGCTCAGAGAAGAACATAAATGACTTGATGGAGCTGAAACACACAGCATGAGAAGTTTATGAAGCATACATAAGTGTCACTGGCCAAATAGATCAAGCAGGAGAAAGGATATCAGAGATTGAAGACCACCTTGCTGAAATAAGGCATGAAGACAAGATTAGGGGAAGAAAAATGAAAAGGAATGAATAAAGCCTCCTAGAAATATGGGATTATGTGAAAAGACCAAACCTATCATTGACTGGTGTACCTGAAAGTGACAGGGAGAATGGAACCAAGTTGGAAAACACACTTCAAGATGTTATCCAGGAGAACTTCCCCACCCTAGCAAGACAGGCCAACATTCAAATTCAAGAAATACAGAGAACACCAGTAAAACACTCCATGAGAAGATCAACCCGAAGACACATAATAGTCAGATTCTCCAAGGTTGAAAGGCAGAAAAAAATGTTAAGGGCATCCAGAGGGAAAGGGCAGGTAACCTACAAGGGAAGCCCATCAGACTAACAGCAGGTCTCTCTGCAGAAACTATACAAGAGAGAAGAAAGTGTGGGCCAATATTCAACATTCTTAAAGAAAATAATTTTTACCCAGAATTTCATGTGCAGCCAAACTAAGCTTCATAAGTGAAGGAGAAATAAAATCCTTTACAGACAAGTAAATGCTGAGGGATTTTGTCACCACCAGGCCTGCCTTGCAAGAGCTCCTGAGGGAAGCACTATAAATATATATGTAAAGAAAAAACAGTACCAGCCACTTCAAAAACACGACAAAATGGAAAGACCATCAGTACTATGAAGAACCTGCATCAACTAATATGCAAAATAACCAGCTAGCATCATAATGACAGGATCAAATTCACACATAACAATGTTAACCTTAAATGTAAATGGGCTAAATTCCCCAATTAAAAGACACAGGCAAATTGGATAAAGAGTCAAGACCCATCTCATGTGCAAAGACACACATATCCCTTTATGGGATAGAGTGTTTCCCAAGCAAACGGGGGGAAAAAAAAGCAGCGGTTGCAATCCTAGTCTCTGATAAAACAGATTGTAAACCAACAAAGATCACAAAAGACAAAGAAGGGCATTACATAATGGGAAAGGGATCAATGCAACAAGAAGAGCTAACTATCCTAAATATATATGCACCCAACAGGAGCACCCAGATTCATAAAACAAGTTTTTGGGAACTACAAAGAGACTTAAGCACCCACACAATAATAGTGGGAGTCTTTAACACTCCACTATCAACATTAGATCAATAAAACAGAAAATTAACAAAGATATTCAGGACTTGAACTCAGCTCTGGATCAAGTGGACCTAACAGACATCTACAGAACTCTCCACCACAAATCAACAGAATATACATTCTTCTCAGTGCCACATAGCATTTATTCAAAAACTGACCACGTAATTGGAAGTAAAACATTCCTCAGCAAATGAAAAAAATGGAAATCATAACAAACAGTCTCTTAAACCACAGTGCAATCAAATTAAAATTCAGGATTTAAAAACTCACACAAAAGCTCACAACTACATGGAAATAGAACAACCTGCTCCTGAATGACTCCTGGGTAAATAACAAAAATAAGGCAGAAATCAAGAAGCTCTTTGAAACCAATGAAAACAGAGACAATATACCAGAATCTCTGGGACACAGGTACAGCAGTGTTAAGAGGAAAATTTATGGCACTAAATGTCCACATCTGAAAGCTGGAAAGATCTCAAATGGACACCCTAACATCACAATTAAAAGAACGAGAGAAGCAAGAGCAAACAAATTCAAAATCTAGCAGAAGACAAGAAATTACTAAGATCAGAGCAGAACTGAAGGATATAGAAACATGAAAAACCTTAAAAAATCAATTAATTCATGAGCTGATTTTTTGAAAAGATTAACAAACTAGACCATTAGCTAAACCAACAAAGAAGGAAAGAGAGAAGAATCAAATGGACACAAAGAAAAATGATAGAGTGGATATCACCCCTGATCCCACAGAAATACAAACTACCATCAGAGAATACTATAAATATCTCTACACAAATAAACTGGAAAATCTGGAAGAAATGGATACATTTCTGGACACATAAACCCTCCCAAGACTAGATCATGAAGTTGAAACCCTGAACAGACCAATAACAAGTTCTAAAATTGAGTCAGTAATTAATAGCCTACCAACCAAAAAACAGCCCAGGACCAGGTGAATTCACAGCTGGATTCTACCAGAGCTACAAAGAGGAGCTGGCACCATCCATTTTGAAACTATTCCACAGAATTGAAAAAGAGAGACTCCTCCCTAACTCATTTTATGAGGCCAACATCATCCTGATACCAAAACCTGGCTGAAACACAACAGAAAAAGAAAACTTCAGGCCACTATCCCTGTTGATTGAAAATCATCAGTAAAATACTGTAAAATGAATCCAGCAGCACATCAAAAAGCTTATCCACCACAAACAAGTTGGCTTCATCCCTGGGCTGCAAGGCTGGTTTGACATATACTAATCAATAAACATAATTCATCACATGAACAGAAACAATGACAAAAACCACATGACTATCTCACTAGATCCTAAAAAAGTCTTTGAAAAAATTCAGCATACCTTCATGCAAAAAACTCTCAATAAAATAGGTATTGATGAAACATATCTCATAATAACATAATAATAAAAGCCATTTACGACAAACCCATAGGCAATACCATACTGAATAGGTAAAAGCTGGAAGCAATCCCTTTGAAAACTGGTACAAGACAAGGGTGCCCTCTCTCACCACTCCTATTCAACATAGTATTGGAAGTTCTGACTAGGCCAATCAGGCAAGAGAAAGAAATAAAGGGTATTCACACAGGAAGTGATGAAGTTAAAATGTCTCGGATTGCAGATGACATGATTCTATACTAAGAAAACCCCATCATCTCAGCCCAAAAACTCCTTAAGCTGATTAGCAACTTCAGCAAAGTCTCAGGATACAAAATCAATGTGCAAAAATCACAAGCATTCCTGTACATCAACAATAGAGAAGTAAAGATCCAAATTATGAATGAATTCCCACTCACAATTGC
This sequence comes from Pongo pygmaeus, assembly GCF_028885625.2. Classification (NCBI taxonomy): domain Eukaryota; kingdom Metazoa; phylum Chordata; class Mammalia; order Primates; family Hominidae; genus Pongo; species Pongo pygmaeus. The sequence continues at coordinate 66,975,949 of NC_072378.2, read as the reverse complement.
TACAAAGAAAATAAAATACCTAGGAATACAACTTACAAGGGATGTGAAGGATCTCTTCAAGAACTAGAAACCACTGATGAAGAAAATAAGAGAGGACACAAACAAATAGGAAAACATTCCATGCTCATGGATAGGAAGAATCAATATCATGAAAATAGCCATACTGCCCAAAGCAATTTATAGATTTAATGCTATTCTCATCAAGCTACCATTGACTTTCTTCAAATAATTAGAAAAAAAACTACTTTAAATTTAATATGGAACCAAAAAAGAGCCCATATATCCAAGGCAATCCTAAGCAAAAAGAACAAGGCTGAAGGCATCATGCTACCTGACTCAAGCTATACTACAAGGCTACAGTAACCAAAGCAGCATGGCATTAGTACCAAAACAGATATATAGACCAATGGAAAAGAACAGAAGGCTCAGAAATAACACCACATATATCTACACCATCTGATCTTCAACAAACCTGACAAAAACAAGCAATGGGGAAAGGATTTTCTATTTAATAAGTGATGCTGGAAAAACTGGCTAGCCATATGCAGAAAACAGAAACTGGATCCCTTCCTTACACCTTATACAAAAATTAACTCAAGATGGGTTACAGACTTAAAAGCCAAACCCAAATCATGAAAACCCTAGGAGAAAACTTAGGAAATACCATTCAGGGCACAGGCATGGGCAAAGACTTTATGCCTAAAACACTAAAAACAATTTCAACAAAAGCCAAAATTAATACATAGGATCTTGTCAAGCTTCTGCACAGCAAAAGAAACTAGCATCAGAGTGAATAGGCAACCTACATAATGAGAGAACATTTTTGCAATCTATCCACCTGGCAAAGGTCTAACATCAAGAATCTACAAGGAACTTAAACACATTTACAAAAAAAAACCAAAAAAAAAAAACAGCACAACCCCATCAAAAAGTGGACAAAGGATATAAACAGACACTTCTCAAAAGAAGATATTTATTGGGACAACAAACATGAAAAAAAGCTCATCACTGATCGTTAGAGAAATGCAAATGTAAACCACAATGAGATACTATCTCATGTCAATCAGAATGGTGATTATTAAAAAGTCAGGAGACAATAGATTCTGGCGAGGCTGTGGAAAAATAGGAATGATTTTACACTGTTGGTGGGAGTTAGTTCAATCATTGTGGAAGACAGTGTGGCAATTCCTCAAGGATCTAGAAGCAGAAATACCATTTGACATAGCAATCCCATTACTGGGTATATACCCAAAGGATTATAAATAATTCTACCGTAAAGACACATGCACATGTATCTTTATTGCAGCACTATTTACAATAGTAAAGACTTGGAACAAAACAAAATGCCCATCAATGACAGACTGAATAAAGAAGAGTGGCACATATACACCATAGAACACTATGCAACCATAAAAAAAATGAGTTCATGTCATTTGCAGGGACATGGATGATACTGCAAGCCATCATTCTCAGCGAACTTACACAGGAAGAGAAAACCAAACACTGCATGTTCTCATGCATAAGTGGGAGTTAAACAATGAGAACACATGGACACAGGGAGGGCTACATCATACACTGGGGCCTGTTGGGGTGTTGGGGACTAGGGGAAAGAGATCATTAGGGCAAATATTTAATGCATGTGGGGATTAAAACCCATATGATGGGTTGATAGGAGCCGCAAACCACCATGGCACATGTATACCTACATAACAAACCTGCACATTCTGCACATGTATCCTGAAATTTAAAGTAAAATTTAAAAAAATTAAAACAAGAAGATATCTGCACTGCCTTGTCCATTGCAACCTTATTCACAAAACCTGATGTATAGAAACAGTCTAAGTTTCCATCTATGAATAAGTGGATAAAGAAAATCTGCAATATACCTACATCACACAAACACACACACACATACTCACACATTCAATGGAATACTATTCCACCTAAAATATGAAGGAGATTCTGCCATTTTCCACAACACACACAATATGGATGAGCCTGGAGGACATATGGTAAGTAAAATAAACCTGATACAGAAAGAAAAATATTGTGTGATCTCGCTTACACAGGAAATCTTAAAAATAATCATATTTATAGAGATAGATAATAAAATAGTGGTTACTAGGGATGGGCTTGAGCTGGAAGAGTTAAAGAGAAGTAGGTCAAAAGATACAAAGTAGCAGATTCTTAAGATAAACAAGTCTAAAATCTAATCTGAAGCCAGGTGCTTGTGACCAGTCTTGGCCACAGAGTGAGACCTCCTTCTCAATAAAAACAAACAAATTACTTTTTAAGAATATTTACAAAAAACATCTAATGTACAATATGAAAACTACAGTTAATAATATTGTATTATAGTCAAGATTTGGATAAATAAGTAAATTACAGTTGCTTTTGCCACAGGAAATAAAAATGGTTAACTATATGAGATAATGAATATGTTAATTTGTTTTACTATAATAACCATTTTGCTGTATATATGTATCTCATAAAATCATACACAATTTATTTTCAAAAAGACTGAGAGGAGTGAAATATCTAAAGTGTTGATTTAAACAATTATAAACAGAATTCTATTTTCAAAGAAACTATCTTTTAACAATAATAGAGAAATAAAAGACTTGTCAAGTGAACAAATACAGAGGGAATTCATCATTCATCAGTAACCTTCCTACCAAGAAATGTTAAAAGAAATTCTTCAAGGAGAAGAGAAATGATGTAAGTCAGAAACTGAGATCTATATAAAAAGAGGATGAGTGACAGAGAAGAAATAAGTGAAGGTAAACTAGAATCCTTTATTGACCTAAAAATTATTTTTCAGAGTAATGATAGTAACTTTATATCGGGTCATTATAGGAAAAGATAAGTAAACAAATGACAGCAACATAAGGATCAAGAGGAAGAAACTGTTAATACTCTGATGTAAGGTACAGGCATGACCGGCGCACACATATAGTGCTATTTTACGGTGGAGTTACGTTTGTTGTGGAAGTTTCCTGAATTTAGAACAATTATTTTAAAAAAGTAAGAAGAAAGTGTTATGATGGTACTGTAAGAGAGAAGAAAAAAAGAATAACACAATTCATTAAAACAAAAAAAAGAGGGAAAAGAAGTCAAAGTGAAATAAATAGTAGCAAGTGAAATGAATGGTATCAGTTACAAACCTGGTGGCTGCTAAAACAATTTTATTGACAGTAATTTTTTAAACTTTTATTTTAAGCTCATGGGTACAACTGCAGGTTTGTTACATAGGTAAACTTGTGTCATGGGAGTTTGTTATACAGATTATTTCATTACCTATGTATCAAGCCTAGCACCTATTTGCTGTTTTTCCTGATTCCCTCCTCTCACCCTCCACCCTACAAAAGACCCCAGTGTGGGTTGCTCTCCTCTGTGGATCCATGTGGTCTCATCATTTACCTACCATGTATAAGCGAGAACATGTGGTATTTGGTTTCTCTTACTGTGTTAGTTTGCTAAGGATAATGTCCTTCTGCTCCATCCATGTCACTGAAAAGGACATGGTCTCTTTCTTTCTTACACCTGCATCATATTCCATGGTGTATATATACCACATTTCTTTATTCGGTCTATCATCAATAGATATTTTGGTTGATTCCATGTCTTTGCTATTGTGAGTAGTGCTGTAATGAACATACATGTACAGGTGCCTTTATAATAGAATAATTTTTATTCCTTTGAGTAATAGCTAGTAATGAGATTGCTGGGCTGAATGGTATTTCTATCTTTAGGTTTCCAAGGATGTGCCACACTGTCTTCCACAATGACTGAACTAATTTACACTCCCACAGTGTATAAGCATTCCTTTTTCTCCACAACCACACCAGCATCTGTTATTTTATAACTTTTTAGTAATAGTCATTCTGTCTGGTGTTAGATGGTATCTCATTGTCAATCATATGATAGCTACTTTAAATACTAATGTTTTAAGTACACTAAGAGGCAGAGTATTTAAGAGTGAATTAAAAAATATTGTAAAAAAGAAACCCACTTAAATATAAACCATGGACGATCAATTTAAAAAGAAAAACTATCGATGGTTTAAATTATAGGAATGGAGAAAGATGTATCATGCTAATACTGATCGACAGAATCCTGGAGGAGATTTACATCAGTATAATTTTGTAAATTATGCAGCTCCAAGGGTCTATCTCTCCACATAATCTTTTTTTAAAGAGAAGAAAAAATGGTCAGTATCAGCTTTGTCAGAACTCTTGGAAATAGTCAAAGGCTTATAGCTGCTACATAAATAGTAAATCAATAAGAGGCAACCTAAAAATGGCATTCAAGGAAATCTGTCAAAACCCTAGCTACTACATGCTAAAAGAAATGGAGGCTTCAGAGACCACACACGATGTAGAATATGGTATATTATGTCTTAAGAAAAGGTTTAAAATTAACTAAACAAACAACTATTATCTACAAAAGGCAACAACAACAAAAATCCCTGAAGAGAAGAAGTAAGAATCTGATTACCTTAGCTAACACATCATATGATTGACATATGATGTGAAATTAACAGAGAATATCCCTGAGGAAGCATAGCTGGAACTACTATACAAAGACTTTAAGCAAACTGCCTAAATATAGTCAGATAGCTAAAAGAAACCCGAACATGATGTCTCAACAAATAGAGAATATCAACAAAGACAGAAAGTACAGAAATAATCCAAACAAAAGTTTTGGAGCTCTAAAGCACAAAATCTGCAATGAAAACATTACTAGATCATTTCAATAGCAAATTTGAGCAGATAAAATAAAGAATTAATAAACAACCTTAGGTCCATTGGGATTAACCGGGCTGAGGAGCAGGAAGAAAGAAAGACTGAATAAAGCCTAAGAGAGCTGTGGGACACAATAAAGTACACCAATATATGCATAAGGGGAGTCTCAGAGTGTGAGAAATGAGATAAAGGAACAGAGAGAATATCTGAAAAAAGGATGACAAAAAGTCTCCAAATTCGATGAATTCATTAATCTATACATACAAGAAACTCAACAAAATTTAAGAATAAAAACCAAGAGTTCCACACCAAGACACATCATAATCAAGCTATTGAAATCTAATGTCATAGAGAAAAACTTGAAAGCAGCAAAAGAAAAGCAACTCATCATATACAAGAGATCCTCATTATGATTAAGAGTAGATTTATTATCAATGAGAATGTCATAGCCAAGAAAGGAATGGGATGACATATTAAAAGTGCTGAAAGAAAAAAAGAAACTGTCAACTGAAAATTTGTTAAACTATCCATCAAAAATTAAGGAGAAATTAAGACATTCTTTCACATGCAAAAGTTGAGAGGATTAATAATAATCGGCCCTATAAGAAATGCTAAAAATGTCCAACAAGCAGAAATTAAAAGACACTAGAGAGTGATTTTGAAGTTATATGGAAAAATAAAAATCACCATTAAAGATAATTACACATGTAAATATAATAAGAAATATTGATTTATTTTTGATTTGTAACTGTTTTTCCTATGAGATTTAAGGTACAAACATAAAATGTTAATTATAGATCTATTTTAATGGTCAAGCATTGTATAAGGATGTGATTTGTGATGACAGCAACGTAAGGGGAAAGAGAAAAAGCTTTATAAAAGCAGATTCTTATACACTAATGAAGCTAAGGTGGTATTAATTAAAATACATTGTTACAAGTTTAGTTTTATTTTTTCTCCCCAGGTTAAATAGTAAGAAATTAACTGAAAGATATACAGAAAAAGGAAATAAAAATAAACTAAAATGGCATACTATAAATAAATAATTAAACAGAAAAGAAAACAAGAAATAAATTTAGAAACAAAACACAAAAAAGATAAGACACAAAAAAAAAATAGCTAAATGGAAGAAGTAAATCTTTCCTTATCAGAAATTACATGAAATATAAATGGATTAAATTCTCCAATAAAAAGGTAGTGTGTCCAGAATTGGGTTCTTGGTCTCGTTGACTTCAAGAATGAAACCGTGGACCCTCACGGTGACTGTTACAGTTCTTAAAGATGGTGTGTCCAGAGTTTGTTCCTTCAGATGTTCAGATGTGTCCAGAGTTTCTTCCTTCTGGTGGGTTCGTGGTCTCGCTGGCCTCAGGAGTTAAGCTGCAGACCTTCATGATGAGTGTTACAGCTCTTAAGGTCTGGAGTTGTTCATTCCTCCCATCCATAGTTGTTCATTCCTCCCAGTGGGTATGTGGTCTTGCTGGCTCAGGAGTGAAGCTGCAGACCTTCGTGGTGAGTGTTACAGCTTGTAAAGGCAGTGCAGACCCAAAGAGTGAGCAGCGGCAAGATTTATTGCAAAAAGCGAAAGAACAAAGCTTCCACAGTGAGGAAGGGGACCCAAGCGGGTTGCCACTGCTGGCTCAGGCAGGCCTGCTTTTATTCCCTTATCTGGCCCCACCCACATCCTGCTGATTGGTCCATTTTACAGAGAGCTGATTGGTCTGTTTTACAGAGAGCTGATTGGTCCATTTTGACAGGGTGCTGATTGGTGCATTTAAAATCTCTGAGCTAGACACAAAAGTTCTCCAAGTCCCCACTAGATTAGCTAGACACAGAGCACTGATTGGTGCATTTACAAACCTTGAGCTAGACACAGGGTGCTGATTGGTGTGTTTAAAAACCTTGAGCCACACCCAGAGTGCTGACTGGTGTATTTAAAATCCCTTAGCTAGACATAAAAGTTCTCCAAGTCCCCACCAGGTTAGCTAGATACAGAGTGCTGATTGGTGCATCTACAAACCCCGAGCTAGACACAGAGTGCTGATTGGTGCATATACAATCCTCCAGTTAGACATAAAAGTTCTCCAAGTCCCCACTAGACTGGCTTCACCTAGTGGATCCTACACCGGGGCCACAGGCGGAGCTGCCCATCAGTCCCAACTGTGTGCCCACACTCCTCAGCCCTTGGGTGGTTGATGAGACTAAGCTCTGTGGAGCAGGGGGTGGCGCTCATTGGGGAGGCTCAGGCCTCGCAGAAGCCCACAGCATCGGGGAGCCCACAGCATGGGGGAGGCTCAGGCATGGTGGGGTGCAGGTCCCGAGCCCTGCCCCATGGGGAAGTAGCTGAGGCCTGGCAAGAATTTGAGCACAGTGCCAGTGGGCCAGTGCTGCTGGGGGACTTGGCGCACCCTCCGCAGCTGCTGGACCAGGTGCTAAGCCCTTCACTGCCTGGGGCTGGTGGTGCTGGCTGGCTGCTCTGAGTGCGGGGCCCACTGAGCCCACACCTACCCAGAACTTATGCTGGCCCATGAGTGCCACATGCAGCCCCGGTTCCCACCTGCGCTTCTCCCTCCACACCTCCCCGCAAGCAGAGGGAGCAGGCTTCGGCCTTGGCCAGCCCAGAGAGGGTCTCCCACAGTGCAGTAGCGGGCTGAAGGTCTCCTCAAGTGTGGCCAGAGTGGCCACCAAGGCCGAGGAGGTGCCCAGAGCAAGCAAGGGCTGCGAGGGCTGCCAGCATGCTCTCACCTCTCAATCCCCCCTCTAAACAGGACACCCCAATTGCTGTTGGGAATTTGACCGATGACTGCTCTAGCTACTTCCTGCTGGATGGGGCAGTGAAGGAGCCCTGCAGTTGTAGTGTCCTCCAGAGGGGAACTCTCTAGGCCAGTGAAAATGCCAGTGGGTCAGTCCAGGGGTCCTCAGTAGAAGTTGTTATTTGAACTCATTTGGGGTTCCATTCGTAAGACCATCTGTAGCTTGAAGGCCTTGATTCTAGAGGAAACAAATTTGACAAGGTTAAAAATGTAGGGCCCAAAGGTGAGTAACAGCAAGATGGCTGCCACAGGACCTAGAAAGAGGAGAAGCCATGTTGCCCAACTCCAGAGGTTGGTATAAAAGTTTGAAAGGTGTTGTCCGATTTCAGAAGCCTTTTCCTGTAAACTCCAGGTGGCATCTCGTGCTATCCCTGACTGGTTAGTATAAAAACAACACTCTTCCCCTAAGAAGGTGCAGAGTCCTCCTTTCTCAGCAGTGAGGAGGTCTAGGCCTCAGCAGTTTTGGAGAGTCATTGCTGCCAAAGAGTCTATTTGGGATTGTAAAGTAAGGATAGATTCCGTTATTTCTTGTAAACTGTCTGAAAAATCCTTTGAGAGTGTGTGGTAGTAGGATAATGAAGTAGTTAAACTGGCTATTCCAGTTCCTGTAGCAGTAGCCATTCCTAACCCTATAAGCAAAAGCAGTGCTTTGAAAGAAATTTATTGTTGCAAATATCTACATTAAAAGAAAGTTTTCAAAACACTAACCTAATTTTACACCTTAAAGATGTAAAATAGATGAGCAAACTAAACATACATATAGCAGAAGAAAAGGAATAATGAATATCAAAGTGTCAATAAGTTAAATACAAGATTCAAAATTAATAAAATAATCAACAAAAGCAAAAGTTATTTGAAAATATCAAAAATTTAAAAAATAGCTAGGTTGACTTAGAAAAAATTAACTCAATTACTAAAATCTGAAATAAATGTGAGGACATTACTACTCACAGTACAAAAATAAACAGAACTATAAGATAATATTATAGGCAACTATAAGCCAATAAATAAGATAATCTAAATGAAATGAACAAATGTCTAGATAAAATTAGTGAGACTAACTGAAGATGTATCAGAAAATATGAACACACCTATAACAAAAGAGATAATCAGTATTCAAAAGTCACCCCAAAATGAAAAGACCAGAGAAAAAATGGCTTCTCTGTTAACTTCTACAAATTCTTTAAAGAAGACAACACCAATCCTTTCACATTCTTCCAGTGTATAAAATAGAAAGTAATATTTACTAACTCATCCTATGACCCAAATTCAAATGAAGACATTACTATAATAAAAAAACTACAGATTAAAATCCCTTATGAATACAAATGGAAAAAATCTCTGAAATGCAATGATGGTTTAGCATGTAACAATCAGTCAATATAATATGTCACATTAATAGAATGAATAAAGAAAACCCATACAGTTATCTCAATTGATACAGAAAACAAACTGAAATAAATCCCACACCCTTTCATAACAAATATTCAAAAAACAAGAAATAGAAGAGAACATCCTCAGCATGATAAAGTTTATTTACAAAAGTCTCACAGCTAACATCATATTCCATGGGATAAGAATGAAAGAATTCTCTCTAAGATGGAGAAAAAATGAAGACACTGGCTTCTATTACTTCTATTAAACATTGTACTAGAATAGCTAGCCCAAACATTTAGGGAAACCAAAGAAATACAATGCATCCAAATTAAAAAGGAAAACGTAAAGTGAAATTCTTATTCACAAATGACAAAATCTTATATATAGAGAATCCTAAAGAATCCACCAAAAACTTAAAAATTATTGGAGTTAATAAATGAATCTAGCTAAGTTGTGGGGCACAAAATCAACAAACAAAAAACAGTTTGTTTCTATAAACTAGCAATGAACAATCCAAAAATAAAAAAAATTAAAAAGTATTCCATTTACAACAGGATTCAAAATAATAAAATATCTAGGAATAAATTTAACCAAGTAAGTGAAAGAATTTAGCACTGAAAACTCCTAAAACATTGTGGAAAGATGTTAAAGAAGATGTACATAAATGTAAATGTAGCTTGTGTTGATGGATGGGAAGACAATACATTTAAGATGGCAATGTTACCCAAAGTAATGTATAAATTTAATGCAATCTCTATCAACATTCCAATGGTGTGTTTCACAGAAATGGAAAATTCAATTAATAAATTTATATGGAATTAGAATGTGATCACTTTTTTGGAAGTTTGAGAATAACGTATGTGGATACTTATGAAATGTTTAGTAGAATTTACTTATGCCAAACTTGAAGGTCTTTTCGTGTTATATTTTTGAGATAAACTCTTTGAAAATTCTGTAATGGAACATGTTGATGTGTTCACTGGAGCTGTGTTTTGGAAGGGATTTCAGATTCAAATCTTACAGAATAGGTTCTATAAAATTCTTCAGGCCGTTGATTTTTTTTTTACTCTTTAAGAAATATAAAGATTTGATCCATGGGGTTCTTGAGCTCTCCTAAAACTTTGCATATATTCTTATCCAATCCTACATTTTTGATTTACCAGATGTTTCCTGAAATATTTCTCATTAACACCTATTTTTGTGGTCTGGTTTGGTAACCAGGTGTGATGACATGAGTGCTTGAGAATCTTCCTATTGATTTCATGCTATGCTGAAGAATGGATATATCAGGAAGACTGCCTGAGATCTTACCTGCCTAGATTCATTGTTCAGTGTTCTGTATTTCTGGCTCTGCCTAAAGAAGAGCCACTGTAACTATGACTCCTACCCTCTCGGATGTATTTTATCTTTGACAATAACCATATATAATATTAACCTATATTCTTAAATACCTGAAACCAAAACAAACATATGTTGATCAATATATATGTAGATTACTTTATATTTACCAAAGTATCAGAATAAACTTTCAATAATATTAGCTATTTTAAGCTGGTACTGTAAATAGCATGGATGCTTTTGTTCATACACAGAAGCCGACAAAAAAAAATCTAAATTTAAAATTGGCAAGTGATTCTGTTCATTTCTTACCTGTGATTTCTGAGAACAGCAAAAAAAAAGTGAAATTTTTGTTGTCATAATCCAGTATTAATTTCTGATGGTTATTTCTTGGAGGTTGGGAAAGTTTTGTTAGGATGCAAGATACAATAAGCACTAGAATGTAGAAAATCATGATAAATTGGACTCTATTAACTTTAGAAACTTTTATTTTTCAATAGCTTTCCTTAAAAGTATAAGGAGCCAAGATAGCATGGTGATGACATTTCAATGCATATAACAAATGTAGGGCCCCTACCAAAAAAAAAAAGAATTCAGAAAGAATCTTTGCTAACCAATAAGAAAACATTAAATAATCCTATAAAAAGATGTATAAAATATGCTAACAGGCAATCATTCTAAAATATTTCCAAGTGGCCAATAAATATTTAAAATGTGCTAAACCTCATCAAGGAAATGTGAATGAAAATCATCGTGAGACATAACTACACATCCTCCCTGATTACTTAAAAAAATGCACAGTACTCTTTGTTGAAGACCTTGAACAATGAAACTCCCATACACTACTTGTGAATGAGAAAATTAGTATAACTATTTGGGAAAATTGTTTTGCAAGATTTCCTGAAATTGAGTTGATGCCTTCCCTATGGCCATGCAGTTCTATTCCTAGGTAGACAATCCGACCAAATGTATCCTATTTAATCCAAAACTCTATAACTATTTGTAGCAACATTATTTATATTAACCCAAAACACTTGGAAATTATTTATGTGTTTATTAATTGCAATAATTAATCATTAGTAATTATTAAAGCATACTATAATAATATTAAAGTGAAGCACTACTACTCATGGAACAAGAAGTGAATGGATCTCACTAACATAATAAGCCAGACACAAATAATGCATGTTGTATATTTTCTTCCATGTAAATTAAAAAACAGCTATGTTGTTAGAAATCAGGATAGTGATTTACAATTGAGCAAGAGGGATTATTACTAAGGGTCAGTTAAAGGGTTTCTGGAATCTTGGTAGTATTCTGTCTCTTGACTTCGGTGGTTTTCATTGGTGTATTCAATTTTCGTGACACTTAGAATTGTATACTTATTATTTGTGATTTTTTTTTGTAAGCATCTTATATGCCAATTTAAACTTAATTTAAAAGTTGTGAAAGTTATCTAAACAATCTAGCCATAACTTCTTTCAAAAGAATGTATCTTCTGCCTTCAACCCCAATCCGTAGCTTAGAACTTGTGACTGAGCTGAGATTATGTAAGTAAAGGGAGACAACTTGTATAACAGATGCTCTCTGGGCACTGCTCTTCTGAACGTCTTGTAGGATGAGCAGTGCCCAAGATGCAAAAAATTATTCTCAAATCATTGAATCAGCGTAAAGATTATAAAAAGTAAACAAAGTTGTATATATTAATAATATAGAATTTTATTCACTGTGCATTCTTCTTTAGAAAATACCAACACAGCCTTTCTTTTGGAATATAAGAGTATCTTTGTGATTTACTAGAACAGAAAATAATCTGTACTTTTGGTGTTTAATGAAGCAAGCTATTCTGCCTTTCTTCCATCTTCCAGCCCCACTCTCAGTAGTGAACCAAAAATGTAACTTTGAGATATTCATTGATTTTTAAACTTTGTCTTTTAATATAATTTTGATTTGAATGACACATTCGGCTCTGTAGTCATCCATGTGACTGCATGCAAACAATTGTAATACTCTTTTAGCTCCATAATAGGCTTCTTATAACATGATAAAGTCAAATACAGTAGTCCACTTAAACCCTTCATATCTCATACTCATTCTGATTTTTTAACTATGGCATTTGACCTCTGGGTTTGTCCATAACTTTGTATGACATTTAGGTTAAAATCATTAGATACATTCAGCATTTACTGAATTCAAAGTATTGATCTCTCTTTGGGAATTTTTTTTTTCTCTCTTTCCTCTTACATTATGTTGAATAAGATATTAACATAAAAATTCTGGTTTTCTCATGTAATCACCTATGTGGTCATTGAAATAAAACTCTGTAAGCTCACTTTTTATGTTTGTTTAAAATTTGTTAATTGGTTGAATATTCTGTCCTCAGTTGCTTTTAAAGCTGAAAAAGAATACTGTCAATCATATTTTTCAAGTCTTACATCCTCCAGACTAAATTTGTGTTCATACTTTGACGTGCTTCTACTGCATATTAAAAGTGAGCTTTTTTTTTTTTAAATTCTTCTAAGATGAATTATTCTGCTTGAGCGGGCCAAGTTGTTCCAAAAAGCCTACTGCTGACAGTGCTTAACTAAAGTCAACAAAGAGAAGATAAGGCTTACTGGTATTGTTTGTTGAAATATCAGTACCAATTCCAGCTGTAAAAATGATAAATACTTTAATAAAGATAGCTTGTTCCTTACCAAAGTTTGCAGTACTCTTTATTCTATCAATGCAGGAATATTCCCAGCAGACAGATTTAATCTCACAAAAGATACGGGTTACTAAAATGTGGCTATCTTACGAATGTCCCTAAAGCTTTTAAAACAAGCAGCCAACGTGTACTACCTACATTTCACAACCTTTAAAACACCACATATCTTTTCCTAATTAGTTTTATTTAAAGGAACACATTAATTTTGTTTAAGATACTACTTCATAAATGGACCTCTAAGATGTTCATCTGTACACCAATTGTGTGATATTTTCCTTTGGTTCTCGGATTTTGTTTAGCTTTTTTTTTTTCTGTGTGTGGTGTTTGTTGAGGTTTCTTTTTGGACTTTTTGTGAGATTCCGTTTTTATTTTTGTTTTTGTAAAATACATTCACATGGACCACATGGAGTCAGGAAGCAGCATAAATTATGTAGGACTACAGAGTTAAATTGTCGAACTAAACTTGGATGGTAGAAACATTAGGTACTAATTTGTTGGCAGAGATGCTTTGTATCATGTGCTGTGTGTATGCTGATTAAAAAAGCATTATGTGGGTCCAATGCCACTTCAGTTTCATGGGATTTTTATGTGACATGGCACATCAAATCTGCCAAGCACGGGACCATCTGGAAAGAGAGTACCAGTCAGGAAGTTGATTTCATATGAAGGAAAATAATCTAGGTAAACATTACACATAATTAAAGACAAAAAAGTAACACATGGAAACATGGCAATTGTGTACATATGTATATATACACACACACATATATGTACACACATAATTATACATATATACCCACATTACATATATAAACATCTGTGTCAGTATCTATATCATTTAACAAATAAATAATTTTCTAAAATGTTTAATGTATATATATGTAAGTTCAGTCTTGTTTGTATAACAAGATGAAATAAACAGTACTGCAGTACATATTTTGTTAAAATATATCTTAACATTTAAAAATTATTTTCTCTGTAGTTATTTATAATAGTAAATTGAGCACATACCATGTACCAATCATTATGTTAGGGACTAGGGATTTCATGGCACTCCAAATAAAAACATTTGGAAAGTAACTGAACTGAAAAATAACCAAAATGTTTGGAGCTGAAGTAGCCCCAAGTTGTACTGGGCAAAGCAAGGTTTGAATCATGGAGACTGAAAAGATTACAGGAGAAAAAAGAAAAAAAACACCTATATTATCTTCATTTTAAGACACTTGAAATAGTTTAAGAAGGTATGTATAAAGCACCTGTTTTTGTTTGTTTGTTGTTAAGCCACTGTCTATGACATAATAAATGCAGTGAAGATAATTTACAGGACTGGAATAGTTTGCTTTAATATTTACAGGTAGATAGAACAACCAACTTAGAGTTCCAAAAGTGTTGTGTTTTTAAGTGTTCGGTTTTTTATAACCACCTAATCATCTGTTTACCTTTTTAATTTTTTTAACCAATTTGATAGGAGAAAATTCTGCATTATGCCAGTTTAATTAATAATCAGGGCAATAATTTTGAAATATCATATTTGCTGCCCTGTAGTCCTGTTTCTGTGAATGTTCCATATATGCTTTTGCCCATGACATCTATGGGAAGAGCATTTCAGGCTGAAGTGAAAACAAGTGCAAAAGCCTTGAGGTGAAAAAGAGTGGGTTATTAAAGAGTCAGGTAGAGATTACTTTTTTACTTTATACCAAAATATAAGAAATAATAAATATGTAAATTTTATTCCATTTAGTTTTTTTATTAAAATAGTATTTTGATTTAAATTAATTTCAAATAGCTAAAACTGATAACAATTTGCTATAGAGACTTAGATATATTGTTACAAAATCAAGTATATGCATATATATGTTTTATGTATGTATATAAACATAGGTTTACATGTTTGTATATATTAATACATATTTATAAATATTTGCATTTATACATATTAATATGTATATATGGATATGTATTGTATGCAGTACATATATACATAAATATATTGAAATATGTTTATATTTATGCATATGCATGCACCAAACATATATTTATTCATCTGTTTAGAAAAATAATATCCTATTGTTTTACATTACATGGTAAAATGTCATGAACTTCACTTTAGGTTAATATAGACAGCTGAATTCACTATTGTTTTTTTTTTTTTTTGAGACGGAGTCTCACTCTGTCGCCCAGGCCAGAGTGCAGTGGTGTGAACTCTGCTCACTGCAAGCTCCGCCTCCTGGGTTCACACCATTCTCCTGCCTCAGCCTCCCAAGTAGCTGGGACTACAGGTGCCCACCACCAAGCCCGGCTAATTTTTTTCTGTATTTTTTTTTAGTAGAGACGGGGTTTCACCATGTTAGCCAGGATGGTCTTGATCTCCTGACCTCATGATCCACCTGCCTTGGCCTCCCAAAGTGCTGGGATTACAGGCGTGAGCCACCACAGCCAGCCTGAATTCACTATTTTTAAAAAGTTTTTAGTAGTTTAAATTATGGATGGAACACAGTTTATTTAACAATGTCTCAAAGAAACATAGGTTATTCATTTTTCCACTCCTAATAACTCTGTATTTAACATCTTTTCAAATACATACTTATGTCTTGATATTCCAGGTACATTTTTCAAAATGTTATTGTTTTGTTCTGCATTTGTCTGATTTAAAGGTATGGGCTTGCTGTGTACAGAAGGTAGATACGAATTGTGTTCTCTTCTTTGAGTCATATCCCCTGAAATCTTGGTGAGGAGAGCTCTTTTATGCTCCTCCCCCATTTTTTAAAATAATGAATGTAAGCTGATTTTGACATGAAGAGGCTCATTGTGAGGTGATGTTTTGTTTTTGACTTAAATGATAGGTCTAGGTAAGCAATGTGATGGTCTAAGTAAGAGTTTTAGGAAGAAGCAAAGGTATGTACAAGTTGTAGTTCTCATGTGATGAAGAATGAAGCTGATTTGTTTAGTGAAGCAGAGACGCAAGCCTGCAAAGCTCTGAAGAGGCAGAACGAGTAAATGTAACTCACGATTTCTTTGGTCTTGATTTTAGCGTCCTGGCCACCTTGCAGTATATGTGTCTATGGGTTCTGAACGATAACCTTTTGTTGGTTAATTTTAAACTTTCTTTTTTCTTTATATAGTATAAGGGGTTTCTTATAGTAAAAATATTATTGATTTCTTATAAAATACTTTGGAGCAGACATTTTTCCACCATTATCCATTTTGTGAGTGGTTAGATATGGCAATATTTAAATACGACGTTAACATTTTGCAAAAACTGAACCATTTTGCAGAACATTTATGGTGCAGTCCTCTGTGAGGTAACGTAATACTGACTTAAATTTTTATAATTAATTTTTATGAGTCTGACTATTGGTAGAATCAAACTGGTACTTTTTAAAGCATTCTCACTTTATCCATCTCAATCCTTAGTACCATAAAGGGTAAGTGTAAGAATTTTCTTATGTGAAAGGTTGATAAGTACAAAACATTATTGGAAGAAGATGACCAGCATTTCCCAAACTTAAAAGTTCTGAGAACGTACTGCATTATTAGCAACATTTCTTGAAATCCATAATGTAGCCATAATTTGTCAACACATTCCATTTGTCTCAATTTAAAAAAAAATAAAAAGACCTAGTGAACTAACCTGGTCCACAGAGGTTACATGACTGGCCCACAGTGACTGAGTTATTTAGTGACTGAATGTAGTTTTTGTTTGTTTGTTTGTTTCTCAGGTAATGCTCTTTTGGGGACTTATTAAAAGATAAGACTTCTAAGTCATCACCATCTCTCCAATTAAAAGTATAGTGGAGGCACAGGGACAAATGTAAGCCAACACCTGACTAATCCAAACTACCAAGAATATATTTTCAGTTTTTACCAAATAATGTATCATGCAATTAGAGTTCTTTTTGGAGGCTTGCAAATCCTCTAACAGTAGAATTTTGTCTGTCTTTCTTTTAATTTTCCTGCTACTTAGGTTTATGTTAAGAAAATCTTTTCATCTTACATTAGTTCTTCACTGAATGTAAGTCTGTGGTGGCAATGTAATAAAATAGAATTTATTAATCTTAAAATGGATTAGAGTTATTTTTGTCACTCTAGCCTGGAAATCATTCATAGCTGTCAGACAATTAGGATAAAACTTATGATTTCTTATCAAGAAAATGCTCTGTAAGCAGTAATACTTCAGATTCATATAATTTCAATTAATATATGTATTAATTCATTAATACATGAAACCTTAAATTGATATAATCACCCCAGCTTCACAAGATATTCATCAATATAAGTAGTTATAGTTTAAAATACGTATGCACTTCAGGAAAAAATTCTGTATTTCATAGAAAGTAGAATTTGTCATATTGGTGTGTGGCATTATTTCAGCAAGCCTATTTCCATCCTGTTCTTAGCTGCGTAACTTTTAAAGATTTATTGTTTCAGTTACAATTAGGTAGTAATGGTAATACTTCCAAAGTAAATGTAAGGAAGTTTATTAGCTTATATAAGGTATAAGTCTGACAGCAAACTAGAAATACCTAAAAGAATTTCACTTCAGATGATAAAGGATAAGGGAAGGAACCTAAAAGCAGCAAGAGAAAAGAAACAAATAACATACAGTGGAGCTCCAATATTTCTGGCAGCAGACTTTTCAGTGGAAATCTAGGCCAGTAAAGAGTGGCAAGACATATATAAAGTGCTGAAGGAAAAAGTCTTTTACCCTAGAATAGTGTATCTGGTAAAATATATTCTTCAAACATGAAGGAGAAATAAAGACTTTCCTATACAAACAAAAGCTGAGGAATTTCATAAATATCAGACCTGTCCTATAAGAAATGCTAAAGAAATTACTTCAACCAGAAAGAAAATGTCATTCATAAGAAGTAAATAATCAACCTAAGGTACAAAACTTAATGGCAATAGTAAGTACATAGGAAAAACTCAGAATATTATAACACTGTAACTGTGCTATGTAAACTGCTCTTATCCTAAGTAGAAAAAATAAATGATTAATCAATAAAAAATAATAACTATACAACTTTACAAGACATAGTCATTACAGTAAAATATCAATAGAAACAACAAAATGTTAAAAAGTGGGGGGAAGTTAAGGCAAGTTTTCAGTAGTTTATTTTTTGTTTGTTTATGCAAAAAGTGTTAAGTCATTATCAGGTTAAAATAATGTGTTATAAGACAATATCTGCAAGCCTCATGGTAACCTATAAATGAAAATGCATCCAATGCATACGTACACCCATCCACAAAACACACACACAATAAAAAGCAAGAAACTAAATCTTATCACCAGAGAAAATTACCCTCATTAGAGGAAGATAGAAAGGAAAGAAAGAAGGAAGAGAAGACCAGAAAACAAATAATGAAATGGTAAGACTAAATCCTTACTTACCAATAATAACATTGAATGTAAATGTACTAAACTCTTCAATCAAAATACATAGGCTATCTGAAAGGATAAAGAAATATAACCCATTGATCTATTGGCTACAAGAAACACGCTTTACCTATAAAGAGGTATGTAGGCTAAATGTAAAGGGATGAAAAAGATCTTCCAAGCCAATAGAAACCAAAAAAAAAAAAAAAAAAGCAGGAGTAGCTATACCTGTATGAGACAAAACATTTCAAGACAAGAACTATAGAAAGAGACAAAGACAGTCACTATGTAATTATAAAGGGGTCAATTCAGCAAGAGGATATAACAATTTTAAGCATATATGCTCCCAATACTGAAGCATCCAGATATATAAAGGAAATATTATTAGAGCTAAAGAAAAGATAGGTCTCAATACAATAATAGCTGGAGACTTTAGCACTGAAGTTTCAGTATTAGACAGATCTTCAGACAGCAAATCAACAAAGAAAGATCACAATTAATCTTCAGTATAGACCAAATGAATCCAATTGATATTTACAGAACATTTCATTCAAGAGCTGCAGAGTACACATTCTTTTTTTCAACACATGGATCATTCTCAAGGATAGACCATATGTTAGGTTACAAATCAAGTCTTCCAACATTCTAAAATAGTCAAATAATATCAAGCATCTTCTCTGACCACAATGGAATAAAACTAGGAATTAATAACCATTAATTTCAGAATTTTTAATTTAAGAAATTTTGGAAACTATAAAAATGCATGGAAATTAAGGAATATGCTGCTGAATGGCCAGTGGGTCAATAAAGAAATTAAGAAAGAAATTGAAAATTTTTTGAAACAAATGATAATGGAAACAGCATAGCAAAAGCTTTGTAACATAACAAAAGCAGTACTAACAGGGAAGCTAACAGCTATAACTGCCTACATCAAAAAAGAAAAAAACCTTCAAATAAACAATCTAATTATGCATCTTAAAGAACTAGAAAAGCAAGAGCTAACCAAACACAAAATCAGTAGAAGAGAAGAAATAGTAAATATCAAAGCAGAAACACATGAAATTGAAAACAACAATACAAAAGACCAATGATATAAGAAGTTGGATTTTTGAAAAGTTAAATGAAATTGACAAGCCTTTAGCCAGACTACCTAAGAAAAAAAGAAGAGCCAAATAAATAAAATCAGAAATGAAAAGGGAGACATTACCACTGATGTTGCAGAAATTGAAAGGATCATTAGTGGCTACACTGAGTAACTATATGCCAAAATATTGAAAAATCTAGAAGAAATAGATAAATTCCTACACACATACAACCTACCAAGATTGAACCACAGAGAAATGCAACTACTGAACAGATCAATAACAAATAATAATATTGAATTCATAATAAATAGTCTTCCAATAGAGAAAAAGCCAGAAATCAAAGGCTTCACTGCTGAATTCTACCAAACATTTAAAGAACTAATACAAAATCCTATTCAAACTAATCTGAAGATGGAAGAAGAGGGAATGTGTCCAAACTCATTCTACAAGGCCAGTATTACCTCGATTCCAAAATGACACAAAGGCACATCAAACAAACAAACAAACAAACCCACAGGCCAATATCTCTGATGCATATTGATGCAAAAATTCTCAACAAAATATTAGTAAATGGAATTCAACAATACATTAATAAGATCAGTCATCATCACCAACTGAAACTTATACCTGGGATGCAAGAATGGTTCAATGTATGCAAATCAATCAAAGTGATACATAAGTATCAATAGAATTAAGAATAAAAATCATATCATTTCGATTGATACAGACAAGAAAGATTTGGTAAAATTTAACATCACTTTATGATAAAAAGCCTCTAACAACTGGAGATAGAAGTAACACACCTCAACATAATAGAGGTCACTTATGGCTAGTATCATGCTGAACGGGAAAAAAAAAACAAAAACAAAAAACTGAAAACCTTTCCTCTGAGTTCTGGAACATGACAAGGATGCCCACTGTCACTGCTGTTATTCAACATAGTACTGGAAGACCTGGCTAGAGCAATCAGAAAACAGAAAGATATAAAAGTAGCCATATTGGAAAGTAAGAAGTCAAATTATCCTTGTTTGCAAATGATATGATCTTATATTTGAAAAAATTCCAAAGACTCCACCAAAAAGTATTACAACTGACAAACAAATTCAGCAAAATTGCAGGATACAAAATCAACTTACAAAAATCTGTGTCATTTCTATACTTACAAAAATCTGTGTCAACAATGAACTATGTGAAAAAGAAAATTAGTAATCCTATTTATAATAAACACACACAAATTAAATACCTAGAATTAACTAAATAAGTAAAAGATCTCTATAATAAAAACTATAAAATATAGATAACAGAAATTGAAGAGAAAACCAAAAAAATGTAAAAATATTCCATGTTTGTGGATTGAAAGAATCAATATTGTTAAAATGTCCATACTACTCAAAGCAATCTACAGACTCAGTGCACTCTTTATCAAACTTTCAATTACATTCTTCACAGAAACAGAAAAAAAAATTCAAATTTATATGTAACCACAAAAGGCCCAGAGTAGACAAAGCTATCCTAAGCTAAAATAACAAAACTGGAGGAACCATATTACCTGACTTTAAATTATACTACAGAGCTACAGTAAGCAAAACAGCATGGCACTGGCATAAAAACAGACACATAGATCAATGGGACAGAGTAGAAAAGTCAGAAACCAAAACAGCATGGTACTGGATAGAACCAGACACATAGATCAATGGAATAGAATAGAGAAGCCAGAAACACACCCACACACATACAGTCAGCTTATTTTTGACAAAGGTGCCAGTAACATACATGGAGGAAAGACAATCTCTTTAATAAATGGTGCTGGGAAATTGGATATCTATAAGCAGGAGAATGAAACTAGACCCTTATCTGTCACTACACATAAAAGCCAAATAAAATGAATTAAAGACTTAAAACTGAGACCTCAAACTATGAAACTACTGTAAGAAAACATTGGAGAACCTCTCCAAGACATTGGTCTAGGCAAAGATTTCTTTAACAATACCATACAAGCACAGGAAACCAAAGTAAAAATGAACAAATGGAATTACATTAACTTAAAAAGCTTTTTTACAGTTGAAGAATACAATCAACACAGTGAAGAGACAATCCACATAATGGGAGAGAATATTTTCAAACTAATAGTCTGACAAGGGATTAATAACCAGAATACATAATGAGTTCAAACAATTCTATAGGAAAAAATTTAATAATCCAATAAAAAAATAGGTACAAGATTTGAATATACATTTCTCAAAAGAAGACATACAAATGGCAAACAGGCATATGAAAAGGTCATCAACATAATTGATCATCAGAAAAATGCAAATTGAAATTACAATGACATATGACCCCACCCCTCTTAAAATGGCTTTTGTCCAAAAGACAAGCAATAACAAAGGCTGCCAAGGATGTGGAGTAAAGGGAAACCTTATACATTGTTGGTGGGAATGGAAGGTAGTACAACTACTGAGAAGAAATGTTGGGGGTTCTTAACAAAATCAAAAATTGAGCTACCTTATGATTCATCCCATTGCTGGGTATATACCCAAAATAAAGGAAATCAGTATATTGAAGAGGTATCTGCACTTCTGTGTTTACTGCACCACTGTTTACATTAGTTAAAATTTTGAAGCAACCTAAGTGCCCATTAACAGATGAACAGATAAAGAAAATGTGGTACATATTCTGTACAATGCAGTACAATTCAGTCATAAAAAAGCAATGAGACCCAGTCATTTACAAAAACATGGATTGAATTAGATATCATTGTGTTAAGTGAAATAAGTCAGGCACAGAAAGACAAGCATCACATGTTCTCACTTACTTATGAGATCTAAAAATCAAAACAATTTACCTTATGGGCATGGAGGGTAGAAGTGTTGTTACCAGAGGCTGGGAAGGGTAATAAAAGGCTGGGTGAGAGGTGGGGATAGTTAATGGGTACAAAAAAATTAGAAAGAATGAATAAGATCTACTATTTGATAGCACAACAGAGTGATTATAATCAATAATAACTTAACTGTAAATTTTAAATAACTTAAACTGTGTAATTGGATGATTTGCAACTCAATGAGTAAATGCCTGAGGGGATGGGTACCCCATTCATCATGATGTGCTTTTGTCACATCATATGCCTGTATCAAAACATCTCATGTCTCCCATAAATATATACACATACTATGTACCTACAAAAATTAAAAATTAAAAAAGAATGAAATCAGGGTTCTGTTTCAGTGAATTAGGTACTAACTACTGAATGTTACTACAAGGCCAAAAAAAACAGCCTGTCATTTTTTTCCATCCACATCTAGAATGCCATTTTAAATGAATTAAATGAATTAATGGATGGCTGTCTGGCTGGCTGGATGAATGAATAAGTCATCCATTTATATTTTTTAAAATATTTATATACAACTTATTTGATGAGATCAGCCATGGCAACATAGCAAGACCCCATGTCTGCAGAAAATTACATGTATATATCTAAAATCTTACCTGAAACTAAGCTATCAGTTTTCAATCATTTTACCTTGCTTGAAAGAAATGTCGAGTACAAGTTTTAACTGAAAAGAGAAATGGAGGAAAACAATTTACTGACTATACTATAGAAGCCAGAGGTTGGAACTACATATCAAAAGGACAGCATTCCTTTTAAGGGTTCTCAGTTTAACAGAAGAGACAGGCAGATATGGTGGAGATTTTATTGGAGTAAACGTGATAAGTGCTAGTATTATTAGGGCTAATCAGAGGATCTTGTAAATAAATCCAAGTGTTAAAGGTAAAGTTCAAGAAATATCATGGTGAGCAATAAATAACACATTATGTTCTTGAAACTATAGTCAGTTTTGTCTTTTCAAAACATGCAGGGAATAATGAAAAGCAGTAGACGTGGAGACTGATATGGTTTGACTGTGTCCCCACCGAAAGCTCATCTTGAATTGACCTCCCAAAATCCCTACGTGTCATGAGAGGGACCCAGTGGGAGGTAATCGAATCATTGGGGCAGGTTTTTCCCCTGCTGTTCTCATGACAGTGAATAAGTCTCACAAGACCTAATGGTTTTATAAAGGTCATTTCCCCTGCACATTCTCTCTTGCCTGCTGCCATGTAAGACACGCCTTTGTTCCTCCTTCACCTTCTGCCATGATTGTGAGGCCTCCCCAGCCATGTGAAACTGTGAGTCCATTAAAGCTATTAATTGCCCAGTCTCGGGTATGTCTTTCTTAGCACTGTGAGAAGAGACTACTACGGAAACATAGTCAGGTAGCAGATCACAGTGAGTTTCATAAGCCCTGCTTTGAAGTCTGACTTTAGCTTATTTGGCTGAGGAGAGTTTGCAGGCTGAGAAGACCATAGAGGGAAAATCCTAGAAACTACCGATATAGACAGATTAAAGTTTGGAAGTGTGGCTCATTATATGCCTAGGAGCTGTATCATTTTGTCTACAGTACCAAATATATTATCATGCAAAATATGATGAATGGCTTTGCTATTCCATGTAGCATGCAGAAGAGTAGATAAAAGACATGGAGGACAGCCAGTCTGCAGCTATGGGTATTTAATAGTGAGCCAAGAGGGAAGGTACTAAATAAAACACATAAGGGCTCCTGTGGAACCAGGTATCCTGTTTGCTAGTTCTTTTTATTACTTCAACTGCCTTCAGTACTATATTTCTCTCTGTAAGACATTCCTTGCAGCTATACATAAATACTCTCATCAATAAGCTAATGAGTGGGAAAGAAACAGAAATTTAACAATACTCTTTATACCTTTGATAACTGAGAGTAGATTATGAAACAGATGTTTTGCATTAAGGTGCATTGTAAAAGTGTACTCTAGCATAACTTCTAGAATTTTTCTATAAAAACAGTAGCAATTTATTTACCAATCAAGCAAAGTGTAGGCAGCAGTTCAACACCTGTCAAGGAGATTATAGTCAAGGAGCAACAATTATATCCTCTATATAATACTAATGAAACATATTCTAAATATATTTGTTTAGACAAGGTAGCTTTTATTCTATATGCTAAAGAAAATTGGTATTTGGAACCTTAAAAGAAAAAATTTCCCCACTAACGTGTATGTCCAATACAATTGTTGGACAAAGGCAAGTTAGATTAGAATTCCAAAGCTACACATGGTGATGGAAGTGACTGTGCATTCCTTGGTGATCTATAAAATCAACTGCAACAATAGATCAAGCAGAATCAAAGTTGCCTGAGAAATCTCAGCACAAGTAACAAGTCATTACAAACCCTATTGAAACTCCCTTTGGTGCAATGACTAGGCCTAAGCCCAGATTGAAAATTTTAAAATAATTGACTCTGAGGGAGATAGGTGATCAGCCGTGTAGCAACTTTTATGTAAAACTCTTACTGAGGCCAGTATATTTTATATGGGAACATTGGAATCAAATTGTCCTTTGAAAGATGGAGATACACTTTTCTGCTACTACAAAACAGGATTTATATAATTTATGTTTCAAATAAGACTGGGAATATTGTAGTATCAAATGAGGTATGTTTCTGGAATTCCATATCCCAAAGGAAGTTTTTCTATAATAAATGGAAACTAAATAGCAAAATCTTAACATCTCACTATATAAGGATACTGCACCCACTTAAGTTGACTTTATCCCAAATGTCTTTTCACTGTGTGGAACTTAAATTTACATACATTTTTATGCATTCTAAGATAAACGCACAGTTATCCATCTTCTTTGTTTCCCAGTTTAGCCAAAATAATGTATTATCTCTCTCTCTCTCTCTGTGTGTGTCTCTCTCTCTCTCTCTCTTCCCGCTCTCACTTTTTTTTTTCTCTCTCTCTCCTTCCATGACCCTTCTCTCTCCTTTCCATCTTTAAGCCATGTTTTCTTTAGGGATGATGGTGCTTTGTTTTCCTTATTTCAGCGAAAAACCTTCAGTTGTTTTACTGTTTGACAACAATGAAAAGTTTGGCAATGGGACTACAATGAGAAATCTCAATTATCTTAGAAAAGGAAAATCAGATCTTTCATTAGATTTGGCCCATGTGCTTAGTGTGTGAGACATCAAAGCAAAAATATAATATTAACACTATTGAGATGTGATGGCAGAGCAGGACTTGACCAAAAGCATTATGTATCTAAGAAAAAGATGGAAAGTACCAGCTACAAGAGAAATTAGGCAGATATAGGAAGATATAAAATTGTATTTGTTAGATACAAATATTTAAGATGCTCACTTTAATTATGTACATTAGAAATTCAATGATATTCAATCTTTTGGAGTCACTGGAAAGACAATTTCAATATTGAAAATGTCTATAGAAGATCACCGCAATCCAGATTAATTGCATTTTTGAATCGTGTAACTAGCACCTAGCACATTTCCTGTCATATAATTGATAAAATAAATTATCTGTTCTGATTTTATGCTCATTTGGTGAATCCACCCTTAAACATTGATTTACCAATGTAAACCAACGTATACACCTTCCTTAGATAAATCTTATGGTAACATCTTACCTTCCCTTAAGGAAGGGAATCAAATTATATATTCCAACATGGGTATTCCGATTTCACTCTAGTTATAATTCTTTCGGATAATTGAATTGAGTTGGATTGTGGGTTTTATTCACTGGTCTCATGAGCTTGGCCAGCTTTCTCTTTGATAGATTACACTTGTCCTTTAGCACAGTCATGTTTAGATTTGGTAATACTTGATGATGCCAAATTCCCTATAAGTAATAATACCCTTGAAACCTCTTGATGGCTAGATTGCTTCTCCTAGTAATCTTTGCCTTTCATAATAGCCTTTTTGGACTATTACAGTTGATTTTGTTTCATTAAGAAACCATGAATAACTGTTAGAAGAAAAAAACTACTTCTTCAAAATCATAAGAAAATCAATTCTTAATAGTTAACTGTTTAAGTATTTTCTAGAGTGTAACATAGTGTGCTAAGGCTTTAAACATCTTTTCATTATATCTTCTCAACATTTTTATTGTTGGGTCTTATTGTTATCATTTTAGGAATGGAAGGATTGAAGATTGAAGTAATTTTACCCTGATCAGTTAGTGATGGAGCTAGTATTTGAACCATGTTATTTCTGATTCTGAGTCTTCTATTTTAAAAGCTTGCTACCTATTGACACCAAGCACAACCTTATTAAGTATTCATAGTCTATTTACTAATATTACAATGCTTTAAAATAGTATTTTCCAAAATTTTGAGGCAGATTTTCTGTGATAAAAATATTTAAGAATTCCAATTTAAAAACAGCTTCTTAACAAAATTCTTCAGAGCTTTTAATATAACAATGTTTTCAATCTAGAAGAAAAGAATGCAGCGTAAACTCTTTTTAGGCTTATTTGGGCATGGTATATTATTTTCAGAAGGTATTTCATAGGGTAAGAGCTTCATATACATATATTGAAATCGCTGATTTTTAAAATCTAGCAGTGAGAAACAAGGGAAAATTATGAAGCCTGTAAATTTGCAATTTTAATAAAAAAGCACTCATGTAAATGGAAGTTGATCATTTGTTGGGAGCAAGCCCCCCAAAGTCTGGCCATAAACTGGCCCCAAAACTGGCCGTAAATAAAATCTCTGCAGCAATGTAACATGTCCATAATGCCCATAACGCCCAAGCTGGAAGGTTGTGGGTTTATGGGAATGAGGGCAAGGAACACCTGGCCTGCCCAGGGCGGAAAACCCCTTAAAGGCATTCTTAAGCCACAAACAAAAGCCTGACCGATCTGTGTCTTAAGGGCATGTTCCTGCTGCAATTAATTCAGCCCATCCCTTCGTTTCCCTTAAGGGATACTTTTAGTTAATTTAATATTTATATAAACAATGCTAATGACTGGTTTGCTGTTAATAAATATGTGGGTAAATCTCTGTTCGGGGCTCTCAGCTCTGAAGGCTGTGAGACCCATGATTTCTCACTTCACACCTCTATATTTGTGTGTGTGTGTCCTTAATTCCTCTAGTGCCACTGGGTTAGGGTCTCCCTGACCCAGCTGGTCTCAGCAATAATTAATATCACCATCATTAAATCTGTTCACTATAACCCAGAGTCTTCTAGCTGCCACCTAGCCTCAGAATTTACAGAATTTCTATTTGGATAAAAGAGCTTTATTTTCAGAAGAAGGCCACAATAATTATTGTTTTTTTTCTAATAAGAATAACTGTAAACAATTTATATTTGTTTTTAAGATGTGCCCAATGTACTTACAATGCAGATGGATGATCAAGTAACAGGAAACTTTATGTTCCCATCATTGACCTTCTTCACTAGTCAGCTATGTAAGTGCAATCTTGGGTTTTGGCACCTCACCTCATCTGTGGGTCTTGATAGAATTAATAAACTCACATATGCCATTTAATTTGGTCTTCAAAAATTGTGAAATAATCCAAAAAAAGTTTGTTATGAAAGATATTCACATAATGAAAGATTTGACAATATTATATATTATATATGTGTATATATAATATATAATATATAATGTTACATATTTATACGTATATATAATATTACATATTTATATGTATATATTACATATTTATACGTATATATAATATTACATATTTATATGTATATATAATACTATATATTTATATGTATATATAATATTATATATGTATATGTATATATAATATCTCTATATTTTATCTATATATTAAACATATATTTATATAGACATTTAAGACATTTTACATTATAAAAAAGACTCATGGAAAATGTTAGTGACTTGTCAAAATATTTTTAAAGTGTTCTATAAGTTGAGAGGAATTTATACTAATACAGAGTTCTAGAAAATAGTAAGAAATCATAAGTTCTTCATGTGCAAAAATAATCCACTAAACCTAAAACAAATATCATATAACTAGAAATAAACGTAATGTTTTAATGACTACTGATATATTTATAGGTGGAAAGAGCATAAGACAATTTTGTTTTTTTGAGATCCAGTCTCACTCTGTTCAGCCCAGGCTGGAGTGCAGTGGCGCAATCTCGGCTCACTGCAAGCTCTGCCTCCCAGGTTCACGCCATTCTCCTGCCTCAGCCTCCCAAGTAGCTGGGACTACAGGCACCCGCCACCACGCCTGGCTAATTTTTTGTATTTTTAGTAGAGATGGGGTTTCACTGTGTTAGCCAGGATGGTCTCGATCTCCTGACCTCGTGATCCGCCCGCCTCAGCCTCCCGAAGTGCTGGGATCACAGGCGTGAGCCACCACGCCCGGCCCAGACGATATATTTTTAAATACATAAGCAAAAATTAATATTTTGATAAATATATTAGAAATACTTAAAAATAAACTATAAGATAAATTTGAATATATTTATTGACACTATTACAAAACAATGCTATTGCACTATTGGCATCCTACATAGAATTACAAAGCAAGCGGTACGTTGAAATTAACTTGACATAATTTTTATACAGGTAGTTAGGGTAGATCAAGGCAAATATTTTGCCAAACTTGATGCAAAATAACACATCAAAACTATTTCAAAACCACACTTCTATGCTATTTAGCCAGAGTACGTATCATAGCATGTTTGTATAGATTAAGCCACAAGAATGCTTTATTTAAAACTGCTATTCAGTAATTGTCATAGTCACATAAGTGGCAGTAAGGTAGTTTCACAGAATTGCAAAAACCTCATTTTTTAATCTCAAAACCTTGAAAAATAATAATTTCAATGGTAGGAGACCCATCATCACCAAATACTGCAAAAGAATATCACTGATGAAATCCATGATAATACCTATCATCATTACTATTTGCTTATTGAAAACTGCATGTATTCTATTAGAAACTGTAACACCATTTGTGTTTAAAAAATAAATTATCCTCAGTAACCCAAAAGGTCTTACCTATTTGGAAAAAATTGATACATGTCATGCTCAGGACAATGCTTTAGAAAATAGCATTTCAGAGCAAGCGACTGCAGCTCAGTCATACTGTGGGTGAAGCCTGCACTTCAGATTTCCCAGAGTGTTCATTTTTCACAGGAGCCACTCTATCCAACCATCTCCCCAAATATTCACCCAGCAGGTGGTCTAAAAGTGGAAGTTACTAAAAGTAGAAGTTTATTAATTCTGGAGAGGCCAACAGATGAGGTGCCAAAATCCAAGATTGCACTTATGTAGCTGACTAGTAAAGGTCAGTGATGGAGACACAAAGGTTCCTATTACTTGATCATCCATCTGCATTGTAGGTACATTGGACACATTATTAAATCAGAAGATATTGCCATACTTTGACAACTGGTCTTTAATTTCCATCATAAAGCCAAAAAATTTTGTCTGACACAAATCAACATAATAACTATATTTGTTCTCCTTTATTAATGTGTATTATATTACTCTAATAATTGGTAATCTATCAACGACCAAATGATATTTTGTGTAATATATCCCATTTGACACAGCTGTATTTCATGTGACTTCCAAATGTTCTAAATTACTCTTTCCTAAAATTTATTGGTTTCTAGTAAAAAATTCTTTTAATCTTTTTTCCTCAGCTAATATTTTGCTGATTTATCTTTTTCAAATTTCAAACTCTAGCTTCAAACCTGCCATCTTTACTGATATGAATTTCTATTTCTGAAAACCAAATAAGGTCAGCTTAATAGCAGTTTATTGAAAGCTAGCTTGGAGTTGTGCATGCAACTGCTTGAAGCACAAATGTAATAAGAAAATAATTGTGGAGAATTATAATGAGAAAAGTACCAATAATTCAGGCGATTAATCTTCTACAAAAGAAAGGATAGTTCTTTCTATGAAGCCAGTGATAAACAAATGCTATAGGAAGTAGAGGAAAACAGCAATCAGTTGGTTCATGTCTAGTATTTTCTCTTTTCTTCATTAACTCAAGTGCTGAGAATAAAAGGATGGGAATTTTGTAGGAATTTAGACTGGAAGAGTTACGGTTTGATTCGTTCTTAATGTTAATCATTTTCACACTATAAATTTAGTTTTGCTCAAATGTATTTAATTTAATTTGTTAAAATCAATGTTATCCCATAAATGTCTTAAGCAGATCAGTTTGCTTTTTTAATATGAATATATTTTTAAAAAACCATTTATTTTAACTTCAACTTTGAAACATTTTTCTTAAAGACCTTTCTTTAATTTATCTCACACTTCCTGGCATTTAGAATGAGAAATAGATTTCCTGTTTCTTAATGTAATCCTTTATGTTATTTTTATACTTTTTACTACTTCAACACAAATTTTCTCATCATTCAATTACTTCTGAAAAATTCTCAGCTTTTGAATAAATTAATTTGTGCTATTATTGTAACAAGAACAGGAAGAATTACATCTTCAACTTTAGATAGGAGAATTCAAATTTACATCTGCTTTAGCTATGTCAACAAAAGTTATCTTAGGGGATCTCTTTTGCATTTGTCTTTTGGACTGGGAATTTTGTGATAATACAAATCTCACAAATTTTAATATCAAACCTACATTAGGGCAGTGCAGTAGTATTAATTTGCCTAAGAGCCTGGCAGAGAAAAACATGGTTCTTGATATGTCCCTGTATTGGTGGGTAGATTTTTTTTTCTCTCACTTTTCATTCAGTGTGTATCCTTCATGGTCAAACTTTATGTGATGACTTAACTTTCAGTATTATTCCTGTGGTCTACACGTGGGAATTAATATGCAATTACTCATAAACCTGGGGGGAGTGGGTGGGAATGTCATCTTACAAGTACATGTCCAATATTTATCTTCCACTTCATTCCTAGCCTTCATTTATTTTGGGGGCATTAGCTGTTTGCTATGCTTAATACCTATTGGCCAGATTTCCAAGGGGTTTGTAACAAGATGACTGAAATAATTGACCCAAGTCATGAGGTATTTTGTAACTAAAGCAGAATTTTTACTCTTTTAAATCATTGTTCTTGAGATATTTTCCTGAACAATTGTAAAACATAAAATATGATTATTTTTCTTACTCATGAATATCCATCCTCCATATATATATATATGTATGTGTGTATATATATGTGTGTGTGTATATATATATGTGTGTGTGTATATATATATGTAGAGAGAGAGAGTTGGATAGTTTCTGGGTTGTCTAGTTTATTGAGGTGATAGATAGACAGATAGATAGATAGATAGATAGATAGATAGATAGATAGATAGAGAGGGATAGCTAGCTATATAACTCAAATTTTTTCATACCTGCTTAATATCACATAATATACATATGCCAAAATTATTTAGCTATTTTCCTCTTCCTGAACATTTAGATATGGTTTTTGCTACTACAGTTATAAATACTTCTTAATCTAGAGCAGTTTTATGCTCATAATAAAATTAAGAGAAAGGTACAGAGATTTCTCATTTACCCTCTTCCTCCACATATGTATATTCTGTCAACACCATTATCAATATTCCCCATCAGAGTGGTACATTTGTTACAACTGATGAATCTACACTGCCATATCATAATCACCCAAAATTGATAATATACATTAGAACACACTCTAGATGTCATACATTCTATGGGTTTGAATAAATGTATAACACATGTATCCCTTATAGTATCATGTGGAGTATTTTCACTGCCCTAAAAATATTTCATACTCCCTCTTTCTCTCCACCCCACTCCCTCAGGAAACCACAGTTTTTTGCTGTCTCTAAAATTTTATCTTTTCTAGAACGTCATATATTTAGAATCATACTGTATGTAGCCTTTTCAGATTGAACATCTTTTACCTATTTATATGAACTTAAGTTTCCTCCACCTCTTTTAATGGATTGATAGCTAATTCCTTAGTGCCAAATAATATTTCATTGTTTGAATGTACCACAGTTTATTTTTTTTATTTGCCCACTGAATCATATCATGGTTGCTTCCAAGTTTTCGTAATTATAAAAAAGTGGCTAAAACATCCATAAGAACGTTTATGGTGTGGGTATAACTTTTCAACTTTTGGGATAAATACCAAAGAATACAATTACTAAATCGTATTGCAAGACCATGTTTAGTGTTGTGAGAAACCCCCAAAATGTTTTCCAGAGTGGGAGTACCATTTTGCACTCCCAGCAGCAATGAAGGCCATCCTTGCCAGTATTTAGTGTTGTCAGTTTTCTGGATTTTGGCCATTCTAACAGGTGTATAGTGATATCTCATTTTTTTTTAAATTTGCAGTTCTCTGATGACATGTGATGTGGAGGACCTTTTTATATGCTTATTGGACACCTGTATATTTTATTTTGTGAGATGTCTGTTAATGTCTTTGGTCCTCTTTTTAAGTGGGTTTATTGTTTTTTTCTTACTGTTGAGTTTTAAAAATTCTTTGTATATTTTTGGATAATGACCCTTTATCAGATGTCTTTTGCAAATATTTTCCTCCAGTCTGTTTCTTGTCCTCCCATTATTTTAATAGTGTTCTTTGCAGAGCAGAAGTTTTTAATTTTAATAAAGTCAGCTTACTGATTGTTTCTTTCATGGATTGTGCCTTTGGTATGTGTCAAGCGTGTTTAACCCATGGCCCAATTGCTGCATGCAGTCAAGGAAGGCTTTGAATGTGGCCTAATACAAATTTGTAAACTTTCTTAAAGCGTTATGAGGTTTCTGTTGCAACTTTTATTTTTTTTAGCTCATCAGCTATCATTAATGTTACTGAATTCTTCTTCCAATGTGACCCAGAGAAGCCGGAAGATTGGACACCCCTGGTATATGTGAAAAGTTATCCCTATACCCGATGCCATCTAAGTTTTTCTCTTATGTTATTTCTAACAGTTTTATAGTTTGGAGTTATATATTCAGCTCTATGATCAATTTTTAGTTATTTTTTTGTGAAGGGTAAGGTCTGTCTCTAGATTTATTTATTTTTTTTTTGCAAATAGATGTCCAGTTGTTCCAGCACCATTTGTTGAAAATATTATTATTCTCCATCTCATTGCCTTTGCTACTTTGTCAAAGATAAGTTGACCATATTTATGTGGGTCTGTTAGTGTGCTCCCTATTCTGTTCCATTAAGTCATTTATGTTCTTCTACTAATACCACATTGTCTTGCTTTCTGTAGCTTTGCAGTAAGTGTTGAAGTCAGATAGTGTGAATCCTCACTTTGATCCTCTCTTAAAATGTTATGTTGGTTATTCTCTGTCTTTTGGTTCCCCATATAAACTTTTGAACTGGTTTGTTGATATTCACAAAATAGCTTGCTAGGAATTTGATTGTTCTGTATATTCAGTTGTTTCCTTATTTTTTTAAACAGAGTTTTGTAGTTTTCCTCATATTGATCTTTCACATATGCTGTTAGATTTATCCCTAAGAACTTTGTTTTTGCATGCTAATATTAGTGGTATTGTGTTTGTAATTTCAAATTTCACTTGTTCATTTGTGTTATATAGGAAAGTAATTGACATTTGTATGTCATCCTTGTATCCTGTAACCTTGCTGTATTTGCTCATTTGTTCCAGTAAGGGTTTTTGTTGTTGTTGTTAATTCTTTTGGATTTTCTACGTAGATGATTATGTCATTTGCAGAAAAGACAGTTTTATTTATTTCTTCCTTATCTATATATCTTTTATTTTGTTTTCTTGTCTAAGTGCATGAGCTAGTACTTCCAGTATGATGTTGAAAAGGAGTAGTGAGAGGTGATATCCTTGCCTATTCTGATATTATTAGGAAAGTTTCCAGTTTCTCATTACTAAGGATAATGTTAGCTGTAAGTTTTTCTAGATATTAAATTGAGAAAGTTACCCTCTATTTCTAGTTTACGGACAGTGTTTATCATAAGTGAGTGCCAAATTTTGTCAAATGCTTTTTGTGTTTTTACTATGATTATATGATCTTTCTTTTATCAACATAGCCTAGTAATATGATGGTTTACATTTGTTAATTTACTAATGTTGAACCAGCTCTGTATACTTGGGATAATTTTCGCTTGGCCATGGTGTATAATTATTTGTATACATTATAATATTTGATATACTAATATTCTATTGATAATTTTTCACATCTATATCCATAAGAAATGTTGATATGTAGATGAATTGTCTTGTCATGTTTTTGTCAGCTTTTAGGAAATAGGCAATGCTGGCCTCATAGAAAGAGTTAAAAAGTAATCTATCTGCTTTTATATTTTGAAAGACAACAGAGAATTGGTATAATTTATTCCCTAAATGTTTGTTAGAAGTCACTATGGAACCCACCTGGACCTGCCTGGTACTTTGTGTTTTGAAACATTATAAATTATTGATTTCATATATATATATATATATATAGGCTTATTCAGCTTCCCTGTTTCTTATTTGTAAATTTTGGCAAATTGTTTCTTTTAAAAAACTGATCCATTTTATCTAGAGTATATAATATGAGTTATTTATACTATACTTTTATTATCCTTTTAGTGATCATTAAATGCATAGTGATGTTCTGTGATTAGTAATTTGTGTCCTTTTTTAGTTTGCCTTGAAACATTTTTTAAATAATTGAATTTCTGTGAAAAAAAGAATATCAGATTACCTTCAAAAAAGGTTGTGTGGAGTATCTAACATTTATAACAGTAATGTGATTTTCTTTTTTTCTGAAATTTGGTAAAGTTTAGATGGTGCTTAGATGTTTGCCAAACAGGTGGATGGAAAATATTTTGTAATTTCTGCTGCAACTTAGAGTTATCTGGATCCTAAAAATTGCACATTTCTTTGTCAATTTTTATTTATTTATTTATTTTTATTTTAGAGACAGGGCCTTACTCTGTCACCCAGGCTAGAGGGCAGTGCTTCAATCGTAGCTCACTGCAGCCTCAAACTCCTGGGCTCAAGTAATTCTCCTGCCTCAGCCTCCTATGTAGCTAGGACTACACATGCACACCACCACACCTGGTTAACTTTTTAAATTTTTTACAGAGATGGAGTCTTGCTATGTTGCCCAGGCTGGTCTCAAATTTTTGGCCTCAAGCTATTCTCTCACCTTGACTTCCCAAAGTGCTGGGATTACAGGTGTGCATAATTATACGTAACTGAGAAAAACTCTTATATTAATGACAGATGTACACTTTTAAAATGTTCTATTATTTTACATTTATATTTTGTATCTGTTTTATTTAAAAGGAGATATCGGTATTAGAAATATTCATACTTGTCTAATCTACATATTGCTTGCTTTTTTAAAAAGTCTTCCTTTTTTAAGTTTTTTTATTTGTATTAGAAATATTCATACTTGTCTGAGCTACATATTGCTTGTTTTTTTTTTTTTAAGTCTTCCTTTTTTTAAGTTTTCTTATCTTGCTTAGGATGTCCTCCTTCATATTAAACTTATTTTAATAGCTTAGATTAGATTATTATCTTTTTTGAATGCAAATATAACTTATAAAAATGTTCTGCAATATAAAATTGTATAAAAATACAGCAATTTTTTTTTTATTCCATTTTTGCTTTATTTTAACTTTGAAACTGGGTCTTTCTCTGTTGCCCAGGCTGGAGTGCAGGGGTGCCATGACTGCTCACTGCAACCTCTGCCTCCCGGGCTCAAGCAATCCTCCCACCTCAGCCTCTTGAGTAGCTGGGACTATAGGCGTGCACCCTCATGCTCAGCTAATTTTTGTATTTTTTGAAGAGATGGGGTTTTGTTATGTTGCCCAGGGTGTTCTGGAACTTACAAGCTCAAGCCATCTGCCTGCCTTGACATCTCAAAGTACTGGGAAAACAAGTGTGAGCCACTGTGCCCAGCCTTCTATTCCATTTTTATTGATTGATTTAAAAGCATGCTTCAGGTTTCTAAAATAAGAAACAATTGATTACTATAAAAAATATTTTGGGATATTTTAATATTTATATATATATTATCTATCTATCTATATATATATACATGCTATCTTTGAACCATATCTATTTTTTTCTTTTTCATTCTTTTCTTTCTGACCATACAAAAATAAAGATTAATTTAAAAGAACCACCAAAGTATTGCTGTACTAATTTCTGAAGTACAGAAACAAAATATTAAGATTTGTTTCAGAAAATTTATTTAATTATGTGTATTTTTCAATGTAATAAAATGTACTTTAGCTAGTGGTTTGATGATATAAATAATTCTGTGAGAGATATTTTTATCTGCTTCCTTTGCTCTTCCACTCTTTTTTTACACAACAAGTTTGTTGAAAAGAATTCTGGGTCCAAGGTAGGAGGTTTAGTTTTCAAGCTTTTGGTACATATTTCTAAACTACCATTCAAAATATTGTGCCAATTTTCATTTCCATCAGTAAATACATGAGTGTGCTTTCTGACTCACAGCACTGAAAATTATCATTACTAAACTTAAACAAAAAATGCAAATGTACCTTACTGTCTATTAACATGTCACTTACTTTGGAAGCAATGAAAATACGCTGTGAGTACATAACTATGTAAGTTGTGAAACAAAATACAACTAATTATACAAATAAAATACATAGATTTCCATTTGCCGATACATCAAGATGTTCAAAAACTCTTGAGTTATATAAAGTTTCATCACCATATGCATATAATTTCAGTTTAGTCATATATATATTCATTTATATACAAGGCTTTGGGTTTAAACAACATAATATCAGTGGGTGCTAATGATACATGGTAAGTGGTGGATAGCCTTGACTTTAAAAGCTACATATTTATAACCTATTCACTAATTTTTCCAACAAATCTATGTATGACTTACTAAAGATATAATAAAGATGAAAAACAGAGAATCATATTTACAAAGACACAATTGATAAGCAACACAAACACATTATGTCGTTTACTCATCCTCCTTAAAACAGCCTGCCTTTGCATGCTAATAGATTCTGAAATAGGTAAATTCAATCCATTGGAGCTTTAATGGTAAAGTGATTCTAATGCAAAGAGCAATCCCTATGGTGTACAGAAATTTAGGGTGATCTTAGCTAGTAAAGAGCATTTCGAAAATGTTGTGGAACGCACTGGAAACAAAGTGGGCCCAGATCTGATCTCAGGTTACTCTGTCTCCTGGCACTGCTAGTTCCAGTTTGTCTAGGTCACCAGAGTTGGGCTGAAAAAATTTTAAGCAAGGAACTCTAAAGCACTAGGAACCCTGTGATAGGGGTCCCTGATCAGGTCCTTGCTTGATGAAGTCTTAAGGTGGTCTTTATCTTGCATACAAATGAGATTATAACACCATGCTCAAACTATCGTGGCTTCCTTACTTTGTACACACTGGATAGTTCCCAGAATAAGAGAGCTGTGAAACCTAATTGACAATTTAGGAAGTTCTCTAATATCATGTTTGCTAATGAGATGTCATTACAAATTTTGTAATGTTGTGAAATGTAAGAGATTTTATCGAGCAGGGTGCATACTAATGGCATAGAAAAATCTACATAGTATTTTTTAAGAAGGTATTGTGGGACAGTGTTAATGAAAAGAGCCGAACTGTGAAATATTTGAAGAATTTATTCTGAGGCAAATGTGACCAATGACCCATGATGCAGTCCTCAAGAGCTCCTGAGAGCATGTTCTCGAGTTGGTCAGGGTACAGCTTAGTTTTATATATTTTAGGGAGACTTGAGACATCAGTCAAATACATGTAAGATGTACCCTAGTTGAGCCTGGTAAGGTGAGACAACTGGAAGTGTGGGGTTCCACATCATAGATAGATTCCAAGATTTTTTGATTGGCAATTAATTGAAAGAGTTAAGTTATTGTCTAAAGACTGAAGAATATCTGGATTAAAATAAGAACTTGTGACCAGGGTTTTATCATGCAAGCAAAGCCTCCAGGTAGCTGATGTGAGAAAGACTAGAATGTAAATGTTTCTTATCAGACTTAAAGAGTCTATTTCATCAGTAATTTCAAAATAGAGGAAGGTATAATGAGGCATGTTCAACGCCTCCCTCCCCATCATGGCCTGAACTAGTTTTTCAAGTTAGCTTTGGAATAACCTTGCCAAGAGGAGGGGTCCATTTGGATGAATGAGAGGCTTAGAATTTTATTTTTAATATACACTCTCCCCTTTTTGGCCAAGATTTGCTAGAAGCAACATCAATTTTTTACTTTGTCCTGTAGCATAGCTGAGGTGGAATGGATGCCTGCCCCAGGCCCATCCTGTCCCTTGGTGGGACCCTTCCCTTGCATGGCCAAGGACTTACATTTAAAAGATTTATGGCCAATTCAAATGATCTAGGCCAGATGGGAATGGACGTGAACAGACATTTGTTAACCCTTAAATAAATTAAGCAAAAAGGCAACAAACAAAAAGCCAAGGACAAGGTTACAAAGCTGACTAAGCTACTGTAATCTTAGTTTTTGTTACAGGCCTATAGCAATTAGCTGTACAAAACATAAGCAATATTAAAGCCTTTTAGCTAAGGGATTTTAGAGATTGGTGCTGTAATGCCTTTTGCAGTCTTTTAGTAAGTTTTAATTATCAGTATTATACCTGGAAGGCTTTGTCACAAAATGTTTTTATATTCTCTCAGTAATAATTTTCTTTTAATTCTATAAGAAGTATAAAATTCTTTAAGGTTGGGATGGATGAAAATATGCCAGATAATAGTTCAAAAGAAAGTCTCTTGTTTTACCAACTGTTTAGACATCTACGTACCCACCTACATTTGATTGGGGTGCTCTGAACTAATTCTATGCCTCAAAACCAACCCCTTTTAATCTCATGTGCCCACCTTTTCAATGATAGTTCCTGGGCGTAGAAGGAGAGCACTTGTATAGTTTTAGCAACAGGGAATTTGTGTGAAAAAGTTTGTTTTCAGTGGGATGCCAACTGGGGGAGATTTGCACCTTTAGTCTTCAGAATAGCATTATTCTGGTTTCCTTGGAGGCAAAACAAGGAGAGATAAATAACATTAATATTTGACAATTAAAAGATTACTTATGTGTCAGAACCAAAAAGAAACTATTCCATTAGGGCATCAACTAAAAATGTGAAGAAAAGGTATAGTCTTATACTCTTTAGAGGATCATTGTAGCCAAGAAATAATTCATGATTCAATATGCACGCAACAAAAAAAGTCAGGGCTGAAATCCAGTAACAAGTGTTACACTCTTCCTTTGAAACAATTTGTCTTTCTCTCTAGCTCTCTTTTTCTACTAAAGAGAAATTATATTATAGTAAGAACAATTTGTGTGCATGTTTAGTTTTAGGTTTATTATACTTGGCTTGATTATTCACATCAAGTGCAACAAGAATTGATTGGCCATATAGGCTCTTTTTAATTTGGCTTTATTGGAACTTTACCTACAAATATATTATTCTAGTCAAAGTCTTGGTAAAATAACAAATGTCTCCAAATGTACTGTTTGAAAAGAAAGGACTCTTACTAAACTTATGCAAGTAACTATATTGTCATAAAATTAAGAACAGTTTCCAAATTTGGAAGAACTCAGGTAGAGAGAAAGGTAAACTTGTTCACAAAAATGTAACTTGCCCAAATGCTGTAAACTATAAATAATTCCAAAGAAAAGAATTTCCTTGACTCTCCTTTAACAAAAGCAGCAGCCTCTCAAACAAAATGTCTGCCTTTGGAACTGCCATTCACATGCTAAACAGTTCTTGTTATGTGAGATCTCTTTATCAGGCACTGTAGAAACCTAGAAGCTTGTCACATAGTTACAGTAAGTCTTAAGGGAAAAAAAGAGGCTCCCTGCTTTTGAGTATCTCCTCCTTGTACCCCAGGTTGCAAGATCCTAAGTAAACCATTTTTATTTTATCATGGAACTCTTTTAGACACCATGATTTTCATTATCATAAGGATCGCTTCAAGTAACATTCCATAACAAGGTAGTAAATGTCCCTCAAGTTGAAATTTTCTATTCTGGTAATTGCCATTGGGAAGTATTCACAGTTTTTTGCTATAAGCCACAATAAAAGCTCCACAAAGGGCTCTGAAGTGGAGGATTTGTCCTGACTAGCACTTCAGCTTTTACCCTATATTCTGTGGATTCAGGCAATCTTACTAGATCTCATTTAGTGTGTCCAATTAACATTTCTCAAAGGGAAGATCTACATGCCTTCAGTTTTATACTACTAGATAGGAGGACATCCCCCAGTCAGATACAATACCCATTTTTAGAACACATTTAGGTAAAGGAATCACAACTACCTTGCATAAAGACTGTTTTTTAAGCATCTCAAATTTTATAATCTTAACAATCTATACATTTCTATGTTCTGATCCCAGGGAACTTTTCTACCACTAGATCATTTTACCCATTTTGGTGAAAAAGAATTTGGGTTCCCAGCAGGTGGTTGAACCAAGGGACTCAGGCTCAGAAAGATGATAATACTAATAGGCTTTATGTCCCCACCCAAATTTCACCTTGAATTATAATAATCGCACGTGTCAAAGGTGGGATCAGATGGAGATAATGAAATCATAGGAATGATCTCCCACATGCTATTCTCATGATAGCGAATAAGTTCTCATGAGATCTGATGGTTTCTTAAGAGGTTTCCTCCTTTGCTCAGCTCTCATTCTTCTCTCTCCTGCCACCACGTGAAGAAGGATGTGTTCGCTTCCTCTTCTGCCATGATTGTAAGTTTCCTGAGGCTTCCCCAGCCCTGTAGAACTGTGAATCAATTACACTTATTTTCTTTATAAATTACCCAGCCTTGAGTATGTTGTGATAGCAGCATGAGAATAGACTAATACAAATACCAATCTACAAAATGGAACAATTCCTTTTTATTATACCCTCTGGTTTGAACAGTTACTTGGTTTTGTCCTCCACCCACATTGACAT
The DNA here is from genome assembly GCF_028885625.2 of Pongo pygmaeus. Taxonomy (NCBI): domain Eukaryota; kingdom Metazoa; phylum Chordata; class Mammalia; order Primates; family Hominidae; genus Pongo; species Pongo pygmaeus. The sequence continues at coordinate 66,934,810 of NC_072378.2, read as the reverse complement.
CCTTTTGGTACACAGAGGTCTCAGAAGTAACTTTTTGTTGCCCCGGTTTAAGTTATTTTGGTGGATGGCTTTGAGGCTAGTACCCTGAGCTGACACAGACCCACATCTGAGCTTGGTCTAGCCTTAAAGGCTCAACCAGGACCCCTTCACTTTCATTTCAGGTATTTACAAATAACAATAATTTTAAAATAAAGAAGAAAATTATATAGGACAACTAAATGAATAAAGAGAAAAATAAAAAGATTGGGAAAGAGAAACCTTAATCCTTGTGTGACCATGTGGTCACTCATCTTGAGCTGAAGCTAGGCTGCATTAGTTACTAAACATAAAAGTTTGAATATTTTGCTTTCTTCATTATTAGTTTGGATTTCCTCATGCATTCAGTGAACTAACTCCCTGGGGTTATGGGTATGATTCATCTATAAATTCCACTGGTAACTTTCATGTTTGGTGACTGAATACAGCCCAGCTGCAGCCCCTGAAGATGGGTGACCACATGGTCACTCAAGAGTTAAGATTTCTCATTCCCCATCTTTTTATTTTTCTCCTTATACATTTAGTTTTAATATATAATTTGCCCTTTATTTTAAAGCGACTCTTAGTCTCTAAACCAGAAAAAAATTACATTTTCCTTCACAAAAACCACATCCTTGTGTTTTTATGTCACCAAAAACACCTTTTACTCTCGTATAATTTTTAACTCTTAGTAACCCCAATTCCCAGTGACAAAACTGAGGTTACTTAATTTATCATAACATGACTTTAACATTTTAGCTACGGGAGAGAATTTTGAGATTAAATTTACGAAATGAATCTTACCAAAAAATAGCAAGGTAATTCAAATTAAAAGACATCTGGGATAGCTGATGTTAATCTGATAAGCACTTACCTTTCTTTAAGCCAATAGCTTAGAGCTTGTTCCTATAGTTTAATAGTGAAATATCACTTCTACCTGACACATATAAACATATAGATATAACAGACATACAGAAAAGGCAGGTGGAAAAGATTTTCCATTTACCTATTTTCAAAAAATTCTCTCCAATACTTTACATTACGAATTAAAAAAAAAGTTACAGGAGATAAGAAGAGGTGAAGGAGAGAGTTACCATCTCAGGCCTTTTCAAAAGAGAGGAATTTCTGAAGTAAGACAGTACAGTAGAAGTTGAACTTCTAAGATATCAATCTAAAGAATTTCTAAAAGAAACAGATTATAAAATTTACAAACTAAAAATTCATATTATTAAGAATAAGTCAATATTTTAAATAAAATCTTGTTCTAACCAATTATTTAGTTTTGTATTAGTGTGTTTTAATATCGAAGTCTATTTTCTAGAAAGACTATTATAATTTCTTTTTGATAATAGCAAACTTAATTAGATAACTCTTTTTAAAAATAAATTCATTTTTTACACAGACTATTCAAAATATGCTTGGACTTTTTGATTTGTGTTAAATATTCTTCTTTCATGAACAACCAGTTCTTTTATTTTAGGACAAAAAATCCACAATAACAAAATTTTTTCTCATATAAAATGACTTTTAACTTTTCTTACCAAAAATACCTCTTTATAGCTATAACTTTCTTTATATCTGTCTTATTTCCTGGTTCATTTTACTTCGTTTTATACATAACCTCTAAATAACCTTTGAACTAGACAAAAATTATTTACCTTTAAGAAGAACACACTTTTAAAAATGTTTTTCTATCATTATTAAATTAGAAATTAGAAATTCAACCAGACATTTAACTATCTATTATTTGATATAATGTTAGATTCTAAATTATATGATGTTTGTTTATGATCATTTATTCCATTGCATCTACCTGATTAATATATTTAATACTTTCCGTAGATTATTTATGAAAACTGTGATAGTCAGCATTTAAAGTTATTTCACTGTTAACTATTTTAACCCATTTATGCCTGAGGTTGCAGTTTTTTGAATTTTTGCAATCAGATGTTTGTGATAACATTGTGTAGTAGTATATAAATAACTCCCACATGCTTAGTGTTCCAATAATGGAACACTACGCATAAATGGGTTTTAATAGCCTATGAATTTAAGGTTTTTACCTAAGTAGAAAACTTAAGGTTAAATATATGGGTATTTTACAAATAACTCAGGATTTAGCTGTTTTCATTAAACCAGCAATAATTAATATCTTACTTATCAAAAATCACATAACCAAAAATAATTCTGTTGGGGGTTGAGTTTACAGTTTTATAACTCTTATGGCAAATTTTGACATGCTATTTGGTTTTCAGCTCAGAGGTACATTCTAGAGGGTCTTCTCCATTGCATTTTTCTTCCCAAATTAAACTCATTTGGCTTTTCTGCACATTTGCATGAGGAACTGAACTGTCATTTTTATTGATAAATGAGAGACTGAGCTTCCTCAGTTCCAAAGAGAAAGTGCGTTTTGCTTCTCTCAGTCAAAAGGCACCTTGGGTGACTAGTGGCCAAGTGGGAGTGTCTGTGGTATTAACTCATTGCAACATGCAGTGGACCTAAAGGGAACCCCCAAAAAAATTAGTTTTAAAAAGGCTCATCCAGGAAACAGATATAGGAGCTGGTCTCCCTGTGTTTTGAGACCTTTGGAGCGGTTAGCCCTCTGGAGAGAGAAACTGACACACATAAGAGGGTGGAAATGACTCAGTGGTGACACACTATGGAGTCCTGCCCACAATTAGCACACTTCAATCCACTACATTAAACCCTAGGCCACAGTTCAGTTATTCCTTTTAAGAAAAAACAAGTCATAAACAAATAATCTAAGAATAAGGAAAGACAATGAGAGTAACCCCTGTCAGGGATCCTATTGGTTTTATGGTGCCTTTACTTGCAAGTGTTTCTGTAACATGAACATATTATGGTCTTTTTGTGCACATTTTAAACTGATAGACAAATTAAATCAAGGAGAAATTCAGAGCCCAAAGGTTAACCTGCAGCTATAGAGTTCTTAAGCTCTCTACTTCTCTATTTTCTTTTCTGCCTGCTTTAAATCTGCTGTTACTTTTCTACTTAAATAAAAACCGCAGTTTGGATCCAACCATTTTGTTTTTCTTGTTGCAAACTGAAGGGTTTGTATTAATATCTCATGGCTAGAATTCTGAAGTAAAACTATAGGATCTTTGCTTTTTTGTGTATCTATGTGTATATTTTGTTACGTGTATTGGCCACAAGGTACTGAAATGGCTAAAATTTAAAGAGATTTGTAAATTAAATAATAAGCCCAAAGGCTTTTCAAGTTCATGTGACAAAAGTAAAATCTTTAGTAAGTAGTCTGATTTTAAAATTATTGGTAAAGTCATATTAGAAATGTCTTAAGAATTGTCAGCATTTTTGTTTGCATTTATCAATCAAGAAGTTTAATACTTATTCTTGAAGAATACTATAACATTAACTCAGAGTGTCTTTCTCTGCAGCAGTGGTTCTCCAAATTACATGCTCATAAAAAGAACTTGGAGGACCTGTTGAAACAGAGAAAGCTGAATCTCACACCAGAGATTCTGAAGGTAAGTCCGGATTGAGGGCCCAAATTTGCATTTCTAACAAATTCCCAAATAATGCTAATGTTGTTGGTCCAGAAATCACCTTTTGAAAATCACTGGTTTATAACCTTTACTCTTTGTTAATAGTCAATCTTCTCACCAATCTGCATTTTGTAATTGGGAACAAAAATTTTTGGAGATCAGAGGGCTTAAACCAAAAACTATATGATATATTCCTTTTTATCTTGTATGAAACGACTGTATTAGAATACATTTAATGTGTTCATTGTATTTCTGAAATATAGTGATACTGCAGAGGCATTAGAAGTTAGTTGTAATGGAAGTGGTTGATTGCAAATAGAAAGAATTAACAGTCGTTTTCGTTATTTGTTTTTGTTTTTTGTTTACGAGACAATGTCTCACTCTTTCACCTAAGCTGGAGTGCAGTGGCATAATCACGACTCACTGCAGCTTCAACATCTGGCCCATCTAGGCCCAACTGATCCTCCCACCTCAGCCTTCTGAGTAAATGGGCCTGCAGGTATATGCCACCATACCCAGCTAATTTTTTAAAAATTATTTTTAGAAGAGATGAGGTATTGCTATGTTGTCCAGGCTGGCTTCAAACTCTTGGCTTCATCCAGTTCTCCCACCTTGGCATTCCAAAGTGCTGGGATTACAGCACAAGCCACTATCCTGAGCAGAAGTAATAGTTAAGCTGCGACTATATAGGATGAGAAAAAAACGTTTGATTTTAATAAACAAGATTTCACTTGGGATTGCTATCATAAAATAAGGTTCCTTTAGAAATCACTGGTTGATTTTAGATAGTAGAGAATTCTCTTAATAAAAAAATGAAGATAAGGTAATAAAATTCAAAAAGAAATTCTAGAAAAGTACAGAAGACATAGGAAAAGAGAACTGCTATGCATTCATGAAAAAGAATGAGATCACGTCCTTTGCAGGGACATGGATGGAACTGGAGGACATTATCTTTAGCAAACTAACATAGAAACAGAAAACCAAATACTGCATGTTCTCATTCATAAGTGGAGTTAAATGATGAGAACACATGCACACATCGAGGGGAACAACACACACTGGGGCCTATCATAGGGTGTATGGTGAGAAAAGGGTGAGGATCATACAAAAGAACTAATAGGTACTAGGCTTAATACCTGAGTGATGAAATAATCTGTAAAACAAACCCCGATGATACAAGTTTACCTGTGTAACACATCTGCATATGTAACCCTGAACTTAAAATAAAAGTTAAAAAAGAAAAAGTGAAATATCTTATCATTGAAGTATGTAATATTTGTAATTATTAATAATATAGATGTGATATTTGTACCATTTTCTAAACAATAACTCAGATTTATCTTTTAATGCTGGTTCAAAAATAGAATCAAAATAAGGAAAGTTAATACATTTCAGGATATGGCAATACAAATACATATTTTTGAAGCCATAGATAAAAACCTGCTACATGTTTTTTGTGTGTTCATCCTTAGAGACCTATTTATTGGTTGTCTTTTGTAATTTTCCTTACATCATAATGTACAATGTCTACATTAAATCTTTAATCACAGAAAACATTTGAATCCATTTGTTTGAAGTCAATTTTTCAAAGTTTTCTGTTTGGGCCGGGCGCATTGGCTCAGGCCTGTAATCCCAGCACTTTGGGAGGCTGAGGAGGGGATCATTTGAGGTCAGGAGTTTGAGACCAGCCTAGCCAACATGGTGAAACCCAGTCTCTAATAAAAATACAAAAATTATCCCTGTGTGGTGGCAGGGGCCTGTAATCCCAGCTACTTGGGAGGCTGAGGCACAAGAATTGCTTGAACCCAGAAGGTGGAGGTTGCACTGAGCCGAGATCATGCCACTGCAGTACAGCCTGGGCGATGCAGCAAGAATCAGTCTCAAAAAATTAAAAAATAAAAAAAGTTTTCTCTGTTTGAAAAGAAAATTTGCAACAATAATACATATTGCAAAATTGATTAAAAATAAACTTATTTTAAATAGACATAATAGCATACAGTATAGAATACCCAATTTTATTAATTTTATTTTGATTTATCAGTAAAAAATAATTTCATAATCCAGAAATAATATTTGTTTAAAAGTATTTTAAAATGTTATTTAATTTCAGACCATCCGGAAATGTAATCAAGTTAAGCAAAGAAATGTAAAAATATGATGAGCTAATAAAAATTAGAGGCTTTTACGAAGGCAAGTAAGATTTTTATAATTGAGACATAATATTGAAGAATCTATGATGGTAATATAGTAAAAGGATCTAATGAATGATGTGATTGACCACTCTGTAATTGTCAGTACAGAAAATTGACAGGCTAGAGATACCATTGTCAGAGAGTAGGAATGGGTGGTACAAGCTGCCAGCCTTCAATTTGCTTCAATGAGTATTAAATAAGTTGATGTGAATAATAAAAACATAATGAGGGTGATGCATTCAGCAGACATTTTTTGAGCACTGACTATGCACAATACTATTCCAGGCATTATTTTCATAATGAATACACCACACTGAACAACACGATGCAGAACAAAATGTCGCTGCTTACTTGAACGTGCAATCTAACAAAAACGAACAAAAATAAAGAGTATATGTGATAAATAAGACTCCTCCTCTTACAAGTAGAATAGGAAAAGGGGAATTGGGAGTGTTGCAGTAGGTAGGCAGGCCTTAATAAGTAGGGTAATAAAGATGAGAATTCAGTGTTTTATTGTAGTTAAGGAGTGGAGCTGGTATAAGGGCTGGTATAAGGAGCTGGGTGGGGCCGGTGGAGGATTATATGGTTATAACTTACTGCTGGCACCAACAGAGTGTGAGCTTTTTATCGGCTTCTCCAGATGGTGGTACTTTGACACTGTCAGTACTCAAACATCAAAAATTGAGTTGGATTGTTTACTATAAATCCCCCCTGAAGTTTGATGAATTTAATCAGCCATATTTCATTTAATGACATTTAAACTTGATTAAATAATCATTATGGTGCTCTATGAGGACTATAGCCTGAAAGTGGAAAGGATGGTGAAAATCCTATGAGTTTCTTATTTAACAATCCAGCCTTGTGTATTTTGAGATACAAAATGAGTCTCTTAGTCATTACCAAAGATGTTTGGAATTTCAAAGTAGACAAGAAGTATCTGTGAAGCCTTGTGTTGTGGCTTTAAGCATGATCTGGATTTATATTTTGGATATCTATGAGGCAAGAAATTCCTAGAGTTAATTTAGCCAAAAGGTGCTTCTTTGAACAAGTAATTGTTGCTGCCATTGCCTGGACCACACAGCCACACTATTGGAAATGGTGCAACAGAGTGTAAAAATGTACAGAAGGGTGGATTGTTGGCCAGGGCATCCAGGGCTAAGATGACTATCTGAAGTTTGCCTTATTGTGCTGAACCTTGGTTCCTGCTCTTAGTCATGACTTCTCCTACCTTTATTCTATCATTTGTAGTAATGACAGTGCCAGCTATAGAGTATACAAACTCTCTTTTTTATTACTCAGTTGTTTGCAAGCCCTCCTTCCATCCCACTCTTTTGCCCCCAAGTAGCTAATGGCTTTTGGTGCAGTTAAGATCTTGTCTGCAGTGACTGTGTACAATGGTAGGGCTGGCGAGGTAATCCCCATGGGCAGTCAGATAAATATTTATTGTGTTCATTCAAATATGAATGAACACAGTTTATTTATCCAGGCACCAAATAGAACATATTAACTCCGACTCCAAAAAATGTAACAGTTACAAATTGACTGTAGTAATGGGAAGAATAAAAATATAGGCTACAAATTATGTCATTGACTGATTGGCGTGTTTCTTAATTTATATGATATTTTCAGTTTATTAACTAATGGATATTACATATATTATTTTTTGTATCAAATATTATGTTGAAAATACCTGATAGCACAATAAAATTCCTCAATATACTAATGGTGAACTGTTAATATTCCCCTTGTAAACCAGTTAATCAATTTCAAATTTATAAATTTCAAATGTATAATACTAAACAAATACAAATATATCACTTTTGTAACTTAACTGTAAATTAAAGTTGTCTTTTATTACTAATATCCTGTGAAGTAATAATTTTTTTCTTAAAATTATTTTGAATGTTACTAATATAGCTACATCATTTTCTTTGTGATACATCTATGTTCTTAGAAAAGTAATATCCAATATTGTAAAAATATATTTAAATGGAAAATTCATAAAAAGAAAAGAGGGATGAAAATACAGATGAACAGGTGAACATAATCTTTCTGAATGGCAACTGTCTAACATACATGAAAGTTCCCAAATTATGTATCTTTGACCACAAAATTGATTTCTACGATCTTATTTTAAGAAAGTAATCAACAAATAAACAAAAGTTATTTTGTTTTTCAGTAAGTTAATCAGCATAAGAATTGTGAATATTTAGGAAAGTTTAAAAAGTCAAAAAGGCTTTTGATCATTGTTTTGGGGGTTAGTGATTGAAAAGTATGAGTACTGCTACTGTACTCAAGCTCAAGAACAGGTACTCCAACAAAGAACCTATGCCACAGAAATCACTGTGAGTAACTGACTATGAGTAACTGACTCAGGACAAGATGAGAACCAGGAGTTAGTTCTAAGCAAAGGAGGCCTTGGTTTGGGAAGGCAAACAAGTGTTAAAGTAAGTCAATAAAAGACTGATTTTAGTGAGCAAAAAAGCGGAAAAAAAAAAAAAAAAAAGCAAGCAAGCAACAAGGAGAAAGATACAAGGGTTCTGAACTAAAATTTAGAATTTGATAAAGCCCAAGGATGAGTGAGTGTGAGGATCAATAATATATGTTGATATTATGGATTTATCACAGAAAACTACAAGGTAATATTCTGTATTCCATGTCACAAGATAAGAATAAATGGCAACATGTCAAATCAAACTATATTCATAGATTAGTGATCTTGCTTGGTATATTTGCTTCGCAGTGTAATTTGATGCAGAAAGTGATGACAACAATTCTGTTTTGGGAGGATTTGTGGATCTAGTGTACAAAATTGAGGGAAAACACAGCAATAGGAAATGACATGGTCACTTTACAGTTGGTTTTTGGAAATCAGAGGAAAAGAAATTACCTATCACTAGTAACTTTCATCTGAAGTGTTACTGCCTATAATTTTTCATTGTTTTTTGTCCCTAGAAAAATAAATAAATATATATAATCATTTTTCTTCATCCTTAAATCATATCAAAACACCTAATGTAGCATTCAATATTAATTTGAGCAGCACAAGTGACACTTCAGTCCAACAAAAACATAAACAATATTTTTCTAAGAAAAAAATAGAGTTTTCAACTGCTGCATTATTTTACACAGATAAATAAGCGTAATTACTTTTAAAAGCTGACTTCTCATAATCTGCACAGTATCAAACTGTGGGTAGGTAATTAGGAATTATATGTCATATTTCTAATCCACTTTTTTTTCAGAAGGCTATCATTTCTCAGGAATTTACAAACACAACATGCTGATTTTTTAAAATTTTGTGTACTATCGAAAGGGTTTAAGATTAATATAAACAACTAATGATTCAAGGACAAAAAGTCCAAAACTCTCAAAAATAAGAGAAGCTTGTTGCAAACTGTAATGTATTAAGTAGGCTTGTAGAATATGTCACAATGATTCTTTTGTCCTTTCTGTTTTTGTGTAAGTGGTAGCTAAATTTACAATTCAATTGAAAATTATGTTTTCAAAATTCACCTTGGCTCAGTCATTCCCTAATCTTCCAACCACTTATTTCCTGCTACAATGCTGTCTTTTGTTTCCTGCCTAAATACAAGAGGCACATATCCTCTAATCATCTTAATTCATGTGGTAGAGATTTTTTCTAGAAAGCACATTATTTACAGTCCTTTTATAAAATGTTTTTTTATGTTCATTTGGACCAATGGATTGAAAGGGAAAGTTGGTCAGTAATCTGGCCACTAAACTCAAATAAAATTTAAAGAAGAAACAGATATTAATTGTGCATCTGTTACATGCCAGGACTTATGCTAGTACTAAAAGTTCAAAGAAGAAGGAACAAATAAATGAAAAAAATTGTTTGCTCAGGGCAGATAATAAGATCCAGATAACCAAACAATATAATAAAATTTAGTGTGAAGTGAATGGTAAAGTTGGTAGATGCATTGTGTATTTTAGGGAGGTCTTAATAGAGGTTTTGATGGATGAACTTTTGAAGGATGATTCAGGACTTGCCAGTCAGCAAAGAAGGGAGTGACATTCCAAATAAACAATACAGTGTATATCAAATGTGGCAGAATTGAAATAGCACAGCTTGTTCGGGAATACCCAAAAATTTAGTATTGCTTTGATTAGCAGGTACTGCTGGTTGCCTGTCCCAATGCAATCCCTCTTTCTTCATAGCTGGCAGAAGTATATTTACTTGTACTTAATTTCTGGTGTTATCTTTATGAGTAGCTAGTTTCTCAGAAAGAGAAGTCCTTGCCGTGTCCATTACTTTGGGGACACAACACTGTATATTCATTAAATCATTTCCTTTCCTTCTTGGCTGCATTAGAAAATAACATTTCTCAGAGCTCTTGCAACTAGGTGGTGCCACTATAAAATAGTTACTATAAAATAATCTTTAGTTACAGGAAAGGCAGTTTCTGGCAGATACAATGTTGTGTGTTTCTTACACAGTTTGATTGTCCCAGTGGAGTCACAGGAAAACATCTTCCAGCTCCTTTGTATCTGGATAAATCAATGACCACATAATGCACAACAGCTCTTACCCTGAAGTCTCTTGTGCTATTGATAGAGGCAGGAGACAGTCAAATGCTGTCTAGTCATGGTGTACAGGGGGCTTACCTAAACATGCCCATGATGAAAAATTCCAGGGCCAGGTGCAGTGGCTCATGCCTGTAATCCCAACACTTTAGGACACCAAGGTGGGTGGATCACAAGGTCAGGAGTTCAAGACTAGCTTGGCCAACATGGTGAGACTCCATCTCTACTAAAAATACAAAAATTAGCTGGGCATGGTGGCACCTGCCTGTAATCCCAGCTACTCGGGAGGCTGAGGCAGGAAAATTGCTTGAACAGGGACCCGGGAGGCAGAGGTTGTTGTGAGCCAAGATTGCACCACTGCACTCCAGCCTGGGCTACAGAGTGAGACTCTGTCTCAAAAAAAAAAAAAAGAAAAAAAGAAAAAGAATAATTCCATCCCTTAACCCATGTGCAGTAAGGGAAATAAATCAATGTGGAGTGGCTCACACTAACGGTCCACATGCGCACTGGAAGAATTGGCTGGAGCCACCAGAAACTTGTGCCTTATGCTGGGGAGGAGCCTGGCCTCTTTAGCTCATGTGTGGTGGCCTGATATTCAGTCTT